>NW_026126448.1:8024375-9471250 GCF_943737965.1 Phodopus roborovskii
ATGGTGGCCCACGTCTTCAATCCCACCACAAGCTCAGGTGGATTCTGAGTCCCAAGCCAGTCTGCTCTGCAGTGTGAGTTGCAGGGACAGTCAAGAATACACAGATAACCCATCTTTGAACCCCCCCCACACACACACATACACAAAAATTAACTCACACTGTAATCAGTAGAGTCTGGCAAAGGGTTCCAATAAAAAATTTTGCTCTCCACACTCCCCATGGAACAAATTCCCTCTCTGCAATCACTCAAATCCATGATCTATAGAGTGAGTTCCAGGAGAGCCAGGGCTACATAGAGAAACCTTCTTTGAACCCCTGTCCTCCCAAAAATTAACTCATGCCAACTCATGCTATAATCAGTAGAGTCTGACAAAGGGCTCCAATAAATAACGTATTTCTTCCCTGCTCTTCCCTCCCCACAAAGCTGTCCACCTTCACCACCTAACAAAGACTCTAATGCTTGATTAAAAGCACACTTCAGTGACTAAACAAGCCTCCCTAAACAAATCCCCCACCCTCCATTCCATTCACCACCACCACTCCACTCTGTAACACCCTAGGATGGACCACAGACTCACCGTGGGAGACGGGTGCGCAGCCTGCCACTTATTTTCCTGCTCCATGTCGCCCAGGCTCAGACCACAGGGGAGGCTGACCCAGCCAGTGCCGTCATAGGCAAGTGTCCCAACGCCACAATCCCTGGGGCGTGGAGCTTCTAATTGCCTCGGAGTTTGGGCGGAGTCAAGGCCACACCCACCCAGTGCCCTCCCACTCAACGCTCTCATCCAACCCCACAACTTTGTTTTTGGAGATAAGGTTTTTAATATAACAGTCCTGCCTGTCCTGAAACTTGCTCTACAGACCAGCCTTGAACTCACAGAGATCTGCCTGCCTCTGCCTCCCGAGTACTAAGATTAAAGGCATGAGCCACCATTGCCTGGCTGAATTTTACCGCTTTTTAATGACACTGTATTTGTCCTTCTCTACCTACACCCTCCACTGGTTGACCCAAAGCAGTGATGTGGAAACCGCGATCCGAGACTCAGCCAAGCAAGTCGCTTTTACCTCAGAGTGGAGAAACAGAAGAGGCTTGGTGACAGAGGAAGGGCAAATGCACAGCCTCTGTTGACAGAAGAGACACCACTCTAGACCAAAACAGAAGGCTTTTTTTTTTTTTTTTTTTTTTTTTAAATAGGGCAGGATCGATGGTTCCTGCTAATGCTGGGCACCTCTGTCCTTTCTGAAGTCCAGATGTCCCACAACACAATTTGGACATTCCCCAATTAACCACACACTGTGTGTTGTCACTAATTCTCTGTAACTCCATTCCAGGAGATTGGATGTCCTTTCCTGATTTCCTAGAGTGCCAGATATGAACATGGTGCATGTATATATGTACAGGCAAAGTTCTCATAACCAAAAATAAATGCAAAAATATATTTTAGAGAGAAATACACCAGGCAGGCAGCCCTCTGAGTTCAAGACTACCCTGGTCTATATATTGAGTTCCTGGATGGTAAGGGCTAAAACAGCGAGACTCTGTCTCAAAAATAAAATTAAAATTAACTTTTGAATCTTGGCATAGTGGCACACACCTGTAATTCGAGTGTTTGGGAGGCAGAGACAGGAGGATTGTGATTATGGGGACAGTCTAGGCTACATGGTAAGATTCTGACCCCAAAAAACAAGCAAACCCAAGTGAGCCACAGCATAAAACCTAGCTATTTCCATAGAACCAATAGATTGGAACAAAGCAAAACAAAACAGTGTGGTGTGTGTGGGTGTGTGTGTGTGCGCGCGAGTGCGCCTTAGCCAGTGTGAGTCATTCTAAAACAGGATGAACCAAAGTTAGTGCTTCGCCAAGTTGATGCTGGGACAAGCATGTCCCTTCCCTGAGTCCCTGGGAGTGCCCTTCCCTTTGGTGGGAACACTAACAGAGGGGCGGTGCTCTGTTGGAATGGATTCCTTATTTGGACAGGATATTCTGGTTGTCTATGCAGCATCCAGCTGGGGATTCCAGAAGTGGGTGGATTGGCTATAAGTCTAGAAAGTAAATCTGGGTGGAATAGTAGATTTCAGATTTGAAGCCTCAATGATAAATAAAGTCATAGGAGATTAGAAAATAAAGAGGGAGAGGGCTCAGGACTCACCTGAGTTCAGGTTTGAGGGTGGTCAGTGAAATTAATCAGTAAGACAGGAATTGAAAGTCAAATTTTCCCTTACTGTTCAGGTTTTTGTTTGTTTGTTGTCATTATTGTATGTTTTTTTGTTTTTGTTTTTGTTGTTTTAGAGACAGGGTTTCTCTGTGTAGCTCTGGCTGTCTTGGAGCTTGCTCTATAGGCCAGGCTGGCCTGGAAATTGGAGATCTGCCTGCTCCCAAGTCCTGGGACTAAAGTGTACACCACCACTGCCCACCCTGTTGTTTTGTTCTTTTCCTTTTTTTTTTTTTTTTCCCCCTCCTAACTCAGGGTTTCTCAGTGTAGTTTTGGCTGTCCTGGAACTCACTCTGTAGAACAGGCTGGCTTTAACTCAAAGAGATCCACCTGGCTTTGCCTTCCAACAGCTGGGATTAAAGGTGTGCCAGTCCCCACCCTGAATCAAATCAAATCAACGGGTTTAATCTTCAGCTCTGAGGAGAAAAAGATGTTAAACACATAAACTCAACAGAAGCTGCAAAGGAGTTCAGGCCATGTGATACCATTGTGGAAAGGCATTGTTATTTATTGATTGTTGTTTGAGACCAGGTCTTACTATGTAGTCCTGGCTGTCCTGCAGCTAACTTTGTAGACTGGCCTCAAAAACTCACAGACCTCCCACCTTCCTCTGCCTCCCAAGTGCTGGGACTAAAGGCCTGTACCACCACCTTGGCCTATGAAAAGTTTTAAAAACATGCAAAGGAACACTAGGCACTCAGGAGGCAGAGACTGGTGGATCTCTGAGTTCAAGACCAACCTGGTCTACAAAGCTACACAGAGAAACCCTGTCTTGTCTCAAAAGAACCAAAGGGGGGGGGCATACAAAGGAATACTAGGTATTTTATGGATATTAATTCACTCATGGGAGTGACAAGTGTCCCAGGAGGACCGCTGTGATTTCAAGACCAGCCTGGTCTACAAGAGCTAGTTCCAGGACAGCCTCCAAAGCTACATAGAGAAACCCTGTCTCTAAAACAACAAAAACAAAAACATATGCATATGTATATGTATATATATATATACACATATATATATATGTATATGTATGTATGTGTGTGTGTGTATATATTGTTCAATTAAATAAAGTATGATTTTAGCGATTTTGTTTCAAGACAGGGTTTCTTTGTGTAGCCCTGGCTGTTCTGTGTAGTGAGATATCCATCTTGTCAGCACCTGTGGCATAGACCACGCCCATTGGGGGGTGGAGACAGGACCTGGGGGAACTATCTAAGGCGAGGAGGGGGTTTGGGGAGCTCTCTTGCTTGCAGCACTGGAATGGGAGCACATCTGGAGGCATCCTTGGGACCAGGAACCTGCTGGTGTTCATCTGTCTGTGTTGTAAGTTATTTCTCCCTGAATAAACATCTATTCGGCCTATTTGTTTCTCCTGATCCTTATTAAACATCAATAGTTCTGGAATTCGATCTATAGACCAGGTTGGCCTCTGCCTCTTGAGGGCTGAGATCAAAGATTTATGCCACCAAGCTCTAACAAATTTTCTCCCCAAGATAAAGTTTCACTATGTAACCCAAGCTGATCTCAAGCTCACAGAGATCTTCCTGTGGCATGTATCACCACATGTGGCTTGAATTATTTGTCTTATCAAATTATTTAAACCTTGTTTTGTTGCTGTTTTAAAGGCTTAAGCCTTCCATTTCTGCCCCTTGGGAAGAAGAAAAGTCTGTGTAATCAAGGTTGTGTCTGTGTCTCTGCCTAGAGATTAGGGAGGGGACTGGGGAACTGCAGCCTGGGGTTAATAAACCTTCAATCTTGTTGTGGACATCTGGAATATTCTTTCTCTCCCTGGAGTATTAAAATCAAGGCCCTTTGTATTCGTTAACTTATGGAGACTAATGAGTCCTTACGTAAACCCGATTTTTCCCTAAACAAAACAAAAACATTTCTTGTAGAAAATGCTAGTAAGTGAATCTTGAGCTGGGCATGCAGAGGCAAGAGGATCTCTGAGTTTGAGGCCAGATTAGTCTACAGATCAAACTCCAGGACAGCCAAGGCTACACACACACACACACACACACACACACACACACACACACACACAGTGATTTTGTTTAGACAGGGTTTCACCATGTAGTTCTGGCTATCCTGGAACTCTGTAGAGCAGGCTGGCCTCAAACTCACAGAAATCTGCCTGCCTCTACCTCCCGAGTGAGTGCTGGAATCAAAGACTTGTGCTACTTTTCTTTAAAACATTTTTGTGCCAGGCAGTGGTGGTGCATACCTTTAATCCCAGCACTCGGGAGGCAGAGACAGGTGGATATCTGAGTTCCAGGTCAGCCTGATCTACTGAACCAGTTCCAGGACAGCCAGGGCTACACAGAGAAACCCCTCTTGAAAAACAAACAACAAAATTTATTAACTGTACCTTGTGGCTTAGTGCCTCTGTCCACCATTGCAATCAATTCATTATTTTCCAAAAAGAATAAAGCAAAGTGCAGAGTATGTGCAGTGTGTTGACTTTTATGTAGGCACAGAAGGAAGAGGCCTACAGCTGCCCGATGATGGCAGCAGAAGGGTCCAGGAGGCAGTGCACCTGGGGACCACACTGTGGTGGATGGATAGGGTAGAAGGGATACAGCAAGGAGGTGGGGGATGGGGATGAGAATTGAGAGCTTCGATGAGCAGACTTTTTGTACAGTCCCAGAATTCTATTCTTATTTATTTTTTGAGATCTCTACTGACTGCAAAAGCAGGTGGCTGTTTGGACAGACACCTGGACCCCCTAAGCTGTGGTGAAGTTTGGCCTGTAATGTCCTGGTCTTTCTTGGTTTGCTCTGGCCCAGGCCCAGGACAGCTGGGCTGCTGCTTACAAGGGATGTGTTTGCCTCCTCCTCCAGCATTGTTCATCTGCTTCCTCCTTTCTCCCTGCATTGCTTCAGGTAGCTAAACTCCTCTAGCGCCTCTTGCTCCTGCACTCGCCTAGCAAATGTTTGTCTCTTATTTCTTCTTCAGTAGCTTTCCCAGGAATTCCTTTTCCTTTGCTTCAGATTTTTCTTGAAGACTGAAGGGTTTTCTTTTTTCTTTCTTTTTATTTATTTACTTATTTATTTTGGGTTTTTTTTTTTTTTTTTTTTTTTTTTGAGACAAGGTTTCTCTGTCCTGGAACTCCCTCTGTAGACCAGGCTGGCCTCAGACTCACAGAGGTCCGCCTGCCTCTGCCTCCTGAGTGCTAGGATTAAAGGTATGCGCCACCAACGCCTGCTGGACTGAAGGGTTTTCTATCAGAATCACAATTAGAAGACTAACAAAAAACAAAACAAACAAACAAACAAATCTTTGAGAAAAGAAAGGAAGAAAAATGCAAAGTAGGGCTGGCAAGAAGGCCAGGCAGTAAAGAGCACACTGATCTTGCAAGAGTAGCATACACTCAGAATCACTAGACCATCTCTCCATCCCCATTCTCCTTACTTCCTTTCTCTTGCTCTCTCTCTGTCTCTCTGTCTCTGTCTCTCTCTCTCTCTCTCTCTCTGTGTGTGTGTGTGTGTGTGTGTGTGTGTGTGTGTGTGTGTGAGAGAGAGAGAGAGAGAGAGAGAGAGAGAGAGAGAGTTATGCATATAGGTGCCCTCAGGGGCCAGGAGAGTCAGATAGATCTCTTGGAGCTGTAGTTGCAGGTGGTTGTGGACCACTCTATGTGGGTGCTGGGAAATGAACTTGAGTCCTCTGAAGGATAGCTTTTTTAAACACTGAGCCCACACCACAGCCCTTACTTCTATTTCTCAGTGCAAAATTTGCAGTGGAAATTATCTCATAACTGTACAGAGATTCTTTTATTTCTGTGAATGAACTAACATGAATGCAGCCATTTTTTCCTTTTGATATTTTACAATTGCTGACAGTGATGCACTCAACAGCCTTGTACATGGTGTTCCTTCTAGACATGGGATAATAACCTTGCACATAGTATGTCTTCTAGACATGGGATAATAACCTTGTCACGTAGTGTGTCTTCTAGACATGGGATAATAACCTTGCACATAGTGTGTCTTCTAGACATGGGATAATAACCTTGCACATAGTATGTCTTCTAGACATGGGATAATAACCTTGTCACGTAGTGTGTCTTCTAGACATGGGATAATAACCTTGTCACGTAGTGTGTCTTCTAGACATGGGATAATAACCTTGCACATAGTATGTCTTCTAGACATGGGATAATAACCTAGGACATGTGTCTTCAATGTGCCCTCCAAGGTCATGAGACACACACATAGTCATAGTGTACACATATCCAAGTAGGCAAAACATTTATACACATAAAATTAATTTAAAAATTAATTAAGTAACTGGCTCTTCACCGGCTTGACTTTTCGTCTTGTTGGCAAGAATGAGGCTGCATCTTGGAACTATTTTAACTTAATTTCTCCAGGTACCACTGGTTCACCTAGTCTGTAAAATCAGACTTATTTCCAGATGTCAGTCTTCCCTCCCTCCCTGTGGTGACTTGAACCGTAATGGCCCCCACAGGCTCCTTTGTTAAAAGCTTAGCCCCCTTATGGAACTGTGTGGGAAGGATTGGGAGGTGTGGCCTTGCTGGAGGAGGTATAATACCCAGGATGGGCTTTAAAGTTCCAAAGCAGACTCCAAGCCCAGAGTTTCTCCCTTTCCTCTCTCTGCCTGAAACTTTTAAATCATAGGTAAGCTCTCAGCTACTTCTCCAGTCCATGGGCCTGGAATTCACATCACCCTGACCCAGAGTCCCAAGAGCCAGAGCTCAAGTTTGAGCCATGACACCAGGCTACTCTCAGTGATTTGTAAACCTGTTGACCAGAAGAGGGCATCAGGTTGTGAACCACCATGTGGGTTCTGGAAATTGAACTCAGGACCTCAGAAAGAGCAGCCAGTGCTCCTAACCATTGAGCCATCTCTCCAGTCCTTGATTTTAATTTTTGAGAATCTATTTCAAGAAGGCTTTTGTGGCTGGGTAGTAGTGGCTGGCATTAAAGGAATATGCCACCAGCCTGGCTTTCTACAGGTTTTGCTTTTCTTTTTAAATGTTTTTATTTTACTTTATGTGAATGTGTTGCCTACATGTGTGTGCCTGGTGCTGGCACGGGTCAGAAGAGGTTAGCTATGAAACTACCATGTGGGTGCTGGGAACCAAACCCAGGTCTTCTGGAAAACGAACACCCTAAGCCATCTGCAGTCATCTCCTGGAAGTCTCCAGTCCTACTTCAAGAGTTTTTGTTTGGTTTTGCAGCAAGGTCTCCTGTAGCCCAGGCTGGCTTCCAGGATCTGGGTATAGCTGAAGATGACCTTGAACTCTTCATTTTCCTGTTCTATCTTCCAAGTTCTGGTATCTCTAGGTGCCCCACCACGCCCAGCTCCCCTTTCGCATGCTCAGATGCTTGCAGACAATTCACCACCTCCTGGCTTGACCTTTTTTTAAAATAATTTTTTTCATGCATTATTTCTAATTATAGTCCCCTCCCCCAACTCCTGGGGGAGACCCTCCCCCACGTCCCCACCCATCCAAACCCACACCCTTTCGTGCTCTTATTAGAAAACAAACAGGCTTCTAAAAGAAGAAAGAATAGGACAAAACAAAAACAAACAAACCTGAATAGGACAAAACAAACAAACAGAAAAAAAAAGAACCAAAGAAACATATTTAGACACAGAGGCACACACGGAGAAATCCCATAAAAACACAAGACCTTTAGAATTATAATATAAAAGTAAAGTTTTAAAAATCCCCAGACAAAGCATTATGACAAAACAAAAACAAAACAAACCTCCAAAATTATCAAGTTCATTTTGTGTTAGCCATCTCCTGCTGGGCATGGGGCCTGCCCTTGAGTGTGGTTAAGTGTACCCAGTGAGACTGTTGGAGAACAAATTTTCCCTTTGTGGGCAGTTATCAATTAGGGGTAGCTTCTGGGTGGGGGAGAGGAGCTTGTTTATACTTCCCCCTCTCAGCAATGGGCTCCATCTGGCTTAGAGCCTGGCAGGCCCTTGGTTTCTGCAGGTTTTAGAATGAGGGTCGCTTCCAAGATTCTTAGTTCAATGGTGCCCCCTTCTGTCCGAATTGTACGTCCTCTCAATAGCGTGCTTGCTACTTTCAATTGAGGCTACTTTTTTTTTTTTTCCATATTGAAAGTTTTATTGAAGGGGAGGTAAGAAAAGAGGTAAAGAGAGACAGAGATAGAGAGAGGACAGAAGAGAAGAGGGACACAGGAAAAGTCCTGTCTGCCCCAGAGGGAGGGAGAGTGGAGAAGGGAGTATAAATGGGTGGGGGTGGACTTTCTTTTTCTTCTTTTTTTTTGGGGGGGGGGTAGGGTGAGACAGGCTTTCTCTGTATTGCTTTGGAGCCTGTCCTGGAACTAGCTCTGTAGACCAGGCTGACCTCAAACTCACAGAGATTCTCCTGCCTCTCCTCTAGAGTGGTGGGATTAAAGGCATGTATCAGCTGGATTTGGTGTGTGCGTGTGCGTGTGTGTGTGTGTTAAAAACAATGGCTTCTCATTATGCAGTCTAGTTTGGCCCTACAAGAGAGGCTGAGGCAAGAGGCCAGTCTAGGCTATATAGCAAATTTCAGATCGATGACTTTGTACCCCAGCCTTCAAACAGTAAGGACCCTGAGCTTGTGTGCTTGTAAGCTAGTCTATATCTGCTGCCTTTTTGTCCCCTACTGTAACAAGGAAGCAGTAATGAAAACCCTCCAGAGAAAAGTGAGCTTGTTGATGTTCCAATAAATCTTTTTCTGCATTTGTTTTTGTGATGCTGGGCACCTGGGTTATTGCAGTCTAGGCAAATTCTACCACTGAGCTACACCCTCAGCCCTTTTATTACATCTTTAAAACATGTGCTTGGCCCATAGGGCATGGGTTGTTGACCCTTGTTCTACACTGATATTTGGAATGTGAAAAGGTTCATATTTAGGCAGTCATTATTATTCTCAGTGACATAGAAGTCCATATTGATTTCTTGGTGTTATTTATACATGCAAAGTAAATACCCATCTCTGTGGCAGATAGGGATGGGTGAGCTGGACCCTCTTCTGAAGCAAAGAATCATGGCCCTGCTATAGGGATGCACCAAGCAGATGGCATTTAGCTTTTGGTTATTTTAGGATTCCTCTCATCTTTAGACCCATGCACCTGGATCACAGCTTCCAACAGTCCAGTATCTTGTATAGGGTGTTATTGGGAGACAGAGGCATTGCTATCCAAACAAACACCCGCTGATGTACAGTGTTGGTTCTAAAGCTCCTTGCTGGTGACTGAGGTCTTCTGAGACCTGCCTTTGCATTCCAGTCTGCATCAGCTCAGTCTGCCCAACCCCTATTGGAAACCTGCCCACCTGTTTGAATGTGCCTAAAAGGGGAAGTGAGGATTAAGGAAAGGAATAGATAAGAGATGGAGGATAGAGTCGGGAGGGCTTCTGGTGAATACTGTAATAGCCCCAATATTATTTTACATAGCACTTTTATATCCAAAGCAAAAGGGGAGGGCAAAAGATTTCCCTACCATGATACAAGGAACAAACAAGTATAATTGCTTCCTTAATTCTCAAAGCATCCAGTAACCACAAGGCTGTCATTTGGCCTTGAAGCTTAAAATATCTAGTAACCACACCTTGGATCAAACACACACACACACACACACACACACACACACACACACACCATGTGAGTGCTGGGAATGGACCCTGGGTCCTTCTGGAAGAGCACCCAGTGCTCTTAACTAATGAGCCATCTCCCCTGCTGTCCCCCCCCACACACATAGACACACACAGAGACACACAAACACACACATAGACACACACAGAGAGAGAGAGAGAGCTCTTAATGGCTGTGCCATCTCTATAGCCCTGACCTTGAACTTATGATAAGGATCTTTTGAGGGTCTGGTGTGGTCTCCAGTCACACAAATATCAGAAAAAGTCACCAGGCTAGAAAACACATCCACTCCCTGCCTTCTGTGAGGACAACTGTGGAAGTGTGCTCCTTGCCTTGAGGAAACAACCTGTGGGGTAACATTCCAGGTTTCCTGCTATTGCTTATCTGTGAGCACAAGGACCCCCGAGAACCTCCTGCTTCTAATGTATACTTATCTTCATATCTGTCTAACTACCTACCTATGTGTCTATCTGCGTCTTTATCTCTCTTTGCGTCTCTATTGCTCTATCAATCTGTCTATCTACATATCTGTGTATCTGTTTCTCTCTCAATCTGTCTGTCTGTCTGTCTGTCTGTCTGTCTTCGTATCTATCATCTATCCAGCTAGCTAGCTATCCATTTTCGTATTCTGAGGAGGAGTCTTCCGCACCCTGGGCTAGCCTCAAACCCTCTGTAGCAAAGAATGACCTTAACATTTATATTACATTTTTGTTTAATTATTTTACGTGCATATGTGTATGCAGGCGGGTGCCCACACGGCACAGTATGTATGGAAGTTAGAGGGCAGTTTGGGGGAGCCAGTTTTCTCCTTCCACCCTGTGTGCCCTGAGATTGAATTCAGGTTGTTGATTTGGTAGGAAACACTTCTACCTGCTGAGCCATCTCATAGGCTTTAGACTCCTGGTCCTCCCGCCTCCATCTCCCAAAGGCCTGGTCAGAGGTGTGCACCGCCATGTCCATCTCAGAAACTCAGTTCTGCCCCATCTACCTCAGTGCTACCAAACAAGGCTGAAGAAAGCCACCCCCTTGGCTTCGAAATTCTAAATTTATGCCATTTGCCTCAGTGGCCACTTAACATCCTAGCAATGCCTCTTCATTTTTCTAGTCCATTACTCCCCTCTCAGAGTTAATTATTTCATATCTTTTCCTCCCTCTTCATCTGTGTTCCACCCTGACTCTCCAGTGATGATCTGTGTGCATCTTCCTTCCCTAACAGGCCACTGGAGAGCACTTCCTCTGGTAGCATGCCCTTCCCACGTGTCAGTCTGCAGGCAACATCTGCACACAGTCCTCAGTCATCGGCTCTCCAGGTGTGTCCCCTGCAGTTTCCCCAAACTCCTACACCATTAAGATTCATTGTCTAGTGGAGAAAGATGCTGTTTGGGGCTGAGGTGTGGCTCAGTGGCAGAGCGCTTGCCTGGTGCGTGGAAGACTCTAGGTTTAACCTTCAGCACAAATACAATAAGTAAATTATAGCTTTGTTTTTATGCATGTGTGTGGGTTTGTATGTGTGCTGGGGTGTGTGGTATGTATTCATGTAGAGGCCAGAGGACAACGTTTTGTATCATCCTCAGTGATGACAGCCACCTCCTGTGAGACAGGATCCTCAATAATTAGGCTAGACTGGCTAGCCAGGAAGCCCCAAGCACCCTCCCATCTCTGCTTTCTAGGAATTGCAAGTGTGCACCTCCATGCCTGTCTTTGACATGGGTGCTAGGAACTGAAGTTAGGTCCTCATCTAGTAGCTGAGACAGGAGGATGGCAATTTCCAGACTAGGGCTACCATAGCCAAGCCTTCTCTTATCATTTTTTCCTTTAATAGGTGAGTACCCTTACTTGAACATCAGACAGTGGTACTCAGGTCAGAATCTGGGTGTGGTGGCACTAGCCTGGAATCCCAACACCTGGGGTGCTAAGGCTGAATGATCCTAGGTCCAAGACTATCTTGGCTATCTATATACAAGTCCCAGGCCAGCCTGGACTAAATAATCTTATGGTTTTTTTTTTAATAATAGTGTCGGCCAGCCTGGTCTACATAATGGGTTCCAGGACAACCATGGCTACATATAGAAACCCTGTCTCAAAGGAAGAAGGAGAAGGAAAATGTGAGCTCCATGAAGGAAGGAATTTTTGCTTTTTTTTTTAGTTAAAGTTTAACTCTGGTACCTAGAGTATTGCCTGATACATAGTAAATGTTCAATAAACATTTATTAAATGAACAAACAGTAGCCAGGTGGTGGTGGCACATTCCTTTAATCTCAGAATTGGGGAAGCAGAGGCAGGTGGATCTCTCTGAGTTCAAGGCCACCCTGTTCTACAAAGCAAATTCCAGGACAGCCAGGGCTACATAGAGAAACCCTGTCTTGAAACAAACAAACAAAAGAACAAACAGTAATATCAACTTGCCCTTAAATATAAATAGCCCAGCTTCTACCACAAAAGATATTTGTAAATTTTTAAGTCATTTCTCTGCAAAAAATTTTCAGTTGATTATGTGTCATAATTAATATGTGAGTTTACAACAGAAAAAAAATCATTAATCAAAAACTTCGCTTTCTGGTTTTGGCAACTTTATTTCATTTGTTTGTTTATTTAGGCTTGCTTTTATTTAAACAAGGTCTTAGGTAGCCAAGGATAAACCTTACTTTGGGTGGGTGGATCTCTGAGTTCAAGGCCAGTTTGGTTTACAGAGAAAATTCCAGGACAGCCAGGTCTACATAGAGAAACTCTGTCTAGAAAAACAAAAATAGCAAGACGGTGGAGGTGCATACCGTTAATACCAGCACTCAGAGGCAGAGGCAGGTGGATCTCTGTGAGTTTGAGGCCAGGCTGGTCAAGTTCCAGGACAGGCTCCAAAGCTACAGAGAAACTGTCTCAAAAACAAACAAACAAACAAATAAATAACTTTGCTTTGACTTATAACTTTCATATATGTGTGTGAGGGAGAGAATACATGGGTACAGGTGCCTGCAGAGATGAGGAGGGACCAGATCCTCTGAAGCTGGAATTTCGGGAGGTTTTGAGCTGCCCAGTGTTGGTGCTGGGAACTGAACTAGGGACCTTTGTCAAAGCAGCAAGTGTTTTTCAACCACAGATTCATTTCTCCTGTCCCTACCTTGAATTCTTGATCCTTCTACTCCTACCCACAAATGCTGGGATTACAAGAACACCCCCAACACATCCAGCTCAAATGTTTAAAGACATAGCAAACGTGTGGGTCTCTCTGCCTTGAGGAAACTAACGCTAAATTCCACTGGTAGACACTGTGGACATGCCTGTCTGCTTTGAGATCTCCTTTCAAAGGCAGAGCAAACATGGCGTTCCAAACTGAAAGGGCTCCTCCAGAGAGAAAATGCTAGCTAAAAGATTTCAAAGACATCCAAAGTGTCTGAGGGGCCTTTGTCTGATCAGTTCGGTGTGGCTTTTGTGAGTGCAAAACTCAGGGATGGAACAAGTTTGCTCGAGATATTCCTTCTGTTCCTAAGAAATGTATCTTTGCTAGATCAATCCCCCTGACAGCAGTGTCTTTCTAGGAAGATTTCTTAATCTAGGTCACTAATAAATTGTTTCTGACTGCTACTGGTATAGGACATAAGCCTTGTACTGCCCCTTCCCCCACCCCCACCCTCCTGCCCACCCCAGACGCATGCTCCTATCCCCAGTGTCATTTCCAATATCTCCACTCTCTCCACAAATAGCCACCACCATTAAAGGGCTTTAATGTTTCATTCCAAATGGATTAGTTCCTGTGACCAATAGCCAATGTAATTATAATGAATGTCGTGTTAATCCTTGCGATATTTCCCTGAGTTCAATACATCACTGTATCTCAATCTCTCGCTCTTCAGCTGCTCAATTACCCTATTAGGCTGTTGGTGATCTTTTATTGGGACTTATTTCATTTGTGCTACATGAGCTTACTTTAGGCTCCAAGGCATTGGCCTGGCTTGTGTGATGATGGGGATATTGTTCCGGTTGTGCACCATTTCTAGTCTCTCCCCTAAGCCACATTACAGAGTCCCAGAGAATCAGCTGGAGCAGGGAAGCTTTGGACATTAACTTTCCCAATAGGCGATGCTGCCGGGTCCATTAAGAAAATGCATCTAACGTTTCAGAACAAGGTGGTGATGTCACATAGAATAATATTCTAGAAGATACTGCAGAAAAAAACCTGCCACTTAGCAGTGTGGCTCACTAGATATTTCAAACAGCCCTCCTGCTCAAAAAACACTTTGCTGCTAAGTTTAAACACATAAATATTCATAGACTTTATTAGGGCCATAAGAAACTAAGGGAATGTCTAAGAGCCCAAAAACATAACACAAAAAGCTAAGATCAGTGTAGAAGGTTGGTGGCCACGTAGGAAACATTAATTAATACAGATCCTAGTGTTTGAGAACTGGCCTCCATGGGCTGTGAGACCAAAGAAAGAGGCAGACAGATCTGGAATCACACAGTACAGTTTGGTGGGGGAGTGGGGTAGGGGGTAACCAGTTGGAACCCTGCCATCTGAACCTGAAGGAGGAACATATGTAGTGGTTAAGAGCAACTCGTCTAAATTGGAAGGTACCTGACTTTTTTTCCCTTCAAGACAGAGTTTCTCTGTGGCTTTGGAGCCTGTCCTGAAACTAGCTTTTGTAGACCAGGCTGGTCTCGAACTCACAGAGATCTGCCTGCCTGAGCCCCCTGAGTGCTGGGACTAAAGGCATGCACCACCACCGTCCTGCTCCAGATTTATGTTAAGCTGATAACCCAAGAGTCCAGCATGTTCCTGCAGCTAGGGTCTAGGTACAGCTCCATCTACCACTCTAATGGTTTTGTCTAGTTATGATCTGCTGGAAAGCTATTCGGGATAAACAGCCAGAATCACTGTGGGGAGATCATGACAGTTATAACACAAGATGGCTGCAGTCATGTCAAGTTGAAGCCATATAGGCCAAAGAAGGCAGAAGGAGCAGCTGGAGAAATGGCCCAGTCAATGAAGGGCCTACTGTGCAAGCATGAGGAACTGGCTTCGGACCTCCATCAGCCATATGAAAAGCTGGGTGTAGTGGCAGGGGGCAGTGAGGGGACATGGATGTCCTGGGGTTCATTGACCAACCAGTCTAACTAAATTGATAAGTTCCACCTTCAGTGTGAGATCCTGCTTCAAAAACAAGGTTGTGAGTGATGGAGAAAGACACTAAATGTGTCTTGACCTTCACACAGGGACACAGGCACACATCGTGGGACAAGGTGCCAACTGGTGACTGAAAATTCCATCCAGTGTAGACAGCATTGTGTGATTCCCCAGTGTGTTTACAAAATGTAAACCCATTAAAAAGTGTTTGATCCAATGCCAGTGAGATGGGTCAGTAGGTAAAGGCACTTGACCCAAAAGCCTGTTGACCTAAGTTCAATGCCCAGAACCCTGATACAAGTGGAAGGGGTGAACAAACTCTACAAAACCGTCCTTTGACCTTTACACATGCACTGTGGCATCACACACACACACACACACACACACACACACACACACACACAGAGAGAGAGAGAGAGAGAGAGAGAGGGAGAGAGAGAGAGAAAGAGAGAGAGAGAGAGAGAACCGAAGACACACACAGAGAGAAAGAAAGTAGGAAGGGAAGGAAATAAATCATCGTGACACAATACCAGAACCACTTATGACAAAATAGACTGGTTTTTTTTTTTTTTTTTGAGTTTTAATATGAACATAACTCACAATAAAACAAAGAAGAAAACCTATGGTTGTTACATTAAAAGCATCTAAAAGCATTGATAAAGGCCCAACTTCCTTGTGTAGCTCAGTGGTAGAGTTGTTACCTGACATGTGTGAGGTCATAGGTTCAATCCGCAGCACCACAAAATTAGCAAAAGGAAAAAATATCTAACACACATTTTGTTCTGTTTTTGTTTCTTTTGTGTTTCTTTCCTTTCTCTCTTATTAGATAAGATCTCACTATGTAGCCCAAGCTAGCTTTGAACTCAAGGCCCTCTCACCCTTGGCTTCCTAAGTACTAGGAGTTACAGGTGTGTGCCACACACCCAGCTGCCAACATAGTTTGAAAGAAATAAAAACGGTGGGAGGGTATCCCTCAGCAGACACCAAGCTTTGTTATAAAATGAGACAACTCAGATGTGGGTGCATGGGCTGGAGAGATTGCTCAGTGGTGCACACCTTTAATCCCAGCACTTGGGATGCAGAAGCAGGAATTGCCCTGTGAGTTTGAGGCCAGCCGGGTCTGCAAAGTGAGTTCTAGGACAGCCAGGACTATGCAGAGAAACCCAGTCTCATAAAACAAACAAGCAAACACACACACACACAAGAGCACTTGCTGTTTTCCAGACAACCTGGTTTCAATTCTTTTTTTTTTTTTTTTTTTTTTTTTTTTTTTTAAGATTTATTATTGTATAGGCAGTGTTCTGCCTGCATGTATGCTTGCAGGCCAGAAGAGGGCACCAGATTTCATTACAGATGATTGTGAGCCACCATGTTGTTGCTGGAAATTGAACTCAGGACCTCTGGAAGAGCAGGCAGCCAGTGCTCTTAACCACTGAGCCATCTCTCCAGCCCCTGGGTTCAGTTCCTAGCACCCACCCATGGCAGCTCACAACTGTCTGTAACTCCAGTGTCCGGGGCTGCAACTGTGTCATCCAGCCTCATCAGGCACCAAGCATCCACGTGGTACACAGACATACATGCAGACAAAAATACCTGCATACATAAAACTCTTTGGAAAAAAAACTCTACCCAGCTAACTCCAAAATGCTTCTCTGCTCTTAGCTGGACAGTCTACATGCCATTTCCGGAGAGCACCTGTTAACGGCGTCAGTGACCTTCCTCCCATCAAACAAAGCCCTGTTTCCAGTGGCAGGGGTACTGCATTCCTGGTCCGTGGTTTTGTGGCTGAGTGGTGGGCCACTGTGCTGGCAACGGGCCCAGGTCGGGAGTCTCAGCAGCTGCTACTCACATGCAGTCCCCATCATGGCCACCTCTGCCACCCCCATTTCCAGCAGCTGCTTCCATGGCCTCCAGGAAGACCTGCTAATGGTACCAAGCGGCTGCTGGGGATGGAAAGGCCCGAAGAGAAGCAGGAAGCAAATGGAAGACTGGCATAGGGGTGGAGAGATGGCTCATTGGTTGAGATTGGCAGAAATGGAGGGAGAACTACATAAGGTATGCACTCCCACTTTTGTAGAGTCTCATGCTAAGCTGCAAGCCTACCAGAAGGGCCTTACCGAACTCTGCCACCAGGTGAGCAGCATGCCTTTGAGGGCTGTGTCCAGGGGCTAAAGGAACAGGAAGTGTGCGCATATGCCTCGAAGAATGAGCATAAGAATTGGCCACATCTGGCGGTGGTGGCACACAGGAGGCAGAGGCAGGTGGAGCTCTGTGAATTGGAGGTCAGCCTGGTCTACTAGTTCCAGGACAGGCTTCAAACCACAGAGAAACCCTATCTCCAAAAAAAAAAAGTTGGCTACAGTCTCAAAGGGTGTTGCTTCCACAAGATTTGGCAAGCCTGAACCAGACTTCCCAAAGTCCTGAACCTTTCATCAGCTTGCCACAGAAACTGACCAAATCAGTTCAGAACAAAAGTCGAAAGATTCTCTGCTCAGTATCCAGAGAAGTGTTGCTTCCCAAGGCCTTCTCGTGGAGCTAGCCATTCCAGCCTTAGAAACTCTTCCTAGGGTAGAGTGATGGCACATGCCTTTAAACCAAGCACTCAGGAGGTAGTGGCAGGCAGATCTCTGTGAATTCCAGTCCAGCCTGGTCTTCAAAGCAAGTTCCAGGACATCTAGGGTTATTAAACAGAGAAACCCAGGCTCGAAAGACTAAAATGAGTAAATCACTTATCAAGTAAATGCTTAGACCTCAGTTAACTTGACCTTTGGCACAGTTCACGTCCTCCTCCCTCAAACACCTGTTTCTCTTGGCTCTGTGGCTCAGACCGGAGCAAAAGCCTCAGCTCAAGTGACCCTGTCACCTTAGCCTTTTGAGTGGCTGTGACTTCCGGAACATTATCCAGCCTGACTCCATGGACTCCATTTCGCTCAGTCTCCTCCTGTGTGGTTATCCATCCCTTCTCTGGCTCCTCTGTCTGACTCCTTTGGTCTCCTTTGCCCTATCTGCATTTACTTCCTCATGCTGGCATCTAATTCTGTGGTCTTGAACTTCATCTTCCGATTGCTGACTCAGCCAAACTCCCGCTCAGGTCACCGGCCAGCTCCCCAACTCCATTTCACCCTCCCCTCCCAAACTGGCTCACCTGAAACCTCTGGCAACTCTCTTACCTTCGTGCCTCTCCCTCCAAGTGCTGGGATTACAGCTGTGAGCCGCCACACCAGCTCTAAAGGGTTTTCTCCGACACCCTGGGCTGACTTTGAACTCCCGGTCCTCCTAACTCAGCCCCCACTTGGCACAGCCGGGGCTTCATGTGTACTGACCAAGCATGTCCTTTCTGGCCTATACTCCATGAATATAACCCAAATGGGCCCATTAGCCTCCCATACAAGCCTGCTCTTGCCAAGGGAGAAAGAGAGAGAGAAGCAAGAACCACACACAGGCAGAAAGTTGGTGAGCTGAGGCTGGGGAGATTTTTCTGATGTTGGGTTTTGGGTTTTTTTGTTTTGTTTTGTTTTTGTTGTTGTTGTTGTTTATTTTGGTTTTTTTGAGGCAAGGTCTCTAGAATCTCTCTATGTAGACCAGGCTGGCCTCAAACTCAGTGAATTGCCTGCCTAATGAATTTTGGGATTAACCATGTGCACAACCACACAAGGCAACAAGGCAAGTTTTTTTTTTTCTTTTAATTAAAGGAGGCTTTAAATACACAGAGTAGGCAAGTAGGCAATTGAGATTGAGAGGTGTGAGAAAGGACAGGTCAGGGGATCCAGACTCTGGAGGCTGTGGAGTCCTGATGTTGCCTCTCACCTACTCTCTACGCCAGGGGACAGCCAGTGGCCACAGCAGCCACTGTGGGAGAAACACTGGGGCATGAAGTCTGAGGAAAGGAGCAAGCCAGTGGTGGTGGTGGCGATGGTGATGGTGGTGGTGGTGGTAGTGGTGGTGGTGGTGGCAGTGATGGTGATGTTGGTGGTAGTGGCGGTGGCGGTGGTGGTGGTGATGGTGGTGGCGGTGGTGGTGGTAGCAGCAGCAATGTACACTTTTAAACCCAGCATTCAGGAGGCAGAGCCAGAGGGATCTCTGAATTCCAGGCCAACCTGGTCTATGGAGTGAATTCTACAATAGCCAGGGCTACATAGAGAAACCCTGCCTCAAGAAACCAGAGAGAGAGAGAGAGAAGAAAGGAGTAGTCATTGGCTGAAGTGGGAAGGAACAGAGAAGAGTAGAGGCTAGGCAGGTAGTTGCTACCTTTGAGGTTGGAATGTGGCGCTTTGACCCAGGTCATGAGGTGTCCACCCACCCAAGCATCTAGGAAGAACAAGAGACTCTGCCTCAGCATCTCCTGAGGTGTGAGGAAGGATCCCACTAAGCCTCCTTCAATGGGAAGTCCCTTCACTCTCACCCAACTAAATTTCCCCTATTTACTGCTGGTGGGCTGTGAGAGCTAGATGACTTGTCCTGAAATGTGTCATTACCCAAGGCTGTTACAGTTGATGGACTTCACTGCAGAAGTGAATTATCACTGAGATAAAGTTCCTGAAGGAGTGGGCAGGCTCTTGAGAGGAGGTCTGATCCTAGAGAGGAGGAAAGGACAGAGGTGAGCACTGTGAATGGTCCCGCCCTCCTGAATGGGTCCAGGCTCTTTACACATATTAGTTAATACAGGATAAAGGATGGGCTTAGTCACCTCCATCGGTCACATGCCTGGGCTCGCTCACCATGTGATATCTTCACGTGACCCAGAAAGAGGACCAGAGTCTGCCCCTCCATATCATGCTTCATAGCCCCCACAACAGTGAGCCTAAGACATTTTCACTAGTTGCTAATAACCAACCGGTTTTTGGTATTTGGCTGTAAGCAGAAGGAATTGAAGCCTCTCTCTCAACCTCAATGTTAAGGCTAGGTGAATTTTAATCATTTAGTTAATGATGTCACCAGTGGTGACCCCAGAAGGCCTATATTGAAGAGTCTGAGTGGCAATTGTGTTGGAGAGAGAGATGGGCAAGGGAGGACACTGGTTTTGCTCAGATTGTTTCTTTTCTTTTGTTTGTGTGTGTTGCATGTGTGTTGATGTTCCATGTGTATTGCATTTATGTGTGCACTGCTGTTGCATTTGTGTTGTATTTGTGTGTATGTGTTAGTACGTATGTTGCATGTGTGTGATGGGATGCACATCTGGAGATCAGAGAACAGCTGCAGGAATTGGGTCTCTCTATCCATCACGTGGTTCCCAGGGATAGGACTTCGGTCCACAGGCATGGTGACAGGTACCTCTACCCACTGAGCTGTTCCAATGGACTGTTTCTCAAAAGCTTGAGTGGAAGTCTGTGACCTCATTTCGGTGCCACTCTGAAGTAAACAATTGTCAAAGCCGGGATTCTGACCTTGGAGAACTTTGCCAGCAAAACAGAGATTAAAACTTCCTGGTGTGTCCTCCTGTGAGAACGGAATGTTCCACTCCAGAGTGAGGCAGTTTAGGAAAATCTACCCATCACCCAGCGAACCACATATCCTCAGAACACAAGAGCAGGGCCAAGGGGGAGGGGAGGGAGGAGGGGCTGCTGAGAGAGAGGCCTCGATTCTGTCTGCCTAAGTAACAGGGAGGATGGTCCCAGGAGCTGCCCAGGAGGCTGGTATCCCAGATTCACACAGTCAGTAGAGGGCTGTGCCCAGGAGCTCCACCATGCCCAACCCATCTTGCTGCAGCAGTCAGACTACAATGAGATAAGGGGCCTCAAAGACACAGCCAGACAGTGGGGTACATTCCAACACCCAAGAGGGAGAAGTCACTGTCTTCCTGACAGTGACACCAACATTCTCCAGCGCAGACAACCTCAGAGGGGAGGATGTGCTCACAATGCGCTCAGGAAACCAACAGTCTATTACTTTCCAAAATATGTAAATAACTCAAGCATTTCAATGGCAAAAAACAAATAAGAAATATGATTGGAAATCAGGCAAATGACCTAAATAGACATTTTTCAAAAGGATAGAAATGGCCAACAAGTATATGAACAACAAAAAAAAAAAAAAAAAAAAAAAAAAAAAAAAAGCTCACTATCACAAATCAGGGAAGTAAAAACTAAAAACCTTTCTGAGATATTTTTCCATTCTACTCAGAATGACTGTTATCCAAAAGACAAAAATTGGACCAGGCATGGTGGAGAACGCTTTTGATCCCAGCACTCAAGAGGCAGAGGCAGGCAGATTTCTGTGAGTTCAAGGCCAGTCTTATCTACATAGCAAGTTCCAAGACAGTAAGAGATATACAATTAGACCCTATCCCAAAAATCAAACAAAACAAAAAGATAAAAATTATTGAACATTGTTAAGGACATGGAAAAGGAGACTCTCGCTCTGCTGGTGGAAATGTAAATCACACAGTCATGATAAGAAACAATATGTGGCTTCTTCATAGAACAGAGCTACCATGTGATCCCTCAACCCCACAGTGAGTATTTATGCAAAGGAGTTGCAATCTGTGCACTGAAGATGTCTTCACCTCCATATTTGTGGCAGTAACATATAGACTCAACCTAAGTGTCCATCAGCTTATGGATGGATAAAGATGTGTGTTACATACTTACTGTTCTGATACAAAGTGATGGTGTTCTGGCATTTTATAGCAAGTTGGGTGCAATTGTGGGATATTAAGTGAAGTAAATCAGCCTAGAAAAAAATACTGTGTGTTCTCACATATATGTGGAAGCTAAAATTGATTGCAAAGAAGTAGAGAATAGTGGTTACCAGAGCCTGAGAAGGACAGTGATGGAGAGAGGGTATTTGATGGATGGAGGAATGTGTTTAGATTAGAGCAATACCTCTGTGTGTGTGTGTGTGTGTGTTCAGGTTTGTGTATGTTTGTGGGGGTCCCTGTAAGTGTCCCAGGTGGTAGGTAAATGATCTGGGGGATATAAGAAAGAAAACTCAACCAGGCAGTGGTGGTGCACTCCTTTAATCCCAGAATTTAGGAGGCAGAGGCAGGTGATCTCTGTGAGTTTGAGGCCAGCCTGGTCTACAGAGCGAATTCCAGGATAACCAAGGCTACACAAAGAAACCCTGTCTCAAAATAAATAAATAAAACCAAGGGGGGGGGGAGAAAAAAGAAAGAAAAGAAAAACTCAGTTCAAACTTCTGGAGTCTGACACCAGGCCAGCTCATTTTAGACATGTTTAAGTAAAATATAATTTCTGAAAAAAGTTTCCTGGTAGCAATTATCTCAATCCCATGTGCGCAATAAAGCTTAAGACATTAAGTTCAAAACTCTTTTGCAAATTACATGTGACCTCTACCATGAAGATGGATTCTATAGCTTCAGGGCCTAGGATCTGGTATGGTCTCTGAGATAGCATAGAAAGTCAGCAGGTAAGGAGACACCTGAGATACCTTTGTTCAGAACGGGAGTCTATCAACTGAGAAACAAAGCTAAAGCTAAAGGTCTAAGGAGGAAGAGTTTGGGCTTTGCTAGGGGGTTTGGGTGAGCCCTGGCTCTACACATAGTAAAGGTCACCAGGCAATTAACAATATCCACTGCCAGCCTTCCGGGCAGAAAACAGGTATTCATTCCCTCCCTTGAGGACACAACCCTTCATGGTTAACATCCCTGGTTTCCCCAATGCGTGGCTGTGAGCACTCGTATGTTCATGTCTATGTGTGCATGTTCATGTTTGTGCCTGTATCCTAGCACTGGGGTTACAGACATATGCTACTGAAACTTGGCTTTTATGTGGGTACTGGGGATCTGAACTCAGTTCCTCGTTCAAAGTTCTGACACACCTTGCCCACAGAGCCACCTCCCCAGCCCCAGAACTGTAACTTCTAATGACAACTGTGTATTTCAAGCTAGCTAGTAGCTCTGTGATAAATCATGTACCAAGGCTCTGGGGCCTACCCCCAGCACCCCAGAAAAGATTAAAAAGGAAGAAAAAGTCCCAATAGGAGGAAGTGGTATGTGTCTGAGGTGACAGATGTGTGAGTCACCCCAGTCTAATCACTACACATACATACGATATATGCATTGAAATGTCACACTGCACACATATATAAGTATAATTACTGTGTGTCAATTAAAGTTCTTTAAATATATTAGGCAGGTGGTGGTCGCCTTTAACCCCAGCACTCTGGAAGCAGAGGCAGTCAGATAGCTCTGAGTTCAAGGCCAGCCTGGTCTACAGAGTAAGTTCTAGGACAGCCAGAGCTGCAGAGAGATTTGTCTCAAAACAAAATAAAATAAATAATAAAAATAAAGTCTTGTGGGTGTGGTGACATACATATGTCACCCTGGCACTCTTATGGATGGAAGATAAGCCAGAAAAATCACCTGGAAGCTCCTCACGGCCTGGCTAGTCTGGAGTATGCACTTCAGCAGAAACTACCCGAGACTCAAAAAGAAGGCAGGGCCAACTATGTGGCTCATCTGGTAAGGTGCCTGCTGCCAAGTCTGCCAACTTGAGCTTTGTTCTTGGGACTCACATGGTGTAAGGAAAGTTGTTCTCTGGCCTCCATGTGCATGCTGTGGTACATGGACATATATACACAGGCACATTAATGACATAAACACTTTAAAAAGGCTTATGTTGGGTTGGGAAAGATTGCTCAGTGGCCTTCCAGAACCTGGGCAGGCTTGGTTCTCTGCATAGCACCTACCTGGCAAGTCAGAGCTGTCCATAATTCTCCTTCTAGGGGACACTCTTCTAACTCAAGGGTACTGCATGCACATGGTACATTTACACACACACACACACACACACACACACACACACACACACACACAACACCTATACACATGAATCTTAGGGGAAAAAAAAGACGTGCCCATTTGCTGAGATCCGCATGGCTTTGAGACTGACTCACCTGGGCATTAGGGTATGCAGAAACAACAGACATGTGCAGAAACAAAAGCTTGGGTTGGGCGGTCTTGCTGAGACTCTGAAAGGCACCAGCAGGGGGGAAGCTCAGCATCTTTATTATATACACCCGAAGGAGGAGGTGAACTAGCGAATCTTGGGGGGGGGGGAGGTCTCTGTAGAGGCTGCTGTCAACAGGAAGAAGACCTTGTGGCTGATATTCTCTGCATCTACTGTTTTCAGCTAAAGACCAGCCATTCATTTAACATCCCTACCCCCACCCAACCTGGGGAAAGCCTTGTCATTCCCATGAGCCTGAGGCATCAGTATCCTTGACATGAAGGTGCTCACTCATCCCTGGCGGCATTGGCTCCCTGCACTGATCATAACCATCAACACATAAAACAGTACATTTTAAAACTTGCCCCAGGGCTGGAGAAATGACTTAGTGGTTAAGAGCACTGGCTGCCCCTCCAGAGGACCTAGGTCCTATTCTCAGCACCCACACAACCACTCACAAATGGCTCTGTCTCCAATCCCAGGGGATCTGAAGCCCTCTTCTGGCCTCCAAGGGTATTGCATAAACACAGTACACATACATTCAGGCAAACACTAATATGCATTTAAAAAAAAATTAAACCTTAAAAAAAGATAAGATTTCCCCAGATGACTAGCAGACTTGGTATTGGGTTCACATCTATCTGCTGCTCCATCTGCGACTTTGGCCTGAGCCCTTAGAAGGTTCAGTAGACAAATGTCTTCTGTCTCATTTCTGACAACTTAGTCACCAAAGAACATATTTAATACTTCAGAGTAAAGTGTTATCATAGTGCTTATTTAAAAATCTGCTAATTGTATGTACAAAAGCAATGAGGAAAAAATCTCCAAATATGGATTTACTCTTTCTTTTTTTTTTTATATAGATAGTTGTCATGTAGCCTAGCTGTTCTTGGACTCAATACGTGGCCAAGGATGGCCCCGAATTCCTCCTCATCCTCCTTCCTCTAATTCCCAAATTCTGGGTTTAGAGACTTGTGACACCATGCCCAACCTTCAAATACTTAAATATAAAAACAGATAAAAATTTACCACATTTTCCCCTTGTGCTGGAGATGGAATAAGGAACTTGAATATACTTGACAACTATTAAATACCAACCATTAAAAAATGATTTATTGCTGAGCGGTGGTGGCGCACACTTTTAATCCCAGCTCTCGGTGGCCAGAGGCAGGAAGTTCTCCTTGAGTTCCAGGCCCAGCCTGGTCTACAGAGCAAGTCCCAGGACAGCCAGGGCTGTTACACAGAGAAACCCTGTCTCTATGTGTGTTACATGTGTGTCTGTGATGTGTGTGTGTGAGAAACAGTGTGCATATGCAGGTCAGAGGACAGCCTTATAAAGTTGGTTCTTTTCTTCCACCTTTGCGTAAGTCCTGTGCATTGAACTCAAGATGCCAGAGAAAGTGTGCTATTTAGGTATCTTTAAGGAAAACCTTAGAGTTGAGGATGTAGCTCATAGCAGAGTGTTTGCCTAGCATATACTGTGGCCCTGGGCTCAAGTACCTGGGTTCAAATCACAGCACTGCCAAAAGACAGTGCAATACCAAAACGTGGGGGCTAAGAAGACTACTCTCAGGCTCAGAGCACTTGCTGCTCTGACAGAGGACTTGGATTCCATTCTCAGCACCCACAAGGACTCACAACAATGTGTAATCCCCAATTCCAGAGGATCCAACAGGCATCCACATGGGGGCACATACATTCATACACATCAAGTAAAATAAGTAAATCTTAAAAAAAATTAAGGCAACAAAACCAAACAAATAATTAAGATGTATGTATATAGTATTCTGTCTGCAAGTATGTCTGCAGGCCAGAAGAGGGCACCAGATCTCATTATAGGTGGTTGTGAGCCACCATGTAGTTGCTGGGAATTGAACTCAGGACTTCTGGAAGAGCAGCCAGTGATCTTAACCTCTGAGCCATCCCTCCAGCCACTATATATTACTTTCAAACCAAGAAATATTTGCTAGAATTTGAATAATGCAAGTTAAAATATTAGAGTTGTTGTATATCATAATTCTATTTGCCAAATAATTGTTTGAATAATACTATTCATAAAATTAGTAAAATAGTCTCAGTAGTTATATTGGTTCTGTTTATTACACCTAAAAAAATAAAAATACAGCCTACACATAAAGGAGGAGTTATTTACACTGTAATCAGTAAAGCTTTATATATACAAATATATACAAATAAAACTCATAAAAGAGTAAAAAAAAAAGGGCAACTAATTCAGTAGAAAATTGACAAAAGGTAATCTCAGAAAAGGAACCATTGACAGGTGATAAATGAATGAAAATGTTCAATTTTATTAATAGAGAAATGTAAATGAAGACTAGAATGACATACTACATGCATTCACTGGATTCACCAAAAATAACTATGACGTTTGTATGTATGTATGTATGTATGTATGTATGTATGTATGTATGTATTTTGAGACAGGGTCTTGCTACATAGTTCTGGCTGTCCAGGAACCCACTTGTAGACCAGGATGGCTTTGGACCCATGGATATCTCCCTGCCTCTACTGGAATTAAAGGCTGGCTAGATTTAACTTTATTTATTTCTTTATATTGGTTCTAGGGACAGGATTTAGGTTATTGGGCTTGTACAGCAAGAACTTTCACCCACTGAACCATCTTGCTGGCCTCAGCATGTCTTTTGTTTGGTTGGTTTTGATTTTTTGAGACACTCTATAGACCAGGATGGCCTCAAACTCACAGAGATCCACCTATTTCTGTCTTCTGACTACTGGGAGTAAAGGCATGTGATACCACTGCTCAGGCCTCAGCATGTCTTATAATTAAAGTTTAGTTAAGAATTTCTCCACACAGCCAGGCGCTGGTGGCATATGCCGTTGGTCCCAGCACTCGGGAGGCAGAGGCAGGCAGATCTCTGTGTGTTTGAGACCAGCCTGGTCTATAAGAGATAGTTCCAGGACAGCCTCCAAAGCCACAGAGAAACACTGCCTCGAAAAACCAAAAAAAAAAAAAAAAAAAAAAAAAAGAATTTCTTCACACTTGATATATTGGTAATTGTTTATTTAACAAAACATTTGACAGGTTTTGTGGCTCTTTGCTGTTTAGCCTTCTATGCCTTCCTCAGTTTCCAGCTTACTTTTCTCATTCTGTTTGTCTGTTTGAGTCAGGGTCTCACTATGTAGCCCTGGCTAGCCTGGATCACGCTATGTAGACTGGGCTGGCGTTGGGAACTCAAACAGATCCACCAGCCTCTGCCTCCCAAATGCTAGGACTAAAGCTGTGTGCCCCCACGCCCAGCCTTTCATTCTTTTCAGTGTTGGCTGTAGCTGTTTTAGGAAGGGCTCTCCGAGCAATTGGGCTGATATTCTCCATCTGCCCACACTGGCACTTTCCATCTTTTCCCATCCTGCTTTGCGCCCCCCCCCCCCCACTATGGCTTTCATCAAGCTTCCTAGCAGCAGCCAAACAGATTCCTGCTTCCTCTTCTCTCATTCAACACCAATCCAAACCCAGTCTTGCTAACTAAGACGCTGACTCATCAACCTCTGTGGTGTGTGCCTGCCCAACTCCAGCCACAAGCCATGTGTGTCCAGTCTTCATCAACTACCGGTCTGCCTTGTGTAGCCTCTTGCCTTTTTGCTGATAAATTTTGACCTACAATGCAAACTCATTCCTCCTGAATCAGTGACTGAAAAAAGAAAACAGCAGTTCCAGGATGTCCAGGGCTGTTACACAGAGAAACCCTGTCTCAAAAAAAAAAAAAAAAAAAAAAAAAAAAAAAAAAGAAAAGAAAAGAAAAGAAAAAAGAAAGAATGAAAGAAAGGAAAAAAAGGAAAGAAAAAAGAAAAAGAAAAAAAAGGTAAAATTTTATTGTGTATGCAAATGGTGTGTGTTCGTGCATGTGCATGTGCGTGTATGTGTACAAACGGCCAATGAGATGGCTCAGCAGATAAAGATGCTTGCTGCCAATCCCAATCTTTTGAGTGTGATCCCTGGAACTCACTTGGACAAAAGAGAGAACTGGCTCCCACAAGCTGTCTTCTGATCTCCACACCCACTCTTTCCAACTACACACAGAGTAAATAGATAAATTAGAACGTGGTGCCCACCTTCATCCCAGCACTCAGGAGGCAGAGGCAGGTGGATCTGTGAGTCTGAGGCCAGCCTGGTCTACATAGTGAGTTCCAGGACAGCCAAAGCTACATAATGAGACTCTGTCTATAAGTAAATATAGTAAGGTTTTAAATTAAAAACGAAAGAAAGTGAGGGCCAGCAAGACAGCTTAGTGGGTAGAGGTACTTCTGCAGAGTCTGACAACCTGAGTTCAACGTTCAACAAAGGATCCACATAGAGGAGTCAGCTCCTACAAGTTGACTTTTGACCTTCATGGTGAGTGCACCCCTAAACAAAAATAAATAGATATGACTTTAATTAAAAACTTTATTAAATAATTAAAAAGATTATTATACTTAACCTTTGACCAAACCTCCACAAGCCAAAACTCAGAATATGTCCCAATGGTGATTTTTTAAAAGATTTATTTCATTTGTGTGTGTGTGTGTGTGTGTGTGTGTGTATCAGAGAGCAACCTGTGAGAGTCTGTTCTTCCATTCTGCCATGTGAATTCTGGGTCAGGTTGATGGCAAGCACCCTGGTCAGTCATCTTCCTGGCAATCATTTCCTTCTTAAATTATGTATATAAATTATTATTTTTAAAAACAGGTTCTCTCTAATGCAGACCAGGCCTCTGCCTCTTGAGTGCTATGATTAAATACCAGCATCCCTGCTCCTAGTTAATTATTTCATTTTTGAGAGTAAAGTAATAAATTACCAAAAGGTAGTTATCCATTT
This sequence comes from Phodopus roborovskii, assembly GCF_943737965.1. Lineage (NCBI taxonomy): Eukaryota > Metazoa > Chordata > Mammalia > Rodentia > Cricetidae > Phodopus > Phodopus roborovskii. The sequence continues at coordinate 8,053,067 of NW_026126448.1, forward strand.
TTCTCTTCATCAGTTTTTCTTTATAATTTTGGGGCTATCTAGACATTATCATTTATTTATATCTCTGTACTTACCATTGTGGTCATTGCCAGTGGATTAACACTAATTAGTATATACTTTGGTTATATAAAATTTTGGTTTAAAATTTTGAAGTTTTGAGGTCTATTTTTATTTTATGTATGTGTCTTGCCTGCATCTATGTCTATGCACCCACCACGAGTGTTCAGGCACTATGAAGGTCAAAAGAGAAGTTAAATCCCTTGGAACTAGGGATCTAACAGTTACAGATAGTTGCTAGCTACCATGTAGTTCCAGCCCCTGGTTTAATTTTTTTTTAATGAAAAATTGTTCTGATTCGCTTTAATTGTCAACTTGACACAGTCTAGAGTCATCTAAAAGGTAATTCTAAGGAATTACCTGGATCAGAGTAGCTTGTGTGGACTGTCTTGATTACTTATTGATGGAGGAGGGCCCAGCCCACTGTGGGTGGCACCATTCCTAGGCAGGTGGTCATGGGCTGTATAAGAAAGCTATCTATCGAATGAGCCTGTGAGTTTTTGCTTCAAGTTCCCTTTTGAATTTCTGTCCTGACTTCCTTCAGTAATAAATGGAAGTGTAAGCCAAAAACTTTCCTCTTCTAAGTTGCTTTCAGTTAACAGTGCTTTTATCCCAGCAACAAAAAGGAAACCAGAACAATGGTATTTCCATGATGACACTGCAATGTCAAGTAAACATCGGAAAAAGACAGGGCTGATCTAACATCAGTCTGGGTAATTGGCAGCTGTCACTGATGTACGTCACTCTGAATAATTACTAGCTGTATGAGTTTTTAAAAAGACATTTTGTTAGGCCATACTTTAAAATACAATAAAACATACAAATCAATTGTAGTTACATTCATCTTGGTGCTGCCATCACCTGGATCCAGACTGGAATCCCAACATTCTAGCAGGCTCTCTCCTGTCCTCTGCCGGCTACTGCCATTTGATAGTCCCACCTGGTGTGCTTCACTGTGGACTAGGTACGAGGTCCCAAACTCTACTACTCATTGTAATCAGCTGTGTGTAGTCTTTTGCGTCTAGGCTTCTTCCCTTCTTTTGTTTTAGTGTTTTCGAGACAGGATTTCTATGTGTAGCCCTAGCTGTACTGAAACTCTCTCTGTAGACCAGGATAGCCTTGAACTCACAGATTCACCTGCCTCCAGAATGCTGGGATCATAGGCTTGTGCCACCATTGCCACCTTAATTGCTGAGTGAAATAGGTGTAACATATCCCATCCCACATAAAGCCTTATATCCTGCTGAGAGTGCAGAATAAGTACTATTTTCACAGAAAAAGTCCATCCTTTGGCAATTGTTTACCAAAGGGGAGGATGTGTTAATAAATGGAATTATAGTAAAAAGGGACATTTGTGCAATCAAAACATAGACAGTGGAGAGGAGACATTATCAATGGGGACATCAGCCACAACTTGTAAAACATTAGTGGGGGCACGTTCCATCTTGTTGCCTGTTACCCTTGTATAATTTTCATAAGAAATCCCTACTCCATACAAATATCTTTTTAAGAGCCCAGGAATAGAGGGTGGCTCATGTTTTGCCAAGTCAGGAGGATTGCCCTCTGCCCAAATTGTAGGAATTTCCTGGATCAGCAACTTTTTCCATCCCCCTTCTAGGGAATGGGTTGGATTTTGGAGGAGCAGATATTCCCCACTTATTGGGCAGGTTATAGTTAAAGCCTTAGCAGAGACTTCCAATTGCAACCTAGGAGACCCTTCTGAGAATGTATAGTTGTTCAAGAGGTCCAGCCCTAGTAAAGGGTAAGGACATTCAGGAATAACAATAAAAGAATGAGTCACAGTTCCTTGTCCTAGGTTAACAGTCAGGACAATGGTATTCTTAGACATCCCCTGTTGACCCCTGCGTTTCCATTGTGTGGTTGGCAAGAGGTCCCAGGGGCTCCTGTAATATTGAATGAGTAGCTCCTGTGTCCATCAGAAATTTTATAGGTCAGCCCCCTGTGGTGAGGGTTACCAGAGACTCCTGAGGGCCTAGTTTGAAGGATCTTCACCCCTGCTAATCCTCCATAGCTAGGACTGGCTTGGATCTGGGGGAGGGGAGGTACCTGTTTCTGGAGTAGACATTAATTTTTCCAATGACCCATTTCTTTATAGGAGGCGCATTGGTCCTTTTGTAAAGGTCTCTTCTTTTTATCATGGTGTGCACCGGCAGAGTTGAGAGTGGCTGGGACTTGTGGTACAGCCACAGTGGCTTGCCCCTTCTTCTTTACCAGGACGTCTTCCTTGCTAGCTTTGCCATCAAACACTTTCTGGGATATTTCTAGTAGCTCTGACCTGTTCTTTCCTATAAACCCATTCATCTTTTGTATCTTTCTATGGATGTCAGAGGCCAATTGAGTATCAAAGGCCAGACTAATCACCTTGAGACTTGCCAGTTCTGGGTCTATAGGAGTGTATGACCAACAGGTGTCCAGGAGGCACTCCAGGAAAGCTGAAGGTGATTCATCTGGGCCCTGTTCACATCTGGTACCTTAGATAGGTCAGTGGGCTTTTGGGCTGCCTGTTTCATCCCTTCTAGCAAAACCTGGTGGTATTCACGGAGTAACCTCCCACCTCTCTCAACGGCGTGTTCCCACTGGGGTCTCCTTCTTGGTAGAGCAGGGGTCGATCACTTCTGTTCTCTTGTCATCAGTCATTGAAGCTATTCTGGGGAAGACCTCAGTTGCTTTCACGAGAATCCATTCCCTTTCTTCCGTAGTGCAGAGTGTGTGCAGAATCTACTGACAGTTGTCCCATATGGGGAGATTACTGAAAAAGATAGAATCAGAGAAATTAAGGAATCGGGGAGGGCAGGATAGAAGTTGCTTCAACCCAAGGCAATATTTATACAAGATCTGGGTGGTTGGGCTTACTGAGGGCGACTTTAACCACTGCCCTGGGAAGGCCAGTCAACCCCAAATGTGGGTCATTCAGTTTCCCAGAATATTCAGAAGTGACACTTGGTGATAGAATAATCATAATCATCCTTAACTATAGGGAATAAAGTTTATCAAAATTCTTTAGAACACAGCATAGAGGGTTGTTAGGCTTGCTAGTCTTATTAACCATACTATTTCCCCCTAGTCCAAAATAAACCAATTAGCACAAAAAGTACAAAAGGCAGAAGAATACAATAAAAATGAAGCCAAAGACAAAGCAAGATAGATGTACAAAGACAAGACAAACAGGACATAAAACCAGACCAAGACCCTCAGGTGGGTGGTATGGTGGCTTGCTTTTTACCCTGGATGGGAGAATATTGGGATCCTGTCGAACCCCTTCTACATCCCAGATAGGGGCCCCACAAAACAGAACCAGACTATACCTCACCAGGAGGCCTCTGTAGATCCTTGCTGCTTTTCTTGGCATGAAATTTTACCCCAATAGTCCTTGAACCCAATGCAGCCTCAAGGAGGCTCAAGGCATATACCTCTTGAGTCAGCCCCAAACACCCAACACCCCCACCCCCGCCCCCGCCCCCAGAGGTCAGGAGCAAAGGTGTGGGTTTAGAATTTGAGTGGGTGGTATTAATCTCGCTGGGGCCTCCAAAAGAATGTTAATCCCAATGGCAAGAATAAGACCACTACCACAATTTGAGCCGGATTTAAAGCAGGCTTGATTTTTTTTTTTTAATTTATTGTGGTGCACCCAAGAGCTAGCTAGCAACTTCTTCCTATGTTGGGTTAAAAAGAGAAGCCCCAAATCCATCTGTGGTACCCCTTTTAAAGAGTAAAGTCACTAGCAGTTTTAAAGAAGAGAGACAATGAGGGAATAAGAAAATAATAATAATAAAAAAAAAACCTCTTTTAAAAAAGTCATGAGGTCACTATGTGATTTAGGGAGTTTCAGAGGGGGTTCAGGGAAGGTCAGAGTGGGTCAGGGTAGTCTCAAAAACAAATCATAGTCATGGATTGGGGAAGGTCAGGTTCCAGGAAACAGAGAGCAATTCACATCTTACAGTAAACAGAAACTTATTTTTAACAATACAGCATAAAGTCTCCTGCCTTCAAAATGAAGTCAGGCAGGTTCCTCATATGTGAGGTCTACTCATGTTTTGCTATTAACATTTTGTTCTTTTTTCCTCTTATCTCTCTGTAGTTTTTGCTGTTGTTTTGAGATAGAGTTTCCTGTGGCCCAGGCTGGTCTTGGCCTTGACTTCAGTGTGTAACTGAGGATGGCCTTGAATTTGTGGTCCTTTTGCTGTCGTTCCTCAAAGCTGAGATTCCAGGTACTTCCCACTGTGGCTAGTTTTATGCACACAAGGTGTGACATCTTGTTGGTCATTCCAACACATGTGGGAAGAGGGATTCTCATCTGAGGAATTGCTTCTATCAGATTGTGCTGTGGGCACATCTGTCTTGATTGCTAATTATGCGAGAGGGCCCAGCCCACAGCCTAGTCTTCCTGAGAAAGGCAGCTGTACTGGGTGTGGTGGCCTACATGTTTAATCCCAGCATTTGGGAGGCAGAGGCAAGTGGATCTTTGTGGGCTTGAGACCATCCGGTTCTACAGAGCCAGTTCCAGGAAGTCAGGGCTACATAGTGGTAGCAGCAACTGCACCCATGGTGGGGGGTGGGTGAACAAGCAAGAAGAAGCTAGAACACAGTGTTCTTCGTGGTTTTATTCAGTCTATAGCCTCCAGGTTCCTGCTCTGAAACCCTTTCTTCCCCCTGGTGTTTTTCACAGCAACATAAAACCAAACTATAGCACTGGATAAACATTCTTCCAACAGAATTACACCCAGCCCTGCCTTTTCTTTTCTAATGCCATGTAACAATGCATCAGAATACATTTGACTATGGGATACTGCTGTCCTGTGCTAGACTGCTTGCTCACCTAGTACCACAAAAATAATTTAATTAAAAATTTGAAAGAAGACTAGAGAGATGGTTCAGTGGTTATAAGCACTAACTCTCACAGAGGACCCAGGTCCCATTCTCAACACCTCACAACCATCTGTTACTCCAGTTCCAGGGGACCTGAAGCCCTCCTCTGGCCTCTGAGGGCACCAGGTATTAAAGTGCTGTATATACATATATGCAGGCAAAATACCAATACACTTAAAATAAACAAATGACAGTTATTGAGATGATGTATCTGCTAAACATCTGTCTCCAAGCCTGATGACTTGAGTCTGCTCCCTGGGAGTCCAAGGTAGAAAGAAAACACACAAATACACAACAAATAAATAAATAAATGAAATGGTTTTAAAAATTGCCATTCTACTGATGGACATTTGAATAGTTCCAGGGTGGCCTGGCATGAAGTTGGCAGCTTAGAGCCTTCTATTAGCCTTCCGATAGAAGGAAACATTTGGTAAATCATGTCTATTTTCCTTAGTAATGACATTTTTGGTTTGGAGTGACAAGGTGGCAAAGGCCTTGCATAAATATTTTTGCCATCTCTCATGCAATTTCTTGAGGCCCTAACTTGGTTCTTCTCCAGTGTTCCTTCTAGGGTTGCACCTGACTTTATCAGTTTTCTTATTAACACTTTGGGGAAATGGAACAATTTTTCTTTTGTGTCTTGGCCAGGAATTGCTTGATCCAAAGTTCCTTTTTCTTCGTATTACAATTATTTTCTTTCGGTGATAGAGTCTCGCCTACCCCAGGCTGGCCTCAAACTCACAACATATCTGAGGATGATTCTGAACTCCTGGTCCTCTTCTTCTTCTTTTTAAGAAAAAGCCCAGGTTTAATGGATGAAACACTCCTGGATGACTTTCCTGCACCCCAGAGAGGAGACAGAAAAACTTATGTCTGTTTTCAGGGGGGCAATTTAAATACCTTGTGGGAGTGGTCTTGAGCATCTCTCGGGGAGGAGCCCTCTTTGGTGGACTTTCTGAAATGGGGCAGGGTTTGAGGAGAGAGAGATGGGAGAGGGACATTGAGGTGCAACTCCCACCAGAACATTCCAGACTCTTTGGGTATATGGATGCCAGGGGCTGCGGTGAAGCTTCCATCAGAACCCACGGGTATCACGGGTATCTTGGCTCTGTGATGTTTTAGTTCTTTTTTTTTTTTTTTTTTTTTAAGGTTGAAGTAAGTCTTTGTTAGTTTGAAATGGCAGGTATATGAATTCATCTTGTGTTCTGTTGTCTTGTTTTTCCTTTAAAGGGGCGTGTGTAGAGAGAGAATTCATCCCTTAAGAGAACTGGCTTCTCTTGCTGAGGGCTGGGGTTTAGCTCCCACCACCCACATGGTGGCTCACAACCATCTGTAACTCAAGTTCCAGGTTTTGGTATGACATCCTCTTCTGACTTTTCATGGCCAAGGCACACACACCTGGTGCACATACATACAAAATACAGGCAAAATTCTCATACAAATAAAAATAGATTTTAAAAAGTTTTAAAGCATCTGGGGTTATTCTGTGTTACGCTGTTCTTCCAGAGCCTGCTTCTTGCCAACTTCTCAGGGAAGTTTCCACTCATGACAGAAGTAGCGTTTTGGTGCTTAGGGGTCCATCCTGTCTCTGTCTCTTCCTGCCGCATAGTGGCTCTATCGAAGCATCTAGCCTGTCCAGAATCCTTCTAAAACGCCCGGTGAACACAATGTGGAGAACAAAGCATTTCTAAGATGCAGCCACTCAAACTGTGAAACAAAGGCCGGCGGGAAAACCTACTCATAACAGACCATCACGTGGCCACAACGAGAAAGAGTTCACCTCGCTCAAAAGACTGCTTTCCTTTCCTAAGGATGGTGGGAGACTAGCATGATGGAGTGCCTGGAGCGAGAAAATGTAAAGTTAAGCTGTAAGGCGTATAAGGCTGGACAGGAGGGAAAGGCTGGCTATGGTCAGCAAGAATGAAAATTCTAAAGAAAGAGATGTGTGGTGCCAAATGGAGCTGCACGAGGCTTCAGCTCAAAACCAGAGATATTACCAAAGGAGGTAGCGGAAAAACCTTCCCAGCTCCAGCCTCTTCCTACCACTCCTGGTCCTCTTACCTCTACCTCCTAGGCACTGGGATTTCAGGCCTTCACTGAGTGCTCAGCATGATCCTGGGGTCCTTAAGAGGGGTCGTGGTAAGGAATCAAGTCAGGCACTAGGATGGTGGAAGAAGGGGGAGAGAGAGAGAGACAGAGAGAGAGAGAGATCTGGAAGGATCTGAAAACAATGTTCTCATTTTTAAATTTGGAGGTTTGTGTATAGAGATAGAAACAATCTATAAAACGAGAGATGTCTGACTTGAATAGTTAAGCTTGGCAAAAAAAAAAAAAAAGATATTTTCTCCAACTTCTGTTTTAAATTAGAATTCTAAAAATTCTAATTTAATAAAAATTTTGAGTCAGGGTACTGGACTCAGTGGTTAAAAGCATTTGCTACTCTTGCAGAGGACCCTTGTTTGGTTCCCAGCACCCACATAAGTGGCTCACTGTCTGTAATTCCAGTTCCAGGGGATCCAATGCCCTCTCCTGGCCTCTGCAGACACCAGGCATGCATGGGGTGTACATATATTCATGCAGGCAAAACACTCACACATACAAAAATATTTGTTGAAATATATATATGAAAAACATAGGTTGAAAAAGATAATCAGGTTTGGTGGCACTTGCCTGTAGTCCTAGCACTCAGGAGGACTGTTGCAAGTTTGAAGCTAGCCTTGTCTAATAGCAAGTTCCAGGCTAACCAGAGCTATGTAGCAAGACCTTGTATAGGCTTGTTGGAGAAACCCTTCATTTCTCCAATAAGCCTCCCCACATTATTTAATTACTTATTATTTCTCTTCAGGGAGAAAAAGAACAGTTACCACAAAATGATGGAAAACTTGGGGAATTCTGTGTGATGGAGTGTTCGCTAATAACTACCAGTTGATGTGGAAGTTGCCATTTGGTATAAATACTTTTACCAAGGCTCAGCTGCCACAGATTGCTGATGGGACTGTAAAATTGATACAGCTACTTTACAAAACCGTTTGAAGTGCCAGGTGGTGGTGGTGCACACCTTTAATCCCAGCACTCAGGAGGTAGAGGCAGGTAGACCTCTGTAAGTTTGAGGCCAGCCTAGTCTACAGATCAAGATGCAGGAGAGCCAGGGCTATACAGAGAAACTTTGTCCTGAAAAAGCAAAACCAAACAAACAAACAAAAATCCGCAAAACAAAAACTGAAAAACTAGAATGCATACATGGCAACATACTCATCCATGGGAATACTGTACCTCAGTGAAAACAGACAAGCTACTACATATAACAAGAAGATTAGTTCATGAAAACAAGAGTAGGTGCTGTCTAACCATAACTACATGACATTCAAAGCCAAGTGAAACTCTGCTGGTTAGTGGTTTCAGAGACAATTTTCTAGTTGGTTACTGCTAGCAACTAAATGTTGTACCCTCCTAAAACCTACAGAGGTCCCCATTTCCATATCCTTAGGGTTAGAGCCATTAGAGGTTGTAATGTGAAGGCCAGTGAGAAGGTGTTCATTTGAAAGCTAAGAAGAAGAAAGCCCACATCTTGGTCCTGGATGTCCCAGCCTCACACTGTGAGAAATGTGTGTTTCTGTTGTACTGTGTTACAGCATCCCCAGCAGACTAAGCCAGTTAGGTTTACACAGATGTGTGAAAGTTGTAATTATGCATGACCTATGATTAATACACTCTTCTGCATGAATTATTTACTTCAATAAAGTTCATTAAATTAATGTATTCATGTACTATTTGCATACAAAAGCAAAAAAGACATCATCATTAGACAACTTTTCAACGTGTCTAATTTGTAGACAAATCTTCATGTGATTCATAAATTAAACACATTATACCTCAGCCAAACACACAATTTTTCCCAGAGAAATTTAGGCTGAAAAAAAAATAAAAGCTATTCATTTCGGTACTTAGGAGAAGCCATCCAGATGAAGCCAAAATTCACAGTATTAACCAAGCAGTTATAAATCTAATCATATCAAATAGAGTCTCAGTGTCCAAACATACATTTTTAAGACAAATAAGTCCCCACTGAGGAAGGACCTTGAAGTCCTTCTTCTTACACCCAGCCTTCAGTGAACTATCTTCCCTTTGATGGCTTCAGCCAACCCCCAAACTGATACCACCTGAATTCTGGATGCTTCCATGAGAGGGCACTACAGTCCCATGTCTAACAGGAGTCAGAATCACAGTGAAGTCCTTTTTATCTAACCTGACATCATGATTTTAGAGACTCAGACCTCATCGGAGGAGGAAATTGTTGGCATGATAAGGGAGGAGGACTCAGCTACCCCAGGTCTGCATGACCCTGGGCTCTACAGCAGGGTCCTCATAGTCTGAAGCAGTCATGCTTTCCCTTGAGATGATTGACCCATGGCCAATGTGTTGTTAGTGACATTCATTTCCTCAAGATGGTTCTTTAACAATTATCTGGGAAAAGTCAAAGCACTGAGTTGGGTCTTGGGCCACCATCCAAAGACTGGTTATCCATTCATCTTGTGACTTCAGTCTAAGCTGAATTGTTTTGGTACCACCATTGCCACCCCTCCTCCTCTTCCTCCTACCACCCTTCTTCCTGGGACCAACCCTGACTGCTCCCACCCCACACCCTACCCGCACTCCCTGCCAGGTTGTTGCCTAAAGTCACCACAAGTCTCTTGTTTGTCCAGTGAGAAGAGCCACATGGGTGGCTTAATGCTATTAACACAACTTGATCTTAGGAAAACAAAACGAAGGACTCTGTATTGAAAACATTTCTGTGCCTGAAACTTGCTCAAGAATGTAATGCACTCAGGGAGGAGTGAGTAACAGAATGCTGAGAGTGTGTGCTGCCTTGGGTCTGTCACTTATTGGCTGCATGGAGTTGGAAAAGCCCGAGAGCGCTTATCATTTCTTATAATGGGGAACAAAGTAGTCAGTTTAAGTGTCCCTTATTACAAAAGCTTGAGGCCCGGCCAGAGATGGAGATGCACAACTGTAACCTCAGTTCTTATGAGGCAGGAGCATCACAAGCTAGAGATCAGCTGGGCTAGAAAACAAGATTCTGCCAGATATATATGTCGTCAGGACTTCAGATTTTCAAATTTGAGAATATCTGCATGTACGTGAGATATTGGGCACATAGGATCCACGTCTAAAGTCAAAATTAATTTACATTTGGGCTGGCAAGATACCTCAGCAGGTATAAGTTTTTCTGCTACAAGGTGTCCTGTGACCATGGTATAAATGTAATAATGTTTTCAAAATTCTTTTGTGTTTCATATATAATTCATACACATAGGCTGGGGGCATAATTTATGCAATATTTTTAGTGCTTGCGTTTTGGGTTTTTTGTTGTTGTTGTTGTTTGTTTGTTTTCTTTTATTATGTTAGTTTTGTTTTTGTTTTTTTCAAGACAGGGCTTCTCTGTGTAGTCCCGGCTGTCCTGGAACTTACTCTGTAAACTAGGCTGGCCTGGAACTCAGAGATCCACCTACCTGTGCCTCTGCCTCTCCAGTGCTGGGATTAAAGGTGTGTGCCAACAACTCTGGCTCAGTCTGCTTTTTTATACAATGCAGGACCATCTGCCTGGGTGGCACCACCCACAGTGAGCAGGGCCTTCCCACATCAGTCACTAATAAAGAAAATGTTCCACAGCCTTGCCTTCAGGCAGATCTGATGGAAGCATTTTCTCAACTGAGTTTCATTTTCCCAGAAAACTCTAGCTTGTGTTGACAACAAGCTAAACAGGATGGTGATAGATGCCTAGAAAATCAGTAAGGACGTGTTGCCTTTAATGCCAGTATCTGGGAAGCAGAGGTAGGTGGATCTCTGTGAGTTTGAGGCCAGCCTGGTCTACAAAGCTACATAGAGAAACCTGACTCAAAAAATAAAAAAATTAAAAATTAAAAGAAAGCAAGCAAGAAAGAAAATCAGGATTTCAAGGACAGCCATTTTGGGCTATACCAAACCATCTCAAATAAATAAATAAATAGCTAGATATCCTGGGGGTACTTAGAAGATGGAACCAGGAAGATCTCGATTTCAAGGCCAGCCTGGGCTACATACTGAGTTCAAGGCCAGTATGAACTATATAGTGAAATCTAGTCTTAAACAAACAAACAACAAAATACAGCGGAGCTGGAGGGATGGCTCAGCAGATAAGAGTGTGTACTGTTCTTGCAGAGGACTCTAGTTAGATCTCTAGTGCCTATGCTGGGTAGCTCACAACTGCCTGTAACTTCAGTTCCAAGAAATCTGATGCTCTTTTCTGGCCTCTAATCATCTGCACTCATGTGCACACATACCACCCCCACCCCCTCACAGACACACACACACACACACATACAGACATACAGACACACACACACATACACATGAAGTGTATACACCAGTAAGTACCCAACACAAGTTGGTATTATTGTCTTTTGTCAAATTTTATAGAAAATTCAGACTGATACCTGATACCCATTTATTTTTCTTATATTCCAAGATAAGATCATCCTAAATAGAATAAGAAATTATGGCTAGGAGCCAGGCGGTGGTGGCACACGCCTTCAATCCTAGCACTCGGGAGGCAGAGGCTGGTGGATCTCTGTGACTTTGAGTCTATCCTGGTTTACAAAATGAGTTCCAGGACAGCCAGGGTTGTTACACAGAGAAACCCTCTATTGGAAAAAAAAAAAAGAAAGAAAGAAAAAAAAAGAAAAAAAAAAGAAAAGAAAGAAACAACAACCAAAAAAAAAGAAAGAAAGAAAAAAAAAAAAAAAGAAAAGAAAGAAACAACCAAAAAAAAAAAAAAACCTACAGCAAACATACAAACTAACAAAAAGAGTAAGAAATTATATCCATACACTAATGACCAATGCAGGTAACATGACTTAGGGAAGGAGTGTCTGGATGGTAAAATCTGGCCACGTTAGGGGCTGGTGACTTTGGGATATAAGCAACAGTCTTGAGTGATGCTGTGTTGTTGATGACAGTCTGGAGGACGCTAGGAGGTAAAGGACTGTGGCGGTACAGTCTGGATGAAAAAGGCTCCAGATTAATTAAACCAGAGTTACAATCATTTGGAATCACAACCAGTGATTCGTAAAAGTGTGTTGAGAACTACTCTGAATAATATCAGGTTTGAAGTAAGACAAGCTTTAGGTAAAACCAGGTTTTCTGTGACAATGGTGTCAGAAAGTGGTGTGTTGGTGACTGCCTAACTATTATCTCTGAGGTAAAGAGGGGAAGGAGGAAGGGAGGGAGGGAGGAAGGGAGGAGAGAGGGAATGGCCTGATTTGTAGCATTTCCAAAGTTTGTGGTTTTAGTACCTAACCCTGATGAACCAGATGCTATGTTACCCAAGTTCCCCTCACCCCTCAGGTAAAGACATGTTGCCTGCTTCGCTACCTCTAATGAAAGCCTCCCTCCTCCAATTAGGTGGTTCTGATGGAAATCTTGGCATCTGAGAGCTATGGGCTATCCCAGGATCAAGCCCTTCTTTGGGTGGTACTACAGGCAGTGAATCAGGAAAGGGCTCATCACATTTCCTCTAATGTCACCAACAGCCTTTCATGGTGGAGGAAGCCTGTCTGAAGCACCAGAGTCTCTGGAAGGAGAAGAGGGGAGAAGGTGCAAGTCCCTACATCCAGATCTACTCATGTTCGCTCCAGGTATGAGCCACAAATAGCGCACAGCACGCACTTCACAGATCATCCCAATAACTTAAGAAGGGACCCTGGTGCCCCTGCTAGGGTTGAAGAAACTTGTCTGTGGCCACGGGGTAGAAAGCCAGGGCTTCTCTTGTTCTGAAGTGGACAAGTCTTTAATGTGGGGGCCTGTCTTGGGCACTGTAGAATTGTGGGCAGCAGCCATGCAGCTTCCTGTTAGATGCACACACACTCTACCCCTAGGGTTCGGCAACTGAAAATGTATCTGGTTACAGGCAAACATCCATGGGGTAGGGGCCCCAGTTAAAACTTATTGCTGCTCCCCAAATTCTTTTTGAATTGCTGTCATTGCCTCATCAGGATAATCTTGTATTAGCTACAATTCGGAACCACCCAATCTGTGTCAAACACTAATGAGAAAATGTCCCTGAAGCCCTGGGTCAGTTGCACACACTGCCATTTAAACCCCGTGTTGCCTAATACCCACATCTCCTGCAAGTCTGTGTCCCCATGTCCTGTACCAAACCACGGTCCTGTCACAGAGACGCATGTGACTCATTACCCAATGCCTTCCATCACCACAACAGCTTGGCAGGCAGAGGTGCAGGCCTGTTGGGGTAGACAGGAAGGGGCACAGATGTGCTGCATACCCAGAGGCAAGGAGAGACAGGAAGCTCACAGAGACAGAGATGGTGGACTTCCCAAGGCCACTACTGGTGGCGTGCTAAGTGGGTCACTGCAGACCCACCAAGCCTGCTAAACCCTGCTAGTGCCTTCAAGTCCCATCCCCCTACCTGTGGATTACACCTCGGCATGGGGAAGCTAGATTGGGAGGGTAAGGAGCTTAGACCCAATGTGACAGCTAATCACTCACATAAGGCCTCTGCCTAGGTCACCAAGCCCTGAGCATCCCCACCCCCACCCATCCTGTAAAGCCTAACATCATCAGGCCCACAGCCCAAGAGGGCAGAGGAAGAGGTCCAGACCCTTCCCAAATTCCTTCTTCTTCCCCATGTGAGGAGATAAGAGATGCCCACCAAGGTCTAGAGTGTCAGCAGGGGCTCTGAGTGCAGGGACAGAGACTTGAGTAAAGGTCACTCTACCACCAGACACAGTCTTCCCTATCTTGAGAGATGTTGTGAGGGACAATGGCCCCTCCTCTTCAGGACACTTCATTTTGCTCAGGCCCTAAGAGTTACCAAGAGAACCAGGCTGTGTTTGGGGGAGCCAATAAAAGACTTTAAAGAGACCACCACAAGCTTGCCTGGCATGGTTGCCATGACGATGCCCCAGATACTCCAGAGGCGGAGGCTGGTCCTTGAAGTGGGGATGGCTGAGACAGTGCATCTTCACACTGAGGCGGGTTGGGGTGAGAGGTCAGTGGTGTCTGGGAACATTCCTGCTGGGAAGATGGCTGGGGCTGAAATCTTCCCCACTTCAGGTCCCCAATTCAAGCCCCTCCTTTTCCCTCTAGCCTCCACTCCCCAGCTGCTCCCTGGAGCAGGCCAGTGTCGGAGTCTGGGTCCAGTGAGGGCCACAGTGGCTCAGATGGGCAGATGTGGGTAGGGAAAACAGATGGCCTCACCATGCAGAGGACAGTGAGAAGGCTCCAAACAAGGTTCTAGAAGAATAAAAGGCAAGCAAAATATCACTACTGAGAGGTTCAAGTTTATTGGCCATAAACATGACATTTAGCTTCATCAGGGCTGGGGGGTAAGGACCAGAAGGTAGGGGCTCAGGTGGAGGTCAAGCTACAAAGACCCTGGTAAAGGTCAGGTAAGGATCTAAAATGTTATTTATTTTTATTTTATGTGTATGTGCATGGGGTGTTTTGCTTGCATGTATCTGTATACCATGTGCACGCAATGCCTGACAAGGCCAGAAGAGGGCATCAAATTCACTGCCACTGTTATTACAGACAATTCTTAGTGACCATCTGGGGTGCAAGGAACCGAACCAGGGTCCTCTACAAGTGCTTTTAACCACTGAGCCACCTCTCCAGACTCACATGACTAACTTTTTAGTGTATGCATTTAATAGAATGTAAAGTCATCCTTCCATTTTCCTTTTGCATTAAAGAAGATTTGGTGTCCATTCATTCCTACAGATGGCCTCTCATTCCCCAAGGTTGGTTTTTTTCCTATCTGTAAACTGGGTAGTAGCAGTAGCTTGCAGATTCTTTCTTACTAGGAAATGAGAAAAATGAATGTAGGATTCTTAACATGGAAAGTGCTCCATAAAAAGTGGGGCTTAGAAACAGAAGAGAGAATTAAGCAAGATCACTAGGAACTGTGTAGCTCTTGGCTGGCCAGCCTGCAGCCATATCTGTCCTGGAGACAGTAGCTATGAAAAGCGTAGTTTTCTTCCTCTTTAAGGAGGAAAATGACAAACTGGACCATGTGGGGAGAAGGTGACAGCACACACATTCCAAAAGGGAGAGGGAACTCTGCCAAGCACACTGGGAATGAGCTAAAAATTTGGAGCTCATCTGCCTTGTAATGTAAGCTATAATTCTTGCATTCAGGAGAGCGAGGCCCAAGAATAGGGCCAACCTGGGCTACAGACCAAAACTCTCTCTCAAAACCTAATTAATTAAATAAATTAAGAAAGAAATAAAGCCAAAAGATAATTATTTTATTTAACTGGTTTTATGCGTATGGGTGTCTTGCCTGTGTGTATATCTGTGCACCACTTGGGTGCCTGCCGGGTGTAGGAGGAGGCCAGAAGAGGGCGGCAGGTCCCTTGGGAGTAGAGTTACAGGTGGTTGTGAGCCTCCGCGTGGAGGCTGGGAATCACACCTGGGTTCTCTGGAAAAGCACCAAGTGCTCCTAATGGCTGCACCATCTCTCCAATGCTGCCCGACCCCCTATAATTCTTTAACATTGCTCTAATAATAACAAAGTTCTAAGGCCAAAAAAATTATATATATATATATATATATATATATATATATATATAAAGTAAAATAAAATAAAGGCTTTTGTTGTTTAGGGGTTGTTTCATGGTGGTGGGCATCATGTCCCTGAGCTTTTGTTTCGTTGGTTTATTTTGGTTTGGTTTTTTGAGACAGGGTTTCTCTGAGTAGCCCTGGCTGTCCTGGGGGGGGGCATTAAAGGCATGTGCCACTGCTGCCTGGCTTTGTTTTAAGATGCACGCACGCGTGCGTGCGTGTGCGTGTGTGTGTGTGTGTGTGTGTGTGTGTGTGTGTGTGTGTGTGTCTGCCTGCCTGCCTATCTGTGTCTGTCTACTTGGCTGCCTGCCTGCCTGCCTGTCTGTCCGTCCATCTGTCTGTCTGCCTGTCTGTGTCTGTCCCCAGCATTGTCCACATGTCAGTGGTCAGAGTCTAGAAGAGATCCCCTGGATTTGCATGTGACTATGAGCTGCCTTACAAGGATGCTCGGAGCCAAGGGTCCTCTAGAAGAGCAGTAAGCGCTCCTAACCACTGAGCCCACTCTCCGGCCTCTTTCTTTTGTTTTTGTTCTTTCTTGTTTTGAGACAGGGTTTCATGCAGCCCATGCTGACCTGGAGTTCACTTTGTAGCCAAGGACGACCTTGAACTCCTGATCCTCCCACCTGTACATCTCCCGGCTTGCCTATGCTATAATGCCAGGCTCTTCTTTTGTTTGTAATCAATTTTCTAAGCCCTTCACAGTGGTTCATACCTGTAAGTCTAGTAGCTGCTAGGCTGAGGGAGGAGGATTGCTGTGAGACTGAAGCCAACCTGCACTTCTTTGTGTGTGTGTGTGTGTGTGTGTGTGTGTGTGTGTGTGTGTGTGTGTGTGTGTTTTTTTTTTTTTTTTTTTGAGACAGGGTTTCTCTGTAAAGCCCTGGCTGTCCTGGAACTGGAACTGTAGACCAGGATGATCTTGAATTTACCAAGATCCACCTGCCTCTGCCTCCCAAGTGCTGAGATTAAGGGCAAGGGCCACCACAGCTCAACATGCACCTTAAAAATAATTAAAAATCCAAGGGGTTTTATTTAAGTAGGGCTTATATATCTATACTCAATTTATTCAAAATTAAAATGGGAAGTTTAAATATATATCCATTCAAAATAACTTAACAAAAAATGTCTATTTAGTTATATTATGCAGTTGTAGGGATTGAACTCAGCTTTGTAAATGAGTCTTCTATTGCATTTATTATCTCTCCATTTGTATGGGGAACACACATTTGGGTAGGCATGTTTGTACTGGGTACGCTGGTTAGCTCTGAGAACTTGACACAAACTTAGACACCGAGAAGAGAAAACCTCAATTAAGGGATTGCCTTCAATCAGATAAGCATGTAGACAAGTCTTTAAGGTGTGTTTCTTGATTGATGATTGATGTAGGAGGGACCAGTCCATTGTGGGTGTTAGCACCCCTGGGAAGGTGGTCCTGAGTTGTATATGAAACCTGAGGGCCTGTGAGATAGCTCAGCAGGTAAGGATGCTTACCACCAACCCTGAGAGGACCTGAGTTCAGTTCCTGGGGCCCACGTGGTGGAAGAATACTGACTTGGGAAGGTTGTCTGCAGTCACAATCCAAGGTCATAAACACAGTACTGGGAAGTACCTTAATGGGTAGAGCATCTTCACAGACAAAACAGCAGCAGCCATTCTTCCGCTGAGGCCTGTGACTTCCCTGGGCACAGGTTTGTGTCTCTAGTTTCCAGTACCACATGTGAATGTCGCCCTGTGAAGTGGGCCTTAAGTCCAATCAGAAAGTCGGTTCTAGGGCTGGAGAGATGCCTCAGCAGTTAAGAGCATTGGCTGCTCTTCCACAGGACCCAGGTTCAATTCCCAGTACCCACACGGCAGCTCACAACTGTCTGTAATTCAGCTCCAAGTGATTTGACATCCTCACACAGACATAAATGCATGTAAAGTAAAATTAAATAAATCATAAAAAAGAAAGCCAGTTCTATCTATACCTACTCACGCCATATTGCACTAGCTGGCACATCATGCCTAGCACTCCATCTGAAGCATGCAGAAGCCGCAGCTGAACAGTACTGTGGGCCACAATTCTCTCCAGCAACCTTACAGTTCCTTCTGGTACTACAAAAGCTAGTCCACAGGGGGTGAGGGGGGGTTGGCTCAGCCATAGAATTATTTCTTTGAGTCTTGCAACCAAAGCATATGACATCTTTAGCAACAGACTTTCTTCTCCTCCTCCTCCTTCTTCATTTTTTTTTTTTCTTTTGATACAGGATTTTTCTGTGTAACCCTGGCTCTCCTCGAACTCATTCTGTAGACCAGCCTAGCATCAAACTCACACAGATCTGCCTGCCTCTGCTTCCCCGGTGCACCCCCAGTGCCTGGCTCAGCCTGCTTTCCTAGAGCATCCAGGACCACCAGCACAGAGGTGACTCCACCCTCAGTGAGCTGGGCTCTCCCACATCAGTCATCAAATCATCAGGAAGGTGTAACACAGGCTTGCCCCAGGCCGATCTGGGGGAGGGGGACATTTTCTCAATTGAGGTTTTCTCCTCCAAAAGGGCTCTAGCTTGTGTCAAGTTGTCAAAACACTAACAGGGACAGGATCTTTTATTTCCTCCACCATGTACTCTTTCTCCTGACTCCGAATCTTCCTGTGAGTTGTAAGGTTTTGGATCCCACGAAGGAAGAGCTCTTTAGCAGAAATCTAACCGCTCTGTCTTTTCTGAGTATCCTGAGTATCCAGCTGTAAGGTCAGCTGGGCAGCATCTCTATCTAGCTATTCTTACATAAGCTAATTCCCACTGAGTGGTCATTTTGACCTTAAGAACAGTTTTTTACTACACATAGCAGTGGCCATGCAAACTCCGGCAACCTGGTGACACTCTTGTCCTTTATGTGTTACTGTCAAGGCCTAAAATTTTGTTTTAATCCTTTAACCCTTTTTAGGACATCTCTATACTTGCACACTGGACCCACCCCATCCATTAAGCAGGCATGCTATCCCATACCACATGGAAGAAGACAACCTCATGGGGACTTCCCTTGTGAACTCCCCTCCCAGACTGCCTCTTTGGGACTGCTGACACAGCCAGCTACCCACACCATATGGGAAAAGGAAGCCACACTGGGATCCCCACCCCCATCCCCACATCCCCACAGAGTACTCCAACCTCAGACTGTTGGGTTTCAGTTCCATGCCCCGTGACCCCTAGCCAGGACCATGCAATCACTCCTCCCAAACTTAACCTCTGGTTCAGTCAGTCCCTGCTCGGGCACCATTGTGTTGTGCCATTTCCTGGGCAAATATAAACAATTATCTACTCACCCCCACTAGTGAACCCGTGACAGAACAAAGTAAGGGTACCATCCAAATCCAATCTGGTGAACCAATGAACTTATTGACATTACTTATAGGAGTGTGGGTGGGGTTACTCACAGGGTCAGAAATGACTGAATGATTGCCGTATCACAACACCAGTGATGTGGTCATGAAAGCTGAAAACCTGGGGCTCACTGCACTGTCTACAGGCAGTTCAAGTGTCTGTCTGATGAAGGGTGTCTCTTCCTGGCAGCTCAGCTTGTCTGAGGGGATCTCTCAGAAGACCTTACTGCCTATTCAAATTTGGGAAGGGAGGGACCTAGTCAATCTGGTTAGTTTCAAGGACTTCCTACAGCTTTTGAGTTGTTTACTCCTGAGTTTAAGGAGCTTCCCTGAGGAATGGAGTATTTCACCTCCCTTTAGAACAGTGGTTTTCAATATTCCTAATGCTGTGACCCTTTAATACAATCCCTCATGTTGTGGTGACCCCCAAATATAAAATTATTTTCATTGTTACTTCACAACTGTAATTTTGCTATGAATCTGTTATGAATCACAATGTAAATGTTTTTTGCGGATATAGGTTTGTTAAAGGGGTTGCAACCCACAGGTTGAGAACCACTGCTTTAGAACATCCTGTATCTCAAGATGCACTGTTTCATCTCAGAGGAAATTGCTACATGACAAGGGCCAAATAACCTTTTCTGTTAAGTGTGGCTATCTTTCACATTCCAGGAAAGCTGGAGATGGTAGCTTCCTAAAAAGGAATGACAATGAAGACTTTTTCTATCTTATTACATTACTTGGTCTATCCTTGTATGTGCGAATCATGAGCTCAAGGTTAGAAAGGGTAACATGCAAGACTCTGTCTCCAGGAAAATATCCATCGATCTGCCTTGTACTTTGGACAGCTCTTTTATATAAGCATGATTTTGTAAGAGGCATGGAATCATTTGAAAAATACTGCTTGACCAATTTATACAGTTTCTCTCTCTCTTTCTCTCTCTCTCTCTCTCTCTCTCTCTCTCTCTCTCACACACACACACACACACACACTTTGTTTACACAAAATTTTTCATGTAGGCCAAGTTGGCCTGAAACTTACCATGAAGCTGAGAATACTCCGAACTTCTGAACTTCTTGCTTCTACCTCCTGAGTGCTGGGATTACAGCCATGTGCCGTCAAGCTCATTTCCCCCTGTTTTGAGGCAGGGTCTCACAGTGTAGCCCAGGCTAGCCTAGCTCAGGCTTGAATAGAACTCATAGAGATCTTCCTGCCTCAACCTTCCAATGTTAGCATACAGGCACAAGTCACTGTGCCTGGTCTGTCTGTAGATCTTCTAAACGTTGAACTATCTCATTATACAAATATTAAAAACTCAGCAGGCACGCCCACTCATGAACATTACCACCAGTCATATTGGGCCTGGGAAGCTTCAAATTTATCACATCAGATACAACTTTTTACCCACTAGTTTTTACATGGAGGCTCCAATTTCATCTTTGGCAACCAATACTAATACTTCATTTCTTGAACCAACACTCTCATTTCTTTTGTTTTGAAGAAATGGTATGACAAATACCTCTGTGTCCGAGAATTGCAGCTCATCATATCAGGAGCTCATGAGCTTCCAGCCATCAGGCCCTGAGCACATCTCAGGATCTGCCCCTGTACAAAAAGGATCCCCACTCTGGTAGGTGGGCACTCCGCATTCCCTGTGGGCCAGCAGCCCGATACTTCCTCTAAATAAAACATACTTTCCATTTCATTGTACATGCTATTAAAAAGGCATGGACTAAAGGCTTGAGTTAATACAGTTACTTCTTGAGCAGGGTGTGGAGGCACATACCTGTAATCCCAGCGCTTGGGCTACTGGGAGTGGTCTAGGATCTTGGCTAATCATGAGCTCAAGGTTAGAATAGGTAACATGCAAGACGTGGAGAGATGGGACAATGGTTAAGAGTGCATTTTTCTCTTGTAGAGGACCCTAGCTCAATTCCCAGTACCCTCATGGTGGCTCCCAACCGCCTGTAACTCCAGGTCTGGGGATCCGATGTCATCTTCAGATGCTGGGGTCATCATGTACATGCAAGCAAAACACTCACACACATAACAAATCAAGTAAACCTTAATTTTGTAAAAAGCTAGTCATTTTACAACTTCATCTAGGACATCTTTAAACAAAGCTGGCCGGCCCTTCCCTTCCCATTGTGGGGGTGGGGATCAGTGCCTAGTGGCAGAGGAAATATAAAGCCTCCTAGTTCAGTTGCCAAGTGCCTTGATCCCTGCTGACATGCCAGCACGTTTGCTCGCTGTCACTTTCATGTCCTAAGTGAAAATATCAGCAAGTGAAAGTGACAGATAACAATTTATTATTGGCTGGGTGTTGGTGGCCCACACCTTTAATCCCAGTACTCAGGCAGATCTCTGTGAGTTTGAGGCCAACCTGGTCTACAGAGCTAGTTCCAGGACAGACTCCAAAGCAATACAGAGAAACCCTGACTCAAAAACAAAACAAAAAAAAAACAATGTTATTATTGTTAGCAGATAGTTTTTGCCTGTGGATACCCTGAAAGGATCTTTGTACTTACAGGGATCTGTGAATGTCTTAAGAACTGTTTAAGTTAAAGAACTACAATAGCTAAGCTGAAATCTATCTCAGCTCTGTAATCCCAGGCAGAGACAGAAAGCTCCATGTGAGTTTGAGGCCAGCCTGGGCTACATAGCCAGTTCCAGCCTCAGCTTGTATGATAGGTATGTGTCTGTGTGTTCAGGCATGTGCATGTCACAGAGTGGGTGGTCAGAGGACAATCTTTGGTATTCACTCCACCTCCTGCTTCCACTTTGTTTGAGGAAGGGTCTCCTGTTTCCCACTGCACCCCATGCTGCAGGTTAGCTGGCCTGCAGGCTTCTGTGGCATCTCCTGTCTCTGGCTCCCATTTCACCATAGGTATGCTGGATTACGGATCTCCACTACGGTCTACGGTGGCAGTGTCAGGCGACAGGCTATTACACAAGTTCTGAATCCATCCTCAGGCCGGTGCAGCAAACATTGTCACCTGCGGAGCCAGTTCTCTGGCCCATTTACTTCCCTTTTCGAAAGAGATGTCACCCCAAGGCACGTAAAATGCTTTCACAAGTATCTCATGGAAAAACACATGAAGACCAACTCCATCTGTGGTACTATTTGCTTTACTTCCTCCAAAAAGTAAAAGTGGGGGAGGAGAGAATGAGAACTCGGCCCCAGGGGAGCATATCAGGCATGTGAAGCCATCCATCTTGTGTGTCATGGTGAGCCGACGCAGTCCTGGGACTGAGAAGCCAAGCAGTGCTGGGAACTCAGGGCCCTCTGTCACCTTCTCTCCCACAATTCCCACTAGCTACAAAATGTCCACAGCACAATCGCCCAGTCATGCTCTCTGTCTCTGTCTGTCCGTCTGTCTGTCCGTACATCTGTCTGTTTGCCCCCCCACACACACTGCCATGGCCACTCTCAATCAGCATAAGTAACAAGCTGAGCCAGGTGTATGTTACAGCCTCACAGTCACATAAAAGCCATAGGAAAAGTCCCAACAGCCAACAGCCAACCTCACAGTGCCCAAGTCAATTCTTACAGTTTCCGAGTCACAGCCAGAGAACCTCAATGGCCACAAACTCATTCATGACACTCAGATGACCATTATGGCTCCTATGTTAAACATCCACTGCCTGGAGTATCCATGTACACACTCTCTAAGCAGTCTGTGCGTACCGATGATAACCCAGACTTTGGAGTCATGCCAGCCTGGGCTCCAGTTCAATCTCCACCACTGATTAATTGTGTAATTATTTAACTCGCATATCCTTAGTTCTAGAAAGTGGAGATTATTCTTACCTTATAAAATCTGATGTGAGGAAGACAGGAAATAACCTGGCAAATGACAGTAGATTGTCTGACCCAGTGTGACCCGAGAAGTCACTATAACTGCCATGTGTGGCTTTTGTCACCAGAGGGCACCAGGGCTCCAAAGTGTCTGTGGAATTTGTTGGAAGCAAATATCCCAGGAAGGTTAGGATTCCTAGAGTTTGGGGATATGTACAGACTAGGGAGATGTAGCTGTGTACTGAGGCTGGGGAGGTTCTAGTTAACCCAGCTAGGGTTCCCGTATGTTTCTGGGCATGCAGGGCGAACTCTGGGAGAAGATCCCTGATGTGGGAGGGAACGTGCACAGTCCCCAAGTGCCAGGCTCCCTTCTCCCGTTCTTACACTGAGCAAATCTTTTAATCCCACACATTGCCAGACTTCAGTCACTCCTACCAGCACGGAGGAAGCCTGAGGACATGGGGCTCCAAGTCTCTGGGGCAGTAGTAGAAGAACTGGGGTGTCGATGCTGGGAAGCAGGCTTCTGACCACCAATCCACTCTCCTCACAGAGACTCCCTCACTTCCTTTTCCTGGGTGGTGCCAGAACTTCCCGACCCAGCTGTCTTCCCTGGTACTCAGCCAACCCCAGCTGGCCTTTTCCCTCTTCCAGCTTGCTCCACACCTGCTCTCCAGGGCCAGGCCCTGGTAAGAGGTTTATCAGACATGTGTGAGGAACAGATAAGACACCCCCCTGAACCCCACAGGCCTTATCCAGCCCTGCCTTCCCAGCTGTTCAGACTTGTAGGAAACTGCCAGCAGAAGGAACCCCACCCACCTATGCCACCGTGTCTCCACCCCCACCCCCCCACCAGGCTACTCTTCCCAGTGCCATCACTCTCTGTGATGTCATCACTTGTAGTGAAGCTTTGTCAGTCATTCAAGCCCATGAGGGTTATACACAAAGAAGTTGGGAAAGTGGGATCAGAGAGAAGCCCTCCCCTGGGCACTAGGTCAGCAGCTGGGCTGGGACCAGGGGTATCCCAGAACCCTCCCCTGGGCACTAGGTCAGCAACTGGACTGGGAGCGGGGCGTCCAGAATCCTCCCCCAGGCACCAGAGTGCTATTTTGGTGTTGGCTGTTTCACATATAACCACTCCTCTTCCTGTCCTCCCAATCCATAGAGGCTCTGGACTGAGTGGGAGCAGGGACAGAGGGCAGAATGTATCCCACCACAGGGAAGCACTGAGTATCAGCCTCAGGTCTGGAGCCAGCTCTGTCTTCCTCACAGGAAAATTAGAGACCCATTATCCGGCAGTCTGGGGGAGGGGATCTTCCTTGCCGTCTCTTGGAACAGCGCTGAGGAGGAGCGACCATCAGAATGGCCAGTGAGATGAACACAACACCATAGACCGATGGTCACACACATTTGCTGGTGGCTATCTCTCAAGGTGACACAGCACCACTGTTGCAGGCCAATAGCCATTCACTGTCACAGCCATACCCTTGGCCACACATGGACTCCAGATGGACACTTGCTGAACCACACACCAACACCCCAACAAAGATACGCGTCAAACACCCATGTGTGGAGGCGGGAGCCTCTTCTTTCTCAGGGCACACAGTAGATGCTCAACAATCTTTGGTTTAGTGGTCCCTGAGTTTTACAGATCTTGTGACTGGAGTCGGGTGGGACCTGAGGAATAGCCATTCTTCTGGCAGTCCCTCTCCAGGACCTAGGTGAGAGCATGGGGGGGGGGGACGACACATCATTGCTTTTGTTATTGCTACCACAAAACAGTCACACAGGGCTAGCCCTCCCCTCCTCCTCTTTAGTGAACTAGGGCATTGGTACTCTGCAAGTTGGATGCTCGGAACATCTGGTGGTATAGTTGTTCAGCATTATGACCATGGGTTTTGAGTCCTCTACTGTGTTGGGAATGCTGGCTTCCTTGGCACTGTGAAGCTCTATTAAAGGTATTTAAGAATCTGGGCATTGACTGCTCTGGAGATTTGGATGGATGGCTACCTGGACGGGGCCAAAAATCAATGCTTCCTGTGTGTATGCCTGATTTCATTCAGGGCCACCGAGGTCCAGCCTGGATTGACTTAAGCTGGCAAGAGTAAGAGTGGGGGTGATCTGAGATGATGGGACAGGCACGGCGGGGAGGCCTGCAGAAATGCACAGATCTAAGCAGCTCTTCTGCACTGGGTCAGGGCAGGGAAGGAGTCATGCGCTGACCGTCGGATTTCAAGTCCAAGAGAGGATGAGTCTGAGAGCAAAGCCAAGGCCGGGTCCTCCTGACAAAGCTTCCTAGCCCCTGAGGCTGGACCTCTAAGGAGGGAAAGACCACTGATCAAGCCACACCCAAACTTAAGGTAAAGCCTGCCTCGAGTTTCTCATCGGGTGTTCAGCACACCTCCATCAAGGTGCCTCTAAAATTGGCTTAAGTCTGACCATTCTCTTCCTGCACCTAGGCTGAGATACAGGACTTAATCCTGCTGGCTTGTTGGTGAAAAACCGGCATCCAGCCGGGGGATCTGATGCTGGCCCAACCCTCCCAGGAAATACCTCTGTCTATAACTACAGGTTCCTGAGCCAAGCCTCAGCCCACAGTGGGTGTGGCTCAGCCTGCCCACTTGCTGTCCTGTCCTCAGGTAGCAGGCCGCTGGGATCTTGACCCCATCCTTCCTCTCATCTGTTCTCAGACCTGACCACCCCTCTCTCCCACTGGCTGGCCATGTCTTTTCTTCCTGTGGGCCAGCTGCCCAGGGTGGGGACCACCCGGCCAGGCATGAAGGCCATCCCAGCTCTGACCCGGGCTAGGCCCAGACCTGTCTCCCCTGGGACCTCATTCTGATTGGAAAAAAACAGACACTCTAGTTCCTGTCTCACACGGAGACAGCATTTTGCAGAGAGTACCTCTCAAGCCTCGCCTCAAAACCCACTCTGAGCAACTGTGTGTCTGCCTTAAGCTTTTTATGAATCAGATGGGTAACATACACACATCCATTAATCTTTGTATACAAATATACTTTCTGCTGTGTCACTGTTAACCTAGCAAAAACCTCAAGTCAGCATCCCCAGTTTCTCCAAATGCCCCTGAGATAATCTTTACTCCCATACCCTTAGCTTAAGCGCTAGGTTGCTTCTGAAATCCCAGCCTCTCTGGTAGTACACTCTGCACACATCCTGCTTTCTTTACACCTCCCTCAGCCTCTGCCCTAGTCTGCTGTGTACCCTGGGTGTCTAGCTTTCAGTATCCTTGCATCATCTTCCCTTCAAATCGGTTCCTTAGAGAAACTACTTTCACTCAGTCATTAACAAGACAGGTGAACAAAAGAACTGCCAGAAGTTCAAGGCCAGCAAATTCCATGGCAGCCAGAGCTACATACATAGTGGGCCACTGTGGGAGGCAGACTCTGAGTTCAAGGCCAGCTTGGTCTACAGAGGACAGCCAGGGCTACATAGTGAGACTATGTCTCAAGGGCAGGGTGGGGGGAGGCAATACATTAAAAACTTGTTTTCTTAGAACCCTCTTAATGCCTTTTAGGTTTCATCTCATCCCTATAAGGAGGAGCCTCTCCTCCAACCCCCTCCCTCTACCTGGTGGCTTCTCCCAACAGCATCCAATCTGTGTATCCTGGGAGGAGCCCCTTTTGGGGTAGTGTAGAAGAGACCAGAAACAATTTGTAGAGGAATAACTCCTAGTAGGAGAGACGAGAAGTTTTGGATACCAGTCCTGAACCAGGACTTGAGCACGCACACAACTACACAGTTTGCTGCAGGACACAGCTACTTTTCCAGAGGCTTCTGTACAAGCATAGCCAAAGGCCACAGACAACAGATGCTTAGGTGGTCCTGGCAAAGGGCTGTGGATGAACTGTGTACAGAGAGAGGCAGAACTAAGTGGGGAGGGGGGTCTTCTGGCTGGACATCTGCTGTCCTTTTCAATGATTATAAATTAACAAGGTGGATTCTCAAAACCAGTTGGTCTTGTGCAACTTTGACATGGATGCACCTGCTTTTTGGAGCCCGTGTGTCAATAAACAAACATTTCCTGGCTGGACAATGATGAGGACTCAGGGTGCAGAGGGGAATCCGGAGCATGTCCCTCCAGACTGGAGCCTTCACTGAGCACAGGTCCCAGTTCCTCTGGCAGACAGTACTGCCTGCTTGGATGGAAAGTTGGTGGTTCGTTCAAGGTAAGCAAATGTGGAAGCCCGTTCCCAACGCCAGGCCCCACGGCCTGTCTAGAGCAATGCGTTTCACGTGGAAATGCATTGCTTTAACTCTTCCTCTCCATTTTTCAGAGGAGGAAACAGGAGCTCAAACAAAACACCTTTTGGCAGAGACTGCGATCCAGGTTATCTCCCCTCCTGAGAAAGTAAGTAGCTCCTGTAGCACTACCACCTGGTAGGGCTGATCAAATCAGTGTTGGAAAGTTCCTGGAGAAAGGGCTCCCCAGCCTTGCAATTCCAAGGAGTGGGTCCCAGGCCTCACTCAGCTGTGCCCACACTCTCTAGCGGCGCTACTCCAAAGGGAACGGAATTTGCTCTTGACTTCTCTCTAGGGGAACGCAGGCGCAGAAGGCCAGGGGCCTGGCGGGCTAACTGCAGCCCCAGCCCCCCAAAGCGCCCCAGGCCTTTTGGCTTCGTTCCAAGCCTAGCCCGAAGGGGAAGACATCTGCTTCTTCCAGGGGTCCCAACCGAAGGGCAGAGAGTCCGGGAAGAAGAAGGGACTCCTTTGCCGAGTCCCACTCCCGGGGGTTCACGAGGATCAATCATCTGAAAGCTAGAGCCACTTGTAATTTTATTCCCTGGTAGGAGGAGCCTGAGTTGTCGGCACGCGGGAGGGAGGAGATGGGACCAGGGCGGGGGAGGGCGGCCAGGGGAGCCGCTCAGGGAGGGGAGGGACTTGGCTAGGTTTCTCAAGCCTTCTTCACTCTCCAAACTTTCACCAAACTCTTAGCCCCCGCCTCCCCGAAACCAAAACACAACAAGCTCTGGAGGAGCAGCTAGCTACGCGGCGGGGCGGGTGGACTGGCGGCTGCAGCGAGCCTCGGGAGGCTGATGCAACTTTCCCTTTAAGAAAGCCACCTGGGCGCACCGCGGTGCGGACCCAGCCAGCCTGGGCCGGGGGCTGCAGTATGGTAAGAGAGCTGGGGAAAGGGGGCTTTGCGGCCCGCGCCTTGGTCTGCCTTGTCGTGGTTCTGGGCGTTTCTGTCACTCCTGAGAGGCTGAGCCCCAGGACACGCGTGTGGATGTGTGTGCGGTGCGTGGATGCGATAGCGTATGCTTGCGGGCATCTATGGCTAAGAGTGTGAGTGCTAGTACCGGGATGTCTGTCGTACCGCGAAGGTCGGGGTAGGTGCGCGAGTCTGTGTGTCATCGTTGTCACCAAGGAGCTAAAGCAGACGGGAAGGGGGGGTGCTTTCGGAATGGGGGGAGCTGCGTGCCGACGCTGGCTCGGTCGGGGGTGGCTGGCGCGGGGCTGTGCGCGCAGCGCCGGAACCGGAGTGTCTTCGGTCCTTCTGGGGCGCCAGTGGGTCTGCGGCGGGGAACCGGCGGCGGGGTCTATGCCCCATGTGCAGCCTCTTGCCCCACCTCCCCCTCCTAGCTGTCCTGGCTACCTATCTAGCCACCCCAGCCGGCGGCCTCCCTAATCTGCCCGCCCACTCGCTCGCCGGGTGCTGGTTCCCGCGCGTCCGTGGTTCCTGGGAAGCAGCGAGGAAGAGCCCCAGCGCCCTCCGGCTCTCTTTTGTCCGCGACTCGCGTGGCTGCGGCAGTGGGAAGAGACTGCAGGCGGGGAGTGGTTTTGGGGGGCTGGTACTCGGGGTGTGGGGGAAATCCACGCCCTGCCACTCTAGCCTTCCTTCTGGGCGCGCCTGGGGCGAGTGCGGGAGGCCACAGGTGAGGCCTGGGTTCCCGCAGCTCCGGGGCGCGCGCCCCCAGCCTGCGCCCCGCAGCAGGCAGCCACGCACGGGCGGGAGTAGAGGCCGGCGAGCCGGGAGGGGGCTCGCCCGCAGACCCGGGAGGGGCCGAGGACAGGCGGGGGCGGGGCAAGGGGGCGGGGACCTCGGCACCCCGGTACTTTTCCACCGCGGGGGGCGGGGCTGCCTCCTCCACGCCAGCTGAGAGGCGCACACGTGGTGGCTGATGTAACGCCGCCCCCCAACACACCTTACACCCTGATTAAAGCGGATCGGTCTCATTTCGAGGAAGTGGGTACTCCGGGCGGTGCCGCGGTTCCAAAGGCGACCGCACCCCACGCTGCCCGCCCGCCCCGGGCCTTGGAGTCGTGGCCTGGCCGCTACTTAAAGGGGCCGCACCCCCTCTCGGGCCTGCTTTCCTCAGGCCACGCCCCTCGCGAATCACTCTTAAAGGAGCTGCATACCCACCCAGCGCTCTGACAGCTCCTTCACAAAGCCTGTTCTATTTCTTTTTTTTTTCCTTTTCTATCTATCTTTCTTTTCTTTTCTTTTTTCGAGGCAGGGTTTCTCTGCGTTTCCTTGGCTATTCTGGAACTTGCTTGTAGAACAGGCTGGCCTTGAACTCAGACATCTGCCTACCTCTGCCTCCTTAGTCCCACCACCGCTGGCCCTCCTGTTTTCTTTATTGAAGCAAGTCTGAGGCTATGACTGTTAGAAGATAAAGGATAAGGAGCAAAGAATGAGCAATAAGAGCTTAGAGAGGCAAAAGAGAGTAGGTGGTGATAGAACCTGTTCTAGGGATCAGGAGAGAATGCTGAGCATGCCCAAGTGTTTCCAGGGACCTCAGAGAAAATGCTGCCTTACCTTTCTTAAGTTTAGTGGACTGCACTGGTATAGCTCTCAGGATGCAGAAGTCGCACCTCTGCCCTGGTAGAGCTCTCCAGCTGGAGGGGGACTCACTTGAACACAAGCAAGGATGCTGCTCTTGTGAGAGCATGCTAATCAGTACCCTGCTGTCTGTGAGGGGTACTGCGGAAAGGTTGACAACAGCAGAAGGTACAGGAAGGCTTCATGAAGACAATGGCCCCAGGACTGGTTTTGAAATAGGTAGGCTATGTACAGGTGAAAACTGGGAACCAAGAGGCAAGGAGGCAGAGGCTTCTGAGAAGGCTGAAGAGTGTCATGTTAGGCAGATGGCAGCAAAGTAGCAAGCTTTGGGCCTGGTGCAGGATACTTTATTTACCCAGCACTGTTCTGACATGTCTTCCATGCTACTGAATAGGGACTATACTTCCTCCGCACAAACTGTGAGGTACTTGAGATCAGGAAACCTGTTGCCTGAATTCAGTCACTAGTTCTTGGTTCACATGGACCCCTAAAATTAGTCTACTTGAGGGACAGAAAGATGGTTCAGTGGTTAAGAACGCACACTGGGCCTGGAGAGATGGCTGCTCTTCCAGAAGACCCAAGCCTAGTTTCCAGTACCCATGTCAGGAGGTTCACAATCGCTTGTCACTCCGTCTGCAGAGAATGTAATGTTCTCCATAAGCAGACACCCTGTGTGGGTACACTTACACACATACACACATTTTTTTTTTTTTTTTTTTTTTGAGACAGGGTTTCTCTGTATTGTTTTGGAGCCTGTCCTGGAACTAGCTCTGTAGACCAGGCTGGCCTTGAACTCACAGAGATCCTCCTGCCTCTGCCTCTCCAGTAGATCTGAAACCATATGCAAAAACCCTTCCCACCTTAAAAAAAAAAAAAAAAAGTCCATTTGACAATTCCACTTGGGGAAGAGGAAAGCCACAAGTAGTAAAGGGCTCTGTGACCCTCTCGGCATCAGCCTTGGCGGCTGACACACAGCCCAGTCAGTCCGTCCACCTCAGACCTCTCCCCTCCCCAAACCTGCAGTAGTGCCAGTCATCTTGTCCCTTGGACTGCTCCCAGCGTCCTCTCATTGCACCGGTAGCAAGCAGAGACCCTCCATTTTTCTCTCACCACCCACGGGAAACCCGTTCATCACCAAGTTCCGTTTTGTTGTCTAAACTCCTCTCTCATTGCGGCCCCTTGTTCCATCATCAATTTCATGATCCAAGCTCCTTCCTCACTCTCCTGGCTCATCTCGGTCCTAGTTGACAACTTCTCTTCCACAATTGCTTCAGTGTTTTTTTCTCTACACTATATCGAGCAATTCATATTCCCTCTCTCCTAATGTTTAATTTTACGTGTATGTACACCACATGTGTGCAGTGCCTAAGGAGAGGAGAGATCCCTAGGGCTAGAGTTCAGATGGTTGTGAGCCACTGGAAATCGAACTCAGGTCCTTTGAAAGAACAGCTAGTACTCGTAACCACTGAGCCATCTCTCCAGACCTATTGTTGCTGTAGTTTGTTTTTGTTGTTTTTCAAGACAGGTTTTCTCTGTGTAGCCCTGGCTGTCCTGGAACTCACTCAGAGGTGCACCTACCTCTCTACTGCTGGAATTAAAGATGTGCGCCATCATTCCCAGCTGACTCTTGTGTTTTATGTTGCCCAGGCTAGTCTCATACTTGTGAGTGCAGCTGAGCCTACCTTCTTAGACTCCTGAGTACCTGAGACTATAGGCAGGCACCACTACTTTCCCAGTGTCCCTTCAGCAATCCATTCTCCTCTCAGTTGGTTTAATGCTTAAAAGCCTTTCATAGTCACCAATGACCTCAGGACTGAGGTGGCCTGCTTATCTATCCATTTTGCCTTTCTCTGGCAACGGTTTCATTTTCTCCCGTCACATCTGCCCTCTTCTTCCCTCCTTTACCACTGTCAATTGTCCTTTTGCGCAGAGAAGCCTCCCAGACTGTCACCTGCTATAGAGTGCATATATAGAGTTTTCTCCAGCACATTGTTTATCTCCATCTGTAATTATTTAGTTTGACATCCGCCTCCCCCAACCCTACCCTTACCCTTGCGCTAAATGTTTGTGAAACAAATGAATATAGTTGTAGCCAGCTTTAAAATAAATTCCTGTTGTCTGCGTAAAACCCTAGGAGGGGACTGAAGCTTTAGGGTTTTAGGAAGATTAATGGATAGGAAGAGAGGAAAATGAGGAGAACTTGTAATAGACAGAAATTGGGCAGAGATCCCAATTAGGGTTAACAGGGGAGTTATAACTAGCTGCATCCTCCAGCTTGAGAAAAGTCAGACTCAAAGAGGTCAGATAGCACTCGGGAGTGTA
Source organism: Phodopus roborovskii (assembly GCF_943737965.1). Taxonomy (NCBI): domain Eukaryota; kingdom Metazoa; phylum Chordata; class Mammalia; order Rodentia; family Cricetidae; genus Phodopus; species Phodopus roborovskii. The sequence goes on from NW_026126448.1 coordinate 8,084,907, forward strand.
AGTAGTGAGTACCTAAGGCCAAATCCAGCCCAGGTCTATCAGATCACAGGGTTGAAGTCTTCACTATACTCTGTAGTGACCATAGCCTGCTGCTCGTTAGTGTTGCTCTATGTATAGGTTGGAGCAGATCTGGAGTCTGCATATTTCAGGTCTTTTGGACCTAGATGAGGGCCTGGCATACTATAGGCATTTGATGGGCAGGGGCTGCTTCTGCAGTGGGTACTCAGTACTTCACTGATTGCCTGGGTGTGATCTAAGATATCGGTTGTAAAAGTTGCTTTAAGCCTTCCAGGCTAGGCATTGGCCTCTCTGCAAACCTCAAGAGATGCTTCAATGTGTCCTGGTGAGAATATGCTTAGATGCAGACCTAGGGTGTTCTTATATACTAAGCTGTCCAGAGGACCCAACTTCTAGGAGGTGGCTCATGATAACACCACCTGCCATGATGGCTCTCATCTTCATTATTATTGGTTAGGGTTAGGGTAAGTCAGACCTACCTGCTGAAGGGTTCAGGGATTGAAGAGGACAAAGATATGCTTGCCTTTTAAAGGACACAGTTCTCTTGTGACCAGCTCAGGCCTTCTTTAAGAGACACCTTTGAGGGGCAGAATCCAGCCTTGTCACTGTCTGGTTACTTCCCTCTCATCCCTGCCCAGAAAAGAGGAAACCAAGTGGCTAGGACAAAGGACCCAATGAATCAGGGCCTGATTTGAATAAGTAAACAGTGGCCTACCTTTCCTCCAGACTTTGACTTCCTGTGGGTGAGAGGTGGCCCTTGGTAGGTAGCTGTTGGTGACACAAGTGATTCTGAATAGACTTCAGAGTGGAAATTATCAGTGGCAGAGCCCCATCTTCCCTGGGACCAGGCGCCGTGAAGGTTGAGCCACATAGTACACCTAACCCCGGGTTTCCCTCCCTTGACGGGGCTCTTCAAGGCTCTCTAAGTTTGATCCCTCCCGAGACCTGTTCTGTCCACATCTGGCACTGATGTTGAGCTTTCCCTTGCGGCTTGTTCTTCCCACTTTTCCCTCCTCCTCTCCAGCTCACCTGCCCACCACATGGCTCTTACATGCTTCCTGTACAATCCCGGGTTGACAAGACCTCATTCCAGGACCTCTGTCTCACCAGAGGTCTTTGTTGCTCAGCCTGTACTTGATAGCTGACCACTGTGCTAGGACAGAGGCCCAAACGGGTAAAGGAAACTGAGTCCCGAGATCTCAGGTAACCACTGATTTGGGGTCATGAGGCTTAGAACCAAACATGTGTGATTTGATAAGAGCACTAGTACAAGTTTGTACAAAGCAGAAAGAAGCTGTCGCTCATTCTGTTGGAGCAGAGTTGGGAAGGACCACAGAGAGGAGGTGCCATTTAGGCCCAGTCCCAAAGGACTTGCAGAATTTCACTTGGTACAACTGGAGGACTGTGTTGTAAAAGCAGGAGGTGTGACAACATCTGGTATGTCCTGCACGGCCAGTGACACAGCAACAAGCCCGGCCACCCTGGAGCCCAAGCTGAGTGGCACTAGGGTTGGGGTGGGGAGCTTGTGGCTGCCTGGTTGGGGAGTGCCCACTGATCCAAGCTGACACCCCTCCCCTCCTGGGGAAAGGTTGCAGCCATTCACACAGATGAAGGACTTGGACCCCATCCCAGTTCTGTGTTCATTTTTTATCTTTTATAGGATTGGGCATCTGGAGAGTCAAAAATAGACCTTTGCCCATTGGGACAGGAAGCCTAGAGAATAAGGGATCTGGGGGGAGGGTTGAGAAGGCAGCTAGGAAATGGCTGGATCCCAGGGTCACTCAGAAGGGAGCGGGATGCAGAATGGCCTGGCAGAGGGAGTGGGTACAGAGAGAGGGACATTGGGTTATGTTAGAATCCAGCCTCTGCTCAGATCAGACCTCAGTATCTGCAGTGGCCTCTCCTCTCACAGATGCCCATAGGCTCCATACTGGGACACTGGGAGTCCCCAGCTAACAGACATCCCGGGGCCAGGACCTCTCACCTGGGAAGGCCACTCTGGGTATTGGTACTATATATACGCCTTTCCCCCTTCCCTGCCTCCTGCCTGAGAATGGCTTGGGCTATGAAACCATCCCCATCCTCAGAAAGTTTATAAAGAGACTGACTTTTGCCATACAGGCTTGACTTCCTTACTTCAGAGCCTGTGCCATGCTGTCTGTCTTCAGAGACCCTACTTTTCTGTTGCCTTTCTGTGTGTCTGTCCATGGCATTAGCAACCTTCCTAATAAACGTGTTACTCCCTGGCAATCCCTCTAAGTGTCCTCCTTACCCACCCACTCCCCACCTCCAAAAGAGGGGGAAAAAACCAACCAAACAAAAACACCTCTTACATATTACTTGTTCTGGAGAGCCCAGAGGGCCTGCCTGGTCTAGAGCCTTACCTCACCTTGTTTTCTCCACAGCTCTTGAGACCTATTGTCTGAAAGCAGAATCTGCAAGTGTGGTCCAGGTCTACAGATTCACCAACCCACCGCCACCATGGTAGGAAAAGGTGCCAAAGGGATGTTGGTGAGTACAGGGGCCAGACTTTAGGGAGGAAGGGGCATCTATCATAAACACTGCCCTGTGAGATCTGCCAGCGGCTGGGAGGTGGGGAGGGCAGCGGCTAAGAGGTTCGGGGGTGGGTTGGCACCACCATGGTTCCCAAGTGGCTACCCCAGGCCTGGGCAAGTAGCCCCTTATTGAGCAGGTTAGACAGCACCAGCCTCCAAGCCCACAACTGGGCTGGTTGTCCCATAGGCCCAGCAAGAGCCTGCCAGGCAGCAGAGGTGTCCCATCCTGGTCATAAGAGGTACTGTAGAGTAGACACAGGTTGTCTGTTGAGAGGACAGTAGGACACCTGTGGCTGCATCCCATGCCCACCCAATGCTGGGCATGCTCAGACCTGTCCAGTTTCCCCCACTTCTCTGTGGCCTTCTCACTGCAGGAAGGGACATATGCCTTGCTAGGTTTTCAGGTAACTTCATTCCTGTATGTCCCTAGCCACAGCTCTTCCTTTACCCCTGACTTTAGAGTTCAGAAAAGGTGCCGGTGAGGCCCTTCACAAAACAGGGAACAAGGTTAAGCCCCTCCCCACCCCACCTTTTTGAGATAGAGTAACACTATACAGCTCTGGGTGTATATATGATACTTGCCGTATAGGTGAGATCTGCCTGCCTCTGCCTCCCAATTGCTAGGAGTAAAGGCTCTGGGTCTTTCTCCAGCCCTGCGCAGAGCCTTCAGTTCCCAATCCCAGACTCAGCCCCTCATGCCTGCTCTAAGGTGAACCCCTTCTTTCAGAATGGGTCTGAGCATGTACAACTATACTTGGCCCTGGGTCACGTTCTTGAGGAAGAAGCAAGACTCACTGATGGATGACGCAGGGTGTCAGTGGATGCAGGAGCCAGAAGAAAGTTGTAGATCCTATCCCAAGTGCTAGGTTATATGTTTCCTCCTGGGATCTTGTTTTGAGGAGAAGCCCAACTGGGCAGTTGTTAAGGTGGAAGCCAGTTACAAAAGATAGCCCCTCTTTCACCAGCCCCCACCCCATCTGTCCCTTCTAGGTCTTTCTTTACTCGGTGAAAGGCTGACTGACTTCAGGTCTCTACTGAGCCCTCTTCGATTAATTCTGTCTCTCACCAAAGATTTCTGTGATTCTAGGGCTCTGGCCTGGGGGGACAGATTGTGATAGAGTTCACATCCTTTCTCTAGCTCTGTTCAAAGCCTTCAGATGCCAGCCCTTGGCCCAGTCCCTCAGGCCTGTTCTAGAGTTACCCCTTCCTGTTGGAATGGGTTCGAACAGATAAAGCTGTTCAAGGTGTACCTGCACCAACCTGAAATCATGCTCTCAGGGACATACACAGATGGGAGACCACACTTGTTGGGTTAAGGCCCAAAGAGGAACTGACCTTTTCTCTGAGGTGTCTTAGGCTATTGTAGGCCCAGGTAGGATAATGGGGTATGCCTCTACCTCCTGCTGTGAAGATTCTGAGCCACAGAAAACCCTCTGAACATTCCCTGGCTGTTCCTTTTCTCTGGTGTGAGCCTGGAAAGGCTAGACAGCAGGAGGGATGGGGAACTCGCATGACAGGACAGAGAAGTGTGAATCACAAGGTCCCACAATCCCTGCCCCAGCGAAGCTAAGCTTCCCGGGCCCTGTTCTTTGCTGGCCAGCCAGGCCAGTCTGTCTGTGGGAGGGAATGCTGCCTTGGGACTCCCATTCCCAGCACTAGGATGTGCCTAAAGATAGCGGAGGCTTGCTTTCTTTGGTGTCCTCTGCCCTTTGGCTTTTACCCATCGCTGTGTTTGAGGCTCATAGCATCTGTCCCATGGGCACCCCCTGTAGATGCTCTGAGATTTATTCCTGCCTCCGTTCACTTCTGCTGATGACCTTGGGCTACTCTATTCTTGGGTCTGTTTGGAGCAGATGCTGCCTCCTCCAGTGTTTGTCTCTAGGATACAGCCTCAGAGGTGTCCTGGGCAGCTGGCCCCTGCCAAGCCCCATTTCTGCTCTCTAAGTCACCTCTTGGGTGTTTGTTTTCCTAAGACTGAGTGGATGAGCGGAGGAAGGCCCTTGCCAACATGATTCTTCTTAGGATGCCCAGGGAGGTCAGAAGAGAGGATGATGAGGGGTGTATGTGTGAGCTGAAGGCCCTTGGATCATCAGTTCTCTGTGGAAGTATTGCTCCCTTTGTGCCCTGCATGTAGAGAGCTGATAGGTGATTCCCTACTATGGTAACCCCGTTTCTATCATCCTTTATCCCAGGTTTGAAGGTCTGAGCATGAGGACCTGGGCCACTCGTGTCTCTTTGCTGTCAGTATAGACCCTGTGTTATCTTTGGTACTTCTGCCTTGCCTCTGGAGCAGGTGCTTCATGGAGAAGCAAGTCACCGCCCAGCACGTGCCCAGGCCCACATGCTTGCTGCACGTGTCTCTCTCCCCACTTTCGGCCCAGATGGTCTCTGCCAGGCCAGCTCAGCTGCCTTCCTTACGGCTCAGTGGCTCCTAGGACAGGGCCGCAAGAGAACCCAGCTGGCCAGGGTGCCTCGAAGCAGGGGAGCAGCTGGGTTGCTTGGGGCCACTAGGGGTGGGTGAGGTGGTCCTCCCATGAAGACCTAGAGTCTCTGTACACGTGTGGGGCAGGGCTGGGTCTCTAAGGACAGGAACTGGAGGAGGACAGCCTAAATCAGGCAATGTGAGCACCACTGCCTCAATTTTAGCCCCACTATCTTACACTGTTTCCACGTTGGCCATCACAGGTAGGACCATCTCCTACCTATGTGTTGAGCCTTACTTCTTCCCATGTGTAACAGGCTGGTTACCTCTGCCACTGGGAAGCCTCATAACAAATACCAACAGAGTCACTCGACACCAGGATCCTTGGTGCCAGAGCTTCTAACTCTGCAGATGGTGCCAGAAGACTCTGCAAATGCCACGGGCCACCTGGGGCTGCCCCACCCTGACCCATTCCCCTGTATTTTGGCATGAGGGTTTGGGTACCTCCTGCCTGCAGCATCTACACAGAACCTGGCACACAGTGGATACTGGCTCACCAAGCCTAGTCTTGGCATCTAGCAAGTGCTCAACTAGTACAGGCTTGGTACACAATGGGAGATCACCAAGCAGAAGGCTTGGCACACATTGGGCACTCCCTTGGTAAAGGGCCTGACAGGGTTGGGTATAAGTCTCAGCATGTAGCCAATGCCTAGCTAGTACAGACTTAGCACATGTTGGATGTTCCCCTTAGCATGGGGCCTGCCACCCAGTGGGCACACATGAAGCATGGTGCCAGGTGCACAGTGGGTTTTAACCATATCTGGTCCTTCCCCAGAACAGGACTTGGCATACACAGGTTATTCACCTCGTATGAGACCTCATACCCCACAGTAATTCACTCGGCATGAGCTGACACAGAGTTCTCAGCATTGGCTGTGGCACATAGTAGGCATTCTTTAGCAGAACCAGGGAAACACAGTGGGTGCTTTCCTAGCACACATCTGGCACATGACATAGATCCTCTAGGTCTTGGACTTGGCACACAGTAGACACTGCTTTTGCAGGTCCTAACTTACAGTGAGTGCTTTCCTAACACACTGCACATAGTGAGGTCTTTCTTAGTACATGCCTGGATCACAGAGTATTTTCTTTCAGCGTTGCACTTAGCACTCAGTAGGTCCTCTGCTGACACGGGCCGTGGCACCCAGTACCTGCTCTCCTAGCATAGGGTTTGACACATGCAAGAAATCTCTTGGCTCAGAAACTACACGTGCTATATAGGAATGTGCCCTCCTGGCCAGCACAGGCCAGGCAACAACCCTCTGCTGGTCCCAGATGTGCAAGGGCTCTACCTGAAAAATGGAATATCAAGGTCCAGGGGGAAATGGGCTTGCCTTCTCTAAGCTTGTCCCTCCCTCTTCCCTCTCATCTTCCCGGTAGCCCATCTGCTCAGCCCCACAACCTCACCTCCTCTCACATAGCTTCCACTCGTCTTCCCCACACCCCAGCATGCCTCTGTCCCAGCTCAGCAGGACCTTCTCTCTAGAGCCACAGAGGACAACAAGGCCCCTAGACTCCTTGCCCCTCTGGAAGCATGCCCACTCTTATTAAGAAAAGTCAGAGGCTGGGACTGGGGGAGTCGGCTTCCTTAAGTGGGGATGGAGCAGCTGGATCCCACTAATGAGGCCTCATTACAGCCAGGGCCCAGCTGGGCTGCTGCCTCCTGTCCCCATGGCCAAAGCCAGGGAAAGCCATCCAGCCAGGGCTGCCTGTTCTGGGCACCCAGCCCAGCCCAGTGCAGGGCAGCCAGAGCCCAGAGCCCACCCTGGGTGGAAGTGAGCATTTGGGCATCATGGGTGACTGGGCCTTCCTGGAGCCAATGGCCAAGCCAGGGCCTTGGCCCTCAGTCAGTGCCTGTAGGAAGTAAGGGAATGTCTAGGGACCCGACTCCACGACCCAGCCCCAGTGAGCAGCTGAGTCAGTAGGGTCTGAAGCCACTTACTCAAGCAAGGCCTCCACAAAGTGGAGAGAAGAATGTGCTGACCTCATGGGGCTCTTGAGAGGCCAGTGTTAGTAGGTATGAAGTGTTCAGGCAGAGCCTGGCTTATAGTGAGCACCTACTATGTATTGTTAGTGCTAACTCTAGCTGGCTTCAATGCGTATACACATTATTCCATCTTAGAGAAGCAGAAACTGAAACCAGACAACTAGCAAGTTGCCTAAGGTTATGTTTGGTGAGAGACTGGACATCTGGGGTTTGAACTTAGGCCTGCCTGATATTTTTTTTAAGGTTTTATTTTTTAAATCTTATGGGGGGTTGGGGTGAGGCAGGCAGTATGTGCATGGGAGTACCGGAGCTTATGGAAGGAGGCCAGAAGAGGGCATTGAATCCCCTGGAGCTAGAGTTAGAGGTTCTTTTGCGTCACCTGATGTAGGTGATGGGAGCCAAAGTTGGGTCCTCTCTTAGAGTAGTATGCATGTAACCACTGAGCATCTCTCCAGTCTGAGATCCTGTACTGTTTCGTTTTTTCCCCCTAAGCAATATTCCCCCATGAGGTCACACTCACAAACTTCCAGGAGAGCTGTCCTTACACCAGGATTCATTCATGTCTCTATTTGTCAGGCATTTTAAGAATCCACTGTAGCTAGGCCTTTGCTTACTTCGTAGGTCTCCAGAGGGATGTGTACCCTCTCAGCTCTAGAATGACAGTGCCTACCTTCCTAAGTCTCCTGGCTTATGGTGTCTGGGTACCAGCCAGGGACCGACCGAGGAGTGTCGTCTCAGAGAAGAGCAATTGGGTGGTCACTTGATGGGGACCAAGAGATCTCAGAACTGAATATGACACAGTAGGCATGTAACCCTGAACCTGGAATCCGGGTTCATGAGACAGTCATGAGACATGGCTAGAATTACCCAGTCTACTCCTCAGATGCCAGGCAGTGCAGCTCGGATCCCCACAGGCCCTTATTTCACACCTGCCTCCCTTTGTCTGGACTATGTAGTGACCACTGTCTTGGGCAGTGCTGTTTTTCTCTAGACAGATAATGGCACAGTCACTAGGTCATGGTCATGGTCACATTCTGGTCCACCATTTTGGTTGGATGGGAAAGCTTCAGTTCACCAGAAACAGGTGCAGCCATTGGACCTGGTATCTCCTAGTCTAGACCACGTGCTCACTCTAAATACTCTGTTTGCTGTGGACTGCGCCCTCCACCATCAGCAGTACCTATGGGGACAAAGCCCATCACTCATCTGTAGTCACCTGCCTTTCCAGGAGCCCATGAGCGCCCAGCCTGCAGGCTCAGCTCTGGAGGCCAGCTCTTTGAAGAGATAAGCCATTCCATTGCTCTGTCCCATACTCATGCTCCGTGTGTGTGTGTGTGTGTGTGTGTGTGTGTGTGAGAGAGAGAGAGAGAGAGAGAGAGAGAGAGAGAGAGAGAGCATCCCTGTGCCTGTGCACATGTATGCGCACGTGTTCTAGTAACTTGCTGAAAACAAGGGAATGACACAACAACCCCATGCCTCATTCTCCAGCTCTGGAGCACCCGTGCTGGGCTGCAAAGGGACTGGCCGGAGGGGGAGGGCCAGGGAGGGGTGGGTAGGCAGAGCTTCGGGAGGAGATGAGGTGAAAGTAATTGCCGCTGCCCAGCCCGGCAGTGGGAGAGGCAGGGATGTGTCGTCTGGAGCTGGCAGAGGTGTGAATGAGAGTGGGGACAAGCGTGCTGCCAGTGCTTGTCCCAGGATGGCAGCAGCTCACGGACCTGTGGCCACCTCTTCCCCAGAACAGGTCAGTTACCTTCCAGAAGGTCAAGGCCCCCTCCCTGATGCCAGGCAGGCTTGGTGGCTAAGCTGGAGGTAGAGCAGGGGACTAAGTGGTCTGTGCCAGGAGGGGCAGGCACAGCCAGTGAGTGAGACAGACACCAGCCAAAGTGACCCAGAAAGTTGTGACTGCAAAGGAGCGCAGGAAGAGTTAGCTGCATGGTGGGGGTGAGAGGGAGGAGAGTGGGGGTGTTAGGGCTCCCCCAGCCCAAGGACCTGCTGAGAATCTGCTCTAAGTATCAAAGCTACATTGTCCTAGCTCCCGGGGAGACGGGCCGGAGGTGCCCAGGAATTGTACTAATCAATACAGCCTCATTGTCTGTGCCACGGCAGTTACTCCTATGGGGAGAGAGAGTGTGGGGGGGGGGGGGACAGGGAGTGTGGTACATGGGCCTCAGTGGTGAGAGCTGGGGGAAGGGAACAGGCAGAAATCTTTGCTGGGAGGAGAGAGACCCTTTGGAGCATTTGCCAATGTTCAGGGCAAGTGCCTGCATGGGGTGGGAATTCTGTATCTCAGCCTTGTAAGCAAGGATGATAGGCACAGTTCAGCGGATGGCAGTGAGGGTGAGGGGACCAGGAAGGCTACTCTTCTCCCCTGTAGGACATCCTGACTTGACCTTCTGAAGGCAAGAGAAGGAATGTCCTCTGAGGCCATGCCGGCTGATTTTGGAAGAAACATTATGTAGACTGTTCTCAAACTTCAGGACTGCTTAGAGCCAAGGATCCAGGGCCACTTCCCAGAGTACCATCCTGCTGCCAACTGATGAGGCAGAGGCTGCCCACAGCTGCCTCTTCCAGGCTGCCAGGCTTCTCCAGGCAGGAAGGTGAGGGCATGGGCAGGGCCCGCCCAGCATCCTCTATCACTCTCCCCAGGACCTAGAGAAGAGCCTGGCATGTCTACGGTGCCAGTCTTCTGCCTGCTGACTGCAAAGTTGGCAGGTCACTCTCTGTCAGTCAGGACTCGGTAATGAGCCAGTACCAGGTACATCCCAACTCTTACCTGAATACAAGGGCCTGGACTCTGCAGGTGCCTAGAAAGGGTCCTGGGAGGAGCCTAGCATTGTTCTGAGCATCTCTAGGAGTAGGAGGTACTCAGAACCCTGGAGACCATGCAGGATGGACCAGGTTTTACCATTTCTGTCCCCTCCATCTGGCCAGCCTCTGGCTATCTCATACCTGGGTGGCAGGCCAGAAGCCAGGCCTGTGGTTGAGTGTCTCTGGTCCACTTGATGCCCTGCAGGTAAAGGAGGGAAGCCTGTGCTTGCACAGGTGCTGCTTGAGAACCACTGTTCCCTGAGGCCAGGAGAGCACGCAGGAGACAAGAGCAGAAGGATCCCTTGGGGTTGGTGTGGGATCCCCTGAGGCAGCCAGCGTGCATTATAGTAGTTGTTCTGCCTTGGTTTCCTGCTGGGGCTCCAAGCAAGTTGCTTGTGATCTGATTTGGTTCCAAGTCAGTCTGAGATGTAAGGTCTTGCCTGTTCTCCTCCATTGAGTTTGTTTTGGACAGACTTCATCCCATGAGCAAACCCTGGGGCCAGAGAGTCCTAAACAAGAAGCCTGCTGGGTCCCAGAGGGGCCAGCCTGCCCGGGCAGCTACAGAGTTCTAGATCGATGGAGGGTAGGCAGAGGGAGTTCACGATTCACAAAAATATCCACTGAACACTGACCTGGGAGGGTGGGAGTCCCCAGCCACAGAAGCAATGTAGTTTGGTTCCGGGGCTGGGCTTCTGTGTCCATATGAGGAAGAAATAAGGGGCTCCTGCATTATGTTGGCTAGAGTTACATCAGGGCTGGGCCTGCCTGCCACTGCCTGATACTATTCTGGATTTTCATGTTAACACTTTGTTTGTTTTTAAAGCCAGGTGTGGTGGCTCACACCTGTAATCCTAACACTCAAGAGACCAAGGCAAGTTCACTGTGAGTTTGAGACAACCTGGGCTACAAAGTGAAAGCTTGGAAAAAAAAAATCAAGAAAACTGGTGGGCACTAATGGGAGGTGGGGAGACAGTCAGAAATAGTTGATCTGGGGCCAGTGAGATGGCTTAGTGTGCAAAAGTACTTACTGACGACTTGAGTTTGGTCCCTGGGTCCCACAGTGGAAGAGGAGAACCAGTTCCTGAAAGTTCTCCTCTGACCTCTACATGTACACACTGTGGCAGATACACACTTGCACACACATGCACACACACGCACACACTCACATACACTATAGTAATGATTAAAAGAAATGTAAAGGCTTTTTGTTGTTGTTTTGTTTTGTTTTAAAGTAACAGCTGAATTACAGGTGAGGTAGAGCCAAGGAATATTTGTAGGCCGAGGGAAGCTGCCTGTAGCCATCATGCTACAGCAGCTGCCCAGTCTATTCTTTGGTTCCCTAGATAGGGACACTGAGATACCCATGGTATAAGGGACTTGCCCTGGGCTGCTAGGGAACAGGTTCTAGAATACCTGGTTCCTAATCTCATATTTCCTGTCTTGACCAAGCCCAGGGCAGAGTGGGAGATCCTGATTCCAATAACTCTTCCAGCAAATAAGCAGGGCAGAGGGCTGTGTAAAGGACTTACATAAGTGATTCAGCAGCGAGGCTCAGCCAGCCAGGTGCACAGTGTGAGTGTGGGGGCTGTTCACCTAAGAAAGCTCACAGTCCTGGTGTGAGGATGAATACTTCAGCCTTCATGGCCAGCTCCGAGTGAGGGAGCGTTTGAGGAGTGTGTGTACACGTGCACATGTATGTGTGTGCATATGGTAGCAGTCAGGTTTCCCCGTGTGGCTGTGGGAAGAAAGCTCTCAAGCACGCATACTGCCCAGGCTGAGAGTACCAGGAAGGTACCCTTTCCTGAAGAACCACCTACTCCAGCCATGGCCGTGGCCTCTCAGCTGCTAAGAGGTGTGGTAGGGCACAGGCAGGAGAGTCAGAGGGACCCGTGTGCCACATCACAAGTGGAATCTGCTCCATTGGTCTCCTTCCCCGCTAAGCTACGAGCAGGTGAGAGAGGAAGGGCATCAAGGGGCTGCCAGGGTGACATGTGGTGGGCAGGACAAGACGGGAGCTCAGCCCATTCAAGTTCTTAGGCAGCCAGGCAGGCGGTCTGGGTCAAATCATGAGCACAAAGGGGTTCTTTCGTAAGCATTTCAGAGCCAATGGAATGGTTAAAGTTAGTGACAAAGCAGGGCAAGAAAAACAAGGGTCTTAAAATAGGAAAGATGATGTGAGGAGGGCAAGAAATTATGCAACATTGAAAGCAAGGGGCTGGGCTTACCCTGTAGTGAAGGGTTTGCTGAGTATTCTTGAGGCCCTGGTTCAATCTACAGCAAATACGTACATGCATAAGCATGCATGTATGTGTGTGTGAGCACGTGTACACACATGAGCACACACACACACCGGTGGGGGTACTTTCCTGAAGCAACTGGTTGGGACATGGAGGGCTCTCTTGAGGAGTTGGACGAGAACAGACTTGGAGCCCTTAAGAAGCCCCTGCAGAAGGGCAGGCTTCCTGTCAGCTGAGGATTTAGACCATCTAGCTACGTAAGATCTACCCAGCGTGGAGATCAGCGACGATAGTGAGTGAGGTTCTTCACATCAGCACAACGGTGACACTGGGTGGACAAGAGAAGGGCATTCTGTCTTCAGGCAGCCCTAATTTCATCTTCTTGCCAGTGCCTAGTGACAGGCCCCGGTCTGGCTCCTATCCTGGGGCATCAGCTTCCCCCACTACATGCTTGGCTGAATCAGCACATGGCTCACTGGTATAGGCTCAGTGGTGTTTGTCTCATTGTTCAAACCTGAGCTTTTGAGAACTGACTGGAGGAGCCTGTGGCACATGGCTGGGGGCTTCACCATCTCCCTGTCCCTCTTCTGTCCCCCTCTGCCAGGGAAAGAGTAGAATTTAGGGATTCAAATATGGTCCTGCTGTATGTGGTTGGAGAGGCCAGAGGTCCAACCTCATGGCCCTGGACCAGGAGAGAGGCCCTGAACTTTAAGCTTGGGAAAGATGGGTGTTTTGGGGGGTCTTGCCATTTTCTTGCCCATGGGGCCATCTTGGACCCTAAGTTGTCCCTTTTACAGCTGGAACTGCTACCCTGTGACCCCACCCATGGACTCTGGAGCTGCCACAGTCCTGCATTGTGTTCCTAAGTAAACAAGCCTAGGACAGAATAAAAGTGTTATTGTAGGGCCAGCAGATAGGAGCCCTATGTGGCTGGTGTTTGTTTGGGTGTAGATAAATCACCCCAAGCAGGCCCTATACTCTTCAAAACATGGCCCCCTGGCCCTGTGGTATGGAAACATCTACCCCAAAGAAAGTACCTTAGAGGTGATGATGTAGGGGTGTGTTAGAGAGGGCATACTGAAGCTGGCACCACCATCTCCCATAACACAGTATGCCTCCCTGTCCCTTCACCAGCAAGCCTTGCCTGGACCTCACCCTGCCTTCCCTTTCTGTTCTCACATACTCTTAGGACTTTGAGGAAGTCCATTTTGTGATCATACTAAAGTTGCATATAGCATATAGGATGTGTGGTTTTTTTGTTTGTTTGTTTGTTTTGTTTTTTGAGACAGGCTTTCTCTGTGCGTAATAGCTTTGACTGTACTGGAACTCTCTTTGTAGATCAGGTTGGCCTCGAGCTCACAGAGATCCTCCTGCCTCTGTCTCTCTAGTGCTGGGATTGAAGATGAGCGCCACCCTGCCTGGCGATGTGTGTTCTTCATTGATGTCTTCCAGCACTGCTTTGTTTCCAACTGAGTTGCCATTGCCTGGCATGCAATAGGGAACCTGTAAATCTTGACATTTTGTGGATGGATGGATGGATGGATGGATGGATGGATGGATGAATGAATGAATGAATACATGCAGATGCCTTCAGCCTGCTGGTTTGCTCTGGGTGCTCTAGGTAGGATGGTGCATTATAGTCTTTTTGAGGATGTGAAGGACAACACATCTGAACTGGATACACAGGACAGTCCTCCCCACCAATAGTGCTCACCCGCCAGGCATGGGTGCTACCTAGATCTGCATTCCTCAAGGCCTTTTCCAAAGGTGCCCTAGTGAAGTCATTCAGGTACGTCTGCCAATGTCAAGGTCTCATAGTGTGTCAGGGTGCCAGGCTACTCATTGGCCAGAGTGGCTGCTGAACTTGAAGATGTCACTTTCACACGACACTCAGCATCATGCCGCTCTCTCTTGGCCACACTGCTCCAACCTTGATCCAAGTGTCCTTTAGAAGAACTCCTCCTGTCAGGGACATAGCTCATATCTGGTAAGCTGTTGCTGACATAGATTACTCTGTATTTCTCTGCTACTGACTCCCAGGGTCCTTATATCCGTTTAATGACACTCTCAGGCCCAGCCAACTCTATCTGATGATGGTTGATTCCTACTCATAGCAGGAGGGGCCTGGGAAAAGTGTGGCCTAGAAAAGGGGCACACACTGAGGGACTTGCAGAGGTAGTTCTACATCCAAAGTCGGGACGCCAAATGGAGTCCTCAGTGGGCCCTGGACAGCCTCACCCAGCATTTCCCACAGGCAGGCCCAGGACCCAATAGAGATTCATCGGTGAGCCACCCTCTTGTGAGACCCTTCTCTGGAGCCACCTCTGTTTCCTCTAGCAGAGCCTGTCCTCAAAGGTTTGGCATGGTGCCTATGACTCTGGTCTCCTATGCTAATGCATAGCCCAGCATCAGCAGCTCAAGTTAGTTTCCCCAGGCCCCTCTCTTGAGCTCCACAAGTGTCCTGCCGAAGTCTGGCCAAGCCTAGCTGCAGCATCCCCTCTCCCACCCAGAACTGCTCACCCTGTGCCCCCAGGAAGAAGCCTTCACTAGGGAGAAGTCTAGCCACCGACTGCCCATGAGCAGCGTGCTTAGCCTGGTGATGTGGTAGGCGGTGGGTGGGGGGTAGCTGTCTGGACACAGGCCTCTTTGTGCCCAGCTTGACTTGGCTGCTTGGTATGAGGCTCAGCTGCTCCTAGGTCCTTAGCCTGAGAGGAAAGGCAAGGTTTTAGAGGGGTTAGGGGCCTTTTGGCTCAGGTTCCCTCTTCAGTGTCCCTTTCCTGCTGTGAACAGTCCCTCAGGTGGGCTGGTGTACCTGGCATAGAGTGCTGAGGGCTGGACACCATCGGGCAGCTGTGCCTCTCTTTCTTCTGCCAGGCCTGCCCTCAACTCCTGCCAGCAGAGAGGAAGCCCTAGGGTATGTGGCGGGGTGACATGGTGGTCCAAAGAAAAACCACTGGGAGAGACTCGGGGTCAGACACGGGGCACAAATGCCTTACTGATGGTAGCTTCCTTCCTGTCCCCACAGAATGGTGCTGTGCCCAGCGAGGCCACCAAGAAGGACCAAAACCTCACACGGGGCAACTGGGGCAACCAGATCGAGTTTGTACTGACGAGCGTGGGCTATGCCGTGGGCCTGGGCAATGTCTGGCGCTTCCCATACCTCTGCTATCGCAACGGGGGAGGTACCCAGTGGGCACAGGGCAGGGACCACCCACTCAGGTAGAGCCCACCTACCAGGGCCGCTGTCTCCCTGGCACAGACACCACTCCAGGAAGAAGCCAATCTCTAGCCCTGGTCTTAACCCCATCCCTGCTTAGGCACATTTTGCCTAAAGTGCAGGCCACCCTCAGACCCTGGCAGCCTAATCCTGCTAGCCCATTTCCTTGAAGGCTAGGAGAAGTAGAGAAATGACTTGAATTTTCTGGGTTCCCAAAGTTTCAGCACCCCCCCCATACAGATGGTGCAGAAGAGCTATTTGTGGAATCCCAGTGATTTCTTGTGAAATCAATTGGTTAAAACATCAAATCCTACCCCAACATGGAAGTTGGGGGGGGGCGGATTTTCTCCAGAGCAGACTTCCTGGGGGCCTCTGTTAAGTTCAAAGCCAGGCTGTGGGGAATGTGCCTCAGCCCCAGGCTGCTGCCTGGTGCACATTTGTGTTGCAGCCCTAGTGAAACCCGGAGGTTTACTGTGGGTTCTGAGAAGGAAACTCAGGGAGGTACTCCCCAAGCCCACCCTGAGCCGACCTCTCCCTGCATGCCAGGTGCCTTCATGTTCCCCTACTTCATCATGCTCATCTTCTGCGGGATCCCTCTGTTCTTCATGGAGCTCTCCTTCGGCCAGTTTGCAAGCCAGGGGTGCCTGGGGGTCTGGAGGATCAGCCCCATGTTCAAAGGTGAGGTCCTGGTGGGGTGTACACGTATGTATGTGCATGTGCTCTTGTGTGGGCATGCGTACACCCACACACGAGCACATACACACCACACCACACACACACACTGCACACTGTACCACAGTCAACCATATGACACACACCACACACACACACACACACACACACACACACACACGCACGCACGCACAGAGGCTGGCTTGCCCATCTGTACAAACATGAATATCCCCTGTGGAGTGTCAGTGCTGACCCAAACCTGACATCAATGGCCAAGACAGTACACACATGCTGGGCTTCATATTTACTTGGCCTTATCTTTCCCTCCTGCCACGTATATATACAAAACTCCTTTCCTCCGCTAACTCATCAAGGCCTGACCCTTCCCTTCTGTAGCTCTCCATCAAAGGCTGTGTCTTGGGCCTTTAGGAACGGTTAACCTTTACTAGAGAAGCCAGGCTCCTCCTTCAGTGCTTACTGTGCTTCTCCAGGCGTGGGCTACGGCATGATGGTGGTGTCCACATACATCGGCATCTACTACAATGTGGTCATCTGCATCGCCTTCTACTACTTCTTCTCATCCATGACACACGTGCTGCCCTGGGCTTACTGCAATAACCCCTGGAACACACCTGACTGTGCCGGTGTGCTGGATGCTTCCAACCTCACCAATGGCTCCCAGCCCGCTGCCCTGTCTGGCAACCTCTCTCACCTGTTCAACTACACCCTGCACAGGACCAGCCCCAGCGAGGAGTACTGGAGGTGAGGCTCCTGGCAGACACAGGATCGGGGGACCTGGTAGCAGCCCTCAGCTCTCCCTGTCCCCATCAGACAGCTGTGCCTGGATCACCTATCTGCACATGGTGTCTACTGCCCAGGGGGTAGAAGTGGGTAAAATGGCAGATGTACAGAGGGCCACGGAAGACTTGAAGGTGACCTGGGAATCCTTACAGAGTAGCAGTAGAGGAGGGCTGGAAGTCTTAAGTCCCCAGAGGCCAGTCAGGGTGGGGTGGAATGGGGTGGGGTAACATGTGAGGGTCCCAAATGACCAGAGGTTATTCTCAAAGCTGTGGGAGCCTGCTCCTCTGAAGGCTAATATGGATGGAGGGATCTTGTGAGCTTTGAGGTAGCCTTGAGGGGCACTGTGCTGATTGAGAACTAACAGGAATTAAGCTTCCACTTCATACTCCAAAACAAAAGGAGCCACGGACATGCACTAGGCCAGGGACGCCAGGACAGCCTGACCCATTCTGTTCAGAAGTGACGAAGGGACCAGTGTCTCTTAGGCCACTGAAGAGAGGCTGCCACTGGAGGTGTTGGGATCACCTTGTCCCAATTGGCAGAGAGAGGGCACAGTAGGCCATTCTTCCTGCAGCTCACTGGAGAGTCCCGGGGCAAAGCATGTTTGGATGTGGGAAGTAGGCCTCTCCTATTCATTCTACAAACTTCTGTGGCATCTGCTCTAAAGGCCCAGTGTGCCTGTGGCAGGTGTAAAACGGTCCTGAGCCTCTGCCCCCAAGAAATCCAGAAATGGGAGCGAGAGAAGTGGAGGAAGTGAGAGGGACGGGGATAGGTAAGCAGAGGCCAGGGGGAGGCGAACTGAAGCAGAGCCTGGGAACAAGTGGAGGAGAGTCAAGGGCTGGCGTACATCACATGGGACCAGCTTCCATGGTAGCCTAAAAGTTTGACACTTTCTCTGTTGTGTGATGGAGGCCAAAGATGAGGTAGGTGCACAAGGCCCCAGGGACACTGAAGTTGTAGCAGGTCCTCTAAGTCCAGTCCTGAAGGTGCAAGCTCCAAAGCAGAAGCCGTGGCACAGGCCAGTTCCAGAGAGGAGACAGGAGGGAGAGCAAGACGGAACTCCTAGCCAGTCAGAGGACTCTGGGTAACTGTCCACCAGGCTGTGATATGCACTGGGAAGACAGAGGATGCGCTTCCCTGGAGCTCCCCAAAGCACAAATCCTGCCTCCTTCCTCACCCCAAACAGATGCTACAGTGTTGTCACCTCGGGGGCAAAGCTCTGGAGACTTCAGCCAGGGAAACCAGTGGGGAATAGCTCTCAGGGAATCTGCCTAGGGAAGCATACTGAAGGGACAGCTGGGCTCTGCTCCCCAGCTGGGGCTATGGCAAGCCTACCTTACTTGCTGTTTCTAACCCCAGTGGCTCCTTGCTGCCACCTTCTGGAAAGCCTGGAAAGATGCTTTCCCCCTGCTATACTGGTGATTGAACAGCAGCACCCCACATCCACCCTCGTGCATGCTAGGCAAGTGCCTTACCTTGAGCTATATCCCTAGCCTTCTTTTTACTTTTAGTAAAATTTAACACAGGGCCTCACTAAGTTGCCCAGGCTGGTGATCTTCCTGCCCAAACTCTAAAATGGCTGGGATCATAGGCCAGTATCAACAGGTCTGGCTCAGGAACCATCCTTAAGAGAGCTATGGTAGGAAGGAGGGGGTGGGCAGGTGGATATATATTCAGTGGCAGAATATATATCAGAGGACCTGTGTTGCGTTCCCCAGTCCCAGAGGAGAATAGAGCTGCCCAGGTCTCTCTGATGAAAGGAGAGTGGGGGAATTGGTACTACCTACCCTGTGCCTGCCCAGGTATTAGCTCTAATGAGTCTTACAAGCTGCGTTTTCAGACGTAGAGGCTGGTGTCCCAGGGTTAAGGAGCCGGACAGCTCTAAGGTGACTGGGCTGTGTGCTCCAGGCCTGCCCTAGCTCTGCCATTGTCGGGTCCTAGGCCAGTGGTACTCTGCCAGTGTTCTCAGTCTTAAGTGTTCCTTTCAGAGGTAGCATGATGTAGTTACTGTTTTATGAATGAAATCAGCAGGCCAAGAGGAAGATTGCCTAGCCCTGGTGAGGTCTCAGGTTTGATCTCTAGCACCTAAACAAAAACACATAAACAAAAGCCTTTAAAGTGAGAGAATCAAGACTGCCAGGTTTCTGAGCTCTTCCTCCTTCCCCCTCCCCAGACTTTTTTTTTTTTTTTTAACACTCCTCTGTGCTGGTCTGAGAACTCCTTCCAAACCCCAAGCTCATGACAGAGCTTTCTCAGCTCCAGAGCCTCCGTGGCAGCCAGCACCTGACACAGAGTGGACTCTGATCCCAGCTCCACCCTCACCCACCCCAGAGTCTCATGCCAGTGTCACAGTCATGCTGACATTACAAGTCCTGGCTCTGCCACTGGCCTGATGTGTGTTCGTGGAAGGTCGCCAAATCTCCTTAAGTTTGAGTGTCCACCCATCAAATCTGGGTGGCTGTAATTCTTCCCTCGATGTCTCGGGAGGTTAAGTGTGGGAACATGGCATAAATCCCAGAGGTCAGGAGCAAGTGCTCGCAAGCACCTGGGGAGAACCAGAAGAGGGCGTCTCTCTTCTCAGGCCAATTACTGTCTCAAGGAAATAAGATCTGTCTGTACCTGGAGTTTGGGATTTTTTTTTTTTTATTATTTTTATAATTTTTTGAGACAGGGTCTTATATAGCCTGGCTGGCCTGAACTCCTTATGTAGAACCAGGCTAGCTTTGAACTCACAGAGGCTCCTGCCTCTGCCTCGAAAATGCTGAGATTAAAGGCCTGTGTGATAACTGGCTTTTTTTTTTTTTTGGTGGGGTCTCACTAATATCTGGCAAAATTTTAAACAGGAAAAAAGCTGAGCATGATGACAAGCCTGTGATCCCGGCAGCTGGGAGGCTCAAGCAGAGGATCATAATTTTAAAACCAATTTATGCTACCTATGGACCTAGTCTCCAAAAAGAAAAGGGGGGGGGAGCAAATAATTCCTGAGAGGTTATATGTCAAAAGCCAGCTTATAAATAAGTCACATTCCAAAATGCTCTGAGGTTAATTGTCTGATCTCAAAAGCACATGGTCCCAAGCAAAACAAAGAACTAAATACAGTACAACCTAAAATAAAGTTAGAATTCATTCCTTGGTTCCCAGGCTAACCATCTAAGCTCTGCACTCCCAATACAGTAATGCTGTACTCAAAAATAACATCAAATACTGCCATCTTAGCATGTATAATTAGGCAAAGTGGTTTTTTTTTTTTTTTAATCCTTTAAATGAAAAAAGTTTTTTTTTTTGACTTGACGTTGGCTCAGTAGAAGCCAAATGACTCAGTAGAAGCAGTCAGAGCCTGTGGTTATTCCAAAGGACCCACCTTGCTAGTATTGGTGTCTTACATAGGATCACCCAGCCTGGGCTGCCAGGAGCCCCAGTCTGTTGCCTTCAGCTATGAATGGCCTTGTCTATCTCAGTGGGCCAACAAAAGTGTTTTCTATTTGTGCAGCGAGGGAGAGAAGGCAGGGAAGCTGTTAAAGGGAACCTGGAGCCTCTGTGTCTCACGGCCCCTGAATTTCACTGCTCTGTGTGTGCATTCCTGTATGGCTGAGCCAGGAGAGGGTCTTGCCAGCCTCTCATGGTGTAGACAGTTGGGAAAATTGGGCAGAGGGAGGAGGAGTCAGACAGCACCCTCTGCAGGCCATGCTGTGAAGGGTGGCCTGGGAGGAAAATAGGAAGCCAAAAGGAGACAGTGGGAGTCTCCTCTGGGTGGTCAGGCTGGCAAACACCAAGTTCCAGCTCTGACAGCATTGTTCCTTGAAGATCCAGAATCATGTCCCATCCCAAGGCATTCAAAGTGTCTGCATGGGGTTTGAGAGCTGATTGGACATAGCTGAGGATGCTGGGGCAGAGGTGGGATGGGGAAACAGCTATGCCAAGAGTCTGCAGCAGCAGGAGAGGAAAGAAGGGAGCCTGGGTTTGACCTGTGTTGTGATGAGGAAGCGGAGGCTGGAGATGTCTTTTTTGCTTCCCTCTCACCTCTAGCCTGGATTGTCCATTTGCCTCCCAGCCCATTTTCTGGGAGTATCTGTCAGTGCCAGGCATTGGAAATGCACAGCCATAAACAAAAAAATCAAGCTCCCGCCATCATAGAGAACAGAGGACAAAAGCCATAAGTAGGCTCAGTCTGTGGTGTGCCTTCCTTACATGCATGGAGCCTTTGGTTCAATCCTTAGCACCACATAAAACTGGTAAGGTGCACACACCTGTACTCCCAGCATTGGAGAGGAGGAAGCAATAGGATCTTGCTCATCCTCAACTACACAATGAGTTGAAGACCAGCCTGGGTGACATGAGACCTTGTCTCATATAAGGCAATTAAACTGTCAATAGCAACACATACGGGATGAGAGAAGGATGTGTGAACTGTTGAGGAACACAGTAGGGGCAGGCCTGCTGGGCTGGAGTGAAAGCTGCATTTGAAGCCATGTAGTCAAGACCCATTTGAGAAGTGGCCGTCTGAAGGAAGTGGGGGCTCACACGGACAAGCCCAGCTATAATCTAGATAGGGGTATAGTGTAGAACATGGCATTTTGTTCACATGTGTAAAGAGATGTCAAGGTGACACAGGGCCTCATGTACACATAGATCTCTGGTGGGAGGAGATAGGGAGAAGGCACTTCATTCAGAGGCAGGAGCATGTGCAAAGGGCCTGGGGTAACCAAAGGCTCATGTGTATGGGAAAAACCAAGTCCAGTGCGGCTAAATCTGTGAGCACAGAGGAGGGAGAAGGAGAAGAGATCAGAGAAATGGCAGGGCCAGGGACACTGGATCCTATAGGGCCTAGAGGCAGTGCTTGGAGCCATAAAGAGGCATGGACATCCTAAAACAAAAGCTTCAAAGGTCTCTCTCTCATTGCCCTCAGGAGGAATCTAAAATTCTTCAGCCTCACTGTCACTACGAGGCCCCTTCCTGTCCATCACCCTTCTGCCTTATCGGTCTTCTCTTCCTGCTCTATTGCAGTCTTTCTGAGCTGACCAGCGTGCGCAGGCTGGTCATGCTAGCTCCTGGCCCTCTGCGCTGTTGCAGGCCTGCTCTTCCCTCCAGCCCTTTCACCCACATCATGTCTCACATCAGAATTCCAACCTCACCTCTTCAGGGAAGCCTTCATCCTGGCTCTCCCTCTGGGTGAGATGCCATTGCCCTTCCGTGCCCCATCCACTCTGTGATGCCCTTCCCACCCATAGAGGTCCACCTTGCTCTCCTCCATCCTCTTCCCGAAGGACCAGGAAGAAGCCTCCTGTCCAAGTCCAGGACCTGGTACACTAAGTATGTGATTGACCAAAAGAGCATAGCCTACCTGGCAAAGGCAAAGGGCTGCAGGTGGGGCCACACCCACACAGGGAGATTTAGGGTGACATCATTACTGCCCGCTTAGCTCATGAGAGCTGGAGCAGACTGTTATGGTATACCTCTTTCGGAGGAAGCCTTCAGAAAGTGTGGAAAGTACATGAAAGGGCCTGGGGTGGGCCCAAGCTGACACTGGGTGTCACCCTGCCCCAGGAGGGAAGACCAGCTCAAACTTGATCTCTCAAAGCCCTTGAGGGTCCCAGGAGGGGCTGCAGGGCAGATGCTGGGGTCCCCAAAATAGCTCCTTTTCTCCCACAAGCAGGCTTCTGGGACCTTGCAACACGGGCATCATGAGATTGGGTTGCTGGGTAGCAGAGGCTGGCCTTTGGTGACAGTCACCTCCCCCTCCTAGGCTGTATGTGCTGAAGCTGTCTGATGACATTGGAAACTTTGGGGAGGTTCGGCTTCCCCTCCTAGGCTGCCTCGGCGTCTCCTGGGTGGTTGTCTTCCTCTGCCTCATCCGAGGAGTCAAGTCTTCAGGGAAAGCAAGTACCTCCCCCAGGCAGGGTTTGTTCTCACCCTGCCTCTCCTATCTGGGTCGATGGGACTCTAAGGGAGGGATAATGAAGGGCCACAGGAGATAAAGAGGGACCAAAGACAATGGGTTGGAAAGGGTTCTAGAGGAATCCATGGAGCCTGTCTTGTCTCAGGTGGTGTACTTCACGGCCACATTCCCCTATGTGGTGCTGACCATTCTGTTTGTTCGTGGAGTGACCCTGGAAGGCGCTTTCACGGGTATCATGTACTACCTGACTCCACAGTGGGACAAGATCCTGGAGGCCAAGGTGGGATGTGGAGGCTTGGCCCCAAAGGGACTAGGGAGGGGGCAAGTGGTCCGGGATCTGACTGCAATGGCTCACTGCCATCCTCTCCGCAGGTATGGGGGGATGCTGCCTCTCAGATCTTCTATTCCCTGGGCTGTGCATGGGGTGGCCTCATCACCATGGCGTCCTACAATAAATTCCACAACAACTGCTACCGGTGAGTGCCCCCTGCCAGCTTGGAGGCTGCCCCCATTTTCTGTCCTCCCCACAGCCTGACCCTGGATCCACAGGACTCCCATGCAGTCTGCTGCTTAACCAGGTACCTCCTGTACTCATGAGCTTGAGAATCCTGTATCTCAAGTGGGTCATGAGACTAGAAATCGAAATCAAAGTACTGGCCAGAGAGGGGGCTGGATGGATGAGGGGTCAGCAACCCAGGGCTCACTTTAAAAGGCCTGGAGTGGATAGGAAAAGGAGTTAGGACATCTCTGTTTCTAGAATATCCTATCTCCATGTTTTCTCTTGCCCGAAGTTGAGGAAAGGGAAGTAAGCTGGTCTGCTAAACTTTCCTGTTTTCCTCTCTCTCAGGGACAGCGTCATCATCAGCATTACCAACTGTGCTACCAGTGTCTATGCTGGCTTCGTCATCTTCTCTATCCTAGGCTTCATGGCCAATCACCTGGGTGTGGATGTGTCTCGAGTGGCAGACCATGGCCCTGGGCTAGCTTTCGTAGCTTACCCTGAGGCGCTTACACTGCTGCCCATCTCCCCGCTCTGGTCACTACTCTTTTTCTTCATGCTCATCTTGCTGGGGCTGGGAACTCAGGTATGACACACATTGTGTGTGCATGCATGTGTGCATGCATAGCGCGTATACGCGAGAGTATGTGAGTGTGCATGCATGATGGCAGCTTGGGCAGGAGAATCTGGGGCAGAAGGTGGGTCCCTATTCTGATGGCTGTGCCTGTAGTTCTGCCTCCTAGAGACCCTAGTCACTGCCATTGTGGATGAGGTGGGGGATGAGTGGATTCTGCAGAAAAAGACCTACGTGACCTTGGGTGTAGCTGTAGCTGGCTTCTTGCTGGGCATCCCCCTAACCAGCCAGGTAAGAATGGAGATGTGGGGGGTTAAAGCGGGCTTGTACTTGCACTTGGGAAATGGGTGGGTAGCTTGGTCTGGCACACTGGCTCATGTGCCCACTGCCCCATAGGCTGGCATCTACTGGTTGCTGCTGATGGACAATTATGCAGCCAGCTTCTCCTTGGTTGTTATCTCCTGCATTATGTGTGTGTCCATCATGTACATCTATGGTAAGTGCCCACCCTTCATTGGCTTCAAGTCTCCCAGTCTCTGGCTGGCCCATTCTGTCCTGCTGGGCTGCTGATCCCCCTAACCCCATCTCTCCAGGGCACCGAAACTATTTCCAGGACATCCAGATGATGCTGGGGTTTCCGCCACCTCTCTTCTTCCAGATCTGTTGGCGTTTTGTCTCTCCAGCCATCATCTTTGTAAGTTCCTCAGTCCCCCATCACCACTCCCCCACCCCTCCCATTCCTACTGCTCCTTTGGCCAGGTGTCCTCTTGGGGACCAGCAGAGCAAGAGCAGGAAAACATCCACCCAGCCAGAGCTGAAGGGCTTTGGGGATCTGAGAGGGCTGGATAGTTAGTCAGATGTGTGAACACTCGGGAGGTGCTAGGCCCTGGCCTTGAGTTAGCAAGGGGTTATTGAGCCCTTTATTTGATTGAAGCCAATAGTCAAGCTCAGAACTACAACAACTTAAGAGACACAGCTCACTTCCTGGCATTGGTGCCCAGCTGCCTCCAATGGATCTCAGGAGTTGTTGATGCTGGTGTGGCTTCTGTCTACCTAACTGCTCTTACCCTAGATGTTCATGGAGGCCGCTCCCAAGCAGGGAGACAGATGGCAGATGTATGGGAATGTGGCAGCATTCCTGGGCAGCCTAGGACCTGTTGGTGCAGGGCTAGGAGTTAGGTCAGCTCTGGGCCTCCAAGGCTGGGAAGTTGGCTGGCTTTGGAGGCCGCATCCTTGTTTCCAAGAACATTCATCCTAGGGCTGCATGGTAGGCTCCCAGCAAGGCAAGGAGCCAGGCCATTCCTTCACCCTGTTCACATTAACTCATGGAGCACCTCTCTGCGATATCACTGTTCTCTCCATCCTACAGATAAGGAAACTAAGGCACAAGGATGTTAAATAGGCCCACACACTTAGTAAGGGCAAGAGCCCCAATGCAGACCAAACCATGCTGTAGGAGGAGGTGCTAAAACTTGGCTCACTTTGCTGCTTGTTTGAGGTGAGAAGGGGGAGGGGCTGAAGGCATAGTAGTCACTATATAGGAGGGTCACAGTGTCCACTCAGTTGCTTCGTAGGGCTCACTCAGTGGCACAGCAGTGTTCTCCGCAGTTCCTCGGAGTCATGGAGAGCTCTGTAGCAGACTTGCACACTGGCTCATGCTTCTGAAAAGAGGCCCCAGGCCTCCACCACATGCGGTGTGGGATATTCCTGAGCCTGGCACAGGCAACAGTTTTGGCCACAGGCCCAGCACTGAAACAGGAGGAGTGGAAGTCTCCTTTCAAGGCTGAGAGGCTAGAGTGGCTAAAGCCATGGCCTAGCACCATGCCCTTCCTCCGGGGCTGTGGAATTGGCCCAGGACACATCCTCCTATTACCTGGGGTCACCTACTCAGGGCCTTGGCGGGGATCCTGTGGGTCCTCTAGGAGTAGAGATGGAGGGAAGCAGGTAGGACAGGAATCCGGACTAGCCAGACAGAGTCATGTTCTCTCTGGGGCTTTCTATGCCCTCGAATCTGACAAACAGTATCCTTCCCAAAGTCCAATGAAGGAATTTGTCCTCACATACATCAAGCTTGGCTAAGCCAGGTGTGGTGGCACTTGCCCTTAACTCCAGCCTCAGGGAGGCAAGAGGCAGAGGCAGGTTGATATCTGAATTTGAGACCAGCCTGGTCTACAAAGAGTGAGGCTGTCTCAACACACACACACACACACACACACACACACACACACATACATACACACACACACACTCACACACACACTCACACACACACACTCACACACACACACTCACACACACACACACACACTCTCTCTAACTCCCACTCCCTCTTATTCCCTCCTCCCCCCTCTCCTTCCCCTTCCTTCCTCCCTCCCTCTCTCTCCAGGCTCTGCTAGATTACAAAACTCATACACTTAGTTTATGTGTTGTGCCCCAGGAAGGATGCCCTAGGTTCAGTGTGGGAAAGGTTAGAGAAACTTGAACTCCAGGATGCCCTGAAAGGCTAAGAGGCATGTTGAGTTTACAGGGCCCTCTGGGTGTGGGCTACAAGCCAGCCACCACCTGGCTAAGTCTATTTCTTTTAGATTCTTTGCTTGCTACAGCCACTGGCCTCACTTCTAGCCTCATCAACCTCTTTCCAAAGACTTTTTCCAGTCAGTCTCCTACCTGACACTCAGCCTCTGGGCATTCTCCAGGCTTAATACCACTGTTACCACAGCTATAGTGAAGCAGGGCCTTGCCTGGCCTGTTCCTCAGCCCCCTCCCGATCCCCCTATCTCCTGGCACAAATCAGCTCAAACAGATCAATGAGATTGGGTAAGGCACCTTACAGCCAGAGTTAATGCAACCGTAGGTGCTTGCAGGACTATGGGAAATAGGAAGCAGGGCAGATCTGAGTAAGGCAGATGGGAAATACCATGGAGAAGCCTTTTAGGAAGCAGAAAATCCAGAAAGGCTTCCTGAAAGAGGTGGCATCAACTCAGGGCCTGGCAGGAATGCTGAGGACGTGTGTAGAATGAATGGAGGAGGTAGGAAGAAAATGCTGAGTGTGGTGGAAACCCAAGGCAAGGAGTGTGGCCAGCAAGATAACAGGTCATCTGGCAGAGTTGAAGCTTAAGGCCAGAAATTTGTCCTTATCTCGATAGGCAGTACAGAGCCTAGAGAGAAAAATAGCTGCTTCCCAAAGGTGGTAACAGCTTGCTTGTTCTCCGTCAATTCAGGACTCTGGCAAAAACACCTCTTTTCCCTTTATGGTGCCGACACACCCAACCATCCTGGGGCAGTGGGTTCCTCCTGCTTCTTTTGCTCAGGTTGCCCATGCCCTGACCAAAATGCGGTTTGCTGCCTTGGGTGTCTGGAGAGGAAGGGTCACTGCTAGGAGGGCAAGCTGGGGTCCAGGTGGGGCTCTGGCCAACCTCACGCCATCCCACCTCTATCCTCTACAGTTCATTCTCATCTTCACGGTGATCCAATACCGGCCAATCACCTACAACCACTACCAGTACCCAGGCTGGGCTGTGGCCATCGGTTTCCTCATGGCTTTGTCGTCTGTCATCTGTATCCCATTGTATGCACTCTTTCAGCTCTGTCGCACAGATGGGGACACACTTCTTCAGGTGAGGAGTGAAGGCGGGCTGGGCAGTCAGGTGAAGTGGAAACACTTCGAGCTTAAAGGTTCTCTTCTGACTCAGTCTTTTCCCTGCCCCCTGCCTGCAGCGCTTGAAAAATGCCACAAAGCCAAGCAGAGACTGGGGCCCTGCCCTCCTGGAGCATCGGACTGGGCGCTATGCCCCTGCCACAGCCCCCTCCCCTGAAGATGGCTTTGAGGTCCAGCCACTGCACCCGGACAAGGCCCAGATCCCCATTGTGGGCAGTAATGGCTCCAGCCGCCTCCAGGACTCCCGGATATGAGCACAGTGGTTGCAAGGGGAGAAGCCCCACCCAACCCTTGCTCCCACCACAGACACTGGGGAGGCAGTGGACAGGTGTGACCACCTGTCCCACCATGCCCTGGCCAGGACAGTGCTGTCACCTTGGCCACCACTGCTAGTGCAGACGTTTGTGCTCATGTCCCCAGTGTTTACACATCCTTTGGATGCCAAGACAGCAGTTAAGGGTGGGAAAATGACAGGAGCGTTGCTGCGGGGGTGGGGGCATCCAAAGCACTTTGGAGGGGGTCTCAGGCCAGGTCCCAAGAGGCCTGCCAGGCTCCGTATGGCCTCTGATGCCCTCATACTTCACCCTGAGCTGTCTGACTAGGGGATAAGAGATCCCACACCCCACTTGTTGCCCTCCAGCCTCCTGACCAGTGTTCTTGACTGCAGCCTCTGCCCAGTCAAACCTGTATCTTCCTGCTAGGAATAAGGCGAGGAGCTATGGGCTCACAGTGTTACTTAGACTGTATCACCCAGCCCTGTTTATTTGTGTAATTATTTTTGTAAAAATGGTATCATCTGTGGTTGCCACCCCCTGCCCCAGCCTTGGATCCAGTCTGTCTTCCAGGTCTGCCTGCACCTCACTTGGCTGCTCCAGAGCCTCTGCCCTTTGTCCCAAGCCCTGGTTGTCAGGCCCAGCCAGCCGAGGCCATGACCCAGCAGCCTGCCCAAAGCACTTACAAGGGGGAAAGAGACGGGGCTTCTCAGTAGGATGAGCCCAAAGCCCTGGGGAAGGGGACCCTGCACAACATTCCCTTGTCCACCCTCTACCAGGTCGAAAGCCCAGTCTCCCCAGATGTGCTACCCCCATTCAGTGTGCCAAATGGTCCCAGTCCACGTGCCCGTCCCCCTCTGCAGTCAGAGCTCCTTCTTCCAAACCCTGCAGTGACCGTTTGTCCATCCTCTGTGCTCTCTGCAGTGACAGCCCTGGCCAAGCCACCTCTAATCCTCTGTAGCAATAACGGTGTGCCGCCCACCACTGCCCATTGTGCACCACTAGGGTTTTAAAGTCCGTAGATTTTAATGAAATTTCTATTCCTGTCTCTGAGCTGCTGCTGTGCTTTGTCTGGGTCCCTTGGGGACAAAAGTCAGGCTGGGATGGGACCTCTGTTTGCCAAGCTTCTGTGGAGGCCTGAGTGGAAGAGAGGGTCCAGAGCTTTGATGGTTACAACAGGTGTTCTGCCACTCAGTCCTAGATACCAGTGACCTGACAAGGGGTAGGGCTGGGACCAGACTAACACACAGCTTTGTGGGGACTGTGTGAGCTCATCTGAGAATGAAGCAGAAACAGTTAGAGCTATGGCAGCTGGAGTAACAACAGATGGGGGAGTTACAGCGGAAGCCTGTTTTGTGACCAGCCCTTCAGGTCGGAGCTTGGGATGCTGCGCTGGACACTGCTGTGCAAGTAGGCTCTTCCCAATAGCTGTATCGAAGTTGCCGTCCCCAGCGGCGGGTGGTTGCTTGACTTTGAGGGTGGGGGCAATGTTCCGAAGGAGGTGTAGGCATGTAGCCATGGAGACAAGGAAAGAGTCTGAGGCCCGGAATGGACCTCAAGGGCTTCTGCCTGCACAGGACAGGTAGCTGTGAGATGACCCATGACCCTTAGCACTACCCTGTCCACCCTGTGTTTTGGTGTACCTGTGCCTGGCAGAGATACCGGAAGGCCCCAGAGAGACTTGTAGCTCCTGTTCCATGGCCGCCTTCTGTTCCTTTATCTCTGAGGAAGGGCATAGAGACAGTACCTGACTCTTCTAGAGTATGAACAATGTGGGGAAAGGTAGGGGGCAGGGTACACTGGGGGCTTGCCTGGGGCCCTTACCTGCCAGGGTGGGCTCTAGAGTGGCCTTAGAGGACTGGCAAGCCTGCATCTGCTCCATTTCCAGACAGTGCTGTGGAGAGAGCTGGTTCAGGGACCCTGTCTAAAGGTGGAGACCATGAGCCCTAGTGTAGGGCTCAGGAGCAAGACCATGACCATGCAGCCTTGCAGCCTGACTATCATGAGCGCATAGCCCATGGAAAGCCAAGCTTAACAAGACAGTAGCTGGGCATGCACTCAAGTGAGAGGAGGCAAGAGACCTGAGGCTGTCAAGTGGGTTAGTCCTCTGAAACAGAAGATATGGGTGTAGGACTCCCACACCTTGACATGCACATAGTTACACAGACACACACGTGTGATCCCTCCAAAGCAGAGAACTTGGGGGAAGGTTCGGGGCTGTGCTCACCTGCAGCTCAGAGACCTCTTTCTGCAACATGTGGCACTCCTCCTCCAGGAGGTTCCTAGACAGGAGCATGGGCAGCCAGAACCAGTGAGCAGGACCTCCCCGACCTCCAGAACCACCAGGGGCCACACCAGCCCCTCCATTTTCATGTCACATTGTTCTCTGGGTACTGCCTGGGCCCACCATTTCTAGTTGCTACAGTATGTGCACCACCACAGGCACCATTCTCTTCTGTAGCCTGGTACTGAGCCTTGGCTCATCCTGCCTCCATTAGCCCCCCCCCCCATCACAGCCTGCATATAACCTTCCCTTGGCTCTCCTTGTGCCTGGGGCCCTGGCCCCTCCTGGTCTGTACTTGGCTACTTGCTGGTATTATGACTGCCCCCCCCATAGTCTATCTACCTGCGCACTCCCTTTCAGGCAGTCCCAGCCCCTTAAGATCCACCCCTGTCTTCTTGCACCCAACCCACACACACTCAAGTGCCCCTAGGCCTCACCTCAGGTGTCTAGCAACCTGGTCAATGTTAGACACATTCAGTTCATCCTTGATGGCACTGAGGTCCCTGTGACGGCTGCTGACAGGTGAAGTTAACACCATCCCCTCCGTGTTGCTCATTCTAGTCCTTCAGGGAACAAATGCCACTTCTAGATAATTTTGTTTTCCTTGCACAAGCAACATAATATAGTACAAACAATAGTCCAGAGCCCAGGCTTGCACGTGGCTTCTGTCATCTTCCCTGTGTGACCTCAGGGAAATTAACTTTCTGAGTTTTTTTTTTTTTTTTGTCATCTAAATACTGGGGACAATGCTTAGCTTACAGGATTGTAGGAGAATTTGAATAAGAAATTGGTGCAGTCTACTTATGAACACAAGACCATTCCTTTACCCTATTCTGTCCCCAGCTGAGAATAGCATTTGTCACCTCCTTTCGGCTCTTTGTGTACCTCTAGTGCAGTCCTCAATCTTGTTCACTAGGCATGCGATGAACTGCTCACTAGACATGACCTCCTAATCTCTCCTGCCTGCAAAAACTCCTCTCTCCTTCATTTGCCTGGAAAACTGCTCTTCAGACTCCAGGACCCAGACCTAAGCAGGCATTCTCCCAACAAGCTTTGCCTGCTTCCAAGCTGGGCAGGTGTCCCCTCAGCACTTCAGCCCTCGTGTGCCAATCCCTATCACAAGTGGCTAAGTGACTTTAAAAAATCCAGCCCCAGAATGAGAACTCTTCTATGGAACTGGATGGGACGCACCAATTGGTTGGGGCCTTCTGCCTGGTAGAGATAGAGCCTCCCTCTTTACTGTTGCTTTACCTGGGTTCACCAGCTCTCCTCTGGGACAGTTCCTGTGGTGCTGAGTCACACCTGGGCTCCTCTAAGGCAAAGCGAAGGACCCTGGGATTATACTGGGCCCATGCCTGGGTCTGGTCCCTGAAAACATGTGCATGAAGGGACCTGAGGGCCTCCTTTCTGGAAACCACAGGATAGGCCACACTGGCTCTCTATCCAGGGCAGCCCATCTGATTGATGTCTGTGCAAGGTGGCCAGGCCTGAGACTCCCACCTGCCCTCACAGATAGCCTTAAGGCGGAGGCCTTGGAGCAACTGTCGGAGTTCTTGGCGCATGATATCCCTCAAGAGGGGTGGTGGTGCCAGGAGGGAGGGAAAGTCAGAGACGGGGTGGGATCCAGAGGCTTGAGAAGATCGAAACTCTTGAAGCAGTGCCTTTAGCATCGCCACCTGCAAGGAGAGCTGGGGCACCTTGCCACTGGGGCAGAGGGGATGGGTGTGTGTGTTGGGGCGAGGGGATTACAGGGATGGGGGGAGTCAAAACAGGAGAGAAAGGGCAGACAGTGAAAACAAGGTATTAGGGGATCACCAAACAGGGTTAGGGGCCTGACCTGGTGGAGGCAGGAAACCACGTGAGTTGTAGGGCAGGCCTGGAATGCGACCCACCCCCACCCACCGGACTCCCACCTCCTCTCGCAACTCCAGGCTCAGGTCCACCGCTGCCTCCCCCAGAATCCTCTTCACTTCAGGCCGCTCCGGGAGTGGGACATGCTCCTCCACCAGCTCCCACAGTACTGGGGAGTCCCGGGACATGGCCTGAGCTTCGCAGGCCCCCTGTTAAGAATTATGCAACGGGCCGACAGCAGGTCAGAGTGCTAGACTTCCTGGGAGACGGATGGTTGCTCCGGACCAGAGCCACGCCCACCGAGCCCCTCCCATTGACATTGAGGCCCCGCCTTGTTCTGCCTATGTTCCCCACCACAGTGGAATTGTGCTGTCTGTTGGTGTCTCTACTTCGGCTGACCCTCTTGGGTCCGGGATTCTGACCACCTCTGGTGAAAACCAGGCTGTGGGAGCCTGGCCTTAGTCCCTTCCCTCCCAAGAGGCGGTCACCTGGGAAACCACCGAGCCCCAAGATCGCCCTCGAGAGAGGCCCCGCCCTGCCCACGGTGGTTGAGCCACATGCTAGTCAGCTAGCACTTGGGCTTACCCAGGGGCACCTTTCTATCTCGGAGTAAGTAGAACTGGTAAATTTGGTCCGGTTGGGTTCGCTATTTCCTTACCTTTACTAGCCTGAAGGCAGCACCAAGATAAACTTTCTCCCTAGAACAGTGCCGGTAGGTAGGGGCTTGGACGTTTATTAAGTCCCAAGATGGCCCTGGCCAGGTCAACCTCCCACAACACAAACTGGCTTCTGGGAACCAGATCCCATTTGCAAACAGACATGGAGCTGTTCCATTAATGTTTTTTACTAAAGCACCCACACAAGTTCTGTGCAACATATAAACATGAGCAGGCCCTGGGGCTTCTGCCTCCTCTCTAAGGCAGGGAGGCCAGAATCACTGACTGATCCAAGCCCCACCTGTCCCCCATGCAAAGGCCAACCCCATGGTCCCAGGAAACACAGCACCCCTTCTGGTCCCCTCCTGGGGGCGCTTCTCAGTAGGTGGCTAACCAAAGCTGCCCCCTACAATGTTGAATGAAAAAGGTTTCCCCTCCCCTGGAAGCATGAGGGATCTCTGAGAATTCCCCCTGGAAGAGACACTGCCCCCTAATCAATCCTCCCACCTTTCCAGGCCCTAGGGGACTCAAAGGGGTGGGAAACCGAGGCACAGAGAGGTGGAGTGACCCAGCCTAGGCCACTCCTCGAGGCAGTGCAGGGGCTGGCCCAACCCTAAAAGTGAGGAGGTTTGGGCTGGGGGAAGTAGGGCAGGAAGGATTGGCCTCAGACAGGGCCATAAGACGGGCTTGCCCAGAAGCCCCTCAAAGTGGGTTCTGAAACTTCCAGGTGCAGCTGGCTGTCTATTAAGACACTCAGAAAACAGCTCACAGTCTCAGTCTTGGGGACACCCCCAGAGCGGCTGTCGGCCAGGCTGTAAGTCAGTCCTCTGGCAGGCAAACCTCCACATCAGAAGGGCATGGAGGGCCTTTGTCCATTAGTGTCAGCCTTGGTTGAGCCATGACATGGGTCGTCCAATGTCCACTGTGATGTTGGTGAAGAGTGGTTGCCGAGACACTTCCAAGACTCGGTACCGCACTGATCCAATGCCATCCCACTTCATGCTCATCTTGGTGTTCTGAATCTTATTAAACCTAGAAAGGGAGATGCGTTCAGATAAGGCTCAGTCTTGAATCTCTGGGCCAAGGCATAGGCCTGCCTCTCCCTTTAGGGACAACTTGACAGAAGTCCATTGCTCTTACAGTTGACTTCAAAATAAATACCTCACCCACTCTGGTCATAAGCATAACTACAACATTCTCACAGGTCTCTCTGTTCAGACCTTGACCATATATACAATTTTTATTATTACAGGGGCATGTGTGTAGAGGTCAAAGGACAATTACAGGAACTTGGGTCTTTCCACCTTTACAAGGCTCTGGGGATTGAACTCGGGACTCCAGGCTTACCCATGAAGCACCTTTACTCACTGAGTATCCTGCTGGCTTAACTGTAATATCTGAGGCAACCCCATGTACCTCCACTGCAGTATATATCCCATGTGAGACACGTCATCTTTACTCTCCTAACCCCTGCCATCTCCTCTGTTTCTCTTCCATTAGTCACTCCTTTCATATCTGCTCCTGTGTGCCAGATTGTACTCTGAGCAACAGGAACATAGCCATGAACAGGACAGGCAAGGTCCTTCCTCTCACAGCAAGTTTGCTTCACTAAGGGAGACAGACACCAGGCAAAGGAAACATCAGAGTGCTAAGGGTACAAATGACTCCCCTGGGAGAAGCAAAGGCAGGGGGAAGAGCATTTTATGCAGAGGTCAGAGCATACAACAAAGGGAAAACAGATTACGACCAGCTTGTCGGCAGAGCATGTATGGGCAGGACTCTCTAAGTCATAATAAGCACTTCATATTCCGTGAGCAAGAAAACACCAAGGGATTCTTAACCCACTTTCGGCAGAAAGATAGGATGGACTATGGACGGGCAAGGGGGAGGCAGGAAAATGCTTGCAGTTGTCAGTGTAAGATCACAGAGACCACACCAGGGTAAAGGTGGAGGACTAAGATGGGTAAAAATGCTTTGGGGGTGGTACTGGCATGCTTTGCTAATGACTTGAACATGTGGGGTGGGGGGAAGAATCCTGGACAGTTTCAGGCAAAGAGTATTGGAACTACCATCCAGACTTCTTCAGCCTGGAAATTTCATGCTGTCTAGCCATATCCACACTCAAGCAGGCATCACTAACTGATGCTAGCTAATTCTACAATGAGACCAAGGCTCCTGTCATTTATCTGCCTGTCATCCCTTCCCTGCTGACCATGGTTTCATCTAAACTACATGCTTTTCCACAGGCTCCCTGGACTCCTGGTGCGGTCTCATGCTTCTGCCAAATTCCAGCCCCAAGTCAGTCTTTCCATTCCTATAGTCTGAGTTTAGAGCAAAAAGTCAGGGGACACAGAAGTCCCAATGGTCTTTCTCCTGCCATGTCCCCTCCAGTTTTATGTGGTAAATTCTCCTTAGGTCTACCCAGCAGCTGGGCCAGCCCTTCACTTTCCTTGAGCTCAGAAAGAAAGCCTTCCAAACAAATTCAGTGCTGTCCTCCCTGTCTGGGAACTTCCCCCGGGAAGAAAGTACTCAGCTACATAGGACTGATACCTCTGCTGTGGCTCCCAGCTTTCTGCTGTCTAAGAACCAATTAGCTTTAAGGTTTCAGTTTATGCCACACATGCTCATATTCAACTCTTACAAAGACAAGTCTCTATATCTACTCTGGCCTTCTCCATCAGCCAGCCAATAAAGCATGGGTGAATATATGCCCAAGGACATGTGAGGCAGATTTCAGCGAATGAGTGACTTTTCAAGCCCCACTTCATGTTCCCATGAGCTCGCTCCTTCGCTGCCAGGAAGGCACCTGGCTTCCATGATCCTGTGGCATAACTGTTTTCCTTGCTTAGTGAGAACCTCATAAGGGAAAGTAGGATGGGGGTTGGGTATGACTCCAGAAGGCTTGGTACCACTCAAGAGATGTATCTGGAAGCTGGAGGAGTCTTTGCTTGTATTCCACATGCCTACAAGACCTTTCCCAGCCAGCCTAAACATTTAACGTGGGTATCTCAACCCTAAAAGGAGCTGGCTGCTCTGAGTGGCTGACACTGTCTTCGCTCTCCCTCCTCACACTTCCTCTGCTCAGTGCACCTTTGTTGGATTCCTAGGGTCCAAGGCTAGCACCCACTATCTGTCATCTTATCTGCTCTGACAGGGCCAGTATAAGCAGGGGTCATTTAAGGTACACACATGAGGAATTTGAGTGTACTAATGGATTTGCAGTCTATGCAATGACAACCCAAACTGGAATTTAAATTCTAGTCACCTCCAGGAGCCAACCCGCGGATGCAAGGAGTCACCTTTAGAGACCAAAGGTCAGGAGCATTAGGGTCATTTCTAGGGATAAGATGCCTCTAAAAGGCATTTCCCAGGGGCCAAGGATGCTGAGAGGCCTCCTCTATGGGGTCAGAGATCAAAGGCATTTGGGATACTGGGAAGTTACCTCTAGGGAGCAAGGGATCAGGGGCACCTGGGGTCAGGGGTGCTGGGGTCACCTCTGAGGGTTGGGCTCGTTATGTTTGTCCCGGTCGTGCTTGATCATGCGGTAGCGGCCTATCCGGACATCTGGGCGTGAGATCTTCATCCCAGTCAGGGAGATCCTAGGATGGACAACAGGCAGACTGAACAGGCACCAGGAAAGGTAAGGAGCCCCAGCCAGTCTGTGACTCCTCACTCCCTGACCCAGCCTACTCTGCCCCATCCCTACTTACCGGTTGAAGATGTCATCATCCTCACCGCCCCAGCCCCAGTACTCGTTGGGAAAGCCGTTGATCCTCAGAAACTGGGCCTTACTCAGGCCTGACACACCTCCAAAGTAGCTAGCATAGGGCAGCCTATGACATGGGAGAGCAGGCGTTAGGATCACAAGGGGGATTTAAGATGTAGGATCACAGATGGTGTGTGAGGAGCATGTGTAACTAGGACCCAAGGAAGAGCTATGTTACATAGAAGGATCTGAACCAGGGGCCAGAGCTAGGAGGACACTAAAGCTGGGACTATGGGCCTGTGTGAAGTAAGGATGGGCAGGTCCAAGTCTCGCTAAGTAAGTCTCACCGGAAGCCAAACTTGTCCATGGCAATGGCAAAGTGGCGGGGCTGGTCACCACAACGGTACAGATTGCGGTCATCCATAGGGACCAGGTCCACATCACTGAAGATGAAGCAGTCATAGGTAGCATCCTCCTTCAGTGCCTCTAGGAAGCCTATGTTGAGCAGCTTGGCCCGGTTGAAGGTCTCCTCACCATGCTGGTGGGTAGGTAGATGGACACAGATCAGCTCTGGGTCTGTGACCAGCAAGTACCTGCCACTTCTGTTTCCAGCATGATCCCAGGAGCCCACATAATTGTCCCCCCCCCACATCCTTATAACGCTCTTAGATTCTCAGGTTGATCCCTCATTCAGAGACCTTTTATAGTTTTAGTCTCCAATTTGGTATGGTCAGATTCTATGGTCCAACCATATTATATTCCTTAGGCATCACAGAACACGGTGGACTGTTTTGTTCAGGCACTGAGGTTATTAGCAGTTCCCTCTATTCTTTATTTGTTTTTTTGGGACAGGGTTTCTCTGTGTGAGTCCTGGCTGTCCCAGAACTCAATCTGTAGAACAGGCTGGCCTTGAACTCACAGAGATCCACCTGCCTCTGTCTCTCCAGTGCTGGGATTAAAGGCGTGCGCCACCAACGTCTGGCCAGTTCCCCCCATCTAGAATGCTCTGCTTTAGAGTTCAAACTCAAGCCTGCAAAGGCAGACTTCTGCTCAAACTTCCAGGCTCCAGTAAAATTCCCCTCCTCTCTGGGGCTTCGTTTATACTGGTGTCTATGGAACCACGATGTAGAGTCTCACCTCGTCCACTCATTGAATCACACCCCATCACTTTCTCCTTTGTGCCAGACAGGTCTCCTATTTGCTGGTGGAGAGTCTAGAGATGAATAGCCCCAGTCTACCTCCCTATTGAGCCTATACTCAACACATGAGACAAACAATGAATGCCCCAAATGACCAGCACTGGAGCAGCTCCTCTGGCCCATTCCAACCCACTTCCAACTCCCCGGGCAGCCTTTGACACAAGGCAGAACTGTACTGGATGATCTTATGTTCCCAAAAACAACAACAAAAGAAAGTAAATTAAAAGACAAGCAACTATAAGCAGTCACACCTTGGTGAGCTGAGGACCCAAAGAAATAGGCCTGCTGGGCTCATGGCCATATAGGCCCCAGGCGACTGTACAAAGAGGGGTGGAATTGACAAGAATTGGCCTCTTGGCTTCTGCTATAATCCATGCTTAAGACAGAAGCCTCTGGAGCTGGCATCTGTGAGTGGGTGCCTCACTAGGAAAGGAGAAACAGTGGCCTCTCCCAGCCCTGGCCAAACCTGATAGGCGGGAGCTGCTTCTGGAACAGTGTGACCTGACTATGACACTGCTCACTGCCTTCCTGTCCTTCCCCACATCATCATCTCTACCAGTCCTCAGAGGGATGGGCCATTTTTCTCCTAGCCTATCAGCCTTCTTCCAGTCTCTCACCAGCCAGGAGTCCTTGGTCTTCCCCACATGGCTCATAAAGATGCTCAGTTCTCTAGAGAGAGAAAACACTAACTTCCCTCCTGCCATAACCCTACCTTTTGCCTTCCCTTTTCAAGATTTTTTTTTCTTTTAAGTGTTGTCTCCAATTATTTTGTCAAATCTGATTCCTTCTTCAACCCACTGCAATCTGCTTCCGCCCCCACCATGCCCCTGAAATGGCTCTCACTAGGCCCACCTTGTTGCTAAATCCACTGGACACACTTGGTCCACATCCCTCTCACACCCCCACAGTACTCACACAGCTGCCATGCTTCCTTCCTTACTGGCTGCTGGGTTTCCAGGATAGCCACTCTCCAGGGTCTTCTGACACTCTTCTGGGCCTCTGCAGCTGCCTTCCTTTCTCCATCTAACCCTTCAATGATCCCCTGCTCCCCCCGACATTCCATGTCTGTAGGCTATCTCAGATGTGGTAGTTTTGAG
Source organism: Phodopus roborovskii (assembly GCF_943737965.1). Lineage (NCBI taxonomy): Eukaryota > Metazoa > Chordata > Mammalia > Rodentia > Cricetidae > Phodopus > Phodopus roborovskii. Next base: position 8,123,376 of record NW_026126448.1, read on the forward strand.
AACCTTCAAACTGGTCAGATGGCTCAGCAGGTACAGTAATTCCTCAATAAGTCTGATGACCTGGGTTTGATGCCCAGCACATCACAAAGTTATCCTCTGACCTCCAAAAGTGTTCTATGGCTATGCATGCACACACACATATACACATGTACACACACATGCACAAGCGTATGAACAAGCACTCTTGGGTGTGTGCATGCGCACACGTGCGGGCACACACACTAAACTACCTGTACATTGTGGGGTAGCTCAGTTGGTAAAGCATTCGCTGCACAAGCTCATCAACTAAATTTGATCCATGGAACCTCAAATCCAAAACCCATGTAAAGGGGAGAAGGAGAGAACTAACCCATAAACCACAAAGCTTTTCTCTGACCTCCACACGGGTGTCATGGCTTGAGTGAGTATGTACACACAAATATTATGCAATAAAAAAGTGAGTTGGGCAGTGGTGGCTGACGCCTTTAATCCCAGGACTCAGGAGGTACAGCCTGGTCTACAGGTACATAAGTGAAACCGTGTCTGGAAAATCCAAAAGGGGAAGGGGGGGGAGAATCATATCCCCCTGTCCCTCACAGAGCTCCCTCCTAGGTCCAGACTTACAGTCTGACTATCTGCAGAATGTCCCTCCTCTACCTCTCCCAGGCTCTAACATTCCAGGCAAGGCAGCACCCCCAGACACCCTCTTCCAGCCTTGGCCTTGCTCTGTGGTCTTCCATCCCACTCACAGGTGTGGCTAAGAACACAGAAGACAGCCAAGACTAAAACCCTTGCTTTGTTTTGATATCTCTTCTCTTTCTATTTTACAGTGACCTCTGTCTCCCTTTTACCCCATAAACTGCCCCGCCCATAAGCACATTCACCATCTTTTTCTGGTTACTGTAATCTCTTCCTAATTGGTCACACTGCTTCTAGCCATCCCCTCCCTCCATTCTTCACAGGTAATCATGGCAACATACACAGGTCACCCCCCCACCTCAAACAATGGTGCCCCACCAGTTCAGGCTAGACTTCACTGCCAAACACAGCTCTCAAGCTCTTCTTGATGTGGCCACCTGTATGTTGAACGACACCCCTCAGCCACTAGTTCTAAACACAAGAGATCAGTTCTCTTGCTAAGCCCTCGTCTTCCAGGCCCCTCTTCCTGGAAGGTTCACCTCCTCCTGCTATTTCCCGTTCATCTCTGACAACTGCACGGTTGAACCAGGCCTCTGTGTTCCCACTGCCATCACTCCAATCCCAACCATACACCTTCCTCCTAATCAGGTCCTCTCTGAGACCCAATGCCACTTCTAGCCAGAGCTTAGATGCTGTGTTTTCCGTTTCAGACTGTATTTCTTTTTCAGAGTCCGACTCTCTCCTGTCTTCAAGGCCCTTGACACTGCCTCCTAGTTGGTGCACACCAGGCCTCTACCACCTCTGTTTTGACATTTCTTTTCTCTCTACTGTTTTACAGTGACATCCCAAAGAGATGTCAAAACAAGCTATGTACACACCACAAGAGTATACACCAACATTTATATGCTCATATTCCCTCCCACACACATAACCTTCCTGTGTTCACTGATAAGACATGTACCCCCCCATATCCACGTGGACTCACACAACCATGAACCCACAGATTTCTCCAGCCTCATGTGTGCACCAACAGGCACACAGGAACCCCTGTCCCTGAGCAGGCACATCCACAGGTGCATTTGAGTTCCTTGATGGCTGGTGCTCCATCAGCCAAGGACCACAGACTACGCACCTGGTTGATGACGTAGATACCGTATCGCAGCCGCTGCCGCCTCAACATGGGGTGCAGATAGTGGAGCCAGTAGCGTAGGTGGTGCTCCCGGTGTCTAAAGGGGATGATGACTGCCACTGTTTGGGCTGGGGTGCAGTCAGGTGGTGTATAGCGGCCTCCCAGGAGCACGCCTGGGTTCTCCCTCTGCACCCGCTCCAGAGGCATGGGTGAGGTGAACTCGATGACCACTCGGCCCACTGCAGGCAGGACAGTGTCAAGAGTCAGGGCCTTTGCCAGAATCCAGGGACACCAGCCACCTGGGAGTGGGCAACAGAGCCCCAGGAATAGCCTCGGTGCCCCCATGGTTCAGCACTCCAATTCCCTAGTCACACTGGTAGGATCCTCTTCCCACCCCTACAACAGGTAGGCCCTACTCTGCAGGCTCACCAAGACCAGGTGGCACGTCAGGACAGGGTGGAATGACTGGAGCTGTGGGGCCAGGCCGGGCACTGGACACTTCAGGAAGCCCAGAACTCGAGGCAGTGGCATTGGGCCGAGAGCAGTTGGTGCTGCTGCTGGCTGCAGGGTAGAGGGCACGGGCTGGGCTTCGGATACTGAAGCGGCTGAAAAAGGCCAGGTGCTGGGCGTAGACGTCAAAGTAGAGGATGACAGCCACAAGGAAGTGCAGCAGGCAGAGGAGGAGCACAGCCTTGCAGACCCGCTCCAGCGTCCCCCCCAGCAGTCTGCTCATCCCGCAGGTGGCCAATGGCCTGCCCAATGGGCCCAAGCATCTGGCTGCCAGCCTGAACAGGGGGAGAGAAACAGATCCCACAGGTCAGGGCAGGACAGGTAATGCTACCCACCTGCTTCCTACTCGGCTGCTCATTCACAGACCCCTATCCTCACTTACCTCTCATGCACCTTGAAACTCATCGGCTTGTTTTTTAGTCTACCTACAAACACACAGACAGTTGCTGGCAACTCAGTTTCTGCTATCCTAAACACACCCCATACATACGCATGAACCGTTACTGTACTATGCTGTACATGCATACTCACAGCAGTATGGACAGGTGAACTTGACTACACAGGATTGCATCTCAGCACCCAACCACTTATCTACAGGTTCCACCTGTACCCCAGAAAGCAGATACCTCACAGGGTAGAGCCCTCAACCCAGAACACATGGCTTAGGGAATGGACCACTTACTGGGTGCCTATCACATAGGGATACTTCACACTATGACTTCATTCAGTCCTTTCAAGGATCCTCCTGATGGGAAGTCATTGGGACCCATGGCAGGTTTAGGCATTCAGGTCCCAACAGCAAGCAGGCCTGACCAACTGAGACCAGGCTGAGAAAGAAGCATTCAGGGGCTCCCAAATGGAGTGGGTGTTTAAAAGGATCCTTTCCACTGGAAACAGGGCAGGGCTAGTGAGAGACAGCCCTCACCCAAGACCTTAGGCTGGCTCTGGAGCCTTCTGATCATCGAAGCTAGTTCTGATTCCTGAAGTGGAGTATGTTTGGCCCTGGAGGAGTAAAGTTCTTAGGATGGCAGAGAAGGATGGGGGTGGAGGTGATGAGGTGTCTGTCTTGCTTGGGTCTGAGCTCCACTCTAGTTCCAAAAGGTCAACAAACACTTCTGGTAGTGCTCCTGAGAGCGGCATATCTCAAACATACACAATCACAGGCAGCTTTAATACCAGCAGTAGGCACCCACACTTAAGGGAACACACAGAGACCTATATGCAGAGCCAGACACACTTGGGGTGACAGCAACATACGAGCCACATACATCAACAAACGGCGGCTCCCAGACTTATACAAGCTTAGCCATACACCCAGACCCACGTGCAAGTATTCCCACTCCTCCCTCCAGGGCAGAGGCTCTGGGTCCGGCTAGCCACCAGTCTTGAGGGGTGCGTTTGGGCGAGGTTGGGAGGCTGAATGCGTGGCACCCGGGGACGGGGGAGGCAGCAGAGGACAGGTGGGTGTGGAGCCCTGGGGAGGGGTGCATGCTGTGGGGGATGTGGATGTGGGGCCATGGGCCGAGCGCCTCCGCGAGACACAAGGCCGGGGCGAGCGAGGACAATGAGGGAGGCCGGCTGGGGGCGGACACAGAAGCCCAGGAGGCTAGCGGGATGGGGGTAGGGTGGGGTGCATCCAGGCCAGGGGAAGCGCTGGCGCCTCGCTCACCGGGTCCTGGGCTGGGATCTGGGGCGGCGCGCGGGTGGCCCCCTAGTGGGGCTGGGGCTGGAATGTCGGGGCCCTGGGCTGGGGGGCCGCGCGCCCTCCTCCTCTCACCCAGCGCTCGGGGCTCAGCAGGGGGCGCCGCTCCAGCTCGGGCAGGGATACCGGCTCCGGCAGCTGCGGACGGCTCCGTCCCCCATGGCCCGGCCCCACCGCCCGGTCAGCGGTCCCCGGGCCACCTCCCGCCGCCGCCGCGGGCCATTGAGCCGAGCCGCCCCGGGAGGCAGGGCGGGGCCGGGCAGACCCACGGACCGGCGGACCGACGGACCACTGCGCTGCCGCCTCCCTCCCGCGCTACGGCTCCTCGGAGGGGCAGGCCAGGCCGGCGCGCCCGCGCGCGCGCCCCCGCGGCCCCCGCCTCCAGCGCGCCCGCACGCGCAGCGCGCCGCTCCACCGCCCGCCCCTGCCGTTGGCCCTGCGCGGCCCAGCCAGCGGGGAGACGCTTATGCGGGTGCCCGAGACCCAGGAAAGCCAAGGGAATCCGTCAGGTTCCTCCACCAGCTTGCCTGAGGGATGGAAAGAGGTCAGGAGCCGGCCGGCTAGGCCTTTCAGGTCGTTGGGACAGGGTCTGGATTGTGGGCGACTCAGACACGTTAGAGCCTTGACAACTCTTTCTTGGGTGCATGACTCAAGGTCAGCCAACCAGGGTTGCCTGCTGGGTAAGACCCTTGGAGGAATCGACCGAAAATGACTTCTGGGGTAAGAACAGTTTAGGTAAGATTAGGGAAATTGGAATTGGATAGGTTTGGGTGGAGTTGGACAGTACCCCAGGAATTGAGGCCAGAGAAGGGGTTTCTGGAAGAGTTAGGTGTTCACACAGGACTACCAAGAGAAGGAAAAAAAAAAAAAAAAAAAAAAAAAGGCTCCAGGAAGACAATGGTGTAGGGAGTCTCAGGAGTAAGAACCCTGGGAGGAGTCAGTTTGGGTCTAGAGCATAGGGGTTCAAGGGCATAGGACTAGGAAGATTGAAGAGCCCAGACTCTTCAAGGAAGAGGCACCCTGGTATAGTCAGCCTGTAGCACCCTGCTCTCACCACCCAGGAGCCAGCACTGTCCAGGGCAGAGATGGTCTGTACAGACAGAAAGTTACAAGAGGTTGAGTGAGTGCACAGGCCCTACCCTTCCTTGGTGAAAGGTGTCGCAAAGGACCAACAGAAGCCTCAGTGACCGGGGCAAATACCAAGTTTATTTCACAAACACTAGGAAGATGGGCTGGGTAGGGAACACAGGTGCACAGCTGTACACAGTCACCATCAGCAGCCCATTCCCCACACTGGGGTTCAGTCTGGACTGCAATGCCTCCATAGTCAACAGGCAGCAAGAGGTGAGTGCAGGAGGGCCCTGAACACCAAGCCCAGGAAAGGCTAAGGGGCACAGCTCCAGCTGTCCCAGGAAAACCAGCAATAAATAACAGTGGGGCACGGCCCCACCCATATAGATCATCTAGTCACCCATCTTCACTCTGGAGGTCTGCAAAAGAAGAACAGGACAAATCAGGCAGGGACCGTGACAAGATCAGAATCAGCAAGCCAGTGGGTAGATAGACCGCAGATGGATGACCATACAAGGACAGACACTATGACAGACAACAAAGAAGAGAGCACATGGACAGGGCCAGTGTCCCCGGGAGTCAACCCAGTCAAGCACCCAAAGTCACATTTAGATCTTCAGGTCAGTCACAAACCCACACACAATGACTAAACACAGACTTCAGACATGCTAGTCTACTGATAGGCATGTCGCATACATATGCAGGTAGACCCTGAGAGAAACATATCAAGTCCAGACTGTCACAGATTTCCCATGCCAGGCTATATCACAAAGACATTCCCAGAGGCAGCAGACAGGAAAAAGATGCAAATAGAGGAACTAAAAGGAGAAACATATGCAACAGACAAAGGGGGATCCAGGAGATGGGAAGGTGTTTCCACAGTCGTGAGTGGAGAGGGGAGGAGAGGGGACGCCCTTCTATTCCTCTCAGACAGAGTAAGGCCAGGCTGAGGACAAGGACAAAGAAGCCACAGTTCCCTAGGGGGAAGCAGCACCTGAAGGATTGCAACGATGACCCCAAAGAGGCCAATGGCACTGCCAAAGATCTCCACGATGAGAATCTTTACGAAGAGGCTGGGGTTCTGAGCGTCAGCTAGGGCAGCCCCACTGCCCACGACGCCCACGCAGACTCCACAAAACAAGTTGGAAAGACCGACCGTGAGGCCGGCCCCAAACATGGAGTAGCCTGGAAGATAAAAAGCAGCTCGGTGAGGCCAAGACAAGCACAGGAGATGTGAAGGACCCAGCATGGGCTGACGGGCTTAATCCCACCCCAGCTCTGTAAAGCAGGCTAAAGCAGCTGAGAACATAAAAAGGGGTCCAGTGGAGTTAGGAGCAAATGTGTAGTCCCCAGATGTGTGTCTGTACTTGTGCGTGGAGGTGGGGGGTGTGGTGAGACATCTCACTACGTAGTTATATAATGCTGGCTGGCTTCTTAACTCACTGCCTGCTAGTACTGGGATGAAAGGCCCATACCACCATGCCTGGCAAGACTGAGCTTTTTGCTACCCACTCACCTGCATGGTAGTTTCGATGGCCAATGGCCTTGGGGTCAGTAGCACTGAAAGGCTGAGGAGAACAGGTCATCAGAAGCCATCCCTTAATGCACCTACCTTCTCTCTCCTGCAATTTTTAGGCAAAGCAAAAAGCCACTGGGATGGATGCCCGTTCCCTTCTGGTTTTCCCTTACCTCAGCCATGTTGCTAATGACAATTGCCATGATGATGCCATAGATGGCCACAGCTTCACAGAAGATAATGCTGGCGGTAGTAATGGTAAAGGTTGGGGGAAGGGTGGAGAAAAGAGATGAGAAGGAAATCAACCATTTCTTCAGAAAATCCCCAGCCAACTTTCCTTGACTCATTGGTCACAAGCCAGTATGTCATCAGACCTCCATCACAGCTGACTTTGACAATCAGACCCCCCTATACTTACCTAACCAAGTTCTTGGTCTTGATTCTGGGGGCCTTCACCCCACCCCCAATAATGGAAGAGCCGGTAATATAGATGCCCCTGGTGGAAGGATAAGAAATTGATTAAAGGAGATCAAATAGTCACTGTCCCCAGGATGATTAAGAACCTGCCACGACTCAGAGCCTCCCACTAGTCCCAACACTCACCAGGCTGCTCCAACCACAGAGAGCGAGATTGCTAGGCCAATGCCCAGATTTGACCACATGAAGGGAGAAGTTTCAGTAAGGAACCTGGTATGGGAATAGGGAAGAAAGCGATTCGGCTGTGATCAAGAAAGGACAGGGCTGGAGAGAGAGAGCACACAAAACTCCAGTCGTCCCCCCTGCCCCCAGCTCCAGCCCACCAGTCCCGTAAGCTGCACAGATTCCATATTTCCCTAGGGTTTGTGTGTCTGGACTAGGCTCAGACTACAGAAAGAGAAGAGGTTCGTAGCATAATACTCTTCGTGCCCTTACCATGCCACATCAAAGCGGAAGCCCAAGTCAAAAATGGTGTAGCAGATTCCTGCAGCAATGAGAAAAAGTTAAGGGCTGCTCTTTTGGGACACATTCCCCAACCTAGTCAAACACTGCCTGCCCAACTGCCTGACACATCTAGGAAGACAGGAGTCCCAGAGCGAAACCGCACCTCCGCCCAGGCCTCCATTTTTTTTTTTTTTTTTTTCTCCCTTCTCCTGCCACTCCCTAGGTAACCCGTCTTCCTCAATGACACCAAGCCCCCCTCCACGGGCGTGGGGGAACAAGCGCTGCGTCCAGGCCGCGCCAGATCCCGCCGGCCCAGTCGCTGTTTACCCAACAAGCTGTGAAGGGGGGAGGTCAAGGAGGGAAAAGAGGAAGCAGGGCGCCCAAGTTTGCGGCTCGCGGACGAGGGGGCCGGCGGCCGCGACCCTGGGAGGGTCAGTGCGGCTCTCACAGCCCGGGGTCAGGCCTTCTACGTTGCGGTGGGGCACCGCGCTGGGCCGGCTCTGGCTGCCACCTGCCCCCGCCCCAGCCGGTCAGCTCAGCCAGCCCGGGCTCGCTCACCCACGACGATCATGCAGGCCCAGAAGGCCACAAAGATGCCGGTGTAGAGCAGCGCCAGCCCCGTCATGGCAGCAGCGACGGCGGGGGTCGGATCGGTGGGACGGACCTGAGAGAACACCGCGACCACCGTCCGCCCCGCAGTCTGTTGGCCCGCCCCGCAGTTCCACCTGACCGACGCATGTGACGCTCCGGCTCCACGTGACCTCCGCGCACAGTGGCTGGCTGGCTGGCTGCGGTCCGGCCGCGGTCGACGACGTGCCGCTGAGCACTGTGGTGGTTGTAGTCTCGCGCGGCGCTCTGCGCGCCAGGTACGAGCTCTCCACCTGCGCTGCCTGTTCCCTAACCTGCCCACGGGGCTCCCGGTTTATTCTCCAACCACTGCAGATCCTTCTGGCCTTTTCTAGTTCTACCTAGTTCTAGGAAGGCGCGGACTGTTCCCTCAGCTTGAAGCAGGATTTCGTGGCCTTCGCACTGCCTAGCAACACCTGATGGTCATCAGAGGTCTTTCTAGGTTGCCTTTCCTAACCCAGAGTCAGGGTGGAGTGCCAGCTCTGAGCTCCCATGATGTCCAGGTGGTGCTTTCAAGGCCATGCCATTCTGCTCAAATGCCCCTTGGTTCCTGTTTCACTCTCAACGGAAGAGAAAATCCTTAGGATCCTATGGTATGCAAAGCTATGCTCCTAAGCCCCTAATGCATTCTGCGACTATTCACCTAGTTATTCCTGGTCAGTCATAACCCTTGTATTTTAGTTACTCTCTAGCTCCCTGTCTTTGTTCACCTTTGAGGCCATTCTTACCCATTCTGGGTAATACTCTAACCCCTATCCCCCTTAACAATCCTTTCTCTTTTGCAGCTTTGTGTTTTCCCGTAATTATCACTTGATATACTACGTTTTGTTTTGCTTCTGTGTGTTCATCCTCTCTAGGAAGTGGAAGCACCATGGTTTCTGCTCTACTCACTGTATTTCTAGTGCCTGGCATACAATGGATCCTCAGAACATGGTAGAATACATGATTGATATTCACTTTAACTCCATTCCCATGCCATTTTACACCCTTGCCTCTACCATTAGCCTGGAAACTACATTATCTGGACAGTGCCAATATAAGATTATTGGGTAATGTGGACAACGAGTAGGTAAGTTTTGTTTGTTTTCTCCTGGGATCCAATAAACACAGACAGACACACGCACACGCATATCCCACCTCCAGACCCAGCAACTGTACTTTGGTTGAAGCACCCACCATGTTGACTGGTCTGTGCTTAGGCCCAAATGTTCTTTTCATTCCTTTTATTCTGACAGTATTTTTTTTTTCCTCTACAAGATCCAGCTGAGGACTCCCCTATCTGGGATGCCTCAAGTCCCCCTCAAGGGGCCTGTTAAGAGATCCAGCTGCCCCTGAGGCTCCCTTCACATACAATTCTATTTCATGGGGTCACTATTTCTTCCCAGGCACACTTTGAAGACAGGAATCTGGTTAAATATAACTCCCATATCCATCCACAGGAACTGTGCAGAACTGAGATTTGTTTTGTAAATAAAGAGAAATGAGGAAAAGTATTTGGTTTATTCTCGTTTCCTTGGTACCCCCCCCCCAGAGACAGGGTTGAGTCAGTGTAGCCCAGCACTGTCCCACAGAGCTGTGTGCTATGACAGAATTGTCCCCACATGCAGTCATATGAGTGCTTGAAATGTGATCCGTGTAACTGAGAAACTGAGTTTTCCACACACTTTAAAACTGCAAAAGGACATTGTTTTGGACAGTGCTGTTTGTTGAAGACCAGTGTGGGTCTAGATCTGCCAGCATCTAGAGATAATCTGGGTTGTCATAGCTGAGGGGGAGGCGCTTCTGCTGATGCTAAATAATAGCATAATAGCCTCCACAGTGAAGAACTACTTTGCTTAGAATGTCAACAGTGCTGAGCAGGGAGAACCCTGGTTTGGATCATCCAATTCCTGCCCTGAACAAGGAAGGTCAGAGCTACACTACACCTGCACACCAGGAACTGGGGTCAGCCACAGTCCTAGGCTGCTGACGGATGGGCCCAGGGAAGGCCTGGACCTTTCTTCCCCCCAACAGTCAAACAGGCATTTATTACACAGATGTGTGCTGAGCCAATGCCAGGACAGGCTAGACAGCTCCTCGGGGAGGAGCTATTTGCATTCCCTCTGTTGAGGCTCCTTCAAGTATTGTTGGAGGAGACGACCTTGGTTCAGGGAGCACAAGTCCCAGCAGATCTGTCATTCTGACTCTGGCCTCTGATGGTATCAGACGCTTCCCTCATCCTCATAGGCAATGGCAATACCTCGTCTTCCGCGGACAGCTTCTTTTGCTGGTGTCTGGCCCAAGCGGGGCTCCAGTCCCTGCCAGCTCCGGGAACTAAGGAACGAAGCTACCGAGGGAATGAGAATAAGCTGTGTGGACTGGACCTGGACAAGAATCTAGCAGGGGGCAGGAATTTGCATGCTTACCTGCAGGGCTGCTCTCAGCCAGCTCCAGCTGGGGTCTTGGAGTTAGGGCAGAACATCCAGTGTCACTGGATGACTTCCAAGAAGGTGGTGGTCGGAGGTCCCCAGAAATGAGCGACACATCTGGGGTGTCCCACAACTCTGACTCAGGTGGTGGGAGTGGTACATAGAAGGGAGAACCTGAAATGGAAGGAGGAAAGATAGCTACCCTGGTTCCTCCATGCCAAGCCCCAACTTTGAAGCTGAGATGTGGCTCCACCACTCACCAGGCAAGAGCTCTGCATAATGTGTGAGGTGGGGAGCCAGGCCTGGAGGTGGCCAGGCAGGGTTACAGGCAGCCTCCAATTCACATGGTGTCAATACAGGTCGAAAGAAGCCACCTGAAGGCTGGGGGGCTAGGGCTCCCAGAGGACAGGCCAAAAGCACGAAGATGTCCATCTCAGGGAAGTTGGCAAGCTTGGCAGGTGTGGGCCTCCCCAGGGCCAATACATAGCTACGTTTCCCAGCAGCCTCAGTCAGTTTCCGTAAGTGTGCCAGGGCCTCACGGTGTTGAGCTACACCTAATGTGCCTGCCAACAGCCCTACTACATGGGCATCTCTGGCCCTCTCCACAAGATACAGTCTTCGTGCCCTTAGCCGCCCAGCCTGGACACCCTGGTCTTGTGTCTGGCCTGTGTCTGGACAGCAGGAAATAAAGGGTCGTCCTGGTGTCCAACCCAAGAGCAGTCTGCTCAGATCTGGATCAAGGACAGAGTCAGAGCTGGCTTGAGAACTGCCCACATAGAAGGCACCATATTCTTCCAGACACCTTCCTGGACTCAGGGGAAAGCGTCGTCCAAAACGCTCCAGGGGCTCAGGCTGTGAACTTGGGGACCCCACTGGCAGAGGAAGAGCTGGGCTAGAGATGAGCAGATCTTGGTACTTTGGGCGCAGGAGAGTGCCCAAAGCCTCTGAAAGAGAAGGAAGTGCCATCAGAGATGAAGTCTGGGTAAGTAGGAGATGAGATGTCTCATCCCCAGGTGACTGAATGTACACACTAGGCCAAGCTGCTATCAAGAGCTCTATGGAAGTATGTTTAATGAGGGAAACTAAGGCATGCAACCATGGACCTACTCCTCCTCCCCTCACAGGTATAATTCCTCACCTAGGGCATGGGCACAAGCTGGCTCACTCAGCAGTACCACCGGTGCTGTGGGATCTGGGTTCTGGGCTTCAAAGGCCTCTGCACAGAGCTCTAAGGCAACAGAACGCTGACCAAGGACGAAGGTGATCGGCAGCAGGCTGGCAGGGGGGCTTAAGCAGGCAGGACCAAAGTGAACAAGGGCTTGAGCTCCAGCCTGCTCAGCACCCAGTACATCCACACAGCAGCTGCAGGAGAGAGAACATTGGTGGGTTGCCACCAATGGGAAATGTGGCCAGTGGAGAAAATGGTACCATGCTAGGAATTCACTGTCACTGAGGGAGGCTGGCATCAGGAGCTTATCATCATCATGCAAACATAGCCACTGGAGGCAGACACTGTCAGCAAGGAAACCCCATGGGGCCTGGATCCTTAGACCTGACCACTTACTCCCAGCACAAGTTCATACCTGCCATAAGCCGTGTCCCCTAAAATGAACATCTTAGATCCTGTGACTTCCTCCAGCCGTGCAGCCACTGCTGCAGCATCTCCCAGTAACTGGTCAGGGAACTGTAAGGCCACCTGTAAGCACAAGCCATAAAGTCAGCAATCTCGCTCCTCCACCAAGAGCATCTGCTTAAGAAACACTCAAATTGGGCTGGAGAGATGGCTCAGAAGTTAAGGGCACTGGATGCTCTTCCAAGGGTCCTGAGTTCAATTCCCAGCAACCACATGGCTAGGCTCACAACCATCTATAATAAGATCTGGTGCCCTCTTCCGGCACATAGGCATATATGCAGGCAGAACACTATACATGATAAATAAGTAAATCTTTAAAAAAAGAAGAAAAAAAAAAACACTCAAATTTCAAAGTCCTACTTCTTCCGGAGGGCGATGGCGGGTTCGACGCGTGCGGACTCCTCAACCCACGAGACCCGGCAACCCATTACCCGAGGCGAGCCAACCCTGTCTTTCTAAATCGGCCCTCACCCGCTGACACCCTAAATCGCAGACAAATTTGGTGACTCGCTCCAGCTCGTACACTCGGTCGAGGTCTTCCGGAGGGGTGAACAGTCCTGGGACGCCCGCCTCCCGCTGTAAGGCCGCCTCCGCGGGACTGCTGAACGTAGACTCCATGGGGCACAGCTTGGGTGGGGCGAGATGCAGCTGCACCCTCAGCAATCCTCGAGGTCACAGCAGTTTTGCTTGTGGCTCGGGACCAACTTGTCCACGGGCCCTAGGATCCAGGTCCTCCGCTTCCAAACTCCCGGTTCTCCACTACACATGGACCTACGGAGACTATTTCCGGGTTCAAGAAGTGACCACAGAGAACCAATCACCAGCCTCTTACTCAGGACCAATCGGAAGTGCCGCTAAGCCTTGTGGGTGTTGTGGTTCCACAGGCTGAAGCTCCTTCCTGGGTATGCTCAGGTCATCCTGCTGGAGCCCTGTGGAACATCAGCTTCCTAATTTAGTGTGAGCAGTTCCTATCCGCTGGTCACATTAATTATCTCGTGTGCAATGAAATTTGTTTTTAACGTGTATGGTATATACATGGGAATACAGTGAGACGGGTCCTTGAAGATCCAACTCAAGTCTTCAGATTTGGCTGAAAGATTCCTAATTCACCAAGCCATCTCACAGACACAAGCTGATTTTTTTAATTAATTAATTAATTACTCTGCAGACTAGACTGGCCTCAAACTCACAGAAATCCACCTGCCTCCTGGGAGCTGGATTAAAGGTGTGTGCCACAACTGCCCGGCCAGACCCTACAGTTTGAGACAGGGTCTTGCTGTGTAACCGAAGCTGGGTCTCTCTGTACTGCTTAATTTCCAACTCTGTACCCACTGCTTGCATTTGAATATTTGTGGATGGGCACTTTCATCAGGTACTACATTCTTAGGAGCAAGAATCATCCTATTTTATAAATAAGGAAACAGATTTGAAGTAACTGACAAGACACAGTAGGTCGGTGGCACAATCAGCATCCAAACCAGTTCTACTGCCTTCAGAAACTGGGCTGTAGACCCCACATTTATTTCCTCTCCCCACTTATTGGGATTAAACGCAGGGCCTAATGCATGTTAGGCAAGAGTGTTACTGCTGAGTTACATCCCCAGCTTTAGACCCTACTTTGTCATGAGGAAGGAGGGGAGGGGACAAAGGGTCTTAACACAATGTAGTACATAGTGGGATAAAAGGACTGAAAACATGTGACCCATCTCTGCATCCTCCAGGAGGGATGAGAAATCAGCACTGTAAGGATGGGACTGGGAGTGGGTGGGTGGAGAAAAGGCTCGGTGGCTAAGAACACTTGCTGTTCTTGCAGAGTCCTGGGTTCAGTCACCAGCACCCACATGGTGGCTCACAACCATTTGTTAATCCAGCTCTACGGGATCCCTCTTCTAATACCTGCAGGTAACTACACTCATGTGGTGTGCAGATATGTACTCAGGCACACCTAAGATTTTTAAAAACTGGGACTGAAAAGGAGCAGGATGATAAATGAGAAAACATCAGAGGTAGATGCTAGCTGGCTCAGGGAGACACTGGATGAAAAAGGGCAGAATCAATACAAACACTGGGAAAAGAACAGAGGAGTGGACTGCAGTTCTCCCATCAAGGAGACTCAGATATTACCAGTGGGAGTGAGGAGAACTCAGCTCTGCTCTTCGGATCTTAACTGACGAGACTGGAGCACCAGAAAGGCATGCCTGAAGGAACTGTGGTTGAGAAAAATAAATGAGGCCAGGTGCTGTCCATGGTCCTGATAAACCCTGCGTTAGCAATCCTAAGAGGGCAGAGCTGGGTTCATGGGCATTACTAGGTAACACTCCTCCTATAAGGGCTGAAAGGCCTCCCAGACCCGCCCCACCCACCCCTCCCTACTTTGTACAGCCCCCTTGGCCATGTGCAAGTTCAGGTATTCTAAAACACATCACCAGGTTGCAGGTGGGTCACTAGCTATGGCCCAGCTCTTTGTCCTCTTGCAATGTGCTCAATAAACCATTTCCCCCCAAAATACAGATAAGCATAAATAAATATAAATAAAATGAAGTCTGGAAACAAATCTCTACTCCATTTCTTCCCATACCCCTATTTTCTAATTGGAAATGCACCTTCCTGCACACAGTCACTCCTCACACATTCTCCACTGAATGCAGCAGCTATGAATGGAGTAAGACTTTATTTGGGGTAGAACCAGGGACGTAGTACTCAGCATTGCTGATTAAATATGTACCTGAATCTAAAAGGAGTGTGTATGGGTTGCTGATGCTGACGTAGCCTCTCACCCCGGGAGCAAGGGCAGTAGATGGTTCTAGGCTAAGCAGCTTAGACAAGTGCCCACCCTGGGAGGTAGGTGCCCCCATCCTGGGAGCTAGGTGCTCCCACCGCTCTTTTTGTTTGTTTTTACACTCTGTAGACCAGGTTGGCCCAGAGATCAGCCTGCCTCAGCCTCTCAAGTGCTGGGATTAAAGGCGTGCGCCATCATACCCAGACCATGTGTCTACTATTGTTAACCAAGGCCTGCGTCCAAGCATTTTTCCATCGTGCCTGGGTCCAGTTAAGCGATGGTGGAAACAGAAAGTAAACAGAGGCAGCGGTGAATGAAGGTTCAGGTTTACTCTTTGGGAATAGGAAAGGGTAAGAAGGTGTTTGTGGGACACAGGTGTCCCTCAGTAGTCAGCTGTGTAATCTGTGCCATGTAGTCCCCGACACAGCAGTGTAAATTCCTTCACCATCTCCTTCACCCGTCTCTTGTTCACTCGCTCACTGGAGGAGGGGAGGGAGAGCACGTTAGTACTGCCTACCAACACCATCACCTCCACACCCAAGCTCAGGCCCATTCCAGCTCTGCTCACCGAAGGATCTGCTGGCTGAAAGTGTCCTTCTGCTCAGGGCTGAGACGGGCAGACGGGAAACCAGGTGGCTGCAGTGCCTCCTTGATCCACATGCTCAGGAGGCTAAAGCAGTGTTTGTTCAGGGCAAACAGGATGTCGGCAAAGCAGTCCATGAGGCTGCGGGAGGCCTGGCCTCCAATGGCCTAAGGAAGAGGGGTTCTCAGTACAGAGCCTCTATAGCAAGGAGCCCAGCCATATCCCAGGCTCCCTGGGACACATCCACAGCCAAGCTGTGTTCATGAGCACCATCTTTGGAGAACCAGCTGATCCTCACAGCAACCCCAACAACATCCAAACATTTAGCCCCGTGAAAGAATCAGAAAGCATAGGAAAGAAACTAAAGGCCCCAGGTCTCTCCAACAATACCAGCTGCCCCACAGTGAAGGTCTCCCCGCACACCAGCCCACCACTTACTCCAGCTCACCTCCAGCACTGCTATGAGCAGCATACGGCCATCTTCCTGTACCACTTTCCCCACAGACTCTACTTCCCCACACCGAGGCAGTAGCTCAGTCTGCAGAAGAGGAGAAGCCTGTGAGCCCCAGCTCCTTCCCACCTCTCTCTGAGGACAAGATCTGCACACCACACTTCCACCCCAAGTCCTGGGAGGGGTGGGGACCAGGAGTTAGCGCATGGGACTCACAAAAAAACCACAGGAGGCCTTCACAGTAGGTGCCTCTGGGAACTTGAGGGCTAGCACAGCTGTGGGAGAGATGGCGGTAAATCAGATGGGGCCTAGAGATGCAGGGGAGCCCCAGGCCCACCTTTCCACTTGGCCCCACTTACCACATTGGAACACAGCTTTGACATCCAACCGCTCACACAGGAACAAATCTGGCTTCCGCTTCAAAGCCTGCAGGAGGTGGAGCTGGTAAGCCCAGCCCCAGCCAGCTCCAAGGACAATCCCCCCCACTCACCTGCCACCCGAGCTCCTAACTTCACGCATCACAGGTACAGGATGCCATCTAGACATCTCTGGGAACCCACATCACCCCAGAGTTCAGTCAAGTGAGAAGCTGTCCCAGGGATGCTGAATAGGTATGTAGGTGTACCCGGATGCACAGGTATGAGAGAGGCTATGGAAGCGGACCATCAGTGTGGAGTATTTAGGTCACAATCACTACTTAAGCAAACAGCTCCCCCTCTCCCCTCCCAGAGGCTCCACGTAGCCAGCAGTGACTGTGTTTTGAATCAATGGGAAGTGGAGGCCCCTTGGGTTTGTGAGCAGGGTAGCAGGAAGAAGAGATAGCAGTTGGACACGAAGCTCTAGCCCAGCACCCCACCACCACCAAATTCCCTCGATTCTCCCAGCTCTTCCTCGAGAAGAGGAAAAGTAGAAGATCTGAATCACTTCTTTCCTCCAGGATACACTGCCCATGGCCTGCTCAGCCATCCCCATCCTAGGAGCCAGTGCTGCCATGGGGGAGCAGATGGAGGGATGGGGCAGATGGCCTGCCCCAAGTGCTACCAGACATGGTTGGCACATCCTTGAGTCACAGAAGAAGCCTGGCACAGCTCCAGCAGGCCTTGAACACTGCTGTTCTCCAGCACACACCACATAGATCCCCTCCAACCCCTCAGATACTTCCTACCTCCTTGTTTATTCAAGGAAAACACCCCTACATGTACCCCAACTTGAAATGCCCTACACACTTCTATCATACCCTCACATACACTATTGTGCACTTATATCATACCCATTACAGTTACACACACAACCCTTACACATCCCAAACCATCCATACACTCACAGCCCTCTCCCAAGTATACCATCCCAACACACTCACAAGCACTCAGCCTCCTTGCCAAAGTACACCCTCACAAACACACACACACATACCCATCCAGGGTCAGAGTATCCTTATTCTTCATGCCTTTCCCTCATATCCCCACCAGACTGTAGGCTCCAGGAGAGCAACACCTACTGAATATGCTTATATTCTATCAGAGTCACAGCATTACTACAAACTCAGTGGATATGGGAAGAATAAGCAGAGAAACCCCATTTACTCCATCCCACAGGGTCCCTCTAACATAGAACCCACCACACTAACCTCTGCCCGCTCACAGCCTGACATACATCAGCCAAGTCATGTTCATTCAGTGCAGGCATAACAACAACTCACAACACATTCTTATTTCCATTAAAAACTCACATCTCCAGTCCAAACACACACACACACACACACACACACACACACACACACACACACACACACACACAGAACCAACACATATCATGTTCAATGTCCATCAATCGTCTAACATATTACATGTCAACAAGCATATCATGTAGAGGCCCCCCTGTCACACATCACATCAGCTTCACATCTGTCTCAGTGTCCAGCAAAAATGCACATCCTACTTACAGCACATGACTTCTGTTCCCTTCCAAATCCAAACTCCAAACATACAAAATAAAGATCAACACACTTAAGCACACCCCAGACACAAAACATCCTTGCGAGGTCTCACAGTGGAGCCTACACCCCACCCCCCAACATCTCCATCAGGTGGACTCTAGACTGCACAGTGCACATTCACCTTGAGCTCTGCTCTTTGGAGCTGCTCCCAGCCCACCTCCTAGGAGCATTGGGAGCACTGACGAAGGCAGTCCCCGGCGGGAGCACGGAGACAGTGAAGGCCAGGCCCTTCAACTTCAGCCCTACGCTTGATGGCTCTGGGTAAGCCAGCCACACAGGAGCTGTTGGGTAGTCACCACCCTCTCCCCTCCCTGCCCCTCCCTTCAGGACCAGCCTCCCTCTGGTCTTTGTAGGTGACTGAGCTAGTTGAGGCAAAGGGGCACTAAAGGGGGATGTTGGGTTGTCAACTTCCACGGAAACAGATGAAGAAACTCTATTCAACTGAACAGAAAAAAAAAATTTGTCAACAGAAAGCTAAAAATAGGCTTAAATTGAATTCCAACATAAGAGAAAGAGAGAGAGAGAGAGAACAGAACGTGAATGAATAAAACTAAAACACACCTGTGCCAGGAGTTGCATAAATGAATCAACAATATCAGGATGATCCCTGGGCCCTAAAATATAATAAAGATGGAACTTAAGAAAAAATTATACAAACAGCAACTCAACCTCATATAGTTATGTGGGACTGAGCGCCTGCAGGAGACAGTGTGGGGGCACATGAGCAGCAGGAAGCAAGATAAAGAAACAAAACATACAAAAACCATGAACTGGGAGAAGCCCAACAGAAAGAGACGGCAAAGTGAAGGACGGGCCTGCCCCAGCTCCCCGGGGACCTTCCACCTACTCCCCATTCCACCTCAGCCCAGTCCCTGCATCGATCGCTTGGTGCTCAAACAATTCTAGATTCCACAGAGCTGAGGACACTTGCTGTGGCTCTGATAGGCTGGGGTGGCCCTACACTGCTTCTTGGCATATAGTTCCCCATCACAGCCATCTAAGTGGAGGGCAAAGCTGGCTGTGGGTTGGTCCATGGCACCTCATTTTAAGGCCTTGCTAAAGGCCCTGGGAAGTCCAGGGCGTGGGAGCTTACTTGTATCCCCTTCAGTTGATGTCCTTAAAGCTCTTGGTCTGGCCAAGAGAAGAATTTGGTTCAGTTTGCTTAAACTAAAGAACTCTTATGTGGGTAGGGCAGGACCCTGATGCTATGAGGCTGTACGGTTGGGGGAAATAAACTATATCGTAGGAGACAGCCAAACTCAAAGTTGAGGACAGCCCCCAGTGTCTGGACATACCAAGAAAAGGGGGAACCAGTCGTTGTGTTACCCTGTGGCCCACCTGGAAGGCAGAGCCCAAGGACCCTGAAACTGGGAGAACAAGACAGGTATGGGACCATCCTGCCCAACAACACAACCAACAACCCCGACAAATAATGGTGCTGGCTATCCCTGCCTCAGCTTTGATAGGCCTGGGCCCGCAGCTGCTGCCTGGGCTTCTTTACTCTCAGGAGGATGCAGCTGCAGTAGAGAGGCATCTGCCTGAGACACCACTGAGTAGCAGTGTGATCTTGCGTAAGCTACAGATGTTCTATTTCTCCACCTGTAATATGTAAGCTCTCCCCCGCTTCCTTCTGTAGGCTACAAGGAGCCACGACCTAAGGCTGATCCTCTCATCTCTGAAATTTGTGCTATTTAGGTCCTAGAAAGGTCCGACATGCCATATGCATAGGTCCTACTGTAGAACAGTGTGTTCAGTGTTGGGTTCCCTTTCTGCTTGGGTCAGATAGTGTGGAAGAAAGGTTCTGGGACAGGGAAACCTCCTTGATTCAACAGTGTCTGAGACTGGCCTCATTCTGGACACAGGGAATGCGGTAGAGGAGATGCAATCCTGCCTCAGGGAGTCCAGGCTATGAAGAGAGACAGGCATTTGCAGGTGATTCATTTAATGGCCTGTGCTTCACTGGCCGTGTAAGTATGGCACACATAGTTTTAGCACATAGCTGCAAGTACCCAGTTCTGCCTCAGAGTCACTTGTCTGAGGAGTAATGCCTAAAGCATGAAAGAGTGAGAGCTTACCCAGTCAAGGGCATAGCACTTTTCAATTGGAGGAGCCAAGGTACGGGGTATGGCTGGATTGCTCCCTTTGTGAGAGAACATTACAGATAACACCAGACCTTAGACATATGGGAATGTGACAACAACCTGAGGGCAATGGGCAGCATCTGAAGGGTTTTAGGCCAGAGAGGAAATGTAATTGATCATATGACTCTTCTGTGAAGTACAGTGTGGCTGCTGTGTGTCGGATGCATTGGAGACAGGGCAGGTGGGCACATAGGAGGCTATGGAGTTCATTTAGGTGAAGCTGAGCCTAAACTGAGGAAGGGCTCATGGAAGGTGAGGAGGAGTGGACCCACTGAGGAAGGAACAGATCCAAGATCACTGGGACTCATTCAGAAAAGGGTGCAGGTAGTGGGAGAGGTGGAGTTGAGGACAGTCATACCGGGTCTCTTCCCACTTTAGATCTGCTCCATGGCCCACAAAGAACCAGAATTAACAGTATGAGATGGGAGCACTCTGGGCTCCAGCTGAGACCTCTAGCTGGCCTCAAAGCTCAAATCCAGGCTAGGCTTATGGAGCTGAGGAATGGCATTGCTTTTGTCCCAGGTCAGAACCTGGGTTAGACAGGAAACCTGAAGGCCAGTTTCCAACTCTCTCAGACAGAGAGAGGGCCACAGAAAGAGGGACTGAAACCAACCCCAAAGGCACTTTGGGCTCAGAAAGAACTAAACTTTGATATAGGGAAAAGAATCAGCACCCTTAAGTACTGGACCTAAGCCAGGACCTAAGGAACTAGAACACCTGAAATGATATGAAACAGGGGTCAGTGAAGGTAAGTGACTTGCCCAAGGTCACACAACTAGATTCTAGGTCTACCTGGTTTCAAAGCCCATGCTCCTCCAACTTCTCATTATACCTCAAAGGCAATGAGCCAGACTAGTGTCCCAAGTCCCTCAGAGTCTGAGCCCTGCTCCTCCCCCCAGTATCCAGGCTGGCCTGGAACGCAGGCTGGCTGTAAAAGACACCATTCACCGTCTTATCCACTTGAAACCTAAAGAATCAACTATTTATAGGTAACCATTGTACCGTGCTTCATCCCCAAGTTTCCCATCGAGTCCCATGTGTGTGATCAGGGGATCAAGAACAGAATGGGTAGCGTTGGCTCCCCAGTGGGGGAAGCAGAGGCAGTGGTGGCGGCGGCAGAGACCTTGATTAGCACTTACCTTGCTGGAAGAGAGTGAGTGTGACGGAAGTGACCAGCAGGAAGAGGGCCTCTATTGGGGGAAAGTGGGCAGGCTCATGAGCAAAGATGTGGACCAGCTATAACAAAGCAGGGAATGCTGGTCAGCTGAGGTCCGTCTCACCGGGACAGATCAACATCCCTGGAACACAGGTGTGGAGGGACCCCAGCCATGGTAGCCATCTGACACACCCCCACCCAGGGTCAGATCTCTAACTAGGATGACATCTAGAGTATCGACTGCCCAAACCAGAAGGCCTACCTGCCGAGTGAGGTCAAGAGCAGAGGCCTGGGGGATGGTGCTGTACATCCGACCCAGCATCTCACAGAGCTGCGGCACCATGGGGGCAAAGTCATCCAGCAGTGTCTTAACAGACTTTTCAAAGATGGCGCACACTGCCTGAGGAAGAGAGAAAAGAGACCCTTGTCAGGAGGTCATGGAAAGGAGGCCTAGGAAAGGCCCCTTACCCAGAAGTCTTGCTAAGCCCTTCAAACCAAGCAAATATTCCTTTTCAGGCTATTCCTCAGCCTAAAAAGAAGGGGCAAGAGGCTCTCCACACAGGAGCACAGACTCGAAATTTGTCACTTAACTCCCGTGACACATGTCAATACCATTTCCTCTCACGGGACAGTAAGGGCAACCGAAATCTCAACTCAAAAGGATGCAAAGCCAGGTCTCTGGTGCTAGAATAGACACCTGTTACTTGGCCATCAGGTCATTATCATTTCACCCAGCACTTCTGTAACATTGGGGTGGTGGCAGGGGTAGGGGGTGCCTTCCCAAAAGACATTTGTTCTTGTGTCAGTGGTGCAGCCTTCCTTCCTTCCTTATTCTCTCCAAACCCCTACAAGAAGCACCGAGGCAGCAAATCCTTTACTCTGGGCATGTCTGGCCAAAATCAGCTCAGGAGCAGACAAGGTCAGGGCTCACCTCAACCACCTGGGCATCGTTCAGCCACTTGCTCAGCACCTTCTGGATGAGCTGGAAGACTTGCTGTAGCACGACCACCACCTAAAGACACAGGGAGTAGTGAGGCACCACCTCTGCCACCCACCCAAGGACCTGGCAGGGGGCAGAGGGCTCAACCCATCACCCTCGACTGCACACTGAGGACGTGGCACACAGGACCCACGGGGTAAGAATCGGTGCACTTAACCCCCCAGGAATGAAAGAATATTTTGAATTGTAGGTCATTTCAGAGGAGGACTCAGAACTGCAAAGCAGAGATATCCTAAGCTCGTGATAAAACCGAGATAGCTTTGCAAACATAACAAAACAAAACAAAAACTCACACTCTGTTCACTTCTGCTCAGAAAAACCAAAGCAATGGGCTAGCCCCTGAGGAGGAAGAGATGCTGTCTCACCCAAGCAGGCGTGGGGTAGGGAGCCCCAAGGGATGCGTAGATACGGGCAGCTTATGGCAGAGCAGAGAGCAGGCTGAGGTCCTGGGAGATAGGGAAGGCAGGATGATGACTGCCACAGAAGAAAAGGGGGACTCTGCGGGATGGTGGTGGCCCAGGCTTGGCCTCGAGCCCAAATGGTAACTGAAGCTGAGGTGTGGAGATGAGCAGAGGCCAGGATGTCCCTGGTTTCTTTTTTTCCAGGAGAAGGTCTGGGGCACACAAGATCAATGACCAAAGCAGCCCCTGGTATTTGTATAGAACTTTACAATCTGCCAACCTCTCTCACTCAAGCCTCCTCAGCTGCAGGTCCTGCAATGAGCAGATGCACACCCTAGCAGCCACAGCTTTGAGAAGGAAGCTGAGGCTGGTCCCAAATCAGACAGCTTATAAGAGGTTACCTCAAGGGCTGGGGATGGAGCTTGGTGGCAGAGTGCTTGCCTAGCATGTCCAGAGCCCTATGTTCAATCTCCGACACCATAAAAATAAAACCATCAAATTACAAATGCTTTTGATCCCAGCACTCGGGAGGAAGGCAGAGGCAAGAGGATCTCTGACTCAAGGGCGGTCTTATTTACATAGTAAGTTCCAGGCTACCAGGGCTACTTGGCAAGACTCTGTCTTAAAAGAAAATTAAAAAAAAAAAAAAGCAAAGAGGTCATCCCAAACCCATGCCTAAGTTATCACGGCGCTGTAACAATCTGTTCTGTGCATCTCCTCTCAATGGGGGGTGGGGGGGGAGGGCAACTTAAGTGCCTGCAGGAGAAAGTGAATGCTCAAGCAGGAGGCCCTAAAGTGACAGGGTTGAACATTAGCTCATAACCCAGCTCAATGGAACCGAAGGATAATGTTAGTGTCCTTTACTGGTGGGGGCAAATAAACCTCAATGACATCACCCCAACTGGGCTGAGGACAAGGAAAACATCTTCTGGAGGATGAGGGATGCAATGAATGGCCACATATAAAGTGGAGGGTTAAAGGACCAAATGCATGACCTCTGTGGGGTCAGGAAGCAAGCAATGCCAACATTATCTACAGGGTTGGAGAGTGATAGACATTCCCATGAGGAAAGGGGAGTGGCAAAGACAATGTCACCTACTGGGTTGGGTCCCTGTGGCACTGGCAGCTTCCGGAGCTCAGGGCCTTCGTGATCATCCTCATGATGACTGACATCCAGTGTGGTGAAGAGGTTGGAAAGAAGCCCCAAGATGTGCACAATGGCCAGCTTGTTGGAGGGATTAGGCTGTGGGGAGAATTGAATCAAGCTCCGGACCTCTGAGCCCCAGCCTAGGGGCCAGATCACTCAACACCAGACCCGAGTGCCAATTCTAACATCCCCACCCCTATGCCCACAGAGAAACCCCTGAGTCCCAGTGCTGCCCCAGGTCCCCAGAGCTCACTCACTATCTCTTCTGCCAGCTTCTCCAGCTGTTGGATGTAGGGAGAGATAAGTGAGTGCAGGTTCTTCAGGATCTCCTCCACCTGCAGGGCTGACAGCAGGAAGCCCAGTGCCTGCATTAGCCACATACACTGGCTTGTCTGTGGGGCAGAAAACAGGGATGGTCCACCCTGACCACATCTGCTTGTCAGTAGAAAGGAGAATGAGCCTCTTGGGGAGGATTATAAGAACATTATAAGAACAAAGCATAAGAGATTAAATGGGGAGGAGGGGAAAGGGCAGGATTTAGGGGTAAGCGATTCCCCACCAAAGCCCCAAGGAGACCCTTAGAAAGCTTGAGCTGTACCTTGTGGATCTGCTTCATCAGCACATCCTGGGAGAAGAGAATAACATATCAGCATGGAGTAGGGCACTCCAAAGCCCAGAAACACCCGGGGCACCACATACCTGGGAGACAGCTACAATATTGGCAGCATAGGGTGGCAGGTCATATTTGCATTCCCGGCAGATCTTTTTGAGGGTAGACACAGAAGACACAGATAGCTCAGGGTTGCCTAGGGCATGCAGCACAAGGGGCAGAACATTGTTGATCATGACGGGGTGGTCAGCCAACCATTCAGACAGAGCTCCTGGAGAAGGGAAAGAGAAGGCTCTCTGAGGCAGGCAAGGCTTTAGGGATGGTTAAGTTACAGCCTTAGTACATCCAGAGTGCTCGGAGGACCACGTGGGCATAAAGGTATTGACCACTGAAAAGCAGAAAGGGATTACTCAACAGAGGCCCAGCACTGCTGTTCGGCTGACTGACAGCAAACTAGCATCACTGAGATGCAGCTCAGTGCACTGCAGGAAAGACTTGCCGGGACAGTTAGTTGGCTGCAATGTTGACTGTGTGGGGAGAGGTGTATCTTTCTCAGTTTGGAGGGCCAGCCATGCTTAGGGATGGGTGCTGTAGCTCTAAGAATGTGGTCGTGGATGTATGCCAGGTCTCACCAATGGTGAACATGACAGTATCTGCCAGCTGCACGTTGCTGATGCTGATCCGTGGGATGAGGCCAATGAGCCCGGGCACCACATCAGAATAGTTGACATCGATGGTCTCCGCGATGGATTGGAAGCCATAGAGCAGGGCCTCTGTGTGCTGGGGAAAGAGGGTGCCACTGGCTTGACTTAGGAGGAGGATATAGCAAGTTAGGGAGGGCAGAGGGAATTAGGTTTGGGAGGTACCTGCCAGGAGTAGGGCTCCTCTGAGCTGGTGAGCAAACGGCCCAGCTTGTCATAGAGGTTGCTAAGCAGCTCGGCCCCCAGCATTTCATAGACATACATGAGCGTGTCTGAAATGTCCACCCTGAAAAGCAGATGAAGGTCTGTTATACTGCTTGGGTCTTTAAAATAAGCCAGGAACCCTCATGACCCTGCAAAATTGCCTAAAGGCTAGAGAAAGGTGCCCCCAGAAGTCAGTAAGCCTGTCTGATTGCCTCTTCCCTTGTTTCATTACTTAAGACTGTTTTAGAGCGAGGGTTGACCTACTACCATCACCTGTAAATTCGGAACTGCTCCTTCTCATCTGAGGACCAGAATCCGTATTCCTCGTCGGAAGGGAACTGTGCCTTGTGCAAAAGTACATCCACCAGCTGGAAGTAGACTGGCCGGTACACCTGCTGGTACACAGCCTGCTTCTCAGCCTCGAAGGACAGAATGTCATCCTGAGAGAGCCAGGGGAGACAGTTAGCCACCTCACCAGCAACCGCATGATCCACCTTCATGAAGGCCCAGTCTGACTGATGGTCACAAGGACATACCTGCAGCGTGTACCAGAAGGTGAGAGTGAGGGAGCTGGTGGTCTCATTGACAGGATAATGGCCAGGGATGCCCGTGCAGAACATGATCATGTTGACGAGTGCCAGGAAACTCTGCCAGTGTTCTACTTGGTCTAGCAATGCCCTGGGGTGGGGGGAGAGTTAGCTCACTGTGCCTCTCCATCGAGGGTCCATAACCTTAACCTTTAATGGGCCCTGCCATCCCACCAGTAGCTGCCCCACTCCCTACCGAGAGTGATTCTCGCCCAGGGCCACGGCAATGCGACAGATGCCATGGGAGGTCTCCATGTCCCCATTCTGAACTGCCTGTCGCAGTTGTTCCTGCAGTCCCAGAACCAGCGGAATGAGTTTCAGGAGTGTGTTCACATACCTAGAGGTGTGAGGTAAGGTGACCCATCAGAGCTGTCTGCCCAACCCCACCAGCTTTGAGAGACAGGCACAATTTCCCTGCCTTCTACCAAAACCTTCCTATCAAAACCAGGCCAACGCTGTTTTGATGCTGCTCATGCTGAGAACAAGAGGTAGGAGGTCTTCCGGAGTGCTCTGGGCAGGAAGCACAAGAAAGTTTGAAATAGAGGTTGAAGTACTTCCTCCAGCAGGACTGGAAGCTGATGCTGGGATGGGTTAATGCACGGAGGGAATTAGGATGAAGAAAATGAATTTTGCTAAGCAGTGGTGGTGTGCACCTTTAATCCCAGCACTTGGGAGGCAAAGGCAGACGGGACTCTGTGAGACCAGCCTGGTCTGCAAGGACAGCCAGGACTAAACAGGGAAACCTCGTCTCAAAAAAACAAAAACAAACCACAAAAAGCCCCAGAAAGCACAACAAAAACATTTTTTGTGTGAGGGTGATATGAATTTTGGAGGCCCAGAGGGCAGGCTGTTATGGGTTGGAATGTATGTCTCCTAAGAAGGTATGCTGAAGGGCTGGTGAGATAGTTCACCTCATATTATCACGAAGACAAGAATTTGATCCCCATAACCTATGCCAAAAAAGCTGGTGTATTTGTGATGCCAGTAGTGGGGAGATGGACAGGAGGATTCCAGAGGCTGGCCTCTGGCCTGTCAGTCTAGCCTACTTGGTAATCTCCAGCCATTGAGAGGTTCAGTCTCAAAACACAAGGTACACAGCTCCTTAGGAACAACACCAAGGTTGTTATGCACGTGCACAAACAGGCCCTATCCTATCCCCCAGGATCTGAAAACGTGGCCCTACTTGGAAAGAGCACCACTGCAGATAAAAAAGATAGAAGAAGTATACTCCTAGCCCAGTATGACTCGTGTCCTTACAAGACAGCATGTGATGACAGAGGCATCATGGGACAATGCCAAGTAAAGGGAAAAGTAAGCATTGGAGCTTGCAGCTGCAAGCCAAGAAATGCAAAACTGCCAGCCAACCATCAGGCAGGAGGCAGCTGGGAAGAAGCCTTCTACAGGTTTCAGAGGAAGCACAGTCCTACTGACACCTTGCTTTCAGACTTCTAGCCTCCACAATTGTCAGGCCACTGCCATCATTCAAAGCCATTCAGTTGTGGTACTTTGTTATCCTGACCTCTAAAGGGAACACAGTCAGTGTCAAGAGACACTGGACAAGGGTAGTCATGTCAAGCACACCGTGGAAGAGGACTTTGGAAGGCAGTGACGGCTCATAAGGGCATCAGTTCCCACTGGCTGTCACCAAGGCCCAACTCCTGTGTCTGGTGGCAGCAGGACAGGAGTGAACAAGATGATGAACAGGTAAAATGGATGGTATAGTGTAATGATTGGCTGATTAAAAAAGACAACGCTCCAAGCGAGTTCCTGAGACAGAGAAGGCACAGGACACCTTAACAAGAGGTGATGTTCTGTGTTAGACAAGATGTACAAGTATAAGTGTTTAGAAAGAATAGGACATGAAACCCTGAAGCCCTGAAGAGGGGTCAGAGCAAGACACACATTTGGGAGTCTCTGGCTGGTAACTGAAGATACAGGAGTCAGTAAGAGCTGACCAGGAGGAAAGCATGGAGTGAGGAATGTAATGTCCAGGTCAGAGTCATGAAGCATAGCACAGGCAGGGGAAATCAGGACACAAAGGGGATAGGGACTATGGTAACTATCTGCTCTGTGGGGTAGGATGAATCAGAGGAAGCTATATTTTAAGAGAAGGTCAGATACTTGGGTGGGACCTCTCTGATGTCATTCAGTGTCAGTGTAGCAATTTATGTGTGGCAGGAAGGGGAACCAAGGGTCCATGTTACCTAGATTTACTCTAAGCAAGTTGCTAAGCAACACCATCTGGACCTTAGTGAGAAGATGAAAGGACATAAAGGGGCAGCCAGACCAGGAATGATGACTTCCTTCTCCACAACCCCATTCTAGATTCTGCTAGCAAAAGCTATCCATCTCAGGATACCCCCAGTTCAGAGACAGCTCCAAGGGGTATTGCCTGGAGACAGCTGGATAGTTTCAGTCTCAGGATCCTGACACAGGCTGCACCACCAGACAATGGGTACCTTCAGGCCAGGCTCTAGCACAAAGAGTCAGGGGCAGGGCCAAGGCTATGACCCTAAGCTCCCTAGCAGCTGAGATGGAGGCTATCTCCACAGCATCTCTGTTTTCTTCCAAGTTCTGCAGAGAAAAGGTAGGGAGTGAAGGCTCTTAGTATGTTTTATTTGAGCCTCAAATAGGATAAATCAAGGACTAAAGAGCCTATAAGGGCTCAGCACTGCTCAAGGTCAAACAGCAATTTAGACACAGATCAGATTGAGACAGTCTTAAACTGCTTCAGGTCTGCTTCCCTCTCAGGGCCCAAACACAATATCCTGCAAAGGATCTGTGCAAGACTTGGGTTTATATCTCCAGTCCTCACCAATCCAGCTCACTCTCCTTCCCCCCAGTTCCCTATGAGAAGTTATTCCAGTATTAAAAATGTATTTCAAAAGCTGAGTGTGGTGGTCTACATCTTTAATCCCAGCACTCAGAAGGCAGAGGCAGGTGAATCTCTTGAGTTCAAGGCCAACCTGATCTATATAGAGTGAGTTCCAGGACAGTGAGGGTTACACAGAGAAAGCCTGTCTCGGGAAACAAACAAAAAGTGTATTTCAGGGGAAAAATTCAAAGGAGAGAGCCAGGAAGCAGGAGCAAGTATAGACTGAGAGAGAGAGGAAGAAAAAGATGAACTGGATGCAAGCTGAGCTGGAGGGAAGACGCCTGGGGACAGCACACCTGGGGAAGGCAGAATCTGATTACCCAGTAATCAGTCACTGATGGTGACTTTCTTAACCCAAATATAGCAAACTAGCCTGGACAGAGCAGATCTCCAGTGCAAGCTCCTGGCTTGTTGTAGCCTACCCATAGGGAAATCGCCTGCGTAGATTTCCTACCACACATGCTGGAGACTTCTGAGCAAACAGAACAAGCCTGAGGCTTCAGAGGTTTCTAGACTTGCTAGAGGAAGCCTGAGAGGATGTCTTTAGGACCATGGTTAAGGCTGCATTCAAGAGGCCTGGCTCTAGATGGTCAGCTCCTGCAGCTGGAGCAGAGCTGTTGGGGATGTCTTGGCTGCCGCTCATACTGAGCTCAGCCCAGACCTACAATTAGAGCTCTGGGAGCAGAGCTGAGAAAATGGGAAGAGTTGCTAAGCAACCAAGGGGCTGCAACCAATGGGCGCCCAGGAGGCTATGGGTTCCCTCACTGGCCCCTTGCTTGCTCATTCGTTCAGAAGAGAAGGGGCATCAATTACTTGCTAAAGCCCTTGAGACAGACTGGGTAGGTAAACTTGGATATATATCCAAGAATACCCCACATCACCCTGGTACTTGCCCTGATAATTCTCTTTAGCCGATATCTAAGCCCATCCAGCACTTGAGTCTCATGCTGCCACAAGAGCTCTGACTCGAGACTTGGTATCCACCTTATGCTAAGGACCCAGGGGTATCTTACTAACTGCTCCTGCAAAGATAATAGCAAATATTAGCAAATACACAGGATGATATGGAGTACATGGGAGCCATACTAAATATCTATTGTTTTCAACCAATACTTTTTTTAAGTCTTTAGCAGTGGGATTGAATGTAGGGGCTTGTGAATGTTCAGCAAGCACAGTAATGCTGAGCCTTGCTCTATCCACAGCCTTTAGTTTTAAAGAACAGTGATTAAACAAACTACCTATGCGTGTGCATGGGTACTTGTGGGAGAGCTCTAGTCCACCGTCTGGCAGTGTCTGCTTCTTGCCACCAATTCTAAAAGCCACTCGCTTTAATCAGTTTAACAGTAGCTCTCAAAACAAAAAAGTTACCATTAAACTTGATCACAAATGGTAGGAGGACAAGAGCATTATACACAGTCCCCAACTTAAAGCACATGGCAAATGCATAGCATATATGTGATGCTGATCTCCCACCCCGAGTAAAGGCCACAAAAGAGCTGCCATCACTCAAGGAATTGAAATATTCTTACCAAATACCAAGGGCTGGCCCTGTGCACATCATGCTACTCTAGCATTAAAATTACCCCTTATGTTTTGTATGATTGCCTCCATTCTTGCTTAGAAGTGGTTTACCCAAGGTCCTCATGTTTAGTAAACAAACTCTGAAGTTCAAACTCAGACAGGACTGTCGCTAAAGCTTGAGCTGTTAGCCACTCCTCCACACAGCATCAGTGGTGCCCCCCTCCATGTCTACCCAGGGTTCCCAAAACCCTGTCTCTGAAGTGCCAGGGTCAGGTGTTCAATCTTGTTCTTTCCAGCCCAGCTTACACCCAAAAGAATCTCAATAGACTGTTTTCTCTGTATCAAATCCTTTAGCAGCTTTATACCAGCCCCAGGAAGAAAAGTAAATTCTCAAGACTGGTTAACAGGGCCTACATGATTTGTACCTGGTCCTCCTACAAGTCAGACCTTTAAATCCTGTTATCTAATCATACCTAATGATTTACAAACCACCACTAATTCCTTCACATCTTTCACCTTGCCCGGGTACTTTCATCTGTCTGGATGTTCTCTCCAAATCCATCAACTGCATCTGACTAATTTCCCAAGTATCATTCCCTTTAGTCAGGCTTTCACACACCTCAGACTGAGTTAGGAGCAGCCACTGGATTCCTAGAGCCTCTGCTTTCTCCATTAGCATGGCATGGTTGTTGACAGTAAGTGCCTACTCATGTGGTCACCATACTGTGAGTAGCTGACATGAGCTAAAGCCTTCACCTGTGTGCTCCAACTGCTCAGCACCAGGCCCAACATAGCAGGTCCCTGATGGATGTTTGACAAATGCACGATTCACTGCCTTCACCTTCTCTCTGGCCTTTGAATGTTCTGCGGCACTGTCCACGACATCTGAAGCCAGAAGTATGCCTTCTCCTCACCCAATCTCCTCTACCTCCAACCCTCCCATTTTTATCCATTCAAAAACTAGTGGATACTCCATTTCCCAGGCACAATGAGATAAAGTAAAATGACAGAGTTCCTGTCTGTGCAGCTGAGGGGCTCATGGGGAGATGTGCATTGATTATTATAAAGGAATCACATTACAGGCTAAGAAGGAAAACCAGGAACATCACTAAGAACACTGAAAGAAAACAGTAGAGAAGACTAAGCTTGGGCTGAAGAACCCTTGGGAACTTCTCTATGGAAGTGAGATGAAATTTAAATTGAAGCAGAGGTGATGTGCCAGACACCTGTTCAGAGGCTGGAGGGAGCAGAAAAGAACAGTCTAGAAACATAGGAAGTCAGGAAGTCAAGAGAGTAACATGAAACGAAGTTGGTATGTGTCTCATTGTGCCTCTATAAAAGGTAGACTCATGACTGAACTTTAAACACAGAGGAAAGCCACTGGTCAGAAGGGAAAGATTAGCCCCTCATTTCCAGAGGTCACTCTGACTGTTGGGATTGACAAAGGGTTTAAGAGAGAAAAAGCAGGAGACTGGTGAGAAAGCTCTGCTAAAATCTGGGAATGGTGACAGCTGGGACTAGGGTGGCACCAAAAACTGAAAATAATAGATCTGCAATATGGTCAGGAGCAGAACAGCCAGGACTTAGCGACTGGCTGAGGGAAAGAGAGGAAGCAAATATTTTAACAGTCTACCAGATAATTAGTTGTTTAATGTCTGCCCCGCTTTCTCAACCATGAGGACAGGGACTGTGTCTCATTTGCATCCTTGTTTCTGTCTCCAGTATAGAATAGAGTGTGACAGACACTCCAGCAATGTTCAATGGATGGGTGGGGATGTCCCTCTGTGGGAAGCTGGACACAAACTCACCTTTGGGCATCAGGCTGGGAGATGGCATTGACAATGGCCTCCACGCTGCTGTCAAAGAGCTCTGAGTCCTGCAGTGCAGCGAAGGCAGCCTGAATGAGCGCCTCACAGTCCTGCAGGGGTACTTCCAGCTGTACCCAGCTGGAGAAGCACTTGAGCACCTTCTGACGCACACAGCTGGGTGAGCTGGGCTGTTGTAGCAGCTGCTCCAGCAGTGGAAAGACAGCCCCACACTCTACAGCCAGGCTGGCCCGCACCAGACCTTTGCGGTACTGGGGCAAGCGGCTAGTCTGGAACTCCTCGGGCAGTACTGTCAGCAACTCTAGCAGAGCCAGACAACGGCCCTGGCCATCCACCGGAGAGTCCTCAGCCTGGAAGAGCCGAACCATATCTGCCACAGCACATGGCCAAGCGTCAGGCATCATGCTGAGAGCCAGTGAGGCCAGTGCCACACACAGCCGAGTCAGCACAATTTTGGAGCCGCTGGCAAAGCGGGTAATTTGGGTGAAGAGCTGTGCCTTTAGGCTTTCATACTGGTCAGTGGGGATGTCACTCCAATAGCGAGAGATCTTGATGTGCAGAGCACTGGCCCCGAAGTACTGGATCTCAGGCACCTTGTCCGGCTGTAGCAGCTGCCAGCTGAAATGCCAGGCCTGTGGAGAGACCTGGGCCTGCATCAGCCACTTCTGAGCCAGGTTCTTGTTCTCAATATTGGGGTCGTAGTAGAGCTGGTGCAGCGCCTGCAGGACAGCACAGGACTGAGCAGGGGCTGGCTACTCTGGATCCTGCCAGAGCCCAGAACAGAGGGTGTGACTTGGTTCTGCAAGATGCTGCCTCTGCCTGATGGGGGGTTGGGGGGTAGGGGTAAGCAGGAAGGGAGAGCTCAGGGTTCACCTGACCTCTTGAGAGCCTGAATTTTGCCCATGCTCTATCATATCCTCTTCTAATAGTACAAATGGGTTCTGAGAGGGATTCTCCAGGGGAAAGCAGCAAAGTCAGGGCTGGGCTCTTCCCATAGAGATACACAGGGGCAAGGCCTAGGAGGAAAGAGTAGCTCCATAGGGATAAATGTAAACTTGAGACAAGTTTAGAACAGCCTGAGGGGGCCTGGCCCTTTCAGATACAGCTGCCCCCATTGACTCCAACAAGTAAATTCCTTTTACGCCCCAGGATCATCCCGAGGTCACTCCAGAGGCTGGCACTAAAGCTAGTGTGAAATCTGAGAAGGACTGCTTCAGGCCAGGTAGCCCTGGAATAAAGATACACTGGAAGGGAGGGTGAGTACATCTTCACAGAGCACATGTAAGCCTCCAATCAGATGATGCAGAGAAGCCTTGGCCAGAAGCAGCCCAAGCAAGTGCCTACCCAGGAGCTGTCAGGAGCAGAATCCCCAGGGCCCCAACTCCAGTGAGACTTCATGCAGTAAGAAAACAATGGCTCATCTCCCAGGTAGCACATGGAACCATGTGCAGCCATGCCAACACTGCCCAGCCCCAAGGACCAGGTTCCCTAAACTGACTCCATCCAACAAGGATTAACTGTATCTGTGACCCCCTGGAGTTCCTTGCTCAGCCATCAGGGATGCAAATAGAGACACAAAACAGAAACAGAAGGGATGCATGCTCAACATTTGTTAGGGCAAACAGGACTCAAGATAACAAATGAGTTTTCCCTAGCTCTCTGTTCATCCCTAGAGGTATGGAGGGGGGGTGCATTCCTGCATTCCAGGCTGCTGGGAGAAGCACAGAATCAAAAAAGATGGCCTGGGCAATGGAGAAGTCTGGGAGGAGGCCATGGCAGAAAGCCATGTGGGCAGGTAAGGAAGGAAGGGCCTGTTAAGTTGCCAGCAGAGCCAAGCCCCTTGCATCCTGCACAACGCAAGAGAGCCAGACACACTCCTGCCTGCTCCGGGCTGGTTTGACTTCCATCCAAAGTAAAAGACCCTTTCCTGAAGATGAATGAAAACATAACCCAGATGATTTTAGTTCCAGATATTTCTGTGAGCCTTTGGCTGGACAAAGTGAGTCTGGTCCAGGATGGTTCAGCGTCAGTGTGGTTTCTAAGGTGGAGGAGGGGGAGGGGCTGAGTGGCAGGTGTGAGTTTCTGGATTCCTTCAGCACTGCTCCTGCTTTTCTCTTGGAGCTGAACAGGAGCCAATCTGGCTATAAGTCCAAGCAAGCCATCAGCAAGCCCCCTGAAGGGAACAACCTAAGACCCTGGAGTATCTGTCTGAAAGGGGACTGTGTCTACAGAAAGCCAAAAATAGCCCATTAGGCACTGCAACACTGCTGTCCAAGCCTGCAGAGAGATGGTAAATACCAGGTGCTCTAGGGGCATCATCCCAGCGGGCACTGAGCCCAGGCCGGAGTGTCAGTCCCCAGAACTTCTGCTCTGTCACTGCCGTGCCCACCCCGAGGCCCTCATACCTTCTCCACGTTCTCCACAGTGAAGTCCAAGGCTGGTGCTCCTCCAGCCCCTGCAGCCCCCAGCTGCTCCTCCCGCCGCTCCATCTTCGCTCCCTGCTTGGCAGGGAGGTGGGCCCTGATCTGTTTCTTGCCCCAGCCCTTTGGCTGCCGGGCCCCTGCTAGACCCCGCCTTGAGTACCCAGGAAGCGGTGGAACGAGGGGATGCCCAGGGCGGGCATGGCTGCCGAGGCCTCCCCACCTCGTTTGGGGTTGTGGGGACTTGCAGAGGTCAAAAGATGTGCTCTTCCGAGGGGACCCACTGAGGCGGCTCCCAAAAGGGAGGCGTCCGCGAGGCTCTCCCAGGCAAGGGTCCTAGGGGGAGGTCACTGCTCTGTCCCTTGAATCAGCAGTCATAGGGGAGGGAGGCCTATGAGGGAAACCGAGGCCCTGACCCGTGAGGGGTCACAAGGTCAACGGCCTGTGCCCACAAACACCTTAGTCTGGGTGAGCTCCTAGATGCTAAGAGGTCAAGGGGCTGGGAGATCACCCGGGAAAGAGCCCTACTCGGGATACACAGGCGTCCACGGAAGCGCGGGGTTGCAGTTTCGCGAGTGTGAGGAGAGTCGGTGGAGTTGAGGGGCTGAGCTAGCTCCCCTCCGTTGGCCTGGCCCACGATCTGTTAGCCTCCCGGCTCTGGCCCCGCTATGGTCGCTGCCTCCGCCCCGGTGACTGACAGACGGGCCGGCCCGGCCGGGACGGGGCGGGGACCTCAGCAAGACGTGGGCTGTCCCGAGCGCCTGACCCCAGTACGACCAACTCAGGCCCCCACCCACGCCTGTCCTGACCCGGCACGGACAAGCACATCCAGGCACGGCCCAGCGGAACTACGCGGTAACTCATTCCGGGTCTTTGGCCCTGTTCTCGTGACAGCCCGCGCGCCCCCGAACAGGCGACGGAACGGCGCGCCGGTAGGGGCCCCTGTCCGAAGCAAGGACCCGCCTCTATGCACCCTGGGAAATGTAGTTTTCGTTGGGCCGGAAGGCGGCGCTTGACGAGGGAGGCTTGGAGCACGTGGGTTGGGATTCTCAGGGTCCCTAACCTATTCCCGGCCTACCATGGAGGACCGTCTTGCTCAGTACATTCCCTAGGAGTGCAACTCCTGCGAAGACGTGATTCTTGGAGTCTGCGGATGGAGTTGGAAGCCAGGGCTGGAGAATGGAGGGAAAGGGTCAAGTTTTACCGGTGCTCACTGCAAGGATATAGTCAGGCCCAGGGAACTGGTTGTTTGTGAACCATCAGCACCCGCCAAAAAAGAAGATAAGAGACAGGAGTTACTTGGGGCCCCACGGTTTATTTAAAAAAAAAAAAAAGGCGCCGCGGATCAGCAACCAGGAAATCACATACCTCTCTCTCTCTCTCTCTCTCTCTCTCTCTCTCTCTCTCTCTCTGTGTGTGTGTGTGTGTGTGAGAGAGAGAGAGAGAGAGAGAGAGAGAGAGAGAGAGAGAGAGAGAGAACTCAAGGTTTTCGTTATATATCATGTAAGAGTAGCTCACAGTTTTACCTTAGGTCCTGCTCTCTCTACTGTGCTGTAGTGGGTTAGTTTGTTTTGAGATGGTGTCCCGCCTGGCATGGTGGCAGACAGAGGCAGGCAGGCGGATCTCTTGAGGTTGAGGCCATCCTGGTCTATAGAATAAGTTCCAGGATAGCCAGGGCTACACAGTGTAGTGGCATCTAGCTTTGCCAGTGAACTTGCTGTGGTGGCTACATCCTAGGGGTGTGGCTTCAGGTATGCAGACATGACCCCCTTATAAGAAAGAGTAGGGGCTGGCTTGCTCTCTTGGGTTATGGTGAGAGCTTGGGAAGGGCAGAGGCTGCATCTTCAGGAGCAGGAAGACCCTGGTTATTTACTATTGTTTTTGTAAGTGTTTCCCTAATAAATATGTGTATCATTTATCTTGGGTCTTGTGGACTAATATAAATCCCTCCTTCAACACAGAGAAACCCTGCTCAGCAAAAAAAAAAAAAAAAAAAAAGGGAGAGGGGAGGTCTCTAGCATCCCAGACCAGATTCAAATTGACTACATAGTAGAAGAATGTCTTTGACCTGATTCTCCTACCTCTGAGGAGTGCCCTTGACTACAGGAAAGTGCCACCAAGCTGGGTGTATGATGTGCTGTGAGTTGAACCCAAGCATCCTATCAACTGAACCACATCCTCGACCTTGTTTGTTTTGGGGGGGACAGGATCTCACTATGTAGCCCAGGCTTGAGGTGGGTAATTTTGTTTATTATTTCCACTTAAACCTGGTTGAAAAACTTATATGTCTTTCTAGCTATGAGGCTTAGCTTCTTTTGGAGATGGGTAAGAAATTGAGAGATTTGTCCAGTGAAGCACAAATTGAAATAATTCACGAATGGGGCCTGGCCCACAAGCCACAGTATAGCCACTGTGTTTTCTTCCTGTTTGCAATTAAGGACTCGTTTACCTCGCCATCCCCTCTTTCTGTTAAGGTACCTAGGCAGTTGATAGCAGGCTTGGAGACCAATGAGAATAAGTCCCTCCCTCACAATATGCTTTGGTCCCCACACCTTGTGTCCTGTAACACTGGAAAGTGTCATAAATGTCCCCCCCCTTAAGATTTAAAATGCTGGGGGATAGAGAGATGGCTTGGCACTGGGTGCCCTTCCAGAGGACCCAGGTTCAATTCCCAGCACCCACATGGCAACTCACAACTGTAACTGTAGTTCCAGAGGATCTGGCATCCTCACACAGGTATGCAGGCAAAACACCAATGCAGTAATATATACATACATATATATATATATATATATATATTTAAAATGCCATATGAATGGGACTGGAGATGGCTCAGAGGTTAAGACCACTGGCTCCTCTTAGGACCTGGGTTCAATTCTCAGCACTCACATAGTGGTTCATAACTATCTGTAGCTTTGGTTCCAGATGACCTGACACTTTCCTCTAGTCTCCAATTGTACAAGGCACATTGTGGTTCACAGACACTCAAGAAAAACATCCATACATATAAAATAAAAAATGAGATAAGTCATATGAAAAAGTGAAGCTATCAGGCTTTGTTGAAGCCCATTAAAGGAAAGCTACTTCTTCCTGCTCAAAAAAAAAAAAAAAAAAAAAAAAAAATGGAATCTGTCCTTTCTTCTGGCTCTTCTGTAGACATGACATTTTGATCTGACTCAGCAGGCAAAGGCACTTCCCGTCAAACCTGAGGATTTGAATTCAATGCTGGGGACCCACATAGTGGAAGAAGGTACCTTGTTCTCGGCTCTTCTTGTGTGCACATATGCCCCCCAACACATACACATAATGAATAAATAAATAAATGAAACGCTCAGAAAATTAACCTAATTGGACCCCTCAGTCAGCTGGTTCACCTGAAGTCAAGCTAAGGTTTGGGAGAAATAATTGTCCCCTTAATGGGATCAGGTACTTGTGCCCTCCAAGAAGCTTCTCTCACAGCAGTTGCCTACAGATCTTGTTAGTTTGACATTTGTGTCTAGGTTACCCAGACACGTCTGAGAAAGGAGATTTAGTTGAGGGATTGCCTCAGTCAGATTGTGTTGTGGGTGGATCTGCCCAGCCTGCCTGCTTGAGTTGTAACTCAGAAAGTGTCCTTCCCTTTGCATCTCATTTTCAGATACTGGCCAAAAGCCTAAGCCTGCTCTCTCTGAGGCTCTGGACTTCCTCACTGCTTCTCCGAAGACACCCAGCCTTGCTTCGGCTGCTTGCCAACCTCCTTCCCTAACTCTAAAGGCATAACTTTGTCTCCTCTCCGGCTCCCTCCTCCAGCAGTGGTCCAGATTGTCAACTTCTCTCCCCATTGCTTTTCTCTCTGACTCTAATGAAAAAGTCCCCAATCTTCCCTCTGTGTTTGTTTTAAAAATTATTTTAAATTATTTTAATTATTTTATCAATGAGAGTAAGAACTCAAAAAAAAAAAAAAAAAGAAGCCCCCTGATTCCCCTGTAACATCCCCCATCATGTTACATAGGAGCCAGTCATCATTAGAAGCATACTGTCTTGGTTTACTTTTCTGTTGCTATGATGAACACCATGGCTTGTACTTTCTGATCATACCCCTTCATAGAGGGAAGACAAGGCAGGAGTGGAAGCAGGAACCTAGAGGCAGAAACTGAAGGAGAAACAACAGAAGAACACTGATTCCTGGCTTAATTCCCAACATTTGCTGGCTTGCTAATGCAACCCAGGACCACTCGCCCTGGGGGTGGCACCACCCACATCAGGCATTAATCATGAAAATGCCCACAGGATAATCTGATGGAGGCAATTTCTCATCTAAGGGTCATTTCCTGGATTTGTCTGGGTGAGCCTAGACATAAATGTCAAATTGACAAAAGCCAAGCAGGACACACACCAAAGCCACTGAAAACCCTTTTAGTGGTCCCTCGGGACAAAGCCCAAGCTCAATGGTATAACATTTAAAGCCTTGTGTAGTGTCTCTCCAGCCCCTGTCTTAATTGGTACCCTCCCCAGGTTTACAAAATTTTGGATCCTCCTGATGGTATGTCAACCTGTCTCATACTTCCCTAACCAGGCTACTGCTCCAAGGCGCTGTATTGGGAAAAGTCCCATCAGTAAGGAGAGTGAAGCTATGCAGTAAGCGGAAACCAAGTTTAGTATAGTTAAACTTCAAAAAAAAAAATGTTTTAGGCTGAGTGTGGTGTCACATATCTTTAATACCAGCCCTCAGGAAGCAGAGGCAGGAGTATCTCTCCAAATTGGAGGCCAGCCTGATCTACATAGTGAGTTCCAGGACAGCCAGAGCTATGTAGAGAGCCTCTGTCTTGAGAAACAAAAATAAGTAAAAATAAAATAAAAATGTCTTATTAGCACATATTAGTTACATGTAATAGGTTCCATAGTGACATTTACATATATTCATGTTATAATGTATTTTAATCATATTCATCTTTCTTGCCCCCTCCCACTGAAATCCTTTCTTTTCCCAACTAATCCCCTTTCTATTTTCATGCTGTATTGGTGTATGCATATGTGTGTGTCTGTGTCTGTGTGTGTCCGTGTGTGTGTGTGTCCCAATGTATTCCACTGGGGTTGGTTACAGGGATATAGTCACTTGGGCTCATCACTGACCCATTAGAAGTCTCTGCAGTTACTGCTGGCCACTACAAAGAGAAGCTTCTCTGACAAAAACCGATAGCAGTACTGATCCTGAGGCATAAATATAATTATTTAGAAGGCAATTTCCTGGGCACATCATGTCAATTTAGCAAAAACAATGGACAGATGTAGCTTCCCCATTATGGCCTACGACTTTGACTAGATTTACAATACCAGATATGAATTCCCGTTTGTGCAGGGAACCTCAAGTTCAATCAGGAAGCAAGTGGTTACCCCCACCTCAGGTTTGCCATTAGTTCACTAATGGATACATCTTGCCTGACAGGTCAGTAGTGCAGAATGTGAGGCTCACAACTAAGGAAGACTGTTGATTCTCTTCCAGCAGTCCGGGAGGAAGCTTTATTTAATCCTCTATGTCCTACAATCCAGAGGGCATAGTGTCTTCAGCGAGAGTCTCAGGGAACAGTCAACAGAAGCAGCAGCTCTGCTTTTAGGATCGGTGGATAAGCTCAAAGAGTCAAGAATTTCTTGTGTCATCAGGTAGAGGTTTCTGCAGAGGGAATACTGTAGTTGTTGGGAAGCTGGAAGGAGGGATGGCTGCCAATGTGAAGTGCCAGAGCATGAACAAGGATGGAGAGCAGAGCCGAAGACATCAGGGAGGTCTGTGAAGTTTGAAGGTGCATGGATAATCATTAGATCATAGGCTTAGGACGCAGAAGGGGCTAGGATAAAATGTGAGCACTGTTAG
The DNA here is from genome assembly GCF_943737965.1 of Phodopus roborovskii. Taxonomy (NCBI): domain Eukaryota; kingdom Metazoa; phylum Chordata; class Mammalia; order Rodentia; family Cricetidae; genus Phodopus; species Phodopus roborovskii. Next base: position 8,163,757 of record NW_026126448.1, read on the forward strand.
CATAGGGGTGGGAACTGAAACCCTGAGTGAAGATAATGCCTGGGTGATGGGTTTAGTTTCAGAGCCCCAGGGCCACAGCTGGAGTAGTGGGAGGAGACAGGAGAGTGAGGGGTCCAGTCAAGGTAAATTTTCTAGGAAGTAGTCATTGAGGTCCCTGAGACTTCAGGAAAGTCTCTTTTAGAGAAGGCAAAGTCAGAGCAGATACCCCACCCCTATACTCCATAGCTCTAACATCAGTTCTCTTTATAATGTGACTTTATAATATAAAGTCAGTATAAATACAGAGGAGGAGATGTGAAACAGAGAAAGGTTAAAGTGTGGCGTGTATTGTAAATAATTGACAAAGCCCTGATACTGGAGCCTCAGTACATTCAGAGGAATCCATCCAGCTACAGGAGGTACCAAGAATAGAGCATCACATGGGGCCAAGGACTCCATGGGACCTCTAAATGAGCTTCAGAAGATGTCCCTGCCCCCCTCCAAGCATATTGCCTGGATTTGCATATCAGTAATTTTTCAGCCCATAACTTTCACAGGGTCTTTTCAGAAGGCTCTACTTCCAAGGTAGGGTGGGACCATTTTGAGAATAACAAAGGTACAATCATGGGACACAGTCTCTTAAATCTTTTCTCTCAACTTTCTTTCCAATCCTTTTCTTTCTTCCTTTCTTTCTTTCATTTTTTGGTTTTTTGAGACAGGGTTTCTCTGTGTACTTTGGAGCCTGTCCTGGCACTTGTTTTGTAGGCCAGGATGGCCTCGAACTCACAGAGATCCACCTACCTCTGCCCCAAACCCTCCTTTTCAAGATGAGAACCCAGTCAGTTCCCAGACGCTACACCACAGAGATCTAAGGGCAGGGATAAGTTAAGACTCCTTGGCTGAGAGTCGATGACAAGGGCTATCTGCCAGAGCAGATAACACACACACATGCACATATGCATGCAGGTGGGGTGGGGGGACAATGACGACCAAGAACTGTACATTCCAGATGAAATAAACCTAAAGGAAGGTTTGAGGTGTTCCTTAGGGGACACAAGTGGTGCCCAAACATTTGGCAAGAATTTCCACGTAAAACCTGACAAAAGCCTAAAAAGTGATTCAAAACACAAAAGAACAGAATCAAGCATGGTTTTTTGGTAGCAGCATTTTTTGGGGGGTGGGCTCTGTTTGCTAGAGGCTGTCACACCTCTCCCACTCAGGCCATCTTGCTCTGCTCCAGACAAGTGTGCCTCTGCTTCCCAGCAATCCCTTTGTTATAACATAATCCCTTAGACATAGCACCTTTGCCAAATGGAGGTCCAGGAGCTAGTCAGTTGCTAAAGTGCTTTGGTACAAACACAGGAGTGGGGATCTGAATTTGGCCATCAGCACATTAAAGCCCAGTGCCGAGGCTGAGCCAGATGGCTCCATGAGTAAAGGCACCTGCCACCAAGCCTAATGAACCATGACCCCACAGTAAAGCAGGGAGCTGACTCCTATAAGTTGTTCCCTGACCTCTACATGTGTGCACATTCACCCACACATACACACAAATAAGATAAACAAAATTCAATTACAATTTTTTTTTGTTTTAAAAAAAAAATTACATGCCTGTAATTCCAGAGCTGGGGAGGTAGGAACAGGAGGACCCCTGGGTTTTCTGGCCAGCCAAATTGGCCAGCTTAGGATTCAAAGAGAGACTATGTCTCAAAAGTTAAGGCAAAAAACAGCTGAGGAAGGAAGACACAGGTTGAGGACCTCTGGCCTCCACACACACAGGCATGCCCATCCACACATAAATAAAAAGTGTCCTGTCTTGTTTTAAAGAAGAAAGATCACACTGGCCTCTTCAGTATAAATGCCCAGGACCAGGGAAGCAGTTTTCCTTCCTCTCTTCTTTGTTTTCCTCTTTCAGACAAGTTCTCATGTAGCCCGAGATGGACTGGAACTTGCTGTGTAGATGAAAATGAACTTGAGTTTATCTTCCTGCCTCCATACCTCAAGTGCTGGATTACAAGAATGCAGTCACAGCTGATTTCAAACACTGTTTCAAAGCCAGACAGAAAAGCTCAGATGCTTGTATTGACCTTTTAGAGAGGACCTGAAAGGCCTGGGGACAGAGTGAAAGGCCAGGGACAATACTGACTTTCTTACTGGGAGAAAATGTGTCCCTTTTAGCTTTCCGTTGTTTTTCATATCATTAGCCATATTGAACTTAAATGCTTACATATGTCACCCTTATTTATTGTCTGTCTTTCCTGGGTAGAGATTAAGGGCAGAGATTATGTTTCTCACTTCTCTATCTTTGTTTTCCCTTTTGAGACAGTCATGTCGCCCAGGCTAGCCTGGAATACAGTATGTAGTAGAGGGTGCCCTTGATTATTTGATCCTTCTGCTTCTGCCTCTTGAGTGCTGGCATGACAGGCATGTGCCACTCCACCCTGTTTATGTGGTGCTGGAAACCAAATCAAGGGCTTTGAGCACACCAGGCAAGCACCCTACCTAGGGAGTTACATCTGGAGCCTGACTACTCCCATCCTTAGCCCTTCCTTAGCCCTTCCGATGTTCTCTTACCCTAGGCCACTTCAGGGGTTGACTACCTGTGAGTGAAAGCAGCATGTACACCTCTCAGGGAGCCTTCAAGACAGGTCCTTGCACGGTAAGACACCGACATCAATGGTGGGACAGAGCATGGTTTTCTGTGACTTTACCTGCTAAGCAGGGGCCTCAAAAATGCCAGCGGTCACAGGGTAGCCTTTCTCCACAGAAGGCTATATGGTTTATTTTTCCATAGGTAACCTAGGCCCCAAGTGCTGAGTACTGTTCAAATTAGTCACCCATCTGTGCCTCCCATCTCAGAGCCACCCAAGGGACAAGTAGGTGACCCAGGTCAACACTGTGATTGTCGAGTCAGTGTGAAATGTGGAGAGGTGGGGGCACATCTTCATCCAGCCTCTTCTACCCATCCCCTATGTCCAGGAAAAGATCTGACAGACCAGGAAGGTAAATATAAATAATTTAGAAATAATAAATAGGGCTTCGGCTTCCACAAGTGAACACAAGGCTGGCTTCAGCACAGGGTCTTCCAGCAAAGTGACTACAAAGCTATCTCTTCAAAATTCATTCCCCAGGGCCTGGGACCATTTCTGGATTCTCCCAGAGGAGTTATCCTTCGCTGAGGTTTCTGGCATCTGTAGAGCTGGGATCCATGAGTGCCTTGGAGCTTGGTCAGTGGAACTTGGTCATCTCTTCTGCTCCATGTCTGTCACTCATCAGCCTGGGGCCTGAGCTGGGCAGCCTCAATTTCAGGCTGAGGTTCCTGGCTAGTGGCCAGGTGGGATTGTTCCAGGCAGGGCGACACATGGGTAAAGGTCCAGTGTGCAATGGCTTGGAGAGCATCCTCAGCCCAGACAGCCGCAGGCAGTGGCAGAAAGGTGGTCCACGGTCCTCCAGGTGCTGTTCACGTCCATGAAGGAGACAGCTTCATAGCGAGTGGGCCGGCAGCAGGGCTGGCTGATTGGCCGGGACCCAGGGGGCGATCGCAGGGCCCCGGCGCCCAGTAGACTGGCCAGGCTGAGGTCGTGCGGCGAGCGTGCTAGGCGGCACGAGCCGCTGCAGAAGCGGAAACGTACCAGCTCGTCGGAGCTGTGACCTAGGCCAAGCGCGCTCACCGGCACCAGTTGCGAACGCAGGCGACAGCCGCGCACATCTGTGGCCCGCGCACGGCTGCTTCGGGTCCCTACACGCGCTGCGCGTACCCCACGGAGCGCAGCGGGAGGAGACTGGAGCGCGGGACCTGGCGGTGGGGGTGCAGGCTGGGGAGACTGTGGCGGTGGTGGCAGGGCTCTTTCGCTGCACAAATGCGCAGTGCGTCCCCCTGGAATGAGACTTAGTCACTTTCGGGGATGGGGGAGGGTCTAGGGCTAGCTTCGCCCCTGCCCCGCCCTGTCGCGCTCTCACCTACCAGGCAGGTGGCCGGTTGGGGGCGCCAGGACCGGCGAGGGACCATGGCGAGTGTCGGGGCTGCGGGACATGGGGTCCAGGGAGGCTTCTGTGACGCTGCTCAGCAGGGCAAGAGCAGCTAGGGTTGGCCACAAGGCTGGCTGCACAGAGAAAAAAGGAGACTCAGAAAGGAACAGAGATCACTCCAATCGTGTTCCTAGTTGGGTGGCTAGTGTAGGGAAGGGCTTAGGTTTAACAGACATCTGCTGCTTCTGGGAGCCCAGAACCACCTGAGGGCACTCACCATCCAGAGAAATCCTGTTCCTTTTTTCCTCCTATGACTGGCTCCTCCCTCTCGGTATTTGCCGCTTCATATCTGATCCCTGCCCCAGACTATGTTCTACTCTCTTTTTTCACAGTTAAAGTCAGCTGGGAAATGCAAGGGAATGAATGACTCACCTGCCACCTAGGCCGGAGGCAGTGGGGCAATGCAGTAGGGTCTCCAAGTCCTAGTTCCATCTCTGTCAACACCAGGAGCTCCCATCAGCCTTCGTGGGCCTGTGTCCCCACCCACTTTTTGGAGGCAGCTGCATATTGAAAAAGGGGCTAGTTATCTTTTTGGCTATTCGTCCTTCCACTTCAGCTTCTCAAAGCTACCCTGGAGCTTAGCTAGCTGGAGTCAGCCCAGTAGCAGTGGCTGTATGGAGAACCTACTCTGAGATAGGTGCTTTGCTTTTTTTTTTTCCGCCTTCACAATTCCACGAGGTCCTAGCCTCACTTTTCCAGATTGGCAAACGAGGCTCAGCTGAGCTCAAATTGTCTAAGGTCACAGGGGGAGACTCACGCAGCTGTGGCCCTGTCTTCTAGGACCCTCCTGCTCTGTACTTCAGGGCTGAAGGTACCAGGGTGGCTGGAGAAAGTAGTAACTGGATACCCTTAGCGATTACTCAGTATTTGTTCCAACGCCCCCAGAGGAGGAAGCAGAGCCCTGGAGAATTACAGTGCCAGGTGGTCACTCTGAGTTGTCTGGTGACTGGAAGCCTAGGCCTTCTGCAGTCTCTGTTCTGGACCCAGAGTCACCTGAGTTCTCTTTTAGGCCCACAGATGTCCCCCAAGAGCTGGCCTATTTATTATCCCGGGAGTGATGGGCTTTCTGGAAAACATGTCTGGACCGTGGTTTCCTGTGGCCACCAGGGGGCAGAATTTGCCAAGCCTGCGAACTTAAGGGGGGGCGGCTTTCCCACATCCTCTGTACGTTCAGTTCTGAGCCATTCCCAGGAGGACCAGCCAGTCTCTACACCAGCCTGGTCTCAGAGGGCTGAACCACTGAGAGCTGGCCATCTGGACCATCAGCCTTCTGTGGATCTGGCACCCTAGCCTTGCTCCTATGAGTTTCCCCAGTGAACCATTCTTCCTGACCCCAGCCGGCTTTACTGAAAACCACATCTTCATGAGCCACCAGAACCTTTAAGAGTCCTCGTTAACTAGTCTCCTCTTGGGTCCCATATGTTACCCTCCATCCTTCTGCTAGCACACAGAATACATAGGGACATCGTCGTCATCCACGACGATACATTCTTCCTAGGTCTTTATCTAGGAAGTAGTGCTCCAGGCTGTTTTGTGTACCTGTTGGCTAACTAGATTCAGATCCTAGAGACCAGGCTAGTGACTATTCTCTCAGATGGAGGGAAAGTCAGACAAGGCAGCCTTAGGGGTATCTGCGCTAGAGGGAGCCCAGGAGTAAGTCCCTGGAGGGCAGCTCAGACTAGTCTTTTTCCTTGCCATCTGAGATATTTGGTCCTTCAGCTCTTGCCATCCATATCCACCAGCCCTATACTCACCAAGGGGGTCCTGCACGAGTCCTTCTAGGCACCTTTCCTGGGACAAGTGCTGGACTTTCCCCCGAAGCTCACACGGATCATGCCCAAAGTTGTGCACCTGGCAGCGCCTCTTTTAGCCAAAAGTGGGGCCTTGGCAGCCGGTCTGTGCCCTGTGGCGGCAGCGGAAGCTTCATATTACAGCCAGCCAAGAGGGCCAACACAGTCCAACAGCCTAGCGACAAGAGGGACTGGAGGGGCTGGGAGGGGCAGCTGCGCTGAGAGCCCAGAAGAGAGACACTGAGAAAAAGGGGGAGGGAGAAGACCTTTCTGGCCCTTCTTCTGCCCTAGGAACGTCCATCAGGGGATGGGCAAGAAGGCTGGCTTACCTCGGGTGCAGGGCTCCGAGCCCCAGTCGCAGCGAAGGCTGGGGCCCGAGGGACTTGTTGCTGGCAGAGCCCGCGGGCCGCATCTGGGGGCCGAGCCCAACTCCATCCCTCAGCAGCCTCCTGCCCGCCGCCGTCCGGTGTCAAATTCCAGCCCCGGCGTCACCAGATCCCGGGGTGGGGCCCAGAGCGCCCCCGCCCCGCCCCACCTTTCAGGGCTCACCTGGCCGCTCCACCCTTCAGATCCAGTCCCCACTGGCTCGGCTAGGTCCCCTTAGGTGGGGGCTAGACATTGGGAGAAGACCCCAGGAGGCAGAGTAGAGATCGCGGGCGGCAGCGAGGCGCTCAAACTGGGAATTCGAAGTTGGTAGACACGCAAAGTAGGGAACTGGGAGGCCTGGCCGAGGGCGGGAGAAAGCTAGGGAGGGCGGCGAAGGAGGGGCAGCTTGGAGGAGAGCTCCAGCTTGGGTTGTGCAGACTTAGGGGTGCTGGCTAGCTGCCCTGCAGCGTCAACTAGTGGCTCTGGGACTCCCAGAAAGTCCAGCTGCCTCGGAGCGGCAGGGCTTTGCTCAATTTCAGGGTCTCATAGCTCAAAGGAACTCATGTACACTGTCTTAATGAAGAAATAGTAGTGTGTGTGGGGGGGGGGACAGGGGTAATGAATCCGAGAGCCAGGGTATTGAGCTGGGTTTTGAGATGCGATAAGGCAATTTGACGGGTGTCTGCAGGTTGGTTGATGGCTGTGATTGGAAAAGTCTTACTAACTAGTCTAAAGCTCATCGCAAAGATGCTAGGGACCACTGACCAGGTCTGAGTGGTCAGACAAGCATTTTCGTAGAATGATTGCACTGGGGAGAGTGTGGTTTTGAGACAAGCATGACAGAAGAGGGGTGCAGGCTGCTGGAGACAAAAAGATGAATCCTGAGCAGAGTTGTGGGGAGCGAGGTGCTGCAGGGACCCAATCTCTAACATCCCTTTTTGCCTGCCTGATTGGACAAAGTGGGGTGGTAAAACGGACACAAGGACAAGGATGGATTCTAGGAACTGACATTCCTGGGGGGAGGTTCAGGTATGGGGCGGCGGTGGGACATGAATTCAGCGTTGAGTATGTTGAACTAGAGGGGTCTGTGGACTCTCCTACTGGAAATACCCTGAAGGCAGTTGAATTTGTAGCCAGCAGCAAAGAGAAGGCAGTTGGGCTAGTGATGGCAATTTGGTATTTTCTGGCCAATACACTGAGATGCTGAGAGTGAGGAAGAGTACCCAGGAAATGACTGTGGACTGGATGCACCCTGGCTATGTATCAGCGCCCCTGTTGACCTTTAAGAACGACCTACATCTGGGCCCCATCCCAGATCTCAATCAGAATCCTGGGGTGGTCAGGTGCAAATTTCGGTGTTTCCTTTACCTGTGATTCTGGTACACAGCCAGGGTTAACCACGGGTTTGGAGAGAGCAGTTTTGTGCAGTGCTTGAGGATTTAGTCCAACTGCATAGCCTGTGAGGATTGTCCCCAGACTCCACAGGACTGCACGCTATGGGAGGATGCTCCCAACAGCTTGTTCTCTTTTCTCATATAACTGGCTGCTGAAGTGGTCTTTTTTAGCCAGGGCTAATACTGACAGCCATGGAACTTAGGCTATGTATGGGAGCACTGTAGTTCTTAGAATGGCCAGGTCTCTCTGTAGTTAGGAGGCTTACCAGTGGGAGGGTCAAGGTATGTCTAGGATTGGTTGAGACAGGAGAGGTAAGGGGACAGCTGTCTCACTTACTGCCATAGAGGCCAGTGTCTGGAAGAAGTAAACTCCATGACTGCATGTCAGGGTGTACATTCGAGCTTTCTCAGACTGCCTGGGGTTGCTTCAAGAGGGATCAGATTCCAGAGCTCTGGGGGGGTGAAATGGGGCATGGGTGCTCTTTCTAAAGTTTCCAGAGGTGCCTAGGGCAGGGCTGGGGGCTTTCCTGTTTTCTGTTGAGAAGGGGGTGAGTGTTAATGGGGAATGGGCCATGCCCACTTCAAAGTGGAGCCATGGATGACAGGAATGGAGGTCTGTGAGTTTCACTGTCCTCTGTGGGCTTCTCTTTTGCTGGTCCTTATTTATTTTGCATGTTTGTGTGCTTGAGTGTATGTATACTACAGGAACCTTGGAGGTCAGAAGAACTGGAGTTACAGGTGACCATGAGTGCTGGGAACTGCACCTGGGTGCTCTGTAGAGCCGTAAGCACTCTTTCCTACTGAACTGCAGGCCTCCAACTTCCTACCACTGAATGGAAAGTGAAAAGAACCCAGGAGTCTGTGGGCTGGAGAGAAGACCCCTGAGCTCAGTTCTGTTGTTAAGGCCCCATGATTCTGTTTCTTCCAGAAAAGTTAGAGAGAAAAACAGGAGGCCAGATTCAGGGAGAGCTTTATTGCTTCCAGGAGGGCTGCCTGGGACAGCTGCTGCAGCCTGGGCAAGGTCCTTGATCCTCACTTCCCTCTGGTCCTGGGTAGGACCCAGGGAGCTGGCAGTCTCATCAAGAAACCCAGACCATCTGACAGTTGGTCAGTCCAGGAAGGAGCACCGCTCCCACGGATCAGGGACAGCTATGGAGAGGAGCCATTCCCCTGAAGCTGGGCCCGGCCTTCTGAATTCTCTCTGCTCTTGTCCAAGAGCTGTCCTGTAGGCTTTAAAGGGATGGCTCTGGGGTTCCCCTGTGGGACACTGGGGGCTGGTGAGAGGGAGTACTCCATCTCCCCCCAAGGAAGGCCAAAGTGTATCATGAGCTGGAGATGGTGGACATGAGATGCTACCCAACCCCCTGTGGCCCTGAAGCATGGTCTGACACTTCCATCCTTCAGGGAGCTCACTGGTACCACTGCCTGGTGGGCCCTCTAGTGGACCTCTTTCTGCACAGCAAGTGGACCAAATGTGACATCTTATTTAAAAATAAATTATCCCTCCCCTCCCTGCACCCAAATTCACGAAATGATAATACACCAAACACTGATTGGAGAAATGATTCTGGCAGCACTCTTGCTCCCAAATGTCCCACCTCCTGCATGCTGGGCCTGCTGGTCACAGCCACTGGCCTCCTGGCCCTCTGGCTTCACGGACCCAGGCTGCGAGGCAGAGTGCTGGTCTCTGTTGCTGGCCTGGAACAGGCACAACTCTGGTTGCCTTGCCAAGGCCTCACTGGCCCTCGGGCCCCTTGGCACTGTCCTTCTCTGGGTCGGAAGACTCCTGTGCAGGTGGCAGCTGCTCGTTCCTGGTGTGAGCCTCTAGAGTGCTGGCCATTCAGATGCCACTGCTTAAGTCAGTGATGACGCGTGCTTTCACCAGCTTCCGTAGAAACTCTTTTTCCCGCTGGATGTTGTGTGTCCAGGACTAGGAGGAGAGAGATGGAGATGTTATGAAGTGGGCAGTCCAGAGGAGTGCTGGGACATAGCTTTGCTTAATCCTGGGCTGGTGCCCACTTCCAGTCACTCCCCCGCGCCCCCCCCCCCGCCCCGAAACTCGGTGACTGGGAATATTTAGGCACACATTTGTCGTATGTCTCCCTACAAGGCCACAATAATCTGGTAATGAATGCTACAACTCTTTCCCCAGCAAGCAAGCCTGGCACCCCCACCATCACCCCAGAGGAAGTCTGCCCCTGGCTTCTTCCAAGTCTTGGCCTCTCAGTGCTCAGAATCTCATTCCCTCAGACAGCAGCCCACAGCTCCTTGGCAGCAAGCAGGTTCTAGACACCCTGAGGGCAAGGAGGTGAGTCACTGGACTGCAAAGCAAGGGGCATGGGCTGCTTCTCAGATGCAATCCATTCTCCAGGCCTTAGGCAGTTAATGAAAGCCTTCCTCCCTGGCACAGGGACCAGGGAGCCTGAGGAGCTCACCTCACCTTTCTTTTAAAAATGTCATCTTTGTCTGAATCAAACATTAAAATTCTACCTATTTATGACCAGTGTTGGTGGCACACACCTTTAAGCACTTGGGAGGCAGAGGCGGGCGGATCTCTGAGTTTGAGGCCACCCTGGTTTACAGAACATGTTCCAGGACAGCCAGGGCTACACAGATAAACTCCCGTCAAGAAACCCTGTTTTTAATGTATTATTACTATGTGTGAGTGTGTATGTGTATATGATGTGTGTGTCTTTGAGTGTGGGCCTGGGCATCCCAAAGTGTGTAAGTGGAGGTCAAACGATGACTTTTGGCAGTGGGTTCCAGGGACTGAACTCAGGTCATCGGGCGTGTAAAGCTAGTGCCTCTAACTCACCTGCCATGGGTTTTTGAGACTGGGTCTCACTTAGCAGCTTGTGCTGGCCTGAAACTCAGTATGTAGCCTAGGCTGGTCTCAAACTCATGATCTTTGTACCCCAGCTTCCCCTGTGCTGGATTATAGGTTGATTCACTATACCCATCTGCTGTATTGTTTGAAGCAGTGTCTCACGCTAGCCTTGAAACCCCAAGACCATTCTACTGGGCTGGCACTCAATGACTAGCAGAACTTCCCCACCATACTTGACTTCTCCCTGTCTTAACAAATAAAATAAACAAAAAAGTGCTATGTACTTAAGACTGCATCCTTAGTAAGTTAGAAGATACCACCTTCCAGGGCTTATGGGATTGGATTCCTTCTGATTCTCAGAAGTCTCCCCAGGAAGCTTTGATGACTAAGCCTCTCAAAGAAGGAAAAGGCTTGACTGAATGAACGACGTGATGAGTATCAGTAGCCTCATGGCTTATACCCAGCTAGCTTCTGCTGCATGTCAGCACTGGGCCACCCCATGTCTGTACTCATAGCCATTGTTACCTGGAATGAAGAACGAGAGGCTGTCCAGCCTTAGTGTGATTCCTACAATACTCTCCAACTTTCCAAATCTCTGTAATCTAAAACTCAGAGTCATCAACCAGAGTTCTGTACTCCTCTGCTCTTTGGCTTCCTTGAAGCCTCTGATGTGAACCACAACCCTGGCTGCCCTGAAGCCTGTACACACCCAAGTGGTGATGGTTCCCCACCCACAATCCATAGCACAGTGCTTGGAGGTAGACCAGTCTCCCTCAGCATTTTTCCCCTCAAACTCCTAGAAAAACACAGGCCTAGGCTTTTGTTATCCCACTCTACTGTTGCCTCTGCAAGTTGCTCTCCCTGTCTCCGACCCCTGGACGGAGACTCATATCCATGCTCTGAAGATTCAATCTTCTTTCTATGGACAGGGATGGTTAGACATAGAGTAGGAACTCCGTAACATTAGATTGAATTTCTTTCTGTCCTGTGTGCACATGCTTGTAGAGGGGAGAGGATGATATGGCTATCCTGGTCTACCAATCGCCATCTTATTCTCACTGATCCTGGAGCTAAGCTGGCTCTCAGCAAACCCCAATGGCCCTCATGTCTGGTACTTGTGCAACCAAGCTTGACTTCTTCCTAGATTTATTTATTTATTTGGTTTTTCAAGACAGGATTTCTCTGTGTAACAGCCCTGGCTGTCCTGGAACCAGCTCTGTAGACTAGGCTGGCCTCTAACTCACAGACATCCTCTTGCTTCTATCTCTGGAGTGCTGGGATTAAAGGCATTTGCCACTACCACCTGCCAATTTCCTTCACCCCCAGCTAAGGACCCAACTTAGTGCCACTGAATTAAATCCCCAACCCATTTTATTTTATTTTTTAAAGATTTATTTATTATGTATACAGTGTTCTGTCTGCAGGCCATAAGAGGGCACCAGATCTCATTATAGAAGGTTGTGAGCCACCATGTGGTTGCTGGGAATTGAACTCAGGACTTCTGGAAGAGCAGCCAGCACTCTTAACCTCTGAGCTCAATCTCCAGCCTTTTGTTTTATTTTAAATGATGTATTTATTCTTATTTTATCTGCTGTGGTGATTTGGAAAAAGAAAAAACTCCCACAGGGAATAGCACTATTAGGAGGTATGGCTTTGTTGGGGTAGGTGTGGCTTTGTTGGAAGGAGTGTGTCACTGTGGAGGTGGGCTTTGAGGTCTCCTATGCTCAAGCCATGCCAGTGTGGTACTTACTTCACTTTCTGTTGTCTTTGGATCAAGATGTAGAACTCTCAGTTCCTTCTCCAGCACCATGTCTGCCTGCATGCTGCCATGTCCCACCATGGTGATAATAAACTAAACCTCTAAACTGTAAGCCAGCTCCAGTTAATTTTTTTCCTTTACAAGAGTTGCTATGGTCATGGTATCTCTTCATAGTGATAGAAACCCTAAGTAAGACAGTGCATTAGTGTTTTGCCTGCATATATGTCTGCGTGAGGCCATGATCCCCTGGAACTGGAGTTACAGACAATTGTGAGCTACATTCTAGAAACTAAACCCAGGTCCTCTGGAAGAGCAGTTAAGTGCTCTTAACCCCTAAGTCCTCTTTCCAGCTCCCAGAAGTAAAGATTTTATTTTTGTCATTAGTTAATACAAATAATGCAATTACAAATATAAATATAAATATTTGTAGAGTCCCCTACCCCCTCACTTCCCCTGCCCCAAGACAGGGTTTCTCTGTGTAGCCCTGGTTGTCCTGAAACTAGCTCTGTAGACAAGTCTTGTCTTGAACTCACAGAGATCTGCCTGCCTCTGCCTCCCAAGTGCTGGGATTAAAGGCATGCACCACCACAGCCTGGAGAGCCCACAGGTTTTATGAATACAAAACAGAAATTCCAAACAAATTGACTTTGAATTCTCTTAAGAACTTCTTCCTTGACTTAGAAGTTGAAAACCATGAAACAGTACTCGTTACAGATGGCGCCCACGTGGCTATTAAGAACTTCCACTTAAAATTTAACAAAAGCTTAAAAAAGGGTTTTAGAAACAAAAGAACAGAGACAAGCAAGGTTTCTTGCTGCAGCATTTTTCTCAGTTGAATTCTGTTTTGCTAAAGACAAACAGATATTTGCGCGACTCCTTTAAGGGAAGATTCCTTGACTCAGCATAAACGGCAAAAAACCGCACAGCTTTTAAATAACTCTGCTAACAATTTATTGGTGTGTATGAGAGATGGCAATGGCAGTGACCACATCTCCAAGCCGGCAGCATGCTTTCTGGGTGGCAGCGCAGACCAAGGCGGTGAGCACAGCTTTCCGTGCTGGCGGTAAAAGTACCCGCCACCATCTTTGGTAAACCTCGGCTGACACAGCTATGACTTTCATTTTAGCAATGTTGTTGTTTACCAGATAAAAGACTTGTGGCCAGATGAAGATAAAGATTTACAGTAAAGACAGATTCATATTAAGAAAAACCTCTAAAGGTTTACAGTATGTTTTAAAATATATGTAGACATGAAAAAAAATGGTTTTAAAGAGACAAAGAGGAACTGGGTGTTGTAGCACACGCCTTTAATCCCAGCACTCAGGAGACAGAGGCAAGCAGATCTCTGTGATTTGCAAAGTAAACCTGGTATGCAGAGTAAATTCCAGGACAGATAAGAGTTACACAGTGAAACCCTATGTCAAAAAATAAAAAAATAAAAGTAAAATAAACAGAGTAATAATAAAGGCATGTAAAGATGAAAAGCTCAGAGAGAGAATCTGGTTACTGTATGCTATTGTGTTGTCTCTTCATTGTTTGCCTGCTGAGAAAATAACAACTGATAAAGGAAATGCTGCTGCATTAATTCAATTTATATATTTTAAAAATGCTTTGACTCCAACATTTAAGTTCAAGGACAAGTTACTGGGGAAAAGGATTTCTATTTTTGTTTCCACAGAAAATGAAAAGCTGTGGATTCCTTCCAGACAAAGGTGGTTTGATCAAGCCAGGCCCCCTGAAACAGAGTCGCTGGTGATCCAACATTCAAAACAGCTTGGACAAAGCAACCTTGCAGACTACAGCCAAGATTTCTGCGTCTTCTCAGGATCCCCCATGACAGCATCCCCTATCAGCAGGAAGTAGTTTGGAAAGAACAACGCCCCACTTCCCAAATATTGTTTATAAATGTTTGTTTTCATTTAAATGGGTTGGTTATAAATGGTTAATGATCACAACAAATATCCTTTTAAAGGTAAAAAGGGAATTATAGTATAGATATGAATACTTTGTTTTGGAATGGATTTTCATTTATTGATACAATTTAAGGTCAATTTTGTGATATATATATTTCTCCTCTTGTTTAAGTATTGTTTAGAAATGTAATGTATAATTCAATACAGATTATAGATAGTATCTATGATAGTCAGATATAGTTAAGTTAGTTAAGTTTTCTAGATATACAGAGATGTATTTGAGATGAATAAGCATTCTTCAAACCTTTCAAAGACCTACAGAATATGGCATTTAAAATGATTTAGGGTTTTACTTGACAATGAGATATAAATGCTCCTGGTAACATCACCTGCGTCAAAAAGGAAGGTGGACATTAAAGAAACACGTTATGGAGTTTACTTCCAATACGGCAAGACTAGCCATTTGGACAAGATACTGCTCTAGTCTGGACTGTTTGACTTTATGCTGTATAAACTGGACATGCAGGACCCACAGAAAAGTGACTGCTGATTCAAGATGGACATTGCTACAGAGTTCCTGCTTCATGGAAGAGTCTGCGAGACAGTATGCAGGACACAGAGAAAAGTGACTGTCAAACTGCCAATACAAAAAGACAGTTTAAAGTTTCCTGCTTTGCTGAAGAGTCAGCTAGACACATTATGGCCTATGGGCTGAAGATGGAAGATTACAAAAAGAACTTCGGGTGACCAGGCAGTGAGTTGTTTCTGTCATTTCTAGAGTTTATATACTATCCTTCTGTGGTCTTTGAGGGAGTTGAAGACAAATAGTTATGGTTATAGTTTTCCTTAGTCAGGGTTAAAGATAAGTTACATATAGGACTTTAGATTCACAAATTTAGGATAGATGATAGAATAGTTTCTTTTAGTCTTGCTAAATGTTAATGGAATAAATATTGTTAGCTGTGATTCTTATTTGATAACTGATGTGTTATATATTTTGCTATGTTAAGGTTAAAACACTTCTTTTTATTTAAACAGAAAAGAGGAGATGATGGGAGATGCCATTATGTATATATGTTTCTCATACTGGTTAATAATAAAGAACTGTTGGCCAATAGGAAAGGAAGATAGGAGGGACTAGGAGACAAGGAGGAAATAGGAAGGAGGAAGGAGGAGTCAAGATGGAGAGTCTGAAGAGAGCAGTATGCCACCGGCTCCCCGGTAAGAGAAATACATAGATCAGCAGAAATGGGTTAATAATTAAGGCAGAGCTAGCCGATAAGAAACAAGTAACAGGGCCAACAGCATTGTATCAAATACAGAGTCTCTGTGTATTATTTGGGGCTGGCGCGGCGGCAGGACAAGACCAGAGGCGGCAGGCAGAAAAACCGTACACGTTACAGACCTCTCCCTGGCTGTCTATCCTGATCTTACCACCTTTCACATTCAATGGGATGTTAAGGCTGAAATTTTGAATGAGCTGATGACATGTAGTCTGCTACAAATCAAAGGGAAATGTCAAATACAAGGACTGGTCTCATAGAAGGAACTCCGTCAAAATGGCTTTCATCCTTGTGGGACCTTTCAACTAAGGAGTCTTGACATTAGACCCAGGTCAGGAAAATTACTAGAGAATAAAAAGCGTTTGTTTGTAAGCAATGGGGAAGAAAACTTGTTGCTCTTTTTCATTACTCTCCCTCATTTCTGGCAAAAAGATGGAGATGATGCCCTCTTCTGCCTCAAGGACAGAGGAATGCCGGGAATTCTTGGGGTGCATCTTTTGCAGTTTTCAAACAATCACAAAAAGACCGAAGAGATGAGGCCCTTTATAGGGGAATAAGAGGGACTGCTAGAGACTGCTGAACTATCTTTCCATGGTTGCTTAGAATTTGCATGACTTTTACCTTGGGAAAGAATCAAACTGCACAGAAGAGTCTTGAGCTTTTCAAAATTGTACCCCAGGAAAATGATGGAGGCTCTAGAGACAGTAAGGAGTGGCTATTAGGAAGAGCTCTAGAAACCAAAGAGCAAGTATTTTAGATGTGAAGACAACACTGTCCTTGGAAGATCCCAGACAAGGCAGTGGTGGAGGGGAATCTCTTTCCCATTTAGGCTACAGTTAGACTTGCAGTCTCTGTTTGATGTAACTGTGTTGGAACTCGGGAGTCTACTGAAGGAATAGTAGATTTCCAGAGGAGAGATGAATAGGCTGGGTGGGGCTGGCAAAGGCACTCGCTGCTCAATCTGACAACCTTAGGAGACAGGTGATGGTCCATGCCTGATGGCTGACATTCTGACTCCTTGGGATTTGACCTCAGGTCCTCATGCTTGTGCAGCAGGGGCTCTTATCCTCTCAGCCATTTTCCCAGACAAAAATTAACAAGGCAAAGCAAAACAACACTGACAAACAGGCTCAGAAGAATGGCGGCAGGATGAGGGAGGATTCAAGCAAACATAGGCATTCAGAAAACTGTTTATCCCACATCTTCCACTCCCTTCCGCAGAAGTAACCAATGGATGTGTCAGTTTCACAAGCACTCACTAGGAGTCAATGAGGGTTAACACGTCAGTAGAAAACCAGATATTCCACAATATGAAGACATTATTAACTTTTTGAGGTGTGATATCAAAACAGTCCTTATCTTTTAGAGCTGCTGAATTTATGCCCATAATGCTGTATCTAAGAGCGGTTTCCCAGTAGTCACTGGGGTGGCAAGCATGCCAGGAAACAGGAAAGTCTTAGTCATATACTGATAACTAGAACCTGAGAGCTCTGTATATTCCACCAGCCTATGCTTATGAAGATGCTTGACCGGTTGCTCCCCTAATGGGGCTGGAGAAGTGGTGAAGAAACTCCTAACTGTTCCTGGGGAGGACATGGGTTCAATTCCTAGCAATGGTTGTTAGCGGCTCCCAGCCACCTGTAACTTCATCTCTAGGAGACCTGACACCCTATTCTGGCCTTGGTGGAAGCTTGCACTCATGTGTGCATATTCACATACACACATACATACACATAAGTAAAAGTAAATCTCGGGAAAAGGAAAGAGAAGGCATGGAAGTTTGTCCTGGATATAGCTCCGAGACCAGGCACTGCTCCACTTGGCGCTCTTTCCTAACCCGTCCTTTCATGCAGGTAAATTGGAAGCCCCTTGTGGGCTGAGGCAGGACGTGATCAGACTGTCCATCTACTGCAGACCACATTTTCAGCAGCGTCTCCTCTGATCTTTTTCTTTTAACTAAGATTTTTTTTTTTTAAAGATTTATGTTTTGTTTTGTTTTGTTTTGTTTTGTTTTTTTTTTTTAGGCTGGGCATGATGGTACATGCCTTTAATCCCAGCACTCCCGAGGCAGAGGCAGGTGGATCTCTGAGTTCAAGGCCAGCCTGGTCACTTGAACAGAGTGAGTTCTAGGACAGGTGGGAGTACATAAAGAAAGTGTATCTCAATTTTTTTTTTTTAAATTTTGTGTGTGTGTGTGTGTGTGTGTGTGTATGCCACACCAGTATTCATATATATGCTATGTGTGTATGTGTGCTGGGAACAAAGCCATATGTATCCAACTGCTGATCCATTTTTCTCCAGCCCTATAGCCTCTACTTCCTTTCTACTGAGTCAGGGTCTCACTGTAGCCCTGGCTGGCCTAGAACTCACCCTGTACACCAGGCTAGCCTAGAACTCTCAGAGACCTGCCTGCCCCTGTCTCCCTTATGCAGAGATTAAAGGCGTGTGTCACCTGTCACCATGCCCAGCCTAATGCGGATGATTAAGAACTAGACCAAAGCTGAGGAATGAGAAGAAAAGAGAGAATGAGAAATAAGAAACATTAGAAATTATGGAACCCTAAGCAGAAAGAAGCAGTCAATATAAAAAAGGTTTCTGAGAGATCAGGAAAACTGACCCTCGGATGGAGATAAAAAACACTGTGTCACAAGCCTGATGGCCTGAGTTCAATCCCCAAACCCATGTTGGAGGAGACAACTCACTCTGAAAAGGTGTTCTCTGACTTCCACACATGCCCCCTCCCAACAAAAATAAAAGAAAGAACGTGGCATTTGCCCATGAGATTCAGCTTTCTGAGACAGGTCACTGGTGACGTTAGAGAAGTGAAGTCAGGTGACAGCATGAGGGCTGAGTGGGAGTGAAGAGTGCAAAGGTGGTGCTCCAGAAAGGGGTGCTCCAAGTCCCCTGTGCGCCTTCAGATTTGTCACTGGATGAGGGTGGCCAGGAGCTTTCAAAGCATAAGGCTCAGGAGCCATGTGGTGAGGGCTTGGGTGTGCAGGTAAAAAGGCCACTGAGCAGCAATGGGGGTTGGTGGCCACCAGAGTCCCCTGGTTCACGGGAGTGTGGACCTGCAGGAGTGAGAAATTTTCCCCGCCACTGCTATGTCCCCGCTTGTCAGGATTCAGGCACGGCTCAGGGGGGGAGGCTGTGGCAGAAGCTGATGCACGAGAAGGATTCATTCTGTCCCCTCCCATCCTTGTTGTGGGGTACAGAGGCCTGGAAATCTAGAAGCTCCCTATCCAGATGGGTTGCCTGGAGCACACTGGGTGAGTTCTGTGGTCGGTGTAGGCAAGAGTGGAGGGGATATGGCAAGGGCATTGTTTACTTGCGGGTTGTGTGAAGGACAAGGGATCTTCCCAGGGAAAGCAGGGTCTGTAGAAGAGGATGATCTGAGCTGGTGACAAGAGGACAGTGTGATGGCCAGGTGTGTCAAGGAGGGGTAAGGTACAGGGCCAGGGCAGGAGGGCCTGTGGAGGGAGTGTTCAGGAGGAAAGCTGAAGAGAGGGGCTCTGGGCTCAGGGGATAGCTAGGCAGGAGGATACACAGATGGCCAGTGGCCTGCATGCCAGCTAGATCACAGTGGCTGCTTAGCCAGCCGAGGGTGGTCCTTTCAGGAACACTGGGTATCATCAGCAGCTGATTCCTCCTTACCATTCATTTGTACAGGTGCTGGAGTCCATCCTTAGTGCTGGAAGCTCCCCCCCCCACTTACACCCAAAGACTGCCCCCTTGCCCAGCCCTCACCTCTTTGATGGCTGCCATGCGGACAGTTTCATAGTAATGTAGGGGTGCATTGGGTGTGTTCATGTCGTAGCCAAAGCCTGCGACTGCCACTTCATCACAGCCATGTAGTGCCATGGTCACTGCCACACTGCCAAGGGTTGGGATGTTCTGGAAGAGAGGAGAGGAAGCATGTAGAATTCTGTGGGGGGTGGGTAGGGCTGAGACCTCCAGAGCTAACCGGCCCATTTCCAAGGATGGGCCTTCCTCTCCATGGAGCCTCCTTCCCCACCCATTTCCCTCCTGAGACTCCCCTGCCTAGTCCTCCTCCTCTCTGCCCAGGAGTCTCACCCCCCTGCCCATGAGGCCGTTGTTGAAGGGCAGTCCAATGAGAGTGAAGGCAGCCTCCTGGATGAAGTATGGGTTGAGGATGCGAATCTCGGGGGGCTCCTTGGGCACTCGAGTGGCCACAGACTTCCAGAAGCCGTCGGATGCACTCTGTAGACACAGCATAAGAAGACATGAGCTGGGCGGGCGCCTGATGATGTCTCCAGGTGAATGGGAAGGACCCACACTGTAGACAGAGAAATGAGCAATGAGGAGAAGGGACGTGAGCGGAAGGGCAATTTGAGGTCTGTGGCATAAACCTGCTGACACAGGAAGGCTTTGACATGTGAGCGACCAGGGAATGTGTGCCAGGCACAGGTATGTGTTGGGGGAGGGTGGCCATGCTGCGGGGCCAAAGCGAGTAATGGAGGGCACAATGGAGCTTTGAGGCAAAGGACAAGTGTGGGGCACTGTTAGGAGTGCTGCTCTGTTGTGAGTGCAGGGGCAGGGTGTCCTTGGGTCACAGGGAAGACCAGCAGGCCCAGCTGTCCCGCCTCACTGCTAGAGGCTGGGGCCCACCAGAAGCTTCGTCTCATTTGCCTATCTGCTCTGGTGAGCTTGACTGCTTTCCCTTTTTCTGTCTTTCCTGGCTCTCGGTCAACTGTGCTAAAGTGGACCTAGAAAACAAAGACATTTCATGAGCTGTCACAGAACAGCAGAATGACACTCAGTCCTGCCCCTGACCAGAACTGGGTTGTCAGTACTATTGTGTGGAGAATAGTTCATTCTCTCTCATGGAGCTTGGTCCCAAATGTAGAAGCATTGCTTTTGAAACGTCTCCCAGCATCCAACTCCAGGCCTTCCCTCTTTAGCCTTTCCCTTCTTCCTGTCCAGCCTCATAAAGACTTCTGATCCCCTAGCCTTTCCTGGTCCAGACCCCCATGTCAGTCACTTCCGCTACTCTTTCATGAGCTCCCCTTTCTCTACCCTTACAACAGCGCTCTTTAGTATGCTGGAGGAAGCTGAGACACAAGCAGCGTCAGAACCATTACTATGGCCTCCAAAGTAGCAAGTTTGTTCCTTGCCTAGGAGACATGAAGAAAATCAGCTAACCTTAAAGAGGAAAGAACTGAGCACATCAAGGGGAAACGATCACTGGGCACAAGAAAAGAGGCCCAGGGGGGTCTGAGAGATGGCTCTGTGGATAAAGGCGCTTTCTCCCTAGCCTGAGGACTTGGTTTCATCCCTAGGACCCATATGGGGGAAGGAGAGAAGCAAGTTGTCCTTTGACTTCTACATCTCTCTCTCTCTCTCTCACACACACAATAAAATAAAATAAACAAATATATGTTTAAAAAAAAACCCTGAGAGATCCTCACTTGCAAGTCCATTTACCTGCTGATTCATCTCATTGGCCTGCTAGTAAATGCTCTACTACTGAGCCACATCCCCAGCCCAACTTCATAAACATCCTTACACATATACTTCAGAACACACACAGGGGATACACAAACACAGAGTTTAAAATAAGCAAATCTTAAAAAAAAAAAAAAAAAAAAAAAAAAAACCCACAGGCAAATTTAAGAGAGAAAAAAACATGTGGAGAAAAGTTTGTCACAAATAATAAAGAGGTTGTTTTAAAAGCTCATGAGAAGTAGCCAGGCATGATGATAATAGTCTTGTAATCCCAGCACCTGTGATGCTGAGGCAGAAGGAGGCTACCCTATGGCAAAATCCTATCTCAACAATATCACTGGCTCCAACACACAAAAACCAAAAATCATGGGAAAAAAAAAATCAATGAGACCTCACAGAAATGGGCTAGGGTTTTAGAGAAAGTTAAGTGGCAACCCAGGGCCATCCCCATGCTAGTCAAGCATGCGACTAATTACTCACACCCCCAGGCTGCAAGTCTGTTTATTGCAGTGGTACTTATGAATGTGAAATGCCATAAAAATCCCAAATGTTTACAAAAGCAGTGCAGCTAAGTGAGAACAGATACAGGCCCCAGAAATGGCAGACATGAGGATTGTTTTCTGAGAATCTTGTCACATATTTGACATCTATGTTGTCCACATCTTTTCCTCCTCCTCATCCCTTTCCTCTACTGGCCGTCCATCTTTCAAACCTGGGAGTACACTTCCCATGCTCCTCCATCCCTCACTTGTCCTGTTCTGGCCATCTACTTGTTACGTCTTACCTCACAAATCCATGCCTCTCTCCAAAGCCACTGCTGCCACCTCAGGTCCTTGTCTTATTATTGCCCATCAGGACTGCCATAACAAGTGGCCCATTTTTATGCCCGTTAAACACTCTAGAGCCCCACAGAATGAATGGGACATATGTGCCACATGCAAACGATTGTTGAATCCCAGTTGCTTATGTACAAGGAACTGAGTACCCAGAAGGGCTGCCTCTGCTTTCCAAGCTGTATTACCCTGCCAGAATGATCTTTCCAAACACAAACCAGCTTATATCATGCTGGCTGCCTCAGTTCATACCCCAAGCCCTCTGAACCACTGCTAGTAACTCCTCCATGCTCTTGCTACTGCTATCTCTAATACCCCCACCCACCTGATGCATCCCGCCTAGATCTGCCTCTTGCTCATCTTTCCTGATCTCCTGCACCCCAAGGAAGAAGTGCCCTTTATCACCTTTGGGAGGTGATAAAACACAGAGTCGAGAGCCTTGGTCTCGGGATTCAGCTTCAGCTCTGCTCAAGGGGGACTCTGAACAAGGAGCAGATTCCTTATGGACAAACCGGGGACCTCAATATTTATGATGTGGGTCACTATGATAATTACACAGGGCTGGGCTCCTCTCTGATTCATTTCTGTAGCCCAGGACACAGCTCAGCTGGGATAGGGCATGGTTACTGAAAGAGATACTACATTCTTCCAAAGCCCCTCCATAGGCCTCAGGAGCAGAAAAGCCCCAGATGGCCAGCACCTCCTCAGCCCTGTCTCTGTTCCAACCACATTCTCCTTGTCTGTCCTTTCATAGATAGATCAATTTCTAGGTCTCAACCTATTAAAAGTAGGCACCAGTTTTTGTGGCTTCTATGTCCTTCCCGAGGGCCGGTGGCTGTGTGTGTAATGGTGGGGATAGCAGGATGATGTAGGACCAGCGTGGAAGAGAACAGGCTAAGCCATTGGTTAGTTACAGAGCAGCCCCTCCTGGATGGGCCAGGCTGTGATGGATGTCCCAGAGTGCTGGTCGCAGGCCTCAGACCTCTCTTCTCTAGAGCCCGGCATGTCCCAACAGCCCACCCCCCTGTGCCTGTCCTCATACACATCAAGAGGAGAAAGAAAATACAGGTTCCCCACCCCCAGGAGCTGCAGGGGTGTGGGGAATGGGCACAGCAGAGGGAGGGGAGGCAGGGGGTTCCACCATTTATTTCTCTTTTCATCTATGTCACAGACACAAATGAAACATGTTCAAAGTCACACAACCTTTGAGGCTGTGCCTAGAATGAAACCTAGTGTCTTGATTCCAACATAGGTGTTCTTTCTGCCAGGCCATTATAGCTTACCACTCCTGTTTGCATCTGGAGTCTGCAGCACGGGGGAAAGACATCTCCCTTGCCTTCCAAGAGCTCCGAGGAGTGTCAGGGGTCACTCAGTGCCCATGACCCATTCTACATAGGGAACATGCTGGGCTGTATATACGGCTGGCATAGCAGACCACATTTAGCCTGGATTCCACTCTGGAATCCAGAATCTACCTGATATGGGATGTCCTTCTATATGCTGTGAATACGCATTGCTTTTATTGGTTGATGAATAAAGCTGTTTTGGCCAATGGCCAGAAAGAAGATAGTTTGACATTGGCCCGACAGAATATAGCTAGGTGGGAAACCCAAAGATGCAGAGGGAAGGAAGGCCGAGTCAGGGAGATGCCATGTAACCACCAAAGGAACAACATGCCAGAGCATTACTGGTAAGTCTCGTGGCAATACAGATTAGTAGAAATGGGTTAGTTTATGAGAGGGCTAGCCAGTAATGTGTTTGAGCCATTGGCCAAACAATTCTATTTACTATTAAGCCTCAGAGTGTATTTCATAAGCGGCTGTGGGAACTGATGGGCGGGACAGGAAGAATCCAACTACATCTACCCATGACCTGAGGCACTGCCATCGAAACCATCATTTGCATCTTTCGAATGTTTTAAAGGTCCAGGATCTAACCGAGATGTGAAACTAGAGGGAATCAGCTTATTGCAAATCCCTCTAAGAATCTGGAAAGAGGTGCCAGTGGGGAGGGCAGGGCCAGCCTCACTTCTCTCCGCTAATCTTCAGAGAGGAGAAGTGACTAACTCGACAACGCGTGCCCCATTTCCCGTAAGGAGTGAGTAGTCGCCTATACACATAATACACACATGCATACATGCTGATGTGCACACATATGTGAGGAGCTCTTCCTGTGTCCTGGGAGCAGGAGAGCACTTTCTGCCCCGGCCCCATATGTGTGCAAGCTCTGATGTTTGTACTGCCTTGGGGCAGTCAGAAGTGGCTAAGGGTAGTGTTGGGCCCCTGGGGAAGAGTGCCATGCCTGGGTCCCAAGTCCCAGGAGCCCACATTAGAGGTTCAGGCAGTGGTACAGTCAACATTTCTGAATTTCTTCTCTGTCTTCTTGTCAGTCACTGTCCTGTTGCAAAGCTTCCTGGAAAATTCAGGGAAAAGTAGAATTTAAGAGCAATGTGTGAAGCTGGAAGGTGCTGGTGCACACCTTTAATCCCAGCACTCAGGGGCAGGGGCAAGCAGATCTCTTTAGCGAGTTCCAGGACAGCCAGAGCTACAAAGAAAGATCCTGTTTTAAAAAACAAACAACTAAAAAAAAAAAAAAAAAGAAGTGTGATATGAGCTTTTGTTTTCCCAGCTATAAAAATATTACATATTGGGGCTGGAGAGATGGAACACCGGCTGCTCTTACAGAGGACCCAGGTTCAGTTCCCAGCACTCACATGGCAGATCACAACCGTTTATAACTCCAGTCTCAGGGACCTAACACCCTCTTCTGGCCTTTTTGGGTACCAGGCATGGATGTGGTACACAGATATACATTCAAGAAAAACACTGAACACATACATAAATAAGTAAAATTAAAAAATAAATCAGGTACCAACCAAATCTCAGCCTATCTCCTAACATCAAGCAGGCAAGCAAGCACACAGCCCACGACTCCTTTCCACAGACTTGTACAGTGTGGAAAACTGCCGCTCGCATTCCAATTCCACATCTCTGTGACCTGGGGGCACATCACGTCATCCGTTTAAGCCCCAGGTTCCTCTTGCATAAAACAGGGATGACAAGACCGACTTCCCAGAAAGCTGAAGGGATTAAAGGAGATGCTGTGTTTGATAGCATCTGGCAGTGTCTGGTATACAGCGAGAACTCAATAAATCTTTCCTATTATGACTGAGTGTTGCAGAAGCCAAAAGATTGAAACAGAGGGCGTGGCTGGAGGTATCAGCCACCACAGAAAGGCCAGCACGCATGCACACCTGCACAGGTCCACACCTGTGCCCGTTCAGACACGGGAGTGTGGAGCTAGCTTTTCCCGCTGCTTCCTGCAGGCTGGAGGCCTGCCTGATGCGGGGTGCATTGTCAAGCCCACCGCGGGCATGAAGATTGCTTCTGTCTGACTTCTCCCACCCACAGGGCACAACCCAGAGGCCAGTCAGTGCTGGCACCTCTCCTCCAGGACAGCTGTGGGCTGCATTCCTTGTCACTCCCTCCTCCAGGAATGTCCCTGCCTCGGTCAAGTCTGGGCTGGCTCCTGTGTGTGGAGCTGCCAGGCTCTCTGTTGATGCAACCTGCTCTGTTCTTCTCAGAATCGCCAGAACCACGTGGAAGAAGATCCGGGAAGAAAATATGGCAGTGTTCCCCTGCCAGGGTCCTGTGGAGGATTTCTTCAGAGGAGTCTGCCCTTCCGCAGCCACTGATAGGGCAGATGTGTCCACGGCTACAGACTCGGGCTAGGTCACCAGCTCTCCTGGGGTCTTTGTTATCCGCCACCATCTCACAGTGCTTCAGTTCCCTGCATGGGTCTGGTCTTGACCCTCTCGGGTTTAAAATCCTCAGTGGCTCCCACTGCCCTCTGGGATGGCTGGTGTCAGCAGCTAAGACTGCTGGTGTAAGATTCAACCCCAACTCCCAGCCGCTCACTCTATGCCCTGAGGCAATTCACGGCCCTTTCTAAGTCTCATTATCTTCAACTACAGGATAAGACTTCCAGGTCCAGCCTTATAGTGGTTTGTTGTTTTGACAGTTAGAAGCCACACATACAAAATGCTTGGCTCATAGCCAGCTTCTGTTCGCTTCTGTTATTGTAAGTCTTTAGCCCAGAGGCTGGAGAGAAGGCCGGTGGTTAAGCACACTTCCTACTTTGCCAGAGGGGGACAGCTCAGTGGTAAAGCACTTGCTTGATCATACTCCAGCACGGCAACAATAAGTGAGAAAATAAGTTACAAATCAGTCTATCAAGATGTTAAATAAACACAGTCTACCTTTACTTTAAAAAGTGCCATGGAACCAGGCAGTCTCTGTGAGTTTGAGGCCACTATGGTTAATAAACTGAGTTCCAGAAAGTGCCATGGAGGGCAGAGTTTGAACCTGGAACTCAGACTTGTGATCTATACTGACCATGATACTGTAGGGAAAGCTGGCCAAAGCCCTCCTCCCACCCAGGCCCCTCCCACATGGTAAGGCCGGCTCCTGTTTGTGGTCTCACTCTATTTATCCACACTCTGCTTGCAGGCCCTGCAAACAGCCTTCCAGGGTCAGAGGGTAGGCTCAGAGCAGCAGTCTCTACCCTCAAGGGTGGAAGTGGCCTTGGCCCTGGAAGGGTGGATGATATGTTGGTCTCCAGGATTTGATCAAGGACTCAAAAGGGAAGATGAGCCTGAGGTGGGAACTTTGCTTTTGGGCTTCTATATTTTTCTTCACTCCATCTCCTTGGATGTGGCCAGAATATGGCGAAGTCATACACTTCTTTACTTACTTACTCTAAGGGCAGCAATTTTCTGACATCATACCAGTTGAATGTATTTGTTTGTTTGTTTGTTTCGAGTAGCCCTGGCTGTCCTGGCACTCACTCTGTAGCCCAGGCTGGCCTCAACTCACAGAGTTCCACCTGCCTCTGCCTCCCAAGTGCCGGGACTAAAGGTGTGCACCACCACTACCTGGCTGAATGGAACGGCTTTTAATTCGCTAAATAACACACACCTTGCTAATGTCATTCCTTCTCTGTGCCCAAAACTTCTCTCATCTGGCCATCCTCTAAGCAGTAGTTAGGACCTGGAACTTATATTAAGTATCCCAGGGGCAGAGAGATGAGGCATTGAACCCTTTGACCAGGGTAGCTAGCATCTGTTGCCAGGCCTGGTTGCTTGTCCTGACCCAGCGACTCTTGGCCCTGAGGGTGGGCATTCTCCTCAGTGGGCTCAATCTCACTTCCCAGGAGGCATTTGGTGTGATGAGGGGTTGCCATGTTCACTGTCCCATCAGTCTCTACAGCTGTGTGACAGGTGGCTGTGGCAGAGGGAGAGGACAGCTTAGTTCCTAACACTGACTCTAGCTCTCTGTCCGCCAGCCTTCCTCACATGCAAAGAACAGGAAAGTGACCGTGAAGGCGGGTCCAGATGTCCATACCCACTGTGGGCTCGCTATATTGCTGCTACGTGCTCCATTCAGCAGTGACAGCCATAATTTGCGTTACTAATCCCTTTAGGTTTGGCTACTATAAATACCACACAGGTTTTCCCTTCCTCTTGGCACTAAGTACCACTTCCTTTCCCAAACTCATGCCCTCACTGGTATAACCCGGGAGCACCTGCTCCCCACTCTGGTCAATGGACTGTGTTATAATTTCAACATAGTTTTTGAAAATGTGATCGGTGGCAAATGGCACCCTGCTGCCTGCTCGTGCATGTCTCCAGCTGCTAGGAAGGCCACATGCATCTCTGTTGCAGTTTCCTCCTCATTTCTCCTCCCCTTCTTAGCTGCTGAGCTCTGATGGCTTCCCTGACAACCCTCAGAATAATAATCCTTTGTCTATCGCAATTTCTAAACATGCTTTCAAAATGTTTGATATAATATTTTTATTTGGTTTAAATTGATATTGCCAAGTTTCTTCTAGCATTTCTGCGCCTTAAAAAGTTTGTCCCTTCCTGCCAAGCATGGTGGCTCAAACTTGTAATCCAAGCACTTGGGAGGTAGATGCAGGGACACTGCTCCCTAACAACTCCAGTCAGGGGATTTGACTCAGTTTCAAAACATAAGGAAAAAAAAAGAGGAGGAGGTGGTGTGGGAAGGCTGAGTGTGGTGACACATAGCCTTCATCCCAGCACCAGGGATGCAGAGCCAGGTGACTGTCTCAGAGTCAGGACAATACAGTTAGAGCCTGTCTCCAAGACAGGCTGTGGGCTGTGGGGGTGGGGGGTGGGACAGAAAGATGGTTTAGCAGGTAAAGGATGCTTGCTGCCAAGTCTAACAACCCGAGTTTGATCTCTAGAACCTGAGGTTGGAGTTTGACCTATTGAACCCACACAATGTAAAGAGAGGACTCGTTCTTGGAAATTGTCTTCTGATGGTCACATGAGAACTGTTGGATAAATAAATTAAAATAATTTTTAAAGCTTTTTTTTTTTTAAACAGCTTGATATCCTACTTTCTTTGATACTACCAGTTAGATGTGGTGTTTCACACAATCTCAGAATCTGGGAGGCTGAGCTGGGTAGATTGCTGCAAGTTCAAACCCATCCTGAGCTACACAGTCTGGGCCAGCCTGGGCAGCACAGTGAGAGCCGTTTGGGGTTTGTTTTGATGTGAAGAGAGGGTGAAAAAAGCTATTTGGAAGCTATGTGTGGGAAAAGCCAAGAACAAAGAGAAGAGTGAGCGTGAGGTGGCCGCAGGACACTGACAACTCAGGCAGGCAGTCCGGGACTGCTTAGCTTTCATATCCTTTATCAAGGAATCTTCTTGGAACTAGGGAAGAAAAGCAAACATAGTAAAGAGGATCCCCAGGGGAAGCAAGAGATCAGGAAGATAGAAGAGTCCAGAACCCAGAAGAATCATCTCCTGGGGCAGAGAAAACACGAGAGGAGAGATCCAGATGCACTGCCCCATGTTCTGGTTAAAATCCTGCCTCCTCAGAAGCTACCAGCCTCAGTTTCCATGTCTATTCCTTTCAGTACATTAGCTGTGCTCCAACATTGCTCAAGGGCATGGGCGTGTGATAGGCAAGGCTGTTCCTGCCTCCAGGAGCTGGAGAGGAATTCTAACAGTCCTGGATGGTGCAGGCTGAATGCAGTAGTGTGAAGCAGGATACACATTTTGATGCTTCCAGGATGGAATGTATGTGTCGGATATGAGAGAGTGGCAAGGACAAGGGAGGCTCTGGGGATGTCAGGGTTTGAATATGATCCTGCAGGCCGGTGGCTCTTTCGCTTGAGTTTACATCTGGGGGACTCCTTCAAACGGACCACTGCCCACCTCCCAGTTTCTCATTCAGAAGTTCTACGGTGGGACCTCCCCTGAATGGCAAGACTCCAGGTGATACAGCCGCTGGGATGCTTCAGCATGGCTCTGAGGGCAAACGTGGTAAGCAGACTGGAGGAAACAACCAGAAGC
This sequence comes from Phodopus roborovskii, assembly GCF_943737965.1. Taxonomy (NCBI): domain Eukaryota; kingdom Metazoa; phylum Chordata; class Mammalia; order Rodentia; family Cricetidae; genus Phodopus; species Phodopus roborovskii. Next base: position 8,192,775 of record NW_026126448.1, read on the forward strand.
AGAGAGCTGGGAAGCTGCTGAAATCACTGGAGCAAGCAATTCGTAGAAGGTCTGGCTGCTTATGGATCTGGGCAATGAATGCCTGGACACACAGGGCAAAGAGAGAGTGGAAGGAATCAGGGCGCTGAGAGCTTTGGTCACTGGCTTGTGAAAACCAAGGACCGCCCTTATACACTTCCAGGTCACAACACGTGCCCTGAGGGTACCAGTTGGTGAGCTGTCCCTTTACAGTGAGGCGGAGGTGGAGTCTGCATTTAGGATCAGAAAGTCAGTCCAACAGAGGGGTGGGTCTGGATGCCAGGCTGGAGGGGCTGGGAAGCCAACGGGCCTGGCTCTTCCAGCCGCCTGAGACAAAAGCAAAAGGGTAAGTAAAACAATGGAAGGGCTTGAACTGTTTTACTGTTTACTTATATATTATGTACTCTCTCTCTCTCTCTCTCCCTCTCTCTCTCGTCTCTGTGTGTGTCTGTGTCTGTGTGAGCCATGAGATGCTGATAAAGTAACATCATGGGCTACAACCTCACCATAGCTTGTGTTGGGGGATCAGAGGACACCTTGTGGGAGGTGGTTTTCTCTCCTCACACCACGTGGTTTCAGGGAGCAACCTCAGGTCTGCAGGTTGGGTGGCAGTTGCCCTAACCCACTGAGCCACACTGCCAGCTCACAGGCTTATTTGTATACTTTTGGTTGTGAGTCTAGCCTTTAACAGCTGAGCCATTTCTCCAGCTCCTAGGCTTATTTTTAAGGGGAGAAAGGACAAATAGATGTGAGAAGAGGCTCGGCAATAGAGGTGAGAAGGAGATGGGAAAGAACACCGCCTCAGGGGATGCGGAGAGGCGTCCTAGCTCAGGGGAAAAAGGACCCTGATCAAGAAGGCTAGGGACGTGGAAGGAGAGGACAGAGGCAGATGTGGATTCTAATGTGGTGGTTTGAGTGGGAATGTCCCCCCTAGGCTCAGATGTTTGAACTTGGCCCCCCCGTTGGTGGAGCTGTTTGGGTAGGCCTAGGAGGTGTGGCCTTGCTGGAGGGAGTGTGTCACTGGGGGTGGGCTTGGAGGTTTTAAAAGGCTCAAAACATCTCTCCTATACTCTCTGCTTCCTGCTTGTGGTTAGAGGATGGGCTCTCAGCTGTTCCTGATGCCATGGCTGCTGTCTACTGTCACGATTTCCTGCCATGATGGACTCCTGGCCCTCTGGAACCAGAAAGCCCAATAAAACCTTCCTTCTGTAAGTTGCCACAGTCATGGTGTTTCAGCCCAGCAATAGGAAAGTAACTATTACACACGTGTGGACTGGAGGTAGGGACGCTCAATGATGGTAGTCTTTATTTACTTGCATGCTAGATGAGAGGCCTTATTCTTTCCTTTCCCTCTGCATGGTGGAACCATAGCCACATTGGCCTGGTCCAGACAGGGGCTTCTTGGTAGATGTCAGCTTCTCTGAGTCACTGGGAAGATGACAGGTAAGAAAGGGAAGGCCCCACAGGGGCTCTGCAGCCCTGGGCCACCTGGTGTCCTGGGGGCACAGCTGGGAAGGCTGGCAGAAGCACAAGGTGATTGCCTGAGTGACCAGATGAGGTGCTTTGTCCTTCAAATGTCCTATCCTCTCCAGTCTTCATCTAGGGCCTGGATAATAACAAGCAGTGTCATGTGGGGCACTGGGCCTCATGTTCTGACATGTCAATGATTATGTACACTTTCCATATAGTCTGAGAGTGTCCTAAATGGAGCATGACCTCCTGGGTTCTGGGGTCTCCACATGAAGGTTCCTTTTGTTTGGAAAATCTGACTTGTTCCTTCCTAGCTCTTCCTACATCTTCTCATTAGGCAGTGTCTCCCAGGAGGCCTTCTCTTGGTCTTCCCTACCTACCCCAGCTCTTAAGAAGACACTTTCTGCACTATGCAGTAATTCCAGTTTGGGGACTGTGCTTCCCTTACACTGTGATGATTTCTGGTCTAGAACAGAACTGAATTTGTCTTTGAAGTCCTAGGGGCTGGCTCAGGGCTTACACCTCACTAATGCCTGGCCAACAGCTTGGTGCACAGGGGAGGCTGCAGTCTGCCTCTGAGAAGAGCTTTTAACTGAGCTGTATCTCCCATCACAGATTTACCCCTCTCCCAAACTCCACCCTCCCTCTTAGCCTTACTTCCCTACCAGCGCCTTGCGTGGACATGCTTATGTTGGGAGGCCATTAGATATCCTTGCTGGTTTGATCAAGGCTCCTGGGACCAGGGAGGTAAAAGGTCTTTTGGTAACCAGTTTGGAGCTATCTCTGCCACTGTTCAAAGTGGTTATACACGGGGAAGGGCAGAGCCATCAACATCTTGCAGTCCCACATCTTCCCTGTTCCCAGTTCCCTCCTGTGTATTGGAAAAGTACCTGCCATAAGCAACATAGCAGCAGGCAGCAACTGCCGAGTCTCATGCCTGTGTCCCTTCCCAGCAAACAGAACACTAAGACACTTGCGATGCAGAGAAAGGCATGGATATTACTGGTGTTACTGGTAGATCACTCAGAAGACCAACGCCATCCTTGAGTGTGGTACCACAGAAAGCCCACAGGACTTTAGAAGATTTTTTGTCACCTTCCCTCTTCCCATCACACTCAGAAGGTGTTCTCCCTGATACAGGCTGGCCATGTGTGCCCGGGACAGGGCTGAGCACACCCCCCATTGCCTCATCCACTGTGTCAGGATCTTGACCTAATGGCTGCCAAGGCCAAGCTACCAGACCAAGTGGCAAACTCCTTAGTCTTCCTGGGAACAGCTCCCCCATTTCTGTTGACTCTCCCTCCTGCCTTGGGGAGACAGGAAGAACTTTGATTCCACTGGCCTTGGTGCTCTCGGAGCAGAGGTGACCACACCCAACTGGCTGCTGCACATCTCTGGTCTGCTGTCCCCAAGGGATTTAGACTGCCCCACTTTCCCCCACACTGCCCCTCAGAAAGCAGGAGCTGTGTAGTGACTGGGCACCATGTACGGGAAACCCTCTGGCTCTCCTGCCCTGAGAAAGCCACAAAGGCTTTGATAGGTGTGTTACGAGTATTATTCTAAGTATTTCCACGTGGTCTCATCTTAGCGGAGAGTGGGCTCAGACCTCTGTTCTCTCCAGTCTCCCCATGCTGACTCCTCCTTGCTACTCCTAGAATCCTCCTTGTCTCCTAGTCCCGCCTATCTTGCTTTCCTATTGGCCAACAGTGCTTTATTCATTAACCAGTATGAGAAACATATTTACAGAATGACATCTCCCATCATAGGTGTCTATGGGCCAGCAGCATGTGGGCTGGTGAGCAGAGAACATGAATGAGAAGGGTGTCCCAAGGCAGATCCAATTCACTCCCATTCCCCCCCCCCCTGAAGTGCTTGTCTCCTAGCTTAAGGCAAACAGAAGGGCTGTAGGAATTCTGAAAGGAGGGGAGCCCTCCCCCAGCCCCATTCCTCCCTAGTTGGTTAGACAAGAGGCTTGTTGAAGCCAAACCAATCACCTGCTTTTTCCCTTTCCTTTCCTTTGGAGATCTGGGCTCTACCCAACATAGCCAGCTGCCTTGCTCAGCCTGGTTCTGAGATGGGCTCCCTTCCCGGCTGCCCCACCTACCTGAGCTTCTGGACCTGACTTCTGTCTTCTCTCTTGCTTGCTACCTATTTGACACTATCTGCACTTGGCCTTGGTTGGAAGGAGCTGTGGAGTCAAATCAAACTGCACTGAGACCTTCACAGGCAGGCTAAGCTGTTCTCACCCCCAACTTCTAAATCTGGAAGAACAACTAATTCCTTCCTGAAGGCAGAGGGCAATCTGTCATCAGTCTCCTGGAAGAGGCCTGGGCACTGGGAGATGAATGGCCTGAGCCCTCCTCTGGGCTGATGATGGCTGGAGGGGAGGAGACTAACATGGGGGATGGGAGACAGACTCAGACAAGGACTGAGTTGTTGGCAGGTGTCCCCACAGGCCCAGAACTGGGAAACAGAGTTCTAGGAGGGAGCCCAGTGGGTGGTCTACTAATGGGAATCCGACCCTACACTACCATCACTCCCTGAACACATGAGCCCAGACCCTGGCCAGCTCAGAGCAGTCAGCACAGAATCTAACCATATCCAAAGAGGAGAGACTTAGTGGCAGGCTGGAGACCAACCGACAGGCTAGCAGTGAAAATCTGAGGTAGAAAATGGTCTGGGTTCATGAACTGGGGAGCTGGCACCCTTGGATTGAGGTCGACTGCCCCTGTAGAATGACCCTGGGATCTCTAGAAGGCTTTCTTTCTCTGTTGAGAAGGAGGAAAGGCCATAAGAGCAGTCGGAACGCTGCCAGGGAGGCAGCTACAGACAAGGGTAGGAGTCTGTGAAACCTGGGAGTCCCCACGGGGCTGGCATAGGGATCAGATGCAGAAGCTGAGAAAGCACAAGCCCTTGGCTATCTGGAGGTAAGCGGCGGAGGGCAGGCATTCCAGCTCCGGGAGCTTGTTAGGGACCCTTGCTGGATTTGCTGTCTTTTAGCCTGGGTCATTTTGAGTTTACTATTTGTTCTTTGTGGGGTCCAGTTAGGAGTGCCTGCGGGGCTGGGGGGCTGGGGGCAGGAGAAGGGCTGCTTGCAGCAGGGAGCTCACCACTCTTTCCTTGTAGACGATGTACTTCAGCCACTTGAAGTCCTGCCATTTGAAGCCAGCAAGGACAAAGAGAGAGTCTCGTTCGTACTGCTCGGGCCGCTGCATGGCGCCCTCAGGGTAGGTGATGCGCAGGGTGGTCTTGCTGCCCACATCCCTCTCAAAGCCCTTCACAGGTGCCGAATTCAGTCTACAAAGAGCCAGTGCAGTCAGAGCTGGCCTTGGGCCTGTGTTTGGGGAGGTACCCTGGACCCCAAGCACCCCAAGTGCAGTGTAGGACTCCAGGCCACCTACTGGTTCATTTTAAAACCTGCCAATCCAGCAGCATTCTTGAGGCTAGGTAACCAGATGGTGAGACAGTTCTCAATGCCCAGGGCTCAGGATTTGGTCCACGACATGCATGTGCCCAAGGTGTTGTTCAGGGGAGCTCACCTGACCACAATGTCATAGTCGTCAATTCGTGACCCCAGAGACTTGTTGGCAAGGACCCCTCCATTGCCTACAATGATGCAGCGGCGGCAGTGGAGGCTGAGGGGAGAGAGCAGAGGCCTCTGAGGGTGCCCCCAGCTTTGTTCCCATTGTCTCTTTGCCCTCAACTCTACTGTGGCTTTGGCACAAGGAAGCTGGGCTCTGGGAAACTCACTTTCCACTGCTGGGCCCTGGGACACTTCTAAGAAAAATATAGGAGAGGTCTGGGGACCGGTTCAGGAAGCAAGGAGGGGGCCCTGGTAAGACTCTGTTCTGGGTAGAGGCTCCCTGTGGGTTAATGAGACTTGATGGGGACAGGGAAAGTGAGGGAAGCTTGAAGATCTCACAAAAGAGCAAGGATAGGCAAACAAAACTTGGTGCTTCAGGACTTAAGGCCAGGCTTAATTTCAACTCAAGCCTCTAGGCTTCCATAGCCCCTGATAGTCTTGCTCACTCTTGTCTCCTACCCTGACCTGAGGCTTTCCCCTCCAGGGTCTGTGGGCTCCAGAACTGCTCACCCCAGACTTAAGCTCTGTTCCCTGTTAGCTGCCTTTACCAGCAGCCCCCATCTTCAGTTCTTATTCCAAAACCAGTGATGTCTAAGGGCTGAGAAGCCTTGCAAAGTGCTTTACTGGGCAGACACACATCTACAGCTGTCCTACTTACACTCTACCCACAGTGTTACTGTGTGTGCGTGGGGAGGTATGGTAGAGAACCTGTCCAAACCCAGCAAAGAGCAGCTGGCCCACAACTCATGGCAGAGAGCCAGGGAGAAGGGGACGGGCTCACCTGTCCAAAGCAGGGGTCAGGCGGTACTCTTTGGTGACTGACAAGATGGCTTTGATCAGATTGTCTGTGGACAGAGGAAGAAGGTTACTGTTAGTGGGTCACTTACATTCCCAGAAAATATTTGCTAGTAATCTTCCTGGGAGGATGGGGGGGGTGGGTAAAAGGAGCTGTGGACTCAAGGGTGGGCTGGGCCGCTGTTTTCACTTTTCTCTTGAGCCAGGAGATGGAGGTTGGGAAGTAGGCAAATCTAGCTAGGCTCTAACCGCAACATGTACCTTCTTCCCAGGATCCTTCACCTTCCTTGGAGACTCACCTGTTTTTTCCATAGCTAGGGCATACATCCTTGGGCCAGGGCCTTATTTGGAATGGGAGTCTCTAGTTGGAGATAGATCACTGATGTCTTACCGCTGTGTCTCATGGAGCAGAGTCCAGGGGACAAATCAGACAACCAAGACCACTCGAGTAGATCATACAGCCTCCTCACTTTCCCTGATTCTGTACAGCCCATCCCAAACCTGCTCTTGACAAGCTGCCTCTTCTTCCTCACCCACCATGCCCTGCAGCCAGGGCATCTACCCACCAGCACTCCACACACGACTGTCAGCCAGGACCATGAGATCTCTGCTCTCTGAGCCTGAACCACTACTCAGATCTCATTGTCTTGACCTTGGGGTGACTGCTCTCCTTTAGACTCTGGTGCAATAAGAGCTTTATACCATAACAGAAAAGAAGCTGTTGGCTCAGTCAGATTCTGGCTCTGCTACGTAAGACCCTGTAACATGCCACAAATGGCTGTCTTTCTTTGGGCTTGTTTTCTTGCTTGCCTCTGAAAAAATGATGGCAATCCCTACTTGGCTGAGGTGTTGGGTCGATGTAATGTACATGAAGGTCTATAGACAAGCCGCTTGGCACTACCACGACAGAAAGCATCTTTGTAATAAAATAAGGAAACAGTGCCCACAGACAGAAAGAACCCTGAGGCTATCCTCCAAGGGCCCAGCACAGAAATGTTCACACAAGGAGACACGTGCGAGAGAATCTTCACTGCAGAACTGTTTGCAACTGCAAAATGCTGGAGGCAGTTAAAACATCCACTGAAGGAAAATTACATGTGGAACACAGACTACTACCTGTCAGTAAAACAATGACAAAAACAAAACACACACACACAAAACATCAATGAGGTATAGCTATATGTACCAATATAGATAAAGCTAGAATAAATATTTAAAATGTCATTTTAAAGAATGTATATATACACACACACATCATATATATATGATACATGAAAATTTCTAAAACTTAAAAAGGTCAACACACAAGCACACACATAGATCCATACTTTTTTTTTTTTTTTTTTGAGACAATGTCCAAAGCCCTGGCTAGCCTAAAACTCAAGATCAGCCTGTCTCTGCCTGCCCCCAGCTCTGGGATTAAAGGCATTCATCACCATGTCCCATAAAGAAAAAATGATTTATGTTTAATGGATATGTAAATAAGTAGCAAAAATAAAAACCAAGGCAAAGGAACACTAAACGTCAACATCAAAACAAGAATAATGGACAGTGGGCTGGGGAGGGTCAGTGGGTGGGACAGTAACCAGAAGCTCTCCCATAGCTCTGGCTTCATTTCTTTCCTTTTTCTATATAGAGGGGTTAGCTCTCAGGCATGTCTGCACACCTTCTGTGTGTCTGGTGCCAGAACTGGGCACGGGATGCCCTACGACTGGAGTTATACACAGTCATGAGCTGCCATGTGGGTGCTGGGAATTGAACCTGGGTCCTCTGGAAGAGCAGCCAGTGCTCTTAACCACTGAGCCATCTCTCCAGCCACACCATGATTTATTTTATAAATTAGGAAGACAGTGCATGGTGTCCATTATATTATTTTACTTATTTTATTAATTTTGAGACAGGATCTCATGAATCCAGCTGCAACCCTGATTTGTAGCAGCTGAAAGTGACCTTGAACTTGTGACCCTTCTGCCTTCACCTCTCAAGTACTAGGACTTCAGGCATAGGCATGAGCCCCCATGCCTCTTTTTATGTGGTCCTGGTGTCAAATTTATGCAGGCAAACACTACTAATTCATCTGTACCACGAGCCCTTTATTATATTATTCTAACTTTTTTTTTTTTGGTATGTTAGTTCGTGTAGCAAGCACTGGAAATAAAAAAAATACAACTTTGTCTTTTTGTTTTATTTGGTTTTGCTGTACTGGAGACTGAACCTAGAACCCTGCATATGCTATGTAAGCACTCTCCTACTGAGCTACACTGTAGTCCCTCATGTAATTTTTTTTTAAAGGTGGTAAACTGGGCATGGTGACACACATGCTTTTTATCCCAGCACACTGGAGGCAGAGGCAGGTGGATTTCTGTAAGTTCTTGTCCAGCTAAGGAAACATGGTGAGACTGTGTCTCAAACACACACACACACACACACACACACACACACACACACACACACACACACACACACACACAACCCACCTTCAGGTACAGATGAGGGACTGCGCATGGGCAGGATCTCCATAAGCTCCATGGGAGTGGGCCGAGGAGCAAACCTTTAACAAGGTTCTACACTAAGTGCCTCCAGATACACCTTAAAGTGGGGACATTTCTCACTCCCTTCTTGTCTCACCTCCAAATTTACCCCAAAGGAAGAGCTCATCATTATTAGTTGACCAAGGACAAGGGCACACATGGGGCTCTGCTTTCTGTGATGGGAACCTATTACAGAAGGGCACCGGTGTGGAGCCACTCTCTTCTTGCTGGCTGGGGATGCTAACGGCCTTTGCTGTCCTTTGGAGCTACACAGTCAGTCCCGAGTGAGGATTCAGGAGGAAGGACTCATCTGCCTGGATACAAGCATTGAGGAAGGAGGTTCACATATGACTTAAACTAAGCCACTGGATGTGCCTCTTGGAGGCTTGAGGTCGGTGCCCCAGTTCAACAGCATTTTTGCTGGCTTTTGTATTCTTTCCAGGGAGGGCTGGGCTAGTAGAGTAGAGGGCTAAGTCTCCTGATCAAATGCTGTCACCCCTTTAATGGCTCTTTTCTTAACCTTATACCACAGCATGTTTTCTATTTAGCTGACAGGGGAACCAAAGCTCAGGCAGGTTAAGAAAGCTTTGCAAGGTCACAGCTAGGCAGAGGTAATGTAGGGCTCTGACGCCTCCCTGACCTTCCCACCAAGCCCTGAAACAGCCAGGCACTTGACAAAGAAGCAGGGCTGTGTGGAAGGAAGGGGGTCCCTAAGGTGAAGGGAAGGGAAACTGGATAGAGAAAGGTTAGCTTGGGACAGAAAAAGAATGATTAGAGGGAGGCTAAGTCAGCATGAAAGACATTGGGCAGGGGTTACAGGAACCTGGTGTGTGTTATGTTGCTGTCTGTCTGTCTGTCCTTTCCAGGAACCTTTCCATGTAGCCACAGCGCTATGACAATGTCTCTAGAGCATCTCTTCTGCAATCTCATGACACTGGATCTGGTCCTGCTCTGAGTACCTGCTCCTTCACTAGAATAAAGCTAGAACAAACAGAGTGTATACACACATCACTGTAGTATACCCAGCTCCGGCCGGTGCAGAACAATCTCCAGCAGGGAACTGTTCTGTTGTTTTGATATGAGGTCTCATTATATAGTCCTGGCTGGCCTGGAACTTGCTATGTAGACCAGGCTGGTCTCAAACTCAGAGATCTGCTGCCTCTACTTTTGTGATTAAAGGTATGCACTGTACCACAATGTCAATCTCTCTTCCCCCCCCCACACACTTTTTGTGTGTGTGCATGTATGCACACCCTCTTAAAAATGGTTACCATGGAGTCAGAGAACAATTTATCATGACCGACTCTCCCTTCCACCACGTGGGTTCCAAACATTGGACTTACTGAGTAGCAAACACCTTCACCCATTGAGCCATCTCACCAGCCCCTAGTTCAGAACTTCCAGGGACACAGCTCTGTCTTGAAGTACAAGGAAATAGCATGGGCAAATGGGGTGTTTAATGTTTAAAGGGTTCCCAACATACCTTGGCCTTTGATTCCAAAAGGTGGCACGAACTCTCGGATCCTAGCCCACTTTCGAAAGGAGTCATCCAGGAACATGGGTGCTGGTTTGGAAAACCTGGAATACATCAAAAAATGCAATAGGCTACAGTGCTGGTTGGCTCTTAGGTACACAGCCTGGTGATGGGCCTGGGAAGCCACCCTCCACATTCCAGTACACCTCCCCCCTTCCTCAACCTTTTAGCTGGGTAGTTGCTGATTTTATTGAGTAGAGCTTGAGTCTGAGAAAGTAGGCCTGGTTAGCCTTTATTTGGCTGTGGGAGTGGAGGGACAAGATCTACTCAGCGAGGATTAATGTCTGAGTGCTGGAAGCTCTCTGGAGTGTTATCCAGGCATCCATCTCCACTCACTGCTGCCCACTATGTTCATCCAATCTGGGAACATGGGGATAAGACAGTGCCAGCAGAGCACAGAAGTATCCAAAACTCCAGCCGGTACGGGGAGGCAGAATGCTGGAGAGGATGCTGGGAGTCAGACCACCCAGGGTGAGGAGGAAGGCAAATTCACAGTGACACAGCAAAGTGGGAAAAGTATGGGAGAGAGAATTTTACTAGAAAAGAGAAAGAAAAAGCAGAGTCCTGTGATTAGGGTGCAGGGCCAAGAGGAAAGGTCAGACCAGCTAGAACTGGGGTATACTTGTTGGCGAACCCTAAGTTCCTATGGAGCTGGGGAAGTGACTAATAGGGTTTAAGCCCATAGGAAAGATGGAAAGGAAAGGGGAAAGAGAGGGGAGGGGGCAGAGGGGAAGGGAAGGGCATAGGAGAAAGGAGGGAGGGAGAAGGGATGCTGAGTTAGGAGGAGGGAGTGGCAAAATATTTCTCTTCTTGGGCAGGGCAGGGTGAAGGCTTGGGGACGATTCTACAGGTCACAAGAAATGTAAGGGACAGTGGACAATGTTATAGGAGTTAAGCTCTTTAGAGACACCTGGAGGACATTTCACATGGAACCAAGCACTCTGGTTTGAGACCTGCACAGCTGCAGCCTTGGAGGTGGCCAGCATACTGGTTGTGCCGAGAATCTCTTTGTGGGCGCTCCTGATCAAGAGTGAGGCCTAGGCCTCAGTTGACTACATACCTTTGCTTCTGACTCAACCCCAGTTAGCTCACTGCATAGCATAGCAGGAGGCTACAGGAAAGCATCTACCACACCCCTTACCTCCCACCCAGAAGCTAGACACTCCTTCCTCACATACTGTAACCTAAAGCATCCATCTCTTACCACCATCATCACTAACTCCACTAATCCACCATCCCAGGAGGAAGAAGCTAAACAGTCACTCAGAGGCCTAATATCATTAGAGGCCCTGACATGAAATTGAAGATGGGTCACACTAGTGTTGGGAAATGTACAGGCAAGGAGGCAAGCACACATACCCCAACCCTGTACCATAGACACAGTTACCCTTTTTGGCACATATCAAATCTGATGCTCCCTTGCACATATGATTTCGTAGATTGCTTTCTCCTAATTCATAGAGACTGGGTCCAACTACAGAACCTGGAAGCTGTTGACCAAGTGACCCATTTCAGTCCCCAAAAGGGACAAATGAAGATGTGACCAAGTAAAGTAAGAGTTGCCAAATTAATAAAGAGGCAAAAAAAAAAGTTCACAGGACAGACTGTGGAAAATTCATGAAATGAGCCAGATAAGCCTCATAAAAACCGTCCTTTCCGAGCATGTAACCTATTCTTTTCCTACTTTACGATGCTTTCAAACACTCACAACTCTGCCTATTCTTTATTGGGTCTTTGTGTTGTAGTTGCTTACCCTGTAGCTTCTTTTTATATCCCTTCAAGGAATGAGCCAGCCCCCTCCAGTGTTTTCTACTGCTGGGTGGCTGCACCCTTTTACAAACAGCACCCGTCCGACCTACCTTTGCAGTGTATATACTTTTTTTTAAAGACAGGATTTCTCTGTGTAGCTTTGGAGCTGTCCTGGTACTTGCTTTGTAGATCAGGCTGGACTTGAACTCACAGAGATCTGCCTGCCTCTGCCTCCCAAACACTGGGATTAAAGGTGTGTGCCACCACCGCTCAGCTTTTTTCCTTTGCCACACTGCAGGTACAAACCAGGTCTTTGTGCCCAGCAGAGACCTGTTCTACCAATAAGCTACATCTTCAGCCTTAATTTTTCTTTCTTTCTTTTTTTTCGAGACAGGGTTTCTTTGTGTAGTCCTGGCTGGCCTCAAACTCAGAGATCTGCCTGCCTCTGCCTCCTGAGTGCTGGGTTTACAGGTGGTTTGTTCAGACTGGGATGGAAGCACAGTCCACACACTACACTGATCTCTTTACCTCTTCAGACCATAGTTTGCTCCTTTCTCTCCCCCTCCATTTCAATTTGTGTCGAAGGAGAACACATTGCTTAGTCTATAGACATATATTTTCTTTATAGGACCTATTGTTGGCATGTTTCTTTGTCATCTGCCCTCTGTAAACTGCAGCTAGAGCTGAAGGCTTCATCAGATTCATGTTCTGTCCTCTAGGATGAGAACCTCTGGGACACACAGATGCTCCCTGTGGTGTTAAGAGCATGGCTTTGCACACAGTGCCTTTAGCAGTCTCTGGGGTGAGTGCCTAGACCTGCTCTTTCTTTTGATGATGGAATTAGAAGCTGTCATTAACATCTATAAGCATTCTTCAACTCTTTGGTCATTCCCAGGCACTGAGCATACAGGAAAGATGAAGAAAATGCCTGACTTTCCCCTTCATTTACCAATTTTCAGATGGTAAGGAGATGACCCTTTAGTGCCTTTCAGAGCAGATTAATGAGATTCTTTCCCTCATTAAGAAGTTATATATTTTATTATATTTGACAATGCCAATTCATTGTAACTATTACTCTTTGATGTTTAGAACAAGCTGTCTTTGGCTACTAGAACCTTTTCAGTTTGGATCTTGAATTGTTGGGTACACCTTTTCCGGAGTTGCTGGGTACACTTAGCAATCTCTGATAAAGATCTGGCCTTCTCCTGTGAAAAGATGTTCCAGATTTACTTAGTCCATTTCCTGGCTCCAGAGTGCTGGAAATAATTCAGAGAGATGCCCATTGCAGTGCCAAGATGCTCCTGTGCCTATAGGTTGCTCACAGTCCCCAGACCTTTTTAAGTGGACCAAACTAGGAAACGGCTTTTTGAACAACAACAACAAAAATAATTTGTAGTGATAGTTTCAATTCAAATTTAGGCTTACAAGAAATGTGCTTGCCTTCTATTTCAACTATTTTACTTAGACACAACTCACAACATAAAATTCATGTTTATTGACTTCATTTGATTTTATACTTGCTTCCCTTATTATTTACTTTTTTGAGATGGGATCTCAATATATGGCCCATGTTGGACTGGAATACACACACACACACACACACACACACACACACACACACACTGAATTTACTATGTGGTCCTAGAACTCACTCTGTAGACTGACCTAGCCACAAGCTCACAGAGATCTACCCATCTCTGCCTCCCAAGTGCTGGGATTAAAAGTGTGTGCTACCAATGCCCAGCCTGGCTTCTTTTTTTCTTAAAAACTATTTTTATTTATTTTTAATGTCATGTATGTTTGTGTGCCTGTGTGTGAGTATGTGCATGTGAGTGCAGGTGCCTATGTAAGCCAGAAGTATTGGATCCCCTGGACCTGGAGTTACAGGTAACTGTAAGCCACTCAATGTGGGAGCTAGAACTGAACTCAGGTCCTCTGTAGAGCAACACTGAGTTGCTTTATCCTAACATATACATATAGGAAACACACACACACAGAGAGGACATTTTCAGATCAGTACCAGCATCATTGTTCATGCTAAGTTAAAAAAATAAATTACATTCATTTAGTTGCTGTGCATGTGTCAGAGGACAACTTTTAGAAATTGACTCTCTCTTTCCACCATGTGGGTCCTGAACTCAGGTCTTCAGGAGGCTGCAAGCACCTTTATCCATTGAGCCATCTCTCCAGCCTACTCACTCTAAAACTACAAACAATTTAAGCTTCCCTTGCATTTCTTTTTGCCTTAGGGAAAACGTGTATGTATGACAAGTGCAGAAAACAGCTTTGCTTTTGCCACTAGAAATAATTCCTATGAGTTGAATTCATGAATTCGGTTTTGTTTCGTTTTGTTTTAGGCTGCTTTCTTTATTTTGGTTGAATTTTATCTTTTGATGTTATAAAGCTTTATATAGTTCCCAACTTAAATTCACAAAACAAAATATTCAGAGAAGCCACCTTTCACCTGTGCCTGTCTCCCATCAGGACCTCTATTCCCTCATGGTTGTTTCTTCCTTCTTCCTCCTCCTCTTCCTCTTCATTCTCCCTCCCTTTCCCTTCCGCCTCCTTCAAACTTGAAAGCCTCAGCTTCTTAAACACCATTCCATTCCCAATGGCAACATGTTATACTCATTTGGACTATTGATTTTTTTTATTTGCCTTCTCAGAGATCTTCCTGCCTCTGCCTCCAGAGTTCTGGAATTAAAGGTGGGTATAACTACTGCCAACCCTGACTATTGATTTTTTAAAATAAGCAATATATCCTGGGACCATCCTGTAACATATGCTGGGAAATATTCCTTGATAGTTACATACCATGTATAATGCAGTCAGTTTCTTTGTTTCCACTGTTTTATGAAACAGATTCCAATGGCAGTGGCTTCATATCAATAGCTCCATATATATTTTTTTCTTTTATCAATAGCTTCATATATTTTTTTCTTTTCTTTGGGGGGCATCATCTCACTATGTCCAGGCTAGCCTGTGACCCTCCTGTTTCAGACTCCTAGGTGTTGAGATTATAGGTGTTTGCCAGCACACCTTGCCCCATGTATCTTTTCTGTTTGCCAATAAAAGGGTCCCAGGAGTGTGTCTGCTGAGTCGAAAGCAAACTGTGTCTGTGTACTCTTGTTCCCCAGTGCCAGACTGTGACATAAGTTCCACTCCCCAGACTGACACACTGGAAGAAGACATTGTTAAACCAGTTTTGACACTCTGATAGCAAAGAAACGGCATCTCACTGTCACGTTATTTATTATTTACTTTGGGGCTTTTACAATTTTATTACTTTATGTGTCTGAGTGTTTGCCTGCATGTATGTCTATGCACCACACAGAAGATGGTGTTGGATCCTCTGGGACTGCTGTCATAGATGGTTGTGAGCTGCCATGTGGGTGCTGGGAAGAACTTGAGTCCTCTGGGAGAGCAGCCAGCGCTCTTAACCACTGAGCAATCTTTCTGGTCCCCATTTTATTCATTATTTATTTGTTCACTCATTTGACTATTTATTTACTTACTTATTTTGAGACAGGGTTTTGCTATGTATTAGAGGACTCACTATGTAGCCCAGTCTGGCCACATACTCACAGCAGACTTCCTGCCTCATGAATGTTGGGATTACAGACTCATGCTACCACACCTGGCCCCTCACTGCCATTTTAGCCTAACTACCTCCCTCCCTTTCAATTAAAATATTTATTTATTTATTATTCTGTGTGCACACATGCAACACGTGCATGGGTCTGGAATCCAGGGGACACCTTGTGGTGTGGTTTCTCTTTTTCTGAGGATTGAACTCAGGTTGCCAGGTTTGTGTGGCAAGGGCCTTTACCAAGGGACCATGGCCTTTTCTTCTTTCTTCTTCCTTATTTATTTTATTTATTTATTTATTTATTTATTTATTTATTTATTTATTTATTTATTGAGATAGGGTTTCTCTGTGTAACAGCTCTGGCTGTCCTGGAACTTGCTTTGAAAACCAGACTGGCCTCAAACTCACAGAGATCCACCTGCCTCTGCCTTGCAAGTGCTGGAATTAAAGGCGCATGCCACCACTGCTTAACTTTTTAAATTTAGCCTCAAGGTGTTGGGTTTACAGGTTTGTACCACCTCACCTGGCTGCATGTTGTTATGAATAAGATCATTAATTATTTCATATATGAAAAGGTCATTTGTGGTTTTCTGTGAACTTTGTTTAAACCTCTTGGTGTTTCTTTCCACAGGCATTAGACTTCTCCTTTTCTTAAGGCATGAAGCTTTTTACATATTAAATATATAAGCCCTCTGGGATAAAATTACATTTCCTCCAGTTCATTTGTTTACTGGCTTGTGGCATTTCCTTGCTTTCTTCCCTCCTCCTCCTCCAGAAATGTAGTTAGGAGTCCGTCAACCCTTTTTATTGCTTCTGGGCTTTGAGTCTTAGGACAAAGTCTTTCTCATCCCTAGGCGACAGAGAAACCCATCCATGGTTCTATCTGTACTTTGTTATTCTTTTTCACATTTAGTCGTGACCCATCTTGGTTGGTGTAAAGATTGGATCCATTTTATCTATTTCCAAGTCTATCAACAGACTCTGTCTCCTTTAGGACCATGTTATGGCTCTTCATTCTTTCTTAGGTGTCCATGTGTCCCTGTGTGTGTGCGCGCTCATTGTGGTTTCCTCTCTCTGTACCACTGACTAGCTGTACAGATTCAAGGACAGTGCACATTGAACACAAGTTCAACCTGTGTTAGCTCAGTCTCCAGCCTTCTTTCCTTAGCCTTGCATAGGTTCTCCTAGTTGCAGGGTTAGAGTTCAGGATGTGAACAGGTACACGATACATTGTCCTGTGTTCTTTCCTTAGAACTCTCAGAAGAGAAGGTGGATACTGGAAGTTACAGTAATCACAGCTAACACTCTAACTTTCATATCCCCAACAACACCAACAATACCACTATCATCAGACCACCACCAACACCACTACCACCACCACCACAAGCAACAATACCACCACCATCATCACCACCTAGATCTATTTTTTTACCAGGCTTTCAATAAATCACCTACAAATCTGTCTCATGCATTGATGATTCAGTATCTGTATCTGCATCATCCTGCATCTAAACCCAGTCTTCGCTCACCATTTTTAGAAACACCAATGTCCTATTTCTACTCCATAGCTCTAATCCACATCAGCCTCAATTTCTCAGCCACAGACTTTAATTTTTCATTACTTTAAAAACAGCAATCTCCAATACTCTTTGCACTTACCCTCCTAATATTCCATTTTCTCTTCTCTCCTTCATGCTGTTACTCCTGGACCTTTTGGTTTCCAAACACATTTCTAGTCGATTATCTCCCTGGCTGGAGCCCATATCTGTTTCTTCAGTGCCTTTCTTGTCCAGGACCACATGCCCCTCCCTTCGCTACCTTTCTCTCTTTGCCCCACTCATGAGGCAAAACCTAACCAGAGATTAATCTAACCCCAAACCTCTGTACCTTTTATTATGTTATGGGACCAGCAAGGAATTTCAGCCAGAACTTTCTCTCATTATCCAGAACTTACACAAACATATGAATATACAAACATATGAACACATATACAAGTATACCCAGATGAGTATATACACATGTACACTTCTACACACAGATGAACATATACACGTATATAAACACATGCATCTATACACAGATGAACACATGCATCTATACACAGATGAACATGTGCATCTACACACAGATGAGTACATGCATCTACACATAGATGAGCACATCTACACACAGATGAATACATGTATCTACACACAGATGAGTACATGTATCTACACACAGATGAGTACACCCATCTATACATAGATGAACACATGCATCTACACACAAACACATGCATCTACACACAGACAAGCACAGGCACCTACACACAGATAAACACACATATACACTGGGAAGACACCACCACCAATTCATAGGCTTGAATCTCATCTTTGCTCGGTAGCTTTTCCAAACACGATCCACAACACAAACTCTGGCTTTCCCAGCTGCCTTGGGCAGAATCTCTCTTATTTCAGAGAGAAAACCCAAGACAATCGGATGGGAATCAGCTCTTGCTTCCCAGCCTCTGCCAGTCCCTTCACCTCTTTGTAATCTGGCTCCCTTGTGCAAGCCCTCTTCCACCAGACCTAGTACTGACAACGTGCTGTGGATCCTCTTCCTTCTCCACAGGTCTTTCTCATGGAGCAAAATCAATCAACTCTGCTTCCTTTTTAAAGTGATTTCTTTAAAATATTTTTTAAAATTATGTTTGTAGGCTGGAGAGATGGCTCAGTGAAGAGCACTGGCTGCTCTTGTAGAGGACCCAGGTTCGGTTCCCAGCACCCACATGGCAGCTCACGACCACCTGTAGCTGCAGTCCCAGGCCCTCTTCCGGCCTCAGTGCACACAGAGATGGTACAGAGATACACATGCAGACAAGACCCATACATATAAACATATATTTAAAAATAAATGTCCTTTTATTTATATGGTGTGTGTGTGTGTGTGTGTGTGTGTGTGTGTGTGTGTGTGTGTGTATTGGTCAGTCAGAGGACAACTTGTGGGTGCCAGTTTTCTCCTTCCACCAAGTGGGTCCTGGGAATCGAACTCGAGTCACTGGGTTTGACAGCAACCGCCTTTACCCACTGTGCCATCTCGATGGCCCCTTAAACTTCTGACCACGTTACCCCCTTTAGCTACAGACATCTTATCCCTAGAACTTTTAGAAAGAGCAGAAGAAATTCTACCCCCCTTCATCCGAGGTGTACACGAGTCCCCTGAGATCAGTGCTCCCCTGGTTAGGCTGTAGCTGTGGCTCCCCAGTCACACTGGTCCTCACACATTTACCTGTGTCATCTTTCTGCTTTTTACACATGGCCCTCCTCTAGTCTCCAAACCTTGCTTCTCTGTTTACTTGGAAAATTTGATATTTCCTCCAGGAAACCTTGCAGGGCTCCCCAGGTAAACCTGTCCTCTTCTTGCTGGCCCTTTGTTGGGCACCTGTGAGGTGGCTCAAAGCCTAAGAGGCCTTGGAAGCTGAGCCAGGGGACACAAACAACAGGACATGCGGGACGGGCTATAATAAAGGTGGTGTGTGTGTGTGTGTGTGTGTGTGTGTGTGTGTGTGTGTGCTGTCAACTCTGGAGGTGGCCTGTGGTAGAATCTCACACGACACCTAGGGGCTCCTCTCCATACCAGTATCCCAGTGGGGGGCCTGGCCAAGGTCATGGTGGCTTTTCAGGTGAGGGGTGACTGAGGAATGACTGGTCAAAGTATTAGGGGTGTGCGGCACCTGACCTGTTTGCCCTGGCCTAGTGGGTAGCAGGGCAGGGTGACGCAAGCGCTAACAAACAGGCCCCAGCCCGCCAGCCCTGCCAGAGTGCAAGCATTGGAAGCAGCCTCAGGATCGGGTTCCAGCAGGGTGTGTAAGTGCGTGAGAAGGTGCAAGAGGAGGAGGCGGAAGTTGTAGAGACCTGCCTGTTCTTTTTGCTTAGATTCAAGAGCCCAGTGGTTTAGGGGACTGGGGGCCCTAGAAAGGCACTAACTGAAGGTAAATCTGACCTGAGTGCCTCTATGGCAAGGCAGGAGCCAGGAGGATGCCCTGCTGTAGGGCTTATACACTGAGATAGGATCATGGTGAAGCACCAAGCACAGCCTGACAGCCAGGAAAGATAACATGGGACCCTCCTAAGGGATCCTCCAGCTCGTGTGTGTGTGTGTGTGTGTGTGTGTGTGTGTGTGTGTGTGTGTGTGTGTGTGTGTGTATTCAGATAGTCAGGATGGGTGACAAGCACCCTTACCTGTAGAGTCACATCACCAGCCCAATCTGAAATACCTTCTAAGACTCACAGCATCAACCCTGTGCCTAGAGGCCAACAGGTAAGTTGACTGGGTCATATTATCATAATGAGTGATGAGTTACATGTGGGCACCAGCAAACCTAGCATAGACCTTCCTTCCTGCCACTCCCCATACCCGTGCATCCACATAGAGAAGGTGCCTTTGTATGTGAGCTTGCTGGATTAGAACACTAATCCACTTCAGTGCTCTCTCTCTCTCTCTGTGTGTGTGTGTGTGTGTGTGTGTGTCTGGTGGGTGGCCAGCCCTTTAGCTGCTTCTTCTATATGTAGGATGTAAAGGAAGGAAGGCAGAGCCTTGCAGTGAGGGCCTGGACCAGACATCACAGCACACCTGTCTGTTAGACCCAGCTGAGGCTTTGTCCCACCCTAGCCTGAAAATGACTTTATCCAGTAGGAGAAAAGCCAGACCCCCAGGAACTCACTTTTTGAGGACCCACAGTGAGAAGGATAGGTACAAAAACCCGAGGGATGCGCACAGGTTTTGCGAGACCTACTGGGTCAAACTTAGAATCTAATTGCTGTAGCTCCACCATAAAGGGTTTCTTGCAAGGTAAGACCCTGGGATATGCTGAGCGAGGAAGACAGATGATTTCTAAAAGGCTTGTCAGCCTTATGCCTTGCTGTCCTCTCCCAAGGGAAAGTAAGAGTCTAAGGAGAAAGGTGCTAAATCTTTCGGCTAGGTGGGCACGTGCCCTTGGAAGGCAAGCTCACAGGTAAAGAGACAGACAGCAGGTGTCAACCCTCAAGTACATTTCCACATGAAGCTCCATCCTCCACAGCCCCCTCAGGGCTAGCTGGAACTGCAGAATGCACCTCTGCCCAGCAACTGCTTGCCCATTTGATCTTAGGCTGTGGGCCTAGTGCTAGCTGAGAACATAATCCTCCTTTCAGAATGTAATGGTGGAGACAAGGAAACAAACCTAGGGAAATACGGCTTCAGAGTCGGGATCCTGGACACAAAGGTTATAGGCCAAATTGGGCACACAGGAAAGATTTCTTGAAAGGAGATGATGACTAAACTGGGTTGGGCTTTGAGTGACAAGTAGTCATGAGCTTGGCAAGAATTCTAGGGAGGGCATTGGAGCAGCAGAGTAGTATAGACAAAGGCCCCAAGGGAAGGAAACCATAGCAACCATTCCTTCAAGGTGAGGCTGGGCAGAACGAGCAGAATGAAGGGTGTCTACCCACTTCATTCAGCCTGAGCCCTGCCCCCAGGGACTCTGCCCTCTCTGGTCCCACCTAGGTAGGTAGAGTAGCACAAGAGGAAGGAAGGAATGAGCAAGGAATGTTCTGACTGGGCTCAGGAAAGTTGTGGAGGTGCATAACTGTACACAAGGAAAGGGTAGACGGGCGTTTGTCAGTCCTCGGGGCAGGCCGGCTCCCCCAGACTGTGTCAGTGTATTTCAAGCTGCAGAATCACTGGAAACTCTGGATGCTCCGTTCAAACTCTTACTTTGCAGGGAATGTTTGCGTTTCAGCCCTTTTCTGTTTAATAACATCCCACTTTTCATCCCAGATGATACTAGTTGAGTATACATGCACGCACACACATGCGTGCACAACAGATAATAAGTAAGTAAGTAAATAAATAAATGTAATTTTTAAAAAGGATAGGAGGCTGGAGAGACTTGTTGCTCTTGCACGGGGCCCTGGTTGGGCTTTCAGTACCCACACAGCAGCTCACAACCATCCATAACTCTGGTTCCAGGGGATCAGATTCCCTCTTTGGACCTTGAAGGGTACTATGTATGCATGTAATATACATACAGTCAAAACACACATACACATAAGATAAAATAAAGCTAAAAAATTATATTAGGCATTTGGATACTGGGGGAGGTGGGAGGTTTCTTTTTCTCTATAAATATCAAAAATCCAAAAAGAGGGGTTGGACAAACTATAGCCTCTAGGCCCCCTGTCTGTTCCCATAAATAAAGTTTTATTGGAACATGGCCACACCCATTCATTTATACAATGTTTTGTAGCTGTTTTCATGCTCCAACAGCAGAGCCAAATAGTTGTGGCAGAGACGATCTAGGCCAAATACAGCCTAAATTTACCAAAGCCAAATATAGCTGCTGTTTGGTCCTTTTGGAAGAAAAAACAAAACAAAACAAAAGCTGGCCAATTCAGGCTTTGGAGTGCTGGAGCCATCTTGCAGCTACATGGACAAAGCTGTCTTCTGCAGGATGCCCAGAAGAAAGCAAGAACAAACTGCAGGTTTAAGTGCATCGGGGAGTCCAGCAACCAACCAGGCTTAGTCATCCCAAATGGACACGTTTCCTTTGTGCTTGGAAGTCTGGTATGGGATCCCACCAGCTGCAACTGCTCTCTGGAAGACGCATTTCAACCCTCCAGTCTGGTGTATGTATTTGCACTCTAGCTCCTTTCAACTTCTCTAGTCTCTAGATAACCTGTCTTCCCTTCCTTCCCCTTGGCTCTGGTGTATTTTATAATTATATAGTTATAGTTTCTAGAATCCACTGGGCTTTTAACACTTCATGCCTCTGTCACTGTTCCCCTTGCTGGAAGTCTCTTCTTGTCTCACTCCCCAAGGTCTGCCTCTCAGACACCTTCCACCATATTCCCTTCCTTCCTTCCTTCCTTCCTTCCTTCCTCTCTTCTCCCTCTCTCTCTGCTTTTATTCTTGTTTTTTTTTTTTTTTTTTTTTTAGACAGGGTTTTTGTGTAGCCTTAGGTTGTCTTCGAACTAACTAGCGCTGTAAACCAGGCTGGCCTTGAACTCACAGAGATCTGCCTGCCTCTGCCTCTTAAGTGCTGGGATCAAAGGCATGCGCCACCACATCCCTGTTCTACCATATTCTTTGTGCATATGGTACTCTTAGCATTACCAAATACTAACAGTATCATTTGGTTCCCTACCAGCAGACTGTGGTGCTCCCAACATAGCCAAGCACACAGCAGGTGCTATCCGAGTATCTGTGGGCTGTGAGAAAGGGTGACAGTACCCACAATATAGATCTTCCAGGGCCAGTTCAGATTGAATCCTAATCACCTGTCTGTACAGTTCCTCATGGACAGTGTGCATATTGAGGTCAGAGGTCAACCTTGAGAATTTATTGGCCTAGAACTTGACAAATAGGCTAGACTGCCTGCCTTGCCAGTGAACCTCCCCAGCACTGGAATCACAAGTGTACACCACCACACTTGGCTTTTTTGAGGGGCTGTTTAAGATAGGGTTTTTCTGTGTAGCCCCTGGCTGTCCTGAAACTGTCTCTGTAGACCAGGCTAGCTTCTAACTCAAAGATCCATCTGCCTCTGCCTCTGCCTCTGGAGTGCTGGGACTAAAGGCATGCACCACCATTCCAGGCATGCACCACCATTCCAGGCTCACACTTGGCTTTCTAATATGGATTCTGGGGATTGAACTCAGGCCTTCATGCTTAAGAGTCAAGCCCTTTACCAGCTGAGCTACTTCCCCAGCCCCTCATGAACATTTTGGTTCCTCAGTTTCAAAGAGCTGGGTTTCAGTGATATCTCCACTGTTCAGAACCAACACCCACTCCCCAGGTCTGAAACGCTGTTAGTGACTGTCCTTTGCCTGTAGAGGGACTGTGACCACATCTGTGTCCAGACAGTCTGGAGCCACAGCCTGACAAGTATGACAGGCAAGGAAGCCTGTGCTGAAGGAGGAGAGGAGAGTCTGCGCCAGAGGCCCTGGAGGGGCAGTGTCTGAGCTCCTGCTGACAGGCTCTCTGACTCCAATGACAGCCTCTACCTAGTGTGGAGGAGGTGGGAGGCGAGAAGGGAAAGTTGTGGGGAGCTTCAGGACAGAATAGAGAGCATGGTAGTTGTTTCTACCCAGGAAGGACCTGAATGATGGCCAGATTGCCTACACAGGTCACAGGTCACAGAACCTAGAGCCCAAAGCAAAGTCTCACTGGTCCTCAGAATCCCCCATCTATCTCTCCAATATACTTAGTGTATTATCCCAGGCATCACACTAGTCACTGAGAATATGACTATAAAAAGCACAGCCTCTGCCTTTGTGGACTGTGGGTGAGGCAGTCAGATAGAGAGGCAGCTAGCTGAGAAGCACAATGATAAGCCAGTTAACAGCAAACAGCTCCGGAACTCATCCTGTGTTCCTGGTCCTGTGCTGAGAGCTCCACATGCATTATCTTATTTGATCACTACAGTGACTTCATGGGTCAGCACTATTTACAGCCACATTCTCACTCATTGTGTTGCTTGTGGGAATACATGAAAGGCACCAGCCCCCTAGGGTGGCACACCGCTGGGGCGGGAGAGAGGACAGACTGCAGGAGTCCAGGACACAGGGGGTAGAAAGTGACAAAGAAAACTGTGATCACTCTTAAAGAGTAAAGATGAGGGAGAGGAAAGTGGTAGCCACGAGTGGCAGATGGGAAGAATGCCATGTCTGCATTCCCAGAGGAAGAAGGCAAGTGCCAGGAGAGAAGGGCTGCAGGGAACGGAAGGAGACAGTGGAATGAGGACCTTGGGGGGGGGCACAGAAGTAGACATAAAGTACCAGGGAGGGGGTCGTCCGAGAGGATGTGAAGATGGTTGCCCTGAGCTTAGCAGTAGGGAGCAGTCGAGGGATGCTCAGCAGACACACTCTTCTCTGGGCTTGGGGCAATGTGGACTGTGGTGACCTGTGAAAGGTAAGGAGCTACAATAGTCCCACAACAAGCCAGCTAGGGACAAGGACCTCTGAGTAGGGCCGAGCAGGCCCAGGATGCTGGGACCATGAAGTCACGGCAGCACTGAGGCTGGCACTAGTGTGTGGCCGAGGCAGATGTGCTATGTTGCCCAAAAGCACACACAGGAAAAGTGGTCAGATGGGTTCAGCCCAATGCGGGGATTGCTGTGAGGCCCGCAGAGTGAT
Source organism: Phodopus roborovskii (assembly GCF_943737965.1). Taxonomy (NCBI): domain Eukaryota; kingdom Metazoa; phylum Chordata; class Mammalia; order Rodentia; family Cricetidae; genus Phodopus; species Phodopus roborovskii. The sequence goes on from NW_026126448.1 coordinate 8,217,193, forward strand.
GGACTGGCTGAGCATGGAGACCACAGGGCTCTGGCAGTCATGGTGAGGAAGGCCCGCCTACCGCTGTCGGTCAAGCCCCAAGCCAGGAAAGGTTCACTGTCACCTTTTTCAGTACCACTCATCCAGCGCCACGGATTCTACAGGAGGAATGCCTGTTTTACAAACAGGCCGGGGATCTTTCCTCCGAGTCATTCTTGACCCATCTCTTTTTCTTGGCTGATTCTCATTCAGTTCGTCAGCAAGCCCTGCTAGTGCTATCTCTAAACACATTCTGGGTCGGCCCACTGACCTTGCCCCTCCACCACCATCCATCCTCACTTGACCACTGCAATGGTGGGTAGCCAGCTTCCACCCTTGACCTGCTTTCAGACAGGCCCCAGTTGCCCTCCTAAAGCACCCATGTGCCACTTGTTCATTCCTCTGACGTGAGCCTTCTCACTGCCTCTGAGGAAACCCAACCGCAGGCCATGGAGTAGAAGCCGCACCCACTCTCTCATCTCTGGTCATCTTCCTTGCTGATCCCATGCACTGGCAGTCTCTGGCTCCCCTGGGATAGAGTACATTTGCCCAGTGTCTGGACCTTTCTCAAGGCTGGCTCTTGTGTGCACCTCTTTAGAGAGGTCTTGTTGGAGTCTACCGCTCAGCGGGCTTCTGATTCGCTCTCTAATGCATCTTGTGGTGTCCTCCTAAGCAGAGATTTCTATGTGAAGCTGGCCCACTGCCTCTCCTTTCCCATATTATATGGGGGCCTGAACTCTATTTTGAATTGCTCACTGCCATGAACTGCATACTGCCATGTTCCCTGTGCCTGGCGTAGCAGATAAGATCTGGTAGATGAGGTCTGAGCACCTCCTTTGCCCAAATCTACAAAACCACCTCTATCTGCTGGACGTCCTTCTCTATCCTTATCACATCCCGTTCAGAGACTCTGCAATGGCCTGTGGGCCTCAGCTTCCCCTCTGACCTAATCTACTGGTTCCTGGTTCTATGAATTCATCTCCTGCTGCCTTAGGACCTGAGCTTGAACTGTTTCCTCGGCCCTGAACGCCCCTCACCCCCACCCCAGAGTACACACTGACTTCACCTCCGCCCTCCTTCCAATCTTCATTCAGACCTCACGAGGCCAACCCTGAGCAGCCTGCTCACCACTGAACCTGTCTGTTCCTGTCACCGGCCATACTCCTTTTCTTTCTCCCTCTAGTATTTATCTTGCGCTTGCTTGTGAGGTGACTTACTTGTTAGGTGTTTACTGCCTGTTTTTTTTTGGGGGGGGGAGCACACAAAGCAGGACTGTGTGATGGGCAGACCCTGACTCAGCTGAGAGGGCCTGCTCTGCACTCAGTAGCTCTGGGTGAGAAAGGCAGAGGGAGACCTCACTGAACACTTCCAGAAGGAGAGACAACATGACCACAGGAGCCAAGCAGAGTGACCACTGGATGGCGACTCACCAAGGGCTGGAGGAACTGAGTGACAGGTGACGGTCCAGAGCGTGGCAGAAGTGGGATGGGGGTGGGGAGCGAGGCACAGCAGACACTGATGTCAGCTCAGGTGCCTGTTTCCAGTTCTGGCCTCATGAGCCATGCAAGAGGAACCTTCTGCAGAAGCCCCAAGAGCCCAGTGAGCCCTACAGACATGTTCTGGAGAAAGGGGGTCACAGCTGTTTGCTTTCTTCCATTCAGGACTGACGCCAATGACAGTGAGTGAGCACAGGCTGTTTCCACCTTCAGGAGAGGGCCGAGGTGGAGGCCAGGAGACAGGCATGTGGGCATTCACCGTCTACTCTGCAACCCCCCATGGCCTATGGTCTGAGGAAGGATGTAGGGAAGAGGCTGAGAGTGTGAGTGGTCAAATAGACTCCAGACACCCAGTCTCCTCTGCTGAGCTGGTGGTTGTTAACAAAGGACACACTTAACCAGCCACACCCTGAGCATCTTACCCAGAGAGCCCACGGGCCACTGGGCTCACCACATAAGAGATGAGCCATCCACATACCCTACACCTAGCTCCCCCACCCCCTTCAGTGATAAGCAAGGTAAAGGGCAAGCATGTGATACCCTCTGCCCTAGATCCTTGAGGGTGGTCTTTGGGGAAGAGGGAAAGTTGTGCCACTTGTGCTAATCAAAGAAGGCGGGAGCTCCTGACCCAGGAGACTAGATTACATCACACTCCATGCCCGTGATGCTGGGTTACATCACACTCTGTGACACTGCCCCGGGGTGGTGATGCATCCTGGGATTTCCCATGCAAGTTCCCTTGGGGACTGCTCCTAGGAAAGTACTCTGGCTGCCTTCTCAGGCTCAGGGGCTCCAGCATTGTGGCATGTTTGGGTGGAGGCCACAGTGACAGAATTGTTTTTTTCATAATACCGGACCAGTCACCAAATGGAATGTGAGAAGCTAGTGACAGCTGTTAGAATCATTCGTCTCAATGCTCAGGGAGAACTGTTCTACAGTTAGAACTCCGGTCACTGCATGGCACAGGTGTGGCTCTCCCTACCACCTCATCCCTCCTCAACTTCTACACATGCCTAGCTCTGTAAGACCTACTTTTCTTTGTTTTTTTTTTTGAGACAGATTTTAATTATGTAGCTTTTTGGCTTTCTCTGTAGACCAGGCTAGCCTTGAACTCACAGAGATCCACCTGCCTCTGCCTCCCAAGTGCTGAGACTAAAGGTGTGCGCCACCACTGCCCAGCTTTGGGAGGGGGGCTGTTTTTGAACTCATGAGAAACTGACGGATCATTTCCCTTCCTCCCTCCTGCAAGGACAGGATTCAGGACCCTGCATAAGTTAGATGTGTGCTCTACCGCTGAATTCTATCACTTTACCTTCAATATCACACCCCTAGTACCTAGAACAGCGTGCTTAGCAGACCCTGTGCACAGGACAAGGGCCGTTCGTAGCCACAAACTACAGGGCTACAACATTTGCTTCCCTTATCCACATCCATCTTTAACTCCCCCATTCCCTGCTGTGATCTGCACCCCATGCTGTCCACCCAGGACTAGAGATGCACTCTGGGTCATTCTAGCCACACAACAGCTACCCAGGACATGCACTGACAATCCTGGTAGGGACAAATGCCATGGAGATGAGCAAATGCCAGCCAACCTTGCTTCCTCTTTGAAGTCTTAATACTGGTTCATGTGAGAATCCCTTGTCCTCACTGCCACTGTGTCTGATGGCAGGAGCAGTGTCTTCTGCCTTACAGCTACGTCCCCAATTCTGATTCGTATTTGTTCTCTTTCTTCCCTCTTCCCCCCTCTCCCCCGTCCTCCCATACCCTCCTCCTTTCTCATTCTGCCTTTTGACCTTTCTGAAAGCCTTGAGCCTAGACCACAAACCAACAGTGACTCATGTGTTTGGTAAAGTCATCACCCCTTTCCTAGCAGGTGTGTCTCCTCCCGGCTGTGGGCTCTGTCAATATTGAAGTGGGCGGGGCTCTAAAAGCAGTTGCTATTAGTCTCAACACTTTCAGTGTCCCCCTTCCTCAAAAAATGGGGAACAGGAGACAAGTTTCCTCCTGAACACAGAAACTGGGAACTTGAAGGCAGATGTGCCTGACCCTGTCTGCTCCAGGTACCTGCCTTTCCTTGCCTGTTCCAGCTACTGTCTACAGGTAGCCCATCCATTCTTACAGGTAGATCAGCTGTCCTCAATGCTCCGATCACCGGCCATCTTTTCCTGCTGGCTCGCTGCAGTTCTCACCTCCTTAAATTCCAACTCTGTAATTGTAATCATTAGCTGGCCTTCGATCTCCCTTGCGTTCCTCTCTGCTTGTGAGTGGGAAACTGCTCAACATCACCCACCCTACCCACATACCTACACAGAAAATGTGAACGAGAGGCGTACACTCTGCTTGGTGTCGCTCTGAGTTCACGGAGGCCCGTATTCTGCCTGCAGTCACACAGCTTTTGAGCCCAGACATTCTCTAGTCTCCTGCATGACCCGTCAGACTTTCTGTCCATACTTAACAGACAACCCGCTGCACTGAGATGTCTGCAACAATCGGAGCAGACTGTCCGCCAGCTCCATAGTGCTGTTCACCCACATCTAGCTCCACGGCACCCCTACCGTTCCGTTCTGAGCTGTCCATGCTTGTAACCAGGGTCAGTTCTGTGCCCTGAGGTTTGCACTTGTTTCCCACCCCCAACCCTCTCGACCCCGTCTGAAACAGCAGAAGCTCCTGAGGCACCTTTCCCCCATTCTTCTTTACTCTCCTCCAACACTTCCTGCTACAGAGCATCCCACAGTTTTACTTTTATGTCCTGTGCCTGAGCCGTGTCCCCACTTGAGCACGCACTCCATGAAGGCAGGGGGATAGCTGTCAGCTTCCCTCATGGCTAGCAGCGCTTTAATCGTCACTCGCTAAATCCTGGATGAATGAATGGTTGTGATGTGGGCTGAGCATACTGCCTACCTCCCTCGTTGCTGTAGAGATGATATGTGATAAGGCGTAGGAAGTCTTGGCACGCCACATTGCTCAATAACTGGCAGTTCCTCTCAGCTTCCTTCCTCCCCTCCCAGTTTTGGTATCAGCCATGCCCTTCACACTCAGGGAGTGCCAGGTCAGAGGCAGGCTTGACAGCAGCCCAGCAGGACTCCTTCAGCCTCAAGCCAGACTCTGCCTGCTCCACACACTGCTGTCTCTGGCTGGGTGTGAGCCATTTTGCTCCAGCTCAGGAGTCTGGATGCTCCAGAGTGACTGGGAACACTCCAACAGGCCCATCCTTACAGCAGAGCTTTGGATCAGAGGACAGGCACAGCGACATCTCCTACAGACCCCATGGACACAGCAAAGGCTAATGTCTCATTTCCAAAGGCTCCTGCTGTGTCCATGTCTAGCTGTATGCTCCCTTCCCCTTTCTCCAGGGCTCTTGATTGGGTTCTTTTTCATTTTTATTCATCATGAGACAAGGTGTCATGTGTCACAGGCTGGCCTTGAATTCACTATGCATGCTCGTGTGCGTTGTTGCACACACGCACACACGTATAAAAGTCAGAGCTGTTGTGTGTCCTGCTCTCTCACTCTCCACCTTATTTCCTGGAGGTATAGAGTCTTTAGTCTATCTAGTCTGGCAGCTAGCAATTCCCAGCAGTCCTGCCACCTCTGCTCCAGCAACAGTGGGGTTAACAGATGCTTGTGTGGCTGTGCCTGGTTTTGACATGGCTGGTGGGATCTGAACTCGGATCCTCATGCTTGAGCAAGCACCTGCTCTTGCCCATGGGTCAACCTCTGCAGTTCTGATCCTCCTTCCTCCACCCCCGCTGTGTCCTATCAGCTTCCATGCTTAGTTTGTCTTTATGTTCGATTTATTTATTTATTTTTGGACAGGGTCTCGCTATGTAGCTCTGGTTGGGTGGAAACTTGCTCTGAAGATGAGGGCAGTCTTCAACTCCCAGAGATCTACCTGCCTTGGCCTCCTGAGTGCTGAGATTAAAGGCGTGTACCACAAGTCTTGATTCATGCTGTGCTAGAGATTGAATGTAGAGCTCTGTGCATGCCAGGCAAGCATCCTATCAACTGAACTACATCCCAGTTCTTCTGGAACTTCCAGGTTAGTGTCATGTACTTTGGACACTGTTTCAACGAAGGCAAGAGGGCACCATCCACCAGAGAACGCTGCTATCCCTGCATGTGGAGAGGGTCTTGGGAACTAAGTATCCTGGGTTAGTTCCTAACCTAGTGTGATACATGCTGCGTGGCTGTACCCTTCTCAGACAGATACCAACCCTGAGCATGTTTCTCCTCACTAGGAACAGATGCTGTGTTGCTGCTGTGTTTCTACAGGAATCCCAACAGAAAGCACGATTATTCTAGCCATGACTTCTGGTCTGGGGCTTGGCTGCTTCTAGAATCCCCACTCTGCCCTCAGCTGGGTGCTGGAGAGAACCTGTTTGGGTGCATAGATGGCATCACTGTAGACTAGGGGGGCTCCACTTGGCCTGCTTGCTGCTGCGTTGCCTGAACTACGTCTCCTCCATTCTTCACAGTGTCACCTACAAATACCTCACTCTTCTACACTTCTGATCCTGTCACATGGATGTGGCTCCCAAGTGGCATCCGGGCTTGGTCTGGACCCACAAGTTCCATCCTGCATGCCGAGTAGCTTTAATTATCCACTTGACACAACCTCTGGAGTTCTGAGAAGAGTCCCAATGAGGTACTGTGTCTATGTTGGTTTGGGCCATGGGCATGTCTGTGGGGGATGGTCTTAATTAAGTTAATTGATGTTATGGAGAGCCCAGCCCACTGTGAGTGGCACTATTTCCTAGTCGGGATATCCTGGAGTATATGAGAGTGAAGAAATCAAGCTGAGCATATGCAAGCAAGCAAGGAGAAATGATGCAGTCATTCCCTCTCTGCTCTTGACCACAGATGTGACCAGCTCCTTCAAGGACCTGCTTCCTTGACTCCCCACATGACATGACAGACTGTACGCTGTAGCTATAAATTAACCCTTTCTCCTCTAGTTTGCTTTTTATCAGGGTATCTTATCACAGCAACAGAAAGGATACAAAGATTCAGTGTGACTAAAAAAGTAGCATTCTTGGACTATTGGTTATTATGAATATTTTGTCAGGCCACCCCTGGAGGAAGCACATGATCTATTAGTGAGGTTCCTTAAAGGGAATGGTAATAAATGGAACTGACTCAGGAGAGGTCCACCAAGATGGGAAAGGGCTCCTGTGGATGCCTCATGGGGACAGAGACTTGAAGTCATGTGATCATCAGCTTCAAATCTCTGAACAAATGGTGTACAAGAGAGGCTTAGTTTGTTCTGTGGGTTCTGAAAGGCACAGGGAGGGCCACAGGGGAAGTCACAGGCCCCACAATTTTGGCTTTTCAGAGTAGAACTCTCTAGTGCTGGAGTGTCTGGTCCAGGGTTTCCAGTTTGGGGATGGGCAATCTGCTAGGGATTCTCCATGATTCTGGCCACAGGGACTCTAGCACATACCATGCTCTCCCTGGGCTCATTCTATGCTAACAACAGTCCCAGCTTGCAGCCTGGTCTGGGTGAAATACAGCTTTGTGGGTCACTGGTGCTGGGGTCCAGGGACTTTCTTGTAGAGCTGTCCACAGTTTGGATTAGCTGTTTTCTCTCTTTAAAAGGGAAACCCTGGAAGGGAGGGGGTAGGGGAGACTATTTCCATCCTGATCATCTACCCCAAAGCTCTGGTACTTTGCCAGGATTTAAGCATGCTATACACAAGGCTGTTAAAAATAACCCCTTGACTGAACAGAAGGCGTGGGAGAGGGGATGACCAGGAGACTTTGCTAGAGGGTGGGAGAGGTGGGCAAGGAGACGAAACTTGTACTCAGAGACCCTGGGAAGGGTTTTATTCCAGAAGAGTTATGCAGACTCAGAGGGACTAAGGGCCAGGGAAACTCTGCCCTTGACTGCATCTTTCCAGAAAGAATGCCCCTTAGTGCCTGGCAGGACATAAATGAGCTGTTGGATTTGAAGGGTTCTCCCAGGATGGAGTCTGCCATTTTTTTTTTTTTTTTAGCTCTGAATGCCAGCCTAGGAGACTAAGGTCAGAGAAGACAAGTAATAGGCAGCTTCAAGAAAGGTTAATAGAGGTCAGTCAAAGACAGAGGCCACAAAAAGGCCTACTGGATGCAGCTATCGGAAATGCTAGTGATAGCATCTTCTCTTTCCATACGCAGACATATAACACAAGTATAATTACCTTATGTATCTTGTTCCCATAACTCACTCCTAAAACTTTTTAAATAAATTAAGAATGATGTCTGTCAACACAGTTGAACACCATTATTTCATGAATACACACTATTTGTCATATAGATAGACTTGAATCATTCTTGGCTAAGAGGCATTCAGTATTTAGGTTATTTCTAATATTTTTGCTGTTATTACAAACATACTACAAAGGATAAATATAACACAGGATTTCCCCTTATGTTAATATTTAGAAGTAGATTATTGAGTCTGATAAAATCCATATTTTATATTCTATTATACACAGCCTATAATGCCTCTTATCATTTTAGAGAGGACAAAATTCTGTTTTCTCCTAACTTGATCTCTCTGGCCTTTCTTTGTTTCTTCCACTACTCTCTTTCTACACTTAAAAATGTCTAATCTTTATTATTTTTTAAAGTGTGTGAATAGAGGTACCTATAGATGCCAGAGAAATTGGATCCCTCTGTAGCTGGAGTTCCAGATAGTTGTGAGTCCCCCCAATATATGCGCTGCAACCAGAACTTGGGTCCTTTACAAGAACAGTATATGCTCTTAACTGCTGAGCCATTTCTGCAGCCCTTTCCCCCCAATTATTCATAGAACCATAACAGTTTAGTTATGAAGAAAGATATCTAATGTTTTCCTCCCATTATTATTTAGCATGTATCAAACCAATGTACCTTTGCACTACACTGTCAGAACGCTTCATTTAAATATTGCTGCTTCAGTTTGCGAACTTGATCAAAAAGAATAGTCAATGAATTCTGACTTAGGATTTAGACAGAATTTTCAGAAATTTCCGAAACGGCATTCTTAGCATTGACGACTATAAATCACAATACTGCTAAACTCTGGAAGGTGCTGAAGGTTCTCCCTGTCCTGCAGAATAGCATACCCATCTCATTAGTGTGCAAATTTGTTTTACTACTTAATAAATGGTCAAAGTATACATGCAGCAAAGAATTATTTTAAAACAAATTTATGATTTATTATCAGCAAATGCTGATTTCTATACCTGTTTTTAGTTTTTTTTTTTTTTTTTTTTAAAGCAGATCGAATGTAGATTTATTAAAGAAGGCAAGTAGGAATTCCCTAGGGTGGGAGGGGCAGCAGGGAGGAGTAGCTTTTACATCTGGCTCATACATTACACATGGGAATTATATCAAAGTTTCCTGGGTGAAAAGGAGTCACGAGTGGAAAAATTTTAAGAAGCCTTGGGCAACAGCAGCCCTTTGAAAGAGTAAATCTGATCACAGTGCTGTCTCTTACCTCAACCATGAACTCTAAAAAAGTGTGTGTGTGTGTGTGTGTGTGTGTGTGTGTAAGCACATGAACAGTGGAGGTCAGAGGACCACCTGTAAGAGTTGGTTCTCTCCTTCTACCATGGGGGCCCCAGGGACCGAATTCAGGTAGTCAGGTTTAGCAGCAAGCATCTCTACTCACTGAACCAGCTTGCTGATCCAGCTGCCTGTGTCTTTTAGAACAGACTCTAGAATCTTCTAAATGGATCATTAGCTCTCCCAGGATCTGGGTGACCTCTCCCAGCACTCTTAGGATGTAATGCCACACCCCAAACATGCCCAGCTGCCTGCAGTCCGCAGAACATCTTGTGTGTATGCTTTCAGCTTGTACATCCCCTCTTCTCGAATATGTGCCCTGCTACCTTCAACATCCTCTGTAATCTTTAAGGTGTAACTAAAATTTCACCTCTTCCAAAAATCCTCTTACCATTTCCCCACCAAAGACAGCTTCCTTCAGATACTGTCCATCGTACCCCTCCTAGGGTTGCACTTACCTAGCGGGGAGGAGAGGCAAGATGGAGATGTGGGTTGGATAGACAGTGATGGTCTAGAGGATGTCAGGAGAACAGAAAAGACATAGCTTGGATCTGGTATTGTGGCCTCGAGTGGCCCCCTGAGTGGCTCAGGTCCACACACCCAATACAGACATATATAGCCCACTTGCTCACAATTCTAGCACCCACCCCTCCTAAATGAAATGTAAAGACAGAAAAAGAAAGATGACTTCTACTGGATGATGGCGAGACACCACTCACCAGTGTGTCCATGGTCTCCCTTGGCCGTTCAGTGCCAGAAGCTGACCATCAGAACAGGACCAAATGGTTTTATGAAGAATAATAGGAGCAGAGGCGTGAGTCTGGAAACTCACATTAAGGGAAAAAAGCCTTCTTTGGCCCCTGGGTTTAACCAGCTGTCTCCCGGTTTAACTGGGAGTCTCCCGTGTTCCCAGCACCCTGCACCCTCACAGATGCCAGTCTGCACTGTGTGATTTTATGTCTGACTCCCCACTTCTGGACTGACTTCTGGGGGTTAGATTATTCCTTTTCACTGTGCCCAGCATGGGGCCTAGGGCATGGAAATGCTTCTAAAATAAAGAACGAGAAGGGAGGGAAGGTGAGGAAAAAGTCCGTGCTGATCAGTTTGGTTATAAGATGCAGCAGATCACACATGGGCAAGGGCCATCCTTTTACTATGTCACAAGTGGCATCAGCACTTATCTTTGAAAACGGCGGTCACAGCAACATTGCTCTCAGCAGAGAGAAACTGGGGGGTCAGTCCTTCAGAGGATGAAGGTATGCACACCTCCAGGGGAACTTCAAGCTCAGCGTCGTCTCCTGGAGGAGCTCAGCAGCTGGCTCCAAGGTGCTTTCCTCTGGGTTAGCAACTGGCTTCATGATCTGCCAGCTGCCTGAAACTGGGGTCCCGGCTCATGCCTCTCATGCAAACCTATACCAGCCACCTGCCATGTCATTCCCTGACATCCTGCAAACCTCTCCTTGTCCTGACCACACTTCCCAGGGCCTCCTTGTTCAGGTTCACCTCCTGCAATCCTTCCTCTCCATTTCAGGCAGTGGCCTTTGAAAAACACATGTCTGGTGCTACCCCTCCCTCCTCGCCTTCAAACCTTGGCTGACTTCATAACACAGTACAAGTGTCTCAGTATGGAGTTAAGGCCGGTGGTCACCTGGGGCTAACACGCCAAGCGAGCCAAATTACTTGCACATGTGTCTCCTTCCCTTTGTGTGAGCCCTTTCCTAGGCTCTGCCTGGAGAGTTTGCTTATTTTTTTGTATTTTAATTTTCTTTATTTTTAAAATTTATATGTGTGTGTGTGGGGGGGTGTTTTGTCTGTATGTATCTGCCTGGTACTCTTAGATGTCAGAAGGGGGTGCCTGACCCCCTGAAACTGGAGTTACACCATTGTAAGCTACCACGTTGGTGCTGGAAATTGTGCTCTGGTCCTTTAGAAGAGCCATCTCTCCAGCCTTTGTATTTTAATTTTCATGACATCTTAGTTGTACATATTTATGAGGCACAGTGTATTTCAATACATCTGGAAGATACATAATGGTTGAATACTGATATACTCCACCAGTCATTGTTTGTGCTGGAATATGACTTCCTCTCTGCTATTTTCATCCACATACAGTTGTCCTCTATCCTACCACACAGTAGGCATTATTCCTCCTAACAACTGCCTCTGTATCCATCACCAGTCATCTTCCTTCCACCTCCATTCTCTTCCCAAGCTCTGGATCCACCCCCCACCCCCCACCCCCCAGATCAACATCCCGATTTCCACATGTAAGTGGGGAACATGAACTGTGCCTTAGTCACTTTGTTACCATAGTATCCTGATGGGAGATGTCATTCTGTAAATATGTTTCTTTTATTGGTTACTGAATAAAGCACTGTTGGCAAATAGGAAGGCAAGATAGGCAAGGGACTAGGAGACAAGGAGGATTCTGGGAGATGTAGTAGAAGAGTCAAGATGTAGGGACTTGAGAAGAAGGTTCGAACCCTCTCTCTGGTAAGACCACGTGAAAACACTTAGATTGATAGAAATTGGTTAATATTTAAGTCAGCACTAGCCAATAAAAAATGCTAGTAGCAGGTCAACAGCTTTATATCTAATACAGCATCTCTGTGTTATTTGGAGCTGACGTGGCTGTGGGACCAGGTTGGCGGGAAAACTGCTCGAAAAGGTATCCTCTGGTTCCAGCCAAGTAGCCGCAAATGACAGGATTTCATTATTTTTGATGGCTGACCGATAGTTTCTTTATCTGCTCATCCAATGGTGACGCAGGTTGCTTTCCCATTTTGCCTATTGCCAATAATGCCATAATAAACATGGGGATGTACACATTCCTATGGGCTCGTACCCAGTGTTGGAATTGGTGCTTCATGTAGTGGTTCTATTTATAATTGTTTTGTTTTTCTTACATCACTGCCTCCTGTGTGCTTTTAAAGGTGTGTGCCTCTCCTGCTAGGCTGCCTTTTTTTTCCCCCCCTTTAAGTTCTAGTTCATTTTATTATGTGCAGTCCTGGGGACTGAACCTACAGTCACACTCGGGATATGTCAGGCACTTACATCCTTTATAAATATTGGGGGTCATTTGCAGCATGGAGGTTGGATAACAACTAGCCCTATTTCTGCTTTCCATATTGGCTGTGCTGGTTACTTTCCCATCACCGGACAGGGATTTCCTTTCACACCACACTCTTACCAGCATTTGTCATTTCCATCTTTTGGCCACAGTTATTCTGAGTGGGGCCAGTGGGCTTCTCATAGGGGTTTTAGTTTCCCCAGTGATTTGTGATGTTGAACGTTCCTCCCATACATTTGTTGGGTATTTGTGTTTTTGTTGTTGCTGCTGTTCGGGGGATTTTTTGATTGCTTGCTTGTTTGTTTGAAACAGGGTCTCACTATGCAGCCCAGCCTGTCCTCAAACCCACAATTCTCCTGCCTCAGCCTCCTGAGAGGTGGAACTAAAACTTTTACTTGATTTACTTGTTACTTGTATAACACACCTTTGTTTGTCTTTTGAGACAGGGTCTTAAGTGTCAAAGCTGGTCTTGAACCCTTGATCCTCTTGCTTCGACTCCCTAGTGCTGGGATTACAGGATTGCATGATGTGATGGGAAAGTAATCAGCACAGCCAATATGGAAAGCAGAAATAGGGCTAGTTGTTATCCAACCTCCATGCTGCAAATGACCCCCAATATTTATAAAGGATGTAAGTGCACTGTCCCTAGTGTACTTATGAAAAGTGTTTATAGGGGGGCTGGTGAGATGACCAAGCAGGTAAAGCTATCTGCTGATGTGTGTTTCATTCCAGGGACCTACATGGCGGAAAGAGAGGACTGACTCCTACAAGCTGTCCTCTGACCTCAACATACATGCTGTGGATAAGTGTACACAATAAATAATCTCCCACGGAAGTGTCTATCTGGGTTACTCATTCCTTTTTTAAATCAATTTTCCCTGTCAGGTTGAATGAGATCCTTGTAATTTCTGGAAACTAATTTTCTGTTGACATAGTTTGCAAATGTTTTCTCTCATTCTGCACTCTGTTGGCTTTTTGCTGTTCAGAAGCTTTTGGGTTTGCATTAATTCTGTTGGTCAGCCATCTGTTTTTCAGGATCACATCTGAAATATCCCTCCCACCTCCCCACCCCCCAACAGGCTTTCTTTGTGTAACAGTGCTGGCTGTCCTGGAACTGGCTTTGTAGACCAGGCTGGCCTTGAACTCAAAGAGCTCCACCTGCCTCTGCCTCCCAAGTGCAGGGCTAAAGGTGTGCACCATCACACCCAGCCCAAACCCAGCCCAAAACATCTTTAATTAGACCAAGGTCCTAAGGCATTTCTCCTGGTTTCTAGTAATTTTATTGTCTTGAGTTTATGCTTAAGTCTCTGGTCCATTTTGAATTCACTTTTTTATATGGTGAGAAACAATGATCTGGTTTTTATTTTTTATTTTATTTTTTAAACACAAGTGGATATCCAAGTTTCCCAGCACATAACTCAAGAGGTTCCTCTATGGGATGTTTTGGCTGACTGCCTTACTCAAAATCAGCCAGGGTAAGTATGTGGGGTCATTTCTGTGCTGTATACTCTGTCCCACCGATCTATGGGTTGTTTTTAATGCCAATATTATACTGTTTTGGTGACTACAGCTTGTACTTTTTGTTGTTTTTTTGAGATAGAGTCTGACTGTGTAACCCAGGCTGTCCTGGAACTCACAGAGACCCACTTATCTCTACCTCTGGAGTGCTGGGATTAAAGACTACGCCACCATGTCTGGCCAGCTTTTTGGTCAGTTTTTGATTCATTCTTCTGGTCTCCTCCTATATCAACTGTAACTCTGTGAAAACTGTAACCTGTGAGTTTGAGGTTTTCTTCTCTCTTTTTAATTTTTTCCTGTTCTATTATTTTCTCTTATCTGACTGGATCCATTCTGTTATTGAGACCTTCAACTGTATTTTTTATTTTATTTATGGACTTCATTAGCTCCAAGATACAGTTTTTCTTTTTCTTGTTTCTTTAAGGTCTTGTGTCTTTGCTAAATTTCGTTTACATCATGCACTGTTTTCATGCCTGTCAGTGCCTGAGAGATAGAGAGGCTAGGCCGGACCAGTGGATCCATAGCAATCCTTATCAGGGTTAACAGGTGGATTTGTAGGGGCACTCAGGACAGGCTGCCTAGCTGAGGGTAAATGGATGGAACAGGTCAGAGTCAAAGATGGGCAGGTAGAGAAACCTGGCTGCTTCCCAAGGCCCTCAAAATGTCAAGATGCTAAGAATCGACAGCCTGGCTGCTTTTTTCAAGAGGCTGAGGACTGGCAGGTGGCACTTCTTTGGTTACTTTTGGAATCGTAGGAGAGTGGCTGAAGACACATGAGTGCTGTCCGATCAGGTGAGCTGTTCAGGTACTCCTAGACTTAGGGAGAATAGAAGGATGGACAGAGACACCTGGTTGGCTCATGGGCTGGATCAGCTGAACATGGGTTCTGCTGGTCAACAGACTATTAGTGGGTGGAGGTCTCACCATAGCACTGGCCAATCAGAGTCTGGGTTTTAATCACACAATGTGGGCAGGGCTCACTCTCTGTGCCCAGTAATGTGGGAACCTGGGAGCTCCCCCAAACCACTCATTCATTTATTCTCACCAGATTCTGACTATGTAGCACAGGCTCCCTTGAACTCACCATGTAGGTGAGCTGGCCTTGACCTTGTCATTTTCTTGTGTCCAGGCTTCTGAGAGCTAGGATAACATACATGAACCCCAGTCCCAGCCTCCAAAGTGGCCTTTGGCTCGTGAGAGCATCAGATGCTTTAGGAGCTCATGTAACACCTGGCCAGTCTCTAATTTCCCACCAGCAGCGAGCAGAGTTCTAACCTTTTCTAGGAAGGCTTCTGCATACAGTCTAGTCAGATGCCCTGGGAAAGCCTGCTTAGCACACTGACCCTGCAGTAGCCACATTACCCACTCACTAAAGCTCTTGGGTGATGACAACTCTATTTGTTATTGTCCCCAGAGCTCAGCAAAGGCCTTAGTGCTTAGGGGCTGGAGAGGGGATAGAGTTGACCTCAGTTCCCTGGGCTGAGGAGTAAAGAATCACTATGGCCTGAGGCAGGATCTCATTCTGGGAGGTGCAGATCCAGATGGAGGCTGAGTCTGGCCCCAAGAGAAGCTGCGGCGGAGGAGGTTTTCTCCTATGCCCAGGGCATACTCTTGCAAAGAGAGTCCAGAATGAAGCCGGCATGCTGCGCAGACACAGTCAATGAATGGCAGCACGGCTAACTTAACGCGCTACACTTTTCCTGACCACCCCGCCTGCTCCCTTCTGTACTTCTTCATCTTTCTTGGCATTTTCAGAGAGGGTCTTTCTATGTAGCACTGGCTGGCCTTGAACTCCTGGCAATCCTCCTGCCTCAGCCTCTTAAATGTCGAGATTACAGACACGAGTCACCATACCTGGCTTCATTTTTCCTTCTTTATGGTCTGAAGCTTTTCCTGGCTTGTCCAGAGGAAATGTCAACAGCCTTTGGTTTGGGCTTGACTTGGGTGAGCATGCTGCTGAGAGCAGCTCAGAGGATGTGTCTCTTCAGGTGAGCCTGCGTCTGTAATCCCGGTCTGCACCATGTCACCCACAAGCTGGTTTTTCTGAGGCTCCAAAGCCGTCATCCTTTGGTTCCTAACACAGCCTGCAGAGCTACTGGGTATCAGCTTCTAGCCTGGGCAGGGATGAGGTCTCTCCAGGCCCCCTCAGCAGTCATTCCAGAGCCAGGGAGGGGGGCTCAGCTGAGCTCCCACCTTATATGAATGTCGTCAGAACCCTGAGACACAATTTCAGTTACTTCCCCCAGATGTTGCTGAATTTCTCAAAATTATCTTTCCAGTGTCTAGTGCAGTTCCTGGCGTTCAATAAAAAATGCACTCTGGGCTGTGAAGACGGCACATGGGGTAAAGTGCCTATAGCCAAACCTCGTGAACTGAGTTTGATCCCCAGGACCCATGTAGGGGATGTCGAGACCTGCCTCTCAAGTTGCCCTCTGAGTTTCACATGAGCCCACACACATGTGCCCCTCCCTAAATAAATAAATCCTAAAGATATGTTTGAGCCACTGAACAAGGATATTAAGCTAAATGTCTGAGGAAAGAATGGTGTAGAACATAATACATAATGTCACTTTAGCCTCTCCCCACTCTTGATGCTGGTGGTGTCGATGAACAAGAAGCCTAGAATGTTGGGCTCTGAGGTGCAGCAGCCTGGACGTGGCAGAGTGCACAGGTAGACTGTTAGGATGCTTCCTCGCATCTGCTTCACCAGGCCCTAGCCAGGTGTGAGGAGCACAGTGGCAGGATGGGAAAGGGGGACTGGAAAGTGAGCCAGATCAGTCAGTTAAGTGCTGATGCAAGGTAAATTAAAGATGAAAGTTGGACGAGAATGAGTGAGGTCCCAGGAAGGGACTTCAAAACTTTACAGAAAGAAATGTTCAAAGACCTATGGAAGCCCTAGGATGAGAAAAGCGTCACAGACCAGGTGACATCCGAGGTAGAGTTGTAAAGGCAGAGACCACGAAGTGACCCTTGTTGGTAGGTAGCATGTGTGTGGACCGTGTACCAAGCCGAGTGCTGGCTTCACCCAGCCCGCTCTCCTCATTCCCCCAACCAAGGGGAGCAGTATGTAGCAAGCAGTTCTGCCAGAAGACACTGTAGTGCTTGGTTCCATCAACACAGGAGCTGCTTGTTAAAGTACAGCAGTGGCTCTTAGGGCCAAGGCTGGGAGGTAGTCCCTGCCAAGGAATGGCACACACACATACAGGTACAAAAGAGGCTTTTTTTTTTTTTTTAATGGCAGTGCCCGAGGTTAGGTACCCAGAGACATCATTCTCTGGTGCTCTGACAGCTCTGTCAGATGGTCGAAAGGCTTAAAAAAAAATAACTAAACTAAATTATAAGTTATCAGTTGCATCCTGTGTGGCTGAAGATGCCAACAGCCACTTTCCTGCTATGTGTGGCATTCCTGTATCAACAAATGCCAATCACCAGGTTTGTATGTATAGTCTGCACAAGTCCCGACAGCTCCTGGACAGAAGATATTATGGGGAGGTGTATGGAGAGTGGAGACAGGCAGGGGTAAGGCCAGGGCACCAACAGCACTCCCTACCCCTGTTTGCGGGCCAGGCCCCAGGCTACAGTTAGTGGTGACAACCCCCAGGTGGTAGGGACTATTGTCCCCACTCATGCAGGAGGCTGAAGTTCAGCTTGACTAAGAAACTGCACAGGTCACAGAAGTAGGTAAGTGGAGAAGCTGCACTGAAATCCAGGTTTGCCTAGCTCCAAACCCTCATCACTTTCCCCCTGTGTGGACTGAGAAAGCCGAGCCCCCGGCTGCATTTTGTCTTTGCTAGGACAAAATAATGAATTACTGTGAGCCTGGCCAGGGTACTGGCATGGTTCTACCCACAAAGATCAATGACCCCATGGTGAGGTCATGGGGCAGAGACACCCTTCCCCCATCCCGACCGGCTTTGTTACAGTGCCAAGAGATGACAATCTGAGCATGGCCAGATCACCTCTGCTCGGCTGCCGATCCCCTGCCTCTGCAAACCCATATACCCTCAGAAAAGGTCTGAGATGTAGCCAGTAGTTAACAAGCCTTTTTTTTTTTTTTTTTTTTTTTTTTTTGTGGGGGAGGAAGGGGGCAGGTGTGGGCATTCTCCAGCTGGAGATAATATAGTATCTATAATTGTTGTAACTCAGATCCCCAATTTGAATATCCAACCTCCAAGCTAATGACTGGACAAAATGACCACTGCTCACAGAGGCTGGCTCTGGGATGCTGTGGCCAAGACTCACTGGTCTTTCCTTTCCTTCTGCAGGTGGTAAATTTCTCCTGTGTTGAGTCCCTGTGTGAGGGACTGGGCCAGAGATGACATAGCCAGGCTGACCCTCTCTTCCTCCTGTGCAGACAGCTCTGCTTGGTGCCTGTAGACCCTGGGACCCAAGTTCTTCCCTGACAATCTGAGACCCAGACTGCAAAACAATGAGTTTTTTGTGCGGCAGCTGTAGACAGAGCTGGTAGGAGCCTGACCTCCCTGACAGCCTTCCCCAAGCCTCAGTGCTGGGCATGGATGGCATCCCATGGTCTGGGATCTTCTTCATTCTCTCTGGGAAGACAGGTGACAAGCAGAGCTGGCAGAGTCACCAGAAGCAGCCACTGAGGGCCAAGATCACTGTTTCTTTTCCTCAAGGTACCCAATGAGCTAATGGTGGGCATTCTCCTTGCCTCCTGCCTCCAGGGCAGGGGAGAAATGGAGACAACTTCACCGGCTATCGGGGTTCACAGGCATGGACAGGTGCTGGCCAGCAGCACATGAGCGGGAACATACACTGAACAAAGTCTTACATTTAAACCTGGCTGATCCTGGTGGTGTGCGTGGGAGTGGACGGAGTGATGGAGACTGAAGTGACAACGGCCTTTCACTTGGTCAGAAGCTCTGCGCCCACAGTTACCTCAGAGGCAAACGACAGAGCCAATGGCAACATGAGGCACTAACTAGCCCTAATCAGGCACCATAGAGATGGCTTACCAATTGGTGCTCCTGATCCATTTGGGTATCTGCTTCTTGGGGTGAGCGCCACAGCTGGCCCTGGGCCCAGATGTTCTATCTAGAGGCTGAGCAGCAGAGTGACAATATCTGTCTTCCAGCTATGTCAAGTTGTCTGGCTAAAGGAAATCCTATCTGATCCCCTAGAGCTGAGGTAGGGAGCGGAGAGGACGATGGGTCTGTTCCACCACCAGAATCATAAAGATGCCACAAGCTGATAGCAGGCTTGACCCTGTGCCTTCATGATGCTGTGTGGTCAGGGGTCAGGGGCCAGGGGTCAGGGGTCAGGCAGGTGTCTTCCCTATCAGAGGCTACCCTCTCACTGCTTCTTATTTGTTTGGCTTTTTGATAAAGTTCTGAGACTGTAGCTCAGGTTGGCCTGGCATTCACTATGTAGCCCAGGCTGGCCTTGAACTTTTATCAATCCCCCTGCCTCAGTCTCTCAAGTGCTAGAATTATAGACGTGAGCCACTAAGCCTAGCTCCCTTACTTGCTGAGACCGGGCTCTGTGTTATCAGGCAGAGCAGAGCAGAGGAGAGAATTTCCAGGATAGGTTAGCATGGCTGCTGGGAGATCTGGGGCCTAAGTCAGGGTTGTCTCTTCTAGCTCTGGCCATTTGTGGAAGACAGTCACACAGGGACTTTTTTTCTCTGGGAGCAGATGAGCAGGGAAGGTGGTCAGTCAGGCAGTCTGCTTTCCACACCAAGGACAGAGGTGGGACTGAGATCTGAGCCCTCTCTCTTTGAGGCACCCCAGCGGCTGGCCAGCACAGTTTGGGAGCAGGGCGACACACTCAGGCAGAGCTGCTGAGCTCCCCACGTGGGGATCTTGTACCCCAACCAAAACAAGCAAAGCTGCTAATCTGACGAGATCAGTCTTCAAATACCACAGGAATGCAGCCTGCCTGCTCGCACCGGGGGCTGTGCAGTGCTGCTAAAGCAGCTGCCCTCCCCCCACTTCCTACTGAAGCCCCAAACTTCCTATCACAGCTCAGTTACAAACCAACCTCTCCTCACTCTGGCTTAACGGTTGATGGCCTTTTCAGGGTGTCCAAGCCATGCTAAGTGTCTCTGTGCAATGCCTTCCTGAGCCCTACTACAGGTCGTGCTGCCAGTTAAGGCAGGTTCTGAAGGGTGAGGCACACCAGCCCTGCCCCCTTCCCAGTGTCTGTGAAGGAACAACTGTTTTTGCTTTACACACTTCACTTCTGTCCCAGAATGTAACCGTACAAAATACAACCAAAAGGAACCACTAAGGAAATTAAATACCCATGGGAAATGTAAGCCCCATCTCAGAATTATTAGATTCATCAGTATAAACTCTCTCTAGTTGCTGCAAAAGTTCCTCACAGTCTGTAGAAAATTGTGATGCAGACCGGTTCACATAACTTTTCATCCTGTGATACACCACGGACTCCAGGGTGACTGATAGCCAGCCTGGGGCACTCTGCTGAGGCTGCTGCCTGCCTTATCTTAGGGTGGAAGTTACCAGAGGGCAAGCTGGAAAACTTCAGGCCCTACCCTGAGCAGGAGAAGAGCTCTCTGATGCTTTGGGACCAGTCACAAGGCAGACCTAGCACACAAATTCACAACCAGACAGCGTCCACAGTGGGTCAACAGCAGGAACCGTGCAAAGCTGTATGGGTCTCTAGGCCTCTAAGAAAAGAGGGCTACCCCATCCCCCACCCACCCCCCAAAACCCACAAACCAGACAAAACTCCCACAATTCTGGCCATCCACTAAAGCCCCACCTGTGAAGGCTGGAAAGCAGCAAGGAGGAAAGAGATGGAAGGTAGCTTTGGGGTCCAGGTGAGGTGAGTTCCTTGACGGGTAACAGAGGGCAAATGACCTACTACAAGGGGAAAGTTAGTTTAAAACCAGAAAGTGGATGGGTTTGCAATGCTGAAGAACATCCAGGGGACAGGGGGAAAGTGGATGGTCAAGAAGCCAACCAGACACAGTTGGTAGTTCAAGCGGAAGTCCAGGTCAAGGACAGGCATAGTGTGTCAGTCCCTGAAGCATCTTCCTGCACTCCGCAGGAGTCTGGACTCTGTGTCCCTGCTCTTTTCAGAGGGAAGCCCAGAACCCAAGGGCTTTGCTGCAGAGGGAGACTGACAAAAACACTTAACACACCCTCCAAACAAAAACAGCTTGCACCCCCCCAAAGGTGCAAAGTTCAGAGCCCCAAAAATAAAAGTATAGAATGGGGCTCTTGAGTTTGGTCCCCGCTCTGTGCTACTGTAGTCTCGGGCAAGTTACAGCTTTTCCCATCTATAAAATGGGCCTAAGAGAGCTTACAGTAGGGTTGCTGTCTAGAGGTTGAGGTCCAGGACAGTGTTCAGCATTGTGGATGGCTTGGAGTGGGTCCCTAAAACTGTGACTTTCCATGCATATGGCTGACTGTCTGTAGTAGGGGGTGTGTCTCTGGCACCTTGAAAACTGAATGGAACCTTGTAGAAGAAACCAAGGAGTAAACAATGACAGTCTGAGGCCACTGAAGCATAGAAGAAACCAGAACACAGTAGAGCAACGACAGAACGAAGGCCCAGGTTCCCCAGCAGGGGGAGAGGCTGGAGGATCTGGTGAGGGGGAGGGGCTGACTTCAGAGAAGAGATTTCCAAGCTTTGGGAAGGGCTGGAACTCCAGGCTGCTTAGATACTCATGTGGGGAAGGGGAAAGACTCCAGAGGTTTTGCTTGGGTGAAAGTGGACAGCAGTGTCATTTCCTGAAATCTGTGCCGTGATCTCATTCAGTGTATTTGAAATTCGGGGGACGCTGGGTTTGAGAAGACCTGAGTCATCCAAATGGAGCTGATCCTTTGGATTAGCTGATGCAATGGGGCGAGAGCAGAGGAGGGCCCCAAATACTTTAGCTGATGCAATGGGGTGACAAAAGAGGAGGGCTGTGCCGAATGCCAACAGGGCCAGAGAGTGTTTTCTGTAGGGCCGCCTCCCTCCGAGAGTCACAAGCAGGGGGAAGAGCCACAGAGAAAAGAGCAGGCCAGCTGCCTGGTGCATTCGTCAATGAGGGCTTTCCGATGATCTGGACAGGAGCACTTAAAGGAAAACGGTGTGAGACAGAGACTGTACAGCACGGATTCAGAGTTAGCAAGACGGGACAAACAGGAAGTCCTTATCACTCCTGGCAGGGTAAGGGGAGGCTGGGCATCTTCCTGGAAGCATAGAGATTCTACTCAAATGGGGAGGAAGACTCTACTTTCTGTGATTTATAGTATGGGAGGGAGAGTCTAAGCTGTTCATCTTTCCACACCTCCTGGGACTTGTAGAGATAAAAGTCTCAGGATCCTTCTCTGAAGGGGAGAGAGGAAAGTGCTCTGGAATGTGGGGATACCAGCTACTCAGCTACCCTGGCTATGAGCCCACAAGCTTTCAAAGCCCCCAGGGCAGTGCAACAGGCCTCCTACACCTTCTCACGCAAGGGTCCTAAAACAGGCAACAGGGACTATGTTGCCTCCAGTCTTCCTGACTCAGAGAACTCTTCGAGGTCTGGATAGCCACCCTTGTACTCTAGGGAATGCAGACAGCGTGGACCAAGGCTTTGCAGTCCAGGAATCGCAGCACACTTTCTAAAGCAAAGTGTGTCCTGCAGAGCTGCATAAAGGGGCATAACTTCACAATTGCCTCAGCAGCCATCAGCAACATCTGCCTGACATCTGTACCCTGCCCACTAGCCATCCATCCCCAGCTGTGACAGGGGGTCAGATGCTAGGCATGTAGGCTCTGCAGCCAGAATACTTTGATTCAAAACCCAGAAGTGATGGTTCAAGCCTATGACTTGTAGCAAGCACTTAAGAGGATAAGGTAGAAGGACTGTCATGAGTTCAAGACCTGCCTGAGCCACATAGTGAAGTTCAGAATAACATGGGTTATAGAATGAGTCCTGTTTAAAACACACAGATAGATAGATAGATAGATAGATAGATAGATAGGTAGGTAGGTAGGTAGGTAGGTAGGCAGGTAGGTAGATAAGAGAAAGAGAGGAGGGAGAGAGAGGAGAGAAAACTAAACAGCTTCCATCCTTTCTGATCTTTGTGACTTCAAATTCCTTGACTTCTCTGTATCTCCATTTCTTCATATCAAAACTGGACTAATAATAAAATCTAAGTCATAAAGTTGTCAAGAAGATTAAAACAGAGAAATAGGAAAAACTCTTAGCACAGGGCTATTGGTGGCTGAGGCTTTCACTCTTTGCCTGGGGATGACAGTCAATACTGAAAGGCCAAACTGGCCACCAAATAAAAGGCCTGGTACTCAGGCTGGAGAAATAGCTCGGTGGTTAAAAAAAACACATGATGCTCTTGCAGAGGACCTGAATTTGATTTCCAGCACCTACATGAAGCAGCTAGTAACTGCCTGGATCTTCAACTTCAGGCAACTGATATCCTTCTAGCCTCCTGGGGCAAACACACCAACACATATATAAATAATACATTTGTAAAAGGTGTGATACCCAAATTTAATCATATCTTCTACAACTATGCAAAAGAGCTACTCATGGGCTAGAGAGATGGCTCATGGTTAAGAGCACTGGCTGTTCTTCCAGAGGACCTGGGTTCAATTCCCAGCACCCACACAGCAGCTCACAACTGTCTGTAACTCCATCACACAGACATGCATGCAGGCCAAATACCAGCACACATAAAAATTAAATGAATAAATAAATAAAAATAGTTACATGTATAAATAAAGGATTTCCAGGAATGTGTAATATCAACTATGATTCTGAATGACACATTCAAATAAATTATAATTTTTTTCCTACAGTGGTTCTCAACCTTCCTAATGCTGTGACCCTTTAAGACAGCTCCTCATGTTGTTGTGACCCCAACCATAAAATTATTTCATTGCTACTTCATGACTGTAATTTTGCTACTGTTATAAATTGTAATGTAAATGGCTGATATGTAACCCCCAAAGGGGTCACAACCCACAGGTTGAAAACCTCTATTTAAAACAATATTTAAAGTACTTATTATGATCTACTCTGAGATGTGCATTTCCCACATAGCAAAATAAACAAAACAACAACAAAAACCCCAAACTCACCTACTTATAATGAAAGTCACTGGCAAATGGAATTCATTTGCTTAATGTCCAACTTACTGGAATGACCTAATATTTATATAGCCTCAGGAGATGTCATCTGCTCTCATTGTCTTGACTAATATGGGTAGCAATGATCAGACTTCTCCAAGTTCACACAGTCTATTATGTGAGGAAGCCTCAAGGACTGGAGGACATTGTCCAACACTCATGTCTTTCCAATGCAGTATGCACTGCAAGGCACTGGAATCATTTTCCTTCCACAGCTCTCCACTAAGAGAGTGTAAGATAGCACTATGCCAACAACTCACACCCTACAGACACACATGCATACATACACACATAGACATAGACAGACAGACAGACAGACACACACACACACACACACACACACACACACACACACACACACACACATCTTTTCTGTGGAAATACTGATGCTTTTTACCTTTCAGCTACCTTTCAGTTTTGGTGGGTTGTTGAAGATGGTGGGTCTTCTGCACCATGGGTGCTGTGACATTCCTATAATATCTATAGACCGCTTAAAATGAAGTTCAAAGGCTATAAGACTATAAAGAGATAATCCGAAGAAGCTTCCTTCTGCAGCAAAGTGCAGAATCTGGAACACTCAGCCCTAAATGAGATGTTTCTACCAAATCCCTTCCTTCAGGGCTCAGGGAACCCTGTGGAAGAGGAAGAGGAAAGGCAGTAAGAGTCAGAGGAAAGGCAGTAAGAGCCAGAGCGGGTGGAGGACACGGAGGAAACCAGGCCTCTAAACACAGCAGGACCGATGCACATATAAACTCACAGACACTGTGGCGGCATGCACAGGGATTGCATGAGTCTAAGCCAGATGGGCGCCCAGCACTGAGAGGAAAATTGGGAACAAGCTCCCATCTCTAATCCAGAAGCTATCTCCAACTGACAAATGCTCACAAAGGAAAAATTAGTTTTCTTCCACTAAGTTTCACTGGACATACAAACCACTCTCAATGGCAGGCCCCATGCCCAGGAGAAGTAGACTGCCAACACAAAATTAATTCAGTGGAATTTTTGAAGCGTTTTTTTGTTTGTTTGTTTTGTTTTTCCTTCTTGACTTTACAGGTCTTTTGGGTATGTATTACAGTTTCTGATTTTGTGTTTTTTTATGGGATTTCTGTGTGTGTGTGTGTGTGTGTGTGTGTGTGTGTGTAAACATGTGTGCCTGGTGACTATATGCATTTCTTATGCTTTTTCTTTGGCTCTTTCTTATTTTTGCTTGTTTTCTTTGTATGTTTGTTTGTTTTGTCCTATTCTGCCTGCCTCTGCTGCCCAAATGCTGGGATTAAAGGCATGTGCCACCACTGCCCGGCTATTTTTATTTTTTAGATGTCTGTTTTCTAATAAGAGAAAGAAACGACATGGATCTGGGTGGGAGAGGAGGCAGGGAAGATCTGGGAGGAGTTGTGGGAGAGGAAATCATAATCAGAACACATTGTATGAAAAAAAAAATCTACTTTCAATGAAAAACAATGAGGAAAAAGGAGATGATGCTTGATAGTTGATAGATCCTGTATTTCAACCTGATTCTTGGATTGACACTGGGTTAATTTGATTCTACAGAAGAGACCACAACTAGGTTTGAACTTGTATTTCCAGTCTGGACCTCTTTATGCTGGGGACTGTGGCTATGCAACAAATGACAGGTGCATTCCTCATTCAAGGCACATGGGGGAATGTATCTATCAAGAATACAATTGCAGTTGAGGCCAACCTGGCCTACACAGAGAGTTCCAAGGCAGCCAGGACTACATAGAGAGACCCAAAAGAAACAAACAGATAACAACGAAAAAGAACACACTTGCAGCGAAGCTGACAGCTATCTGAAACAGATGGAGAACACATAATACAGCCAGCACGGGGCTGGGACGCAGAACTGCTCTCTGTGAAGGCAGAGGCCACCACCACGAAGACAGTGCTAGAAGTAAAAGTTCAGTGTATCTCTAGATGTTTGCAGTGCAACAGCCCGTATCAAAAATACCTTTATGAAAGTTGTAGGCTACATAATATCACTATTGCTAGCCAAGAAGGTTCCCTTGGCCCAGCTATGATCCCACAATCTGGTGTCTTTGGGTTTCCAAGTTTCCTTTGGGTCACACAGGAGTCCGAAAGCGGGGTGGTGGAGACTAAGACGTCTAAGACGTCTGATACCAGCTCTGGAAACAGCAGCAGCAGCTTGAGTTTAGGGTCTCAAAGTCATGAGCCAGAGTAGAACAAACCTGCAGCAGGGTCTTCAAAGGAAAAGGAATCCGACTCATTTTTCATTTACAGACTGTTTCTCTGCTTTCAGTAACTTCATTTTCATATAATCTTTATTCTAAAAGCCACTGTTAATGGCCCTACTCTATTAAGCCTTTGCAGCCATCTTTGCATTTTCAACAGGAGAATTTCATTGGCAGCAGGGTGGGTGGCTTTCCTGCCTGGCTCCTTCACTTTTATTACCCAGAACACAGATATTTTGTGAATCTTAATGTCTGTGTTTACTGCTGAATCATCCTCACTGGTGAAAATGTCACGTTGTTGTATTTCAGTGATTTCTGTTTTGGACCATGTTGTGTGTTTACATTCATGCATGTAAGCACCAATGTTCCATTTCTACACGCCGAGTTGGATTCTGGGATTTGCATGCACATCTAAGCATGTGAATTGGTATTTTTCTCTATTTTCCAGGATACTCATAAAAATTATGGTCCTGGAAAGTGAGGGTTAACATGGATTGTTATTTGGGTGTTTTGCACATATGTATTTTCCTTTGTATGGACTTGTTGAAAGTGTGCTTAGATTAGTGAACAAAGGCACAATTTGATGTATGTGTTCAGTTTCTTTATATTTAAAACTAATTTACACCGATAAAAGCAAATTACACTTATAAAACCAATCATCTTTGTAAAGTTGACTTTTTTTTTTTTATAGGTTTTTTATAAAGTAAAACTGCTTCTATACCTTAAAAAAAAATACTGATGCTAGCTAGCCAGGTGGTGGTGGCACACGCCTTTGATCATAGCACTTGGGAGGCAGAGGCAGGTTTGAGGCCAGCCTGGGTAACAGAACAAGTTCCAGGACAGGTTTCAAAGCTACAGAAAGAAACACTGTCTTGAAAAACAAACAAACAAAAAGAGCTACACACCCAATGTATTGCTCAATTAAAAAAAAAAGTACTGATGCTATAATGTAAACCCAAACCTTACATTTGTATAGTGTTCTTGGTCAAAGTATCAAGAAATATTAGTTATAGCCAGGTGTTGGTGGTGCATGCCTTTAGTCAGTCACAGCACTCAGGGGGCAGAGGCAGGCAGATCTCTGTGAGTTCGACACCAGCCTGGTCTACAAGAGCTAGTTCCAGGACAGGCTCCAAAGCCACAGAGAAACCCTGTCTAGAAAAACCAAAAAAGAAATATTAGTTACTCACATAGAAAGAAACCTAGGCTCCAACCCCATTCCTAACACCAAAACCCAAAATAGGTAGATTAATAATTTAAGTAGAAGTTATAAAATTAAAGGTAACAGAAGAAAAATAAAAAGAAGGTGTGGTGCTTTTTTTTTTTTCCTGTTTGAGATTGAATTTCACTCTGCAACCCTGGAACTCATCCAGTAGATAAGGCTGGCCTCAAACTCCCAGGGATCTGACTGCCTCTGCCTGTGCCAGGATTAATGGCACTCATGATGGTTAATCTGGACTGTCAACTCTAGGGGATTCAGGATCACTGTGGGAACAAATCTCAGGGCGTCTCTGTGTGTGTGTGTCTGTGTGTTTCTGTGTGTGTTTCTGTGTGTGTGTATGTGTCTGTGTGTGTGTCTGTGTGTGTGTTTCTGTGTGTGTGTGTGTGTGTGTGTCTGTGTGTGTCTGTGTGTTTCTGTGTGTGTGTATGTGTCTGTGTGTGTGTGTGGGGGGGTGTATTTAGATTAGGTTAACTGAGGTGTGAAGACCCACTCTGAATGAATGATAAAATTCCATAGACTGGACCAGACAGAGAGGAGAAAGGGTGCCAAGGCTAACATCTACTGTTCTGGTTCCTGACTGCAGATGCAATGTGACCAGCACCTTGCATTCCAGCTGCCACACTGTCCCAGCCACGCCTTCCCACCATGCTCTCTCCCACAGGTCTTCCCGGAAGTGCCCAGTTGTATCCTCCTCTCCAATTGTAAAGCAGCATAAGCCCTCCATCCTTAAGCTGCTTTTTAAAGGATATTTCGACACAGAAACAGGACAAGTAACTAAAACAGAAAGTGTCATCAGAAACTAACACATGTGTAGGCAAAATTTAAAAGCCACTACAGAAGACAACTTGCAGATAACTTGCAAAATTCAAAATGCTTACAATGTTTGATCTGGATATAGCACTTTATTCTACATCATCTCGAATGTGGGAGAAATGATGTACAAAAAAGGTTATTCATATGGTATTTTGAAGAGTGACATTTGAAACTATCAAAAAGGAACTACTTAATTAAAATACAGAACACCTACCCAATGGAATGTTACGTTAAGAAAAGATGAGAGGAGTCTGGCATGGTGGCATGAGTTCAAGGCCAGCCCCAGCTACATATGAGTTCAAGACCAGCCTTGCTACATGAGATCCTGTTTCAAAGCAAACAGAAAGACAGACAGAATGAGAGGACATTTGCTTCTAGCTATCATGGAATACAGGGACAAGTTCTATATTCCAAACTTAATAATTAGAAAAATACATGAAACAATGGTCTTCAGAAAGAAATAAGTTGAGCCCCATAGAGCCTAGGTCACTGCACAGGGACAGCGTTCAACCTGCAGTGAGGATGGGATCTCAGCAGAGCTTGGAGGTCTTTCCAAGGTGAGCAAACACATCATCATTTAGGAAGGCTACAGAGCCTATAATTCACAGGACAGACTGCTTCAGATGAGAGAGCCACACGGAGAGCTCTGAAGATCTGCAAAAGACATCTCCCAAATCTTTGGCCAAGTACTGATCTGAGTACACACGAGGAGACTCAGGGGCTAAGAGCAACTAGGAAGAAGTAAAAGCAAATAAATAAATAAATAAATAAATAAATAAATAAATAAAAATCATACCACACTAGGAGCTGCTTCTATTCACATACAGCAGAGTGGGAACACATCAGCAAGAGTGGAATTACTTGCTAACACAGGAGTCTTTGGGCAGTATTCTCAGAAGGGTACTGCATCAGAGGGATAAATGGCTCTAGGAGACTGCTCAAGACTTGCCTAACACTGTTAAAACAAGTCTAAAGGGTTCCTTCTGTTTGCAAGTAACTTAACTAAATGCACCAAAATCTAGTGCCTTTCAAAGGAATACAACAAAATCCAGAACAGAAAAGTGTAAAAACCTATTATGTCCAATAAAAATTGCCAGGTGAAGAATCAGAAAAATATACATCAATGGAAACAGTTCCAGAATCAGCAGACAAGAATGTTAAAGCAGATTGCCTTGGTTTCTTTTCTATTATTGTGAGAAGACACCATGACCAAGGCAACTTACAGAAGGAAGAGTTTATTTCAGGTTTACTGTTTCAAAGAGTTAGAACTCATGACCATCAGGGCAGGGGGCGTGGCAGGCAGGCAAGCACTGTGCTGTAACAGGAGCTAAGAGCTTACATCTGACCCACAAACAGGAGAGAGAGAGAGAGAGAGAGAGAGAGAGAGAGAGAGAGAGAAACACTAAGAACTACTGGGCATGGCATGGATTTTTGAAACCCCAAAGCTCACTTCCAGTGACACACCTCCTCTAATAAAGCCATACCTTCTAATTTTCCCTAAACAGTTCCACAAACTGGGTACCAAGCATTTAAATATGATCCTATGGGAGTCATTCTTATTCAGGCCACCACACAGCTACTACAAACATGTTCATTAAGCAGAAAAACAAACAACAAAACCCAACCACGGACACAGGGCTGGAGAGATGGCTCAGTGGTTAAGAACATTGGCTGCTCTTCTAGAGAACCCAGGTTCAATTCCCAACAGCCACACAACCACTAACAACTGTGTCTGTAACTCCAGTTCCAGGGTTTCTAACAGCCTCACACAGACATGCATGCAGGCAAAACACATAAAATAAAAATAAAACATAAACGTGGACATAAAAAAAGAACGAGATAGAAGACAAAAAGACCTAAAGGAACTCACAGAAATTAAAAACATGATATTTTAAAAATATATATATACATACAAAATGTGTTCTTAGATTGTTTCTACCTTTTGACAATTATGAATAATGTAGTTTAAACTTAGTTATAGATATTACAAAAGCAAAAAATCAGACAAAACAAAATTATGAACCCCTAGACCCCAGCCAAATGAGCATACAGGACATCCTAAGAAGGTGGAGCCCCATAATGGATATCACCAACAAAGAGAAAACCCCAAAAAGGCAGCAGAAGAAAATGCAAACGCTTCTGTGAAAGAACACAGAAGACAAGAAATTATGCAAGCTTTCGGTAAAGAAAATAGTCAGCCGCTAAACAAGCGCTTGTTAAGTAATTCAATAAAGCCATGTGCAGTGGTGACAAAAAGATATGGAGCTGAGCAGGGTGGTGACAATGCTCACCTTTAGTCCTAGCTCTCGGGAGGCAGAGGCAGGTGGATCTCTGTTGAGCTGAGGACCAACCTGGTCTACAGAGAAGAGTTCCAGGACAGCCAGTGCTACACAAAGAAACACTGTCTTGAACAAAAAGAAAAAAGAAAAAGAAAAAGAACAAGAAAAGAAAATGGAGCTGTTTTAAAGTCCTACAAGGCAGTGTGGGAAGAGTTGTTACTCAGCCAGGTAAATCTTTGGAGCCACAAGTGTAATAAAGACTTTTTCAGTTAAACTGAAGGAGTTCATATGCCACCAAATCTGCTACACAAGTGTAATAAAGACTTTTTCAGTTAAACTGAAGGAGTTCATATGCCACCAAATCTGCTACACACACTAACATTTGTGCACAGGCACAGGTATGCATGTGCACACACACTAAGTTAAAAGAGGCTCAGAAGATAGAAATATGTGTTTATTGTGTTACTGGAATCACCAGCAACTGTCCCTTTGTGACTGGCTTTTTGCATTGGGTGTAACATCTTCAGGGGTTCACACTGCAGTGAGTCATGGCTGCTTCCTTTCCCTACTGAAAACACTTCACTGTCTGAACCGGTTTTACTTTCTCCCTTCACCTGCTGATGGGCACCTGGGTTGCTTGCAGCTTTAGGCAATTATGAACAATGACTGTATGACCTGGGGTATACAGATTCCTGAGTCCCTGATGTGGTTACTCTGGCTCTGCATCCAGATTGATTGTTGGACCCCATGCTAATTCTATTCTAATGACCTTAGGAATGACCACACAGTTTCCCACAGTAGCTGCACCATCCCCAACAGTACACAGCATCCTAATTTCTCTACCCCTTACAAGCGCTTGCTGTCTTCTGTTTTTCAGACAGTAGCTTTGGGTATAAGGTGCTGTCTTGTGCTTCTGCTTTGCATCTTTCTAATTAGCCACACTGAGCATCTTTTCATATGCTTCTTGGCCATTGCAGATATTTCTTTGAAAGGTGCGTAATATAGGTGTATTTTTGTCTATTTTAAAACCAAGTAGCTGAAAAATTTTAAGAGTTCTTTGTATACAGTATATTATTAATTTTATTTTTATTATTATTTTTTGTTTCTAGCCAATTTTTCTGTTTTTATTTAATTTTATATTATTATTATTTTAAAGACAGAGTTTCTCTGTGGTTTTGGAGGGTGTCCTGGAACTAGCTCTTGTAGACCAGGCTGGTCTCGAATTCACAGAGATCTGCCTGCCTCCTGAGTACTGGGATTAAAGGCGTGTGCCACCACCGCCCCACAAAGAATTTTATTTTTAAAGTTATGTGTATATGTGTGTGTCAAGAAGAATTAATGAAACAATACTGTGGCTTTATGATAGATGGATAAATAGATGTAAAATGCATGATAAAACAGCACAAAGAATGGAAAAATGTTACATAAAATTGTTATATTCTACATGAATGGTATTTGAAAATAATTATAAATTAAAAGTGTACCTTATGAAATCCAAACCATCCATTAAAAACAAAACTAATACAGCTAATTAAACCAACAGTGAGGGTAAAATAAAATAATAGTATGCAATTAATTCAAAAGAAGGCATGAAAAGAGATAAACAGGACCTAATGGTAATATAGCAGATTTAGGCACAACCATATCGGTGACTTATATAATTTTATAGATGGCATATAATTTTAGAAGCATTCCAATAAAAGGCAGACACGGTAATATTTTATTAAAAAGCAAGACTTAGCTGTGTGCTATCTACAAGAAACCCATCTTAAGTATGAAGACACAAAGACACCAGTAGATTAAAAGCAAGGATGAACGGTTGGCCCACCATACAGGCAACAGCTCAAGAGCAGCAAACGTATACTCCTTCATACATATATGGATGGGGCAAAGGAGTCAATAAAGCTAATTTTAATCAAGTGGAACAGTTATAATGATTGACATTATACAGGAAAACTTCACAAGGATTATTACTAGTGAAAAAGAAACATTTCAAAATAATAACAGAATCTAGACACCTACAGAGGTGATATGATAACCATAGTGTGTAAGAACCAAAGAACAGCTTCAAAGTGAGTGGAGTAAAAACTGATGAATGCCGATTTCAATACTCTGTCAGAATTAAGTGGATAGAAAGCCAGTAAAGACGTGGCAGCTTGACAAACACTATCAACCTGGCTCATCAGATGTCACTTTTGAGTATCCAGCAATAGCAAATACTCTCTTCTCAAAAGCATTCACCAAGATGGACCAGATTTTGCCTCATAACTCAGATCTCAATCATTTAAAAGTATAAAAACCATATTAAGTATATTGTGATTACACACAACACTCTCAGACAACTAGAACTCAAGCAACACTTTCAAAGAGCTCACTAATTAAAGAAAAGTCATTAAGGGAAGTTAGAAAAAAGTATGTATCTGTAACTTTATTTTCCTTTTTAGGTCTCTGTCCCTTGTTCCTAAAAACTTTAAGATAACAACACTAGAGGGATATTTTCCCTTTATTTTAAAGTGTGTTTCTAATTACATTTCAGATGTGTATACATTGTACTTTGGTCATTTCACATCCAGATAACTCTTTCTCTCCTCCGTATCCCACTCCTGATGAACCCCTCTTCCCTGGAAGTTCTCCTACTCTCATGCTTTTGGGGAGCCTTCTACTCTATATCTGGGGATCTTCTACTCCAATGCTGGGGGTCTTCTACTCCAATGCTGGGGTTTGTCTACTCCAATACTGGAGGTCTTCTGTTCCAATACTGGGGGTCTTCTGCTCCAATACTGAGGTCTAATAGTCTAATATTCTAATAGTAGGGTTCTAATAATGGTCTAATAGTAGGGTTCTTCTACTGCAATACTGGGGGCCTTCTGCTCCAATACTGGGGTTTTCTGCTATGGTATTTTGGGGTCTTCTGATCTGATATTGGGAAATTTTCTGCTATGATATTAGTGGTCTCTTGCTTTAATATTTGGATCTTTGCTATGATATTGGGGGTCTTCTGGTCTAATATTTGGTCTTTGGTGCATATTCCTGACCCAGAGTTCCTAAGACTTTTGTAATTTTCTGAGTGACAGGAACATCTGACATAGAACTCCAAGTTCCTTGGAATTTTGGGGGTGACAGGAATATCTAATGAAGAGACTGTTGGTGGATGCCCGGAGAGCCTCAGAATGGGGGCTGACTTCAAGTGGACCAATCACGTGATTAAAGAACAGAAAGTTTCAGCCACATCTATTCCACATCCCCTAGGGATGAGCTGATCAAACTGCTAGCAATGTAATAATCATATTATTTAATATCAATCTGAAGAGTCCACTTAGCAAAGCAAGAAAAAAAAAAAAGAGTAAGCGACACCAGGGCCAGCGAGATGGAGATGGCTTAGTGGGTCAAAGAGTTTGCTGCAAAGTGTGAGAACATGGAATCAATTCCCAGAACCCACATAAGGTGGAAGGAGAGAATCTACTCCCAAGGTTTCCTCTGACCTCCACATACATGCTGTGGCATACCCTACCACATCACACCATGACAGTAAGTAGGATAAAGTAAAAAGGAGAGGCTACTATACTGGAAAGGATGGGGAAAAAAACTGCCTTTAGTAACAGAAGACACGACTGTGCAATTGTGTGTGACATTAGCACAAGGACAGCCAAAGATCAGTAAAATAGCAACGCATGTCAGCTGATTGTCAATAATTCAATAAAATCAAGGTATACGTGTGTGCATCTGTGCATGAGTGTGTGTGTGTGTGTATGTGCATATGTGTGTGCACATGTATGTGTATGGCATATGTGTGTTGTGGGGGTTGCCAACACCATTTTGGAACCAATAGACACCTATATATGCAAATAAGGAAATCCGAAGCTCTTACATGCCACTATATACAAATAAGAACTCTGAACATGTCAGAGACTTAAATTCAAGAGCTAAACCCATAACAATTCTAGATGAAAACAAGATTAAAAAAAAAAAAACTTTCTGACCTTGTGTTTGAGAATATTTCTTAGATGCAACACACAAAGTTCAATACATAAAAGAAAAAAAAGGTGATGAGTTGTACTCCATCAATATTAAAAATACCTGCCCTGTAAAGTCATTGAAAGATAACAACCCCTACCCACTGCTTCCCATCCCCTCCCAGCCCAGCCAGAGGAGGATGTTCAGCAGCTGGGACTGTCAGTTACAGCTGGTGGGACAGAAAATTGGTACAATCACACTGAAAGACAGTGTGGCAATGTTTACAAGTGAGCCGCATATATGACATTGGACCCAGCCATCACACTTCTAGGTATTCACTCTGGAAGGTGAACATTCATACAAAACCCACACTTTGTGTTTTAATGGCTTTCTCCCTCCCCTTAAGCCATGTCCAACACCTCAAACTGGAATTACCTTACATGTCTTTGACTTCTGAGAGAACAGAAGCGTTATAGCTCTGTTATGGAATACTATTCAGCAACTGAAAGGAGCAAATAGCTGGTATATACAACAGATGGATGCATGGACTATGTCTACATCATACCAAATGTGAGAAACTCCCTCAAAGAGCTACACACTCAGATCCCATTCACAAGACATTCTAGAAACACTGCAGGGATAGAAAGTAGGTTAGTTGTTGCCTGAGGCTGATGGTGAAGAGAAGCTCATCAAAAACCAACATGGGGGAATCTCAGGGAGATGGGTATGTGCTACTGATTGCTGTGTTCACATAGCTGAATGTGTCAAAGTTCAGAATGACACTAAAGGGCAAACTTTATTGTACACAAATTAAACTTCAACAAATATTCCAAACATGCAATATGTTAAAAATGATATGGGTTTTAGCACGTGGAGGCAAAGGCAAGTGAATCTCTGTGAGTTCAAGGCCAGCCTGGTCTATACAGCAGGCTCCAGTCTAGCCAGGGCTACATAGTAAGACCTTTTCAAAAAAAAAAAAAAAAAAAAAAAAAGAAAAAAGAAAGAAAGAAAGAAAGGAAAAAAGAGATAAGGGATGTTGAGCAGATAGTTTAAAAACAGACATTGGGTTTGGCCCTCAGCATCCCCAAATAAATGAAAATATCTGAAAAAAAAGGGGGTGAAGCCATATATTCGAGTAATGCAATAATCACTAACATAACTTTTAGGAGTACAATAAAATACATTTTTATGTATGATGACAGTGTCTGTCTCTGGGGTAGAAATGGAGAGCCACACCCCCACCACACATGCACACAAGCACACACACATGCACCATAGACTTATATTACTTTTAATTAGAATAGTAGAAGAAACCTGCGTCCTGGTCAAGGAAAACTCACAAGCATCTAGCTAGTGGGTACAGCTTATGCAAGAAGAGAGAAGACAGAGCCTCACACTTTGGAGGGATTCAGTAATGGCTAGAGGACGCAAGTAGTGGGAGTCAGTTCAGAAGGCAGAGCCCAGACTAAGAACCAATCTGGACATCAGCTACTCTAGCCCCTGCTTTTCATAGGGATCTAAGTGGGATTGGAACCAGCTGCTTCTCAGCAATCCCTTGGTAAAAGCATATTATGTACCCTGAGCTCCTAAGGATGGGAAGCAAGTTCTTCCCTCAGAAAGCACAGCTGCCCCCCCCCCCACCAGCATTCCAGCAGGCTGAGTGCTACATCTTGATGTCCAGAAGCCCTTTCTTCACCTGAGGTCTGGAGCTCCCAGACAAGACAAAACAATTTCAGCTCATCGGCCCCTATTCCCGATAATGGCATTTGATAGGCACAGATTCTTTTGGCAAGCCTGAAACCAGGAAGAACAGGCACCCCAGAATGCAAAGTGGACAAGAGGGAAGGTGCTAACATCTAGACAGTTCCGGGAAGCATTCCTCATTCATGCTTTATTTGGATATGTCTCCCTGATGCCAACCAGTGGGACCCAGCTTGGTTAAACCAGTGATCCCAGGACCAGAAGTGTCAATGCTTTGCCCAGTGGCTTTGGACACCTGGCTTCCAGGTCCAGGCATGCAGATCTCTCTCTCCTCTCTGTCCTCTAAGGCCAGGTGGGAGTAGACCGTGGCAAAAGCGGAGTGGGTGGGGTGAACCAGGAAAAGCAGAGTCCTTCTCCTGACGCCACTGGACAAAGGAGAGGACACACAGCAGTCTTTTTCCCTCAGATGTTGAGACGCAGCCCACACTGTCCATCGCAGGACAGGATCACATACCTGGGGAAGATGGCGGTCATCAGGGCTGAAGCGTAGCCAGGTTTGCAAGCTCCTTCTGAAAAGTTTGCGTACTTGGTGGCTAGCTCGGCAGGCCTATGGGAGAGAAGGAAGGTCAGAACTTTCTGGGCCCAGAGCAGTGGGTAGATTATCAATTCACCACCAAGTTCCTAAGAGAATTAGACAGCACAATAAAAAAGGCTCCTCAATGGCCTCCACAAAAGGAGTACCCTTGGCTTAACAGATTCTTTGTAGTAAGCCTGATCATCAATGCAGCAATGCCTGGGGCTCTGCTGGACAAGGCTGCTAAGACTTTGACACGTTCAGAAGCACTGGCCCTCACGTCTTCCTGGCCCGTCCCTATATGCCCAGTCTCCTCTGCTTTTCTCCCCTCCACCCCCACTCCCTACCATCCACCCAGTGGGGACCATTCTCAGTGGTCTGAACATAGCCACAGACACACATTTGCTGTGTCTAGCTACCGATGAATCCCCTGACTGACTTTCAATGGAGCGTGCTCGCCTCTGCAGTTCAGAATTTTTCTGGTCCTCTTTGTGGAGAATGCCTGGCCCTTCAAAACTAAACTCAGATGTGGACTGTACAGGAGTGATTTCCTGGCCCACAAACTGAGCTGCCTGCCTCCCTGCTCTGACAGTCTCCCTACCCACCATCCTTATCCTATACCCACTCCCGGCTGCACTGCTCTGCCGCAGGAGAACTGTCTCTCACTACAGTACAGATTCTTGAGATCAGACCTCTGCCCTCACTTTGCAGAGATGGGCACACAAAGACTGCTGTAATTATTGTGAGAACCAAAATAATGCCAACGGCCTCCCTTCACTATGATCTGGAGACAAGGCAATCTCAGGAAGCTATAGGGTAGAACGTAAGCACTGTCTGGATGGTTGTGTTCTGGCCTTGCCTTTGCCGTGTGACCATCACTGTATCACCCTACAACATCAGGTTTCCACATCCTGCTGTGTTCGGTGTGTGGCCAGAGTCACAGCCCTCCACCACAGTCCTGCCCCATGCAGTCTGGACATCAGGACATTGTCAGTCAATGACCCAGTGAACACCGGCACGGCAGGCCCTGCCAGCTGTGTCACCTGCCAGCTTTGATTCCCAACCTTGCCGCCCCACACACACTGGGAAATTCTCTGGGGCCAGCTGCTTCCCTGGGTGTGGCTCGATAGCAAGCTGGCCCTCAGCATGGCCCCTGCAGGGACTGAAGTGTGGGTGTGTGTCTCTGCTGGACAGCCAGGAATGTTGATGCATCATCCTCCGGGTGACAAGTCCAATTCACCCATGGAGGTCTAGTCCGGGGCCTTATGTAAGAGACTGCTTGTTAAGTATACACAGAATTTTAGAGATCAACATTTTTAAGCCTTTCCTACCAATGAGATGCAAATGAGATGCAAATGCAAAGTGAGGGGCTGAAATTGTATTTGATAAACAAAACAAACTTAAAGGTTCTAACAGGAGAAAAACTGTATTTTCCTATGTAAACAACTGTACTTTGGAAATGAAATATAGACGTCAGTGCAATTACGGAACTTACTGGAACCTTCTGGATGAAGTACAGTGACTAACAACTCCTCCTCTCAGCAGCCCTGGGAGTGGGTGCTGAGCATCACAAATAGACTCTTGGGGTTCAGAAAGATGAAGAGCCAGGCCCAAGACTGGGCAGCTTCATTTGTCCTCGTCAGGAGTACTGACGTGACACTACCAGCAACATGATCATACAAGCTGGCCTGGAGCCCAGCACCAGCAGGAGCAGTTGACATGGCCGGATACGGTTAGAAATGAGGGTCAAGAAGGCCTCACCCCACTCTTTGAAAGTATGTACACAGTGCTGTGGCCTTCATGCCATGTCTCCAAAACCCTTACCCTCAGGGTTGTCTGACTTATATGGAGTGTCTATGGTCTTTCTGAATTCCAGAACGTTTACAGAGAAGTTGGAAGGCAGATGGTGGTTGCCATTCATAACAGTGCATTGTAGAAGGAAATGATCAACAGACGGGCCTCTGGCCGTATCTTTCCTCTCCCTAGTTCATGCTCTCAGCTCTTGGTAGGTGCAAGAAGGAGGGCTATCGGACAGCCCAGAGCATCTAGGCTAGAGTTGGAGAGGAGAGCCTGCTGGCCAGATGGAGTGAAGAGCAGCAGGAGACAGGCAGGGCAGGCAGGAATCTGCTTTTCCTAGGTGTGCAAGGTGGTCAAGCATCGGGATGATGAATGCCAACCAATCATTTAGAAAGCAAGCCTGCAAATTGCAGGGCACGTCAATTATTACCAAATTAAAAGGCCTTTGAAAGGGCCTCCCGAATGTCCCAGTGAGAGAAGAATAGGGGGAGTGTTGAGGGTTCTGAGTCATACAGCAGGCTGGGACCTCTGGGGCAGACAGCGGTCAAACCCACTAAGATTAATGGTCGCCTGCTCCCTCAGGCCAGAATAGTTAGTTCCTCTAGGCACTCACTCCAAATGCCAGGAGGCCCCCAGATGTCTGATCAAATCATTCTGCCCTTGTTCTTCTCCTACTCTGCATCTGCAGCTGGCCTTTCACTGTGGAAGACACAGCATTTCACCCACTAAGAGTACCCATTGTGCTGCAAACGTGACTAACAAGTCCCTGGGGTGAAGAGTATAAACCGCATGCTCTTCAGAGGAAAACCAGATGACCAAACCGGAGCCCAAAAGAAAACCCAACTTCCACACCCCCACTTTGCTCAGAAGGGCTGAGATTAGGGAACCAGGCCAAGTATTGGGCAGTGAATGGAAGGAAGGGCTACATCTGGAGTCAGAGGCTGTCATGGAGGATGCCAAGGGAGCAAAGGGATGGAAAATCCCATCCTTAGCCTCCGATGCAGTGGGAACTCAGATCCCTGGGACCAGGCGAGGATGGGGAACGGAGGGCTGGCCATCTTCTCAAACCCCACACAAGTACTATAAGACACAGAAGGTGGCTGAGGCAGGCAGACTTCTCATCCAGATGCTGAGCACCTGGCTCGTGTTTGCTTTCAATCCCAAAAGAGGGCTGCTGCACTGACTGACGTGTGCATTGCAGAAGAGTCAACATCTGGGGGGTCTTTGTGAGCACCGTACAAGCACTGTGAGGAAAGTA
This sequence comes from Phodopus roborovskii, assembly GCF_943737965.1. Lineage (NCBI taxonomy): Eukaryota > Metazoa > Chordata > Mammalia > Rodentia > Cricetidae > Phodopus > Phodopus roborovskii. The sequence continues at coordinate 8,256,737 of NW_026126448.1, forward strand.
AGGTGGCAAAGGCAGGCTGAGCACCTGGCTCGTGTCCAGATGGGAGAATTGCTACTTTTCAACAGGCATGTGCATTGGGAAGATCAACATTTGGGAGACAACCAGAAGCGTGGGCGTGGCATGGCACAGTAGCTGGAAACAGAAAACTAATCAGGAGACAGGCAAGGTAGCTCAAGCCTAGAATCCCAGGAGGCTGAGGCAGGACTGACACAAGTTTGATGCCAGTCTGAGAAAAACAGTGAGACCCTGTCTCAAAGAACAACAACAAAACAAAATTCAGGAGAGAGCATGATGTCCCTGTGGTGTCAAACACAGGGTTGGCTGGTCAGGTGAGACCTGGGCTGAGCACTGAACTGGGTAACATGCAGGCCACTGCTGACCTCCCTGGAAGCTGTTTCACTAGTGGGCGTGGGTGGGGGCATGTGTATGGTGAGGGGTGGGTTTGCGGGTGTTCAACTCAGAGTCCACTGAGTTTAGGAGGAAGCAAGGATGGAGTAGAGTCAGAATGAAGACTGCTTTGCTATAAAGGGAGACAGAGACAGTTGGAAGGAGAGTGGGGTAAGGGTGGCAATGTGTTTTTATTATTGTTTTAAGGATGAGAAGTACTTCGGCATGTTCATACGCTGATCATACACTGACACGAGAAAAACTCCCGATGCTTCAGAGACAGGGCAGTTGCAGAAGGGATGCCCTTGGGAGGAAGGGGGGAGATCCGCCCTGACCCACAGAACCAACTCCTTCCTCCTGCCTGCGGTGCCCGCACAACTTAAAGCACACTTTCATCCGGGTCCTCACTGGTTTTCAAGCTCCCCTTCTGTCCCACCTCCTTCCCTCTCCTGTTCTCATTCACTCACTCAACAAGTATCTAGAGGCAATGCCTGGATTTTTATTCTGCTGTGTCATTTTGCAAGTTGTGTGATTTGGAGGCATGTTACTAAACTGTAAGATTTTTTTTAAAATTAGGAACGTGTGTGTGTGTGTGTGTGTGTGTGTGTGTGTGTTTGTCTCTGTGTGTCTGTATCTATGTGTGTGTGTCTGTCTCTCTGTGTGTGTGTGTGTGTGTCTTCGTATGTCTCTCTGTGGGTCTGTGTGTGGGGGTGGGTCTGTGTATGTGTCTCTCTCTCTGTGGGTCTGTGTGCGTGTGTGGGTCTGTGTGTGGGGGGGGTCTCTGTGGGTGTGTGTGTGTCTGTGTATGTATCTCTCTCTCTGTGGGTCTGTGTGTGTGTCTGTGTGTGTGTCTCTCTCTCTGTGGGTCTGTGTGCGTGTGTGGGTCTGTGTGTGTGTCTCTCTCTCTGTGGGTCTGTGTGTGTGTCTGTGTATGTATCTCTCTCTCTGTGGGTCTGTGTGTGTGTCTGTGTGTGTGTCTCTCTCTCTGTGGGTCTGTGTGCGTGTGTGGGTCTGTGTGCGTGTGTGGGTCTGTGTGTGTGCTGTGTGTGTCTCTCTCTGTGGGTCTGTGTGCGTGTGTGGGTCTGTGTGTGTGTCTGTGTGTGTGGGGGGTCTGTGTGTGTGTCTCTCTCTCTGTGGGTCTGTGTGTGTGTCTGTGTGTGTGTCTCTCTCTCTGTGGGTCTGTGTGCGTGTGTGGGTCGGTGTGTGTCTGTGTGTGTGTGGGGGTCGTGTGTGTCTTCTCTCTGTGGGTCTGTGTGTGTGTGTGTGTGTGTGTGTGTGTCTCTCTCTCTGTGGGTCTGTGTGTGTGTGGGGGTCTGTGTGTGTGTCTCTCTCTCTGTGGGTCTGTGTGTGTGTCTGTGTGTGTGTCTCTCTCTGTGGGTCTGTGTGCGTGTGTGTGCCTGCAGAGACCAGAGGCATAGCAGGTGTTCACTGAAACAGCTTTCTGTCCTAATTTGGGAAGAGGAAAGGGCTAGAAGGGGTGAGGACAGTAGAGGGGAGGAAGGGTGAATATAATAAAAGAAAATTATATGCATGTGAGAAAACATCACAATGGAATTCATTATTTTTTTATAATCAACATACACTAGCAAAAAGTAAGAGAAATGTCCTGTGCTAGATCATTTAACAGAGGACATATGGCACAGAATACATACATATCAAGTTATTGGACAAAGAGCAATTAGTCACTTTGACTTGTAATGCTAATCAGTGCATGTGTGAAGGCAAGGAGGTGATGGCTGGGGCAAAAAAGCTCGAAGACTCTACAGATCAGTGATGGACGTTTTGTAACCAACAGACCAATTTCTAGAACCATCTTACAGAGGACTGAACATGAGAGGAGCCTGGGTATATAACACCTAACCTACTGCCCGGCAGCAACCCCTTGATGGGGGTGGTGGAGCTCTCAGCCCAGTTCACTCTGCCTCCTCAGCTCCTCTCCCTTCCTGAAGATCAGCTTCTCCAATCACTAGAGCTGTTTCTGGGACAACCTTGAGACCAGGAAATGGTAGAAGTAGCTTTGTTTAGCTTTAGTCATCTTATTTGAATATTAAACATTTCCATTTGAATTTTCCCACTAAAACAGACTTCATGTAAGAAAATAACTCAGCACCTTCATAGCTCCTCTTAGGCACCTAAATGAACTTTTCCTCCTTAAAGGTAGCTTGCCTGCCTGCCTGCCTGCCCGCCAGCCCATCCATCCATCCATCCATCCATCTATCCATCCATCCGTCTCTCTCTCTCTCTGACTCTCTGGGACCCTGTGTGCTAGCTTGGTGAGTACTCTAGCTCTACCACAGGGTGATATCACAGTCCCTCTAACCTTGTAACTATAGTAACAAGAGCCTCTGTACAGAGTAAGGGAATGTTGGGCTGGTTGTCCTTGTAGGGCTGTCCTCAGTTTCTTCCTGTAGCCACAGGTGGTAGATGTCAATCCACTCCACCCTGGCTGCCACTGTACAGACAAGGATCTCTCTACAGCTTGACTGTGCTCCTGCTTAGCTGGGGATTCTGAAGTTTATTACAGTTAACCTCATTTGGGGCTTGACCGTTGTCTTCATCCTGGATGGGAGGATGCTCTCCATGGCCCTCTCTGTGTGTTGGCCTGTGTGACAAAGGCACTTCTCACAGAAGCTCCACCAGGGGCCTGCTGCAACGGCTCCAGCTCAGTTTCGTTTCCACCCTTCAATTCTTTAAAAATATAAACACGCCCTCTTTCTGGGTGGTAGTGAAAAGAGCAAGGGAATTAACACACTGAGTGTGAGCCAAGTGCCCGGCAGCAGATCTATGATCTAATCTAGCTTTTTGTAAGCCTCGAAAGCAGCCCCACCAGAAGATGTGCTTAGAAGATGCGCTGCTCTTTGTTCACACTAAAAGTTTCAAACGATGAACTGAACACAACCAGAAAACCCATTTCTACTCATATTTTCCCTAGATGTTCTGGGTGACAGTGACATTTGTGGCCATCATTAGCAAAGCAGTCACAACCTGTGAGTTACTGGAAGCCAGAACTCATGGACATCAGGAAGACTGACATTGAACAGTGATGTCACGAGATAAAGCAAATGGTCCTGCACTGCTTCTGTAAAACAAGCTCCAAAAAGACACAAATGCCACCTATGTCCTGCCACATAACTTCTCATAAACGATGTATCTGACAACACAGACCAGAAAGGTTCCTGAACCCCAAAAGAGAGTGAGATCTGTGTGATGACTAGACAGTAAACTAACATGTTAAGCATTTCTACCCACCATCTGGAAACTTGGCAAAAACACCCACCCCATGTCAATGGCCCCGGCAACTGGTTTGTTCAAGCGGCTGGGGCATTGCATGCCCCTAGGCAAGTGTGCCTACTTATTTATTGTGGGTGCATGGGGGAAGCTATGTGTGTGAGATCATAAAACTTGCAGGAATCAGTGCCCTCCTTCCATGTCAGTCCTAGGGACTGAACTCAGGTCATTAGGCCTAGTGGTGAGAACCTTTTCCTGCTGAACTGCCTCACCAGCCCTGCTGTTTTCACTAATTTTTAAAAAGATTTAGATTTTATGTGTATGAGTATTTGCTGACATGCACATCTGTGCACCTGTGAGTCTGGTGCCCATGGAGGTCAGAAAAGGGTGTTGGATCCCCAGGAACTGGAGTTACAGACAGATGGTTGTGCCAACTGGTGATAGGACCAGAACCTGAGTCCTCTGCAAGAACCCGAGCTACCTGCTGCTTACAAATCCCTCGGTTTCTTTGGTAGAAAGAGCATTGACTTAGGCATGTGTGTTTTCAGCTTGTGGCCCTGGGGCATGTGCATCCCATTATAAATGTGGCCCAACACATTTGCAGATGATAGTGTCCGCCGCAATATGAAAGAATTGGATGCTGCTGAATCTCAAAGGAAGGAAGACTAGACTTCAAGTAACAAGCTCTCCTACATGGTTTCTGTGGCTCTTAGAGTGGGAGGGCTGGCGGGTAGGACAAAGAGGTTACCTGTCAGTTACAGCTCCTGCTGTAGTAATGTTCAATGTCTGCCTTCCCTACTTCTAGCTCCATCTGGATGATCAGCGTTATACTAGTGTGGAGGAAAACAACTGTTCTTTTCACTTTTGTTACCTGAACTATTCTCTCTAAGCCACTTGCCAGTTCCAAACTTCTGCTTGATTGACCAACATTTGTATGCATAGTCTTGTCATCTATTGCAACTCAGCATCTATGTGAGCACCACAGAAGGGTGAAGTCTTGACAGATTTTTATTGAAGCTCACAGTAAAGATTTGTGTCTGATTTCCTTATGCAGGGTCAGGCAGGTCCTCATTGTCATTTCCATGACAGCACAGTCCCCAAGTCCTCTAGGTCCAGGCTTCTTAAAGTGGGTGTATTTATTGGAGTAATAAAGAAACTTGAGAGGACTGGAGCAATGGCTCAGTGGTTAAGAGCACTGGCTGCTCATCTAGAGGACCCAGATTTGAGTCTCAGCACCAACATGAAGGCTCACGATCATCTGTAACTCCAGTACCAGGGGACGCAACACTCTTCTTCTGACCTCTTCAGGTACCAGGCATGAACATGGTATACATATGTACATGCAAGCAAGCACTCATACACTTAAATAAATAAACTCGAAGAAGTCTACATCAGAACAACACACATGTATTATGGAATAGGGCACAGAACTGTAAAAATAAAACAAGGGCTCTTAGAGACCACTCTGCTTGAAGGGGGCCCTCAGTGGGTGTGCCCATCCCCCACCCAAGGTGCTCTGGAGGAACTGCTGTAGAAGTTTAACACCTGAGTCGGATGCTTCCATACTGGGCCCTATCCTCAAGATGCTTATAACCCAGAGACAAGAAGATATGTTAAAAACAAAAACAAAACAAAAAACCTTCAAGGATAAACGCAAGCAGAGTCATGCACTGGGTGTGGGGAGGTGAAGCAATTACCCTAGGGATTTGGGAGGGCAGAAGGGTGTTCTCAGCAGGGGACAGAATATATACAAAGGTTGGGTGTGGGGGTGTGTGAAATGCACTCCTGAAACACTGTGAAATCTATGAGAACGGATCATGGGTCTGCTGCTGGGACAGTAGTCTGTATGGGAGGACTCATAAGCAGAGCAATGCATGCATCAGCCCAGGAGAGAAAAGAGCAGGCCTGCATCAAGGGGTAACACTGGTTATCAAGAGGAAGGAATCTTTACTGTCAGCCAGCTATCCAAAGAATCAAAACAATAGAAGGCAAGGGAGTGCAATCAGCAACCACTGAGCAATGCCAGCGACTTGAGTTTGATTTCTTTATTTTATATGATTGTTGAGTCTTCAATTACTCTGTGTGACTGGGAGATATCATCGGCATTTTAGGAATAAGAAAATATAGACACTCAACTGGGCAGGAGCAGGAGGAAGATGGGAATACAAGACTATGGTGATGTGGAGCTTGCCCTGCTGGCTTTCAGTCTTGCTTTGGCCTAGTGTTTCTCAACTATTTCCTGATTCTTTCCCTTTGGAATGGTAATGTATATTTGGTGCCACTGTCCTTTGGAAGTATGTAATTTGTTTCGTTTTTAAAATTTTACAGAGGGTTACAATTAAGATTGCTTTGAGCCTGGCCGTTGTGGCACATGCCTTTAATCCCAGCACTCAGGAGGCAGAGGCAGGGGAATCTGTGAGTTTGAGGCCAGCCTGGCCTACAAAGCAAGTTCCAGGACAGCCAGAACTGTTAAACAGAGAAACCCTGTCTCGAAAAACCAAAAGTCCACCAAATAAACAAAAAACAAAGAGATTGCTCTGAGACTTAGGAGAAACCCTGAACTTTGAAACAAAAGTGCTGAGACCAGAATGATGGGAGATGTCATTCTGTATATGTTTCTCACACTGGTTAATGAATAAAGCACTGTTGGCCAATAGGAAAGGAAGATAGGAGGGACTAGGAGACAAGGAGGAAAGAGGAAGTAGAAAGGAGGAGCCAAGATGGAGAGTCGGGAGAAAGCAGTATGCTGGCCGGCTCCCTGGTAAGGGAAATACATAGATCAGCAGAAATGGGTTAATAATTAAGGCAGAGCTAGCCGATAAGAAACAAGTAACCGGGCCAATAGAATTATATCTAATACAGAGTCTCAGTGTGTTATTTGGGGCTGGCGCAGCGGTGGAACAAGACTGGGCGGCGGGTGGAAAAACCATATTACACCAGAAGACTGTGGGGACTTCTAAAGCTGCACTAAATGCATTTTGTATCGTGATACGGCCATGAGTCTAGGGGCCCAAGGAGTGGAATGCATTGGTTTAAATGGGATAGCTCCTATTGGCTCAAGTTTAAATACTCCCAGTAGGTGGAACTGTTCGGGAAGGATTGGGTGTGGCCTTGCTGGAGGAGGTGTGTCACTGGGGCTGGGCTCTGAGGTTTCGGAAGACTCCAGCCATTCCCAGAGTGCCCTCCCTGCCTCCTGCTTGTGGATCAGGATGTGAGCTCTCAGCTGTCCCTGCCACTATGCCTTTGCTTTGCAATCTTGGACTCTGACCCTCTGGAACGGTAGGCTCATTATACTCTTTCTTTCGTAAGTTGCCTTGCTCATGATGTTTTATCACAGCAATAGAAAAGTAGCTAATACAAAGGGCTTCTGATTTCAAAGCCCTTGGTTTTATACACTCACATTTGGTTTGGTAATGGGACTGAATGATCCAGGGCCCCTGTATTGTAAGCATATGCTTTCCTGCTAATATATACCCCAACATGACTACTGAAAGTTAATGCACTTTTTAATTGTTGTTTGTTTTTTGAGACAGTCTTTCTCTGTGTAGCCCTGGCTGACCAGGCTGGCCTCGAACTCAGAGATCTGCTTGTCTCTGCCTCCTGAGTGCTGGGATTAAAGATGTGCACCACCACTGCCAGTTATACATTTTATTTTTAAGGAATAATTTTAGATTTTCAGAAAAGCTAAGCAAATAGCTTAGCTTTCCCCCCATTATTAATGTCTTGTATAAACATAGTATATTTGTTGTAATTGGTGAATCATGATCATTAATTTTTATTACAGCCCACGGTTCCTTAGAATTCACTTTTTGTGTTGTAAGGTTCTATGGGTAGTGGTTTTCAACCATCCTAATGCTGCTACCCTTTAATACAGTTCATATTGTGGATGCCCCCAACCATAAAATTATTTCATTGCTTCTTCATAACTATAATTTTGCTACTACTATGAATGGTAATGTAAATATCTGCTATGAAACTCCCAAAGGGGTCATGACCCACAGGTTGAGAACCACCGTCCTCCGGTTTTGGCAAATTCAGATTTATCACTTTCCTCTCTTCCCTTCCACCTGGGGTCATTGGGTCCTTTTTAGTCCCCACAGTTTGGCCTTTTCTGGAATGTCATACAGTTAGAAACACACAGTATGCAGACCTTCAGCCTGGCTTCTTTACTCAAATACACATGGCAGAACCCTCCATGTCTCTGTGAGGACTGATGGCCCCTTTCTTTTTCACTGTGTGGATATGTGAGTTGTTCATCTGGCTTCTAGTCTGTCACACGCATGGCTACCACTTCTATAAATACTTGTGAGCCATTTTTGTGTGCATCTCAAGTTTTCAGATGACTTGGGTAACTACCCTGGAGGACGGCAGCCAGCACATCTGGTTAGACCATATTTGGCTTTAGGAAGTCCTGCCAAACACTGTCAACATGGCCAGAACACTCTGCATTCCCACTAGTAGTAAGAACTCCTGTCCCACCTCCTTGGCAGCACTGGAGATTGTCAGGGTTTTTTTTTTTTTTTGGCCACTCTAATGGGTATTTGATAGTCTCTCATAATTTAAATTTTTCTTCACTGGAGATACACAATGTGAGTACCTTTTTATATACTTATGTATTTATTTGACATCTGAATGTCTTCTTTAAAAAAAGAAGATTTGTTTTATTTATATGAGTATGTTCATAGCTGTGCCCATGTACAGGTGCCTGGCCTGTAGCATCCAGAGGAGTTTGTCAGAGTCTCAGGGACTGGAGTTATGGGTGGTTGTGAGGTGCTAGTCATGGGAGCTGGGAACCAAATTCTGGTCCTCTAAGAGAGCATCAAACACTCTTAACTGCTTCCATCCTTCCAGGCCCCATCTGTGTATCTCTTACGTGAAGTATCTGTTCTGGTTCTCTGCCCTTTTTTAAATCGATTGGTGGTTTTTCTTATTGTTGTATTTTAAAAGCTCTTTGTACATTTTGAATACAAGTCCTTTATCCTGGTTCTACATTATAGATTAGTCTGCAGTCAGGCACGATGACAGTAGCAGGCTTGAAGCCATCCCTCCAAGGCTCTGACCCTGGCACATAACAGAACAAATACCACAGAGCAGTCAGGAGACATTTCCACAGGAAGCTCCCGGCCTGACTGAGTATATCAGCACCACTGAGTGGTCAGGCCCCGGGCATGATTCACTGTGTATACACATAGTCTATCTGTAAGGACACTTATTCTTGGTGACAGTCACTCGGGGCAGTGGTACGTTTCTCAGATAGGAAGTAGAACCTTAAGCAGTTGTCCTCGGTTTCACAGCATGTTAGACCCACTTGGGAAAATTTGAAACTCCCACTGCTCAGGCTACAGTCTAGAACAGCAAGTTCCAGTGCAGGTGTCTGTAATTTTTGTGATCCCCAGGTGACCTCAGTATTCATTCAGGACAAAGAATCAATGTACAAAGGGAGATCCTGGAGTTTCACTCTTTGAGTCTTGGCCACACAGGTATCAAGATATCCAAGAGGCTGGGTTCTCTGAAGTCATCTTAACTGTGACGGCAGGTCACGAAGCAAGAGACCCTCCATGAGAGGCAGAATTTCCTGGCAGTGTGATCCACTGCATTCTTGCTCTCTCTGATTTAACAAACGTTTGCTGCACTGTGTTCCACAAACACTGTGCTAGGCACCGTGGATACCCTGTGAGCCCCAGTGCCTATTCCTGCCCCTAGAAAGTCTACAGCTCCCCAGACTGAGTAGGGAACTCTGAACCTGACACTGCCCAACTCAGGAAAGCTGAGTATGAGCCGGAGGAAGCCAGCCAGGAGGCAGCACTTCCTCCTCCATGGTCTCTACACTGACTTCCCGCAGTGATGAACTACCACCGCAAAGTGTAGGGTCAAATGAACCGCAAACTAGAACAGACACTAACAGTATAAATTAGGAAAAAAATTAGAAGTTTTGTTAAGAGTAAGAGAGTGAAGAAAAAGGTGTGGCTGGGTGGAGGAGGGTCAGGTGCGGGTCTGAGCAGATCTAATTCTCTGAACATGACTAAATTGCTCGACCCCCCCATCATTTTCTCACTTGTTAAAAGAATCTAAATATCATCTATTTCATACAGTTGTCTACCAATTTGCTCATCCACATTCATTGGGCAATCACTAAGCAACAGGTGCTAGGAAACAGCAGTGGAGGAAACAAAAAGGCCCTGTGCTTTCCGAGGTGGGTGGAGGCAGACAATGAACAGGTAGAAAAGATGTGTGGCGCATCCATGTGTGGAGCATCCAGACAGTGGTGCGCACTCCTGAGAAAAACGACACCGTGAAGAGGACCTGTTGTCACAGGTCTACAAACCCAGATATGCAGGAGGCAGAGGTAGCAGGAGCCCAAATTTAAACCCTGGTGAGTGAGACAGTGTCTCAGTATGAAAAGTAAAATAAAGGCTGGGGTCACAGCCCATCCATAGAATGCTTGCTCAGCATGGGTACAGCCCTATGCTCAGCCCCCCAGCACTGGAGGGGGAAGGGGAAGGGGCCAGAAAATGTCAGCAGGGGCCAAGAGTGGGTAAACGGGCGGGGAAGTGAGCACTCTCTGCTTCTGTTAAGGAATGCACACATGCCAGGAGTCTGAGGCAGGAAGGGACCAGGGGTACTTGAGATACCCAAGTACAGAATAATAAACCTGAAGGGAAGCTGTAAGAAACCAGGGTCTACTCTAGATCCTCAGGACCTTGTAACATCTGAGTCACACTCCAAGAGAACCGAGGAGCCACTAAAAGGTCCTGATCACAGGCGTTCGGACACAACAGCTATCTTGCTTTTTAACAGGATCATTTTGCTTCTATGTGGAGGTCAAGGCTGTTAAATATTCCCTAGAGGCACTGTGTTGAAGGCCTTCTCCCCGGTGAAGGCACTTGATGTAGGACTTAGTGGAAAAATGTTAGATCCACTGGGGCATGTTATAGAAGGGGATGCTGGGATCCTAGCCCCTTTCTCTCTGCTGTCTAGTTGCTACAAGGTGAGCTATCATGAGGTTCTGCCTCATCACAGTTCCAAAGGGACATGGCCAAGCAACCATGACCAGAAACCTCTAAAACCATAAACAAAAGCAAACATTTCCTCCATTAAAGTCCATCAGAAAGCAGACTAATGAACACAGGGAAGCAAGCATATGTACAGAGAGCAGTTGAGAGAGAAGCCATGGTATATGGGGGTGGCTATCTTGACAGGATGATGGCCTGGAGGCAGGAGGAGGCTGGTCCTGGGATACTGATGGCCTGAAATTAGGAGGAGGCTGGTCCTGGGATGCTGATGGCCTGGAGGCAGGGGGAGGCTGAACCTGGGATGCTGATGGCCTGGAGGTAGGAGGCTGGTCCTGGGATGCTGTAAGGGAAAGTCAGCCAGACTTGCTGATGGTTCTATTTCAGAGTCAAAGAAATGATGTGCCCACTTTTCATTCAGCAACTGGGAGGATGGAGATGCCACTTTCTGAGGTAAGAAAGATTATGGCAGGTAGAACTATGAATATGGGAGCTTGGTTCTAGATATGTATGTAAACTGTGAGAAGCCAAAAACACAGCCAAGGAAGGAGGTTCTGGATCAATAACTCTGAAGTATGGGGAAAGGATTCGGATTGATAAAAACTTGGGAGCCATCAGCATGTGGAGGACTCGTAAAGCCAGGAGACAGACGAGGGGAAACGGATGAAGTCATCTATCTACGTGACTGTTATAAGAGGTACCACAGAATACCCAGCATGGCACTGGGCATAAAAGGCTTCCCCTTGCAAGCCATAAGGCAGAATTGGCAAGGCTGTTTTAGAATCAGTAAATCTAACTCTGGCTGCCCCCCTCTACCCCGCATCCTTCTCTTGTTCCCGTGGTTTTTGTTATTGTTGTTGCTATTGCTGCTGAGACAGAAACAACTAGGTAGTTCTGGCTGGCCTTGAACATGTATGTGATCCTCCTGGCTTGGCTACCCGAGTAGCTGGGAATACAGGCATGTGCTGCCACACTGAGCCTCCTCCAGCAGCACTGAAGACTGGCCCATGCTTATAGGCCTTTCTCAACTGGCCTGATTTTCAAGGGGCTAAAAGTTGCTGGTTTCATACCTCTGCCTTCACATGGAATTCTTGGTGAAATTAGATTTGAGTATTTAAGTCTCTATGCACCTGCACAGCTACCAGCTGTAAAACACCACACTGCACATCAGTTTCCACAGAACACCCACCCACACCCGGCTAAAAGAGATAAAACTGGAGTTTGACCAAACCAGGGTCTGGAAGGCTCATGGGAGCTCAGGAACCACACATCCAGCACCAGATGACAGTCTCCCAGGATTAACGGGCAGCCACCTTCTTGACTCATGGTGCCACATTCCTGAGCCTGAGATTTCCTTAGGGTTCTGGGTAGGACATCGTCATTTTCAATCCTTGCTGAAAACATCACTTTCCCAGGGAGTCCTGATAGTACCGTCCTTTTACACATGCAGTGTCCTCTACAGCATCTCCCTCTGTACTCTTCCTCCCTAGCACGCATTACTTTGTACATGTGGGGACTTATTTTACAACATTTTAAAAAGATTAGTTTTTATGATTTACGTGTGCACTATGTGTGTGAGTGCCCATGGAGGCTAGAAGAGGGAACTAGATTCCATGAAGCTGGAATTACACCCGGTTGTGAGCCATTAGAAGTGGAGGCTGAGAATTGAACCCCACACCTCTGCAAGAGCAGCAAGTTCTCTTAGCCATCGAGCCATATTTCCAGCCCCCACACATTTTGTTTTTTGTGCAATAACTTATCAAGATCTGTGTTGAATGAAGGAAGGACACTCATCCACCTGCTGTCATCGGGATGCGTTCCCACACGGGAAGCAAGCTATAGCACAACCATCTCAGACCACCTTCAGCCCCCTAAGAGACCAGGCCTGGACTCCTAAAGGTAGGCTGTGGCTATGAGCACTAAGGTCCAAAGGGACAGCCCTGGCTGGGGGCAGGTGGGATCAGTTCTTGGACAACCTTGTGGCCAACAGCACTCACTACCTTGTGGCCTCACATCTTACTTACTCTTGTTCACTCTCCCCATGATATCCTTGCTGGTTTTCTCATCTCCAACTCACTGCTCTCTGAATCTTGTTGGCCTAACTCTCTCTCCTCTTGCTCCTTCCTCTATGGCTCCATTATATTTCATGAGGTCTTCACTCCTTTGTATCTGCAGCCTCCTCAGTGAGTGTTCTTTTTACCTTCTGCTCTCAGAGACACCTAGGTCTCCTTTGAGAAACACCACTTCTTTCACCTTCCATGAAGGGGGCCTTTTGTCTCTACATCACACACCTGGGGATGCCTGCCATGCCCTCTATACTCTACCATGGGTCCGAACCATCATTATAGATACCGCCCTTATTAGGAATAAAACATGCATTGCTTATGCTGCACAGCAAAGTCACCCTGCTGCTGTCATTTATTCCTGCCCTGTTTACTATGCTAATATGGCTATGCATATATATGACTTAGACCTTTCGGTTTTATCCTATGCATAAAGCATATAGTTGGTGTCAAGATGTATTTGCTAAATGAATGAATGAATTCACAAATGAAGTCAGGTATGGAGCAGAGGCAAGCAGAATACAGGTCTTGTTTGGAAGTTCTGTCTTCCCTGATGGTAAGCCAATAAAAGACCCGGATAAGGATACAGGAGAGGCTGCATCTCATCCTTGGGTCAGTACTCTTATGGAAATATGGCACTTAGTGACTAAATAAAAGTCCAAGGTTGGAGCTATTGAGATGTAGATCTGGGCATTTAAATCCCATGTCTGATTCCAGAGCCTTTTTTTACATTTTATTTTGCAGATTTTAGTTATATTTTTATTTGTTTATTTACTGTGTGTAGGTATGGACACTTAAGAGGAGGTCAGAGGACAACTTACAAGAGTAGGTTCTCTCTTTCCATCATGTGGTTCCTGAGGATCAAACTGAGGCTAGCAAGCTTGGTAAGAAGTGCCTTTACCTAATGAGCCATCTTGCCAGCCCTGTTCTTATTTTTTTTTTTGGGGGGGGAGTCTTTCCTTATATCCCAGGTTGGCCTTGAACTGCTATGTAGCTCAGGCTGGTCTGGAACTGGAGATTCTTCCTACCATTGACTTGTACACACAGGAATTATTGGTATGTGCCACCATGCCTGGCACGCACAAATTTGTCTTTAGCTACCAAAATGTATTGTCTTCCCAAATGCCAGACTTTACATTGAGCTTCAGGTTCAATGTCAGACTGATCCTCCCAAGGAATAAGGTGGAGAGTAGCGGAGTAGATTACCCAACATCTCCCTCTGGTCTCCAAACAGTGTGCTCAACACAGCACACACATACCCAAGATAGAGAGAGGACAGGAAGGAGGCAGGGAGAGAGGGCAAAACAAACATCCCTAAACCTTTGAATTTTTGCTACCTAGCTTATCCTCTAGCTGACTATCTGCCTTCAATTGTTTCTCTGTAGCAAACCCCTGATGGGAGATGCCATTATGTATATATGTTTCTCATACTGGTTAATGAATAAAGCACTGTTGGCCAATAGGAAAGCAAGATAGGAAGGACTAGGAGACAAGGAGGAAAGAGGAAGTAGTAAGTAGAGAGTCAAGTTGGAGAATCTGGAGAGAATAGAACCGCTAGCTGCCTCTCGCTGGTAAGACCACGTGGAAATACATAGAAATGGGTTAATAATTAAGACAGAGCTAGCTGATAAGAAACTAGTACCGGGCCAACAGATTATATCAAATACAGAGTCTCAGTGTATTAGTTGGGGCTGGCGCGGAAAAACCATACACCTTACAAACCCCTCCATCAAGAGTGGAAGTTTGACTATTGTAGCTTTGAATTCTAGAAGCTCATTCATTATTTTTTTCAAGTTTACTGATTGGGTGGTCATGGCAGGTGAGTGTGTGCTATGGCCTGAGTGTGGAAGGCAGAGGACAACTTGCTGGAATCAACTCTTTCCTTCTGCCGTGTGGGTTTGAGGGATAGAACTCAGGTGGGCAGGCCTAGCAACAAGCACCCCTACTGGCTGAGCCATTTTGTGGGCCCTCTTTTTTTTTTTTTTTTTTAAAGCTAGGGTCCTATTTTACAGTTCTTAATCCTACGTAGTTCGATCTTGTGTGGTACACAGAACTGTTTTATAACCGGCCATTCCAACTTGAGAAATCAGTGTAGGCTCTTTTCCTGCACTGCTGTTTATACATTATTCTCTACTGTGAGCTGCTTGTCTCCTTCAATGGTTGCCTGCCAGGAGTTCACATCCTCTTCCAGAGAAGGTTTGAGTGTGCTCCTGTCAGGTTCTTGGCAGCACTTGCCAAATCTGGGGGATTTTACACGTGGGCTTGGGAGCTCCCTGCTTACCCGAGTGAGGAGACTCTGGCAATGAACAGCAAGCGCTCTTGTCTCGCAGACTTTTTAGTCTAATCCACTCAAAGCTCCCTTTAATCCTGGCCTGGGGGTTCAGGGTTAAGTCTAGTTTATTCTTACACAGAGTCCTCTGTGGTTATGGTTTAGCGTGGAAAGGGTCAAAAGGTGGCTAATATGGAGACGTTAACAGAGCCAGAGGCTACGAGTGGAAGTCGTGAAAATTTAAACAGAGACTCTGAGGAGTAGGGAATGTGGAAAAGTAGAGAATGGTGTAGAGGCAATATTTAAAGAGAAAACATTTTACAGAGCATAGACACTTGTAGACTCAAGAAGCTAAATTAACCCAAATTAAGATAAACACAAAGGAATCCTTCCATTTGTATTCTTACAGTAGATTATACATTTTCTTTTATTCTCTATAAACTACAATGAATGTAAGTGAATAGTCTATACTTTTCATAAGGAAAAAATTGGGGTTCAGATAGCTTGATTGGGCTGTTTAAGATCATGTAACACTAGGGAGCAGGGGCAGAACTTGGGCCCAGCTCCAATCTATGTTGTGTCCCTTCCTATACATCAGTGTCCCTTCCTATACATCAGAAATGGAATACCATATAACCAGAAGAGGTTCTGTAAGGAGAGATGAAAATATGGATGAGGAACCCCCCCCCCAGCAGAACCCTTAAGTTACAAATATCTCCCTGAACACATCCGTGATTCCCTCAGAAGAACGCACTGGACTGGAAAAGCTTGTGCAACAAGCGGTGGGAAGGTTCTAGCTTGCCCCCCACAATGTGAGTTAAATACAGAGCCAAGTCAACTTCTTGGCCAAAGTCCAAGTCCCCTCAGTCAATTCATGGAACTGGCCTGGTACACAGCAGCTAAGCTACACAGCCATCTATCCCACACTACTCAACTGGCAAGACAGCAGGATAGGAGTATCCTCCTCCCTCACTGGCAAAGACAGCTTAAACACTGTAGTTGCTATGTCCACAGTAACATCTCCTTTGTTCATCCATACAATCTGACTTGGTAATTATTGATTGCCTCTTTTCTAGTATGGTGGCATCTCACTTGCTTATGGCTTATACTTGACGTGTTTTGTTTTTGTGTTCATAGCACTGAATGGAGACATTTCTAAGAGGGAAGCCTGTAATTCGTTAGCACTATCAAGCCCCACACCCCAGATGTTAATATATGCCTAACATCTCTCTGCCTACCTTGTAAAAAGAGATCAGACAATTATTCCCCAGAAGCTGCCTCTGTGACATGTTAAATCTGGGAGGGCTACAATGCCTGGACCCATAGCTTGAGGCACCAGAGCCAAGACCGTAGATTCCAGGAAAAGGGGCCAGCTGCCAAACAGTTCCACGGGAAAGCCTCACATGAATGACATAATGTAGGTGTGACTATCGCCATCTGCAGCAGCTGTGTATAAGTCCTTAAGCAAAAGAGCAAGGAAGGAGATGCAAGTCTGATCCCCCATGACATATATCTCAGTTAGGGACACAGGAGCACCAAGATGGCTGACAACAGAAGAGAATAAGCATCAACCACATGAGTGGACCTGTACAGGGCATGAACAAACAGAATGGACAGAGATCCAACTCACAGTGTGATGGTCAAATGGGGTTGTGTTCATCCATCTACCTACCCACCCACCTACCCATCTACCCACTCCACCCATTCATCCATCTACCCATCTATCTCCCCCCCACCTACCCATTTTTCCAAGCATTCAGGGTTTGTTGAAAACCTAACAAAATTACCTATAATGTTTAGGCACCAGAGAGACCAGGGAAGAATGCTGGAGAATTGTGTATCCAGTACTCAAAAACCTCCTGAGTTAGCCACTTCAATCAAATCCTTATAACAACATGTAAAGTATGTATCCTGTCTTCATCTTGCAGAGGAAATGGACTCAAAGCATCTAAGGAGCTTGCCCAAGATCACAAGTTCAGTAAGTGGCAATGTGGGATTTGAACCAAGCTTTGCCTGGCTCCGAGCCTGCTCCCTTAATAAATTAGTACTAACCACAGAGTTAATTATAGGGTAGCCGGACAATTGGCAGGAGTAAGAAATTCGAAGGAAGTGCAGAAGATACAATTTGGTCACAAGAGTAAGTGATCTTGGGGTTTTGCAAGTGGCCTAGCAAGGAGAAAAGTGTTGGGTGCAGGTACCAAACCTCTGAGAGGCACAAAGGTCTACCTGCGTGAGGAAAGACCGCTCAACAGGCAGAAGTGGGAAACAAGCACAGGACTGCCTGGTGGGAGGGCATTTGACAGTTTCTCCACCCTCCTCTTAGTATTCAGGCATCTATACTGGTCTGCCCTTGGGGTCCTGACAGGATACACCTTCAGTTGCAGCCACTAAGAGTGCCCACTGTGCATATTTGCTATGCTGTCTTTTAAAAGGTAGGCCTTGCCCACCTCCCATTCTCTGCCCCTCTCCCTCTGCCTCTCTTTCCTCTCTCCTGCTGCTCCTATCCCCAGAGGCTGGACTCTCTGCTCCCCTTTCCCCTTTTTACAATCCCTTTCCCAAACAAAAATCTCTACTTGAACACTATCACATGGTATCTTTCTCTCGAGCAATGCTTTTCTTAAATAACAGCACCGCCCACTCTGTTGTGCCCTACAGCCCCTCAAGCTCCTGCAGGGGCCTTCTGTAATGAGCTACCTGTGCCAGCCTAATGGCAGGCCTCATTTTGTATCCATCATCCCGTCCTGCCCAGGCCCCTCTAGACAGGAACCTGCTTGAAGATTCTGCTTGGAACCAGAGGACAGAAGCCCCAGGGAGTCCCCCCCAAAACTAAAGGGGTCAGAGGGTGACCCTTCCAAGCTAGACCCCAGCTTTTACAGATGTCTACACAGAGTCAAAGCACTTTCTCATTCTACTTACAGTTTAGAGTCCAGCTTCAGGAGAAAACCCAGCCGATCATACTCTGAAAAGGAAAAGCAGAAAATGTCACTGAAGGCAAGCCACTACTCCCACTGTGGGTTGCATTCCCAGTTCTACACCATGGGGACAGGCAGTGTTTGGAAAAGAACACATAATTCAAACACTTCAAAGAACAGAAACAAGCACACATGCCATGAGCAATTTAGTCAGATGACAGCTACTGAGTGAAGAGCCAGGTTCAGCAGTGGCTGTCTTCCAGGTGTTCCTGCCCATCCAGTCCTATGCTAATTCAGAATTGCTTTCTGGGATAGACATGGCACTTGACGCTGAAATCTGGTCAATCAGAGACTGGTCTCTGAAGAGGTACGATGCCATCTTCAGTTCCTGAAAGCCCTGAGCACAGAAATCTGTTCAATGAGCCTGTCTCTGGTTAGCATCAGCTGTAAACTCGACACAGCCCAGTCATCTCAGGGCATCTCATTTGGGGATTGTTTCTATCAGAATGGCCTGTGGCCAGGTTCATGAAACATTTTCCTAATTATCAATTGATACAGGAGGGCCCAGTCTACTGTGGGTGACGCCACACCTAGGCAGGTATGCCTAAACTGCACAAAAGAAAGCTAGACAAACAAGCCAGGAGGAGCAAGTCAGTAAGCAGCACCCTTCTGTGGTTTCTGTTTCAAACTCCTGCCTTGGCTTTGATGACAGACTATAACTTATGAGATGGAATAAATCCTTCCTCCAAATCCAAGTTGTTGTTGTTGTTTTGTTTTTCCAAGACAGGGTTTCTCTGTGTAGTCCTGACTTTCCTTGAACTCATTTTGAAGATCAGGCTGGCCTCAAACTCACAGAGATCCATCTGCCTCTGTCTCCGGAGTGCTGGGGTTAAAGGCATGCACCATCACCCCTGGGACCTCAAGTTGGCTTTAGTCCATGTTTTATCACAGCAACAGAAAGCAAACTAGAACGGCCAGACTAACTGGAGTGAAGATGTGTCATCCACAAAATCCTCAGACCCCACAGCAGCAACTCTCAGTGTGGGAACCATGGAGAACTGTGGGATCCAGGACTATAAAAAGGAAATTTAAGAACAAACATTGGCAAGATGCCTATTACACATTGAAGCAACTAGCATTTTAATATTTTGCCTTGTTTTAAAACGAGATTAAATCCGATTGTAGTGGTTAAATGAGAATGTGCCCCGTTGGCTCCCGTATTTAAATGCTGGGTTCCTAGTTGGTGACACTGTTTGGGAAGGTTTAGGAGGTGTGGCCTTGCTGGAGGAAGGACATCACTGGGGGTGAGCTTTGCCCTATCTGCTTCCTGCTGAAGGTTGAGCCCTTAGCCTCAATCTCTGCTGCCATGCACCTCCATGACAGAATCCGATCTCCCTGCCATAGGTCGCCTTGGTAATGGTGTTTTCTCACAGCAATTGAAAATTAACCAATACACAGTTGTAAACATCATGTAGATCATGAGCTTCTAGAAAGGGCTGGGGGTGGAGACATATGAAAACTATAAAGTGCAGCCAAGGGGAGCATGGCATGAGTGAACATCCTCGGGCCCTGTGTGCTTGCTGCGGATTTCAGATTTGTCTCCAAGATTTTCCAAGGCCCAAATGAAATACAGAGCACAGGATTCACAGCCCAGGGTTTCCATACAATTAAGGGGGAAAACCCTAGCTGTTTTTCTTCAAGGATATTTTCTGTGGCCTCAAAAAACTTTTTTTTTTTTTTTTTTTTTTTTTTTTTTTTGCACAAGGAAAATGACGGAAGTGCTGTGGAGTTGTTGCTTCCACCATTGCTCAATGGTGGCAGCGTGTGTGTGTGTGTGTGTGTGTGTGTGAGAGAGAGAGAGAGAGAGAGAGAGTGTGTTTGTGTGTGTGAGTGTGTGAGTGTGAGTGTGTTGAGAGTGTGAGAGTGTGAGTGTGTTGTGAGAGTGTGAGAGTGTGTGAGTGTGTGTGTGTGTGTGAGTGTGTGAGTGTGTGTGTGTCTATGCCAAGTAAGGCGTTTTACAAATGTGGTTGTCAGCTAGCCTGGTTCACTCTGAGGCCAAAATGGAACATCAAGACCTAGACTCAGAACAGAAAAGGCCAGGCAACAGGCTTTCGAGGAACTCAAATTCTAATAAACAGCGAATGATCAAGAGAGAGAATTCATGTACATCAAAAAGTACCACAGAGAACCAGGTGTGGTGGCGCACACCTTTAGTCCCAGAACTAAAGGCAAAGGCAGGAGGATCTCTATGAGTTCAAGGCCAGCCTGGTCTACAGTGAGTTCCAGGACAGCCAGGACTACACAGAGAAATCTTTGTCTTGAAAAAAAACAATAAAAAAGTACCACAAGTCATTCTGTGTGGCAATTAAAACAGGGACCTGGATGTTACAGTCAGGGGGCAATGATAGGGTGTGTGTGTGTGTGTGTGTGTGTGTGTGTGTGTGTGTGTGTGTGTGTGTGACATGCCAGGCGTCCAGTGTCTTGCTCTATTACCCCCTGACCTTATTCCCCTGATACAGGGTCTCTGAACCTCAAAATAGGCTACTCACTGGCCAGCAAGTGCCAGCAATCCTCCTGTCTCTGTTCCCACAGAGCTGCTGTTATAGGAATATATTGGCATGCCTAGCTTTTTATGTGGGTGATGGGGATTTGAACTCAGGACCTCATGCTTGATCTTACCAAGATCACTTGGTCACAGCAATCATAATCAGAAATAATATGAAAAGAAAAATTCAGTCAAGTTTTTAAAGTAACCGTGTGTGTGTGTGTGTGTGTGTGTGTGTGGGTGGGTGGGTGGGTGGGTGTGTGGGTGTGTGGGTGTGTGTGCAGGTGTCTGAGGAAGCCAGAAGAGGGCATTAGATCCCTGGAGTTGGAATTGCAGGTGGCTGTAAGCCACCCAATGTGGGTGCTGTGAGCCATACTCGGGTCCTCCAAGAGTAGCAAGCACTCTTAACCACTGAGCCATCTCTCCAGTCCTTAAAGTGATGAATTTCACATATAAAGAGAGAGTGAAGACCCTCCTCCCATCAAATACAGGAAAACCAGCTGTCAGAGATCAAGAGACAGTTTAAAAATCTCCTTTGAAAACTGTTGTTATGAACCCCACATCTCTGAAGACTGCGTGTTGTGTCTCTTACTCCAGGCTAGCCCTCAAAGCATGCAGACACAGAGGGCTGCCTGCAGAAATGCTTCCCAGCTGATAAGTCTAGAGGCACCATGAGATGGGCTGCCATTGCAGGAGAGCTGCATGGGGGCTGGCTTACACTCCCACAAATGATCTAGAGAATATTCTTTTAGTTCCTTCCCCCAAACATCTGCCTAGATTAGTGTTTTTCAACCTTCCTAATGCTTCAACCCTGTAACGCAGAGACCCCAAACATAAAATTATTTTGTTGCTACTTCATAACGGTAATTTTGCTACTGTTAGGAATCATAATGGAACCCATAGATTGCAACCCACAGGTTGAGAACCACTGGCCTAGAGGGTTCACAGATAGGGCCCTCAGCCACCAAAAGCAAAAGCAGACATCCAGATTCTGGAGCTACGGAGATGAATGCTAAGATTGAGGCGAGGCACCCAGGATGAGCAGGAGCCTGTCAAACACCCACAGGAGCACCCCAAGAGTCAACTTTAAACATATGCAGGATCCAGAGCGTGCAACACTCCCCCAGATTTTCCTTTTCTTCCTCTGTGGCTATCTCAGGGAAGCCAGAGGGGGCAGTCAGATTGGGAGAGGGCAGAAAGAAGAGAGACAGCAGGCCCCCTCTTCCATAAGCCAGCCCTTACAGGCCAAGCCCCAATGTGTTAGTATTCAGGCAACTATACTAGCCTGCCCTTGGGGTTCTGACAGGATACACCCTCAGCTGCAGGCACTAAGAGCACCACCTGTGCACAATCACTATGTTCCCTTTTAAAGAGGCCCTGGCCATCTCCCATCCTCCTCTCTCTTTCTCTCTCTTTCTCACCCTCCCTCCCTTCCCCCTTCCCTCTCTCCTGTTGCTCCTGTCCCTAGAGGCTGGTCTCCCTGCCCCCCTTTCCCCTTTTTACAAACCCTTTCTCCTAATAAAAAGCCCCTTCACTTGAACTTAGTGTTGCATGGCATCTTTCTCTCAAATCCTGCTTTTTAAAATTACAGGACAATGAGGTTAAAGAAAGTAACTATACTTTTTTTTTTTTTCTTTTGAGACAGGGTCTCATTTTGTAGCCTTAGCTTGCCTGGAGGTTGCTATTATAGACCAGGCTGGCCTCAAACTCAGAGATCTGCTTCTGCCTCCAGAGTGCTGGGATTAAAGGTGAGCTGTTCTACAACTCTGAATGAACTGAAAATTACATAAGACCACATGCTCTAATTCTGGACTTGTCAGAGTGATCGTGGGTTTTTGTTACTACAGAAATATCAAGAACTTCACTGGACTTGTACACTGAGAACACTGAGGAGGAGTCCAAATTAAGAACATTTATTTCTGTGGTTATACATGATGTGTCCTGCATTTTCAGCTGCACTGGCGTAGGCAAATGGCAACTTACATGATTAGTTATTTGGTTGTTCTTTTGGTTTTCTGTGGTACTGGGTCAACAGAGAGGACCCAGGGCCTCATCCGTGCTAGTCAAGCTGGGCTCACTCCCCTCAACCCAACCGGATGGTTTTAGGCTCAAATTGAGGGAAGGGCCGGCTGCAGAGGCCACCAGGGACTGCCAGAACCACAGTAGACCAGCAGGCTGCCTCTGGAGTTTTCATCACAACTTTTCAACATGGCCGCCAGCAACATGTAGGTGGTATGTCTAGCATTACCATGGAAAAGGAACGACAATTCATCTCCTCTGTTTCTGACTTGGAAAGCCCTGGTGAGGGATGGGCGTACACCAGGCTTGCCGTAGCTCTTCACCTGTTCTCAGACACTGAGGAAGAGTTGGTGGACGTGACAAGTTTCCATGACACGTGCCGTGAAGAGGGAGAGTTACCAGAAGGAAACTGCCACACTGAGCAAAGGCCCCTTGAGCAGTAGGAACAACCGCTGGCAATGTTTGCAGTAGTGACTCTCTGAGAAACAATGGGCCACAGGCCCCACTCTCTCCTCTCCTCATTCATCTTCCCTGACAACCTCCTACATGAATCATGCTCACAGTGCTCCCTGAGCTGGCTGCTCTCACCACCTGGATCCCCCCCTCCGCCTCCTGCCTGAGCGAGGCCTGCTCTGCCCTGTGAGGCCTTGTTTTGCCTGAGGCTCTCCAGGGGCCTGTTTCTGCTCACAGGCCACCTGCCTGGAGAAAGAGAGGGGAAGCATCACACTGGATTCACAGCCTTTCCTGATTTGGGGTTTGTGGAGGGTCTTGGATCTGTGGGTATTAATCAAACTTGGAAGATGAAGAAGGAAAAAAAAATCCTGGATGTTACTTATTTAAATATTTTTCTTTCTTCCTCTCTTTTTCAATTACAGATGAGGTTGCCAAAGTCCCACGCTTCAAAAATGTTCTGCTCACTATTTTCCTAGTAATTTTTCACTCCATTTCATTTTGAATAGTCTCTATTGATACATCTCCTAGTTCACCTCTTTTTTCCTACTGTATCTAACTGGTCCGTGAGCCAGCCAGTATATTTTTTTCATCTCAGACACCATTCTTTTTATATCTAGCTCCATTTATATTTCCCAAGCCTTCCCTTAGTTCCCAAGCTTTCTCTGCATTCTTGAACATATGGAAAATGTTATAATGTCCTTGTCTACTAATGCTGGCATTCACATCATCTCTAGGCCTTTACTGATTGTTTTTTCCTCTTCCTCTGGGATTCCATTCTCATCTTTTCCGGCAACATCTGGCTGGTAGCCAGCCATACGAAGTTTTACCTGGTTAGAACGTGGTGCATGGGGGTCCTTCATTGTTTTGAGGTGGAATTAAATTCTTAGAAACAACTCAATCATTTCAACAAGGCTTGCTTGTAAGTCCTGTAGGTAGGAGTTGGAGGCAAGAGTGGTCATAATCACTGATGCTGTCCCATTTACTGAGGCACCATTCTTCAGAGTACGTAATGGAATGCTCTATGTTTTATGAACTTTCCCTTCTATTCCCAACCCCAGTAATCTCTAGACTTTATCCTGCACGCCTCTCTCCATGGTTCTTTCCTATTTCCTGTAATTTCCACATCCACTATCAGCTGAGCAGGCCAGGGGGATCTCAATGCACACCTCTAGGGTTCTCTGTGGACAGGCCTGTCCTCTTGGGCAATCTGCCTCGCTTCCTAGTCTTAGGAAGAGCTTGCTCTCTTCCCTTCACCATGGCCTGGAGCTGTCCAGGGGTGCAGTTGGGGTGAGGGAAGGACTAGCCTCATTGGTTTCTCTTCTCTCAGAGCTCAGCATCCTTGCTCCAGGGTCTGGAAAACATTCTTTTTCTACAGATTTTGTGGCGTTTTTTCCTGTCATTTTTTTTTTCTTTCTTTCTTCACTTTTTCCTTGAGCAGTCTAGACTTCACTCATTTTATTGCATCCAAATGTCCACTTCCACCAGAGTGGCTGCATCCTGGTCAGTGCTACTTACTGCGTTGTCATCTCACCCACCCCACCCCCCCCCCGCGTGGGTGGTACCACTATTCACCCAGCCACAGGCTAGAAACCCAAGAGGAGTCCTTGAGTCTTGCTCTTCCCTTATCTCACCCAGTTAATCAGTTAATGAGGAGAAATTCTTATTTCACAAACTGTGCCTTTCTCATCCCACGCCTTTTAATGATTTCCTTTTACTTCCGTCTCCAAACGCTGTGTCACATGGCTTCTTTTCCGTGCTTCTCTATGATCTGTGACAACTTGACTTCTCACCTGGATTGTGGCAGCCGCCTCCCACCGGTCTCCCTACCTTCTAGCAGTTTCTCTGCACCGTAACCAGAGCTGCCTCTCTATACAAGACACAAACTGCTTTTAGGCCTTTGCAAAGACTCTGTTGTTGCTGGGATAAATCCCAAACCTTTTGTTTGCAAATCCTTCATGACCTGGTCCATACTGACCTCTCCTACTCTGTCATCTTGTTCCCGGAACTATCTCTCCCTCCATGTTCTGGCCAGAAGGAACTATTTCACGTTCCCTATCATCTCCAGATTCTTGGACATGCTTTCCCCTTCATTATGAGTGTTCCCATCCCTCTTTCCCATTGGTTATTCTCTTCCTTCCATGTGGTCTCACTATGCTGCCCACACTGCCCCTAAACTCCTAGACTCAAGTGATCTGCCTGCCTCGGCCTCCCAAGGAGATGGGGATATGGCACACACCACCATGCCCAACTTGTCTTTCATTTCTCAACACAGACCCTGCTCCCTGAATCAGCACCATTGCTCCTGCTTCTTTTCACTGCTGTAGAACACGCTGCCACCTCTTCATCTGTCTTCTTTTTGCAGTCAGGATCTCACTATGGGGCCTTGAACTTGAGATCCTCCTGCCTCAGCTTCCGAGCACTGAGGCTGCGGGTGTAAGCCTCCAGGCTTGGTGTCCAACCTGTCTTCTTGGCCACTCCCAGATGGGCAGCCTTTCTGCTTGAGAGCCATTACAAGTGTGTCCTCCTTAAAGCCTCGTTTCCCTCACTGCACATAAACACCTCCCCACCCACGAAAGCACAGCCCTCACCAAAGCTCAATTTAACAGACAGTCTGTATAAAGGGGAACTCCGCGGGGTGGCCTTCCCCTACCTTTCAACCTTATCTTCTCTCCTGTGCTAGGTTTGGCCATCCTGGCCTTCTTTTATTCATTTTTTCCTGGGAAAGGAGTAGGGAGTTAGGCAGGGTCCCACCATGTCGTCTAGGCTGGCTTTGAGCTCACACCCTTCCCGTCTCAACCTCTCCAGGGCTGGGTTCACAGCATGCACTACCACACTCAGCTTCTAGTTCTTGAGGAAACTGGGAGCTCTTTCAACATAGTTTTTTGTTTTAAAATGGGTGCCTCTTGCCTGAAAAATATCCTAGCCTTTTTTTATTTGTTATTTTCTGTGTTCTTCAAACCCTGGTTCGAAGTCTTCTCTCCCTCTCCCTCTCCCTCTCCCTCTCTCTCTCCCCCTCTCTCTCCCCCTCCTCTCTCTCCCCCCCCTCATCATCCCCCTCAATTAATTAATTGATTGTTTCCAGGCTGATCACAGTTTCCCCTTTCTCCCTCCTCTTCTCCCACCCCCATCCCCCCAACTCCTATTCTTCCTTCTTTCCCTTCAGAAAAGGGCGACAGGCCTCCCATGTGTATCAGCCAGCCATGCAATATCAAGCTTCAGTAAGGCTAGGCACCTCCTCTCCTATTGAGGTTAGGTGAGGCAATTAGAGGAAAGGGTCCCAAAACAGGTAACAGAGTCAAAAGCAGTCCCTGCTCCCACTGTTAGGAGTCCCATAAGAAGACCAATGTATGTGCAGAGGTCAGGCCTCCTCCTATCGGGGCATGCCTTCCCTTCCTGGGCCATCTCTTGCTCACACTCTGACATGGTGTAACTCTTCCTGATCTTGTAATTTCAGACCATCTGAGTGGTGTCCCTGCTCTGCTAGTCTAGAAGTATTGTGAGGAAGTACTGTGGAGTACTGTGGAGTACTGTGGGGAAATACTGTGGAGTACTGTGGGGAAGTACTGTGAGGAAATACTGTGAAGTACTGTGGAGTACTGTGAGGAAGCACTATGAAGGCTTCTCAGGGTTTCCTCACGGCTGCACTGTGCTGGCTAGTCTTTGTCAACTTGACACAGACAGGGTCTGAAGACTTAAACTCACTGAGAAAATGCGTCCCTTGCAGTGCCTGCAGCAAGTCTGTGGGCCATGTTCTTGGTTCATAGTTGATGCTGGAGGGTCCTGCTCACTGGAAGTTGTGCCACCCCTGGGTAGGTGGCTGAACAAGCCAGTAAGCAGCATTCTGCCATGGCCTCTGCTTCAATTCCCGCCCCTGGGTTCCTGCCCTGTATTCATTGATAGACTATAAACTGTAAGCTGAAATAAACCCGTTCCTCCCCAAGTTGCTTGTCCTGGTGTCCCACCACAGCATTAGAAAGCAAACTGAGACGAATATTGCTGTGCTTGACGCATTAGGGGGATGCTGGGAGGTCCTGCCTTTTCTGATCTCACCTATAAGCTAAGCAACACTCTTCTGTGCTCTCCACCCAACCCGCAGACCTTACTGCCTTTTGGCCATTGTTTGCTTGTGGGCTTCCAGAGCAAATCTACTGGTCATGTGCTCTTTTAGAAACCAGTCCCGTGTTTTCCTGCAGGGAACTGTTCTACTGCAGGCAAGTGTCAGGGTTGCCAGCAGGACGTATGTCCACAGCACAGCCACCTGACGAGTTAGATGCACTGGATTCTCTTTCTCCCTTAAGTTATTGACATGCAAGAGAAAAACCATGCTGAGGAACTGAACCATTTGTTCCTGCAACCTGGACCCACAGAGTTGCCCTTCACATTCCTGGGGACGGAGCGATTTACTCGGTTTTTCATTCTATAGGTACTTGGGTCCTGCTGATAAATTCCCTTCATTAAAGATTAGTGCAAAGCAGTTGCTGCTGCTCATACTTAAACATCGCTACATCTCTGACTTCCATGAATGGGACACACACACACACACACACACACACACACACACACACACACACACACACACACGAGACAGAGCTCACCCCTGCATCTATTGCCTAACATATGGTCTGGTGCAGATTTGGATCCATACATGTGTTGAATGAGTGGAGTGATGGGGGTGGGGGTTGGGAGAACGGGGGGGGGGGGGTAGCCCAAGGACTAGCCTGGGACCTGGATTCTCTGTTCTTTTCCACTTTTGGTGAGAGGGCAGTGTTAGTGGTGGCCACAGTGCTGGCACATTCTGCAGCCTCTCTGTGCCAATCATCTTTCACAACAGAGATTGCCTTGTTCTGATTCTCAGCCCATCTAGGAGATGACACTGGAGACACCTACCCAGTGAGGCTTTCCCACGACTCTTTCCAGACATAACTGTCCACTTCTCTGTTCCATTCCCCTTGTGTTGCCATTTTCAAGTTCTGGTTTTTGGTTGGGTGGTGGTGGCACACATCTTTAATTCCAGCACTCAGGAGGCAGAGGCAGAAGCAGGTGGATCCCTGTGAGATCAAAGCCAGTCTGGTCTACAGAGTGAGTTCCAGGACAGCCAGGGCCACACAAAGAAACCCTGTGTCAAAAAACAAACACATTCTGATTTTTGCTCTGGGGTTCCCTCTGAGAACGTCTGCCTTGTCGGCACATCATTTCTAAAAACCTGAACTTGAACCTCCTCACAAAGACCTCCCAGAGCTTCACACTTTATGTATGAGTTCTGGGAATTGAGTGCCCATGGCTGTCCACAAAGGAAACTCCACTTTGAGCATACCAATGCTTCAGGGTCAATTTGTCTCTGGGGGAGCCTGCAGGAAGGTCCAGGTCTCAGCACCCTGAGCATAAATCTGCAGTAATATCAGAAGAGTCTGGGGCTCTTGAGTCCACTTGGCACATAAGCACTGACATCTGGCACAGCAATGGAAGGCATTCTCCCAGATACCACAGCAACAAAGCCATCAGTTGCACCCTGAAGAAGAGATGTTTAGTTTCTTGGTGGCTTAGGTCTCCTGCCTCAGCCAGGCCACAAGGTCAGGATAACACAATCCACCAACCATGGAGCACACACGTCCAGGGCCTTGCTCCCGGCAGGAAGTGGCCTGGGGGATGCAAGGCCCTTTCTTCTCCAGCACCTGCACCAGGTCAGAGCTGAGTGCAAAGTACTTTTTCAGATGCTGAAAGCCTTTGAAGTAAGCCATCAACTCTTTCACAGTTCCTACAAGGGGATTAAGTATGCCTCTGAGTCACAGTAAGAGACATGTAAAGTACCAGGGTAAGGCACTCCAGAGAATTCATACAAACTCCTGGAAGGTTCAGAAACTGGACCTAAACAAAAGCAGCCCGTGAGCAAACTGTGTGTAGGCACCGAATAAGGAACACGTCCCTTTACTGAGCAAGAACAGAACTACTAGGGAAACACAATTGGCATGCTGTCATTATACTAGGAAACAAGTGAGCCACTGAAAAAAATCAGGCCATAAAACCAGTGGGGAGATTTGCACAGAGTAATTACTAACTGAGAAACAACTGAAGGGCAGAGAGCCCCACACCCTTCCAAGCATGCAGTGGCCATTTCTGAAAATGACAGACAGATGAAGAGGTCCAATCGTGGTCTAATTAAAAGTTAAGTTCTGGGAGGTTGCTTTTTCCTGGCTGTCACTTTTCCTGGGGATGCACACATGGAACCATGCTAACAAAAAACTCCTTGAAGCAGCTTGCCCTTGTTCCTCAGATGTCTGCCAGACTCGAAGCTATCAAAGCCTGAAGTCTGGCCATTTTCTCTGTAAAAACAGTGTTCGGAGAGAGGTGTGGGTAGTTTGGCTGGTGACAACCACACAAGGGCCCTTTCCTTAAGACAACCTCTATCCTCAGTAGATAGCAAGGCTGACAGGCACACTTCCTGCTTCATCACAGAATATTACAAGGACATGCACTCAAGGGGAAAATCCAATAGAAGGCAAGAACCTGCCGGGGCCGGTATCGCTCAGTGATAGGGGACGTGCCTAACATTCTGGAGGCCCTGGTTTCAGTCTGAAACAGTACAAACAAACAGCTTCATCAAGAACTTTAAAATTTCTCTGGATGTGGTAGTACACGGATGCCTTTAATAATTCCATCTCTCAGGAAGCAGAGGCAAGCAGACCTCTCTCTCTGTGAGTTTAAGCCAGTCGGATGTATACAGAAGTTCCAGGCCAGCCAGAGTTACATGATAAGACCCTGTCTCAAAACAAAAATACACCTCCCACAAAACAAAACAAAATTCCAGTTGTGTGTCCACAAAGAATATGCCAGTGAGACAAGTGCAGGTTACACCGTTGCTTTGTTTCAGAAAAGCAAAAGATCAACTGTGGCTGGGCAGTGGTGGTGCGCACCTTTAATCCCAGCACTAGGGAGGATTAAGCACTGTGAGTTCAAAGCCAGCCTGAACTACATAGTGTGATAGTGTGAGTTCCAGGATAGCCAAGGCTACACAGAGTAACTCTGTCCAAAAAAGGAGAAGAAGGAGGAGAAGGAGGAGGAAGAGGAAGAGAAGGAGAAAGAGGGAAGAGGAGAGGAGGAGAAGAAGAGGAAGAGGAGGAGGAGGAGAAGAAATCAACTGTGATGATATATTTAATAAAAATATCTCTTCCATTCGAAGAGACCTGAACTTTTGATGAACCTCACAGCTGAGCTAATAATACACTTCATGGTTACTTAAGACTTGGTCTGTGTGGCTGGAGAGATGGCTCAGTGGTTAAGAGCACTGACTGCTCTTCTAGAGGACTCAGGTTCAATTCCCAATCCACACACAGTGGCTCACAACTGTCTGTAACTCCAGTTCCAGGGGGTTTAACACCCTCACACAGACATATATGTAGGCAAACACCAATGCACATAAAATAAAAATAAATTATATATATATATATATATATATATATATATATATATATATATATATGGCTTGCTGTCTTGCTGTGTACTCAGACTGTTTAACCTGCCTTTAAGAGAACAGTAAAACAACAATGTTACTTCCTTTGGGTTCCATGTAATTAGCTTTTTAAAAATGCTTATTACTACTTATTTATATGACATGCTCATGCCTATGTATGAGGAGGTCACAGGAGCATCAAATCCTTCAGAGCTAGAGTTACAGGCAGTTGTGAACTGCCCGATGTGGGGGCTGAGAATTAAATTCTGGTTCTCTGCAAGAAAAATATGTGCTCTTAGTGATTGAGCCATCTCTCTAGCCTCCTCCCCCAACCCCATGTAATTAGCTTTTACAACCTAAACTAATGCACAGCTTCAATATTTTTGTTATAATAATAATAATAATAATATATTCTCAATGCCCTGTGCATATACCCTGTCTCCCTTCCTTTCTATCTTAGAATGAAATGCAGATGTTGTCACCCTACCTATATTCTGAAATGGAAACCATCAGGGGAACTGTGCTATGTTGTAAGGTCCAATTCAGGGCAACAGGAAACCCTCCTGAAAGTGGTAGTGACAGCGAAGCCTCCACCTCAACTACTGAGCACCAAATGGAATTCCAGCTAATAGCACTGATGGTGGCTTGAATGAGAATGTCCCCCACAGTCTCAGTCCCCATTTGTTGGAGCTCCTGGGGAGGCATGTCACTGGAGGTGGCAGTAAGAGTTTTAAGGTTTACACCACTTCAAGTTCAATTTGTTTCCTGCTTGTGGTTCCAGATGTGAGCCCTCAGCCTCTGCTCCAGACACCGTGGTTCCAACTCTGCCATCCAGGACTCTAACCCTCTGGAACCATAAGCCCAAATAAACTCTCCTTCTATAAGCAGCCTTGATCATGTTTTTTTTTTATCTCAGCAACAGAAAAGTAATTAATACAGCCTAATGTGCTGAGCCATGTCAGTCTTATGTAAACCCTTCCTTTTCTCATTCTACAGAGCACCACCCATGCCCATCAGCTGACATGGAACCTGCACCGAGTAACCCCTACTGATGACAACCCTATCTCCCATCTAGAACAGTTCAGAGGAACACTAATGAGGTACATAAAGTTCAATATTTTATGGGAGTATAAAATCCATTAGTTCTATCAGATAATCACAATTCTTTTTTGTTTGTTTTTTGTTTTTTTTTTTTTTGTTTTTTTTTTTTTTTTTTTCAGACAAGTTCTCGATGTATAATCCCAACTGGTCTGGAGCTGGCTATGTATTCCAAGCTGACCTTGAACTCACAGAGATCTATCTACCAATCTCTGCCTCTTGGGTACTGGGATTAAAAGTATGTACCATGCACCTGGCCATCTTCAAATTTTAAGTCACAAACACATATAGGCAAAATGGTCTATCAGGCAGTCAAGCTACTCACACATGAGAAGCAGCTTCACCCATTTCCTTTCTCATGGTCGTTGGCTTCCATAGCTCAGCTATGAGGAATTCCCAAGTGCAAAGGGCCCAGCAGCAAATGGAGGTACCCAAAATAGAGCTTCCACTTCCAAAGAACTGTGCAGCCTCCCATAAAAGCTACATTCAACGCAAACACTCTATGTCAAGGCTTTCTGGGGGGACGTAGAGGGCAACGGGTCCAAGTAGCTGTCAAACATGCATTGTGAGAGACAGACTGAGGGCAGCTACCGTCTCCTGACATCCACACTTTGTATTCTGACCACTCTTCCTGCTGCCAGGGACACCTTCAATTTGATCCTTCCACCCACGAAGCACGAATACTCTTCCTTTTCCAGATGGGGCTGGATGAGAAGGGATGCACCACGCCTGAGATCCCCAATCACTAAGTGGACTGGCAGGGAAGCTGCTGAGGCAGCCAGGCCCAACTCTGGGGCTGTTTGCTCCTTCCTCAGTCCACACTGGCTCTCTGGGAAACGTGAAGAGCAGACCCTCATCTTAGGACAGCTGCATGAGAGCAACTGTGTTCTGTTCCCTCTATTCCCCGTCCCAAGGGCCATGTCCAACGATCCAGCCACGCCAACATGAATCATGGGAGTCAGAGGGGCTTTCGAGAGGGGCTGGTCAAAGTGCAAATGACTCCCACATCATCTCCAGTCAGGGAAATAAACCACAACACGGGGTCAATTTATCAACGACAAACTAAAATAGGAAAGCAGTTTTATAAAACACAGAGAATCCCACTGACCTAGACTAAATTAACTGACCCAGGAAAATAACTTAAGATATTCATAAACTAAAATCCAGTCCCATCTGGATGTATATATGCTGGTATGGGGGAGGCAAGGTCTTCTGACGGGACGGAGTCCCCTGTGGCTGACTTGTCCACAGCAGGGCTAGGCTCTAGTGTGGTACTGTGGGGAGTGGGACCTCCCTGAACTCAAGCCTCTCAACATAGGCAGAGACGCTTCCCACTGGAACAGAGATCTCTCTACACCCACCTCCCCTCTGTCCTGAGAAAACCAGGGCCAATTCAATCCTATTCATAACACCAAGTGAGCCTATGTCACCCTGCAAGGCCACCTTCATCCAGCTACAGGATTATGAGTGACAGCATGGCAAAAGAGCAGTGGCCCAGGGGAGAGAAAGATGACGCACTCTGCAGTTTGTACCTTAAACTTCATGGCGCTTATGACAGGGCAGCAAACCTGACTGCTTTGGCGTGAGTTGAGTGTTCCCCAAGGTTCACATGAAGGAAGCAAATCCCCAGTACAGCGATATGAAGAGGCAGGGCTGTTATGGAATGATAATCACGAGGGCTCTACCCTGACTAACAGTACTAGCACCCTTACAACACAGGCTTCAGGGATCCGTCTCCACCTTCTCTTATGTGGAGACACACAATGGGGGAATGAACTGTCACCAGACCCTGAATGTGTTGGCTCCTTGATCTTGGACTCTCCAGCCTTTAGAACTTCAAGGAATAAGCTGAGACAGTGGTGGCACATGCCTTAAATCCCAGCACTTGGGAGGCAGAGGCAGGTGGATCTCTGTGAGTTCAAGGCCAGCTTGGTCTACAGAGTGAGTTCCAGGACAGACAGGACTGTTACTGACTGTTCTGTCTCACAAAAGACAAACAAAAAACCCAAATAAAAAGCAAAAAACCTCAAGGAATGTCTTATTTATAACTTGTACATCTTAAAGTATTTTTTATGATAAAGGTGAATGGACTAAGATTGCCAAAATATAAGAATTCCCTCTCCAAATAAAAATAATAAATTATTTTCGGTGATAAAAACAATACACACTCAGTTGGTTGGTGGTGGTGCAGCCTTTAATCCAAGCACTGCAAAGGCAGAGGCAGGTGGATCTCTGTGAGTCCAAGTCCAGCCTGGCCTATAAAGTGAGTGCCAGGACAGGCTCCAAAAGTACACAGAGAAACTCTGTCTCGAAAAACCAAGCCCCCCCCCCAAAAAAAAAACAATACACAGTCAGTCTAAAAACTAAATCAGGGCTGGGGACTTGGCTGACTGGGTAAATGACTTGCCATGCAAACCTGATGACCCAAGTTCAATCCTATGATCCCATGGCCAGAGGAGAGTGCCGACTTCTGGAAGTTGTCTTCTGACCGCCACACGAATGTGGAATGTGGTACACACACATACTCACAGAGTGATAATAAAATAAATTAACTTTAAAAAGCCAAATTAGAGAAGAAAAAAAAATGCAGCAAAGCAGGAACCATGTGACATTTCTATCACCTGAAGTTAATTGCTACATTTTGGTGGCTGCTGAAATCTCTTCTCACTGATAAAGACGTGCATGTGTGTATACAGTTCTACTTACACACGGCCTTAATTACACGCTGGTTTATACCATGATATCCAGGACATACTCCATGGCAACAAGTTAAAAAAAAAAACTTAAATAATCATATTTTCTTAAGATAGGGTCTCCTGTAGCTCAGGCTGGCTGGCTTTTTACTTCCCATGCACTGAGATTACAGGTATGTGCTACTATACCAGTCTCCAATTATCTTTTTTCTTTCTTGACACAGTGTCCCTTTATTATGCAGCCCTGGCTGCCCTGAAACTTACCTCACCATGTAGACCAGGCTGGCCCCAAACACAGAGAATTAAAGGTGTGTGCCACCAGGCTCAGCTATAAGTTCTGACTTTAAACAACCGCATTATTCTCCTGCATGGGCACATCATTCTTTATTAACTGAGAATTATTGCCTCTAATGTTTTACTTAAATTTTTTAAAATAATTTTAATGTGTGATGGGGGTATGTGTGTACCACAGCAGTAACAGTAATGAGGGGATAACTACTGGGGAGACTCTGTCCTTTCATAGTGAGAACTGGGGCTCAAACTCAGGTGGCCAGACATGGTGGCAAACACCTTTCTCACTGAGCAATCTCACTGACTTCCTATGTTCAATTTTCCAAGTCACCAAATCAATGTTATTATGGTAGATTAAGCCAATTAAGACAAAAGGCCAGCAGTTTAAAGAGCAGTCTATGAAGCCACAAGGACATTTGTGTCTGAGGTGGGTTTCGTATTAATATTCAAGAATGGGGGAGCCTTTAATCCCAGAACTCCAGAGGCAAAGGCAGGTGGATCTGTGAGTTTGGCCTACAGAGTGAGTTCCAGGACAGCTAGGATTGTTATTGTTACAGAGAAACCCTGTCTTCAAACAAACAAACAAACAAACAAACAAACAGAAAAGAAAGTGGACATAGTAGGATCTCTTGCTTCCTCCCTCCCTCCCTCTCTTGTGGTGTGTGTGTGTGTGTGTGTGTGTGTGTTCATGTGTAGATGCACTCATACTTACACACATGCACCTGCTTCTTTAAAAGAAATATTTACCAGGAACTTATTACATGCCAAGAGCTGTTTTGCCAAAATGCACAGGGTCCTTGGTCAAATGCTACCCACAGTATAGTAGGAGAGGGAGACCGGCAATGCAAAAGGGGACAGCCAATCTGGGTGTGTGCTCGGGATGAATGGAGCCATGCTTTCTAGAGAATGGGTGTCTGAAGTAACTGCCTTGGGTAAAGTGACTGTCCTGTGTGGTGACACTGGACAATGGAGGCAGGCATAAGCAGGAGCAGTGTGGAAAGGACAAAGGCCCCCCGAGGAGACCTGGGAGCTTCAAGGCTGGCAGGCAGCAAGGGGCACCGGCCCGGAAGTGAAATCACGGAGGTAAGTAAGGCTTTGTATGTCAGTTAGGACTGTGGTCAGTGTGCTGTGGGACAGTGGAACAAGGCAGCACCCTGCTTTTATGTTCCAGAGGACTGCCCCAGCTGCACAGAGAAAGGCCTCTGGGAGACCACAAACCAGCGGGCAGTCCAGGGAAATGGTTACTGGTCCAGGGCAGAGGAGCCAGGACCTTGGACAGTGGTGCTAGGAGGAAGTGGCAGGAGCTGTTCTCAAGTGGGGGCCTCCGGCAGGGAGGACAATGAAAGCTCTGGGCTTGTGGAGCAGAGCAAAGGAGACAGAGGAAGTGCTTTACAGGCGGTTCCTAAGTGATCCCCTGGCTTTATCCATAAATACTGATTTGGGGGAGTTGGAAACTTTTGACATCTTTGTTCATTGCCTGTGTTTTAACGTCACAATTAACGTTTGTGTTTTGACCTTAGGTCTTGTATCTGGCTAAACTCATACAGCTCTAGGAGTCTGAGGGACATTTCGCAAATATTCTCTGGGATTTTCTATGTGTGACCAATGAAGAAGAGAGTTTAACTTCTTTCTTGCTAACCTACATCCTGTTCTCACTTCACCACTACCTGGAACTTTCAGGAGTGGACCCTGACTTCAGGCACCGGTGGGGGAGGGGGATATTTCCCAGCAGGTGTCCTACATCAGAATAAACACTGTCCTTTTTTTTTTTTCAAAAAAAAAGTTCTTTGAGAATTTCATACAATGTATTTTAATCATATTCACCCTCTTAAAGAAGTTCCTTTCTTCACGAATAGACATTGACTTTGTCAAACACTCTTTAACTGATGGTTGGTTTATTTAATTATAAAAGTATTTTTGAGATGGCATCTCATGTATCTTAGGTTTACCTCAAATTTGCTATGTAGCCAAGGATGACTCTGAACTGATCTCTGCCCCCACCTCCCACGTGTTGGGGTAACAGGTGTGCACCACCAAGCCTAGTTTATGCCGTCCAGGGCTTCAGGAAAGTAAGCAAGAGCTTTACAGACAGCCATGCCTCTCAGCCTGATCACACAGGAATTTTTGATTGGTTGGTTGGTTTTTGTTTGTTTGTTTTGTTTGGCTTTTGCTTTTTGAGACAGGGTTTCTCTGTCTTGTCCTGGCTGTCCTTGAACTCTCTATGTAGACCAGGCTAGCCTCAGAATTCACAGAGATCCACCTGCCTCTGTTTCCTGAGTGCTAGGGTTGAAATTGAGCACCACTACTGCCTGGCCAGATCACACAGGTTTTTGTTGTAGATAACTAATATGGGAGATTACTTGGACTGATTTTAAATGATATATGGCCATCACATTTAGGTTTCAGGCAGTCTTTCCTCTAACGTTTGTCTGGCTAGCACTCTCTTCATCTGGCACCCGGTGTCCAACTGATAAATTCTCTAGTATTCTCAAGTAAGCCTCCACCCAAAAGCAAGCCCGCCACCCCCACCCCCACCCCAGGAGCCATTAACTTAGTTTAGATTTGCTATTTTTTATTCTCTTTATTATTTTTCCTCCCCCCCCCATTTTGTTTTTGTTTGAGATAGGGTTTCTCTGTGTAGCCTTGTTTGTCCTGGAACTCACTCTGTAGATCAGGCTAGCCTTGAACTCACAGAGATCTGCCTGCCTTTGCTTCCTGAGTGCTGAGTAAAGGTGTGCACCACCACCACCTGACCAGACTGGATCGTTTCTGCACCCCCACCCAGTACCCTGACTCCTCCTTTGCCACCCACATTTGTTATTTTGTAGATCTTAAAAACTTGGTTACAGTATTTGTTTATTCATTTACTGCTTGTGCTGAGACGTTCCCCTTTCCTATTAGTTTACAGTGTTTGCCCTGACTTTGGGGGCACTTTTATCCTCCTTAGTGTTTGGTAGGACATCTCCATGACTATTACTGTCCCAGTCTTAACAATCCTTGGTTGCCTTTTCCCATGCAGGTTGAGATTTCTCTGGTTCTTTATAAGATGATTAATTTTGGCTCATATCCTGGATTATTTTAATATTGTGTTATGAAATCTGAGGTCTTGTTTAAATCCAGTAGAGGGTGTTATTTTTGTTTTAGGAGACAATCGAGCAGGCTGGGTTTGGACAGCAAGTCCTGACCAGCTTTCTGCGGGCTGTGGTTTCTCTAGGCTCCTCTTTCAAGGTGTTTCCACTGTCTTCTGTGTTCGCCACCCAGTGTCCAGCTGACACTTGGATGTTATCTGTCCCTTGGTGGATTGTGAAAGTCTTTGTTTGGAGGTGCCTTCTCAAGAACCTCATTTCTGTTTTCTCCCCTGTGAGCTCTGGTTCCTCGGTCCTCTCATTCTTGGTTCTTTGGCCAAAAAGCCAGGGCCTGAGTTACCCCAGTCTATGATGAATTTTCTAAATGCTGCACCAGGATCTTGAACAACCAGCAGGAAAGCAAAGGTCAACAACAACAAAACCCAACAAAACGAAACCCCCACACCCATCCTCTTGAGACCTCAGCTTCTCCAGAGTCCTCACTGCTTCCCCTACCACCATGGGACTGCTCAGAGCTGGACACAAGGAAAACAGAAAGGAACACAACCATGGGATTTCCCCCTCCACATGAGCCTTAGAAGCACCCACCTCCCAAAAGCCAGTCAGAGGCCATCTCCTGGAATGGTTTCTCCCGTGTCCACGGCTGGGCTGTGGGCTTCCAGGATGTGGGTCATTGAGGGAAAACTGGAAGAACACTGCCAGTCTGCTAATACATTAAGTTCTGGTATTCTTCCCAACCTGTCTGCTATGACTAATGTTTC
Organism: Phodopus roborovskii; assembly: GCF_943737965.1. Classification (NCBI taxonomy): domain Eukaryota; kingdom Metazoa; phylum Chordata; class Mammalia; order Rodentia; family Cricetidae; genus Phodopus; species Phodopus roborovskii. Next base: position 8,294,999 of record NW_026126448.1, read on the forward strand.
AGAGTCTCAAACAGCTACGAAGTGCATTCTGTCCAAGCCATTAGCGGCACTCGGTGACAGAGACATGGGAGTGCATCTACTCCTTATCTAGGATGGAATCTTGCTTTCCTATGTTTAATTACTCACTCGAAAGAAAGGACATAAAATAGGGATTAAATCCAAAGCTGTTTTGCTAAGATACTAAAGCTTTTTTGGCAATTTGGTACGCCCAAATGCTACGGAGAGTCCTTCCACATAAAACAGTCAAGCGGCCCGCTGAGGAGAGCCTGACCAGCTCCCCCTGCTTTCAGGCATTATGCAAAGCAGAGGACTGCTGGTCAGCGTTCCTCGAGAGCATGACTAAGGTGGACCTACCTGAAGCGTCTTGCAGGTGACATCAGGAAAACGGAATGGGTACTAATCTAAGTCTCAGTCTAATATGCACTCTGTGGAGACGGCATAACAAAACCCATTGTTTTGCATGCTCATTAAAAAAAAAACTGGGGCTGGAGAGATGGCTCATCAGTGTGTGAAGAGCACATACGGCTTCCAGAAGAGCCCAGCACCTAGCACCAGAGCTTCAGGACTCAGATGGATGAGACGCCTCTGGCCACTATGGGCACCTGCATGCATGTGTACACACCTACCCAAACACACAATTTATATTTTTGGTTGTGAGCCTAGCCTTTAACAGCTGAGCCATATCTCCAGCCCTCAGATACACAATTTAATGTTTTTTTTTTTAATCTTAAAAAAAAAATAAAGCTGATTTTTAATCAGTTTAAATTTATCCTCTACTACAAGAGAGTCATACAGAAAAGAATCCGAGACTTCAGTCTTTTTCACCTTTCACAGTGGACCATGTACAAACCCGGCAGCCTGTGTGGCTTAACTCTCTGTCAACTTGGCACAAGCCATGGTCATCTGGGAAAAGGGACTCTGAATTGAGAAAATGCATCTATAAGATTAGCTTGTAGGGCACTGTCTGTTGGGCGTTTTCTTGGCTAATGACTGATGTGGGAGGGCCCGGCCCACTGTATGTGATACCAACTCTCAGCAGGTGGTCCTGGGTTGTATAAGAAGGCAGGCTGAGCAAGGCAAGGGGAAGCAAGCCAGTAAGCAGCAGCATGCGCGAGAACGCACACACACACCACACACACACATCACACACACATCACACACACACACCACACACACACACACACACACACACACACACACACACACACACACACACACACACACACACACACACACACACACACACACACACATCACACACCACACACATACACACACACATACACATCACACACACCACACACACATCACACACCACACACATCACACACCATACACACACATACACATCACACACACATCACACACCACACACACCATACACACACACCACACACACACACCAGACATACACACACACCACACACACACATCACACACACCATACACACCACACACCACACCACACCATACACACACATCACACACACACCACACACACGTTACACACACACACATACACACACACACACACACTGCCCAGGGCTTCTGCCTCAGCTCCTGTCTCCAGGTTCCTTGCCTGCTTGAGTTCCTGCCCTGACTTCCTTCAGTGATGGACTATGCTTGGATGAGTAAGCTAAGTAAGCCTAATAAAGCCCTTCCTCCCTAGTTGCTTTGGGTCATTTTATCATAGTAATAGGAATCCTGGCTACGAATGACCTATACCTCCTGGTCCACAATTATTCACAAATCAAGTTTAATGTACACTTTCTAACTCTAGGAGAGATGAAGGTGAATCACTAACATCCCCTTGAAAATTAATGAGAAGAGAAGGAACTACTTGGACAAGAATACGGACACTGGACCCAGAATGTCTGCACTCAAGCCCAGCTCTGCTACTTACCAGCTATCTGATGTGGGAAAAGGCACTTCCCTTCTCTGTATATCAATTTCCTTAGCTGAAAACTCTTTCTGACACACGATGACGTCCCATAAATATTAACTGTCCCCTCTCCCTCCTGTTTCCAGGCAAGTGCTACTTGTGGCATGCCTGGGTTATGACTTTTGAACATATAGAAGAGTATGTAAAATGTTAATGCACAGTCTAATGAGTCACTGTGAAAGGAATATTCTCCTAACCCCTACTCAGGTCACTAGAGAGAACATTCCAGTTCTGAGATGCTCTCACCACTACCCCAGCTATGATGGAATTCAATCTCTTATTTGTTCTTATTGTTTTAACACTGAATTGTGCATCTAAGCAAATATGGTTTCATGTTCTTTTGAAGTTCATACAAATGAAAGCCAATATATATTCTCTATTGTCTGTCTCTCTCTCTTTTTTAAAGACTCATCCATGTTATTGTTGGGCATGTAACTCAGTGCTGGCATACTTGCCTGGCACACACAAGCCCAAGATTCACTTCCTAGCACCACAAAAATGAAATAAAATAAACAAAACTTTACAACATTTTTTGTCTCTTAGAGCAGGGTTTGGTAGCACACATCTATAATACCAGCACTTGGGAGTCTGAGCCAAGACGGCTGCTGCAAGCAGGAAGCCACCCTGGCTACATAAGGAGTGCCCAGCCAGCTAGAAGTGGGGGCACCTAGTAAAGCCAGGTGTGGCAGCACAGGCATATAACCCAGAGGCAGAGGCAAGGGGATTGCCAGTCTGAAAACAGCCTGCTTTACAAAGAGCATTCCACAGAAGCCAGGATCCTATCTCTACATCAAGGCTTTCATAGCAAGATCATGTCTCAAGAAATAAAAATTTTAAAAGGCAAAAAACAACTTTATCTGCATTGTCAAATGTCTATAACTCGCTCCTTCTTTTTTTTTTTTTTTTTTTCTTCTGTTCCATGCCAATATGACATTTGTGTCCTCACAGCTGCTCCCTGTGTGGGTTGTTTTGGAGTCTTACAATTCTGGACAATGCCTGGAACTGAGAGAGCCACCTCCCTGACCCGAGTGAGGCTGGGTTAAAGGGCAGTGTGCCAATTAGTGTGTCTTACATTGTAAATACAGGAAGGGAGGGAGTGTGCCTGCCTGTGACTGTCACAAGAGCACAGGCAGGCGTGGCACTCCCCTCCTGAAACACCAGGCATGAATGCAAACATGGAACACATGTCTGAGGAGATATTAGCAGCCATCCCTGCAGCCATCCCTGTAACGAAGGTGTCTGGAGGAGGACCCGTCAGGGTGTGTGGTGTTCAGATTCAGCTACACACCGCCATCCTCTTTTTTGACATGACTATACAAACCTGACTTCCCACTCGGTGGAGACTTGCTTCTGCTCCGTCACGGCCCTATCAACACTGGAACTGTCAACGCTGTCATGTTTTGTTGTTCCCTGGATGTGTAATGACATCTCAGTAGGATTCCAATGTTCGCTTTCTTGGATACAAATGTAATTGAAATCCTTTCCATAGATTTAGTTCAACTCTTCTGTTCATTTCTGTACTGGGTTGTTTTTTTGGCTTTCTGTTTTGTTTTGTTTTGTTTTCCTCTCTGCAGCCCTGGCTATCCTGGAACTCACTCTGTAGATCAAGTCTTCTGCTCATGTTGGTATTGGATTGTTCATTCTGTGTGTTTCAGGACAATTAGGGAAATCAAAGCTAGTGTGAGGGATAAATCACCAAGGGACACAGAAAGCCCCAGCACAGACACATCTTCCTGTGATGGGAAGATGGTGGGAATATCTTTCCTCTTGTCCTCTCTACCACAACTGCCTGAACCTCGTGTCATGAACATGAATGGGTCATGTATAAGGTCAGTGAACAGAGTTTTAACCACTTTCCAGAGGCCAAGCAGAGACCTTTCTCCCTGGTATTCCGGATGGCTCCCAGTATGAAGCAGACCGTCTTCACCTAAGGATGCCCGTCCCCTGGCTCAAAGTTGTTTTGAGGTTCCACGCTGCACCCTCCAGGAGTCAGAGGAATGGAAGCAGCTGTCCTTCCTGCTCTGCCAACAGAACCGGGGTATGGGGGTGGGCGGGAAAGGACTGCTTCAGACCGGGACAGCCACCTCCTGGCCTCAGTAAGCCTGGGTCAAAATAGTGTGTGCCAAATAGCATGTCCTACACTGTAAACACAGGAAGGGAGGGAATGTCTGATAGCGACTGGCACAGGCAGGTACAGCCACTCCCGCTCCTGGAGCTCTCTACCTGAGCACATGGGTGTGTAAGTGAGGGCATGTCCTCAGGAAGCTGGGCTGCCCTAACAGCGAAGCATTCTGCAGGCGAGCCCTGATGGGTATCTATTGTGCTCAGAGCTGGTGGTCTCGTAAAGTCCTCTGCCGTACAGGGCATGCGCTCAGAGACCAGGCAACCTCTCATATGAAATGGGACAGTTCTGTGAGGAAAAACCATCAGCTAGAAGTCCCAGTGCAAACCCTGGCTGGCCTGGAACGCCTCATGTACACCAGGCTGGCCTCAAACTCATGGCGACTCACCTGTCTCTGCCTGAGCCCCCACTCCCACGCCCAGCTCAGTGACACTTGTTTCCCATCATGTCCTCCTCCTGCTCCCTCCATGGTGAAGCCTTGGGAACTTCCCCATAATTCTTCAGATCTCTTGCCATCCCGCAGTACCCCCAACAAACTCCTCAGGCTTCACAACAAACATGGCCAATACTAAGGGCTGAGAAGACGATAGAGGGGGAAGAATTGGTACCTGTGCCTAGTGTTTGTCCAGCGGAGTCAAGGGAAAGAAGCAATGAATCTGTAACACAAGAGGACAAGTTCATGTCTTTCTTCTGTAGTCAGACAAGTGCCTGCTGGCTCCACCCAAACCCCGTGGCAGGCCGCTCCCTTCCTTATATTCATAAGCATGTTTATTTGCTATTCCCAACTCCCCCGCCCCCAAATAAAACCCTGAAAGTAGTGAACGATAATTTATAGCATATGCTAGGATAATAAATGAAGACGTCAAAGAAAGGGAAGATATTATATGGCGGGAAAGCTGTTAGTGCACAAAATACATGCCACCAGGGTGCCACCGGGGCCTTTGCAAACACAGCAGGCAGAATCAAGGTGAGTGTGAGCTCTGAAGCAGCCAAAGCAAAGGAAGAGAACAGTTCTGAGATCCAGGGCCCGCAATGCGTTCTTCTTCCATTCGATCACACAGTTGGGAAATGTTTGTTGGGCATCTACTGCACCAGGACCCTATGATACAGTAGTCAGCAATAACCACAACAAAACATGGCCTCCACTCTCGAGGGCCTCCTTGCCCTTCATCTTGGAAAGAGAAGTTAACAGAGAACAAATTACTCAGCTAGACACAGATGAAAGCAAAGTTAAGAGGATGCTGCTTGCTTTAGGGACCGGCTTGAGGGTGCTGGGCAGGAGGGCCTCCCTGGAGAAGCTGGCCCTTGGCCTAAGTGTGAAGGGTATTGAGGGTTAAAGCCAACAAGAATGGAATGGGCACCCCAGGCAGAGAGAAGGAAGAAGGGACTAGGTGTTTCTGAGCAACTGGAAGACCAAAATTCAAGTAAATGCTGTATGTTTTCCCTGAGAGTCTTTGCAGAGAGGGACAAAGCAAAGTTGACAGTGTTTCTCCTTCAATACTTCCTGAGTTTGCAGTTGGGAATCTTGTACGGCTGTCTCCTAACATGTGACCCAACCTCAAATGATGCTATAAGCCAATGTACAGTTCAACAATCACATGGTGAGGGACACCAAGACTTAAGAGATCAGATCCAAAAGGCTTACTCACTGCAGAGTGCTAGCTGGACACAGACTGGACACAACTTGTGTACAGCCCCAGCCCACTCCACAGTACATTCCAGATCTCACTACACATGGGAATTCAGCATTATCATAACTCTAAGCCATAGGTTCCCGATGCTAGCAATAAACTCAATAAAAGCAGACATGACAGCTGCTCACTCGAGGCTATGTCACAATCACCACACCTGAGACTTAAGAACCACTGGGGAATCACAGTTTCTACAGAAATGCCCAGACAACAAACCCTTCAGGCAGTCCTTCAGAAATATGCTTAGTAACAACCGTGGGACAGTGAGCCGGGGATGTGGCTCCGGAGAGGACCCAGAGGCAAGCATCCTGCATCACCAGGTAAGAGCAGATTGTGTGCTTTGAAATGCACCAAAAAAGGGGCAGGACAACTCATTCTTTACAGAAATACAGATGTGCCATCAGACCCCTTGATGAACCAGCTGGCCATCCCACCTGAATGAGCAGTGTTTAACTCAAGAGTTCTGCTCCTTTATCAGTATGTTTTGGGTCTGTTTCCTCTCAGGGAGGTATGTATGCTCCCCCTTTTAAAACTGTAGCCAGAGGTCTCACCCACCTGGAGGATTCAGAAGATCCCCTGAGGAGCTGACTGCCCAGGTGAGCGACACTTTTTAAAGACAGCTCAAGAGCTGGGCAGATGGCTCAGGAAATAAAACACTTGCTGTTCAAGTGTGAGGAGTGGCAAGTCGAGCCCCAGAACCCCTGGAAAAAAGCAGGTGGGGTATGATACCTGCCATGATCCCAAGCTCAGGAGGAAGCGGCAGGGATTCCCAGGGCAAGCTGGGTGGCTAGACTAACTGACTCAGTGAGCTCAGAGCTCAGAACAAGACCCTGTGTCAGAATGGAGATCAAGGAAGATACCAGAAGTCAACCTCTGGCCTACATACATGAATGCGTGTGCGTGAGCTTGCACACACATTTGTATATGCACATATACACACATGCCAAAAAAAAATCTTAAGTACCTAATTTTCACTGCTGTTGACATAGTTTTCCAATTATAATTTACTTTCATTATACTCATAAGCAATCCTGATTTAATCTTTTTTTTTAAACTTTTCGATCCAAACATAATAAATAAATAAATAAATAAATAAATAAATAAATAAAAACCCAAAAACTGAGCCTTAGCTAAATATCTGAAGAACAGTAACTGTTGACAGTGACTGCCTCTAGTGGTAGGCTTTACAAAATGTCTGCAGTGAGCATGTGTTATTTGTATCAAGGGAGGTGGAAGGTAGGGCTGGGTGCTGACACTCACTGGAGTCCAAGCTACTTGGTCTGAGGTGGGAGAGCACTGCTTAAGACCAAAAGTGGTGTGTGTGTGTGTGTGTGTGTGTGTGTGTGTGTGTGTGTGTGTGTGTGTGAGAGAGAGAGAGAGAGAGAGAGAGAGAGAGAGAGAGAGAGGGGTGGGGGAGGGAAAAAGATTAAAAATAACCACTCCAGTGCAAACTGGTGTGGAAGCCAAGGCTTAGCAAACTCCTGATCTTTTCCGTTATTTCTGCTGATGGTTGTCTTTTCAGTTACTGGAACCAGCTACATCGACCCCTTGATGAAGCATCCTCCCCCCCATCTCCCTTTCTTCTTCCTTCCTTCCCACTGTTTATTCCTTGGTCCTAGGGATGGAACCAGGCCTTGCACAAACTAGGCAACGCTCCCACACTGAACTACACCCCAGACCCCTTCCCGAGAACATTACTAAATGCCAATGCTCAGGAAGAGAGATCTCTGCCTTGCAGGCCAGGAAGGTGGATGAGTTGGAGGTAAAGTGTGATCAGAGTCTTGGGAGGGAGGCGTGGGGCAGGTGGCTGTGTCCTGGGAAGCAGTCACTGCAAATGCTCTCTGCAATGGTGGCTATGCTCCGGAAGCATGTGCCTTCTGAGTTCAGATGATGCGAGTGAGAGGAAGTGAGGGACATATTCATGCTTTGTGTAAGTTCAAATGAATTTTGTTTTGAGTATTAAAAGCATGGAACCAGAAACGGTTCCGCGATTCATTATTTGTGTTTATTCTAAAGGATGTGAGATTATTTTAGTTATAAACCACATTGACAGCTTATGGGAAAATTTAGCATTCAACAAAGTGAGAGGTTTGCTTTGCAAGCAACAGAGCAAGAATCCAGACTTCTCCCTCTGCAGCTAACAAATATGTCAATTTTACTTGAGCGTTCCAGGTCCCAGCTGTTTCTGGCTCCTAGGCCAGAGGCAGCCATGTGGCGTGTTGCACAAGTGACCAAACAGAACCCCAGACCAAAGCATGACAGAGCTGGCTGCACAATGAGGAGAGCTAGAATTTACTGGAAGCTTTTTATTATGGTCAGATGTTTCCTGTGTCTGGTTTCTGAAGCAGAATATAGAGAATATGGAGGGAGTAAGGAGGTTGCAGCTGGTATTCTTAGTTTGGGAAAAGGCTTCAAAAGCCCCAGGCATGCATAAATGAGCCATACTCTGAGGTGCCCCTGCCTATCACCCTATACATTCCACACATCTAGATTTTCTGCTATCCAGCCCCTGCAAGCTTCAGGAATGTAAGAATGGGGAGAAAACAAACTGTTTCCAAGCAAATAGGTAAAATGCAAACAGATAAAACTAACATGTCATTGTGACAAGAACAGAAAAAAAGAGCAATATGGGAGATTCCAAGGCTCTGAAATACAGAAATATCACTACACACCGCACATAGTAGGAACACCGGCCAGCAGACCATAAGAACAGGGGTGTCCCTATTCTCAAGAAATCCACACGTTAGTTGGCGTGGTGGTGGTGAAATCCCATCTACATAAATAAACAGTCAATTCTGACACACACAGGGAGTTGATGTGAAGAATAATTAGGCTGTGTCGAAAGGCCAGGGGTGGACGAGCAGACATGATCCATGGCGTGTTTGCGGCATGTGAGCTGAGACCGGAAGACAGGACCTGAGGCAGGAAAGGCAGTGGCAGAGAGAGGGAGAGCAAGGCCGGAGCCTCCCTATACCTAAGGGAGCATGGAGGGCCAGCTGCTGGAGCAGAGAGAGCAGGAAGGTGGGATGCGCTAAAAGAAGAAAATGGACTTGGGGAGAGATGCCTGTGTCCCACTCAAGAGCAGAAAAGAAGCCTTTTAGAATTCTCCTATTTAAAAAAAAAAAAAAAAAAAATCTCAAGTGTTCAATTTTTTTTTTTTTTTTTTTTTTTTTTTTGAGACTGAATGTCTGTAGAATAGGCTGTCCTCAAACTCAGAGACCCACCTGTCTCCGCTTCTTGAGTGCTGGGATTAAAGGCAGGCATGTGCTATCACCACTGGGGTTTAAACATTTTTTTAAACATTTATTTATTTTTATCTAATGTGCATGAATATTTTGCCTCTGTGTGCACCACACAGGTCCCCAGTGGCCATGGAAGCCAGGAGAAGGCAACAGATCCCTTACAGCTGATTGTGACCCAACATGTGGGAGCTGGGAACTGAACCTGGGTCCTCTGCAAGAGCAGCAAGTGTTCTTGAGTGCTGAGCCATCTCTCCAGCCCACGTATGAGTGTTTTGACTTCATACAAGTCTGTACCACTTGTGTGCCTAGTAACCATGGAGGCCAAAAAAGAACATTAGATCCCCTGGAGTTGGAGTCACAAACATTTGTAAGCCACCATGTGGGTGCCGGGGATCAAAACCAGGTCCTCTAGTAAAGCAGCCAGTGCTCTTAACCACCGAGACAACTCTCCAGGCCCAGGAAGCCTTTGAGAACCAACAAAGTAAGCTAGGCAGGACAGAGAGGTGTGTGCCAGTGTTAGAGTGTCTGGCCAGAGCTCAATCTCAACAGCACTGAAAACAAGACAAACAAAAGCTTCAAAAAAAAAATAGGAGCCTAAAGGGTTCTGGTCTGTATTCTCAAATATAAACTGGCTGCTTTATAGGAACTGAGTTGATTACCCTGCCACACACAACAGAGTAGAAGGTAGTCAGGAGAGGGAGACTGAGCCAGAGAGATGGACACAGAGGAGGTACAACACTACAGATGAGAAGGGATAGTGTTGGAACAAAAACTGTGATGTCTGGGGTTGGGGAAGGTGCTAGAGGCTCTTAGAGGGAAAGCCGTAGGGTTTGCAACTACAGAACAGGAGTGAGAACTAAGAAAGACAGAAGACCATATCAGGCTTGTGCAAACTGATGTTGACTTCTCTGTGACTGACAGTGGCCTACTGATGGACCACTGAGGTGGCCTGATTACAGGAAGGCCAGCCCCTCACTGATGGTTATCCCTGAGGCAGATGGGAGCTGCCTTCTGGAGACAGGCACTGAGAAGGACATAGTATTGGGGGGCTAGTAGCAATCACAACAAAGAAAGGAGGCAGGGTGAGGGTGGGGGCGAGGGGGGCATAGACAAGGCTAGGTTCTGCAGCCCAGACTTGTATACCGTGACAGTGGTGAGCCACAGCGCTGTTGTTGCAAGTATCACAAAGACACCTAAAGATAAGCCTTTGATTCAAAATGTTCTCCCAGTTCCTGCAGTTCCTGTGGCAATCAGCTATGACCTGGGCCATCCTTCCTCAAGGCCCTGAGACTTGGCTTTCCCATAAGGCCTAGCCTACCACTGGGGGTCTCATTCCTGTCTCCTGCTACTCCTTCAGGCTGCACACTTTCGTGTTCTGAGCCCTTCCCTGCCCTCCTGATGGCTGGTATAAAAGCACACTTGTCACCCATCACAACACGTTCACGGTCTGACTCAAAACAAACAGAGGACAATTTAGATGATGGATCTGAGCTGTAGTCACCAATCTGGCTTACAAAGAGCCTTCAACTTAGCTGGGAATGGCTGGCATTAGTGGTCTTGTTTATTTTTTTTGAGACAGGGTTTCATGTATTCCAGGCTGGCTTTGAACTCAATATGTATTAGAGGATGACCTTGAACTCCTGTTCCTTCTGTCTCCCAGTGCTCAGATTACAGGTGTTCTCCACTGAGCCTGGCTTTAAAAAGTGGTGGGAATTGAACCCAGGGCTCCCTGCATGCTAGGCAAGCACTCTCCCAATTGAGCTACAGACCCAACCAGAGGTATTTCAATGGCCACACAGCCACTGTTTCCTTTCCAGTTTCCCCAGTGCTTAGATGCTGGAGAGACCAGGTTCCCTAACCCTAGTCCCTCAACCTCAACCCCACCCCACTCCACCCCCAGAAAACAAACAAACTTGAATAAATGAATTTACTGAAGAAACAGAGGGGGAAATGTCTCAGAGTGAGCCAAGAGAGATGAGAGCTGATGGCAAGGAAGGTGTCCTGATATGACGCACAGATGCTGGCCTGGCTGGGACGATGGACGGGAGACGGTCTGGGTCAGTTCCAAGGACTCAGCTGAGAGTGGAAGCTACTGAAGCCGGTGAACTTCTCCAAGGTTTCCTTGGAATTTATTAATGTAATTTACCAAGCATATGCTCCAGAGGCTTCACCAAGGACTGTACAAAGGCTGGTGGAATGCTTAGTAGATAAAATGTTTGCCAAGCAAGTGTAAGAACTGGAGTTCGAATCCCCAGAACCCAGGTAAAATCTCCCAGACAATCAGATTAGCTAGACTAGCTGAAACTGGCAACCCAATAATAGAAAGCAATTGAAGACATCTGACACAAATAATGGCTTCCACATGCATGTGTACATGCATGCACCTACCTACATGCAAACAACCACACACAAATGGATGCACACAAGGTACACACATGTACACATACACACATACACATACAAACATGGCCCCGGAAATCAAAGAACATCGGGACTATTCCGGGATCACAGAATCAACTAACAGTGTTACAAGTCTTGAGAGTTATGGTAGGAGCTCAGGTCTAGGGGTTTTCACTGGGAGCAATTAGGAAGATGAGGAGGGACAGGCACCTGAGCCTGGCATGAGGCGACCAGGCCACAGTGATAGGGTAAGTGAGTAAGCAAGGGCACTGAGGCGTGGCAAATGAGGCGTGCGGGGTTCCGGGAGGGTATGTTCATCCTTAATTAATATGTTAGGGTTTCTTCCAGGAGGTAAGAATGCATGTGACTAAAGGAACCAGTAAATACAATGATTAAAGTTTTTTTTTTGTTAAAGGCTTTAACACATCAAAGACTATTTTTAAAAAGTGAGTCACCATGAAATCGAGGAGAAAAACCTGCTATGTCATACCAGGAGACAAAAGACACTTGGCTTAAGATTGGGGCAGGACAGTCCCTGGGGCATCAGCACACACAGGGCGAGCAGGAAGTCTGGGAGGAGCTGGCCTTCTACCAACTGCTGTCCGCAGAGGCTGGGGATGGGGCGGTGGGGGCACGACACTGTACCCTGCTTATACACCTGGTGCGAAGGAGCAGCTGGGAAGAAAATGGATGCAGGCACGCGCTGAGACTGAGTGAAATGCTAGAAATGAGCCGTGGGGCTGCAGGGGCATGGGAAAGGTCACTGTGTCTGCCCTAGGGAGAAACTGGTGAAGGGACCACAGACTGGTGCCTCCCCGAGCCGGTTAGGGCCCCGTGCAAGTGGGAGATGAGTCCTTACACTGAGTCTCAAATGAAAGTCAGCCAAGAGCGTGAGTGAGGGGCAGAGGGACATGGGCTGGGGACGAAGGAACTGTTCTGCTGTTGGCAGGTCCCAGTCTGGGCACAAAGGAAGGCCTGGACAGGTCACAGAGGAACAGAGAGCTGAGGCAGGGACCTGAAGCTGTCTGATGGCAAGACGTGGCCCGAAAGGTGCCAACTTCAAGGCAGACTGTCGAGTTTACTTAGGCTCTACCCCCCCCCCACTATGGCTTTGGAGCTGAGTCCTCCTGTATAAAGAGGGTGGAATGAGAGCTGTGTCTCACCTGAAACCCAACAGTCCCAGGTCCTGTCCTTTGCTATGTGTGATGTGTGTTAGTGTATGTGCATGCATGTGTGTGCGCATGCATGTGGAGGCCAGGAGACGACCTTCCCTGCCATTCCTTAGACATCACTTGTCTTTTGAGGGGGAGAGGACAAGGGTCTCTCACAGCCTGGAACTTGTTAAGAAGGCTAGGCTGCATGTCCAGCAAGCTCCAGAGATAGCCCTATTTTCAACTCCCTCTCCTCCTCCTTTGATATACAGCCTAGGGATCAAATTCAAGTCCCTCATGCTTGCTAGCCAAGTCTGTTACTGCCTGAGCTATCTCTCCAGCTCATGACCAGATTTTAGAACATCTATACATTGCACAAATCCAACATGACTTAACACCCACCACTGTGAGGCTTGGAGGCAGCACACTGTAACAAAATACTTCTGCCATGAAGTTTTACACTAAATGGGAGGGACCATAAATATATTCACATTACTTTGGATCAGATTTGTAGACAAATGACTTCTTATACTTATCTCATGCAAAAGAAAAAAAAATTCCTTTAAAAGTTGTTCCTTAAAAATGTGGAAGGACAGCTCAGTGGGTAAAGGCACTTGTTGCCAAGCCTAATGAATCGAGTTCAATCCCCAGGGCCTGCACGTGGAAGAAGAGAACTGACTTCTGAAAGTTGTCCTCTGACCCCCCCCCACAAACTTACGTGTGTGTATACATACATGTTCTTGAACACTCATTAAAGCATGTAAATACGAGAGTACATGCACACACAAGCATACGCATACACAAGTACACACACAAAAGCATTCACACGTGAGCACACACACACACAAGGACCCACACACGTGTACAGAAAAATAAATAAAATGCAGTTTTAAAAAAGAAGAGCTTTAACGTTCACCCCATGGTGGAGGGACCTCGCACGAAAGTGGGACTTTGTTATCGCCTGCTCGGGAGGCCCAGCAAGAAGCCAGCATGTAGGGAAGCCTCAGCCCATGGGCCACCGACAATTCTGTCACCACCTTGCCGACACGAACAGGAGGAGAGGGAAGGGGAAGACAAGGGGAAAGGGTGGCAGGAAAGTAGGCCAGGGTGTGGCTCTGAAGCCTGTCAGCAGTCTGGATTTTATCAACTGCAAGTAGAGAGGCAGAGAGAAAGCACTAAAGATTTTTTTTTTTAGTAAGGCAATGATGTCAACAGACTTTTGCTTCAAGAAAACCAGTGTAATGGTTTAAGAGACAGAACAAATGCATGTAGGCAGGCATGTTAGGGAAGTACTCCAGCAAACCACGTGAGGGACAAGGAGGTGCTGAGGTGCAGGAATTTGGCGCAGGGGATAAGATGGCAAAGGGAGAATGGAAGGGTCCCATGGGACGGGGCAAGGGAAACTGGGATCAGGAAATGGAAGGGTTAGATGAGGGGAGGGGAGGACCAAGGGGAACTGGAATTTCAGAGTAACAGAGTACAGACACTCTAGAGCAGACACTTGGCAACGGTGCTAAACAGAGCAGAAGGGGTAAGCTTGAGAAGCTTCCTCTGGTGCTGTGGTTTGAGCGGGGTTTGCTCCATGAAGCTCAGGCTGGAGTTCAATCCCCACGTGAGGTACTAGAGAGGGTAGGGATTCAATGCTCCTCTAGTGGTAGAGCACTGGGAGGTGATAAGGGTTAGCAGAGGCCATCAGGATGCAGTCCTCATGGACGGCTGTGGCCTTTTAGGAACAGAGAAACCAGAGCATCACTCATGCATACAACTCCCATCATGCAAATCCTGAACAGCTTCGGGCTGTCTCGCCTGACTTGGACCCTTGATCCTGGACCAGGACCAGAAAACAAAAGAAACCGCTTCACTTTATTGTTTACTCATGCTGTGGTGGTAATTCACAGCCAAGAGAAAGATGAAACTAGACACCTGAACCTGGCAGTTAGCCAACCCCTGCTCTCAAGAGCAGGTTTAAGTAAGTTACTCGGGGTGGGAGCCACACAATCTCAAATGCCATGGAGGCAAAATGAAGAGTGTGGAGGGCCCGTCTGGATTGTCTAGCTGGTGGATTAAGGCACACTAAGGAGATAAGTGGAATGTGGTGACATAGTATTTATGATTTATTAAAGCTTGCCTGAGGATTCAGAAAGCAAAGTCAGCCACAAGCCATAGAAGCCAGGCACACACCCTTAATCCAAGCAGCCAGAAAATAGCAGGTGGTACACACCTTTAATCCTAGGACTCAGGATTAAGAGATAGATGGATCTCTCTTGAGTTCAAGGCCACCCAGGGATACGAGATTGAATCAGTCTAAAAGAGTAACAGATCACAGCACTAGAGGCTTATAAAAGATAGATACAGGGTCTTCAGTATTCAGTATCAGGCTTTCGTTCTCCAGCCACGCTAAGATGGCAATGATTCTCCAGCCACAATGAGGATAGGAGCATTCATTCTCCAGCCACACCGAGGAGAGGTTACAGTCTGAGGCTGGTGAGCACTCATGGAGATAGGATCAGCCCCTTTGCTTTTCTGATATTCAGATTGAAGTTTGAACCCCAGTATCAATCACGGGGCCACGTCACAGTGAAACACTCTTCTAGGTGTTTCTGTGAAGGTGTCTATCGCAATCAGTAGATCATGAGGACTCTGGCCTATGGATGGATTGATTCCTAGATGGCATCATAACATAATGGTGTTATTAGAAGGTGGTAAGAATTAAAAGATGGGGTGGCTGGAGGAAGTAGGTCCCTGGGACATGCCCTTGGGGCTCTATCTGGCCTTGGTCCTTCCCTGTATTTCCTTGCTTCCTGTCCATCACAAAGACACTCTTGTGTCCCACTCCCACCACCACAATGTCCTTTCCTACAATGGGTCCAGAAGTATGAAACTGATCCATGGACCAGATCCTCTGAAACCAGGAGCCAAAGCAAATCCTTCCTTTTCAGTTGTCAGGCATGCTGTCCCAGGGACAAGAAGAGCAATTAATACATAGAATGAAAATATGGCCACTGAATAGAGTAACCAGATCTTTGGTGACAGACACCATTCATTGCAGCTGGACTGACTGAAGGACTGGGGTAACCCACAAACTATAGATGTTTAAGCACTGGGTCAGGAAACCACGGAGGAAGTGGTCTATACGTTTTGGTTATTGATAAAATCCGAGTGAGTACCAGCCAGGGAAATTAAAGGGGAAGGAATAAATCACCCAGTTAAAAGGCCTTCCATCAGGAATTGCAAATCTTTCTCTATAAATGGCTAGTAAATATTTTAAGCTTTGTTGGCCACATCAAGTCTCTGTGACATACCCCACAGATTTTGTCTATTTACACACTTCTTTGGCTTTTTCCTTAAAGTCCTTAACATATAAAATCATTTTTTAAGTGAGGCCACACAAACGCTGGCTATGGACTGCATCTGGCATGGGAAAGAGTGTTTGCAGCCTCTTATTAGTATACACTTCTTCCTGAAGACCTCCAAAATGACAGGGAAAAAAAATAAAACAAACAAAAGTACACAAATCAAAGAACAGGTGAGGAGACATCAGCACAAAAATTTGGAAGCTGAGGAGCAAGTGAGAGGTAGGGCTCTGCAAACTCAAGCAGTACTAGTCTAGAGTAGCAATCAATGCTGAACTGCCATGCACAGTACACCCAGAGTCCCCAGAGCCTTAGTGGGAAGCACTGGGTACCACTGGAGAGAAAGTGACGATGTAAACAAGACACCAGCTCTTAAATATGAGCTGACAGCCAAGACCATGGGGCATTCGAGGAAAGGCCTCACATAAAGATGAGAGACGAAAGCAAAAGAACCACCACAAATACACAGGGAGAGAAAAAACTTATAAAACAAAACACTGAGTTTGTCAATGTAGAGATTTTACTCACGAGTCGAGTAGAGGATAATTACTTAAAGGTTACATCTAAGGGATGGAGAAATGGGTCAGTTTTTGACAGAGTATACCAGTGTTGAGGACCTGAGTTCAATTCTTAACACCACATGGAGTGACTTACAACTGCCTGTAACTACAGCTGTTAATACAGAGACCCAAAACTCGTGGAAGTGCTGAACACACACACACACACACACACACACACACCACACACACCACACACACACCACAGCTGAGGCTGTGTTACTGTGTATGTATCAGCCTAGGCCTGTCAGTGTGTGGGGAATATCACAGGAGTCAAAAAGAACATGAGGGCTGTGAAACCTGGACTTCTGGACAGGATGCGGCTGCTGCATCTCACAGCAGCCATAGTTAGTGGCTCAAGAGCAAGACAGTCAAAATTCTAGCACGGATGAGAGAGAGGTCCCTGAGGCCCGGCCCTGGAGGAGCTATTGACAGCAGGTGGCTGCTGAGGGAGAGAGTCACACTCCTTTGGGGATATGGCTCATGGTAGGTTGCCCATGCCTCAGTAGAAGGGTCCACAAACACATGCATATGGGAAACACGAATCAGCCTCAGGAATTACTAACAGCAACAAAAAAGGAGCTCGTGAAGTTGGGAGGCAGATGGAGTGGGTGGCACTAGGGGAAGCTGGAGGGACATGGTGATGGATGGATATACTGGAAATATACTGTATAAATGTACTTCTAAAGAATGAATAAGGTTATTTTTAAAAAGCTGAAAACAAAACACTAGAAGTTACCCCTACGAGACTGAACAGCCTACAGTGACAGGGCTGGGGCTGTAATTCTAACTGAGGGATTCCCTCACATACACATAACCTACAGACGTGTACCAACAAGGCTGAAAAAAGGGATCCACTAGCAACCTAGATGTCTCCCATTTCATCACACCCACATAAATGGCTCATGAAATACCGAAGCACGTTATTTTTGTGACTGTTTTACTTATTCAAATAATACCTGTGAAAAGAGTTAACCGAGAATAACAGATGGGGCAGAAAAGATGCTCAGGGTTTAAAAGCTGCTCCTGCAGAGGACTTGGGTATGAGCCCTCCGCACCTACACCAGGCACTTCACAACTCCCTGTAGCTCCAGGGCTAGGCTATCCAGTGCCCTCTTCTGGCCTTTGAAGGTATTGCCCTCATGTGGTGCACATACAGACAAGCAGACACAAAGCTGTACAGATCAAATTAAATTTTTAAAAATATATTAGAATAAAAGATAATCCAAAGACAAGACAACAAAATGTTTGGAACCAGCTCTAAAGTGTTATGGAAAGAAATATGGAAGAAAAATAGGATTATTCAGATAAGGATCGGATATTAGAAGACATTAAGAAATTACTATAGAGTAAGATAGTAACAAGATTGCTTCATTTTATTTTTTAAGTTTTAGAAATTACTTTATTATTTTATGTGTATGGGTGTTTTGCCTGCATATACATCTGTGCACCGAGTGTGTGCTTGGTGCCCAAGAAGGCATCATATCCTGTGGAACCGGAGTTACAGGTGATTGTGAGCCACCTTGAGGGTGCTGGGAATCTAACCTGGATCCTCTGGAAGAGTAGCCAGTGCTCTTAATTTGTGAGCCATCTCTCCAGCCCCTGGCTGCTTTATTTTAAAGAGTTGTATGTGTTAGGGATGTGTTCTCAAGTCTTTGTGATTATAATGACAAGCTTCCCAGCACCTGTCTTAAAATCCAAATAATAAAATGGTGCAAATGTCTGCAAGAGCAAGGTCTGTACAGCACACACACCAGGGACCTTGGATGGGCAAGATGCTGAAGTCTCTGCCTTATGGCATTCTGTCCTCCATCTAAGAGAAAGATGCTCTTGACAGACATTAAAGGGCAGTGGTACCACTTCATCCTCAAGAGAGACCAAATAAAAAAGAAAAAAAAAAGGAAAGGTGCTCTGAAAGGTTTTTACTTTTTTTCCTATGAAATCTTGAATGCCTATTAATTTATAACATTTCCACTTAGAAAGGGATGATACACAGCTCTCAGTGGCCTGGCCAAGAACTAAAAAGTGTCAACAGATGGTGGCTACTGTCATTTCGAGTATCCAGAGTGGGAGGCAAGGAAGAAACAGCCCCTCATCCACTGCAGGTGACAATATAAAATGATGTACCAGATGTGGGAGCCAACCCAGAGAGTTCCTCAGTTGGTGTGGTGGCCATTCTTGCTTATTAACTTGACTGCATCTGGGATTAACTAAAACACAAGAGCTGCAGGCACCTGTGAGGGATTTTTTTTTTTTTTCCTAATTAAATCATTCGAGGTGGATGACCCATTTTTAACCTGGATCTTTTGAGATGTAAAGACCCACCTTTAATCTGGGCTACCCCTTCCGGTGGCAGCCGTATAAAGGACAGGGAAAAAGGAAGCTTGGGCTCTTTGCTTGCTTGCTCTCATTCTCAGTGGAAAATCTACACCTTCACTGGCATTAAAGTCTACTTCTTTGGGATTCTGGTGTACACGGAAGACCAGATGAGACATCAGCCTTACAGACTGAACTACTACTGGAATCTTTGACCCTCCACTGGTAGACCCCATTGTTGGACTAGCTGGACCACAGCCTGTAAGCCAGTGGTTCTCAACTGGTGGGCCAGGAGTCCTTGGGCGAATCTCTTATCTCCAAATACCATTCATAACAGTAGCAAAATTACAGTTATGAAGTAGCAACTAAAATAATTTTATGGTTGGGGATCAGCACAACATGAGGATCTGTATTAAAGGATTGCAACATTAGGAAGGTTTAGAACCACTGCTATAAGCCACTCTAATAAATCCCCTCCTATATATGAATAGACTAATTTTATCAGTCCTATTCCTCTAGAGAACCCTGACTAATGCAGCTGGTTAAACATAGCTATCAAATGACTCAGTAATTCCACTGCTTAGACATATACCAAGAGAAATGGGAATGTTGTGTACACATAAAAGCTTATACATGAGCTGGGCAGTGGTGGCATACACCTTTAATTCCAGCACCCAGGAGACAGAAGCAGGTGAATCTCTGTGAGTTCAAGGCCAGACTGATCTACAGAGTGAGTTCCAGGACAGCCAAGAGTACACAGAGAAACCCTGTCTCAAAAATCCAAACCAAAAACAAACAAACAAAACCAGCTATACACAATGCCCATAATATTCACAGCAGTGTTATTTCTAATGGTCAAAATGGAAAAACCTAAATATCCATCAATGAATAAATGGATAAGTGAAATGTGATCATTACCCTATTAAAAATATCACAGCCACAAAGGGAATGAAGTACTTGTTGATATCCTGGCATTACGCTGACCACAGCCCCTGACAACGGGCAGGGTACACACACTGGCATTCAGGCAGATACTTAGACAGCTAAAAGGGCCCTGTGTTGTGTGGCTACATCATGCCTTACGAGGCTGCATAAGGGACTCTCTATACGCAAGTGCAAGCTTTCCCTTTTAAGCAAGCACCTCCCACCTATTCGCCCCCCCCCCGCCCCTACCCCTCCCTTTGCTCCCTTTCCCCAATAAACTCCACGTGGGTTTTGTTGAGATTTGTGGATGTTTCACTGACCGTAGCTGTAGCAAACACCAATACTGATATGTACTATACTATGGATGAGCTCTGAAATACTATGCTAAATGAAAATACCAGTGACAAAATTGTATGATTCTCTTTACTGTAGACATAATACCCAGAACAGGCAAGCCTATAGAGACTAAGTATGGTCAGGGAACTCCTGAAGGGACGTGGGTCATGATACACACACACTTTACTTTCTATGGAGGATCACAATACAATTTGTTCCCACTTAAAAACTGTCGGTGGTGAGATGATTTTTTGTCTGAACTGTTAACCTTATTTGTATTTTACATTCATTTAGGCCTTAATATCTTCAAAGTAGACTTTTGGCAACTCAAACTAAAAAAGTACATTTTGGCTTTTGATAGTGAATACTTTATATTGAAAAAAGGATTATTATTAAAACATACTTCTTTTGAGATTTATATAAAAACACCCTAATAAATAATACTGAAGGGATCAGGCCCCCACTCAGCCCCCTGCTTTAGCAGCCATGACAAGCTACAGAAAAGACCCAGCAAGATGTAGGCCTCTGACTCAGCAACCTGTGCTGAGCTTCCTGACCTTGCCCCACCTCCTCATCACCTCCATGAGGCAAGGAACCAATCAGAAGTTAGCTGGTGGGCTCTGGATGAGCTTTATGTTGACAGTGATGTACAAAACATAGCAACCATCCTTGGGAGGGCCTATAGGCCATAGCAACCAGTTGAACAATCAACACAGGCCAGGCTGCCCAAGCCTAGAAGTGCACCAATCCTGAGACCTTTGTGGGCTCCAGACATTCCCCTTGCTCCACCCCAATAAATTCCTTGCCCCACAGTCCCTACAGGTCCTTCTCGCTCTACCTGCTGTGTTGGATGAACAGAGAAACCAAGTTAATACAGTTAACTCGTTAATTAATTGAAGACTCTTTGTTATGAATCAGATCAGGTCTCTTGGTGATTTTGGGGTTCAGAATTTGGGCACAACAGTACATGTTTCTTATTTTAAGACCAAATTTAGACAACTGTTTATACATGGTAAATACACATCCTTTATGACATTTCCTTCTTTATTTGGGAGCTGATGTATGTAGAGGCCAGACAATAACTTTCAGGAGTCGGTCTCCTTCACTACCACATGGTCCTGGGGACTGACCTCAGGCTGTCAGGCTTAGTGACAAGCACCTCTACTCACTGGTTCATGTCACTATTCAAGTCCACCAAGTTTCCCTGTTTAAAAGTAAAACTGTTCTGAGGTGTCTGTGTCTGAGTATGGGTACATCATACGTGTCCATATCTATCATATGTATCTTTGGCCCAAGGAGAACTAGGAGGTGTCAGAGTCCCTGGAGTTAAGAGTTACAGAAGGCTGTGAGCACTTGACATGGATCTCAGGTTCTCTCCAAGAATAAAAACTGCTCTTAACCACCGAGTCACCTCTCCAGCCCCCTCAAGTCCAGATTTCTTAATGTTCCACATTGGGCGCCATATGTAAGGAGTAAGGTTTTTCCTCCCGCCACCGGTCTTGTTCCGCCGCTGCGCCAGCCCCAAATAACACACTGAGACTCTGTATTAGATATAATGCTGTTGGCCAGGTACTAGTTTTTTATAGGCTAGCTCTGCCTTAATTATTAACCCATTTCTATGTATTTCCACGTGGTCTTATCTTACCGGAGAATATGGCAGGCATCTCGTCTCCCCAGTCTCTCCATCTTGACTCCTCCTTACTGCTTCCTCTTTCCTCCTTGTCTCCTAGTCCCACCTATCTTGCTTTCCTATTGGCCAACAGTGCTTTATTCATTAAACCAGTATAAAAAACATACATACAAAATGACATCTCCCATCAGTTCCTCCCACTCTTTTTTTTATTTTTTATTTTATTTTATCTTTTTTTTTTTTTTTTTTTTTTTTTTTTTTTGAGGCAGGGTCTCTCTACACAGCTTTGGCCTAGAATTTGCTCTGTAGACCAAAATGGCCTTGAACTCTGAGATCTGCCAGCCTCAGCTCCCAAGTGCTGGGATTAAAGGTGTGGTGTGGGCCACAATGCCTGGCTGGTTCTCCTTTTTTGAATCTCTGTAACAATAGATCCATTTTCTGTCTTAATTTCACATAAAGGAAATGATGTGACTTTTATAGCTGAGCAACATTCTATTCTATTCCCATTTCTTATCTACTTATGAACCTCGAGGTGATTTCTAATAGTGTAGATTTAGAAATAAAACTTCTGTGAATCATTTTTCACAAGTTCTGTAGGAACATATGGTCTAATTTTCTTTGGATAAATATCAATGAAGGGAAAGTATGCACGATGTGACATGCATGCTCTTGCCATATTAAGAACATGAAAAAGTTCTTTCTAAAGTAGTTACATAACTTTTTTGTTGTTGTTCTGATCCCTTCCAGAGATGAGAGTTTCGATTCTAACACATGCACATCAACAGTGTATGGTCACTATTTTTCATTTCAACCCTTCTATCAAACATGGAATTTTAGTTTACATTGCTATATTATTGAAGACGAAAAGAAGTTAAACTATTGTAAAACAAAGGATAACCAGGCTATAATCCACAGCTCCCGAGAAGCTAGGTAACAAGGAGGAGCCTAAGAGGGACACATGGATTTCCCTGAGAAGGGAAATAGATGGGGAAGATGGGAACATGAGAGGGAGAGTAACTAAAGAAATATCTTGTAGAGGGGGTCATTTTGGGGTTAAGGAGAGACTCCCAGGAATTCACAAGGATGACCCCAGCTAAGACTCCTAGCAATAGTGGAGAGGGTACCACAATTGGCCTTCTGTAATCAGATTGGTGATTTCCCTAATTGTCATGAGAGCCTTCATCCAGTAATTCACGGATGAAGATGAAGAGATCCACAGTCAAGCACTGGGTAGAGCTCCAGGAGTCCAGTTGAAGGGAGGAAGGAGGAATTATATAACCAAGGGGGGGAGGTGGGGACACAGACAGCTGACCTGCCAGTGGGAGCTCACAAACTCTAGACTGACAGCTGGGGAGGCCACATTGGACTGACCTAGGCCCCTTGCATGTGGGTGACAGTTGTGTAGCTTGATTTGTTTGTAGGTCTCCTAGCAGTAGGACCACTTTGAAACCTATTCTCCATGCTGGGATGCCTCGCCAAGCCTTGACGGGGGGAAGAGCTTGGTTCTATCTCATTTTGATATGCCATGCTTTGTTGACTCCCATGGGAGGCCTGCTCCTTTCTGAATGGAGGAGTGGATGGGGCAGGGAGCAGTCAAGGAATTCGGGGAAGGAAAAGGAAGAGAGGAGGGAGGGAAAATGGTGGTTGCTATGTAAAATAAATGAAAAATTTTAATAAAAAAGAGTTACTCTATAAAGAGCTTGTTAACTGTGGTGGTGTTTGCATAATTCTATGAATATACTACAGTTAAAAGTTCAGCTTCAAAAGGGTGAAACATATGGTCTAAAAGTCATAGTTCAAGAAAGATGTTATCAGTCCTATTTGGTGGTCTAGGCCTGTAATCCCAGGTATTCAGGAAGCTTCCAAGTTTAAGGCCTCCCTAGGCTACAACCTGGGCAACTTCACTCTGTCTCAAAATAAAACATCTTTTTACAAGAAGGTTGGGGATACGGCTCCATGGAGATGCTTACACAGCAAGTGTGAGGCCCTGGCTTCAATCTGCAAATAAAACAGAAAACAAAAACAAAACCCAGGCCTACCTAGCCTCATAGAAACACTGATCAGGTTGGGTCATGGAAATTGACAATGGGCAAATCTCTTTGCCCACCCCTGATTCGTAGATCTACACTGTTTGAATTAAGGGAAGGAAGGAAGTAGGAAAAGGAAGAAAACTATGATAATTATTAAAGATCGCATTGAAGAGGGGGCTGGAGAAACGGCTTAGCAGTCTTGTGCTTCCTGCTCTTATATGTGACTCGAGTTTGGTTCCCAGCACTTGCGTAAGGGGCTCACAACCACCTGTAACTTCAGCTCCAGGGGATCCAATACCTTCTGACCTCTGTGAGCAACTTCACTAACGTGCCCCCCATGCAGCCCTACATATAATTAAAATCAAATTAATTTTAAAAATTACAGCTAGGCAAGAAGGGACCTTCCCTTAATCTTTGAGCCAGAACTCTAACTCAATAAACTAAATTGTGAGAATTCTCGCTAACTCAGTAGCTAAACTTCCATATCCCAAGATGTTGTAAACTGGAAGTTCACACAGAATGTTGGGGAAATTCTGAATTTGTTAACATTTATAAGTCAGAATATTTCACAAAACAATTCCTCTTCCTAAGTTGTTGGGGGCCGGTGGTTCTGACAAGAGGGCAGGGTGCTGGCTTTACCCATCAAGGATTAACACGTTTCCTTAGAGACTGGCATCCAGGGCATTCACAGGCTAGGTCGGCCTCCAAACTAGGGGAGCAGACAAGCATTTAGTGGGAGCGAGGCTGGAGGAGGTGGAGGGTAGGCATACTTGGAGCTACACTTAGAAGCAACGTCACGGGTTGGCAGAGTGACTCTGTCCTTATTCCCTCTCACAGCACATCTGCCTTCTCCCTGGAGACTCACCACAGACCTAACTAACACATTCTGTGTCTGGTGTTGCCTTCCTAGTGGACACCGAGAACTCTGAGCATCACAGAATATCCTGATCACAGCACAGTATTCTCCCCTCACCCCAGTTTCACTTTCTGTGGTTTCAGCTGCCCACAGTCAACTGTGACTCGAAATTCTTTGATGGAAAATTCCAGACGTAACCATCTCTTGAGTTTTAAACTTCTGTGTTTCCAAATAGTGTGATGAAATCGCTTGCTGCCCTGTTCCATCTGTGCTGTCCCCTGCTGGGGACACGAACTACTTCTTTGTCAAAAGTGTTCCCATTGTATATGCTACCCTCCCTATAGGAGCTTAGTAGCCGTGTAGCCTGGTTTCCAGACCAAATGTTGCAGTACTGTAGTACCTGTGTCCAAGTAACTCTCATTTCACTTAGTCAAGACCCCCCAATGCAGGAGTAGTGATTAGGAAATGGTTAACAGTGCATTGCCAATTATTTTATAAGATCGCTAATTATTGTTAATCTCTTACTGTACCTAATTTGTAAGTTTTAATCACAGGTATGTATCTGTAGGAAAACCCAGTATAAGTGGGGTTTTATAAAACGTCCTGAAACCACTTGCAGTTGCTGACATCCACTGGTACCCTCCAACATAACTCCCATGGATAAGGGTGAGTATTCCTCAGCCCTCCACTGAGAACTGTGCCTGTCACCCAGCACAGACCACAGAAGTAGCTACCGAATGACAAAGGACAGCAAGTGAGCAGTGACTAGACAGGAGCTAGGGAATTTTTAAGAAACAGAAATCCTAGCTGGGCAGTGGTGGCGCACGCCTTTAATCCCAGCACTTGGGAGGCAGAGGCGGGTGGATCTCTGTGAATTCCAGGCTAGCCTGGTCTACAGAGTGAGTTCTAGGACAGCAAGACTGATTCACAGAGAAACCCTGTCTTGAGAAAAAATCAAAACATCCTACCACACATTTTACACTGTGAATCTTACTCTGTAAATGAAAGGACACAGTTCCACGTAGTCACAAGGAGTAACAGCTGGGGCCTCAGAACATCCAGAGGCCTGGGGATGTATGATCACAGCTTCCACACAGACATTAGTCATTGTTTTCCTTCTCCTGGGGCTTGCACATACTTAAGCCTTCCATCCAGTCCCTCACTTAGCTCATACTCAACAAGACAAAAGTCCTGAATATTCCAGAAGCCCACTGGGGATCCACTAGACACCTGCACATGCTACAAGGTGGTGGACTTCTGGAAACATCCCAACACTTTCTATAAAACTGTCTCCCCCCCCCCTTTGTGCAGTGAAATAAGAACAAACTTGTCACAACCCCAACTCCCCAAGGACTGGATGTCTCCATATGTAGTTCACATCCAATGTACCCAACACTCCCAACGTCTTCTATCTTCTTTTCCTCGTACATAGATTCCAAGAGAGGCTATTTTGCCTCATTAGCCTCTCTGACTACTCTGACTGAGTAGGCTCGTTTCATTTTTCTTTTGTCACAGCCTGTTTTCAGGGTCCAGGACAACTCGTTTGGAGCACCTCCTACCTGTGTGGCTCTCTCAGCTAATCCTTGGTGATTAGAGTCAGGTTAAACATTTTGGCAGGGCAGCTGTGCAAACGCGGTGTGGTTCACACTCCTCTCTACAGAAAGTTCACCATGACAGGATGTCCCACTGCTGCCAGGGATGCTAAGTCTGAGCATCTGCTAGCTACTGAAGCACAGAACATCCATCCCCTGGGCACTAGTAAGTTGACGATTAAGTAATTCATTTAAGGGTGAATAAGGCAGTTTTCTTAGCATGAAAACGGTGTTTTACTATGTAGAATTACCTTATTTTTTAGAACCAAGCTGAGATAATCTACAGAATGTCAAAAAAACGCAACTTCTTTATATTCTCTAAAAGTATTGGCTGGACTTGGTGGATTATGCCTTCATTCCAACATTTGAGAGGTGGTGGCTAGGAGGAACAAACCTCAGGGTCATCCTCAACTTGACAGGAGGTAGAGGCTAGCCTAAATGAGACCCCACAGAAAGAGAGGAAGAGGGAAGAAGAGGAAAAAAGAGAGAGGGGGAAGACATGAACATAGAAACACACACACACACACCAGAGACAGAGAGATACAGACACACAGAGAAAGAAGAAGACAGACAGATAGACACATCTATTTACTTACCCACCTTCCCACCAATGGAGACAGAACAAATGTGGCCAGTGTTGACACCAGATGCCTACCCAGTGTGCAGAAGGCCCTAGGTTCCACCCTCAGCACTCCAAAAAGAAAAGGTTAAAAAGTTAGTCTGCTGAACCGATAGTGTTGCTCTCATCTTGAAATTCAAAATGTCACAGAGTTCTGGTTCTTTCTCAGGACAGGAGTAAAAAAAAAGCATTCATAATACAGGGTTAAAAAATTACCATCTGGACACGGTGACAAGCAACTTCCAAGAGGAGAGGGAAATGATGCCCACAACTACTGCTGAAACAAAGCAAAAAGAGGTGCTCATCCACCTAAGAAATTAATTTTCTTGAAATTACAAGGTTATTATCCTAACTTTAACAACCATGGCCACACATAAAAAGCTGAGGAGCTGCTCTAGGACCTCATGCAATCAATGTAGTCAAGTGTTCTACCAGAGTCATAGCCACATATAAACAGAGAAAACAAAGCAAACAACAACAAAACAGCTGGAGATGTAGCTTGGTTTGAAGAACGGTCTCTCAGAGTGCACGGAGCCTTGAGTTTGACCCCCGAGAATCACATAAACCAGGCATAGTGATACATCTGCAGTCAGGGGTAGAGACAGGAGGATCAGAAGTTCAAGGTCATCTCAACTACATAACAAGTTTGAAGACAGCATGGAACACGCACACGCGAGAGAGAGACACACAGAGAGACAGAGACAGAGAGAGAGACAGAGAGAGAGACAGAGAGAGAGAGACATACAATTTTGAGTTCTGACCTAATTTTTAGATCCTAGGTCAAAAGTAATTTCAAGGGGCCAGAGTGATGGCTCAGCAGTTAAGAGCACTGGCTGCTCTTCCAGGGGACCTGGGTTCGACTCCCAGTGCCCACATGGCAGCTCACAACTGCCTGTAACTGCAGTTGTAGGGAATCCAATGCCCCTCTTCTGGCCTCCATGGGCACTGGGCTCCCACACGGGGCACAGATAAACATGCAGGCAAATACCCTTACACAAAAAAATAAAAGTAGTTTAATTTAAAGTAGTTCTCTTTTCTTTTTTAAAGTCACCCATAGGTTTACTATTGAAGTATAAAGCATTCTAAGAATCGAGTTTACAGCACATGGGAAAAGGTCTCTTAATTCGTGTTTCTGTTAGCCAGCGATCATTATAGCAGACATCTTGAGGAACTCATTTTGAATGTAAAATACACTCACAGCTTTTATTGGTATGCCAATAAAGGATTAAGTTTATTGCCCAAATGGAAGGATAAGGAGAAAGCGGGGAGGGGGTGGAGGGAGTTGGGGGGTGGAATTGTCGATGAGAGGGGAATCCATGACTGGAGAGGGAATTCCAGAGCCCTGGGGCTGTAATTGGAAGAGGCCAGGCATCAAAACTTCACACTCAGGGCCCTCACTCATGGAAGACAGGGGTTTTTGTTTTGGAAAATGGGGCTGCAAAGGCAGCCAGAGAGCGGGGTGAAGGGCTCTGCATGCCTGAGAGGAAGTCCTACAGAGCTCTCCGGCTCACAGCCTGGCTTTCCCTGGACTTACTATCCTATGCATTTGGCCAAGGCCCTATCAGCAGCATGTCTTTTAAAAGCTTGCTGGGTTGAGTAATTTCTTCCTTTGATGCAATGGGAAGCAGGGCACGATTTCTTCAAATGGGTTTTGTTTCTAGTCCTGAGAGTCAGCTGCATCTGTCCAAGTCGTATCCCTATTCTACAGGATAGCTACTCCTCGGCCTTTCAACAGGACACACCCCTGTGGTGATATCTTTCTTGCACAAACAAAGCCTGTTTGGAGGTCAGAGAATGGAGCTTGCCACTAGCTAACCATAGAGGTCTGGAGGTCTGTACAGACAGGAAGTGACGTAGCTGGGCAGAAACAGGATATAAGCAGGGAGAAACAGGAAATCGTTCTCTTCTCTGCTGAGATGCTTAGGACATAAGGTGTGCTGTGGCTTGCTCCTTCTTGACTCCCTCACTGAACCTAGAGGTCACCAGTTAAGCTATACTAGCTGGCCAGAGAGCTCTAGGGACCTTCCTGTCTGTGGCTGGCAGTGCTGGGGTTTGAACCACAGCTGGCCTGTTGGGTTTTATGTGGTCTTCCTGCTTGTACATCAGGCACTTGGCCCACTGAGCATCTCCCCAGCTCCTCTGCCTGGATTCTCAGCTTCTCTTTTGCAGGCTCAAGCTCTCCACTAGTACCAGTATGCAGAGCAGTTCCAGTGTGAGAAAGTTTGGAACTTATTTATTTACTTAAAAAGCCATTTTGCAAGCTGGCTACAGTGGCACACACTTGGGCAACAGAGGCAGACGGACCTCTGTGAGCTGCAGGTCAGTCTGGTCTACAGACCAAGTTCCAGGACATCCAGGGACAGTGAGACCCTACCTCAAAAAGAAAAAGGTTTTTTGTTTGTTTGTTTGTTTTTGTTTTAAGTGTATGATATGTGTATGTGTGTGTATATCTATGTTCCTGTGTGGGGGCACGTGTGCATACATATGTCTATGCCTGTGTAGACCCAAAGTTGATGTGGGGTGTCTTCTTCAATTCCTGCTTTGGTTAGGGTTTCTATCGCTGTGATAAAACACTGACCAAAAGGAACCTGGAGAGGAAAGGGTTTTCTTCAGTGTACAGCCTACCGAGGGAAGTCAAGGTAAGAACTCAAGCAGGGCAGGGACCTGGAGGTAAAGCCAGTGCCAAGACCATGGAGTGGAGCTGCTTACTGGCTTGTTCTCATGACCTGTTCAGCCTGCGTTCTTATAGCACCCAGGACAACCAGCCCAGGTGTGGCCCCGCCTACAGTGAGCTGCCCCCCATCAAACATCAATCAAGAAAATGTACCCCAGGCTTACCCACAGGCCAATCTGGTTGAGGCATTTTCTCGATTGAGGCTCCTCTTCCCAAGTGACTCTAGCCTGTGTCAGGCTGACATAATCCTAGCCAGCACACACCTCACTTTTCTTTTTTTAATGAGTCAGGGTCTCTTGCTGAACCCAGAGCTCATAGATTCCAGCCATAGTCTAGCTATCCATCCAGCTTGTCCTGGGGGATGCTGTCTTGGCCTCCCAAGTGCTAGAATTACAAGCAGCTTCCACGCCTGGCTGGCTTTTATGTGAGCTCTGGGGATCTGAACCCCAGCCCTCACATTCCAATAAGCCATCTCTCCAGCACAGTAACTGTTGAATTTTACTAAACGGATCCATACATACAAACCCTCAGAACTTTTTGGCATAAAGTTGTTCACAATATCCTTGCTGACTTTGAAAGCCTGCAGCTTTTGTGGCATTCACTTGTTTGTTCCCAGCTGCTCTTTCTCTCCCAGTTCCTGTCAACTGCCCTGCCAGGGAATTTCTGTTTTATCACTCTCTGGAAAGAAAGCCTGACTTTGGTGGTCTTCTGGGTAGAATGATCTGCACCCCTCTCAAACTGTCCCTTATTTTCTGCTTTCCTTCTTTGAATTTAAGGTGCTGCATGTTTTGATTTGTTTTTATTTGAAAATAAGAGGCTTATATTTATTTTTGTGTATCTGTGTGGGTGACATGTACAGGTACCTCAACAGGCTGGAAGAAGACATCGGATGCCCGGGAGCTGGAGTTACAGGCTGTTTTGTGAGCCACCTGAGGGATGTGGATGCTGGGAACTGAACTCACTTAGGTCCTCTGCAAGAGCAGCAAGTGTTCTTAATCACAGTGCTATCTCTCCAGTCCTTAATTTTTTTTCCAATATTTATTTTTATTTTATGGGTGTTTTGACTGCATCTGTCTGTGCACTACATGTGTGCAGTATTCATAAAAGCCAGAAGAGGGCGCCAGATCCCCTGAAACACAGATGTGGATGCTGGGAATCAAACTGGGGTCCTGTGGAAGAGCAGCCCATGGCTGGGATAGCATCTTCCTTCGTATGTAGCCCAGGTGAGCCTCAAATTTGTAATTACTACCTCGGGCTTTGAATAAGACACAGGCCTGCCTGCATCAACATGTCTGTCCATTTTCTAACTTCTTTAAATGGATATTTAAATGACTGACTTTTTTTTTCCTTTTCTCTCTCTCTCTCTCTTTTTTTTTTTTTTTTAAACAGGCTTTTTCTGTGTACTGGAACTCACTTTGTGGACCAAGCTGGCCTCAAACTCACTGAGATCCATCTGCCTCTGCCTCCCAAGTGCTGGGACTAAAGGCCTGAGGCTCCAAAGCCCAGGCTGACTTTTTTTTTTTTTTTCTTTTTTTCTAATAGACACAATTAACTCTAACCATTTTCCCTTACGGTTGTTATTTTATGTAAATTCTAGCATGTAACATTCTCAGTATTATTTAGTTGAAGGCATCTTCTAATTTACATGATATTTCCCATTGGTCCAAGGGTATCATTCTTCTACAAGGCTGATATGCACTAGGTTTTTAAAAGTTTATCTTTTCTTATTCCGGCTGTACTTCCCTCAAAAGTAGAACAAACTCTAATGTAATTTTGGTTCCAAAAATTAGGTCAAACCAATTTTGATCTTTAAAATGACTGCCCTAGTCCTACAGACTAATACAGTAACGTGTTTAGTAAGTGATTAAATGGATGTGGGGT
The DNA here is from genome assembly GCF_943737965.1 of Phodopus roborovskii. Taxonomy (NCBI): domain Eukaryota; kingdom Metazoa; phylum Chordata; class Mammalia; order Rodentia; family Cricetidae; genus Phodopus; species Phodopus roborovskii. The sequence goes on from NW_026126448.1 coordinate 8,326,315, forward strand.
GAATTCTGCTGAGAAAATAAGGGACCACAGCTCCCAACTTTCAGTTCCAGACACTATAATCCTAGCACTTGTGTGGTGAAGGTGGGTTTAAATAAATGGCACTTTAATTTCAACAAAAGAACCAAAGAATCAGGAATTCAAGGTCATCCTTGGCTTCAAAGCAGGTTTGAGACCAGCTTGGGCTACATGAGCCCCTCTCTTTGGACAAACAAAACAACTAGAAATTATCACCGCCATCGTCATTCCTCACAGGTCACTCACAAGACAGCACTGGGGTTTCAGAAATTTTCTAACATTCCACTCACCTGGAACACCTTCCCCAGGTCTCCATGGCCCACCCCACCTGTCACAACGAAGCTTTCTCAAAGTTTTCCTCTAGCTGGCTCCTTCTTCGGCTCTTCTCACTAGTCCTGCCTCCAGTTTCTTCCTGTGAGCCTCAGCTGTGTATCTGCAAGACACCTCAGGTCCAGATGCCTCTCTCCTTCGCTCACACCCACTGGGATGGAACGGCCTAAATAAGCTGCCCTGGGCAGTAATCCTCCTTGACTGACAGTAAGTAATTGATATCTCTCCTGGGCTTCTCAGCTCCAGGGATGGCTACGTGGGTGGCATTCACCTGAATGCAGCAAAGAGCTGTCAGGGTTACTTGCAGGAACGTTTCCTTGTAATCCAAGATCCCCCAACTATCATGTCATCTGCTAGAGCTGAGAGAAAGAGATACCCGATTCTCAGTTTCCTGACAAGTTAGAGGCTTCTCAATCTAAACACACACACACACACACACACACACACACACACACACGCATGTGCACACTCGAATGCTCATGAGCACACTTGAGTGTGAGACACATACATACACAAGCACGTGCACACTCACATGCTCCTGAGCAAACACACAAGCACACTTCACACACACACACACACTCAAGAAGGTGCCACACGAGTGCTTGTGAGTGCACACACACAGGAACACACTTCACACACATGCATACACGCATACACACACACACACACCCTGAAACTCTTTTGCCTCTTTTTGCCTCCCCAGAGCAAATAGTCTTTAGATTCTTCATTTTGTTTCCCTCTGGTAACATTTAGATTTCCCTGGCCTTTAATTTCACTTTTATTTTCCTTCCCCTCTGTCTTTTTAAATGTCCCCAGGTAGAGAACACGATGAAGTTACATTGGTAGTGACTTAAGTTTACAACTTTAAGGAATCTAAAATGTAATTTTTAAAGTTCCTTTGGTTTACCAATATTGGGAAAGATCAAGCGACCCTCCATATATGAACCCTGAAGAACCACAGCATTGAGGGTTATGTGGTTTTTCTGACCCTCCTCTGTTGGGTGGGACCATGTGAAGCACAAGAAGGCTAGGTCTGGTGAGCCAGACCTGATCGTACATCACAGTGCATGTGTATCATACATCTCTCTGTGTGTGTGTGTGTGTGTGTGTGTGTGTGTGCATGCATGGGTATCGTACAACTGAGTGTGTGTGTATTATACATCCCTCTGTGTGTGTGTGTGTGTGCATCATACATCCAAGTGTGTGTGTGTGTGCATGCATGGGTATCGTACAACTGAGTGTGTGTATATCATACATCCCAGTGTGTGTGTGTGTATGTGTATGTATCATACATCCAAGTGTGTGTGTGTGTGTGTGTGTGCACGCATGGGTATCCTACAACCGAGTGTGTGTGTATCATACATCCCTGTGTGTGTGCGTGTATGTATGTATCATACATCCAAGTGTGTGTGTGTGTGTGTGTGCACGCATGGGTATCCTACAACCGAGTGTGTGTGTATCATACATCCCTGTGTGTGTGTGTGCGTGTATGTATGTATCATACATCCAAGTGTGTGTGTGTGTGTGTGTGTGTGTGTGTGTGTGCGCATGCATGGGTATCGTACAACTGAGTGTGTGTGTATCATACATCCCAGTGTGTGTGTGTATATCATACATCCGAGTGTGTGCATGTGTGTGTGCCTGTGTGTGCTTGTGCGTATCATACAACTGAGTGTGTGTGTATCATATAACTGAGTGTGTGTATCATACATCCAAGTGTGTGCATGTGTGTATCATACAACTGAGTGTGTGTGTGTGCGTGCTTGCTCTTGACTCCATCTAGCCACACAAACTTATGCTACAGTTTGAAAATGCTCTGCCCCTCATAGGTTCCTGTGCTACAAGCTGGATTTCTTAACATAGCAGTGTTGAGAAGTGGGTAGGGGGACATCTCAAGAGTAAGAGTCTACTGGAGGGCAGTTAGTTTAGGAATACTATTTTCTCCAGGGATTAATGCTTGTCAAAGAAAACACGTACTAATGTGAATTTGGGAGCCACCCTTGATCCCAGCACACAGGAAGCGAAGGATCTGTGAGTTGAGGCCAGCGTGGTATCAATCAAGTTCAAAGCCAGTCCTCACTAAGTAGTCAAGGATGATCTTGAACTCCTGCTCATCCTGCCCCCATCTCCCACCACACCTGATTTACATGATGCTGGGGACCGAACACAAGATGTTATGCATGCTAGGTGGGCACTCTACCACCTGAGCTGCATTTCCAACCCCCAAAACTGTCACCCCACATTAGGTATTTAGTCATGGTCACATGGATTAGATACCATGCTACCATTTCCCCTTTCAGGTGACTTGGACACCTTAGCAGAGCTGTAGCATGCCACTCAGATCTCCCCTAGAGAAATAAGCTGCCAGAAATTTCCCAGCTGTGAGCATTCCTGTCTGTTCCAAGGTCATGTCCCCTCCCTGGAGCAACCCTCAACCTGTGAGCAGTGGTAACCGAGGGACTACAAAAGGCAACTCCATTTCCACGGGCAGAGCGAGGTCTTTACTGAGACAGAATCATAGCGTGACTTCTTGTTGAGCATTCCTTGAGTTCTTCCCCCTCCCTTCCTGTTCTCCCAGGGGCTGCTCCCACAACCTCGCCCTGGTGAGCTTATCCCACGCCAACTTTTATCTCAGAGTTTGCTTCCTGCATGCAATACCATGTTGCCCAACTGCCTCAGCATAAGCATAGACACCATATTTTCCCATCAAAAGCACACTAGAATGGGCACTTTAAAATTGAGACTGTGAAATCCAGAACTCTTACATATACACACACACATACATACACACAATTTAAAAGCTTTTATAGAAGGTAAATGAGGCCACAAATACCTTGTGAGTCCTTCTGAGAAAAGCAGCTTTGAAATGGTTCTAAGTAAACATTACCACCTTGCTTGCTATGAAACAAACAAAAAAAAAAAATTCTAAATATATCAGAAAGAGCCACAAAATAAGAATCCAGCAGTGGCACACCTTTAATCCCAGCACTTGGGAGAGACAGAGGCAGGTGGATCTCTGTGAGTTCAAGGTCAGCCTGGTCTTCACTGGGAGTTTAGGACAGCCAGGGCTGTTTCAACACACACACACACACACACACACACACACACAATCTATTACCCATCTCTGCTGATAACTGATCTTTTAATTATGAGCAGTTATTTTTAAGAAAAAAATTTGGGGGATTTCAAGACAGGGCTTCTGTGGTGATATAGTACTTATGATTTATTAAAGCTTGCCTGAGGATTCAGAAAGTAAAGTCAGCCTCAAGCTAGAAAGATCAGACAGTGGTGGTACACACCTTTAATCCCAGGACTCAGGAGACAAGGGTAGACTCTGTTAGTTCAAGGCTTAACTGAGCTACAAGAAATATATCCAGTCCTAAAGAGAAACAGCTCACACAAAGATGATCTCAGTACTTGGGAATCACACACCTTTAATCCCAGGACTCATGAGCAGGGTCTCAGAGCTAGCATTCGGTCTCAGGATTCTCCAGCCACGATGAGGAGAGCAGTCTGGGATTACAGTCTGAGGTTGATGGAACCAGGACCACCTTTCAGTCTGAGGCAGAGTGAGAACTAGTGGCTTGGTTGCTTTGCTTTTCTAATCTTCAGGAAAGCTTTAATAAATCATAAATAATATAGCACCACAGGTTTCTCTGTGTAGTCTGGCTGTCCTGGAACTCTGTAGACCAGGCTGGCCATGAATTCACAGAGATCCACTTGCCTCTGCCTTCTGAGTGCTGGGATTAAAGGTGTACGCCACCACCTGGCTATTTAAAATATTTTTACATTAATGTATGTATGTGTGGGTAGGAGTGCATGTGGAGATCAGAGGACAACTTGCTTCCACTGAGTGAGTTCCAGGGACCACACACAGGGTGGCAGCCTTTGTGGCAAGGTTCTTACAGGAAGAGCCAGTAAGCCACTATTTCAAATGCCCACCATAGCTTAGTGCTTAGTGCTAAGGGGTTTACTTAGATTATCTCACTGATAATCTCAGGTTTGCAGAGTAAGAACATAAGTGATGCAGAGATGCAGAGCTGGGATTCAGTGTCCGGTGGCTGGGCTCCTAAGCCTCAGATCTCATTCTCGAGCATTCTGCATGCAGCATCCCTGATGTCTCCGACACTCAAACTCTGTAACCACAAACAATCTGCAGGAGAGGAGGGAAGGTGATTCCGAAGCCCACCCCTTCCCCCTCTCACCACTCTGCTGCCTCTGAGGATAATGCACACACTGCCCTGAGTTCTACCTGCACACAGTTGAGTGGAAGGACTGCAAGCAGCTGGACGCGGCCAAAAAAGACAGTATGCCTGTGGGAGCCAGTGCTGCCCCAATCAAAGGGTTCTGCTGCCCCCTTGTGGTGAAGGCTGACTGCTACTCAGCAGCGCTCCAGTACAAGGCTGAAATACCATATAAAGGCACTTGGCCACCAGACACAAATCAGCAGGAGGCCACTCTGATTGGCTCAAAGTGGAACAGATTTAATAATTTGAAAATGTGATTTTGTCACTCTTGTGTGCCAACTACTGCTAATAATAATAAAAAAACTCACAATAATGATGTGTTGGAGCCAGAGGAAAATGTTTTAAAACTATTACAATAAAAGGAGTATGATTACCAGCTGCACCCACTTTGAAAATGACAAACAGAGCATTGCTAGCCCCACGCAAAACTCCTGATGCTTGGGTCTTGCACCTGAATATTAATTCTGGAAACTCTTTCCTACCAGCACATAGAGGCCCTTTAGCTCCAGCTGCAGACTCCCTAAATGGGAAGCATAATTCATTAACTTGTTCCCTGCTGACAATACCTAAATAGCTTCCAAACGCTTGCCACTAAAGAAAAACAACGGTGGCTGGAGAGATGGCTCAGATGTTAAGAGCTCTGGCTGTTCTTGTAGAGGACCCAGGTTTGGTTGCCAACACCCACGTGAAGGCTCACAACTGTCTGTCACTCTAGTGCAGGGGGAGCCGACAATCTCTTCTGGCCTCGGGACACCAGACACACACATGGTGCAAAGACATACATGTAGGCAAGACACCCACATGCATAAAAGAGAAAAGGAAAAACAATGGTTCAAACAAACACATAGAAAATTCTGTTATGGGTAACTGCAGGAATCCCTGTAGATGAATTCTGGAGAGTGGGAATGCTGGGTCACACAGCATGAGGTGTGCACAAGCACGTACACACACACACACACACACACACACACACATAAATACACATGAACACACATAAAACATATGGACACACACATACATACACATATACACACATATACACATGAACACACATATACACATGAACACACACTACACACAAATATACATGAACACACATACACACATATACATACACAAATACACATCAACACATATGTACATAAATACACATATACACACACAAATACACATAAGCACACATGCACGCACACACACACACACACACACACACACACACACACACATGCTTTAGCAAGAGCTTCTAGCACCCTCCCTCTAGCCCTCGCCCAGCATGCTCACCGTTTCCTGTCTCACATCTCCCAGCTTTCTTCCTGGAAGGCAACCAAAGTTATTATTTCTGGATTTCATGCTCACAGTTATTTTATACACACGTATGCAAATGTAGATGTGATATAAGCTTATGTATGTGTAAACATGAACATATGTACAAGTTTCCACCCTCTCCTGAATAAATGGCAGCACTTATACCCAAAGGAGAACAGTGTGAGAGGGCTGCTGCAGGCAGCACCGCTAAGATCACATTTGTCAACTTATATTTGGGCTCTTTGCCAGACACTGCTGTGGACTCACAGGGAAAGATCAGACTAGAAACACTGGCCCCCACCAAAGCCTACTGTTCCCAAGGGTCTCACAAAGGTCATCAGGCCAGAGGTGGGGGCTGCTGGAGAGATGGCTCAGTGGTTAAGAGCACTGGCTGTTCTTACAGAGGACCCAGGTTCGATTCACACACACACACACACACACACACACACACACACACACAGTGGCTCACAACCATCTGTAACTCCAGTTCTTGGAGATTTAACTTCTTCTGGCCTCCTCAGGCACTAAGAATGCACACAGTACACATACATACATACATACATACATACATACATACATACATACATGCAAAACACCCATATCCATAAAATTTACAAACAATAAAAATGAAAATCATCTTTCATACTGAATTTTTAAGAGTTGTTATTACTGGTTTCCCTTCCTTATAATGAAGTAAAAATTTCTTCACCATGACTTTCCACTCACGTGGTTTTTTTCTCTTTGTTTTTGAAGTGTTGGGGATCCAACTTTTTGTTTTATGCATCTCTATTTGAGTACATATTCATGTCTAGGCAGGCGTGTGTTCATGTTCGTGGAAAGATGTTTGAGGCAGGAGGACAGCCTCGGCTGTCACCCCCAGAAAGGCTGTCCACATCCTTTGAGACAGGAATTTTCAGTAGCCTGGAGCTCACCAATTAGGCTACACAGGCCAGTGAGCCCAGGGGCTCCTGTTTCTACTCCCCAGGACTAGAACTATAAGCACCCACTAATATCCTGATCCTTTTTACATGCATTTTGGGGAGCTGAACTCTGGTCCTCATGCTTGTAAGGCAAGAACTTTACCAACTGAGCTATCTTGCCAACCCTAACGATCTTTTTCTATAGTAGTAAGTCAACACAAAGCGAGATATGGTATCCCATGCTTACAATCCTAAGACTGAGGACGCTGAGGCGTGGACTCCAAGCCAACCAGAACTGGCCTGGAGTGGGACCCTGTCTCCAAAACAAAACAAACAAAAGAAACCATCAGGTTTGCAGATAACTCAATTGACCATGGGGCTGTGTCTCATTAATCCACAGTTAATTGGGAAAGATGGTTAAGTAGAAACCAATGCCGTGGAGGACCTGGAGATACAGCTCATGGGTTAAGAGCACTCACTGTCCTCCCAGAGGATTCAAGTTTAGGCAGCTCACAACTCCCTGTAATCCAGCTCCAGTGGATCCAATACCTCTGGCCTCCATGGGTATTTAAACTCAAATACTCACATGCATAAAAACACATACATATGTATGCATGCACACACACACACACTCAGCGGCTCTGGTGGAAAACTATTTTAATGCCAGCATTTGGGAAGCAGAGGCAGGTGGATCCCTATGGGTTCAAATCCAGCCTGGTCTACACAGTGAGTTTTAGACCAGCCAGGGAGACAAAACACCTCTGCCCCTGTGGTTACCTGTAGTGTTTTGAATGAGAATGCCCCCATAGGTGCATAAGTTTGAAATGCTTGGTCCCCAGCTAGTAGAACTGTCTGGGAAGGATTAGGAAGTGCAGACTTGTTGGAGAAGGTGTGTCGCTGGTTTCAAAAACCCAGCCTCTCTTGTGATTATGGATCAAATGTGAGCTCTCAGCTACTCCAGTGCCTGCCTGCCTGCCTGCCTGCTGCCATGATGCTCATGGACTCTACTAACCTCTGAAACTGTGAACCCCAAAATAAATGCTTTCTTTTGTAAGTTGCCTGGCCATGGCATTTTGTTACAGAAAAGTAACTAAGACTGCACCTAAACCCACAGACACATTATCCACATACACACACAGCATTAAAAATAATCTAAAACTTGAGCCAGGTGTGATGGCCCACACCTTTAATCCCAGCACTCTGGAGGCAGAGGCAGGTGGATCTCTGTGAGTTCAAGGCCAGCCTGGTCTACAGACCAGGACAGCCAGAGCTACATAGTAAGAGCCCTGTCTCAAAACAGACAAAACATGCAAGATGCAATGCACCCAATGTGTCAAACACAGCTTAGCTTCCCTCAGGCTACCTTATTGAACATGCTCCAAACACACTGCCCACTACAGTGAGTAAAATCATCTAACACACTATCTATGAGATCGTGTGCTGAATGTTTTGTACAATCATTGAATACAGTGCTATGGGCGAAAAGCAAGTGTGTGGGAACTTTTATTTCCATGTATGTGCGTATGTGTGTGTCTACCTGAGTTTATATGCACCACCCGTGTGCTGGAGCCCTCAGGGGACATACTGCGGGCGGACATTTTACACCGCCATAAAGTTAAAAAGCAAACTGTAAATCAGATTGTCATCTGCCTTTTGTTTTAAACCCATTCAGATTACTATGCCATAAACACACTTCTGAAAGTCAGCCAGCAAACAGACCCACCACTCGGCTCATGGAATCCACAGCTGAAGGTCAGCCAACCCCTAAAGTGTCACAGCTTTTAACTATCCTAGAAAAATAGCAGCACCAAAACTTGTCAGCCTTTCTAATCTTTTTTTAAAATTCGTTTGGTAAGTTTGACAGTCAAGCGTCCTGATGACGGTCAAGGGTATTTGTGTGTCTCTCAAAACTTATGCTAATATTTACAATACTAGAAATGAAAAGAACAATAATACTAACTCAACTAACAACAATAAATTCATTAAATACCACCATAAGCACAATATTATGAAAAACTGTGTCTCACCAAAGAAGATGAGTGAAACCTCATTTTATATTTTTGCAAATTTCTTCAGTTTTCGTCTTGGTCTGGTTTGAATGTGCTCCAGGGTGCTGGGTGGGGGAGCTGGAGAAACTTTAGAAGGCAGGGGTGGGGCCTGGCTAGACCAAGTAGGCTGCTGGAGAGTGGGCCTCATGGGTTACAGCCCAGCACAGGCTCAGCTTCCTGGTCCTTAGATTCAAGGAAACCCTGCCACAAACTCCCCTAAATCTATCCCCTCCCATACAGTGTTCCCAGCTGTTGTTAAACAAGTAACTGATACAGAAAACTGGAATAGAGAAAAGACATCATCACTGCATCTTCTTCTGGCAGCAACATCTATACGTTAGATTCTACATGGTGTTTTGTTGTTGCTGTTGTTGTGGTTGGTTTGGTTTTTCCAGACGGAGTTCTCTATGTAACAGCTCTGGCTGTCCTGGAACTCCTTCTGTAGGCCAGGCTGGCCTTGAACTCACAGAGATCCACCTGTCTCTGCCAGGTGCTATGTCACAAAGACAAGGTCAGTAATAAAAGACACTGTGTCCTAATATGCTTCTGCATTCAATGTTACAAATCACTACTATGAATAAAGCATATAAAATCAATCTCTCACAGAAAAATGGAGAAACAAGGAATATTACAGTTAACATCTCCAATGGCTGCGGTTGGGCTTGGATGCTAACCAAAACTAAAATCTAATTTAAAAATGCAATTTTGGACCGCTATCAGAAGGCACTCCTAAGATCCATGTCATTAAATTTATGGATGCACACTCGCCTGTGGACGGCTCTTTTGGATGATCATGGTTTCATCGCTTCCTAAAGGAGGTGAAGGAGACCTCACTGTTCCTCCGGGTCATGGCCATCTTCCCACATCTCCAGTGACCACACAACATAGCCACACTTGTTAATATCACTAGGGATGGAGACAGAAGGATGCTTAGACAACCAAGCTGCCGGCTCGTGCCAGCTGCTGTGATGTAACTATTTCCTCTGGGCTAACATGACCATCCATCACGGAACAGATTGCTGTCCTGACCTATAGAATGCCTTGGCCTCACAAACAAGGAAACAAAGCAAGCAAAATGTAGTGACAGTGAGGCCCGTGGTGACAGTAATGAAGGTGTTAACTCCCCCTTACAGGCGGGGGAGAAGGTCCCCAGACTGTCTCACCTGATACTGCCTTCCTTCCACTCCTCATCATGTCCTCCCAGCTGTCTTGGGGGTGCTGGAGTACAGAGGTGACCTAACTGAGGTGAATTTATGTGTTCAGGTCCCTGGGGAAAATCATACAACAGCGGCAGATGCAAGTTCTCCAAATTTATAATAGCCCGAAGGCTGGGTCTCATTGCTGCAACACACAGTCGGTGGCTTCCTTTTGGATGTAGGCTCACCTCATCCATTTCTGGGAAAAGATCGCCCGTACCTGACCCTAGATGACCCAGATAACCGTTGCTTGCCTATAAATCATTTCTCCAAAACGGCAGCTAGCTCAGCTTGCAATTAAAGGAGCACACATTCATTCTTAGGACAGCCTGCCTCGGGGTTTGTGGAGCACTGTGGTGTGGCGTTTCCACCCTTTATCACGCTGCATTCAGGCAAAGTGACCAATCCAAAACTGGCTTCTTTAAAAAGGTCGAGTGGCTCACAGTTTGGGGTCCCTGCTTCATCTGTGCTTGTGGGGTGAGCAGTCTTCTCCACTAGCGCTCCGTGGTATCTATGGTGCAGACAACACAGGGCAACAGGCAGCAGGCATCTTACTAACACGAAAACACTTGGAAGGGACACCACCCACTTTTTCTATAGGAGACAGCCTCCTGCTTCCCTCAGAAACATGTGATGGACAGAGCCTCGCCTTCAATGCCAATCAGATATTATGAGCTTTCCTTCTACATGATTTTCTCCTGCATTGGCTTTTCTGCTTTCTCTCCACCCCTCTTACTACATTTTGCTTCTGTTAAGTGTCTTTTTTTTTTTTTTTTTTTTCGTTTTTGAAGATTTTACTTCATTTTTAATTATTTGCATATATGTAGGGGCACAATGTGTGAATTTCAAGTGCAGGTACCCATGAAGGCCACAAGAGGGCGCAAGAATGCCTGGAAGTGTAGTTACAGGCAGTTCTGAACTCCTGGGTTCGCGGTATTGAACTTGGGTTCTCTGCAAGAGCACCAGACACTCCTAACCACTGAACCACTTTCCAGACGCTTCTATTGGTCTTTAAGCTGTGTACTTCACATACATTAATTTCTAACTAACCTAGAAATTTCACCTGCCCATTTAACTTAACCAGGGTATCAAGTATCTGCACACACTACCAAATGATGCAAGAAAGATGCTTTGACTCCTGACACTCTCTCCCTATTCAGATCGCATCAGTAGTTGGCACCATAACACTGCTCCTTTAGTTTGTGACAGTGCCAAGCACTGATTGGACAGCACTGCCTGGAGGGTGAAGCCAAGGTTTGCTTAGATTTACACCTGTGTTTACCATTTCCTTTGCCCATTCCTTCCTGCAATCCCTCCTAGGAGTTCAAACTCGGTCAGCCCTTTACTGGTAGTGAATTTCCTTCGTTGCGTCTCTCATTCTTAAAAGACACTGTGCATGTTCAAGGGCAACAGCTGTTTTCTTTAATGATAAAACAGTTCATCATCATCATCTGGATTTTATTGCTCTCTGGCTGTTTTTTCAGATAGCATCGCCACGTTACAATTCACACACAATAAACTGCCCCTCTAGGAAGTGTACAAGTTGCTATCAGGGCTTTGACAGTCATCGTCTGTGACACTGTGTGACACAACAACTGAGCTAATGAGTATACACCAAGCCTATGTTCTCATGACCCCTCTCATTCATGAGACCTGATCTGCTCTCCGTCACAAAAGTCAGTTTGTATCTCACAGAATTCTGCATAAATATAATTACATAGTGTGTTCCTTATATCTGGCTTCTTTCTCGGAGAATAAGTGTCTGAGATTCGTGTGAGCTATTACAAGCATCGGCTGCTTACATTTGAATTCTGAATGGCATTCCCGCTGTGTATATATGCTATAATTTATTGTTCAGGTTGTTTCCAATTTGGGCTATTACAATAAAAGTTGCTAAGGCCATTCGGTATGAGTTTGGGCATGGATATATGCTTTCATTGCTCTTAGTGTGGTATGGCTAGAGGGATGCTGGGTGAATGTTAATTTTCAAGATATTGCCAATTGGTTTTCAAGATGGCTGGAGCATTTTACATTCCCACCAGCAGTATAATCGCCGCTGCGCCTGCTGGCGTGTTGCTAGCCTGATAGAGTCTTTTAATTTTCAACATTCTAAAGGTTTATTAGAGCAGTCTATTACTGCAGCTTTAATTTGCATTTCTCCTAATTGCTAATATGGTGAGCAGCTTTTCAAATGATTACCTGCCATCTGTAGGTCTACTTTAGCGAGGCACCTATTTGTACCTTTGCCCAGTTTTAATTGGCCCTTTGTCTTCCTGTCCTGGGTCGTAAGATTTCTTAAGTGTTCAAACTACACAACATGAAAGCAGAAGGAAGGCTGTGAACAAACAGGGAGAAGGAAGAGAGCAATGGGGATAGCAAAAATCTCTTAGAGAGAGAGAGTGTGTGTGTGTATGTAAATACAGAAATGCAGCTGGAGAACAGTTAAAAGCACTGGCTGGCTGGGCGGTGGTGCACACCTTTAATCCCACTGCTTGGGAAGCAGAGGCAGGCTGATCTCTGTTAGTTCAAAGCCAGCCTGGTCTACAGAGTGAGTTCCAGGACAGTCAGGATTGTTTCACAGAGAAACTGTCTCGAAAAACAAAAAACAAACAAACAAACAAAAAGAGCACTGGCTGTTCTTCCAAAGGACCCAGGTTCAATTCCCCGCACCCAGAAAGCCTACAAGTGCCTATAACTCCAGTTCCAGGAGACCCAACACTTTCTTTTGTAATGGTTTGTTTGTTGAGACAGTGCCTCCTCCTCATAGCCCAGGCTGGCGTGGAACTATGTAGGCAAGGGTTACCTTCAGCTTCTCATCTCTGCCTTCGTTTTCAGAGTGTTAGGATTAAAGGTATGGTCCACCATGCTTGCCCAACAAACATTTTGAGATAAGTTCTTTCTGTGTAACCCAGACTGGCTTTGAGATCTTCTTCAGCCTCCTTATGCTGCAACACCACGCTCTGCTAAATCAAGTTCAATATACTGAGTGTTTCTTATACCGTTTAAGAAACGGTTCCGAAACCTGAGGCCCCTCAGATTCCCCTCCAGCACCTACGGGTTACACTGTCTTCCCTCCACTTGGGTGAACCATCCATTTTGAGTAAATGTTGTAGCTGTTGAGGGGTAAAAGTCAAAGTCTGCATTTCTTCTGCAACCATTAAGTGAACAGACTGTGCTATCCCCACTGAATGGCTCTGGCCACACACTTGTGGATCTATTTCTGGACTCTACTCTCCCATTGATCTGCAATCGTACTTTAAACAACACTCCCAGGGGACGTGAACCCCTCTCTCACATGCTACTGTCCAAAAAATGTCTTTACTACCCGAGGTCTCTGTACCTCCACATGAACTTTAAAATCTAATTTCTACCAAAGAATAGAGAGAAGAAATCTCTTAAGAGAAGATCTCACAAAAAGAGAAGGTTGACAATTCTCAGATCTTGACTGAAAATGATGTCTTAGCAATCACATGGCCTCTGACCCTCAGCAAGGGATGGTTCTCTATGGCCATGTCTGTTCATTCTCACAGCAGTGTCTTGTGGGCTCCAGGAGTCATCCGGGTTGATATGGCTGTCCTTGCTGTCATGGAAGGTACAGGCAACGGAAACAACTGTCCCACCATACTGGGTGAGTGCCACATCCTACCGTCTGGAGAGTGACATAAACCAGGGTCGCCAGGGTCTTCCCCTCTTCCCCAGCCACCTGCACAGGCAGCATCTTGTTGCATTCCTTTAAGCCACATTTGCTTTTGAGGGTGGAACTTTCCACATCGGTTCTAATAAACTGCATTACAGCATACAACGTAAGGAGTTTGACAGGTACACATCTTCACAAAACCCTCACCACAATCTACAGCTCATTCCCATCTGCCTCAAAAACTCCACGTGCCCCTGTGCAATCCAGCCCTCCTGTCACTCTCTCTGCAGAGGGATGCTGATCTGCTTTTCCGTTACCAACAGCTGGATTCATTTCTTTTATGAACAGAGCCATGCAACAGTACTCCTTTACAGGTTACTTTAATTAGCTAACTACTGTATGTGTTCTGACCGGGGGAGGGGCGTGCACCTGTCGCAAGTATGGCTGTCAGAGGATAACTTTTGGGAGTTGATTCTCTATTTCCACCACGTGGGTCCCAGGGATTGAACTCAGGTCATCAGGCTTGGCAGCAAGTGCCTTAACCCACTGAGCCATCTTGCTGGCCAACAAAGTGTATTCTTTTGTATCTAGTTTCTTTGGCTCAGAGTACATTTGATATTCACCCATGGTATTGCATGTATCAGTTGGTTCTAGTGTATGTGTGTACACATGTGTACAGACATGCTCACCCGTGTGCACGTGTGTGAAGACTGACACTGGATGTCCTCCTCTATCACTTCCTACCTAATACTTTGAGACAGGCTCTCTTACTGAAGCTGTAACTGGACAGGCGTTACATCTGGGAGGCAGAGGCAAGTGGATCTCTGTGAGTCTGAGGTCATCCTGGTCTACATAGAGGGTTCCAGGCTAGTCAGGATAATGAAATCATGTCTCAAAACAACAAGACACACACACACACACACACACACACACACACACACACACACACGGCTAGACTGGTCTTTCTGGCCAGCAAGCTCCTGGGATCCAATGTCTCTGCCCCCAGGGCTGGGATCACAGGTGTGGGCTGCTATGTTCAGAGTCTGCCATGGGTGCCGAGATCCAAACTCAGGTCCTCACACCTTCGCAAGCACTTTTCCTACGTATGAGCCGTCACTCCAGGCCCTCGACTTCTTGCCTTTACATTGCTGTGTCCGTAATCCATTGTGTGGCTATGTCACTTTCTGTTTAAGACCAGGTCTCGTGTGGCCTGGGCTGGCCTTAAACTTGCCACATGGAGTTGGATGATCCTGACCTTGATTCTCCACTTCAACTTCCCACAGGCATGTGACACCAAACCCGGCTGCAAATGACATGTTTTGTCTATGTATCCACCTGTCGACAGACATCTGGGCTGTTTAAGACCACTGAGAATAGAGCTGCCGGTAGCACTCCAGTGCAAGTCTGTGTGTGGACACAGACTTACATAGTTTTTCTTACATATAGTCTTAAATAAGTATATGTCATTTGGCAACCATATGTGTTCATCTTGCTAAAGACTCAAACTAGCTTCCTTGTGCCGCCTCCATTTGGGACAGACTGTAGGCTGCTTTGCAGGCTGCATGTCCTTGCCAGTGCCTCACCATGTTTCTTAATGTGATGGCTCCGGTGGGTATCTAATGTCTTTCTGGTTTCTCGTGTGCCTACTGACCAAAGCTGAGAACTGTCCCATGTGATCTCAAGTCCCCCAGAGAGCCTCTTTATTAGGCTGCTTATCATCTCACTGTTACATTGTAAAAACCTTATATTTACACACAAATCTACAAAAGTACTTTATTTTTACCACTGGATATTCTATATACAAGTACTGAGTATTTTCCCATTCTGAATTTTACCATTATTATTATTATTAATTTTCTGAGACAGGGTTTCTCTGTGTAGCCCAGCTGTACTGGAACACACACTCTCTCTCTCTCTCTCTCTCTCTCTCTCTCTCTCTCTCTCTCTCTCTCTCTCTCTCTCTGTAGATCAGGCTGGCCTTGAACTCAGAGATCTGCCTGTCTCTGCCTCTTGAGTGCTGGGATTAAAGGTGTGTGCCATCACCGCCCAGCTCCACACTTCAGTCTTTGTGACATGTACCTTTTGTGAGTTTGTGGTTGTTTTTGAGACTCTGTAGCCTACGCTGGCCTCCAACTCATGGGAATCCTCCTGCCTGAGCTTCCAAAGTGCTGAAACTGCTGCTGTGAACCACCTCACCTGATGGTGTCCGCTCAGTTTACAAGGATGAAGACGTCGGATTCGAGTTCTTTTACTAATTCAAGCAGAGCTTTCTTTTTACAACCTGTCTTCTGTCCGCAGCGTTTTGCTTCAAACTGCTGTGTATCATTTGTGCCATCACCCTGCTTCTTGTCCCCTCGCCCCCACCCTCAGGGTGGAAATTCACTATTCTCCAGCTGCCTGGTCCAAAACAATGCATGTCTTTGATGAGCTGTGTGGAGTATAAAGGGGAAGGATAGGCTTGCCAGGTGAAATAATGTTCATGCATTAATTCTATTATACAGCTCTCTATCACAGTTTTACCGTCCACCTCCCATCCAGTGAAGGGTATAGGTTACAGGATTTTCACAATCTGACTGATATCAGGCATTATTCAGCTTTCTAATTCTTGTCAATGAGGTAGAAAGTGATACTTTGTTTTAACTTGAGTATTTCGTAAGCCTCAGAGTTTCTCTCTTCCTACGCCTAGCCTTAGGGGTTTCTTATGTCTTTACAATGCTTCTTACAATTCTTTGTCCATTTCCTATGGAGATACTGAGATGTCTTTCTGTCTCTAGACAGAGTCTGGCCTTGAACTCAGACCTAATTTTGCTGCCAACCGCCCTGGATACTGGGATTTGAGGTGTGTACCGCCACACTGGCTTCCATGCAGTTCTGGGGATCCGAGCAGGGCTTCCTGGACGCTAAGCAAGCACTCTCCCAACCGTGCTGCAACCCACTGGGGTATCTTTTTCTGACTGCACTTCTCTGCATGTCCTAAACACCAACCCTCATAAATTTCAAATGCTGATGCTTTCTTTTCTGGCATACTATCTGTATGGCTAATTCTGTCTGTGGGGTCCTTAATAACACAAAGTCTTTACTTTAATTAACGAAGCTCAACATCTTCTTCCTGTGAGTTTCTGTGATTATGTATGTTCCTTGTTTTTGTTGTTGTTTTGTTTAAAGGTCTTATGTAGCCCCACCTGGCCTTAAACTGGTTCTGTGGCTGAGGACAACTCTTCTTCCTGCACCCTCCAAGTGCTGAGACCACAGAGCCCCTGCCTAGGATGTCTGTATTAAAGGTTTTGTTTCTCACCTCTTAGACACCTAAGTTGCTCTGACTGCCAGCTTGCTTACACTAGAAGTTTCTGAGGGATGAACGAAGCACATTCCGCAGTGTCTCTGAGGGTATTTCTGGGGGGGGGGGGGCTGAGTGGGGAAGATGTGTGGGTGGCACCATCTCAGGCTGGAGGCCTGGACGGAATAGAAACGGGGGAAGGAGAAAGCAGTGGGCACCGTTCTGTTTCCTGACTGCCATGTTACCAGGGTTACACTGCCACACCTGCCCAGCCACTAACAGAAGCCTCAGAAGCAAAGAGTCAAGTAATTAATTCCTTTGTGTTACTCTTGCTCATTGTCACACTTTCTTCTAAGCGAGGGTTCTCCTTGGAATCCTTTCTTCTGAAGGTTTTCTTTTCACTGCAGGTGCCCAAGGGGACAGCCAGCCGAGTGGAACTGGGTCCCCTGGAGCTTGAGTCCCAGACACATGCAATGCGGGTCCTGGGAACCGGACCTGGGTCCTCTGCAAGAGGCAGTATATGCTGCTAACTGCAGAGCCATCTCTCCAGCCCGGACTCTGAAAGCTTGCGGCTTCTTTAAAGTCTACATCTGTGTGTGGATCTCAGGGAGGCAGTTCCCCTCAAGCGCTTTTAGTGAAACCTGTGCCCTTGCTGCTCTTGTTATCGGCCTTACTCATTAAATCCCTGTATACAGGGCTCCTGACTTTGCTTTCCAGTTTTCAAATTGTTCTTTTTTATTTTTTTTCCAGTGTTAGCATCAACACTAACATTTTTTTATTGTCTGACACTAAAAATGTCTTCCTATGTGAGAGGGCAAGAGCTCCTCCTTGCTATGGAGAGATCAATTTGGGGGCGCAGTTTCAAAGACACGGGAGGAGCTTCCTCAAGCCCAGGAAGGAAAAGGACAATGGCAAAAGACAAGAGGGCTGAGCATCATGAGTTTAGAACCTATTGACAAGGCAGTCAATAGCAAAGGAAGGAGAACAGGGAACTATCCGAATTTCCCATCACACACACCACAAAGAAAGGCGAACGATTCTGGGGCTGGGGCTCAGCTGATAGAGTAAAAGCCCTGGGTTCAATCCCCGGGACAACATAAGAAGAGGGATGGTGACACCCACCTGCAACCCTAGCATCAAAGGACATGGAGCAGAAGGATCAGTCGTTCAAAGTCACCCTCCGCTATACAGAGTTTGAGGCCTTGTCTCGAGAGGAAAAAAAAAGTTGTGATTCTAGAACAGCACACTGAAGGGTTTTCTAATGGTCCACAAACTGATCCAAAAATGCAAGTTCATTCTTGTGACACAAGGTATTACATATACTTTCGCTTTCATTCGTGATTAGACCATACCTACTTAATGGAACTCTACAGAAGAAGGAAAGACAGCTCCAGACAAAAGGGCTCTGTGTGCCACACAGGTGGGGAATCGGACTCCTAGACACCAAGTACTGAGTGCAGACCTGTCTCCACTCAGGACCAACTCACTTAAAACTCAGTTTTCCCATGGAGAGAGGTGGTGCATGCCTTTAATCCTTGGGAGGCAGAAGCAGGCAGATCTCTGTGGGTCTGAGGCCAGCCTGGTCTATATAACCAGTTCCAGGCCCACCAAGGCTCATGAGATCCTATATCTAAACAAACATAAATTTCAAACCCCGAGTTTTCCCATCTGTAAGACTAGGTAAGAATGATCCAGACTTTACAACTCCAGGTATGTGATCTCAAACACGGCATTAATAATGTGTTAAGCCTCATGAATGCCAGCTTTAAAATGTGGAGGTACTACCAAACACACCTAATAGTGATAAAGCATGCGTGCAAGATGGGCGTGGTGGCACACATGCTGGTTATCTCTGAACCAGGGAGATGGAGGCAGAAGACAAGGAATTCAAGATTGTTCTCAGCTACAAAAATCAAGTTTGAGGCCAGCCTGGGCTACATAAGACCCCATTCTCACCAAAAAAAAAAAAAAAAAAAAACGTAGGAAGCATCAACTTAGCTCCAAAACCATGACTCGTCAGCATAGTTTAGTGGGGGCTGGAGAGATGGTGTGCATTTATGAGCACTAGCTGATCTTCCAGAGGTCGCAGGTACAACTCCCAGTACCTACATGGTGGCTGTCTTAGTCAGTGTTCTATTGCTGTGAAGAGACACCATGAATACATCAATTCTTACAGAGGAAAACATTTAATCGGGGCTGGTTTACAGTTCAGAGGTTTAGTCCATTCTCATCATGATGGGGAGCATGGCTGCACACAGGCAGACATGTACTGGAGAAGTAGCCAAGAGTTCTGCATCTGGGTTGGCAGGCAGCAGGAAGAGATTGTGACACTGGGCCTGGCTTGAGCATTTGAAACCCCAAAGCCCACCTCCACAGTGACACTAAGGCTACACTACCCCAACAAGGCCACACCTCCTAACAGTGCCACACTCTCTGGTGACCAAGAACCAAATATTTGAGCCTATGGGGGTCAATCTTATCCAAACCACCACAGTGGCTCTTGACTGTAAGTCCAGTTCCAGACAATCTGCCCGCTCACACATGTTCAGTACAACTACAATTCCTTTCTGGATAAGCAGACTACAGAGTTAGTGACAACCAACTCTGTGTCCCATTAGCATCTACAGTTGCTTTCATTTTTTTTTTTCTTTTTAATGTTATTATGTACACTACTGGCATGTATGCCTGCTGGCCAGAAGAGGGCACCAAATCTCAATATAGATGGTTGTGAGCCACCACGTGGTTGCTGGGAATTGAACTCAGGACCTCTGGAAGAGCAGCCAGTGCTCTTAACCTCTGAGCCATCTCTCCAGCCCCTCATCTTTCCTTGTAAACAGTTGTAGAGGTCACTGGTGCATCCATCTTCGTTCCCTGTTTCTTTAGCAAGTAAAACTGCTGCTAGCTTTATTTCTTTGGCAAGTAGAATCTGATTGAACAGTATGTATGTTTAAACTTGTGAATGTGAGGTGCTGGTTAAGAGCACTTGTTCTTATACTGCACTTGGGTTTGATTCCCAGCAACCACATGGCGGCTCATAACCGTCTTCAACTCTAGATCCACCGGATCTGACGCCCTTTTCTGACCTCTGTAGACTACAGGCTTGTAAGTGGTGCACATGTAACCAAGTAGGCAAAACACTCATAAACACAAGAAAAATACAAATTTAAAGAAATTTACTCAAGTTCTTAATATATATTAAAATATAAGTTTAAGTGTGGTCGTGTGTGCCTATCCTACCAGTGCTTGGGAGGCTGGGGTGGGAGAATTACTTAGGCCCAAGAGCTGTGAATAGCTGAGGCAACATAGTGAGGCTGTGACACAATAAATAAGCAAATGAATAGAAATAAACAATTTAAAACATATTTTTAAAAAATCTCTATCATGGCTGCTGAACTTTTGGACCGGGGCCTGCTGGGAACAGGACTTCTAAAAGGCAAACATGTCTGGAAGGCTATGGTGCAAGGCCACTTTTGTTGGCTGCAAGCGAGGTCTCCGGGACCAAAGATAGCACACAGTTCAAAGATGTTTATGCCGGAGATGAAACTAGAGATGTGCTTATGTGTATAAAGCCAAAAACAACACAGTGAGTCCTGGAGGCGAACCAAACAAAACCAGGGTGATCTGGGGAAAGGTAACTTGGGCCCATGGAAACAGAGGTATGGTTCATGTCAAATTCCGAAGCAACCTTCCTACAAAGGCTCCTGGGCACAGAATCTGTGTGAGGCTGTGCCCATCCCAGATTTAAATTAATGAAAAACAAATAAAGAAAAGTGGATTTGTAAAATAACAAAAACAAAACCCTCTACCATATATACTGAAAACATGTTCTTCGTTATTTGTCTTAACTTTGCTTAAAATTTTACAATTTCTTTCATATAGAAAATTTAATAGACAAGAATAACATTTTCCTCTTTTATGATTCCTGACCTTGATGTCATGTCAATGAACTCTTTCCAGCCTTCATATTACGCTCTTTACAGCCTTGATATGGAACTGATTTTTGCGTGAGACACGAGAAGGATTTAACTTGAAATTTCCTAACCAAATCAGGTGACTGAGAAGAAAGTAGGAGAATCCATCTCTGCCCTTGGATCTTGGGCCCTGACTCCCAGGACAACACTTCGGTGCCCATTTCCTGCTAGTAACAGATCTGCCGCCTTCTTCCTACACAGGTGCTGCCATTTCACTAGAGTGGCTTCAGAACAGACTTCGATGGCTGGAAGGGTAAGTCTCTTGTTTTATATAATTATTATTATTACTATTACTTTCAGTTTAAAAAAATAGGATTTGGAGAATTGGCCCAGCAGTTAGGAGCACTTGTTGCTCTTACAGGGGACCTGGGTTCGATTCCTATCACCTAAATGAGCGTACAACACCTGTAAGTGCAGTCCCAGGAGACCCTATGCTGTCTTCTGACCTCCTGTGAACACCAGGCACACGTGTGCACTTACATGCAGACAAAATGTTCATGCATATGAAATAGTACTATTAATAAATCTTAAAAAAAAAAAGAAGTACATTTATTTTGTGTGCATGTCTATGCATGCCACTGTATACATGTGGAGGTCAGAGGAGTCTGTTCCCCCCTTCTCCCACGCAGGTGCTGAGGATCCAACTCAGGTCCTCAGGCTTGGCGGCAAGCACCTTTACTCACTGAGCCATCTTGCCAGCCCTAATTCTTTCTTTTAAAACAAAGATTTTAATGAAATATATTTAATTTTTTTAAAAACTTAAAAATAAAATTCATATTTAACGAGACGGGGCTTCTGATTTTTTGGCAAATATTACACTTTGTGTGGGCATGACCTCAAACAAGATGGACAGCATTTTAGCATCCCAGGAAATCCCTTCAAGTTCCCATAGTCCTCCACGTGAATCAGCCACTGATATAAATCTCTCCAGCCAAGGACTAGTGGCTGGTTCCCGGTCACTGCTAAGCAATGTTCCACTGTGTGTTTTCACTAACAGAAACTGAGGGTGCTTTCAGCACCTGTAATGTTAATACATCTGCCACAGACATTTGTTTCCAAATCTTTCTCCACAAGTTCTCAATTCTCTTGAGTAAATGGTTACAGACACAGATGCATGCACGCTTCTTACAAGTTGTTTTCTACGTTTGAGATGCCCCAAACTTTGAAGACTGCCTTTCTGGGAGCTCTGTCGGCCTTGTGAGAGTGGGCCCACAGGAGGTCTTGCTCTCGGTTGAGACCTTGACACTTAAAGCATGGCTTTTCAGTGCCTCAACTGGGATGTGTGGTGTCCTTCTGTATGCTGCGAATAGAGTATGTTTTGCTTTTATTGGTTGATAGATAAAGCTGACGTGGCCAATGGCCAGGCAGAACAGAACTGGGGGGGGGGGGGCTCAAACAAAGATACAGAGAGAAAGAAGGCGAGGTCAGGGAGATGCCATGTAGCCTCCAAAGAAGCAAGATGTGACAATTCATTAGCTTCATGGTAATCCATAAACTAATAGAAATGGGTTCATTTAGCCAGAAAGTGGTGGTGAATATCTTTAATCCTAGCACTCGGGAGTTCAAGGCCAGCCTGGTCTATAAAGTGAGTTCCAGAACAGCCAGGGCTATTACATAGAGAAACCCTGTCTCAAAAAACCAAAACCAGAACAAAAAAAAAAAAAAAAAAAAAAAAAAACAACAACAACAAAAAGTTAATTTAATTGTGAGAGATAGTCAGTAATATGTCTGAGCCATTGGCCAATTTTAATTAATATTAAGACTCAGAGTGGTTATTTGGGGACTGGCAAGCGGAACAGCTGATGCCTGGTGTTGAGAGTTTTCCACTGCAAGGTCAGGGATTCCAATATCCTAACCTCAATTTTCCTCATCACCCCTGCTCTGCCACCTCTCTCTCCTTATGTCATTCTAGGGCCTGCATGTAACAGCTCAGACTCTCTGGAATCCTTCCACGGATGCCTGATTCCCCTTTTCAGATGCCCCAGTGCTGCTCTGGGTACCTCTGACTGGCAGAGACCACCACAACCTGTCCCACCAGGACCTCTGAACGGGGGTGGTGCACTGGCAGGAGGCTGGGCGGCTATGCTCAATGTGTTCCTTAGCTACACCTAGTGTCCATTGTTTGACATAGCCCTTTTGTTTATTTTGTCCATGAGAACAACTCTTTATAGAGCTAAAGCTACTTTGGACCCCACTTACTCTCCTGTCACAGGGAGTGGAATGCCTAAGCCAGGACAAAAAACACCATTCTCCACTTCGCTTTCTGAAAAGATTGCTTTGATTATCTGCGTGTGTCTATCTGTGCGCATGTGTGTAGGGGTACTCAAATTGGCCAGAGGGGTGTTGGATCTGCAAGAGCTGGAGTTACAGGTGGGTGTGAGTCACCCAGTGTGGATGCTGAGAACTGAACTCTGGTCATTTGTCCTATCCCTATTAGCTCACTTCAGCCTGTCCTTCTGAAACATCACACACAATTTCCAACTGACTTGCTCCCTGAAATTTTCAACAGCAATCGGCTCAGCAGGATGTATTTTAGAGCCTTCTGTTATGATCCTTCGCAAATATGAAACTGAAGGGATTTAGTAAAATTGATAAACACAGTGGCAGGGAATTTTAAAGATCCCATCACAGGAAAAAAATCCTGGAAGGTCCATTTCATTAATAAGAAATGACCGAAATTTAAATTAATATGCATAGTTTCCATGAAACAGGACACTGGAACCATTTCTAAGAACAGACACCTACCACTTGGCCAGAACAATGGCCCGGATAAACAATCAGGGTAAGAGAAACTCAAGTACTTTATCCCCACTTGGGAAAGAATAAACGAAGGACTCCTAAAGCTTTCTAACCCTGACGACTATGTTGGTTTGCTTATCAATTAACAAAAATAACTGTGCAAAAGACAGATGTGTATAGTTACATCATATTATAAATATAATTCTACAGTTTTTAAGTGTGGTAACTTGAATGTAATTGACCCCCATAATCTCAGGGAGCAGCACTATTAGGGGGTGTGGCTTTGTTGGAGTGGGTATGGCCTTGTTGGAGGAAGTGTGTTACTGTAGGGGTGGGCTTGGAGGTTTCCTATGCTCAGGATAGATACCACCCAGTGTCTCAGTTGACTTTCCTGCTGCTTGCAAGATGTAGGAGTCTCAGCTACTGTCTGCCTGTATGCTGCCATGTTCCCACCATGATAATAATGGACTAACCTTCTGAAACTGTAAGTGAGTCACCTCAATTAAATATTTCTTTATAAGAGTTGCCGTTGTCATGTCTCTTCGCAGCAATAAAAACCCTAAGATAGTATGTGTATTTGTGTACGTGTGTGTGAATGTATGTGCATGCATGCATGTGTATATGTGAATGAATTAGACATATGAGTGTGTGTACGTGTCTAAAAATGTGTATGTATATGTGTGTATATGTATGCATCCGTGTATGTGTTCATTAGTATATGTGTATAAGAGTGTGTACATGAATATATATGTGTATTATATATGTGTATGCATGCATGTGTATGTGTGTGAGTACATGTGCATATGTGTATATATGTGAGTGTATGTGTGTCAGTGGGTGTGCATGTGTGTATGTGTATGTATGTGTATATGTGTGCAAGCATGTGCGTGTATATATGTATATGTGTGTGCGTACAGTGCTGGGGTTGCATGTTAGGCCAGAACTTTACCAGTAGCCATGATCCCAGCTCCTTTCATATATTATTTCAATTTTGAGACAAAATCACAGTAAGTTGCCCAGACTAGCCTTGAACTCACTATGTAGCTCAGCAGATCTTAAGCTTTTGATCCTTTTCTTTAAAAGTTGGGTTTTCAAGACAGGGTTACTCTGTGTAGCCCTGCCTGTCCTAGAACACACACTGTAGACCAGGCTGGCTTTGAACCTGGAGATGCACCTGCCTCTGCCTCCAAATGCAGGGATTAAAGATGTGTGCCGCCACCACCAGTGAGCTTTTTTTGATCTTTTTGTGTCAGCCTCCTGAGTAGCTAGGACTTGGACCATAGGCTCAGCTTATTTACTTTAGAAACAGTGTCTGGGCATGGAGCCCAGATGGCTTCAGCTTCCCAGCTATTGGGCTTGTGGATATCACAACACCTAGTTCCCATGCTATTTTTTGTCTGTTATAACTTCTCTAAAACATTTTATTAATTTTTTGTTTGTTTGTATTTCTGAGTCAAGGACTCAACTGTGTAGCCCTGGCTGGCCTGGCTCCCTTTGTAGATGCACAGAAATCTGCCTGCCTCTGCCTCCTAGTGCTGGGATTAAAGGACTGTGCCAGGACACCTGGCTTTTAAATTATTTTTAATGGTGTGTGTGTGTATTTGTGTGAAACTCAAGAGACCAAAAGCATCTGATTTCCCAGAGCTGGAATTGAGCCACCTGACATGGTGTTGAGAACTGAACTTGGGTCCTCTGCAAGAGCAACAAGCTCTTTGAACCACTGAGCCATCTCCCTAGCTCTGTAGATAACACTTGATAAAATAGGTTGATAACTAGGCTAATCTTAAACCACTCTTTGAACGTAAGCATCAGACCCAGGCCTTTGGTATATGTGTTTATCATAAGCTGCCCAAAGCAAAGTAGTTTGCACCCTCTACAATATGCCTTGTAATTGAGGGGACCACAAAACTTCTACCTGGAAGATACTCACGCCTTTAATTCCAGCACTTGGAAGGCAGAGGCAGTCAGCCCTCTGTGATTTTGAGGCCAGTCTGGTCTATATCATGAGTTCAAGGCCAGACAGAGCTACATAGAGAGACCCTGTCTTTAACACACACACACACACACACACACACACACACACACACCAACCCCTAACGAGGCAACCAGCTTGCCTCTGTTTGCTGAGTGAAGGCCCCTCTCTGCCTTGGTAGCCTACCTAGGCTTGCCCCTCTTCCTGATACTACAATACAGATATGCCACAGTGAGATGAACTCAACAGCTTGTTCCAAGCCAAATATCTAAGCTTCAGAGAGAGAATATCAGGAACACTGTGGGTACTGGTTAATCAGCTCACAATATAAAAGACAGCTGGTGGTAACTAGGAATTAATCACCCAGGCCCACAGACATCGTGGTGGCTGTGAACAGCTGCTACCTCGACCTAACTAACATCCCTGTCTCCTCCTCAACCTCCTCTCCCCCTGAAATCCTCTTTTTCTTTTTTGAGCCAGAGTCACTAGGTGACACAAGCTGTTCTGGACTTCTCTAATGTAGACCAGACTGGCCTCGAACTCAAGGAGCTCTGCCTGCCTCTACCTCCCAAGTGCTGGGATTGCTGCATGGGCCACCACCCCCCAGCTTCTATCTTCTTTTAGAGGGCATCTCCCTCTCTTTACTTTCCTCTAATTCCCTCCTTTGCTCTTCACTACCTCTGAGACCCTTTTCTCTCTATCAAGTAGAAAACAATTAAATTCTCTCTTCAGTATTTGTTATAGTTTTCAATATGAGAAGGAAAGTCAGAGTTCAATTCCAGCTT
Source organism: Phodopus roborovskii (assembly GCF_943737965.1). NCBI lineage: Eukaryota > Metazoa > Chordata > Mammalia > Rodentia > Cricetidae > Phodopus > Phodopus roborovskii. The sequence goes on from NW_026126448.1 coordinate 8,352,757, forward strand.
AATTACGCACTGAGGTCTGTCCAACTGGAAAATGAAGATCAATGACATCTTCACAGTATTAATTAAATTCGATGAAATAAAATGTATATGTTGTCTGGCTGGATGCCTGATATTATGGGTCTTCTTCCATAATGCTAATTCCTTTTTACTTCTCTAGGAAAATGTTTAGTCCTGATTTATGACTTCAATGGAAAAACAGAAGGCCTCTGTTCCTTGCACAGGTTTTCCACTGAGATGGGATCACTGTCCAAAATTCTACACTGTCTGAGATAAAGGCTCCTTACCTTGGAGTACTCAACCTCAATTCTAAAATAAATCAGGGCAGAAAAATTTGAATAACTTCTTGAAATACAAAGTAATGATATTACAAACTAAGCCTTTTTTTTTTCTTTTTTCTTTTTTCTTTTTTTTTTTTAAACAGGATGGCCTTGAATTCACTATGTGGTCAAGGATGACCCTGAACTTCTGATCCCGACTTCACCTCCTGAGTACTATGATTATAGATATGAGCCACCATGACTAGTTTTATTTGGTGCTGGGCGTTGTGCATGCTAGGTAGGCACTCCACCAACAGAGTCCAGCCCCAGCCCAATCTAAACATTAAGAGGCACAAACATTCAATACAAAGCAATAAAGATTTAACATGGTAGTTTAAATTTCAGCTTAAAATTACTCAAGTAGTTTAGACCATGTGAGAAATGCCCAGTCTACTTTACAGCAACAGCTGCCGTACTAGGTAGGGCCTTATACAGTAGCTAGCCAGTCGCCAGCTGCATCTTCTACTGAATTTTAACTGTGCCCTAGAGACTGACCCTACTCTCTAGACTAGTTAGTTATACACTGTCCATAAAATTAAAACGGATTTGGAGAAGACACATCACTGGGAATCCATCTAGTCAATGCAATGTCTCCTAAACCAGGCTAAGATGAAACAAAATGGCCATGGGGGTTCCCTGCATGATGCTTCAAGCTGCAGACAAGACTGGAAAAGACAATTAATTGTGGGTATCAAGTAATGTCATCCCCTCAACTGCACGCCTGTAACTAGGAGGACATCCAGGAACAGAAACCAGAGCAGTCAGGCCATGAGGGGCACACTGTGTCACACCTAAGACCAAACACTCATATGGAGAGAAGGATTGGGAGTTGCTGGGTCACTAGTATTCTGGTTAGATGAAAGTTCAATACCAAAGGGCTCAAAAGATGAAGGAGATCGTTTCCTCAGGGGAAAATAAAACAAAGACAATATATGAAATGGAAAATGCAAGGAAAAGATAAAGATGAATGTTCTGAGAGCAGAAAAGTAAACCAACTTCAAAACCAAACTGCAAGGTGACAACTGAGAAGTAAGGGTGGGGGGCAATTGACTATTTCAAAAAGACAAGAGCCTTCAGGAACTAGAAATCCTGTCTGTGATTTGAACCGAAGAACAGCACATTCTCATCGAGCTCAAAAAGGAAACTGAGGTTTGCCACAGCATGCAGGTTGACGTGGGGGAGCGGAAGCAGCGACTGGACAGTGGGAGATGTCTATGCCTACTCCCCGCAGGCACGGCAGCGATACGCACGCAGCATGGCGGCTACGGGAAGCGACAGGCTTGGCATGCACTACAATAACTATACTTACTGGAGTCTTCCCACTGGAGCAAGTGCAGCTTCCAAGCAGAATAATACAAAAATCCCAGGACCAGGAAGAGGCAGAGGGCTAGCAGCAGATTGCGCACAAATACCAAGAGTCCCATCTTCACATGGTTTACAATGTCCTACATGACCTAAAAACAAAAACGGAAAGCCAGTAAGATGTAAAGCTATCATCATCCTTACACATATGTGAAGAAACTACAGAGATGGTTTCCAAGTGAAGAGCAATCACTGAGTCATGGCGAGGCACCTGTCTCAAGGGAACCTTCCGGATTGTTCAGCACTGAGTCATCCGTGACTTCACCCATGCCAACCGCCAATGGTGGGCAACTATAAGCTCTCAAATAATTATATATTTGGTTTGGGTCTGTTTTTAGACACAGGGTTTCTCTGTGTAACAACCCTGGCTGTCCTGGAACTCTCTTTGTAGACCAGGCTGGCCTGGAACTCACAGTGATGTACTTGCCTTTGCTTTCCAAGCCCGGCTGTAAAAGTTGATTTTTATTCCATATGGTTTTTGTGGCTGTTGTTGTTTTGGGGAGAGGGGTTGGGAGACAGAGTTTTTCTGTATTGCTTTGCAACCTGTCCTGAAACTAGCTCTGTAGACCAGGCTGGCCTGGAACTCACAAAGATCCGCCTGCCTCTGCTTCCCAAGTGCCACCACTGCCCGGCTTATTGCATATGTCCTGAGTGTTTTGTTTTTTTTTTTTTTTTTTTTTTGTGTGTGTGTGTGTGTATGTGTGTGTGTGTGTCTGTGTCTGTGTGTGGGTCTGCATGTGTGTGTATGTACATGCACCATGTGTGTGCTTAGTGCCTGCAGAGGCCAGAAGAAGACATCAGATTCCCTGGAACTGGAGGTACAGATGGTTGTGAGCTGTCATGTAGAATCCGAACCTGGGTCCTCTGAAAAAGCAGCCAGTGTTCTTAATGACCCAGACAATTCTAGCCTCTCAATTCTTTAAAAAAAAAAAAAAGACTTTTAAAAGCTTTATTCATGCTTATTTATGGGTTATCTACATGCCTGTATGTACACCACATGTATTCAGGTGCCAGGGAAGCCAGGAGAGGGTATCAGGTCCCCTGTAACTGGAATTACAGCCAGTTGTGAGCAGCCCAATGTAGGGGCTGCGAACCCAATCTGGGTCCTCTAGAAAAACAATACATGTTCTTGACCACTCTAGCCCTTTTAAAATTACATATATACTGGTGTGTGTAGTGGGGCAGATGCAAGTATTAGTGCAGGTGCCTCAGGGGTCCAGAAGAGGGCCTCAGATTCCCCCAGAGCTGGAGTTATGTGGGGTGTGGAAAGCGAAGTTCAGCCCTCTGTAAGAGCAGCAAGGCACTATTAACCACTGACCTCAAGTAAATTACATCATATGCCTTCCCACCGTCACTACCCTCGTCCATGCCTTTACTATGCTCCGGCAAAACAGTTTATATTTTCTGCATCCATTTTGCACACAGTACCATTGGTCTGTTTTGTGTTGCTCAAGACAGGGGTCTCTTTACACAGCCTAGGCTGACCTAGAACCTGCTGGTATAGTCCAGACTGGCCCCTTCTGTCTCAGCCTCTGGAGCATAAACCACCATGCCCAGCTCATAACCATTTCTAACATAAAAATCTGGAAAAGTTGCTGCCATGCTTAAACTCCCTTAAATTCATTTTCTTTTGCTGCTAAAACAAGGTTGGGGCAGACTAAACAATTTACTGTAAAACACATTTATTATCTCAGCATCCTGAAGGCCAACATCCACTTACTGAGTAGCTCAGCCAGGACCTTAGTATACAGTCATGTGAGTCCGAGCCAGAGCGTCTGGGCTGCACACTTCCAGAAGCCCCGGAAAAGAACCTGAGTCCATGCTCACTCCAGCTGCTGCCTGAATCGTGTCCCTACAACTGCCCCCCTTGCAGGCAGGACCAGTCCTTGCTCCGGTATTTCTCCAACTTTCTCCATGGTCCCCATCGGTCGTGGAGGCTAACCCTCTCTGACTTCTGCTTTGCCCTCTGTAGCAGATTGCTTCTGCTTTCAGTTGGAGAAATTCCTCCACTTTTCAGGGTTCCTGTGTTATACTGAGCCCATCTACCTAATCCAGGCTAAATTTCTGCTTTAAAGGTCCATAATCTTCCCTCTATCTAGAAAGAGCCTCTGCCAAGTCACGTAACATATTCATAGGCTCCACCATGCAGGGTGCAGGCATCTTCAGGGACCATTCTACCTAACAGAACTCTCGTTCCATTCTAAATTCTTCTAAAGCCACTGCTCTATAGCGTAAGTCCCCTGCCTTTTCACGCTTCCCCTGCTCCTCACACCCTCACCAGTGCCCCATGCATTAGCCATTCTCTGAACGCTGCCTCATTTCCCTTCCCACGGCCTGTATGGAACCCATTTCCCACCATTTTGCTATATACCCTTTGCTACAAACTCCACTATAACCATGGTCAAGAAGACCTGCCTGGGTCAGACCCCACCTCCCAGTCCCAATCACTTAGCCCAGTTACCAAGTAACATGAAAAAGACACTATGTATAAGTATTAATAATGGGCCAGTGAGATGGCTAAGAGGAGAAGGTGCCTGCGGCTATGCTTGAAACCTGAGTTCACTCCATGGGACCCACATGGTAGAGGAGAGAACCGACCCTAATGAGCTGTCTGTCCTCTGACCTCCACACATGCTATGGCATTTCCATCCAGCCCCAACATACACAGTATAGAAATAAGTGTAATAGCCGGGCAGTGTTGGTGCACACCTTTAATCCCAGCACTCGGGAGGGAGGCAGAGGCAGTTGGATCTCTGTGAGTTCGAGACCAGGCTGGTCTACAGAGCTAGTTCCAGGATAGGAAAAAAACAACAAGATAAAACAAAACAAACAAAAACCAAGGGGCTGGAGAGGTGGCTCAAAAGAGCACTGGCTGCTCTTCCAGAGGTCTGGGTTCAATTCCCAGCAACCACATGGTTGCTCATAACCATCTATAAGATCTGGTGCCCTCTAGAACACTTTATACATAGTAAATAAATAAAATCTTTTAAAAAAATAAAAAAGAATAAGTGTAATAAAAATTTAAGTATTAATAACAAAGTGATAAAAAGATAATTTGCAGATGATGGAATGGTCCACTTAGGAGACCTTTTCCCTTACAAATGAGAAAGACATCAGAATGAATGGGTAGTTCAATAAAGTAGGTGATTATTGAGGCAAAAAAAAAAAAAATTACTGCACAAAAAAAGTTAAGAGCTTCTTTAAAAAGCATGCCAAAAATATACAATCAGAAAGCATAAGATAAGGGGCTGGAGAGATAGATGGCTCAGAGGTTAAGAGCACTGACTGCTCTTCCAGAGGACCAGAGCTCAATTACCAGCACCCACCTGGCAGCTCACAACTGTCTTTCATTCCAGTTCCAGGGGACCTGACCCCCATGACAAAACACCAATGCACACAAAGTAAAAAGAAAAAGACAAAAAGGAAATGTAGATGAAAAAAAAAAATCCCATTCACCATGGCAACAAACTCTACAAAGTACTTAAAAATGAACTTGGGAAGAAATGAACAAGACTTTCGCCAGAGAACACATCCGGCCAGAGCCATTAATGTAGCATGATCCTCTTGAGAGGATGCACACATGAAGAGGCGGGTGTGTGCACAGAGAGGCCAGACACGGGGCTCTCACTGACCCTGCAGCCCCTCATCAGCTGGACTGTCCGCCCAGCAAGCTCCGAGCTCCTCCTTGGTCTCTCAGAGCTGGGATGATGACTGAGAACTTGCTTCCTGCGTGGGTACTGGGAATCAAACACGGCTCCTCATGGCCTGTGCTGCTAACTGCCGCCCCAACCCCGGAATACAACAACTTCTTAAAGGAGGCTGTCAATGCAGGAAATACATCATTTCTCTAGAAAATTGCTTTAATTCTAGTCAAAATCCATATTAATTTTTTGCACTTGGTTCTAATTATTTGAGTTTGTTCCCCCAAAATAACCTTAAAAAAAAAAAAAGTAATTCTTGCATGTGCAGGTATGTGTGTGCTTACGTGCATGCTTGTTCATGTATGTATGGTGCACATGCACACGACTGCATACGCATGTGTAAGAGTAAGGATGATCTCAAGCAACATTCTCCTATTTTTTGAGAAAGTGTCTCTCATCAGCTTGGAGCTCACTCAACAGCCTAGTCTGGCTGGATAATGGTCCAGGCACTGATCACCAGAACGGCTGGTCAATGGTTTAGGCATTTGTCACCAGCCTCTGCCTCTGCAGCCCTGGGGTAACAAGGGCACACCACTACACACCACAACACCTGGCTTTCTCTGTATGGGTTCTGGGCTGGAACAGAGGTCTTTATGCTTGCAAGATCTGTACTTGGCTAACTGAGCCATCACTCAACCCTTTTTTATTTTGTTTTTCAAGTTCTCATGCATGTATAAATTGTACTTGAACGCATTCTGCCTCATCCCTTTATGTGTCCTTTATGTTTTAACCCCACTAGTTAGCCCCTTTTGCCCATTACAGTTTCATTTCTACTGTCCGGTCACATAAACAAACATGATTTCATACCTTCATATAAAGTCTAGAAAGTACAACTGAGAGAACACATATGACAGTTATCTGAAACTTTTAAAATGAAAAAGAGAAAGTGAAGCCGTATGGGGAGTAGCCAGACTTAGCTTCGTATATATCCTCCCAACATTTCAACAGCAGGTGTGAGAAACTCGCCCAGCCAAGCTGCAGGCATACCGCAACAGTGGACACCAGCAGAGTCCTCTAACCTGACTCTACTCTGCTAACAAGTGGGCTTGAGGCTGGAGAGATGGCTCAGTTGTTAAAAGCACTTACAGAGGACCTCAGCCTGGAGATAGCATCAGCTCCCATAGGTGGAGAGCAAAGTCTCATCAACCCATGCCAGATGCCAATCACAGCCCCAGCCGGATTTCCCAGTACTTCTGACCCAGGGGCTACAAATCAGGGTTCTCCTGACTCCTGCCTAGGTTCCATTCATTGGTTGGACTGGCTCACAAATCCCAAAGAAACACTTGCATTTAGCAGTTGATTGTAAGACATTACAAAGGATATAGATGAAGACACATGTTAGGTCACATAAAGGACAGGGGACACAGGGTTCCCATGGCCTCTGCAGCTGGCACCCCAGGAATCTTCCCCTGTTTATCCTCACCCTTTCATGTTTTGTGGGATTTTGTGTACATGGACCAATGTTTACACTATGGCCATTGGTATCCAACTTCATATCCCTGAGAAGTCTAGGGAGTGAAACTAAAGGTCCCAGCCCTTCACTCCTACCTCAGGCTCTTCAGAAAAAGTAAACTTCAATGAGAAGGGTCCTGTTTGAATATGTGGGTCACTGTCGGTGGAACTGTTTGGGAAGGATTAGGAGGTGTGGCCCTGTTGAAGGCAGTGTATTACTCAGGGTGGGCTTTAAGGTTTAAAAAAAACTCAAGCCATTCCCAGTGTTCCTCTCTCTGCCTCAGTGTCTCACGGTGTAAGCTCTCAGTAACTGCTCCAGAGCCATGCCTGTCTGTCTGATGCCATGCTCCCTGCCATGATGATCACGGACTAACCTTCCAAAAGTGTAAGCCTCAAATTAAATGCTCTCTTTTCTAAGTTGTCTTTATCATGGTGTTTTATCACAGCAATCGAAAAGATGATAAGACAAGCAGCCTCCATCCTGCAGCCACAGAGTAGCTGCCAGCTTTCATCAGGACACTAGCATACACCGAGAGGCTACTTCAGACATTCTGAAGATTTTAGGAGTTACATTGCCAGGAGACAGAGGTGAAGATCAAACAAACATATGTGTCACAATGTCTCCAATGAAAATTAACTTCTCTCCTATCAAGACTAACTCCAAGCTGTAATTATTAAGAGACATGGGACAAAACAAACACTATGGAACCATTAGTGAATTCTAAAAGTGAGACCCCTCAGACAGACACACAGGCACATAAGCATGAGTTTATCTATACACGTATATGTACATTTATTTGATACTAGACATATACATATGAAGACCTGAGAGGTACCATAATCGTTATGCTGGCTGTTCCTAGGGAACAGGATGGGGTGTGACACGTGCATCCTTGGGAGGCTTCTGTTTTCCCGTTTATATACTTCAGAAATTATATTTGTTGTGAGTCACAGTATTGCCTCCATAAATGAAATTTACAATGTTTCTTTTTTTTTATTTTAGCTTTATTTTATGTGCATTGGTGTGGTGGTGTCAGATCCCCAGGAAATGCCATATGGGTGCTGGGAATTGAACCCGGGTCCTCTGGAAGAGCAGCCAGTGCTCAGTGCTCTTAACCACTGGAGCCATTTCTCTAACCTCGAAATTTACAATGTTTCTACACCTTAATTCTGCTCTGCAGCAAACAGTGAGGAGCCTATACAGGGGACCAGTGTGATGGTTCAGCAGGTGGGGCTGCTTGCTGCCACACCTGGCAACCTGAGTTCAATCCCAGAGAGCTATACAGTAGAAGGAAAGAACCGGACTTTTGCAAATTGTCCTCTGACCTCCATGTGTGTGTGTCATAGCATGCACACATATAACTATTACTTTAAAACCAGTCCTGTGCAGGCATGCCCATCAGCCACACAGATTTTAAAGCTAAAATTAACAACAGTTCCAACACCCAATTAGCAAGGAAGCCACGAATCTTGGGCTCTTTGCAGCGTTGTCTGCTGGGCCTTGACAGGAAGCACACTGAACACACAGAAGGGATCTCGGAGGAGGTGTGATGGCAGGGTTTTGTAAGCTGTGTGGGTAGGGTTTAAAAGCGATGTTGGGAGACTAGCAAGGGCAGGAGGCTGCTCCTTCTCTCCTGAAAGGATAAGAAGAGAGAAAGGTGTCCCGGCAGCTATGAAAGAGCTGTTGGGAGAAGACAGGGAGAAGGAGGAGGGATGAAGGGCATAGCTTCTACTAGAACAGTGGGCAGCAGCAGTGGGGTGATAAAAAACAAACAAACAAAAAACCATGCTAACTTCTCGCTCACCCTTGGATCTGCTCTTCTGCCAGTTTTGTCAATCAATCCCAAATGGAAGCCAGAGAAAAAGGAAGTGTGGTGATGTGATTCACAGAGGCCAGTCATAGCACACAGGGGAAAGCTGAACACTGGACCCTCAAGGGCAGGGGGTAAATGGTAAAAAGCAAAACAGGATGCACCAGACAGGGAGAATGAAGCGCAGGGCGTGCAAGAACATGGACGGACCTGTGTCTAGAGCACACTGCTACGCAGAAACAAACGACCTACGGGGAGAGACAGTATGCATATGCACAGCCTCACTGGGGCAACCACAAATGGGGATGCCTGAGATTTAAACATTAGGTGGGCTTGAGGCTGGAGAGATGGCTCAGTTGTTAAGAGCACTGGCTGCTCTACAGAGGACCTCAGTTTGGCTCCTAGAGCCCACATGGCAGCTAACATCTGTCTGTAACTCCAGTCTCAAGGGAGCCAGAATTCTCTTCAGACCTCCAAGGGCTCCTGTGTGCACATGGTGCATATAAATTCACACAGGGATGTGTACACACACACACACACACACACTAAATAAATCTTTAGAAATTAAGTGGATTTGGAGTAGTGTTTTTCACAGTCTATTTATTCATATATTCATTTTCAGTCCTTATAAAGTGAAATAGAAACCAGAGACTCTGTAGGTCCTGTCCTTTGTAGGCTTTCCCCAGCTGCCATTTCAGTTTTTGAGTCGCAGTCTCTCACTGAACCTAGGCTGGCTGGCCAGCAGGTCCCAGGGCTGGGATTAAAAACACAAGGCCCAACACCCAGCTTTCCCTGTGGGTGATGGAGGGCAAGTTCAGGTCAGTTCAGGTCCTCATGTTTGCACAGCAGAGCTTTATCAACCAAGCCACCACCCCGGCCCCAGGTACCTGAACTTGTAGTAGCACAATGGACTCTATCTTCACTGAGAACAAAAAGAGGTAAAAATGTAAGGAATAATCGATCCGCCTAACCAAAACGCAAGTGAATCTTAGGAGGCTTTCCTTTCAGAGCCGGGAGCTATGGCAGCAGTGTGGCCTCAGTCAGAACAGCCAGGCGGTGACCACAGCCTCATGCTCGGGCACACACAAGACAGTCTGTGAATCAATCTAACAGAGTTACCCCTTTAATCGAGAAAGAGTTCACGAGCAGCATGTGTCACAGACACAGCAAGAAACAGGGCCTCCCTAGCCTGTGTGAGCCCCTGGGTCCCATTCCCAGGACCACAGGAACAAACAAAAACCCCGTATGTACATGTCCTCACTGGCACAGGTCCTTTCAGGGACTGAGCTGGGCAGTACATGTGAGCACACCCACCTGCCCATCTGCACCTGCATTGGCCTCTACACACGGAGAGCAATCAGTTCACCCTGGCACTCCCAATTCTAATACAAACCAAGTGGTTAACACCAGCTTGTCCCTTTACAGATTTCAGTCATTTAGAAATCCTCCCGCCACCGGCTTCCATATATTCACTTATCTGCTCTGCTGCCCCCTCAGGCCCCCTGTGGACTTCCGCCTCCCCTTGCCCTTTCACCTTGCTCAGCCCCTAACGCTCATGACTCGTTTAATGAAAGTATTCAGAAAAGAAGGGAGGAAAAGAAGTCACAGGTCTTAGGCGGTCTCATTCTGCAGACAACCCCAAGGGGCTGTCTTAATTGACCATCATTACATTGACCATCTCAGCTGCTGCTGGCTGGCTGGCTCAGATCCCTCTGACTTCCCCTCCAAAGGCCTCTTCCTCTGGTGTTGACCATCAGGTGATGTAGAACGTGGCCATTACCATCTTCACAAGAACAGTTGTGACTTTCAAGATCAGGCTGATTTGATTGACATTTCCTCACAGAAGTGGGTAGGGAGGATCTCTGTGCTCTCGACAGAGTCCAGCCTCTCCCTCTGAAAAGGCCCTTTCAGCCTTGAGTCCACACGCACTGAAGTGATGACGAGGTACTCAGGAAGTGAAAGGGTCACTGAAACAGGAGAGTCTCTCTATGCAGTCAGGAAGGGTTGTTATTCCACGCTGGAGTGAGACTTTCGCGCCATGTGGCTGGTTCAGGGTTACCCATACCCCTGTAAGTAACCTTTCACTATTGTCTATAAACAGGCCTAATAAACTCATTGGCTCACCAAGACAGACTCTGGTGGAACCGTACTTTGGTCTGCTGTGAGTGCCTTATCAGGGATGAGCAGACACTTCCTCGCCTCTGGAAAAATTCTCACAACTGGAGCTCCTCCGAAAGCCTGGAAACAATGCTCAACACTCCCAACACCCTCAATCACAGGTCAATCAAGCCTTAGGAATTTTACCTTCTGGCCACACCTGGATCCCTCCACCCACACTATCAGCTAGACTATATGGTGCTGTTCCCAGCCCCCATAATCTTTGGTTCTATAACTGCCTCATAGAGGGTGGGTGCCTCGTCCCACCCTCTCCAATTCTCCAGCTCAGTAGCCAATGTAATATGATTCACTCCAGGCACAGACTTCCCACCATGCTTAGGTTACTTCGCCACTAAGCCAGGCTCTCCCACCCCCCCCCCCCCCCCCCGCCTTGCCACCCCACACACCCACCACAGGCCTCCTCTTTCCATCAGCAAGCTCACTATTCCCACCCAAGGTCAAGCTGAAGCTTTCGTTGTTCACTTGTTCTGAGACAAGCCTCACTGTATGTTCTAGGCTGGCCTCTGGTGTAAGTCTATGTTTTTAAAGATTTATTGTTATTTATATATGTGTGTAAGTATGCCACATGTGTGGGCCAGTGCAGGCCGGAAGAGGACATGGGATCCCTTAGAGCAGTTTTGAGATGGCTGTGGACCCCCTGATGTGGATGCTGGGAACCAAACTCTAGTCATGGCTGAAACCACTTGACCACACCCCTTCCTCCAGCCAGCTCCTGTTCACCCTTCATCCTCATGTTAAAGTTGAAGTCATTCCACAAGGAAATGTTACCTGCCTCATGTTTTAGCCTGAGGCTTTCTGTTGGATGCTCCCACAGCACCTGTGCAGCCCATCCCCCTTCATATTATATTGGTAATAATAATCTAGCATTTAGATTCTGGCTCACCAGGGCAGGGAAAATTGCTGTTTTGCTTACCATTGTGCCCTGGTATGTGTTCAAACACTTATCTGTTGACCACCTGATGACTCAATAGGTCATAGCATGCTTTAAAAGCATCATTCATAATACATTGCCTTAATCAGCCATAGAAAGAAAGTTATACAGAAGTCTGAATCTGCTGAAAGAAACTGCACACAAACCATCTCTAAAACACCCTACAGTTGATTACTTTCTGAACCAAACCAGCAATACCCAGAATGGAGGTAGATGTCAGTGCTGTGGACCCTCAGATGTTAGCCACAGGTCAGGGACACCGCCATGCAAAGCCTCAAGCACTTCCAAGGTATCCTCCTGTGAAAACTTCGGAAGCAAGCTAATTGGAAGTTATCATACACAACTGATTAGCCAGCTTCCCAAACCAGTTAGTTCCTTCATCAGTTCTTTTTTTTTTTTTTTTTTTTTTTTTTTTGGTTTTTTGAGGCAGAGTTTCTCTGTATTGCTTTGGAGCCTGTCCTGGAACTCACTCTATAAACCAGGCTGGCCTCAAACTCACAGAGATCCACCTGCTTCTGCCTCTCGAGTACTGGATTAAAGGCGTGCGCCACCAACGCCCAGCTTCCTTCATCAGTTCTTAAAAAAAAAAAAAAGTTTCTTGCTGAACATACCCAAGCTATTCAAAATTCCCACTTGGCTAGGCAGATTTAAACAATGAATATATGTGAAATCTATAAAATTATCCTATTCAGAACAATTGTGTTATTTTTAATCATAACTAATAAAATAATTAATGATGCTGATATTCACATAGCTCTGACTATGGACCAGCCACAGCTCTAAGAGTTTTATTTATTAGTTCTGCCTCTCGACTCTATGAAGTCATCATTTACAACTCATAGTGAAGAACCCTAAGCACACAAAGCAGTCGGAGATCACAGCTTAGTACACAGCAGAGCCGACTCAAATTCAGATGATCTGGCTCCACTCATACCGCATCATCTCTCTAGGGAAAGAAAGGGAGCACCTCGCTGGCTAAACATGAGGCTGTGGGTTCAAACCCCCAGCACCAAAGAGACAGACCCAGAGAAGCAGGGGGATACTCAGAAAAGCTGCTTCAGAATAGTAACAGAGCTGGGGGTGCACATGCTTCTAACCCCAACACTCAGGCGGCATGGTAGGACAGCCTGATCTACATAGCAAGCTCCAGGCCAGCTGGGGCTACATAGTAAGACCCTGTCCCAAATAAATAGAGAAATAACAGCAAAGAACTGGTACATACAGGAGCTGCATAAACATGCTGCAAGAGGGGGGGGGAACAGAGAGAGTCAAAGCAAATCGAGGAAAGTATGGGAGACCAAAATATGCATGCATATGTACACATATACACATATACCTGCGTATGTACGGATGTATCAGGGAACCAGCAAAGATCATTGACAAGATCAGCCTGGAGATGTAACCAGAGTTCAAGGTGTAGCTCGGGGACACAGTGGTTCCCAGGCATGTGTGCAATGCTGAGTTCCATCTCCCGTCAACAGTCAGCTCCACCCAAAAAGCGGCTGCGGGCAAACAAACATGGGGCAGAGGCCAAAGAAAGAGCGCCTAGGGAAAGAAAACTGTGTGGCAGCTTTATGCTGCTACGACCAAACACCCGAGGAAAGCAAAGCAAGAGAAGAACAGTTGGGTGCTGCTCATTATTTCAGAGGCATCAGTCGACGGCCACTAGACTTCCCAACTCCAGGCTTGCAGTGGGCAGGATGGCATCGCATCAGAGAGTGGAGTGAACAGATGTGACTCCCTTCACGGTAGCACCGTGGGGAGACAGCAGTAACAGGAGCCAGACTTCCTCCATCGAGGCCACACCTTTCACAGTTCTAAATCACAAAAGACTACTCAGATCCTGAGTCCAGCAATGGATAAGGCCACAAGGACTGCGTGAGGCCCAATTCACCCTGGAAACACTCACAGACACACCCACGAGTTTGCTTTACTAAATCGCTGGGCCTTTATTTCTCAGTCCACTCAAGGTGGCAACCAAGGTTAACAACTATCATAGGTGGTTAAACGGCACAATCAAATCAGCCTCTGGGGCAAAGAACTGGGGGAGTACCATAAAAGATAAGGAGAAATATAAAAGAGAAAGCAGACTCCTGAAAATACAGTAAGGATCATAAAGCCTGTGACCAATTTAAAAAAAAAAATGAGTAAGATAAAATGAAAAAGAATAAAAGCTATAAAGGATTTCCTGAACAAATCAATACCAGACCCAGGAAAACAACTCTGTCCAAGCAACAACCAAGCAAACGGGAAGAGAAAGATGAGAAAATGGACAGAGGAGAAGAAGCTGGGGAAACCGTCTCCTCCAAACCTCTAGCGCAAAGGCAGCAGCAACGGATTGGAGATCAGCAAAGGGATTTCTTCACGTGTATCAGTGTTTTGTCTGCATGTATGTCTGTGCACCGTGTGCATGTGGAGGTCAGAAGAAGATACTGGATCCTCTGGCACCAGAGTTACAAATGGTTGTGAGCCACCACATGTGTGCAGTGTGGGGAACCAAACCCAGGTCCCCAGGAACAGCAGCTCTTTTCAAGCCCCACCCCTACCCCCGCCCACCCCACCCTACCCCCTCCTGCATCTCAGCAAAGGGGATTTAAACACTAAGGGTAACTCTAGAGACCCAGCTACCCGCTGTGACGGTTACAGATTTATTGCCAGTTAGTTCCTAAATTGGATCCATTTTTTACACCTATTTGTACTAATTATTCTTTAAAAAAAAAAAAAAAAAAAAAAAAAAAAAAAAAACCTGACTTGTGTGCTTACGCATGAACACAAGCTAGAAGACAACTTGAGGGAGTTAGTTTTCTTCCTCTACCATGTGGGTCCCAGGGACTGAACTTGGGTCATCAGGCTTGTCTTCAAGGCCCTTACCTTCTGAACCATCTAGCTAGGCCCACCCTTCCTTCCTTCCTTCCTTCCTTCCTTCCTTCCTTCCTTCCTTCCTTCCTTCCTTCCGTGTTTTTCAAGACGGTTTCTCTGTAGCTTTGAAACCTGTCAGGCTGGTCTCAAACTCACAGAGATCCACCTGTCTCTGCCTCCCGAGTGCTCAGATTAAAGGTGTGTGCCACCACCACCTGGCACACTCTTTACTTCTTAAAAGCACCCTTATTTGTGATAATCCTTCCTGTATCATGCTTACCCTGAATGGTAAGCTGGGGGCTGGAGAGGTGCTCAGGAATGCTGCCTCGGGAATGCTGAAAGCAGAGTCATGAGAACTCGTGTCTCAACCCCCACATAACAAGCCAGGCATTCCCCAAATGTTCTAACTCCAATTCCTTAGAGGATGAGCATGTTAGTGCATCTTTCATTTCACTACTCAGGGGGCAGAGATAGGTAGAGCTCTAGGGTTTGAAGCCAGTCTGATCTACACAGTGAGACCCTGTCTCAACAACAACAACAAAAAAAAAACCTCCAGTTCCTTGGGGGTCTAAGGCCCCTTCTGGTCTCCACACGAATACAGGCATACATGTGTATAAGTATGTACACACACACACACACACAGGGGGCTGGAAAGATGTCTCAGTGGTTAAGAGCGCAGTCTGCTCTTCCAGAGGACTCAAATTCTGTTACCAGTGCCATCAGCAAGTGATTTACAACCTCTTATAATTCCAGTTCCAGGAGATATGATGCCTCTGGCCACCATAGGTATGCGTATATGCACAAACAGACACACACATAATTTTTTTAAAAAAAGAAAGAACTGAATTTTTTAAAATGTGTGATTCAGTGACTCTTAAAATACAAAGTGCTGGGCTTGGTGGCAAGAGCCTTTGGCAGAGACAGGCAGATCTCTAAGTTTGAGGCCAGCCTGGACTACATAGTGAGTTCTGGGACAGCCAGGGAGCACAGAGAAACCCTGTCTCAAACAATAACAACAGAAGAATACTCACAAAGCTCACAGAGTTGTACAAAAACCACCATAGTCACCTTTAGAATGTCCCAATTTGCCTAGAAAAGGTGTCCCTTAGCTGACACCATCCTATGGACTCTCTTGTTATTCCATGTCTTATTTACCCACCCATCAGTTGGTAGATATTTGAATCCTTTTTTCTTCTGGTTTGAATAATGCTGCTATAAGCAATCTTCTATAAATTTTCATATAGTCACAGCTTTCTAACTTTGGGGCAACAGTGGGTAAATATGCCTCCAAGTGATGTATGTGTAGGCCAATCATTAATTTCTTTAACTTGTTTGTCACAATTTGTTCTGAGGAAAAAGTTGTAGTCATAATTTTTATTTGGAAAAGGTGACATCTAGTCCCTACTCCAAATGACTTGACAGATTTTGATGATCCCTCCTGGAAAGCATCACCCTCCCTGTAGAGTGGGGGGTGGTGGGATGGGAGAGGGGTCTGGGGGCATGGGAGGGAGGGAGAGGGAACTGGGATTGATCTGTAAAATAATAAGAGATATATATAAATATATATATAAATATATATAAATAAAAGAATGCTGAGTGCAGATGAGAAATTTGTACTTCAGTATTTGGCCCTTCTCTGCCTGGACAGCCTGAAATAGAGGGCTGGTATAGAAAAGAAGGCTGGAAGACCGCAGTATGCCCAGAAAACTTGTAGTTCAAAAGCTAGTGAGACATAAACAAAGGAACATGGCTGTGCCCCTAAGGAGTGCAGGCCAGCTCCTGAGATGCAGAGCACTTAACCCAGACTAGAAACAGATGCAAAGAAAAAGCACTTAGAACCAAAACTGGGTTGTCTCTAGTGAAGGAGAAGACACTAGGGAAAAACAAGCAGAGAGCCTTTACAGAAAACGCAATGTAGTGTTTTACAAAACCCAAACTGAAGCAATGTGACATCTTCAGATTTAATGATGTTCTTTCCTTCATTCATCTAGATTTGCCTCCCCCCCTCCCATCCCAAGATAGGGTTTCTCTGTGTTGCTTTGGAGCCAGTCCTGGAACCTGCTCTGTAGACCAGGTTGGCCTCAAACTCACAGAGCTTCTTGTCCCTCTACGTCCCAAGTGCTGGGATTAAAGATGTGCACCACCAATGCGAGTTCAAGGCCAGCCTGGTCTACACAGTGAGCTGCGGGACAGCCAGGTCTACACATACAAACCCTGTCTTGAGAAACTGCAAAGAAAAAAAGAAAAGAAACGAGAAAAATGCTCCTTCCTGCTCTTTCTCTGAGACTGTGTATGTTTAAGCCTATAAAGTAGCCCCATATTGCTTACCCACTCATCTTTTTGTTTATTTTTAAAGATGAGTGGCAGAGGCAGGTGGATCTCTGTGAGTTCAAGGCTAGCCTCGCCTACACAATGAATTCCAGGTCAGCCAGGGCTACGCAGACACAGACAGACACGAGTGAGCGCGAACAACCCCCCTGTGCTCCAGGACTGAGAACAGCCCTGTTGGACTGTGCTATCTTATCAGAGCAAACAAAGCCATTATTTACCTGCTCAGTGATAACTGCTGCCCGCCTCAGTACAGAATAAACAAGGCTCAGACATTATGGGATGGTGGTAATTAATGGCCGTCTATGAGGTTCGGAGCACTTGAGAGAGGTGATGCCTGCACTAACCAGAGCATGGGAAGCTGATAATGAAACCCTGCTGGGGAATTCGAGCTTTATCCCACTGGCAGTGAGGAACTGCTCGGGATTATGTGGGGAAACAGACTGCTCAAACCACAACATGGAGGAGACAGGACAAAACTGTGACAAGACCGACATGAGGCCATTCAAAGGGTGACATCTCTAGGGGTGCTCCCAGCATACCAAAAGAAGACACCATGCTATGAATTTGCCTAATCTTTTATTTCACTGCCAATGGTTCCTATGGCACAGGGGACTCAGTTAGTGCAGGGGCTGCACTGGTGGAAGGTGGGGACATGTTTACTTCCTAAGGTACAAGGTTTGCGCAATACTAAATGACACCAATGCGGACGTGGCCAAGTCCCTAACAATCAGAGTCACAGAACAGGATCATCACAATGGTGTACTGAGGAACCACAGACTTCAGCCATCATCCTGCCAAGTCCTCACAAGACTTGTATAACTGAACCACAGAGTTTTTCCTCCACAGGAATACTGGTTTTCCTAGTTTTCAGACTGTGGTACCTACCTAATATGCCAAAAGTGCACACATCTGCCCTTCCAAGACAAAGCACCTGTCTCAACAAAGGAAGAGATCAGCTTTCTTCGGAGGAAAGCAGGCTAAGTGCATGTGGGAGTAGATTTAGTTTACCAGTGTTACCACTCTTGTTGCTTTGTTAGCAGAAGTACATAAAAGCATCCTATAAACTGGCAGTGGGGGCACACACCTTTAATCCCAGCACTCAGGAGACAGAGGCAGACAGATCTCAGTGAGTTCGAGGCCAGCCGGGTCTACAGAGTGAGTTCCAGGACTGTTACACAGAGAAACCCTGTCTGGCAAAACCAAAAAAAGGAAGGAAAAAAAAAAAGGCATCATATAAACACTCTCATACTATATATATATACATGCTGCACATACATATTATACATACACACATACAAAGGGTAACACATGCACATACACACATGCCCCATATAAATGCATACACATACCCCACACACACACACACACACACACACACACGACATACACACACATCCCACACACATAAGCAATTCTCACAGTGCATTGCACTGCGAGGACTTGTGATCCCAGACCTTTTCAGGGACTCTGATCCCATAACCATTCTAAGGCATTGTTCCTCCTTCACACTCACTCTCTCTTAAGGGTCTGACAGTGTCGTGGGGCCACACGATGTGACTGATGATACGACTGCTCTCATGCTATTGGAAAACACACCTGGGTATTCTTGGGATCTAAAGTTTTCTCAGTAGCTAATAACTTCTTAAAAGTAATTTACTGATGTGTATGTGTGTGAGAGAGAGTGTGTGAGAGAAAGAGAGAGAGAGAGAGCGACACAGACATAGATGAGGTGGAGTCAGGGGGCAGCAACTCCTCAGTGAGCTATCTCACCAGCCCTCTAGTAAATTTTAATGCATTCAGTACCCCTAGTATAGTAAATTAACCAACAAAACCCACAAAGATGAACATTCTATGGGAACAGTTAATATTTTTAACTGTAAAATGCCTCAGAAACACTTAGCTACAGGGTTTCCCACTAGTCTGGCTTTCCAAACACAGGGTGCAATAAGGCTGGGAGATAACTCGTGGGTAAAGTGCTTGCCTCACAAGCATTATAACCCTAGTGCACCATCGGGTCAGCCTAGCCTAATTAATTACTAAGCTTCAGGTTCTAGTAGACACTATCTCACCAAAAAAAACCAAAAACAACAAAAGAAACAAGGCAATGGTTTCTGAGGAACAACTAAACCTGATCTTTGGCTTCTGCGTGTACACAGGCATGTATACTAGCACACATACGTTTTGGGTGGGGAGATGGCTCAGGGGGTACAGCAATTGCCATGCAAGCATAAAGACCTGAGTTCAAATCCCCTGAACCCATGTAAAAGTGAGGCACAATAGCACAAAGGTGAACCCCCAGTGCTTCTATGAGAAGGGAAGAGGAAACAAGAGAATCCCTCAAAGTTCACAGGTCAGCTAGCCTGGCACAGTGGACAACAGACATCCTGTCAAACAAGATGACAGGCGAGGACTGGCATCCACATGCACACGCCTGCACTTACACACGTGAATACACGTATACATACAATCACACATGCACAAGATTTAAAAGGAAAAACAGGGTTTCTGTGTATGGTGGCCCCTGTCTTTAATCCCAGCACTCAGGAGGCAGAGTCAGGAGGATCTCTGTGAGTTCTAGCCAGCCTGGTCTACATAGCGAGTTCCAGGACAGCCAGGGCCCCACAGAGCGACCCTGTCTGGAAGCAAATGAAGCATATACACATACTCCCTTATCATTATTCTGAAAGAGAATCTGACAGGAAGGAAAGAGAAACTGATACAGAGTACTGATAAAGACAAAATACTCACGAAGGAACAAATAAAGAACCATTAGAACAAAATACACCAAGCTCTGCAGAGTTCCGATGAACAGCTTGTGTCAAGCCAGGATTACTAGAGACCCTGTTACCATCCTTTAAAAAAAAAAAAAAAAAAAAAAGCCACCACCAGACAATAGCAAAATAAAACCTCAAGGGGGAAGAAGTCAGAAGATGACCAAGGACATCGAAGCTCAGCACATTCTATCAGCGGCGGGGCATGTAGCACACTCTTGTGTCACTCCCACACGAGGGTTGGGAACAGAACTGGTTAGCGTTTACACACTGTTTTAATTGCTAGGATATTCGAATCAATTCTTCCTTCTTAATGTCAGAATAATTCTCTTATGCCTAACACTGCCAGACAAGCAGCATCAATCACCTTCAAAGACATAAAAAAAACCATGAAGCAGACGGTGGTTATCTTTAGTGAGGGGAATTTAAGGCTAATGAACATCACCATGGCAGAGGTACTACATTCTAAAGGTCAGGAACAGTAAAAATCATTATTTTTATTGCAAGAGGTCCTTTATGGGGCTGTGGGTATAGTGGTAGAGTGCTTGCCGCATAAGCAGGGGAGCCTAAGTTTGATTCCCCAAGGCCCACATAAACAGGGTGTATGAATGCATGTTTGTAATCCCAATGATTGGGAAACAGGAGGATTGCTGGGATTAGCTAACTAGTCAGCTTAGTTTAGTCACAAAACTCCAGGTCAGGGGAAGACTGTGTCACAAAAAAACAATGTGGACAGTTCCTGAAGAACAATACCTGACCTCCACATGCAGACACACATGCACGCGCACACACACACACACACACACACACACACACACACACGTGTGCGCATTCATACACATGAGACAGACAGACACAGAGAACCCTTACATATCTACCAGCACAGGCTCAGGCTTTTTACATCCATTCTAACAGATCATCACAACAACCATGGACGTTAAGAAACTTTATCACCAATTCTCAAATCAGAAAATCAGGGAGACACAATAAACAGGTCTGCAGCCTGCCCAAGGCCATCCGTTATAAAGTGGCAACGTTGACCCGAAACCTATCTGGCTTGCTGGCTCTTATCTGCACTTCCGTGCATGGACACACCTGTCACCTGACGGTACCAGCCTCCATCCTCCTCCTCCATCTTCACCTCATGCAATCTCATCTATAAATATTTTATGACTTGTGTGGTAGGCATAGGACTGTGGCTGTAAACCTCAGAGCTTCCTATAGCAAGATAGTCACCCTTCTCCTTCCTCTCTACAGTGATCCTCCCGAAAGGCAAAGCTGATAATGCCATTTCCTACGGTCCAGTCTTTCCCTGACCCCTAATCATCTTCAGGATGAAGCTTTAACTCACAAAGCTTTAGCTCCATCTTCTTGACTGACACTTGCATCATTTCCACTCACAGCCTGAAGACATTCTGCATTTCTCCCACACAAGCAGCCTCAAGATGCTGCCGGGTTCTTGGGTCTCTAGGCCTGGGCATACGTCTGTGTGAAAAGCCCTTTAAACACTCATCTACCTACTGACTGATGGCTAATTAAGACTTTAAATCAGGCACTACTTTATATTCCCAACCTGTTACTTGGCCCCTTTAAGTACCCAAAAAAAAAACCCTGAGTCTCAGCCATTATTCTAAGGTGATCAGTCCTCCATCTCTGCTGGTTCCACATTCTATCAACCACAGATGGAAAATATTAAAAAATAAAAATCAAAATAAATGTATGGGAACCAGAAAGGCGGCTCAGTAGGTATAAGTGTTTGTTTGCCGTGCAAGCCCGAGGACCTAATTTCCATCCCCTAAACCCACATGAAAGTGGAGGAAGAGAATGAACCCATGAACTCATTCTGTGACCTCCACAGGCATGCTATGACACACCACACACACACACACACACACACACACAAAATACTATATAAATAAAATTCTAAAATACTGTATTTCTTGCAGCGAACCTGAGTTCAGTTGCCAGCATCCACACCAGGGGGCTTAAAACCTCCTGTAACTCCACTTTCATGGGATCTGACAACCTCTTCTCATCTCTACAAGTACCTGCACTCACACACGTGCACACACACACACACACACACACACACACTAAAATGTGCAAGTATATTATGTTTGATGGACATGTGGTATATGCCTGCTCAGCACCCAGGAAGTAGAAGCAAAAAGGTAAGAAGTTCAAGTCACCCCAAGCTATCTAATGAATTCCAGGACATCCTGGGCTAGAGACCCTGTGTCAAAAAACAAAACAAACAAAATGTGTTGAGTCAGGCATGGTGGTTTCCTCAGGAGACAGAGACAGGAAGACTGCCACAAGTTTGAGACCAGCCAGGCCTACAGAGTGAGTACCAAGCCAACCAGGGCTACAAAAAAGCAGAAAATAGCATCTGTAATGAACTTGCAAGGACATTTTTCTTGCCATTGTTCCCTAAACAACAGACCACAAACAGTATTTACATTGTATCCGGGCTATAGTCACAGGTGATTTAAAGTATAAAAGAGGTTGTGTGGGGTATGTAAATATGAAACTGTCTTATATGAGAGATCTGCATATCCTCAGATTTGGGTATCCTCAAGGAGTCCAGGAAACAGCTACCCATGGGTAAGGAGAGTTGACAGTACCATAGCTGCTGGTTTATCTCAGGGAACCAGGGATGTAGCTTTCCAAGCTGTAAAGCTATGGTGTTAAGAGACTGGTGTAGAGCTGTGTTCAAGGAATCCCATGCAATGACTAGACAGTCTAGTGCAGTGGTTTAGATGGCCAAGTGCAGCTAAATACCATGTAAGTGCAAAAATAATGGCTACATTGTATCTAGATATGGTGAAGCACACCTTTAATCCCAGCACTTGGGAGGCAGAGGTAGGAATATCGCTTTGAGTTTGAGGCCAGCCTGGTCCCTTTACTGAGACCCTGTTTCAAAGAGGACAAGCTAAGACACTGGACAAGGATGTGGTTCAGTGGCACAGGTCTCATCCAGCATGCACAAAACCCTGGGATCAAACTCCAGCACAGGAAGTTAAAAAAACAAAACAAAAAAACTTGTTAAATATTAGACAGCTAGTTAGTAACAGGGTCAAGACCCAAAGCCAGAAAGTTAGCTTTCCTATCTCCTGAATCAGCTTCAACCAGCACTTAGCTTCTATGTTAGCAGAAGAACCCAAACACCAGCTTGAAGCTTCACTTAAATCCAATTAAACGCATCTCAAATTATTGTACCCTTGACAGAGTCTTACTTATGTATCCCAGGCTGCCCCTTGAATTTAAGACTCCTGCCTCTGCCTCCCTGCCCCCTGACTTCTTAAATGAAAAGGCTTAAATATGATTTAGACTACTTATTCTTTCTGGGGTGCTTGTTTGTAAGCAGGGCTTCATGTATTCCAGGCTGGCTTCTAACTCTGTGCAGCCAAGAATGACCTAGAACTGTGACCCTATTTCCTCCATCTCTCGAGTGCTAAATTACAGACATGCTTCAAAACTCACTTCATGCAGTGCTGGGTACTGAACCCAGAGCTCTGTGCACACCAGGCAGGCACTTTATCTAGCTGTGACTCATTTTTTTTTTTTTTTTTTAAGATAGTTTTTCTTTTCTGAAGCTAGCTTTACACTCTCTAGCCTCCTGTCTCTAAATGCAGGTGTATGTTACTGCTCCAAGCTAATTTAACTATTTTAGTTTTGGACACCTCAGAATACTATAGGACTCGAGAGGACTTGAGAGGTACAAGCAGGAGGATCAGCTACATCGAGGATTCCAGGCCAGCCAGAGCTACATGAGACTCTGCCTCGAGACAAAACAACAGTAATACTTCAGGGGATGGCTGCCTTATAACTGGAGTGTGATTTCCTGTATTTCTGGCCTTGGCTTATGGGCATTTACACAGGATGTGATGGAGTTTGACCCTGAACCCACCCTTCTGTGTCTTTCTGATGTCTATATACTTGCCTCTAGTGTCCAACCAACTTACTAGCTCTAATCTTCAATGGTCTGAGATCTGATACCCAAAGGGTGTGTAGTCATCCTTGGAGCCAAAACAGTCTGAGCTCTTTTTTGCATTAGTCATAAGCTAAGTTTGCAATTCTTGACCCTGCTTTAAAGTTAGGCAAGGCCAGGTGCCACACTTTGACAGATGAAATACCAGTAAAAGTGACAGAGCTGAAGCTGTAAAAGCTGGTACCCACTCAACCATCCACTAGTTTCCAGCTCTCTCCATCCCTGAGCTAGTGTGACCAGCACAGAACTGCCTGTACACTTGTGACAAAAGGGTGGCATGAACAGGGAGTCCTTTGGTTTTGTTAAATCACCAAGATACGGAAACTTCTTTTATCTAGCTTACTCTAAACTATCCTGACCGACATCCCAGACCTCTCAGTAAACCATTCTTTCATATGGCCAACTTTATTTACATGTTTTACGGCAATTATTTTGATTGTATGAAGGACATTTTTGTAGCTATCCTACTTCAAGGCTGTTTTCTATATCTTTGAGGGGGTGAGGTGAGGAGACATCTCATATAACCCAGGCTGGTCTCAAACTCCACAAATAGCTAAAGATTAGCTTGAACTTTTTTTTTTTTTTAAACTTTTGTCTCGCTCTTTGTTTGCCCACCAAACAGTACCCATGTGGCAGTCAGAGGACAACTAGCAGGAGTCAGTTCTCTTTGTTTGGTTTTTTTCAGACAGTGTTTCTCTGTGGCTTTGGAGGCTGTCCTGGAACTCTTGTAGACCAGGCTGGTCTCGAACTCACAGAGATCTGCCTCCCCTGCTTCCCGAGTGCTGGGATTAAAGGCATGAGCCACCAACGCCCGGCAGGAGTCAGCTCTTTTAACATGTGGGTGTTCTGGGAATCAAACTCAGGTCATGAGGCTTGGCTGCAAGAGCCTTTACCAACTCAAGACAACTGATGTCCTCATCGTCATCTTCTGATCTTCCTGCTTCCACCTCCGAATGCTGGGGCTTACAGGCATGTAGTATCATACCCTACTTACAAAGTGCTCACAAATGCTCTAAACAAGCCCTCTACCAACTGAGTCACATCCCCCAGCTGCCCCATCCCTGCCTCTTTCCTTTTAGTTAGAATAGTTTTTTAGAATACGACAAGGGAGCAGTGGCCAGTAATTACAGTGGACAGGAACAGTAGACAGTAACTACAGTATTGCCTGCATCAAAATACTATTCTCTACATAAAACACATATGCCACGTACCTACTATGTAAAAACACCGTGCCAGATGACAGAGAAGACAGCCCATGACTTTAAAAATGCATCTTATGCTGTGAGTGGAAGAGACAGTTAAGCAACTACGGCAAAAGAGCAAACTTGAATCAGGTGACCCCATCTCTAATCTTAGCACTGCAGGAGTGAGAGGACAGGAATCTACGTTGAAGGTCATCTTCAGTCACTGTACACTGAGTCGGAGCTGCATGAGGTCCTGTTTAAAGAGGAAAAAGAGTTCGAGACCAGCCTGGGCTAGACAAGATCTTGCCTCAAAAAACACCAAACACAACACATCCGCACACAAGAAAACCAGTATAAAACAAATACAAAAACAAAAGGCAGGGCCCCAGAATTAGAGAGGGACAGCTCATTTAGGTGGGGGGGGGGGGAGCACGAAACGGCTTTACAAAGGAAGTTCCTTATGAATTGGCCATAAAACACGAGCCAGGGGCAAGGATGGAGAATGAAGGAGGTCATTTAAGCCTGAAAAAGCCAACAAGTGCCAATATACTGGCGCTCAAACAACAAAACACAAAGCCAAGTAGCTCAACCAACTGACCTAAAAAGTGCAATATATCAAAGGGTATGGCAATAACCTGCTGATGCCAGGTTACTCTGGGCCTAACCAAACAGTGAGGAGGTACTGAACACCAAAGAAGCGGCACACCCATGGGTAATGGTGAGACAGGATAACAGGAAGAAAGAAAAATATGTTCAGGGGGCTTCTGGGGGAAATTCCCAGAAACGTCAGACCCCAAATCAGTGTGATGACTCTTAGGAGTTGAAAGAAATTGAGCAATGCGGTGGCAGCACTAGGACTTGTCACCAACCGCACAAAGACAATAAATGAAGGCAAGAAGCAACTCTGACTACAGCTTTGTGGTGACTGGGGCTAACTATAAAAGTGACAATGCAACTGAATTCCTTCCTGACGAGTCCAGGTCCATTGCCCCCTCGGGACAAAGATGCCTCTTCAGCCTGCCTTTTGATTTTGTTTAAGAGAGTGTCACTAATAGCCTAGGCTAGCCTCAAGCTCACTATGTAGCCAGGGATGACTTTGAACTTCTTTCTGATCTTCATGTCTCTACCTCTAAAGCATTAGAATTATAGGCAAGAGTTTCACTATACCTGGTTTTATGTGGCGTTCGTTGAAGACCAAATCCAGGGCTCCTTGAGTGCTAGATAAGGACTCTACCAACTGAATACAACCCTAGCCCAGTTTGCCTTTTGTAGAAGCTGATCTCCTTTTTTTTCTAAGAATGCCCTGGAACCACCCACACGCACTCCTGAGTCCTCTCCTGCCACATCCTCACTTTTCATTGGCTCACTTCTCCTCCAGGCAGCCTTTTCATTCTTTGTGGTTCAACTCAAAACCTCAGTTCCCCCATAAAATATTCCTCAAATGCCTCACTTCTCCTCTCCTGGATTTCTCACAGCACCCACTGTTTTGGAATTCTAGAGGCCACATCATAAGTTATCTTTATGTGTGTGCTTTATTCACACAACTATCCGACACAGGTCTAAGAGAACATGCTCCATATTTTAATTGTCTGAGTTTCCCTCAAGTCAATGCCTTGCACAAAACATGTATTCAGTAGACACTTGACTGTTTGAGCAAGCCAATCAGTCTCTAAGAACACAGTTGCCTTGTTTCATTATTAATAACTTAACTTGTCAGGACACACAGACTTCAGACTTGTGAAATGGAGAATCTGGCATCACTTCATATTTCAAAATGTCCATTACCTTAGATTACATGAAAATCCCATTTGGCCATAAGGTTTTGCTCCGGTTTTTAATCCAATCTTTTTTCTTTTCTTTTTTCAGCCTTTTGAGACTGGGTCTTGCTTTGTGGTGCTTGTTAACCTGGTATTAGTCTATGTGGCCCGGGCTGGTCTCTGAAGCAATCCTCCTGCTTCAGCTTCTGGATGCTAGCTATTACAGGTATGCACCTATCGCCCTAGGCTACCCTTCCTCTGAGTCTTTAGTTGAAAGTTCACGAACACAACTAAAATTATCATGATGTCTACTGAGCCTCATAGTGGGAACCTAATTCGTGGCTTTTCTATTTTCATAGTCCACTACCTATTATTGTACCAATAATTCAAAGGACCTCACAGAAATGTGTTAAGTACTGTTTGCTTTCTGGGATAACAGCTGTCACCACCCGTCAGTCACCAGTTCACTCCCTGGGCTTATTACAGTGACTTGGTTTTACTGTCTTCACTCCCTCCCCATACTCGAGAAAAACAAACAAAAATGAGGTTTATTGAAGAATCATAAAAGTGAATGCTGTTGGTAAAAAGCAGTCTAAACACATCAGTGGGACATCCTCTTAACCAAATCTGCCGACCTCGCCAAGATTTTCTAATGCAAACAAGATCACCGAGAAGACAATGGAGAAACACTCCAGAAGGAAAGGTAGCAAGAAGACGTACTTTGACAAACTGACCCGGTCACTCCGAGGATCTGGCCCGGGGAAGGCAGGGATGACAACCGCTACTCTTGCTGACTCCCGCTAGGCTTTCCCGGGACTTTCCTACGCTCGTCCCACAGCGGATCCTGGATGACCGCGTCCCTCCTCTGCGCCCAGATTCGCGCGCTCCGGGGCGCTGCACGCAGGTGACCTCTGCGCGCTCGGCCCGGCTTGCACGGCCCTCCTCAGGCCTGGCCCCCACCCGGGCCCGGGCTTCGGTCCCCAGCGCGGTTCGGGCTGGCCTGACCGGGGGAGGGGCGCGGCGGCAGAGAACTGCGTCGGGGCGCGGGGCAGGCCTTACCGCAGCGGAGTGGGAGGCCGGGATCGGGCGGCGCCGGGGCGCACGCGGAGCGGGGAGGTGGCTGCAGCCCGGATAGCGGGGACAGCCGAGGGGACCCCGGCGGGCGCCCAGGACGCGGCGGGCTGCACGGGCGCCGCCATGGTGAGGACGCAGCGGCGGGACCACCAATCCCGGGGTCTGCCTCGGCGGCCGCGCCGGGGGTCGGGCATGTACAGCCAATGGGCGCACTGGAATCGGGCGGAGCACCGGGCAGGCCAATGCGGGGCTTCGCCGCAGGGGTGGGCGGGCCCGGATCAGGGAGACCCAATGGAAGCCGGAGTCAGAGTACGCCCCACATTCCCGGGTTAGGGAGTTGGGGCTGGGAAGGAGAGTCACAAGGAGCTGCTGATCGTGGGACAGCCCCGCTGTGGTCAGGTCCTCTCCGACTCCCAGAGGAAGTCTCCTGTCTATACCACACCACTCTGTTGTCAGACCGGGTCGCTAAAGGACCCTGTCCCCATGGACCTGTTTCTGAGGTGCCAGCGGTCGTGATCCGACCGCTATATCGGCTCCTAAGGCCCTGTCCAATGCTGTGAGGGTAAGAGGCCACCTAAATCCAGACAGCGCTCTTTATTATCAATTTTTGAGCCTCGTTTAAACGTGGCTGATTGGCTACAAGACCAACCCATATAACCAGCAGTTCAGGAGGTTGCTCCCTCATCACGATGCAGAGCACATAATCCACCCATGGCAGAATTTAATTCACAATATCCCGAATAAGTGGGATCTTAACCTGCCACTATTGGATGCCAACCCAAACATTGCACCCTGCTCTACATAAGGCGGGCTTTCTGCTTTGGCTGTGGTCATTCCTGAGCCCAGACTTGACTACAGGCTAGGAAGTACCTAGCAAAGAACCAAATTTAAGTTTTGCAAACTCAAGGCCCAGAACAAAAACTCCACAAGCCAGTTTTGTGAGACTTGGGGAAAGTCCCATCATATGTTTGAGCTGGAGTTTTCTTATGCCTATTATACCGACCAAAAGTGTTTTTAAATGGTTGCTTTAGCCAAGCATGATAGACTTGGTGTGTACTCAACTACTCTGTTCGCTGAAGCAGTATTAAACACTCAAGACCAGACTGGATAACTGGTGGGTCCCAGGTTTTTTTTTTTTTTTTTTTTTTCTTTTTTTTTTCTTTTACTGTATATGTGTATGTTCTGGTGTCTGAAACCGGAGGTACAGGCAGATGCAGCCACCAAGTGGGTAGTAGAGTGGGTAGTAGGAACTGAACCTGGGTCCCCTATAAGAGCAAGTGTTCTTAACAGCTGTCATCTCTCCATCCCATGGTGAGCCCATTTTGGGGGGGGAGAGAAGAGAGGGCTGTGAGTGGATGTAGTTCACCAGCCGTGTTTGCTTGATGATACATTTAAAGACTTCAAATCTTCAGTTACCAAGACCCAATTAGCAGGTCCTTCAGCATAATGGGGAGGAATTATGGGTACCTGAGAAAATTAAGTTTTCCTCCCTCCCAAAGATGTATGCTTTCTGGGTCCCGCTTACCATTCTAGAAAAGCTTACATAGCCCTACCTGGCTTCCCCAGCCATACCTCCCTGAGAACTAACTCCTGAGTGAAGAACAGAGGTCAACCTTGGGAGTTAGCTCCAGTAAACATCTTTCAAACTCTGCTCTTCCCTTTCTCTACAACCAATATGAAGCAGTAGTCACCTCCCAAGCTCCGGGGATACAAAGAAACAGTCTTTCTGCAGGCAGGTGGTCTGCTGCAGGAGCACAGAAGCTGAGGCAGCTGGAGTGGTGAGGCTGTGCAGAAACCCTGCAACTACTCAACCTAGCAGCTGCCCACAGCTCAGGCTCCCCTACTCACCTGTCCACTCAGGGAAGCACTCACTAAGCACTGCAGTGAGCAAGCAGCTTCTGCACCCCCACATGGAAAATGAATCTCTAGCTTTTCCAGCACCTAAAACATACTCCCTCCTGGTTCCACATAAATGGAAGTGAGTGGGCTCAGGGCAGTGAGGATATCAAATGGGGTTCAAGTAAAAACTTTTTATTTGTTTATTTTTTTTTATTTTTATTTTATTTATTTAATTTTTTTTTTTTTTTTTTTTTTTTTTTTTTTTTGAGACAGAGTTCCTCTGTATTGCTTTGGAGCCTGTCCTGGAACTCATTCTATAGACCAGGCTGGCCTTGAACTCACAATGATCCACCTGCCTCTGCCTGGATTAAAGGAATGTACCACCAACGCCTGGCCAAATAAACTCTTAAGAAGACTATAGTCTAACACTTTCCATTATCTCCTCCAGGAAAAGCAGAAAGAGGCACCGATAGCTTCAGGCCCTGGATGCTCATGGACCACAATCTTTGTCTAGTACAGAAAGAAGACACCCACCTGTGTGAACAGGCCCTGCTCCACAGCCTGACCTTGGGCCACTTGGGCTCCAAGGGGCAGACCACAGTCCATTCTCTGTTCAATACATTTTATTGCTAAGGACAAGGTAATGCACCAGTTTTCAAAATAATTTGGTTTATAGAGTTCATACGTAACAAAAAAGGGGAAGTATTATAAATTTGACTCCTGTATACAGAGCAAGGTATGAAGCCCTCCAATTCTGGGCCCAGGCAAGCAAATTCAAGAGGAGCAAAAAACCTGTTTAAACCCTTCAATGTTGCCCTCTAGTCCCACCCCCCCACCCTCAACCAGCCTCCCCCACCCCGACCAAGGGCATATTACACCTGCCCCTGGCCTCCAGTGGCCCTAGTTCATCCTAACCCCATAGCCCCTGCATAATTGCAATTTCCTCTGGACAAAAATCACCCATCAGGCTCTGCCTGTGTTTCCATCATTAAAATTCTCCCTTCAAGGTAGTCCCCACCCACACCCTCTAATACTGTGCCACAGGGGCTCTGTGCCTAAAGATTGTGGGCACACAGTGTGTAACCTCTGAGTTCTACTTCAAGGGCAGACAAAGAGGTGGCAGCCAGCTCGGTAGCATCTCAATAGTGCAGCTTTGCCTGCACTCTCCTGACACCAGTCCAGGTAGGGACAGATGGTATCCCCCCTCTAGCCATCCCCCAGGCCCTGACTCAGCTCAGCTGAGGGCAGAATTTCACATTTTGTTTGCCCTGCAGAGGCAAAGAAGAAAGTGAAGGCTAGGGACTGTCAGAAGCTGGTCCAAACCAAGCACACGGGCATACACACACGCGCACACACACTCACTCACACACGCACGCATGTGCGCACGCACACGCGCACGCACACATACATAAATACAAAAGGGAATCGGTCAAGCACCAGCACCTCTGCCTTGCTGATGCAGGGAAGCGGTAGGAAGCTACATCCTGGGCCAGGAACAGAGCGATCAGCCCAGCAGGCACAGCTGACCCATGTTTGGACCGGGGTCCTATGCAGTCACAGCATTCCAGTGTCAGCCCCTCAGCTGGAGACCAGCAGCTGTTGCCAAGTGTCCCCAAAAGGCTTGTCTTTTCATGGCAGAATCCATTGATGGTGGAGTGAGAAGGTGATGGGCCAGTCCTACATATCATTCCTTTTCTTTGTACAGCTTTTTTGAGACTTCTGAGTTCCAAATATCTGCTGTGTTGTGGAACCCTCGAGTGCTCTCGCCTTGATGGCTGGGAACCTCTGAGACCCTTGGAAGCATCTACTCCATGATGGCTCGGTACAGTGCTGGCTCAATGTAATCCTCCCGGTACCTCGAGTTGATGACCCGTTGCCTTTTCTTTTCTTGCTTTACTTCCTTCTCGGTGAAAATCTCATTGAAGCGCATGTCTGAAGCTACTGACTACCAAAGAAAAAAAGGCAAGTAAATAGTCAGTCTGTGGCCATTTGGACCAGTAACCAGCTAAGGGACATACCCCCTTGCCTTGTTCTCTTCCCCTTTGAGACAGAAGCTAAGGACATAGAAGCATACACTCACCAGTCTAGACTTGACTCTCTTGGGAAGCTCTTCATCCAGCGTGTATACATCATCTCTCTTAACCACAAGCTGTGAGCCATCCTCAAACTCCACCTGCCAAGCAAACAAAGGCCTTTAGCTATCGTACCACAGTCTTGCTGGGCCTGTGTGCACAGCAGCTACTTCCGATAGCTAGAGAAAGGTAACACGGTAGGTAGTAAGGGCTGCCAAGTCTGAAAGCACATCAGCAAAGGAGACACAAGGCAGAGCTCCATGTCTGTGAAGATTCTTCAGATCTGCAAGTTCTTAAGAGCAAAGACAAGCTTCCTGCCCAGGAGGAAACACTGGATTAATAAAGTACCCTCCCATTCAAGAACCTCTGGCTACCTGGTACATCTGGATGGGGTGGGAGGCCACGAACTTGGCCCCATAGACTTGACCATCTGTCCATCTCACTTGGACCACTTCACCTTCAGCAGGAGGCCCCAGCTGGAGACAGTCCTGACTCTGAAGAAAGAGCAGACGAGAGTGAAGAGCGGCTCCGCCTGCTCAGTGGTGAGTGACACTGACTCAGAGAGGAAGGGCCAGGGACAGGCTCCTGCTCAGGGGCCCAGGAAAGGCAGCTTGCTCTGGGTTGAAAGCTGCAGTCAGTCACAGGGTTGGCCTCATTTTACCTGCCCAGTCCCTGCTGCTTCTAGGTGAGCAAAACAAACAAACAAACAAAATACAAAAACACCAAGCAAGCGTGGTAAACAGTAAACACAGTAAGCACAGACGAGGTGTGGGGTTCTAGAAGCCTCGGTCCTTGTGTCCTCTCAATGAACTTCTTTCTTAAGCTTCCCCAGGACCTGCTCTGGAGGAATGTACTTAAATACGTTCTAAGAAATTCTTGAAATAGAAAGGGCAGGAGCATGGTGAGGCGCACCCAGGAGAGGAGCCTGAGTAGAAGTCCAGCTTTGGCTATGCAGTGTGGCCTGGTATATAACAAAAAACAATGCCAGGGGATGTGGCTCTGGCCCTGATGCCCAGCATCACAAAACAAAACACACATTAGCCCTTTTGTTGTGTTGACAATCCCAGAAAAATCTATGATGAGTATTAAAAAAAACAAAAAAAAAAAAAAAAAAAAAAAAAAAAAAAAAAAAAGGCCATGTGTGCAAATCAGAGACTTTAAGCTTTCCCAATTTCTACTGCACAATTTCTACTGTACATACGAAGTTTAACGGGATAAAAACAACCAGGTTTCACAGAGCAGTGATGAAGCAGGAGTTAAAAACTGACTTTGCTATATTTTACTGCTTAGTGTATATGTGGCTATCTACAAGACACTCGAGGCTGCACAGGTTACGCATGGAGGAAAATGTGTGTCAAAGCTGGGAGCGTAGTTCAGTGGTTGGTCTCTGAGGCCCTGGATTCAATCTCCAGCACCAGTGTATGGAAACTCACCGGTGACCTGTACAGTTATGTACATAAGGGTTTTTTTGTTTTGTTTTGTTTTGTTTTTGTTTTTTTAAGCTTTGGGCTAGGCATAGAAGCATACATCTTTCCAGCAATCAAGAAGCAGAAGACAGGTAGAATAATATGTGTTCAAGGCCAGCCTGATCTATATAACACATACCAAAAGTTCCAGGCAAGCCAGGGCTATTGAGAACACTGGCTGTATTGGGGGGCTAAAAAAAAAAAAAATGACTGACAAGCTCTGGTTACTGAAGCTTGTGTGTGTGGAAAAGACCTTCCTAAAAACAAATGAAATGAACATCTCACTACAAGGAAAATAGAAATGAGCATTTTGGAAAAGTGGCCTCAAAGCTGGGGACATGAAGCTTCTCAGAATTAATTAACTATTGATGTATGGTGTGTGTACAGGTACCAGGGTACACATGTGGAGGGCAGGGTACACATGTGGAGGGCAGGCGACAACCGCAGGAGTTGGTTGTCTCCCTCTAATATGTGGACTTTTGAGTTTGAACTCAGATCTTCAGGCT
This sequence comes from Phodopus roborovskii, assembly GCF_943737965.1. NCBI lineage: Eukaryota > Metazoa > Chordata > Mammalia > Rodentia > Cricetidae > Phodopus > Phodopus roborovskii. The sequence goes on from NW_026126448.1 coordinate 8,386,359, forward strand.
CAGCAACAAATACCTTTACCCACTAAACTGTCTTAGTCCTTCCCAGAATTTACAGTTTTCCAATGAGATGGGCGACAATATGAATTTGATTTTTAAAAATACATTTGTAATAAAATGTAGTATCATTTGGAAGATTCCCATAGCCTAGTATGCTAGTGTTTTTCTAAATGACCAGCGTACAGTGTAACAAATCAGGCATAATACCCACTCTGAGTGTGAGCCAGATGGACAGACTTCACTACAAAAAGCTCACTGGCCTTCTGGGTTTTACACTGTATCTAGCTTTTCTCCATTCCAACTATGTATCTATGTCAAGTTAAATTTTCTTCCTATACTTTTTTCATTTAACTTTCTAATCTTTGAGACACAGTCACCATGTACTCAGGACTAGATCTAAACCTTAGAGCCACCTGCTGTAGTTTCCTCAATGCTGGGTCCATGGGCAAATACCACTATACCTGTGTTAATCACAACAATGTGGCACTATAGAGTGGACTGGAGAAATGACCTGAAAAAGACGGATTTGAGAAACTGGAGAAATATGGAATACTTAAATAAAAATTTAAAGACATTACCTAATCTTAGCTTTTGATTTCTAATAGAATAACTATTGGTAGGTAAAATTCACAAGTTCACAAGCTCTTTGAGAGCTTAAAAACCTCTTAGATCTCCAAGTTGGAGAGAATGAGCACTACTTCTCAGAGCGTGTATGAGAAGGGAAAACACTGGCATGCCACCTTTAGCTCAGCACCTGGTATGTGTGAGCCCTTAATAGGCTGTGCTACTGCTATGAACACCCTGCACTTCACAGGAACATTGCCTTGGAGCTCAGTGTGGTGGCTTGAATGAGAATGGCCCCTTGGGCTCACATTTCATACATGGTCTTAGTTGGTGAACTGCTTGGGGAGAATTAGGAAATGCAGCCTTGATGGAGACAATGTATCACTGCGAAAGGTTAAGACCCTGTGCTTGTTTGCATGCTGGTGTGCATGTGTGTATGTGTGTCTTCTTGTGTTGTCCTATCCCCATCATGTGTGTAGATCAAGATGTGAGCTCTCAGCTGTTTTTGCTGCCATGTATATGTTCCTGTGTTGTGTCCTATCCCGTGTGAGCAGACCAGGACATGAGGTCTCAGCTATTTCTGCTGCCATGCCTTTGTATCATGGACTCTGAAAACAAAAGCCCCAAAGTAAGCGCTTTCTTTTATAAATTGACTTGGTCATGGTGCTTTGTCATAGCAATAAGAAAGTAACTAAGACGCTAATTAGTATTTTTTGGCATTTATACCACATTGGCTAATGTGGTATAAGTGTGTGAGGAAAGACGAAAATTGTTCAGGAAGAAATGGTTTTGTTCAGCTACACTGGGTGCTTAGGCTCACATGTGAAGAGGAGAGGGCAAAGGCTGAGGAACCTGAGCTAAGCGCTGAATGCTGAGCCAGGAAATGCAGGCCCAGTTCCAGGTAGGGCTCTAATGTCTCAAGTGTGAGAAGAGAAGGTGCAGCTTTTTTAGGGAGTTTCTGGGTAGCTCAGAAACCCTCACCTGAGAAGAGCCCAGAGAAAACTACATAGACATCCCAAGAAGGCATGGTAGAAAAGAGAGCTGGATCATTCTTTTCAGGAATCACACTGCTTTTATGCAACGAAACTGTATCAGCACTGGTTTGCCTCCAGAGTGCAGGCTGGCAACCTGCACTACATGCCATCAGGGATAATTTAGTCTGAGATACACACATATTTCAAAGAACTGCCGGAAGCTCTGACTCCCGTGAAGCTCTAGGGAAGGAAGCAGAGTACCCTAGCACTTAAACTCTTCCTCGAAAAGGAACCCTGGAATGGATGCTTCTTTCTGCTTGGAAACCCAGGCGGGTGGGAAAGAGGCCAGTCAGGCAGCTAGCAACACTGAGACATCCCAGTCCCCAATGCTGTCAGAAGCCTCTTCCAGACATTACCACTATGTCCTCGGGATAAAGGTTGTCACTGAAGGAGCCATCATCAAAGTTGACTTCGTAGAAGGTCTCGGTGGTGAGTCTCACCACCTCACACTGGTAGAAGCGCCCATTCTTATGCTTGCTGATGACCTTCTGGCCGGCAGTGATGCTCAGCAAGGCCCCCTTAGCACGCTGGAAGAAACAGCCTGGGTTACTCATGGATTGCACTGACAGGTCTGATAAGCTCCCCTTCTTGAGCCCTGGGGGGAGGGGGGGCAATAAGGCAGGAAAAGTAAGACTGAGATGAATGGAAGCTGGAACAGGTCTTTCCAACATTCCAGCCAGGGCCATGTTACTTTGCTCACCTGAGTGCCAAGCCAACTGGTTCTTACATAATACTGTCTTTTTCTTTGGTTGTTTTGTTTTTGTTCCTAAATTTGCAGCAATCACCTGCCTCAGCTTCCCAAGCACTAAGGTTACAGGTATGCTCACCATGTCTATATACCATGGTGTATCTTATCCAAAACTCCAGGAACCAACCTTCATGATTCCCCCGAAACCAACCAAATAACACAACTCAAATGTGTGTCAAGCATCTGAGTAGAGAAATCCAATTCCCCAAAGTCCTCCTGACTTCCACATGTACTCTAATGCATGTGTACATCTACACACAAGTGACTCAGAATCATGACATTCTGAAGTTCTCCTCAATCAAAAAGAGAAGTAAGCGTAAATTTGGAGGTCCAGCATTTTCCCTGGAGGTCCCTGGGCACTGTTCACTTCCCATGACTACCTGCTGGCTTCCCAGAACCAATCCCAAATCTTTTTTTAAAAATAAATTATTTTATAGACTGCAACTCTATTTTCCCCTCCCTCCTCTCTTCCCCATTCCTCTCCACAACTACCTCCACCCCCTCCTTCCCACTCCTCCCCCCCAATGTTCATTTTTACAGAACTTCAGTTTCTGAAGCCATGACTACACTCTTATTTTCTACTTCTCCATGCCCACCCATGCCCCTTCAGGATTCCTACAGCTCATGTCCTACATGCCCTGCACATGTTACCACTGAGAGAACTAACTGTGAATTCCCTCCTATGAGGCAGGAAATGTCCAACTGTCAGAGGCATCAGCTCTCAGTAAGCAAAGCTGCTGTAACATCCCTGGCCCTAGGGTGAGGGAAAAGGTGTTTAGATTAACAATATAAGGAACTGCACAGAGATCACCTGGGAGGAAACAGATCAACCAAAGCAGAAGCAGCGGTTGTTTAGTGCCACTGGACTGTGAAGGCCAAGGCAAGAAGTAGGGACAGACTGGGGCCATCTCTTAAGTGCTAACCCATTAACATTTCCCATCGAGGATGTGTGATGACACAGAAAGCTGGCAACATGCAGAGAAAAAGATCCTGAAACCTGTCAAGGACTCTACCGCCGTGCCTGCTCACCTCCAAATTGGGAATCTTGTGCCGAAAACAGGTGATGAAGACAACAAAAGGCCAGTCATCCGGCTGCATCATCACCCCAGCAGCCTGGGCACAGCTCACATGAAAGGCTGTGGGGCAGCGGCCGTGAGAACACTGCACACAGCAGCCAGCGTTCCGTTTCCTTCGCTTCTTACAGAAGACACACTTCTGCAGAGAGGGAGCAGACACATGAGTCCATGCAGCCCACCTCCTCTTGCTTCCCCCTCCCAAATGCCCAAGAATAAGTGGACCAGGAGTCGACCCCCTCCGGAAGCATGGAGGCACCTAGGGCCTGCTCTAGACTGAATGTAAAGTCCCCATTAGGCAATTTAGCCATAGGGTTGAGAATCAAACTGACCAAAACAAAGGGGTGAAGGAGGCCATGAGCTAAGTAGAAATGCACTCAAGCCTTCGCAGACTCATCAGTGGGGAACTACATAAATTCCACGAGCCCCTCCCTGCTCACCAGTTTGAAGCGGGGCAGAGGGATTTTGCTCACATCCACTGGACTTCTCTCAGCAATGTTGACAAACCTTGCTTCTAGAATTGCCACAGCACAGGAAACATGGACCCATCTGCCAAAAAAGGAAGGGCTCAGACTCCTCTTTCCACAGGCCTGGGGCCTGCTGACTGAACTTCCTCCATCTGTCAACCCAGGTTCCAGGACTCAGGAGGGCAAGTGTCATTCACCACATCAAGAACTGCACGCCCACTGCCCAAGGCTAATGCAGGATGAACCAACCCTCTGGCAGCACCTCCTCAGACTGTGGCAAATAAGCAGAACCCCACAGTTGACTCAGCATGGTGGGTTCAGGGGAGCAAAAAACAAGAGACACAAACCACTCAGGGCTTTCCCCACCAGACACGTTTTGGGAAACAGACATGTCCCAAGTGGAGAAACCTAAGATTGTAGAATCTCTTAATATCAGACCATGCTGGGGTTCCACTGGCAATTGTGTGTTGAATACACAAGGCTCTGGGTTAAGGCCCAAACCTGCAACAACCATGGAAATGAATAGTGTGCACTACTGGCTGGGCAGTTGTCGGGAATGGGAACAGGTCTGCTTTTGTGACCTTAGAGGACAGCAGGGATTAAAGGGCAGAGGTGAGAGGCTCAAGCAGAGCCATTTCCACTCTAAATAAGGAAATATTACCAACCAGCCCTACCCTGCCCGAGAGAATTGTAATGACCACTGCTAACAGCAGCATGCCTTTAAAGGAGCGAGGCACAGCCAAGCAGCCATCCGCCGGCAAGAGCATGACTGGCCCACCATGAGGCAAACTATTCAAAGAGACGGAGCACAAAGATACAATTCAATGAGAATCAGCTGTACAACGGCCAAGAAGCCCGGACTGCTGTAGATTTAACAGTGTGTGGCCTGCCTAAGCTGTTCCCTTGAGGACTACTGCCTGCTCTCCAAACACCAAGTCTGGCCAGGGAGAGCTCACCCTGTGGGAAAATGCTTGGTACACATCTGCACACATCTGTAATCCTAGCCCAGAGGCTGAGGCAGGAGGATCACCAGTTAGATGCCAGCAGGGACTAAACAGGAAATGTCAGGAGACCCGGTCTTGAAAGGAAACAGGGCTGGAAAGATGGCTCAGTGGTTAAGGGCACTGGCTATACTTCTAGGGGACCTGGGTTCGATTCCCAGAACACACACAGTGGCTTACAACTCCAGTCCTAGGAGATCAAAGCCCTCTTCTGGCCTCTGTGGAAACCTGTGCACATGATGTAAATGCAGGCAAAATATCCATACACATAAAATTAATTTCTTTAAAAAAAAAAAAAGGGGGGGGGCAAGAAAGCTGGGCATAGTGACACACGCCTTTAACCCCAGCACTCAGGAGGTAGAGGCAGGTAGATCTTTGAGTTCAACCTGACCTACAGAGTTCCAGGACAGCCAAGGCTGCAGAGTGAGAACCTGTTTTGAAAAAGAAAGGCAGGCTGGCTGCTAGCCAGTGAACTGTCTTCACTTCCAGGCCACAAAATGTCTGTGTCATTTTCTCAGGGCCATCATCTCTCCTGCACTTGTTGTCAGCCCCTCTCAAAGAAGGATGCTACTTACATCTCTGCCTCTGAGGGGAAAATGAAGTTATTTTAGATGGGCAGTCTAGGGCTGCTTGTTGAAATGAGTCTTGGAGATGCTATTCCAAGTGCACACACTCACTCAGGAGCAGCTATTGCCCTCACAGCACTGTGCATGCTGCTTCAGAACTGGGCATCACGAACCTCTGAGAACTCATCTATGGTGATATATTATTTATAACTTAATAAAGCTTGCCTGCAGATTCAGAAAGCAAATCCAGCCTCAAGCTATAGAGACCGGCCAGTGGTGATACACACCTTTAATCCCAGGACTCGGGAGAAAGGCAGATGATCTCTGAGTCTGAGACCACCTGGGCTACTGAAGAGTGAATCAGAGCACACCCCTTTAATCCCAGGATTTGAGAGGTATAAAAGGTAGTGGCATTTAGTCTCTAGCCACGCTGAGGACAACATAGCAGTTTGGATGAATCTGAGGAGCAATGAATCCCCTTTGGCCTGAGCATAGGTAGAGGTAAGAGCTAGTGGCAGGCTGCTTTGCTTCTCTGATCTTCAGCTTGAAGATTGAACCCCAACATCAGTCTCTGGGTCCTTAATTTATCATGCTACACTCACCTGTCATCGTTTGCTCTCTGCAGGGCCCCTCCACGCAATGAGCATAAACAGCAGTCCTACCCAGAAAGCAAAAGGAAAATGATTACCAGCAATTCATTCCCATACAGTCTGCCCTCCTGAGACTTCTGCAGACAATTCCAAACTACACTAGAAAGCAGTGCAGTGGCAGGTGGGCCTTCAGATACATGCCCTGCAGTCAGGACTCCCTGGTAAGAGACAGGCCATAATGCATAACTATAACTGCACAGTGAACCATTTGAGCCCAGTTCTGAGACTCCAAACCCAGAGCTTAATTTCTTCAATGGGAATGCTGACTCCTCCACAGGACAGCTACCTGGTCTTCCCCCACAGCACTAACACAGCTTCCAAATTCACTCGGACATCACAGAGTCCCAATCCTAAGCCAACTGTTATGGACATCGCTAGCCTTGAAGCTACCCGTCTTCTAGAGAAGATGGGAAGAGCATGAGAATACTCACTTCCTCCAGGGCATTGGCTGAACATCGAGAACACATCCATTCTTCAGACGCTTTTGTGGGAGGCACCCCATAGCAACCTAGTAACATCAGGAAGAGCAAATAAACCCGATCCAGGGACTGGGGTCATAATGGATGAAAAATACTCTTCCAGATACCATTCCCAAAGACCATAAATCTTACAGAAATTCCTGAAATCTGAGCTAGAGTCCCAGGCTCAATTATACAGTATGGTCCAGAACCCAGGAAAGTCAGAGACTATAGAGTCACTGGAACATCTCCCTAGTAAGTAGTCAGGGACCAATAATCCCCAGACGCCCACAACCCAGGGGACTCCAAAGTTAAAAGGCATTTGGGACGGATGTTGGAGCCTCAAGGAAACTCAGCTGCCACCCACCAACTTCCCAAGAATACATAACTGGGAAGGCCAACAGGTGACAACTTCCAGCAAGCCGGCCCATGCTGCTGGAGCAGGAGAGGAAGGTGAGAGGTACTCACTGGCATGGACCCGGACACTGCACTTCTTGCAAGACACTAGCATGCTGGTGCCATCCTCCTCCAGGTAAGGGGTAGAAAGGTTGATGTCTGTGCTGCAGCCAGTTGTGGTAAAGCACATTTCTGGGATCAATGGCTTGGTCCTCTGAGCCTGAGCAGCTGGTTCCGAAGCTTTCCCACAGTTCTGACTAAAGCTTCCAAATTCCACCTAAGTGAAAGGCAGGGAGCGGGCACTGCAGTGAGCACACGCCTGTGCTCCTGGCCCTCCACCTGCTCCATCAGCAGAAAGCCGGTCCTCTTACTGCTATGACTGCAGCTATAGCTCCCGGGTGCACAGCCATTATCCTGAAGCTACTAATTGAAGTTACCTCTAATGACTCAAATTCAATTTCTCACAGCAGCATCAAACAAAGGCCCCTGGGGGACAACCGAGAAGAGGGAGCAAGTAAGAGGCACCTGGGATTTCAGTCTTCCCAAACCAAGTGATAATAAAATGCACTGAGACATTAGCAGCAAGTCACTTCCTGTCCCCAGGTACTAGACACGGTAGCCCCACTAGGAGACAGCACCCAGAGCCCATGCTCCTTAATGGGCCAGCACTGATTGCCTCTGAGGGTCATGTCACCAAGTCACCTAAACTGCAGTACTGTCACATGGCTAAGATCCCCACCCGTGATTCCAGGCTTGGGGCCTCTCTAGGAAGAACATTACATCACACACTGCCCTTGGCAAACTATACTCACTGCAGATATCCTCTGGCTCTGCCGCTGGATGGCACCATTATCCCCATTCGAAGGACAGAGCCTGGAAACGTGTCACCCTCTGAACCTATGCCATTCAAGAAACTCTGGCCCCCGCCTAGTAGATCTGCTGACAGTTAACAATCAGGCCAGTCATGTCCCTCACAAACAAAGGCACAAACAGTTCTTTGCTGTTGCTTTCCGTTAATTCACAGTAGTGGGTTGTTGACCCAGTGTGTGGGTCTAGGTTCCACCCTTCTGCAAGCATGAACCCGGGACCTTGCCAAGCTCAGGGCAGCCATGTCACTTTAGATGCTTACCTACGCCATCCTGTGCAGGACCCATCTAAGCCTGAGTTAGTCACCTGGCACCTGCTGCTGTGAATTTCTGCCTGACTTTCTAGAGCTTGACCCAAAGTGATCCACGATGGTGAGGTCATCGGTGTCCCACCATGTGAAGGCCACGGTTGAGCCCACCCTTCACCATGTCAGACCTTTTGCCTCTCCTCTCCCTCGCCCCCCAGCTGCCTTCTGGCCAAGCCGCACTCACTATGACAAGGAGGAAGGAAAGAAGACCATAGGTATGAGAGGACCTGGCTCTTCGCTCAAGGTTGGTTTTTCAATGGAAAAGAAACTGTAGTCTTGGATCCCAACTGACAAGGACCACAAAGCATCAGGCAGAAAAAGCCTCAGACAGACTAAGAGGCTCTGCAAACACCAAGGTTTGTCATGTGCAAGGGTCACCATATCAAAGCCTTCTGAAGGGTAAGCTCACACAGCTAGGTTATTTGTCTGGAAGACCCTCACCAAAGCACCGGCAGGGTGAGGATGCTAGAGCAAAAGGCCCCTAAAGACAAGCAGTCACAAGCCTTGCACCCACAATTAAACCAGGCTCTCCCTCTGCTTGCTGGCTCTGGATGCCTGGTGACAGCAGAGCAGGCTCACCTGATGGTAGGTCTGGAAGATCATACAGACGGCACAGTGAGGGGCCTGTTGGGCCATAATCTCATTGAACTCCTTTTCTGCCTCGAAGTTCGGTGGTCGGTTCTGCCAGAGCTGACTCAGCGGCTTGGCCCAGGCCTCTGTCTCCTCAGCTTCTTCCTCAGGGGTCAGCTGTTCCGAAGTCTCTAGAGCAAGAAAAAGAAACATGAGTTACAGCAGCCCTGCACATGGGAGGTCTACCCACAGAGTGGAAGCTCAGCCAGGGTTCCTGATCCCAGGTTAGAACTAAACTCAAGGTCCCAGAGGCAATAAAAGGCAAGGGCAGAACAGTTACCAAAAGACTCCTTTAAGGCCTGGATGACTTGGCCGTGGGGTGAGGGAGTGGGGGTGGCTGCTTACACTGCCTTTGCTGGCCACACTGACTCGGGGTCTCTACTCTCCCTCATGTTCCAGGCGCTCAGCCCACACCGTTCCCTGTAACAGCTACCACATTCAACCCTCTGCCCTTTCTGAGGGCAGCAGAAAAAAGTGCCAGCCTGCCAGAAACTATGGCATTTGCTGCCTCCCAAATGCCAGCATCTTTAAGTCCTTCCCCCTTAGGGCTTTCCCTTCAGCTGTGCTGGAGAAACAGGGAGAGAAAACAGAACTGGTAAGCCTGAGAGGTGTTACATCACAGCCTTGATCAGGACTTTCCAGCTCACTCTGGAAAATCCTGGGGTGAGGGGTCTCCCCAACTAGGGAAGGCCTCCCCAAGATCTCAGAGGATGAATCTTCTTCCTGACTATAAAATGTTCGTGTCACCTTCTGACCAGCAGTTTGTAAGCAGAGCGCCTACAGGCATGACCCAACCAGTCAGCAAATAGAAATTGCTATTGCATTTCCAGAGAATGAGGGTGAGGGAGAGAAATGATCCCAGAGGCTATCAGATACTATGAAGCCTGAACCCATACCTTGCTGGCCCTCCTCAGAACCCTGAACCAAAGACTCTTCATCTCCAGTGTGCTGGGTAATGGGTCCCACAACTCAGGCACCTTTAACCACAATGCAAAAAAAAAAAAAAAAAAAAAAAATCCCTCTCTGAGTTCATCTTCCCAGAAGAGTGAGGCTCACTACAGAATGGAAAACAAGGGAAGTCTTCTCACACAGCAAGATGGAAGCAATAAGGTGCAAGGCCCACTAGTTCCTGGGACACACTAAGTCAAGGGTGGGGGGTGGGGGACGCTGAGAGGAAGGAGGGATTTAGCAGCAACAAATAGCAGAACAGATTGCTACAATAAGCAGGTGTGGTGGCTCAAGCCTGTAAGGCCGGCCAGTTGATGAGAAGCCCGTCCCTGTATCCTCTCTGGCCAAGTATTTGGTGTCTGACAGCGTACCCATCACCTACTGTCACAAAGAACACTGCACGAGGACTGTGTGTGTACTTATACTCCAGTGCAGTGACACTGAGCTAAGACAAAAGCACTCCTTTCCTCCGAGGCCCTGAGAGTTCTGCAAAGCAGCCTCCAGGAAGCTGTGGTAGGCACACCTGCACCAGGTGCCCATCCACTCACTGCAGGCAACTCTCTAGGACAATGCAGATGAACAGTGCTTCCTCCACCTCAGGGTCATATTTAATCTAAAGGGAACTGGCAACTGCCACTGCGTACAGCCCTGGTGAAGGGTCACTGTAGCGTAAGGAGGTCGAAGCAAGCAGGTCAAATTAGCCTCTAAGAGAGCCCCATGGTTCAGACTGGAGCCAGAGTGCCTGACCCAAACATGAGGGACCCACATAGTACAGAAGAGACAGAAATAGACATGCTCATAGCCCCAGTCTTCGCAGGCGGACATCTGCTCTACTTACAAAGCCAAAAGTGGCCCAAATCATTGCATATGTGAACAATGAATGCCAAGGGGAAACGTTCACTGTGTTAAGTGAAAATTACAGGAATGAAAATTCTAACAGTTTACATGTGAAGCTTCACTGAGCCTTATAGTCAAGACATGTGCATTTCACTAAAAATGTTGTGTTTCAAATAAAAATGCTTTTGTATAAAGTCGAGAGAAGCAGAGCATGTTGGTATAAGCTTCTGATTCCAGCACCTGTGAGGATGAGGCAGGAGAATCATGAATTCACACCCAGTTTGGCTACATAGCCAAGCCTACTTCTAAATCACGAAAAAAGTGGAATAAAGATATATTAGACTAACAAGACTAAGGATCCTAAGTATAATGCATAACCTTTGTTTGGTTTATATTCATCTCAAGGGGGGAAAACCTACTGAGTACATTCTTAGGTCAAGCCAGACTAAGGCCCTGAATGTGAAACAAGATAGGGACAATCCTTAATGCCTAGTGTTGTACTAATGCAAAGTGATCTGGCTGGGCCTGGTAGGCAGGCCTGTAATCCCAATTACTTTGGGGGCTGAGGCAAGAGGAAGAAAAGTTCCAGGCCAGCCTAGAAAAGGTAGTGAAACTTTGTCCCAAAATAGAAAGTGAAAAGAGGGGCTAGAGGGTTAGCTAGCTTCTCAGTTAAGGGAACTTGCTGCTCTTCCAGAGGACCCAGGTTCCACTGTCGGCCTCCACGTTGCTACTCAAAGCCACCTACAAACTCCAGTACCAGGAGAGTCAACGCCCTCTTCTTTGGGGTACTCTATGTACGTGGTACAAACATATATGCAAGAAAATACTCACCCACATAAGTAATAATTTAAAGTACAAAGAGGACCAGGGATGCAGGACAGTGCCAGGGGGCTAGATGAACACGCATGAGGTTCTGTAGTAGTTCCTAAAAAGTTTTGGTTTTGTTTTAGATGAAACAGTTGGGCATGGTGGCTTATGCCTTTAATCCCAACACTGGGGAGGCAGAGGCAAGTAGAATTTTAATTTGAGGCTAGCCTGGTCTACAGAGCAAGTTCCAGGACAGCCATGGCTACACAGAGAGAACCTGTCTCAAAAAACAACAACAAAAAGCAAACAGGGAAGTAACCAGATAAACTTATCTACTTTCTAGAATACAGCGGGTGTCTGTGTGAAAGTGAAGCTGCTTTCTAGAATATTCCTGCACGCTGTGTCACTGTGATTGGTTAATAAAGAAACTGGCTGGCCAATAGCTGGGCAGGGAGAGGTTAGGTGGGACTTACAGCATAGGAAAGAAAGAGGGAGGAGTCGCCAGGAAGCTTGGAAAGAACAACAAGATGAACAGCCAGCCACCCACGCTGAAAAAAGGTACCGCAGTGGGAGAGTGTTGATAATAGGTTAATTTAAATTGTAAGAGCTAGTTAGTACCAAGCCTAAGTTATCGGCAGAGCATTTGTAATTAGCATCAAGTCTCTTGTAAGGTGTTACTTGGGAGCCCACTGGCAGGATAGAGCTGACGGAGGGACAGAAAACCCCGCCTACATCGCTTGAGCAGCATGTAGTGGTAAAATACTTATAATCCCAGCACCTGAAAAGTGGGAGACAAGAGGCTCAGGAGCTCAAAGCCAGCCTGGGCTACACTACACCCTGCCTCAATAATAAACTAGCAGGAAGAAAGCAGACAAACTCACAGTAAATATTCTAATAAAAATTAACACACAGGGACCACACATTCCCACCCTTCACTATTTATCACAAAAAATGAAAGATTAAATCAGTTACATTGTTTCCAAAAGTCACACTCAGACTAAAAGTGTATTTATTCAGTATTCAACCTGCTCCTCTTTGGAAGATAGGCATAAGGCTAACTTTTCTTTTGCCTCTTGAAAACTTTCAGTTTTTCCAGTGTTTCACAATGTACATCTGTTTTTGCTTGTGTTTCTTTATGGAGACACGGTTTCTCTGCATAGCCCTGGCTGTCCTAGAACTTGCTCTGTAGCCCAGGCTGGCCTCACAGAGACCTGCCAGCTTCTGCCTCCCCGGTGCTGGGATTAAGGGCGAGTACCACCACCTCACTAATCTGTGTCATCTTAAACACTGAGGGGAGCAATTTTGCAACAGGCAGCAACTCTCAGCGGGGCTGGAGCACGAACTCAGAGGCACTGCTGGGACCTACTCGGGGTCTGTCCAGTCTTCTGACCCCAGGACCTCCAGGCTGCCTCCATGCCTAGGTTGTTCATACTCTCTAGAAGGAAAACTGAGAGGAGCCATGGCAGCACATGGAGGAAGGGAGAGGAAACCGAGTACCCAGCACCATAGCATCACTGCGCAAGCAGCTCTGCTTCCACAAGGGTGGAGAGGCCAGTAGCGGCTGAGGCCTGCCTGCCAGCATCCTCTTTCTGCTCCAGGCAGCAGAAGGGGCCACACACCCTGCTGTTGTCAAGATGAGCTTCAGAGCCACACTTCCCATTTCTCCTTGCATAGGTCTTTAGTTCCCTTTTCTGTCTCCTTCCGAGGCTCCTCTGCCTAGCTAACCCCAGTATCTGCTCACCCTTCTCCAGGAGACCCCTTTATTTAAAATAACCCTACAAAACATCTGTATCTTCCCATGTCAACATCCTCTATCCACATGAAACGGGTTTCAGAAGCCAACTAAAAGTCTTAAGACATAGAGGAGGCCATCAGCTCATCCTTCTCCCTGGGGACCACAGCTCTTCACTCCAGCTGGCTCTCTGCCATTCTTCTACTTCTCCAATCCCTGCCACCAACATCCTGTTCTGGCAGCAGCCCTCCTAATACCAACTTGACTGTGTTACTACCCTGCTTCAAACACACTTCCATGACTTCTAGATGCCTGTGAGAAAAAGCTCGTTAGGCTCATGAGCATTGACAGAATTTACTATCCCGAAAAATCAGCCTTGTACCTCATAGCTGAAGAAAGGAAAGAACCTACATGCAAATTATCCTGTATGTAGCACAGTCCACCAATCTTGAACGAGTGAGTGAAGAAAACTCAATTCCCAAACCAGACACAAAAGAAAATGCTGTCCCCTCTCCGCCTGGGATACCTGGGAGAGGAGCTAAGCCACAAGCCCTCGCTCACCCCTGACCTCTGATGCCCTGTGAGAGCAAGGCTCACTGTGAACTGCCTTCCTTCTCAAGAAAGGGAGGAGATAAAGACTTACCGTCATCACTGCCGCACTCCTGCAGCACGAGCGGGTGATGGCGTGGGAGCTTGCTTAAGGGCTGGCGGCGACCCTTGGTTTTCTTATTCTCCTCCAGGGAAAGCATGTACTCATCTGCAACCTGAGCAAACCAGGGAAATCAGCTCGCTGATGAAACTGGAGGGTGTTATGATGACACACACCTGGAAACACCTGCAAGCCTCACCACTTGGGAGGCTGAAGCATAAGGACAAAGAACAAAAGGCAGTATGGGCTATATATGCAGTATATCATCTCAAAAGTGGGAGGCAGGGGAGGGAGGGACGGGGAGAGGGAGGGAGGGAGGGAATTCAAGAGAACTGGAGAGAAAGGGGAGCTAAGGAGAGAGGAGGGACATAGGAAACAAAAAATACGCGTTCGTGCACACACGCACACACGCACACACACACACACACACACACACACACACACACCCCGTCTTGGGGCTGGAGAGATGGCTCAATAGTTAAAAGCACTGGCTGCCCTCCAGGGGACCTGGTTCTATTCCTGACACCTGCACAGCAGCTCACAATCACCCTAAGCTCAGTTCCAGGGAATTCAGCACCCTCTTCTGTCCTCTCAGGCACTGTACTCACATGGTGCACACACATATATGGAGGCCAGACACTCACATGTGTAAAATAAAATGAAAGTTAAAGCAATTTAAAAACACATCTTAAAAAAGCGTAAGCCACAGTGCCAAGCAAACTAGTCTATACTAGTGTGTTTTAGAATTTTGAGGCAGAAATTTGTTTCTATCTTGCTTCCTGGCCTTCTCAGAAGATGCCTCAACTGGAGGACAAGCCAGGAACCCTCCACTTTAAGTAAGGTCCCTGCCATGAAACACAACAGGACATCAGAAGGGCCAAAGTGCCCCTTTCCTTGGGTGGTCAGCACCTGTTACAATGGGTGGCAGGGCCATCCACACGGAGAACCTGGAAGACAAAGGGATGAGGGTACCTAAGCCCCTGCAAGGACAGCTCAAGCTCCACCTTTCACCCTATGCGATCTGCACGCTTGTCTACAGCCATACCACCCAGAACAGGCCCCATCTCGTCTGATCTTGGAAACTAAGCAGAGTTGGGCCTGGTAAGTACTTGGATGGGAGATCTGGGCTCTCATGGCCACTGGGCACACCCCAGGGAAGTAAATTTGCTCTTCTCCAGGAAAGAACATCAGGGAGACAGAGTATCTGCCCTCTGGCCAAGATGCTAAGGAAGGGAAGGTTGATTTAACCCTGCATTTGCATCATATCATCCCCAAGCCGACATAATTAGGTCTAAGATGTACAGACTAACGAATACTCCAAGAGTTTCTTTTCAATCAACATACTTCAAAATTGGTTGTACTGACATTGTAAGACAAGGGCTTGGCAAAACCATTAAGTGGGAAAATGAGGCCATTTTCCAACACTGACTGAAACAATGCCTCCCATCTACAAAAAAGTGGTGGCACAGTAGGGCCACTTTAGAGGTGTCCTGGGCCCATAGAATACAGAGCATCTCAGAGCTTGTTCCTGCAAACACAGGTTTACCAACAGGTTAATGTCCATGAGACCAACATTGCCAGGACCCCTTCTATGTGCAAAGCCCTCTCAGGATTGGAGGTATGGAACAATAGACTGGCAGGACGTGATCTAGTCTCCCTGAGTGAAAGGTATATGGAACATACAGGAATAAGGTGAAGAGTGAGGGTATTTAGTAGGCATGACCTCTGACACACAATCAGTCTTCCAAACAGACCCCAAATAGACAATGCACCCAAAGCAGCAGGTTTCCAATGTACAACAGGGCACTATGGTGTCTGCATGAACAGAGCCAGACTTAACCCTCTGTGTCATAGAACCAAACGTGTGAGGGAGGCCTCTCAGTAGTCACCACTGTGGTGAGCAAGAGGGGCTCTGGGTACCATCTCCCTTCTACCCAAACAGCTTTCTCTTGGATTCGAATGCTTCTTTGGGGGCTTTTGTTTGTTTTGTTTAGTTTCAGACAAGCCCTTACATATCCCAGGTTCAGGATAACCTTGAGTTCCTGTTCTTCCTACCTGCACCTCCTAAGTGTTGGGGTTACGCAGGTACATACCACTGCACATGTTTAAGCAGAGCTAGGGCTACCAACCGAGCCACATCCCCTGTCCCATGCGTCACAATTTTCAAGTCAGCAGGACTTCACTATGTTTTAATATTTATTGTTTTATGTGTGTGTTTGCTGCCTTTATGACTGTGCACCATGTGCCCAGAAGAGAGCATCAGACCCTCTAGAACTGGATTTTGAGCCACCATGTGGGTGTTGGGAATTGAAGCTGGTCCACTGCAAGAGTAGCCAGTACTTTTAACCACTGAGCCAGTGGTTAAATGGGTGGCAGGGCCATCCACCAGATTTCACTTTGTTAAAGAAATTCTAGTCTCATTCCCTAAAACAACTATTTCCCTATGGCTGACCTAATTCTGCACATTTTCAATTGCCTATAAAGGGATAAAACAAAGGCAAAGTCATTACAAATTAAATTTATAAGTTATCATTAAACTTAACAATATTCTGATACTTCCTACTTTGAGCACACCTCAGTGTGCCAGGCAGGGAGACCAGGGAGAAATACACTGGGAACAGGAAAGATTCTAGACTGGATTAGCACAGGTAAAGGAGCTAAGATGGCTCACCTGGATAAAGTCATCGATAACAGACTAAGTTAAACATACAGCCGTGGCACAACAATTGTTAATCCTGGAAAGTGTGGCATTAAGAAATGCAGAGTCAGAAGTCAGAGCAGGAACCTCAGCATAGGTTCATATTCAGGTTATAGCAATGCTTTATGGAATGTACTTATCATCCTACTTGGGAGACTGAGGCAGAAGGATCATTTAAAGCCACAAGTTAGAGGTCAGCCTGGGCATTGCAGTGAGAATCCCATCTCGAAAACCAAAACCGCAGAGCTACATTCATGGGGGTGGATATGAACACTGGTGGGCACTCAACCGATCAAGGAGCAGACTTTCGGCAGTAGAACAAGGAGGAGGCAGCAGAGAAACACCATGCAGCCTCACACAGAGTTGGGAAGGCTCCACAGGAGAGGCCCTGCAAATAGTTTAACTATGGAGTCTGGCAGAGCTCGGAAGGTTCAGAGCAGAGAGGAGCCCAGAACACATGGCCACTGGGATATATGGACTTGCTGTCTGTTCATCCCAGCAGACAGTAAGAACAGGAAGGATTCATGCCTCAGCACATCTTGGAGAGGAACAAGCGAAGTAAGGTTAGTCTGAGAAGGAATGGCCTCTGGGACAGGCCATCTAAGCATGGTCTGCAGCCAGGGAGAAAAGAAGCTGGTAAAATGGCGATAGTAAGACATGTAGCCTCCAGGCAGTGGTGGTGCACACCATTAATCCCAGCAGGGAGACAGGAGCAGGCAAACTCCAAGTTCAAGGCCAGCCTGGTCTACAGAGCAAATTCCAGGTGAACCAGAGCTACACAGAGAAACGGTCTCAAAAAAGGAAAAAAAAAAAAAATTGTAGCAGAACTAACCCTGTAAACATATTAAATTGTAGCAGATCTAACCCTGTAAACATGTTAATATGACAAAGGAGAATTAAGACTGTAAAGTAGGGGGATTATCCCAGATCATCTGAGCAGGACCAATATAATCACTAAGGCACACACACCAACAGCACCAGTCAAAGAGGGGTCAGGAACCTTGTGCAGAATCTTCCAGACCCCTGCCTGCAATAAACCTGGGCCCCAGGTTCCAGAAATTTCTGTTTCCTCTTCTAACACGTTGCCAATGAGGCTTGTTCTGCTCTGCACAGACACCGCCACCGTTGTCAGCCGTCTGAGCAAGTACCTCTGCAGCATGTGTACCTCCATGGCTCCTGGAGCTGTGGGGACAGCAGGACGCTGTCACCAAAACTAGCTTACCAGATCGCTCTGGACAGAGCCTGATGTGGTGTCAGTAAGTGGCCCAGTTATAACTTGAGAACACCAGGGCAGTGGTGTGAGTACCTGAGACACACGATCTCAGATCTTCAGGGATGGGCAAAGCTGTTCAGCCTCCATACCAACCTAGTCAGTCTTGATGCTGGCTTTTTCACTAAAGCATGTACAGAAGGCTCACAGGCCAAGCTCTGCCGGCCAGTTAGTGCCAAGGAATGGTGAATGTAGACCACTGGCTGTTCCTTCTCATTCTGACTCACACAACCCCTGCCCTGCCCATCTATCTCCACCCATGCTAGTGCATGCCCCACACATCCTACCTACATGCCCCTTCTTTGGCATACCTCACAAACATTCCCAAACACTGAAACACTACACACCAAACACTAAAAACCCTTCTGTTTTCTCTGAATCTCTACTTTTCACAAATAATGCCCTTGCCACTCCAGGAAATCAAGTCACACCTGAGTTGCCTGAGCTGCGCTACACATCTATCAGGCCATCTTGTCTTCTAGTCCTGGGTTCCTACGTTCCAGAAACTCAAGTGCATCTTCTGTCCTCAGCCTGCCACAGTCCAGCTCTACTCTTAGTACCTCTCAAACCAAAGGAACCGGTTCCCAGGGGGCTTTTGGTGTTTTGTTTTGTTTTGTTTTGAGACAGGGTTTCTCTATGTAGCCCTGGCTACCTGGAACACAGAGAGACCCACCTGTCTCTACCTTCTAAGTACTGGGATTAAAGCCTGCATCACCACTGAGGGCTTTTCTTCTTTAAATCATTTTTCCTCCTCTCTTGAGAGTAGAATAAATAAGCTGGATGCAGAAGCACATTCCTTTAATCTCAGCACTAGGGATCTCTGTGTGTTTAATAACAGCCTAGTCTACACAGTGAGTTCCAGTGTAGCCAAAGATACACAGTGAGACCCAAAGGAAAAGAAAAATATTAAAGAAAGTATATGAGGCCAGGTGTTGGTGGCACACGCCTTTAATCCCAGCACTCAGAGGAGGCAGAAGCAGGCGGATCTCAGTGAGTTCGAGGCCAGCCTGGTCTACAGGGTAAGTTCCAGGACAGCCAGGGCTACATAGAGAAACCCTGTCTCAGGAAAAAAAAAAAAAAAAAAAAAAAAAGACAAAAGGGAGGAGGAGGAGAGAAGTGATATGGCATCTGGTTTTAAAGCAGGAGAAGCCGATGGAGAAGCAGGCCCAGCGAGAGCTTGAGGTGAGGTCTGCACAACGGCACCCTCATGCTCCCAACAGCACTCACACTCCATCTTTGTGCTCTTCCAAGAAGATCGTGGAGTTCTAGTCTCCAGGCAGAGCATGAAGAGCAGACCCAGGATGCTCTGACCTTGGTGTAAGCGATCAGCACATGAAGAAGAGAACGCCCTCCTCTCCCAGAATCCTACTCCAATCTACCTGGTCTACCTGGTGTTTTCCTCCAAACTTCCTCTTTCTCGACACCCTGAACTCCTTCAGCCCAGCTAGGCTGCCAGCTCTTCCAATGGGACCTGCTGCGTCACTCAGCATCACCCAGTGCTGAAAGCACATGCTCCTCTCTGTCCACACTCAGTTCTCAAGGAGCTTGGAGGTCCTGGGAGGCAGTCCTGGCCCACAGAACACGGCACAAAGCTGCCAGCGCACACTGACAGGGCAGAGAGGAATTATTTCAAATGAGAGCCCACAAGGAGGCGAGAAGGGAACTGAAAGCATGCAGGCTTTCAGCAGGCCTGAGAGAGAGGCATCTAAAGGGAAGCCCCCCCCAACCCTGTGTATCACGATGGTGAAGGCCTGTGAGCATCCAGAACTGCCTATCCCTACCCTAGCTCATCCATCTACATGAAAGTAAGAGAAGCAGGACCATTTGCCCACAGGTTTAAAAAGTCACTTTGTTCAATCATATTTGCTGGCAACAAAATGACATCTAACCCAATTTTTTTATCCATCACTTAATTGATATCAAATACAGGGAGAAAAGCAGATGACTAGTATTTATTGGCTTGCTGCAGGCTCTCCAAAACTGGGGGAAAAAAAAAAAAAAAACACCAAAAAAATGTAGAATTAATTTACAGTAATAGCCTGAAGGATGTTCATAAAATATTTAGTATCCGTTACATCTTTGCTATTTGCTAGGTGCTCTTTGGACAGAGACTAGCAGGGAGTCAGAATTCTGCAAGCAGTGGCCAGACGGGGTGGAGAGAGCTGCTGTGCAGCAGCAGGGTGGTGGCACCCGAGGGCTTGTGAGGAAAAACAACAAGGTGACAGCTGCAGGGGTTAAGATGGTTTCCTAGCCGAAAAGCATTCTCTTGTGGGTGCTGCATTAGGGGGTACAGAGAGCACTGGTCAAGGCAACCAGAAGGAAGCATGGTGGTTATTAATTCATTAGCCTGCAATCACTGAGATGCACGCAGGAAGTCTACAGAAATTGAGCCATGACACTTAGAGGAAGTGGTGAGAATTATCTGGGTACTGAGAGATAAGAGGGAGGGCTGTGAAATGGCTCAGTGGGTAGGGGTGTTATCCACCGAGCTGACAACCTGTGAGTCTGATCCATGGGATCCTCGCAATGAAAGAAGAGAAGATACCGATTCCCAAACGTCGTCTTCTCACCCTCCGCCTGTGCACCGTGGCACACATGCTCCCAAACACATACAAAGTCACCCACAAAATGAATAACTGAAAAAACAATGTTTTGTTTTGTTTTGTGTGTAGCTCAGTGTTCCTTAAAAAGAAAAAGACAAAACACATGGGAGATGGTGAAAACTGTAGTCCCAGGTCAGCCTATGCAAGTTAGCGAGAACCTTAATGAGATCTGTCTGAGTTTAAAAACAAAGGGTGGTATGTAAAAAGGCAGAAGTAGAAGTCAGGGAGTAGTTCAAAGTCAGCCTGAGCTATACCAAACGGCAAGATCCAGGGCCAGAGATGACCAATCAGGTAAAAAAGCATTTGCCACACAAACCTGATGACTTGAGTTCCATCCCTACAAGCCACAGATAGGAAAAGCTAGACGTGGTGGCAGGTATTTGTAATCACAATACTCCTAAGGCAAGATGGGAGGCAACAACGGACCTACCCAGAAGTTCTCAGGCCATGTAGCTGGAAGAGCAGCAACAAGAGCACCCACCCTAAGGGTGGTAAGTAAAGAACTCACTCCTCAAAGCTGTCCTCTGACCCCAGTATACTCACCACGTACATACGTGCACATGCAACCCTCCCCTCAAATCTTAAGAAAATTTACATAGCAAGATCCTATCAAAAAGAAAAACCCAAGGCACTGGAGATATGATTCCAAAGCTGTGTTAACACTACTGCTGTTAGAGTGAACTAAATTCAGTTCCCAGCACGTCCTGTTGGTTGCTCACTCACCTGTGTCCAGATGCAGGACAACCCAACACCTCTGGCCTCTCAAGGCACCTGCCATCACTTGCACAAACCCACAAAGACCACACACATACACACAATCAATTTAAAATATTTTTTTAAAAGGATAAGGGGCAAAGAAAGCTTAAATAGGGGCAAAAGGCAACACAAGGGACACCTGAACCACACATATGGAAGATCAACATGGTCCACATGCAAGAATGACAGCAAACTCACACGCATTTCTCTTTTTCAAAGATAGCCAACCAACAAGTTACATAATATGAAGGAACAGAAAGCCAGGTGGTCCGTGAGTTCAAGGCCAGCTAGGGCTACCTGGTGAGCTCTTTAACACACAAGCACAGGGGGGAGGGATGTGGCCACTCCAGCGTTCATTTACCACAACACATGGGGAGGTCGGAAACCACCTAACAGTTGGCCCTCTCCTTCTCCTATGTGGGTTCAGAAGCAGGATTCAGGTCGTTAGGTCTGATGGCAGGCACCTTTATCCTTTTAACCAATCCTTTAACCAATCTCACTAGCCTCTCTTTATTGTTTGTGTAAGACCAGCCCCAAGTCGGTCTCAAACAGATCACGTAGCTAAGGACAACCATGAGCTCCTGCTCCTTCCTCCACCTCCCAATGCTGGGACTGCAGGTGTGCACTGCCATGCCCAGTCGCCACCTTTTACTGCACCATGCAAGCTGTGAGGCTAGGGAAAGAGGTTATCTTCCAGAGGTGAATCAGCTGCAGCCAATAGGAATCCTCTCAGCATGGCAGACCTGCCCGGAGCCACAATACACAAAAAAGGAAGAAAAGAATAGCTTCTGGAAACAGTGGGTACTAGGAGGAGACCCAACAAACACATTTCCATGTAGAACTTTCAGAATCCATCCTGGTCTCCAAAAGGAAGATCTATCAATGACGAGCTAGCATCACACAGAGCAGTAAAAATTCCTAAGAAGAAAATGCCCTTGAACATCAGGGTGAGAAAGGCCACTGTGATGGTTTGAATGAAAAAGCCCCCCAACAGGAGCATATATGCGAATGCTTAGTCACCAGGGAGTGAACTGTTTGAAAGGATTAGGAGGCATGGATAGGAAGAAGTGTGTCACCGTGGGTGGGCTTCCAGCTTTCAAAAGCCCATGCCAAGCCTAGTAGTCTCCCTTTCTGCCTGCAGATCAGGATGAAGGTCAACACCACCACACCTATTGCCACGCTTCCAGCCATGATAAAGGACCAAGCCTCTGAAACTGTAAGATATGTCCCAATTAAATACTTCCTCTTTTGTAAGTATTTATAAGAGTTGCCTTGGTCACGGTGTCTCTTCCTTCACAGCAATAAACAGTGACTACGATGCCACCTCATCTCCAACCCCAAACACCTGGGCTGCAGCCATCAGAACCTCTGTGCTCTAGGCAGGGACTTAGAGGAAGGGCTGGCTCCCAGCACATCAGCACATCCAACCAAGTCTCTGTCCCTGCTGCTGCGATGCAGTCCTCTGGATCAACAGTCACACACAGAGAAAGAGGAAGACAGGCACTGTCACCTGGCGCACTAACACAACCATTGCAGGCAGCAGATGCAAGACGGAGGGAGCCTCTCTCCTGCCCTCCCACACACATGCGCACCTTCACCCCCACAGGCCCCTCCTTCACAGGCTGCCAGAGGGCAGTGGCCTCCCACACCACTGCGCAGCCTGTACCTCTGCCAGCTCCTGCTCGCTGATGCTTCGGGGGACGCTGCGCTCCTTCTTCACACTCGGCTCTCCGGCCACTACCCTGCCATCCCCTCTGGCATAGCTGTGCACAGTGAGAACTCCAGTTTTCTCTTGGCCTTGACAAGACACAGCCTCGCTGGTTTCAGAATCTGAAGAAACTGAATCCTGGGATAAGCTGGAGCCCAGGCTGGAAGACGATTTTTTGGGGGGACCTGAGAAGACAATGCGTCCTCCTACGGATGCAGGATTCACAGAAAGGTCCAGGGCGGCTGCTTCCGGCTCGTCGTCCTCATCTTCCTCTTCCAGCTTCACATTCTTCAGCTCTTCAAATTTGACTTCAGTGGGATCAGAGTAATCTGAAATACAGGTGCATATCACACAGAGCCAGCTTCCTTCTTGGAAGCAGGATGGCAAAGTCTACCAACCAACCAGGCCACTGAGTGATCAAGACTCAGTGCTCACCAAGACGGCTTCACTCCAAGTCCTGGGTATAAGATATCACAACTCAAACATGACAGGCCTGTGCACAAATTCAAAAGAAACTCTACAAAGCACAAGTCCACAGTGCTATCTAGCCATCAGACACAGAGTAAACAGATTTCTTCAAGCCCAAGATAAGCCTGTCCCTAATAAATTTAGAGTTGGTACCTATCTGAGTTGCCTGCTCCAAAACCACATTTCTTACTACATCCATGGGTCCTCCAGCCTCCAAGTGAACAAATGCTACAGTGGCAGGCACCTGATTTGGTGAAGACACTGTACTCCTCCAACAGGTGCAGCTATATTTAATTAAGACTTTTAAGATGAGCATGGTGGTGTTTGCCTAGAATCCCAGCATTTGAGAGGCAGGAGGAAAAAAAAAGGCCTGGATTTGAAGGCCGTCAAGGTACAGAGCAAGACGATGACTAAAAGCAAATCAAGCTCAGTGGCACATGCCTATAACCCCAACACTCAGGAGCCCGAGGCAAGAGGATATTCAGTTCAAAACTAGGCTGAGCTACACAGTGAGGCCTTGCTCCAAAAACCAATAAGCCAAGTGTGGTGGTACACGCCTTTAATAGCAGCACTTAGAAGGCTGAGACAGATCTTGTGGGCTACACAGAGAGTTTCAAGATAGCCAGGGATACATAGAGCCTATCTCAAAATATTAAAGATAAAAATGAACAAATAATAAAATAAGAGCCAGGGAGATGGCTCAGCAGGTAGCACAAGCCTGGCAAATCTTCATTCAATCTGGGAACTCACACTGAAAGAATGGAAAATACAGCCTAACTCTCCAATGACCCCAGGAAGCTATAAGTTTAAAAGTACCTTAAATTCCAGACCCTGTCCTCTGCCAGTAAATAGGCAAAAGGTCTAGGAGCCCATGCAAATACAGACCTCGGGCTATAGAAAACTGACGGGTCTATAAAGCACGGGCTTGGATAATTTTAAATGATTGGTCTAAAAACTGTAAAATGGTGCGGGCTCTTGATGCTATGAGATGATTGGTTTACGATGTGCAGGCTTTGTTGTAAACCCTCAATTCTGCACTTGGGGTCCTCAGTCCTCTGCCCCTGCGTGGTGTATGACTGTGGACCCCAGTGCACTTGGAATAAAAAGTCCTCTTGCTATTTGCATCAAGACAGCATCTCGTGAGTGACTTGAGGTGTTGCCTTTCCTGAGTCAGAGCGTGAAGGTCCACGCTCTGGGGGTCTTTCATTTGGTCTTTCAACATGAAGGCGAAAGGAGAACACACCCCACCAAGCTTTCCTCTGTGATGCATACACACGCGCATGAAAGCTCATATACAGGCAAAGCACATGCAATAATTTCCTCTTATCCACCCTGGCCACACCCTGCATCCATCCTTCCCAACCCAGTATCAAATTTAGAGGAAAGCACCCAGGGCTCCAGAGATAGTACTTCCCATCACCAGGGCTGGCCGGCTCCTTGTGACATCTGCCCACCTCATATTACTAAAATCTCCTTCACAGAAGTCTGTCTTTGGTTGTTTCCCTGAGCCTTTTTCTCTGTGTCTGGCCTGCCCTACATGTCCCCAAGCAAAATGCTTCTCACATTCCAGTACAGGTGCGCTCACAGACCAGACTCTCATATTTGTTTCTTCTGACCCTTCAACTCAATACAACATTGACCCCACAACAGACAGGCTGTGGACAACCAGCACTGTCGGCTCACCTGGAAAGGGAAGGCCATCCTCGACCTGCCTCACGGAGCTGTGGGTGGGCCTCACTGGGGCGAGGGTGGCCTGGCACTCTGTCAGCTCATACTGTCCAGAATTCAGCTCTTCCTTGGGGAACAGTTCACTCTGGCTCACCTCCTGTGGTATTTCAAGACAGACTCTGTGTCGCTTTGTCCCTATCCGGTGCTTGGCCAGGCTGCAAGGAGAAAGCAAACCTTCTAAAGAGGCCTCTGTATACCCATCCCCCCAAATGCATTCACACATGCTGACACACAACCCAAAGAAAAGCCATTCCATCAACTGAATAGTGCAGATGCTGCTGCCCACCTTGGACATCTACCGTGAGGACAGAGACAGGGCATGTCTGGTAGGGCACCCGGCCTAGACAAGGCAGCCCCACAGTGTCCCTCCCATCTTTTCCCTATGTGCACAGATCCTCTGGCCCAGACCCCGATTAAGCCAGATGCCACTCCGTATTCCTCCTGAGCTGGTTTCTAGCTCCTACCACCACGTTTCTTTCAAGAGACACTTAGGTGATGCTAAGGAAGCCTGACTCTGGGCACAGCACAGCTCACTACCCCCATTCCTTAGCAGGGACCACAAGGAAGTGCTGGAGCCAACAGTGCTGCGGCTTCCAAAGCCTTTTCCAAGACCTGCCTGCATGCAGTACGGAAGACACAACATTCAAACTGTGGCAGTCACCTCCTATCCCCAAGGCCAAGCCCACAGCCTGCCCAGTACCTTCTCTTCACGTCTCCCTCCTCTCCCTGCTCGACCCCTTCCATGTCCTCCTCTGGGCACTCCTCATTCCCAGCTCTTGGGGGCAACACACTGTCCTTCAGAAACTCAGCAGCTTCCGGGGTAGGCAGAGTATGGTCGATAACAGTGCTGTCCTTCCCAGCTTTCCACAGTTTGTAGCGCTCGGGCTGGAACCTCCTCACGAACACATCCATGGAGATCTTCACCATATCTTTTCTGCAGGAGCACTGCCACAGGAGAGACAGATGAGAGCGAATGCCTTGTCAGCCCCACCTCTCCACGTCCCACCCCCACCCCTAAGCAGACTAGAACATTAGAAGCGTTAAAACCACACTGCTGGCAGAGGGGCTCGAGAGGGCGACGGGAGGAATATGACCAAGTGCATTTTTAACACATGTAAGGATGGCATGGCAAAGCAGGGTGCAGTAATGCACGCCTTTAATCCCAGCACTCGGGAGGCAGAGGCAGGTGGAGCCCTGTAAGTTCGAAGCCAGCCTGGTCTACACAGTGAGTTCCAGGGCAGACAAGGCTACACAGTGAAATGCTGTCTCAAAAAGAAAAAAAAGAAAAATTGACAAGGTGAAAGCCATTACTTGTACAATATATTCCAAATTTAATAGACCAATTTTAGCCGATGCTGAAGCTCATGTTTTGGTTCCCAGGCTGAGGGTTCATTGTCCCACAGAGCCTTCAAATTCAAGCCAACAGGAAAACGAAAAGCAGAATGCATAGCAAGCACTAGGGCTCAACCAACCAAACTGAATGGGTCTAAGGAGAATGGTTAGAGACAAAATCTGTACACGTTTTCCCAATGGTGAACAGCCACCTGCCCCTGAACATCTACCCAAGCTGGAACCAAACAGGCAAGTTTACTATTTTGGTTCAGTAGTCTAGGCCCACTGCTGGCCTATAATAAAGCGAACCCCTAAGGAGTGTGCCAGTATTGGTGTGTGCAGTAAGTCCAAGCTGTCTGAGAGGCTTAGGCAGGAGAATCACAAGTTCAAGGAGAACTTGGAATATAAAGCACCCAATACATGAATAATAAAACTTTTTATCTATTTATTTATATTCTATGTGCACTGGTGTTCTGCCTGCATGTGTATCTGTGTGAAGGTGTCAGAACTCCTGGAGTCAGAGTTACAGATAGTGATGAGCTTCCATGTGGGTGCTGGGAATTGAACCCAGTCCTCTGGCTCTTAACCACTGAGCCTTCTCTCCAGGCCCCAAATAAAACGTGAGGGGGGTGGGCTGAGGCTGGGAGTGGTAGTGCATGTCTTTGATCACAGCATTCAAGGAAGAGGCAGGAAGATCTCCTGTGAGTTCAAGGACAGTCTCCCCCATCCCAAGACAGGGTTTCTCTGTAGACCAGGCTGGCCTCACAGAGATCTGCCTGACTCTGCCTCCAAAATACTGCCCAGACTGCCCTGTCTTTATAAAACAACAATGGGCTGGAGAGATGGCTCAGGGGTTAAGGGCACTGGCTGCTCTTCCAGAGGTCATGAGTTCAATTCCCAGAAACCACATGGTGGTTCACAGCCATCCTTAATGAGATCAGGTGCCCTCTCTGGCCTGCAGGGATACATGCAGGTGGAACACTGTGTACATAATAAATAAATAAAAACAACAAAAATGGCTGAGGATATAGCTTATCGGTAAATACATGTCTAACATGCAAATACCCTAGGGTATTAACAGTTAACAACACGCACATGCACATGCTCTAAGAGTGAAAAAATCCAGCTATTAAAGTAACCAGGTCATGGTATGCAGTGGCTGCAAACATCATTCTCCTTGGAAGTGGTTCCTATATGGGTTGTCCTAAAGGACCTTGGGAGTCTATTCATATGTTTTTAACTCAATGTTGTTCCCAATCTAGGCTCCTGACAGGTACACTGGGTACCTTTGGGAAGCCTTGGGTCACAGTGGCCAAGCTGTCCATCTACACCAAGCTGCAGAATAAGGAACACATGACTGAAGCCCTGCCTAGAGTCAAGTTCAAGCTCCTGGCCACCAGAAGATCCATATCCTAAAGAAGTAAGGCTTCATCAAGTTTACTGCAGATTAATTTGAAAACATGTTGGCTGAGAAGCCACTCATCCATGATAGCTAAGGGTCAAACACATCCCCAATCATGGTCCCCTGGACAAGTAGAAGGTCCTACACTCTTGGGGGCTTTCATTGTGCTGTCTTATAACCCACCAAATCCCCATCCAGCCTGCTTAGAAAAAAAAAATTTAATTAAAAAAAAAAAAAAGCCATAACTGTGACATGCACCCATAATCCAGCACACAGGAGACTGCCTAGAGTTTGAAGCTAGGCCTGGGCTACAATGGGAGTTTCAGGGCCACTGAGTGAGAGACAACAACAACAAAAGCTATTATGGACACACAATGGTGGCACTCCCACACATTCCCAGCAACTGTTCCAGATTCCAAAAGTTCAAAAAAAAAAAAAAAAAAAAAAAAAAAAAATGTTCAGACCACAAGTTCCTCAATCAGACACTTTTGCGGATCATGTTACAGAAGAACTCGAGATGGCTTACCAGTACAGCTTGCTTGCCATACTCAATCCATCGACGGGTAGCAAAATTGGTAGACTCTGCACAGTTGAAGCCATGGTTGAAGCCAGCATGGTAACCGTATGGGAAAGTGATCATAAACTCTCCAGCTTCCTGGGTCACCTGAAAAAAAGTAGATTTAAAGCAGCTGCCACATATGGCAGAGGCTAGAGTTGGGCTCCGAGTGTCTCTTTGCCACCACTTAGCTGATCAACCAAGGACAAGTCAAAACTGCCAGGTCTTGAATCACATGCATGCTAGGAACCCAACCACCTATTGTTACCAATTAATGCCCAGTGTGGAAGCTGCCCTGCCCTGGCAGCAGGACAGCACATGAGCCACCCGTTATCGACCTCCACCCTAGAGATGGAAGCTTCACACTCAGCAAAACTCCACCCACTTCTGTGAGGACCACAGGCAGATCACCTTGTCAAAGGGAATGCCGTACTTCTTCAGCATCAATGGGGAAATCAGGGTCATCTTGTGGCGGAGAAAGGCCTCACAGCTCTGAGCACTTCCTGGGAAAAAGCCTGTATCAAAGGATGGAGGTCTGTGTTATTAGGAGGCTCTGTGCAAGCTCTGGGATCCTGAAGTCACTTCACATCTGCAGATCTCAGGAATGATAAGGACAGTCAGAGTGATGCTAAGAGCGCTGGAGCTGGAGAGATGGCTCAGCAGTTCAGAGCATTTACTGCTCTTACAGAGTACTGAGTTTGGTTACCAGCACTCATGGTGGGCAGCTCACAAGCACCTAGAACTCCAGCTTCAAGGAATCCAACCACAAATGATACTCACAAACACAGACACACAACACAATCAGGCGTGTAAATTAAAATTTGGGGAGGAGGGGAAAGGGGGTTGTCACTGTGTTGCCAGGGACTCAAAAAAATCAGTTTGCCTTTACTGAGATTTAAAGGCATCAGCCACAATGCCTGGCCAAAAAAGAGAGAGTAAGAAAGGAAGGAAGAGGGGGGGAGGAGGGAAGGAAGGAGGGAGGGGAGGGAAGGAAGGAGAGGAGGGAAGGAAGGAGAGGAGGGAAGGAAGGAGGGAGAGAAGAGGGAGGGAGGGGAGGGGAAGAAGGGAGGGGAGGAAGGGAGAGAAGGAAGGAGAGAGGAAGTGAGGGAGGGAAGGAAGGAGGGAGAGAGGGAGGAGAGGAAGGGAGGGAGAAAAGGAAGAAGGGGGAGAGGGAGGGAAGGAAGAAGGGAAGGAGAGAGGAAGGGAGGGAGGGAGGGAGGGAAGGAAGGGAGTTGTGTTCTAAGCAGAGTGAGACCTCTGATGAGCTGCCAGCTCTCCCAGGCGGAGGTTACATGGGTAATCAGACTCTGGCAGCACTCAGACACTCAAGCCGCCTTTGTTCTTACAGAGCTGAGAACAATTTACCACGTTCTCCAGGCCCTGAAGACCAAGACTGCACCCCAGCCTTTCAAAGGGCACACACCACATTGGCCCCAGCCTTTCAAAGGGCACACACCACATTGACAGCTTGATCTACTCAGGATCTCCTCCCCACACACACACCTAAACAGTCACTGGATTTGGGCTTTCACATTTGGAACTTGGGGAGGAGACTCTGACCAAGTTATTTCCTGGTTGAGGTTTGGATAGTTGATGGCAGAAAGAGTAGAAAAAGGACCAAGTCCTCCTCGGACAGACTAAGAAAGGCTCAGACTAGGCCTGTTCTACTGAGGTGTGCAAACTAGCAGCTGAGCTCATATACCCACCCCACCTGCAGGCCTGTAAAAGGTCACAGGTCATCTGACCAGAGAGAATGGACATTTCAGGGCAGGGAGTTAGACTGGAGAAGACTGACCCTGTATCTGGAGGGGATACAGTACCTTTGGCAAGACGTTCCAGGCGTTTCCCATGCTCAGGTGGAACAGAGTACCTGTAATCACATGGTAACATTAGACACCAGCAGAGGGCAAGGGATGCTCTCACAAACACCTTGAAGGATCAGACAGGATCCTGAAGGTTCCCAGGTCAAAGAAATGACAAATGTCTGAGGTGATGGGTATAACAAATCCTCCAATACGACTGTTACACATCTCATACATGTATGGAATATACTACAGCCCATAAATATGTAAAACCACCATGTGCCAGCTACAAATAGTTTTGGGGGAGGAGGTTGAGACAGGATCTCACTGTGCAGCCCTGTCTTGCCTGGACCTCAATATGTAGACGAGGCTAGCCTGAATTCAGAGATCCGCCTGTCTCTGCCTTCCTAGGGCTGGCATTAAAGGTGTGTTCACCACACCAAACTTAAAATGTATTTCCTCAGAACACCTTAAGCCAAGCAAAACTAGAAAGGCTGATAGGAAAATAAAGGATTCCAGGTCAGATTGAGTACATTGGGGACACTAAGAAATAATTTATGGAAATGTCATATCCGACTTTAAGACAAAGGAGAGCCCACACAGAAGTATGAACTTATTTCTCCTATGTTCACTTAATAAAATTGTTTCATGGATGTTGGGGAGGGGCCATTACATTACTGTGAATGTTTCCACAATGCTCCTGGAAAGGCCTGATGGAGAGGCTGAAGGAATGGGAAACATGGCGACCAAGGACTTGGCACCCTGAGACTTGGCCCTGTACCGCAGATAAACCCATTTCTCTACCATAAAAGCTATACTGATTACCCAATGATTAATTACTCCTCCATGCAGTGTGGTGTCTAGACATCACAGGAGCTGCTCTTTATGGGAAAATAAAGGAAATAAAACCACCTAAGACTATTTAAAACTTCAATAAAACTGCTAAACATTCTATTCCGTTACCTTATTTTAACCTTCACAATTTCAGGGCTATTTCAGTTCAGTACAGTGGGACACAGACATGGTCCTGGAACGGGAAGGCAGCACGGACCCAGGACAGTCCCATGGACACAGCACCAGTGGACTCTTTAAGTACACGTGGCCTCTGTCAATCAAAAAGCTCTGCACCTACAGTTGAAGCCTGGGGAGTGGTCCCCTCCTCCCCTCCTCCCTGCCTTCCACCACTCCACCCAGCTCTGCCTCCCCTTTCCAGGTCTTCTAAAGCCATGCCTGTCCTCTAACCCACCTCTCCTTTAGCACCCTGTAACTTTTTTTTCTGGTGTGTCCTGACCAGCCTCCTATCTGTAGGCCGAGTGCCTCACATGTGTGCTCACTGCTGTCACAGACAGTCTCCACTAAAGGCCAGGATGGAGAGACAGGGCAGTACACGGACTGTCTCCCCCAACATGTGGACAGCGGGAACATGTTCAGCATAGCTGCATTTGCTGCACACCAAATCACTTTTCTATAAGCAAAGACACCTTCCTAACATATGAAAAGTTAATTTAATAAATACCCCAGGAACTGGGCACAGCGGTGCACACCTTAGATCCCAGCCTTTGGGTGGCAGAAGCAGGTGGATCTTTTGAGTTCAAGGCCAGCCTGATCTACAGAGTTCCAGGACAACCAGAGCTACACAAACAAGCCATGTCTCAAAAAGCAAAAAATAAAAAATAAAAAAAGCCGTAGGCCAATGAGAAGAGAGAATCAGAAAACATCAGCAAGCCTGGTACAGCCCCATGACTTTGAGTAACTCACCCCACCACATATGAAGCATGGTTCTATACATATTTAAATACTCTGTTCTCTAAACCCCTTTGTTCAGCCATTCATGGATGCAAGTACCTATTCATTCCAGCCTATGGAAAGCTGAAGCAGAATGATCTCAATTTAAGTCCAACCTGGGCCAAAGAGTTGAGACCCTTGTCCCAAACAACAAAGAACGACAAAAATAGAACTTGCTACTCAAAGGCCTTCTGGGCTCCCAAAGCATAACTTGATGCAGAATGTCAGCTCCACACCAAAGCTGGTACCCAGAACCCACACTCCCCCTGTGTATGGAAAGTCAGAAGCCCCATGCTGGCGGATGTGTGGTGCTATTACAGGCTGAATTTACCAAGACTTTGGCTCTCCGAAGTGCAGGTAGTTGATGCTGTACAAGTCCATGTCTTCTGTATGCCAGGCAAACGATGTCTTCCACATGCCAAAGTACAGGTATGGGGTGTTCACCCCCTCAATGGTGATCCCACTCTCCTTCTCCACCAGGTCCAGGATGGTCTTCAGCCGGCCAATATTCCACTCATCAACATGCTGCCAAGGAAACAGCAGCTCAGGACATATAATTAAATGCGGGGCCTGGGGTGACCTGTCACTGCTGACTAAAAATGTGGCATATCAAAACCACCGCATTCAAAATAAATAAATAGCCAGGCATGGAAGCACACATCTTTCATCCCTGCATTTAAGAGTAGGAGGCAGTGGATCTCTATGAGTTCAAGACCAGTCTGGTCTACATAACAAGTTCTAGGCCGCCAGGTCTACATATGAGACCCTGTCTCAAAAAAGGGGTGAGGGAGGAGGATGGACACACATATGGATGTAAGGTGTGTAGGTAAAAATTAGAAAATACAAAAGTTGAAAAAATATGAAGTAAAATTTAAAAATAATTAAGAGAGAGTTAGTAAAATGGCCATCATTTTACTAACGGGCTGAGTTCAGGGCTCAGAACCCACGTGGTGGAGGGTGAGAACTGACTCACGCATCCCCTGACCACGTCCTTTCCCTAAGTTCTAATGGTCATCTTGGAACCCACGCAGGTTCTAGAATGCTGGGCCCTGCTGTTCTACCTCCACCTCAGGGACTCAGAGCCATTACCTTCTCCACCCTCCACCCCACCAGGTGTCCTTCCACGTGGACCCGGGTACCCACTTCTTTAGGGACTTGTGCCTTCACCATCCTGTCACCTCCCAACCGTCCAAACTGACATCAACCACCTTAGTATAAAGTCGGTCTGAAAGAGCCTGAAAAGCATTTTAGGTTTTTGGGGGTTTTGTTGTTGTTGTTCTTATTTTAATTTACCCTAAGACAGACCCAAATATTCACCCTCCTACCATAGTAAGATAATTTGTTAGCCCAAAAAAGCACTACATGCCAAGCCAGTAAAAGCGGTTAAAATAGCTATTACAGAATCTCACTGGGGAGCTCTGAAATCCTAACAGGCTTCTCCTCTTCAACCCCTTCCCTCCCATCTGATTAGTCAGAGCCTCTTCCTGCAGAAACCATACTGCTCCCTCTCCCAAAGCCTCGTTTTTTCTGTGATCTACCCCACCCTTTCAAGAGCTCATCACCTACCACCCACAGACTATGTGCAAGCCTTGAAAAGGACACCCCAGCACCCAATTCATATACAGTGTGGGAGACACAAAACTCAGTCACATGCAGAACTACAACAAGGAAGAGAGGACCACACCGGTGGGAGAGAGCTGGTCTGCTCATCTGCCCATTCACCAGCTTTCAAGCACCTACTGTGTGCCAGGCAAAGTACCCACTGTGTGCCACACAAAAGCTGTAGGGTTTGCAATGGTCTCACCTTTTCATAGAGCGTACCATTCACATCTGCACCATAGATGGGAGGATTGAACGTGAGGTTTTTCCAGTATTTACGCTCAAGTTCTTCAAATTCACTGTATCGTGGGGTACAGTACCTTCCAGACATAAAATAAAGAAGTTAGTCATTCACAGGTCCCACCAAACCATCTTTCAATACTTGGTCCCCAGTTGGTAGAACTGGGAAGGATTAGGAAGTGTGGCCTTACTGGAGGAGGTATGTCCCTGGGGGACAGCTTTAGAGCTGCAGAAGCCTCTTTCCATCCCCCCCAGTGTGCTCTGGCCCCTCTTGCCATCTGAGATGTACGCTATCAGCTGTTCCTGCCACCATGCCTTTGCTCCGCCATCACAGACTCTACCCCTCTGAAACCGTAAGTCCAATTAAACACTTCTTTTATAAATTGCCTTGGTCACAGTGCTTTATCACAGCAACAGAAAGGTATCTAAGGCAACAGGAGAGTAGGCTTATTAGGTATTATGAGCCATATAAGATACAAGCCACTATTCCAGGGACAACTAAACATTTCGAACAATATGCAAGGCTGGGAATATGGCTCAGTTGATAACAGTGTTTCCCTAGCATGCATAAAATGCTGGTTCAAACCAGGCATGGTGCTACGTACCTGCAATCCCAGGACTTAGGAGGTATGCAAAAAATCAGAATGAGGCCATCCTCTGCTACCTAAGATACTGTCTCAGAAAAACAAAACAGGGACTGAAGAGATGGCTCAGCAGTTAAGAATATGTACTGCTTGCCAGGCAGTGGCAGAGGCAGGTAGATCTCTGAGTTTGAAGCCAGCCTGGTTTAAAGAGCAAGTTCTAGGGCAGCCAAAACTACAGAGAAAGCCCGTCTTGAAAAGTCGGAAAAAACAAAATCAAAAGCACAACCCTCCAGGGCTGGAGAGGTTAGTGGCTAAGAGCATTGGCTGCTCTTCCCTTTGATTCTCAGCACCTTCATGGGGCCTCAACCATCCGTAACTCCAGTTCCAGGGGACCTGACACCCTGTTCTGGCCTCGGCTAGTAGTTGGTGAGCAAACAAACATTCAGGCAAACACCCTTACATAAAATAAAGTTTAGAACTTAAAAAGTATTCCTTCCTTTGAACCTCTCACTCTGAAGCTGTTCTCTTCCCTTTTCTTTAATAGATCTGCATTTGTTCTGCATTATAAAACAAACAAGCAAACAATCCTGGCCTTCTAAGCATTAATACAGTCCAATTTGCACACTCAGGTGATCAGACAGAATCACCATGTGAGTCAAAGCCAGCCTGGGTTACCTGGGTTACAGTCTATTCCAGGCAGGTCTAACACACAGCATCTCCCTCTGGAGGCCATGGACAGGGAAGCTAGGGGGTGGTCACAGGCCCAGATGTGAATCCACTGTCCCTTAGGAACATGATATCCTCACCTCTCTAGAGAGGCTGTCACACCCTGCAGATTCTAGAGTGACTCGGGAGAAAAGACTTACACAGGCTTACACACAAAAACCGAAGACACAAATGGAGCCACACCCACACACCAAACCCTCACCCAGTGTGTCTACACTAACGGCAAGGAAACTGCTCTCACAGCTCACTAGTCACAGCTGTATTCCCATTATCCTCCCGGAGTCTAACAGATAATCAAAGGGGCTAAGAACAGAAATTGAGGGAAAATACTTAGCAACGATAGAAATTAGTGGCAAAAAAAGCTTTTCATCTATCAGGGTGGAGGGTGAGAACGTAGCTCAATGGTAAAAGCTTGCTTAAGGCCCTAGCAACACACACACAAAAGTAGATTAAATAAATAAACAAATAAAACCACACTGAGGTGAAGGTGATAAGCTGGGTAATTTAACATTAAAAATTACATGAAGAAGAAAAAACCTGACACGTAATGATAAGCAGAGATGACGGGAGGCTGGAGACAGGGTTCAGCAATTAAGAGCACTGGCTACTCTTCTAGGACCCACACTAGATTCCCAGAACCCACATGGTGGCTCACAACCATGTGTAACTCTAGTCCCAAGCATTCTGATATCCTCTTCTGGCCTCCCAGGGACTAGGCACGCATGTGGGTGCACAGACATACATCAGGCAACCATCCAGACACACATCAAAGTTTTTTGTTTTTAAAAGATGACAGAGAGGAACACGGAAGTCTTGATGGGCCCCCGTTTGGAAAGCAGGTAAGTCTGGCCCAGGACAGAGCTGAGAGTAGACACAAGGGATGGTTCGCACTTCCTTCTGTCCATGGCGCTGCACACTTCTTCACACTTATGCATAAATTCATTCACTAGCCAAAAAGCTGGCCAGCAATGGAGATGTTTTAAGAGTTTAACAAACCCACAAGATCTGTATTAGAATTGTGATGAGCACGATGAAAAGGGGAAGAGTTGACACCTGAGGTGGGAGGTGTCAGTGTACCTGGAATGTGCCCAGGTGTGAAGATGGAAAACTCAAGATTTTAAAAAGCTGGGCTTGCTCAGTGGAGGCGCAGCTCCAACTGCCAGGCTGAAATCAAGACCAGCAAGACTCGGGGAATGAAGAAAGAAAGGGAAAAGGAGGAAGGATTCCCAGTGGGTCCTCAGGGTTGAGCAACATGGGAAGTGAGAAACTCAAGAAGGGTGACTCGGAGAGCAGAGTGCAATGCCCGTATCAGAACTCATCTCTGGGCGTGTGAGTGACATTGAGAGCTGAATCTTAAAAGCGCCAAGGAAAAGAATGACTGCAAACAGCAGAGTAAGCGGACACTGGGAAGAAAATACAGCAAGAGGAATAGAGGAGGACTATGGAACAGTAACCAGTGTGCTAACATATTCCGGTGCGTATCCAAGCAGTGGGGACATAGTGCTGGCTGCACATGACAGACAGAAGGGGAATGGAAATGACCAAAGCCACTTCCCAACAAGCAGGCAGAACAGATATATATATCCAGAAAGTTCTTTTTGCCTCACCTCCAACTTTCTCCTCTACAACTATGCAATTTTCCAGAGACACACCACACTGCCGGAACTGGATGCAGCTCTAGATGATGTGTCTATGAGAGGCCTTGGGTTCCATCTTCAGCACCAACAAAAATGTTTTAATTAAAAACCAAACAAACCAAAAGTCCCTACCACAATGGGGGCAGAGAGATGGCTCAACAGTTAAGAGCGCTCACTGATCTTGCTGGGGACGAGTTCAGTTCCTAGCACCCACACTGGGAGGCCTCCAACTGCCTGATTCTTCAGTACCACAGGATGTGTCTGACATCCTATTTTGGAGGATACCTACATGCTACTGTAGATACAAAAACATAAACAAAACAAAAAAAGTTTTTTTTTTTTTTGTTTGTTTTTCAGATGACTGAGACACGTAGCTCTGGCTGGCCTGAACTTGCTATATAGCTCAGTGGGACCTCAAACTCAGAGATCTGCTTGAGTCTGCCTCCCAAGAGGCATGTATAAATGAATAAAGGCATGCACCACCATGCTGGTACAAGAAATATTTTCTGTTTTTTGAGGGTGGGGGGTTGAGACAGGATTTCTCTGTGTAACTGCCCTGGCTGTCCTGACTCACTTTGTAGACCAGGCTGGCCTTTAAACTCACTTTGTAGACCAGGCTGGCATTAGAGGCTTGTGCTACCATGCCTGGCTTAAAAAAAAAAAAAAAAAAAAATACTGGTAGGGGAGAAATTGTTCAGTGGTTAAGACCACTTTTTGCTCTTGCAGAGGACATAGAGCCAATTTCCAATACCTAAATGGTGCCTTACAACCATGTGTAACTCCAGTTTCAGGGAACCCAACATGCTCTTCTGGCCTCTATATGCATAAGGCATGCAAGTGATGCACAGACATACATGCAGATAAAGCACCTACACGCTAAAATAAAAATGAAAAAGAAAACAGTTTACTGCTAGTGAAGAGAAAACAGCAGGACCACTTTACATAAGAACAAGGATCAGCAAGTGGATAAAGTGACTATCTCTAAGCTTGATGACCTGAGTTTGATCCCTGGGACCCATAGGGCAGAAGGGGTCTGTGACTATAAATTGTTCTTCTGATTTCCACACAACTGCCATGGCATGCATGCCCATATACTCCCACAACAAAATAATTAAAAGAACATGGAATTGGGGCAGTGGTGGTGCACGCCTTTAATCCCAGCACTCGAAGTCAGAGACAGGTGGATCTCTGTGAGTTCGAGGCCAGCCTGGTCTACAGAGAGAATTCCAAGGCAGTCCCAAAACAAACAAACAAACAAACAAACAAAAGTGCAAAAAGGGAAACTGATCCCTGAACCAAGGTAAGTGCTCTTCAGTAATACAGCTTTGAAGAAGTAATCCCAGGACCAGAGATGGCTCAGTGGGCATAAGTACTTTTTGACAAGCCTGACTGACTATCTGAGTTTGATTCTCATAACCCATGGAAAGGTGGAAGGAGGGAACTGACTCCTGAAAGTTGTCCTCGGAGCTCTGTATTCATGTATGATATGCATACACTTACACATATCTGTCCATAAATAAAATAAAATAAAAACAGCCAGATATGCTGGTGTGTGCCTTTAATCCTAAGGCTTGGAGGCAGTGGCAGGAGGATCTCTTTGAGTTCAAAGCCAGCCTATTTTACATATCCAGTTTCAGGGCTACAAAGTGAGACCCTATTTCAAAATTAAGTAGTTTAAAATTTTTTAAAAAGCAATACTAGGCCTAGATGTTAAGACAGGGAAAAAGTATTTTTATTTGCCGAGCCTAAAGCACATGCCTATAACTGCTGTGCTGGGAGGATGAGGCCAGCCTAGGCTATACAGCAAAATGTGTCTCAAAAACAAAGCAGAACAAAATGGAAAAACAACCAAGAAAAGGTATTTATTCCCACTCACTTATCACTATTGGCGATCTTGCGGAACTCTCGAACAGTCATGGCTTTTTTCTGTATGTTGTACTGAGTGAAGAGTCCAGACTGACCAGTCACCAGCTGCTGGATGGGTGCAGGGATGACGAGATCATCAATATCATCATAGGATTTTCGAGGCTTCCATTCTTTGGGAGGAACGACCTACAGGGAACAGAGATGGAGGCAGATGAGAATCTAACAAGTCAGAATCCAGCCACCATCCAAACTAGCCACTCATTTTACCAGAAAGTAACTCTTGACTTATCTATGTTCTTCCAAACGCAGGAAGTCACACTGTCAAGCTAACACTAACCATCCTATAGTCTAGCTCAGTGAACTAAGCAAAACATTACTTGTAAACCTAGGCACCTGATCAGGTTGAAGCATTTATTCTTGAACAGCCCAGGGCTCTTTAGCAAACAAAGCCACATAAGCTGGTGTGCTGGCAGATGTCTGTCAGTGTAATACTTCAGGCTGTCTCCTGTTTGAGACCAGCCTAGTCCTCTCTAAGCTAGCCTATGCTACCAGTAAGAAAACATAATTAGCATGACTTTTATGAAAGAAAATAATGGTTATGTATCATAAAAATCCAAAACAGCTTTTATATAAAATCTAGTTAAGTATGTACAATTATTAACCCTTCCCCCCAGATGTGTTAAAAGCTACACCGTGGGCCCTGCAGGTCTTAACTACTCTTTGAACCTCACAGAAGCTATTTCCACTTGAGACAAGATTGCTTTCTGGAGTCTCAGAGAAGACACCTAGGCCCAAGATTAATCCTCAGCTTTGAAACTCAAGTTCCTGTTTGTTTGTGTATAGATTTTTCATTTTCTTTTTTCCACATCAAAAAGGGCTGGAAAAACAGCCCTAAGGGGGATGGGCGTGGTAGTCCACACCTTTAATCCCAAAATAAGAGAGGCCAATAGGTCTCTGAAGTTGAAGCTAGCCTGGTCTACCAAAACCAAAGGGGTGGGGTGGGACATAGCTCAGAGGTACACAACAGCTCAGAGGTACAGATGCTAGACTGAATCTTCAGTGCCATGAAAAATAAACACCAAGAGCAAACAAACACATATAGAAGAGAATTCTAACCTGGAACTGGACATCTCCTCTGGGTTCAGACTAAGCCTTTAGCATCAGTTTCTGAAGGGTTCTTTCAGAAATGCAATCTCTTTACTGTGGGGGACTCAGAAAACCTTGACTGAGACTGAATATATATATGAAGGGCTAACTTGACTAGGGATGAGGAGGATGGCACTAATTCAGTAAGTACATAGGGAAAAAGCAAGTTCAAACCAAAAACCAAAAGGCCGGAATACTCATGGGGTCTGGCCAGCACGTTCTCTCCCTTGAGGAAATCTCCATGGGAAACCAAATTCTATCAAATGCATGATGCGACTGCAATTAAGGTGGGTGGTGTAACAACTGGTACAGGTAAAGTCCTGAAGCCTGAGACCAGGCCTGGAGGCACTGGCTTTTCCCTTTCCTGTCCCCTCACCCTAATAGTGTACTGTGCACACTGACCTTAGCAAGGATTAGTGACACCCTACTCTCAGTACAACTCAACTCAATCTTCCTTTAGGAAAAAAATTATATAGATGTATAGACATCTCACTGTCACCCACTTCATCTTTAGGAACCCAGAAAACATGACTGCAACAGCCGGTGTGAAAGGAAGAGTTGATTGGTGGGGGACGACAGGGAGGGACAACATTAATTCAATTCCCAGAGAGAAAATGAGTGCAAACCAGAAACTAATTTTCAATTACAAAGACCAGAAATGTTCTTCTAATGGCTGCCTAAGCAGCCCCGCTCCTTACCTTGGCTAGCCCAGCCCGATGAGCTCCTTGGGATTCTATGTAGGCAATGTATCTGCTGAAGTTCCGGAACTCTTCCATAGTGGGGTAAAATGTCATTATCCGAGCACTGGGATTCAAGGTTTCCGATTCAGAAGCCATTTTTTTGTTTTTTTAATGTTGATCTGGATAAAAATCTGAAGTAGTAAAGGGAACAATCAATAAGGAAACTGTCCCTTCTAGGATAGTTATTTAAATGAACTGGCTAGAAAGAACTGGAGGAAGCCAGAAGGTGAATGGAAGCCTGTAATCCCAGCACTAGGGAGGAGGCAAGATCAAGAGTTTGGAAGCCAACCTCTACAACACCAGGCTTTGTCAAGCAAAAAAACAACTAATATGTCAGGTGGTGGCAGCCCACACCTTTAATCCCAACACTCAGGAGGCAGAGGCAGGTGGATCTCTGAGTTTGGGGCCAGCCTGGTCTACAGAG
Source organism: Phodopus roborovskii (assembly GCF_943737965.1). NCBI lineage: Eukaryota > Metazoa > Chordata > Mammalia > Rodentia > Cricetidae > Phodopus > Phodopus roborovskii. The sequence goes on from NW_026126448.1 coordinate 8,427,160, forward strand.
TGAGTTCCAGGATAGCCAGGACAACCCAGAGAAACCCTGTTTTAGAAAACCAAAAACCAAAACAAAACCCTCATGTATCAAAACTGCACATATACAGATCTCACTTGATATGTAGACACCATTTCAGCCAAAAAAGAAATTATCATTTAGTTATTGGTCCCATGTAAAAAAACAGCTGACCTATCTACTTCTTAGTTCTACCCTGACTGCTTCAAATTACTCCCTTATTTATGTATTTCTGGCTGTCCTGAACTCCCTATGTAGACCATGCTGGCTCACTCTGCCTCCCAAATACTGGGGTTAAAGGTGTGTGCCACCACCACCCATTAAACAAAGAACATGATCCAAAACAAAAAGCTTCCTATGGGCTCTTTTTTCTAGGTTACAGCTTTACAACAAGATTTTAAATTCTGAAAAGTAACTTGGCTGCAGGTTATAAAGTTTCAGGGTTAAAAAGTACCTTGATATTAACAGGATGCTATGAGTTTAAAATACTAGAGTCAGCCAGTGGTGATAGCACACAACTTTGATCTTCCCCCAGAGGGGAGGGGGGGTTGAATCGGATCTCTCTGAGTTCCAGAACAGCCAGGAATACACAGAAAAAACCCTGTCTCAAGAACACACACACACAGACACAGACACACACACACACACACCCATACATATAAAACACTACACTGAAATTGAATGAAGTAGAGCTTGGCTCAACTGCACTGAAACCAGAATTCACAAGACAAAATTCAAACAGGCAATGAGCAGGCAATACAGGGCAAACTTCCTAACTGCTGAGGGAAAATACATTATTTTTGGATGAGGACCTCAAGTAAGTGGGCAGATCCTACTACTGTTGTTGGTAATATAACTTATCAGCACAACTGGAAAAAGACAATACTAAAAGGAGCCAGTTTAGAAACAAAACTAGTATGTCCTTTACTGGACCTCCTCACCCACAGCCTAAGAATTCTGCTTCCCCCAAAACCACAGACACGCCTACTAAATGGAAGGAAACTACCTACAACCTTCTAGCATGGAGTAAACCCATTCAAGGTAGCAGACAAACAATGCCACGGCAACTCTTTAGGGTAGTTCAGTTTTTTCATGAACTTTGCATGACAGGAATACTGTTATCCCTGTTTTACATACCCGGAAACGTGCCCACGGTCCCCTCCCTAAGCCACCTTTCACCACCTTCTGCTACCTCAGCCCTAATACCTACCTGAACTTTGCAACAGAATATTCAACTGAGGAGGAACCTGACGCCTACTTAACTTGGGAGTTTTCCCTCTAAAAGAAAAACTTCGAAATATTCTACTTTTGAATTTTTCACAAAAATAAAACGTAAATAGCAAACTGAGCCCCCTCCCCTGGGCTTCCAAGGGGCCATAGTGGTGCTTCATCCACCTCTGGCCCGATTTATCTTTGTGTGCCCAGAACCCAGAACAATGCATGCCACAAAGTAGGCACTCGGTAACTGCTGAATAACTCATTTCCTCTGCTCACTTCAGTGTATCATCCCGTTTCTTTAACCCTAGGGTTCCCTTCCTGCAATATATTCCCTAGAGGAAATCTGGTCCAGGACACCTTCCCACCAGCATTCAGCAACAAAGCAAGAGTCCAGGGTTCTAGAGTGAAAACTCCGAATACTGTCCCGGTTTCTGCTACTTTTTAACTATATGACCATGGTTGTGTGGGTAGGCTGGATGAGCCTCAGTTTCTCCACCTACAAAATGGGGAGTCCAAACCCCTGCCTTGCAGGTCGATATTATTAACTCAGATGATGCAAGCGAAACCTAGACGCTAGGCCTGGTACTTAAGCACTCCATAAAGGCAGCTGTTGCTAACAGTGATCTGAAACTTCCGCACTCTCCGCCCCCGCAGCCACCCCCGCGGCATCCATTCCAAAGCAGCCCGGGTTCCTAGTGTCCCCACACCTCGTCACTTACACATACAGCCCCTCCCGGCCCCACCGACTAGGCAAGGGAGGCCCGGCCGCAGGAAGAAGAAAATAAGGCCCAGTGGGCCCGCCCCCCTCTCCGGACGTCCATTGGCCATTAGAGATTGGAAAGGACCAATCACAGAACTCGCTTTAGGAACTCCTGTTTCTATTGGTTAGGAGACATGTCTATCACTTTGCAGAGAAAGACCCACCCCGCCACCCTCCCCCACCGGAGATTGTGATCACGGCTGTGGCAGCATCAAACCCAAAGGGATCCAAAGCCCCATGGCTCTCACCTAAAGCCTGAAGCCCTGGCAGGGCTCAGGCTCCCCTTCGGCTGTCGCCACTTGCCGGTCCCACTGTCTTTCTTGAGGGCGAAAGGCAGAGCTCCGCCTCCTTTAAAGTCAGACTCTGCGCAGCCTCACGAACCCCATAGTCAACCAATCCGGGGGGGGGCCTTTAAGCCCTCACCCAACCAATGAGTATTCACTACAGCTGCTCAGCGTCTGGGACTACGAGTCCGTTTAGCCTATGAGAGCCAGCTCAGGCTGTTGCCAGGAGAAAACGCTGAACCTCTCGGGACTGCGGCCACTGAGCAGCTGAGCTGAATCTGGAGTTAGCCAATCAGAAGCTGATTCAGACCTTCATAGCTAATCAGGGTGGCAAGAGGCGAGTACCCCGAAATGGGCCGGCCGGTTAAATGGGGGAGGGCGAGCAGGTGGTTATATGATGTGCCTGGCAAAAGGATAAGCCTGTTTTCTTGGAGTAACCCCCTTACCAAAGATGTAAAGGCGATGGAGGACGTCCAGAAAAGTTTCAAAAGTCAGGGAATTCCCGAGAACGTGACCAGCCTATCCGGGTTTGTCCAGGACTCTCCGTTCTAAAAGTCCTGCATTCTCAGAAGCCGGCTGGCAAGGCGGGGCAGTTGCTCCAAGGGGAGCTGATCCAAGAGAAGGAGCCCTTGAGGGTCATTAGGACAAGACCTGGAGGATGATATCTCTGGGGTTCTTAAAAAGCAGTTTCCCTTGAGCAAGGATTTGGGGTTATTAGCAGCTCTGGGGCAAAAAATGGTGATTCTAGGATTCATTAGAGGCACTTTAAGAGGGAGAAGGGGATCCCTAGAAGTAATTAGGAGCAGTTCCTGAGAGGTTGTGGGCTGCAATATATTAGAGCTTCCAGATTGTCAAGGACGATGAGGAAGGAGATGTTATCTGGACACCCTTGTAGATCAAATAAGGAAGAACTCACATGAACAAAATTCCCAATAGCGTTGGACGAATTGTATTATGCCTGAACTTCTTTCAAAACCAACCTCTCTTCAGGCAATGGTGGCGCACACCTTTAATCCCAGCATTTTGGGAGGCAGGGGTGAGGTGATGTCTAAGAGTTCCAGGACAGCCTGGTGTACAGAGTGAGTTCCAGAACCGGGGCTACACTGATAAACCCTGTCTCAAAAGACTGGAAAGGAAAGGAAAAGAAATAGGGGGTGGGGGAAGACCATCTTTGTCCAAAAAGATGACTGAGAGAGAAAAGACACAAGCCTTATGATTTGAGGACAACCGAGGAGAGAGAACCAGCATCCACAAGTTCACAAGTTGTCCTCCAACTTTTGTGAGATATAGTACCACAATCTCACAAACACACACACACTAAATAAATAGAATTTTTTTGTTAGTTTTTCAAGACATGGTTTCTCTGTGTGTAACTCTGTCTGTCCTGGAACTCACACTGAAGACCAGACTGGCCTTGAACTCACATAAATCCACCTGCCTCTGCCTGGCACATGCTAGGATTAAAGGCATGCCTCACTACCACAACACCCATGCCTGAATTTTCAAGAAGAAATTCAGGAGTTGAAATGGCAAAAGTTTACCAATGTTAACTAAAAGTAGATAATACATAAAATGCTGCAGGTCAATAAACTGGGCACATATTTGTTAAAAAAAAAAAAAATTGCTTTAAAAAAGTTTGAGGTCACCGGGTTGGTGGTGCACACCTTTGATCCCAGCATTCAGGGGGAAGAGGCATGCGGATCTCTGTGAGTTCGAGACCAGCCGGGTCTACAAGAACTAGTTTCAGGACAGCTTCCAAAGCCACAGAGAAACCCTGTCTTGAAAACCAAATAAATAAATAAATAAAATAAAAAAAGTTTGAGGCCATCTTGGAATAGTGAGTTCCAGGACAGACAGAGTTAACATAAGACCCTTTGTCAAGAAAGATAGATCTGGGTGCCTTTCATACCAGCACTCAGGAGGCAGAGGCGGGTGAATCTCTGTGAGTTTGAGGTAGAGGTCAGTCTTATCTACAAAGCTACACAGATAAATACTGTATCAAGAGAGAGAGAAAGATCTGGGTATAGTGGTTCAAACCTGCCAACCTCAGCACTTGAGGGGTAGAGGCAGGAAGATCAGATGTTCATAGCCTGGCATGGTAGTGCTTGCCTTTAATCTGAGCACTGGGGAAGTAGAGACAGGGACAGGTGGATCTCTGTGAGTTCAAGGCCACCCTAGTCTACATAGGGAGTTCTAGGACAGCCAGGCTACATAATAGAGAGACCTGTCTCTAATTTAAAAAAAAAAAAAAAAAGTTTAAGTACATCCTTGGCTACACAGCAAATTCCAGGCCAGTGTATCAGACTCTGTCTTGCCAGGCTGTGGTGGCACACACCCCTTTAATCCCAGCACTCAGGAGGTAGAGGCAGGGGAACTCTGAGTCTGAGGCCATCCTGGTCTATAGAGGAGTTCCAGGACAGCCAGGGCTATACAGAGAAACCCTGTCTCAAAAAAACAAAACAAACAGACTTTTTTTTGGAGTGGGGAGGGGTATGTTTCAAGACAAGGTTTTTCTGTGTAGCTTTGGAGACTGTCCTGGCACTTTCTCTGTAGACCAGGCTGGCCTCAAACTCACATATACCTGACTGCCTCTGCCTCCATAGTGCTGGGATTAAAGGTGTGCGCCTCTATCGCCCAGCCTTGAATTCTTGAATATAAGATTCTCCTCCTACAGCCTGGGGCTAGAGAGATGGTTCAGTAGTTAGGAGCATATATTTCTCTGGCAGATGGACCCAAGAGTTCAGTTCCTAGCATCCCAGTCTGGTGGCTCACAACTGTTAGTAATTCCAGCTTGGGAAGCTATAGCTTCCACCAGCAACTCCACTCACATGCACATGCCCCCACACACACACACATAGTGCATGCATACATATACATATATATATATATACATATATATATATACACACATATATATACACATATATATACATATATATGTCATTCAAAATGATAAATCTTAAAAATATAGTTACCAAAATACCTTGTCTAATTTTGGAGCATTTTTATCCCTTCAGTAAGATCCTCCATCATTTCTAGTGCCTGTTTACAACTGATCTGAGCTCCCACCCAGCGGAGGGAACCATTCCCTGTGTAGATCTGCCTCTTCTAGTTGTTTCCTGTAAATAGAGCCATGCAGTGTTGGGTTGGTCCTTTGTGTCTGGCTTCTTTCACTGAGCACAATGTCTTTTGGAGAGTCACCCATGTTGCACTTGCATCAATGTTTCCTTCCTTTCTGCTGTTGAATAGCATCCCATTGTGGTATTGATTGACATTTGGATTGTCTCCACTTTGGGGCTGTCATGAATAGGGCTGCTATGAACATTTATGCACAAGCCTTTGTGTGGATGTCTGTTTGCATTTCTCTTGGGTAGATAACTAGAGTGGAATAATTGTCGGGTTGTATAGGAAATTTGTGTTTATCTTTTAAAGAAACTGAAAAAAACTGTTTTCAAAACTATTCATTCCCATTAACAATATATATGAGGATTCCCATTTCTGCACACCCTTGCCAGCATTTGGTATTGTTTGTCTTTCTGATTACAACTATTCTAGTAGGCTTGAAGTAATATCATGTTGTGGTCATGATTTACATTTTCCTGTTGACTAATGAAGTAGGACATCTTTTATGTGCCTATTAGCTGGGTTCATATATACATGGGGGCATCATTCAAATCTTTTGTCCGATTTTGAATTGGGTTTGAATTGCTATTGAGTTGCAAGAGTTCTTTGTATAGCCTAGATTTGAATTCTTTACCAGATGTGAACTTTATAAATATTGTCTCTGATTCTGTGACTTGTCTTCTTCATCTTCTTTATGGAGTCTCTTGAGGTTTGGATATGGGTGAGATTTCAGTTTATCCATTTATTTTAGGAATTGTGCTTTGACATTAACATGGACTTGGTTCTGATTTACATCTAAACTATATCCAAGAAGGGAGCACTTCCCTTGACCTCTACTGCACCCTGGCCCTGCCATCTATAACTTGACCAAGGTAACTGCAGTAGCCTCCTCTTTGGCCCTGGCCTCTTGCAGTCTCCTTACCACAGCAGACTGAGTGAGTATGTACTAGAAGCCAGATCATGTTTCTCCTCTTCAAGACATCAAAAGACATCCCCAGCTCTTTTTGGAGAAAAGCCAAGTCCCTTAAGGATACTAGGACAACCCCCCTCCCATTTCTCCTCCCCCAGCTGTCTGCTCCAGTTCTGTTTGCTGGTGTGTGGCTTGCCCCCTCAGCTCCATGAGGAAACGTCAGTGAAGTCCTCCCTGGCCGCCACTTTATGCTTGCTCTCTTTTTTGCTTTAGTTCTGACCTTTTGGAGAGACTGAGGCAGGAGGATCACAAGTTCAAGATCCTTGGCTACAGTGATTTTAGGGCCAACCTGGGAGACTTAGTGACTTAGTGGGCCCCAGTAGCAAAAGTGATGGGGAAGGGCTGCTTAGCCATTAGGAACACATACACACATGAAAGAAAACACTCATATTCATAAAACAAAATCATATTTTTACAAAGTGAATTGGCGGCAAGCTGTGCCAGCAGGTAACAGTGTTTGTTGCCAGCCTGAAGACCTGAATTCAATTACTGGGACCAAGACGGTAGAAGAGAAGCAATTCCTGCAAGCTGTCCTCTGACCTTCACACTTGCACAGTGGCATGCATGCACTCACATAAGAATACATAATAAGTAAATAAGTGTTATTTTAGCACACCTTTAAGTCCAGCAGCACTTGAAGCAGAGGCAAGCAGAGCTCTGTGAATTCCAAGCTAGCCTAGGACTACACAGTGAGACCTTTTCTAAGAAAGGTCTCATGGTGATACATGCCTTTAATCCCAGCACTTGGGAGGTAAAGGCAGGCAGATAGAGGCCAAGCTGTTGTATATATCCAGTTCCAGGCTAGCCAGGATTACATAGTGAGACACTGCCTTAATTAGTTACTTAATTAAATAATTAAAAATTAAAAGTTAAGAAGTGAATACTGACTGAAGGAAGCAGACGCAGAGAACCACAACCAAACTTTACGTGGAGTTTGGGGAACTCTGTGGAAAACCCAGAGGAAGGATTGTAGGAGCCAGAAGGGTCAAGGACATCACAAGAAAACCCACAGGATCAACTAACCTGGGCTCATAGGGGCTCACAGAGCCTGAAGTTACAGCCAGGGAGCCTGCATAGGACTGACCCAGAGCCTCTGCATATGTTAAGTTGTGTAGTTTGATCTTTTTTGTGGGACCCCTAACATTGGGAGCAGGGGCTGTCTCTGACTCTATTACCTGCTTTGCCCTTTTCCTCATACTGGGTTGCCTAGTCCAGCCTTAATAGGAGAGGAGGTGCGTAACCTTACAACAACCTAATATGTTAATATGTCGTGTTTGGTTGACATCTACAGGAGACCTGCCCTTTTGTTTGTTTGTTTGTTTGTTTTTTGAGACAGGGTTTCTCTGTGTAACAACCCTAGCTATCCTGGAACTTGCTTTGTAGACCAGGCTGTCTTGTAACTCACAGAGATCCATTTGCCTCTGATTCTCAAATGCTGGGATTAAAGGCATGCACCACCTTCACCCAATTTGACAACTGCCCTTTTCTGGAAAGAAATGGAGGAGGAGTGGAGGGAGGTGGAGGGGAGGGAGGGAGTACTGGGAGGAGAGAAGGGAGGGGGAAACAGTGGTATGCAAATGTAAAAAATACATAAGAAAAGAAAGTGAATGCTGGGTGTGGGTGTGGTGGTGCAGGCCTTTAGTCCCAGCACTCAGGAGGCAGAGGCAGAGGCAGGCGGAGGATCTCGGTGAGCTTGAGGCCAGTGAATTCCAGAACAGCCAGGACTGTTACACAGAGAAACAAACAAACAAAAAAGTGAGAAGAGCCCGGCATTGTTGGCTGTTGGCGCACACCTTTAATCCCAGCACCCGGAAGGCAAGGGCAGGTGAATCTCTGTGAATTTGAAGCCAGCCTGGTCTACACAGCGAGTTCCAGGACAGCCTCCAAAGCTACACAGAGAAACCCTGTCTTGAAAAACAAACAAACAAAAAGTGAAAAGAAAGCTGTGGATGTAGTTGAATGGTAGAGCACTGTGCCAGTCATATCTGAGGCCCTGGTTGAGTACTGCAAGAAAAATTAAAAATAACTATCAAGTGAAGGAGAGATATTCTTTCTTTTTTCTTGCATAATGAGCTTCAAATTTGAAAGTCAGCATTATTACTCATTTACCCTCATTGTGTAACTGAGGGATTGTGGGTATAAAGAGTGACTTTGGCCTTCGCCTCTGGTTCAGTTACACCTAACCCTTGCCTGTGGTGTTAGCTGGTAAAAGTAAACACTTTTTCCAGGTACTGTTGAAGGCTCAGGGCACAAGAATAATAAGCTGCAGGACTCTGAAGCAGCCTTGCCTGTTTAGCCAGTTCACTGGGCAGGAGGGGGCCTCTGCAGTTAGCCCAGTCACATAAATGAGGAATCTGGCCTAAACTTTACCTTGCAGATGAGGGCTTATGCTGGAGGCTGGCAGAGAAAAGCAATTTGTCCTTGAAAAGTGGACTTAACATGGTGGATGTGAGTTCTTTCTTAACTGTGGGATCTGGGAAATCGCTCTGGGAGGTACTGAAGGTGTGTGTGCTCACTGTGGGAGCTAGAGCTGGTTCTGAGGAGGAAGGCAGAGATTCTGGGCACTCAAATCCTGCCGCAATCCTGACAACTGATTCCTCTCCTGCTTAAAGGCCAGACAGTCATGCCTCCTTCATCCACTTAGCAAACATGGTCTACTTTGGGTCAGGCTCTAAGTGGGGAGGTAAGCAAATCTTGGTCCTGGTTCCAAGTAGAGACGGAGTAGCCACGCACTAATTATCACTCCAGCTTGCATTTCATCTGCCCTACAACCTGGATAATTTCCTTGGTATTTTCTCATGCGTTACTATTTGAACAGCTGAAGAAGCAAGAATAATAATTTTTAGCACAGTGTCTGGTGAGGATGGGGAAGGGTTTAAGGCAGACTCACTCCAGAGGACATGACCTCCTTGCATTAGGCATACCAGGAAAGGCACCCAATAAGTGGGAATGGCAGATGCAAGGACAGCACCATGCTTTTCTACCTCAGACACTCATCAAGAGTGCACATCAGCCGGGCTTTAGTGTTGTACACCTTTAATCCCAGCACTTGGGAAAAGTGCCTCCATCTCTGTGAGTTTGAGGCCAGCCTGGTCTACAGAACTAGTTCCAGGGCAACCAGAGCTACACTGAGAAAAAAAACAAAAACAAAACTTAAAAACCCACAACAAAAACAAGTGCAAATGGAAGGCAGAAAAACTAGGACTCTCTGAAATAGACAGGGAGCATCATCACTGGACTGACATTAATGTTTTTGGTGCACATCTTTGTCAGCCAGTCTCTAATCCTAACGCTGTAAAAATACCATAAGGAATCCCCAGAGTACAAGTTCTGAGTCAGCAGGATTTGGCAGTGTCTAAGATTCTGCATTTAAGAGTACCCTGGAGATAGCGATCCTATCTATATATGTATATGTCTCTATTTTGGGTTGTTTCCAAATCTTCAGTACTATGAATATTGCTGCAGTGTTTAAACTATTTGTCTGTTTCCCTTATGTGAATTCCTAAATATGTGTAGCTGTGTCAATGAAGCACAATTAACTTTTTCTTATTTTATGTATGGGTATTTTTGTCTGAATATGTGCCTGGTGGAGAGACCAGAAGAGGGCACTGGACCCCTTGGAGCTGGAATTGTAGCTGGTTGTGAGCTGCACGACCCAGTGCTGAGAACAGAATAGAACAAGGGCTCTTAACTACCCAGCCATCTCTCCGGCCTGATTTTTTTTTTTTTTTTTTTTTTTTTGCATAGTTGGTTTAAAATATATTTTTATTTATTCTTTCAAAAATCCATACATGCAAACAATATATTTTAATCAAAGTCAATCCCAACTCTATTCTGTTTGACTGAGGTTTGGGGGGGCGGTGAGTTCTTTTGTTTTAATGAAGTTTCATGTAGCCCTGGCTGGATTTAAACTTAACTGTATGTAGCTCAGAGTGGTCTTGAACACCTGATCTTCCTACCTGTAAGGGTTACGGCTCAGATGGGAAAGTATTCTGGCACTCTGGAGCCACAGAATACCACAGGTCACAGTAAGCGTAGCAGCTTCCTGCCCTTCTCCAGGGAAAGGCTTCCCCAATGTAGTGCTCTGCTCCGGCAGGAGAGGACTTCTCCAGCGGCTTGTTACAGTTGGGCTCCAGTCCACCCAAGTGTGGAGTGTAGCAACTAGGTTTGGCTAGGGGAAGATTTCCCCAGCAGCGAAAGTCCTTCAGCATTGCTCTGCTCTGCCCAGGCTCAGTCTCTGCCTGGGTGAAAGAAGGTCTCATCCAAACCTCATTCAAGAGATTTATTGGGAGGGAAGAATACAGAAGAATGGCTGACTGCCTCCGCCAGGGTGGGAGAACACAACCACAAACTGAACAGGCACAGGGTTTACAGAGGGCATCTTAGGGGCGGAGTTTTTCCAGGGAGATTTCCAGGGTGGGGATTGGTCAGATTTCAATCCCTGAGCTCAGACTGGCTATATCTCCTGCTCAGGGATTGGTTGGTTTTCTGCTCAGGTTCAGGGTCAGATTTGGCTCTGGTTTCAGGGCCAAAGTAGGTTTCTTTCACTGGTCCTTTTTAGCCGTTTGGCTCTAATTTTAGGGCCAGGGAATATTTCTTTCATTGGCTCTGATCCTAGGGCCAAAGTGTGCTTCTTTGGCACTAGTTTTGGGGCCAGGGTGCTGTTCTTTGGCTCTGCTCAGGGTGTGTTTCTTAGGCTGGCCCTTTTTCCCTACCTCCATGTCCCAAGTACTTGGATTACAGGCACGTGTGGTGTGACACTATTCCTGGGGAGACTAGGAAAAATGTCCACATACCATAGACAGGGGACTGACAACAGACCAAAGTGTGGATACCACGAGAGTCCAACTTAGTAAACCAATGCGTTTTATTGGGGCTACTTCTACGAACGTGGCTGAAGGGTTACTACAGGGGCAGAAAAAACTGAAAGGTAGCCGCCTGAGTAAAACTCCACACCAGTATGATCGAGGACTTACAGAAGCAGAAACCTGGGGCAGTGCACCGCCTGCAAGCAGCTCAACCGGTTGGAAAGCCTCTATTCAAGGCAGCTGGAGACTGCGAGACTAACAGCTTTAACCCAGAGCCATGGTCACTAGAGCAGTCTCTTAGTGGTCCTTGCTGCTTACACATACATGGAGAGGAAGAGAGCTGCTGCATCTGGTCAGTTTCTGGGACTTCATGAATCGCTGAAAGATTTCCTGGAGGACTGGCTGTTTTTCAAACCTCCCTTTAGAATATCCTTAGTCAGTGGGCTGTGATGGTGAAAGCCTTTGATCCGAGCACTTGGTAGGCAGAGGCGGGGCAATCTCTTGAGTTTAAGGCCAGCCTGGTCTATACAGTGAGTTCCAGGATAGCTAGGGCTACACAGAGAAACCCTGTCTCAGAAAACAACATTTATTTTTTGTGTTTGAGTTTTTGCCTGAATGTATATATGTGTACGACATGTGTGCCTGGTGTCCTCATAGGTTAGAAGAGGGTGTCAAACCTGGAGGTTTAGATGCTTTGAGCCACTATGTGGCTGTTGGGAACTGAATCTGGGTCCTCTGCAAAGCAACAGGTGCTCTTAACTGTGGCGTCAACTTTCCAGTCCTGGAACATCCTTAGGCATGATGAGCTCTGGAAGATTGTTATTTTTGTTTAGGTTTTGTGACAGGGTCACACTATGTGGCACTATGTAGCTCTGGCTGTCCTGAAACTCACAGAGATCCACCTGCCTCTGCCTCCCAAGTGGGGTGTGTGTGTGTGTGTGTGTGTGTGTGTGTGTGTGTGTGTGACCACCACCTACTGTTTGGGATGGAATGTTTTATCTGGGAGGAAGATCTTTTTTGTTTTTTCCAGACAGGGTTTCTCTGAGGCTTGAGGCTGCCCTGGAACTAGCTCTTGTAGACTAGACCAGGCTGGTCTTGAACTCACAGAGATCTGCCTACCTCTGTCTCCCAAGTGCTGGGATCAAAGGTGTGCACCACTACTGGCTGGCTGGGAGGAAGTTCTTATAAAACAGCATTGTTACACTATGCCTGGCGATGGGCGGTGGTGGTACACACCTTTAATCCCAGCACTCAGGAGGCAGAGACAGGTGGATCCCTGTGAGTTTGAAGGCAACATGGTCTACAGATTGAGTTTCAGTATAGGCTCCAAAGCTACAGAGAAGCTCTGTTTCACAACAATAAAATGGTTGTTTATTTATTATGTGTTTTGCCTGCATATATGTCTGTGAGACAGTGTTGGAACCTCTGGAACAGACAGTTGTGAGCTGCCATTTGGATGCTGGGAGTTGAACCTAGATCCTCTGGAAGAACAGCCAGTGCTCTTAATCACTGAACCATTCCCTAACCCTGCTCCAAAGTATTTTTAGAAAACAAGATTCTGGGATAGTGAAATGGCTCAGTGGGTAAAGCATTCATTGTACAAACCTGATGGCCTCAGTTTGATCCCTGGAACCTGAGTAAAGGTGGGAGACCAATCCCACAAAGTTGTCCTTTGTCACGCTGTGGCTCATATGCCCATACACAGCATATATATGTGGTGTGTGTGTGATAAATAAGCAAAAATTTAAGGCAACATATAGTGATGCATGCTTTTAATCCCAGCACTTGGGAGTTAGACACAGGCAGATTTCTGAGTTTAAGGCCAGCCTGGACTACATAGCAAATTCTCAGAGCAAGTAAACTCACTTCTGATGCAGGTACAGAAAATATTCTCAAGCATGCACACATCAGAACGTTTACAAACCTGTGTGAAAAGTCAACGAGGGAGAACACTCCACAGAGGAGGAACTAGTGCAAGAGACCTGACATGCCCAAGCAACAAGGGTGGCTGAGAGCAACCCTAAAATCATCAGATAGATTGTTTGAAATGGATGCTCAAAGCTGGAGGATGGTGGTGCACATCTTAGTCCCATCACTGGGGAGGCAGAGGCAGGAAGATCTCTGAGTTGAGGCCAGCCTGGTCTACAAAGTGAGTTCCAGGACAGCCAGGGCTACACAAGAGAAACACTCTCTCAAATAACAAACAAAAGAAATGGATGCTTGAAACATACAATTAAAATGCTATTTACTGGCTTTTAAATTTTAGAATGGGAGACTTCATTGTATTAACGGAACAGAAAGTGCTATAAACACCAACAACATAAAGTCACAGGGGAGGAAAAGGTATTGGGAGGAGGAGGGGGAAATAGGCATACTGGCTTCCTCATTTTCCCTGAAGGTAATCAATAGGGACCATCCACAGGTGATAAATCAGCAAACAGAGGCTTAAATAGTACATTTAAAGCCATGCAGGGATCACAAGACGAATTAAAAATAGTAATATATCTTACAGAATCAGGAGGTAGAAAGAAGGTAGAGGCAAGGGGTCAAGTAAATTTGCTAAACATGTCACATTTATAGCCAAGGAGTCAACAGACATTAATCTGCTAAATACATAAGTCTACCATCGGAAGAGCTGGGCACAAAGAGGAGGCTTACCTTCAATTTGGACCTGTCAAGATGGAGCTAGTGTTGCAGCTTAGAGAATTCTTGCTTAGCAGGTGCACAACACACACACACAGGCACACACGGCTGGATATTTGGAGAAGACAGGTCTTTAACTCAAATCCTCCTGCCTCAGCCTTCTGAATAGCTGAGATTACAGGTCCACACCAGCAGGCCTAGGGCCTTTCTGGCTACTAATGACAACTATATTTGTGGCTCTTTTCCATTTGATGTCATCTCCTGCTACTCTCTGGCCTTTGCTCAGAGTGTTGAAGACACACTAATCTCAACACTCTTCTACTGCTTTACTCCAGTGACCCAACTCTGCCTGGATGCCCACCCTTTTATATGTTTGGGAGTACTTTGCCCTCTTGTATTACTGCATGCCTGTTATCCTCAAAAGTCAAAAGAGGGCATAAGATCTCCTGAAAACGAAGTCACAGATGGTTATAAGCCACCATGTGGGCATGGGAACTGAACCTTGGCCCTCTGGAAGAGCAGCAAGTGCTGCTGAAATAATTCTCTAGACCCTGGGTACTCATCTCAAAGATGACAGGCACTCTTCCATAGTGTCCAAGTGTCCCCCTCCGACCCCATCTCTAATGATTAATCTGCATGGTCCACTTGACTGGTTTGAGAGGCACACTTCTGTGGGTGCATTTCCAGACAAGATTAAATGAAAGAGAAGACACCCTGGATGTGGAGATCTGGCCTGAATTAAGGGGAAGAACGTGGGAGCTGGCAGCACCCCCCCCTTATGGATCACCATGAAAAACTATGCTACCCTACCGTGACAGATGGAAACCATAAGCCAAGAAGAAACTTTCTTCTGATTCATTCATTCTTTCTTTCCTTTGAAAGTTTGTGTGTGCTGGTAATGTGTGTGTGTATACAGTGTAGGCATGTTGCATGTATAGGTGTGTGGGTTCATGTGTGCACATATAGAGATCATCAAATACAATCTTCTAACACTCTGCGGTATTATAGGTGACAGGGTCTCACTGAACTGAAAGCCATTTTGCTTAGGCTGGCCGGCCAGAGAGCTCTCTGGCTGTCTGCGTGGAAGACACCATAGCTTTGCCTGGCTTATATTTTAGTTTTTTAAGTGGATGCTGGGAATTTGAGCTCAGGTTCTTAGGATGGGACACACTCTTACCCACTGAGCCATCTTCACCCGCCCTTGAGGCATTTAGGTAACACAATAGGAAAGAAGCTAACACACCATTTCTCAATGAAGATTGCCTGACTCCCCCTACTGTACCATCATGGCACTTACCACCTCCTGACATTACAGATGCATTTAATCACTAATTTCCATAGGAGTCCTCTGTCTCCTCAAGAACACATGCCTCTAGGCAGCAATCTGTGGAGTTTGCCAGTGTGTTTACTCGGAACCCTGGAATGGTGACTGCCGCATGGCAAGTTCTCATTAGGTACCTTTATCTCTTAGAATAAGAGATAAAATGGGCATAATAGGAGCAACCGTATAGCTTGTTGTTGTGAGGATTACATGAAATAATAGACCAGAAATCTGGCATAGTGGGACCATCTCACCTCACATAGGATAGTTACTGCTGGCTAGTGAAGGAAATGTTTTCAGCTGAGGAAAAAAAAAAAAAAAAAGCCAGGCAGTGTGGCTCACACTTTAATCCCAGCACTCAGGAAACAGAGGCAGGTGGATCTTTGTGAGTTGGAGGCTAGCCTGGTCTACAAAGGGAGTTCTAGGACTGGCTCCAAAGCTATGCAGCAGAAAAACCCTGTCTTGAAAAACAAAAACAAAAACTGAAGAGCTGGAGTTGGGTAGGTGGAGAGGTGGGAGGAGCTGGGTGAGAGGAGTTGGGGATGGGTGATCAGAATATATTGTGTGAAAAACTGTTTTTCAGTTAAAATCAAATAAGAGTTATCCAGGTAGACAGTGGGGGAGAATGCTTGAAGATTTAGAGCTGAGAGGGTGGTAAAGTACAAAACTCCCAGAACTGGTTAGGGCCTAGAAGAGTTTGCCCTGTACATGTAAGACTCCAGGTTCCATCTCCAGCTCTGCAAACACAAACAAAAAACTGATTGTGTGATGATTGGGGAACAGGTTAAAGGGAGAGAAAGTATTAGGGCCACAGAGACCAGATCCTCCATGCCTGGAAAACCAGGGCATTCAAGCTGACCCTGAGAGGTCTCTTTAGTCAAATCTATCCAGTGTGAAGGACCATTCTGGCTACGGTGTTAAGGATGGGTTGGCTAGGATGGGATTGGAAACAAGCAGACTATGTAGAAGGCATGCAGTAGTCCAAATGGGAAAGGATGGCTTAGAGTTGGGCATGGTGACTCATGGCTGAAATCTCAGCACTCAGGAGGCTGAGGCAGGAGTACTACCAGAACTGTGGAGCTAGCCTGAGCTACAGAGTGAAACTCTTGTCTCAAGCTGAAGAGCCTAATGTATGGCTTGGGTCAGAAGCAGTAGGAACGTAGAAATACAGGTATGGGAGGCCGCATGGACAGGGTTTGGTGGTAGAGGGAGCACAGGAAGGAGAGATGCCTGATTAGAAAACATGTTGCCTGGGATGCTAAACTGCAATGGGAGACCTCAGAGGAGCAGGCCTGAAGGCAAGCATAGACTATGGGGGCAGGAGAAGGGTGTATAGCTCTAGGTAGAGTGCTAGCCTAGAATCCATGAAGCCAGAGAGGTTATCTTCATATCTCAGCACTTGGGATGAGTTTGAGGTCAACCTGGACTATGAGGTCCTGCCTTTAAGAAAAAAAAAAAAAATAAATATAAATAAATAAAGGCTGGGCATAGTGTTGCATACTTTAATCCCAGCAGCACTCAGGAGGCAGAGGGGCACAGAGATCTCTGCGTTCAAGGCTAGCCTTGTGTACAAAGTGAGTTTCAGGTCAGTCCAGCCAAAGCTAAATAGTAAGACCCCATCTCAAAAAACAAACCAACCAACAAAAAAGAGCAGGGAGGAGCTGATGATGTTGGGGATGGAGAAAGGCACTAGTGTGTAGAGTCCCAGCTCTGGTGCTTAACCTGCCATGTGGTCTCCTCTGTGGAAGCCCGTTAGAGAGAGGGATTCCCTGGTCTGCGGGAGCCCAGTGGTTTATGTGTGTGAAGCATTCAGCGCTGAGCCTGCCTGGGGCAGGTCTGAATGCTGGCATTTCTCAAGAGTAGGCCTGGTATTTACTCTTCCCTTGACAGTGTTTCATGGTTCAATCTTTGATTTAGCAAGTCATTATTCCAAGTTTGACCCCATCAGACATCATGGCACGATGGCTACTCTTCTCTGAACAAATAGGCAAGGCATGAAACTTGGTGTGTGGGATACCAAGGAGGGACCAAATTCAGGTTTGGTTGCTTACAGCCGCCAGGAGACCACTGACAGCTGCCGATCCTGGAACATGCTGGGGATCCCTTCTTGCTGACCCAGGACAATGCAAGGCGAGCCATCGGTAGGCACATCTGCACCAGTTTGATCCCAATGATCTGGCTCCACCCATCCCCTTCCAGGGCCCATCTCACCAACCTTGTCACAGTGCACTTCCCTCCATTAGTAACTCTCTTCCCACCTCTTATAACTACTTTATACTCCACCTAATCCAGCTGTCACCTTCTCCAGGCATTCCCCAGGGCCAGATAACCACCTCAGAACACACCACAGCAACTCCGTGACAACTCTCTCATGTGTGTGGCTTAGGTATTTCTCTTCTCACTTGCAGTCTCTTATCTCTGCAAGTTTCATGGGTCTGACTGAGGGCAAACCATCAGTGTTAAGGCTGCAGGGCTCAGAGCGCCTTGTTGTTTGTGCCCAATAACCACATGGCAAGAATTACAGGGTGTCTCACTAAGCAATTCCCATGTGGTCATTTTCTAAGTCCACAGGTTATCCCATTCCTTAGAACATGGG
Organism: Phodopus roborovskii; assembly: GCF_943737965.1. Classification (NCBI taxonomy): domain Eukaryota; kingdom Metazoa; phylum Chordata; class Mammalia; order Rodentia; family Cricetidae; genus Phodopus; species Phodopus roborovskii. Next base: position 8,444,889 of record NW_026126448.1, read on the forward strand.
AGAAGGTGAAGAAGGTGAAGAGGGGTGGACTTTACATCCCCCCTTTGGCAATCCATAGCTTCACAAGAGATTAAGACCACTGGGAACACTGGGTATTCTCTGCAGCTGTGGTTCTGTCTTTCATGCAGGTAGCCAGGACAGGAGCCTGTCACAAGCACCCAGATTAGCCAGTGTCCTCTCAGAAAGGATTCTACAGAACTCACCCGGGCCACCAAGTTAGACATCACACTCTAGACCAAAAGGAGCTGAGGCAGAGGCCCAGTGTGTAAGAAATCTGATTATTCAAATTTATTACCATCAAGAAGTATGCAATGATGCTGTAGTTTTTAACAAATAGAAAACAGACTGTGTACAACAGTGAACTCTACAGCACTAGCATCCACAAGGTAAAAATGAATGTTTCATCCAACACCACCAACCCTGGATTGTTGATCTCAACTTAGCCTAGCTAGATCAGGGGACGTCTGCATCGAGTCCCTAGGCTAAAACAGCTATGCACCCTTCCCCGCCCCCACTTACCTATCTAGATAGTGCTGCCAGAGGAAGAGGCCCTCTCCCTGCCCCTCAGCAAGCTGAGATAATAAGACTGAGTATAGTACCATGGATACAAGTCCAGTAGTCTTGCCACATTGGTTTATGAGGGCAACTTGGAGCGGAAAAGAGCGAGTCTTGGGGATCTGAAGACAGCTGCAAACCAGGAGAGAAGTCATCTGGCCCCTGCTGAGGACAGACATGTGCTACCAGGCCCACTGGCCTAGACCTGAAGGGCCAGCCACGCCCCCGCTTGGCCCTGAGGTGTGTGGGGCGTGGCACAAGCCCCTCACCTGTGCCATTCATTTACTGAGGTGGCCAGAATCCACAGTCTACAAACACCTGCCACACTGCAATGCTGAGGATGATAGTGAGACTCTGTGGGCCCATGATGAGCCCCAGGCACATTGAATTGCCTCCCACTTCAGGATTTGAAGTAGAGGCCAGGGTATGAATCTTTATTTCTTAAGGAAAAAAAAAAAAAATAAAATTTATTTTTGTGGGTTTTTAAAACTTTTGATTTTTTGAACCTTTGCAAACACGATGGTGATGAGGAATGCCTTACCAGGCTCCCCCAGACACGTCTGTGGTTGTGGGCTATGAATGTTAAATGCACACTGGGGATGTGTTTCCTATCGCCTCCCCGCCCACCACTGTCTGTGGGGCCTAAAAAAAGGCTCTCAAGGAAAAACAAAACCCAAAACAAAACAACAGAAATGTTTCCCTGCATTTGGCTGGAATAGGATCTCTGAAAGGCTGGGGGACAACAGGCGTGGTGCTGCCACCTGGGCCACAGCTGATTGGCTCAGGCAGGGCCCTAGCTCTGCACAAGGAAGGCATGTGCCATCCTTCAGCATAAGTTGTACAGGAAAGGATCCAACGTGAACTCAAAAGGAAAACAAAATAAGCCCCAACTCCCACAGCAGCCCAATCTGCAGTGAAAGATTTGCAAAAGGAAAGTCGGAGGGAAGAGGCTAGGATCCCTCAGTCTACCCCGCCTAATGTATAAAAAGTGGAGGCTTTGCCCCCTCCCCACCCCATGAGAAGCATGAGAAACGCGGAGCTGAACAGAGAGCTTGAAGCAGGGCTCCACTTGGGCCTGATGGACAGGGGCCCAGAGCCAGGCTGCCAGTCCACCTCTCTGACTGGTGTGGCAATGTTCCCGAAATGCTGTGATCCCAGTGGGCTGTGCTCTGCCGGCAACAGCATCCGTGCAGGAGGGCTGGACGATGGTCGGTATGGCTCAGAGGAGCTGGGTCTCCCCCGGGAGCCCCTCAGGGGAGCAGCGGAGGAGAGGGGAGCAGTAGTTACGTTGCATAGTGGTCAAAGCTGCCGAGGTATTCCAGGGCCGCACGGTAGCACAGCTGGTATTGGTCCTGTGAGGAAAGGGGACTGTTGAATGTAGACAGAGGCAAGGGCACTCATTCTGTAGCCGTGACCACAGAACTGGCCAGGAGCAGATGCTGGACTCAGAGCTGCCCAGGTACTCTCCAGATGGAAGGAAAAAAGCCTCTAAGGGCCAGTCTGCCCCCTTTCCCTCTCCCAGGCCTGTATGCACCTCTGCTACTCCAACTGCATTTGTCTGTGCCCAGACTCATGCATCTTATACAGAGTGCTCTGTCGACCCTGACCCAGAAGAAGGTAGCCTGACACCAGAGCTCGGGACAGAGCTACTGAATGAACACAGCTTGCTCTCTTCTCCCCTGCAGGTTAGGAAGGACAAGAAATGCCATGTGGCTGTATCATGAACAAGGACATGTGGGCCTGCAGCAGGTGCAGCTGAGGGTTGGGGGGTTGTTGCAGGGAGACACGTAGGTCCTGCACACTGGTCTGCATACCTCTGTCTGCACCATTGCAGGGCGCTGTGTGCGAAGGGTCTTCACGGTCTGGAACATGTCAACCACACCCTCGTACCGCATGCGCTCCAGGGCAATGCTCAGAGTGATGAATACTCCAGTGCGGCCCACACCAGCACTGGTCAGAGAATGGCCTCGTCAGGAGTCCTGTTCATCCAGATGGTGGGCTTCCCAGATCCCCAGGACCACCCTCCACCCCTGGCCCTACATGGGGACTGCCGCACCTGCAATGCACTGTGATGGGCCCATCCTGCCCAAACTGCTCCTTAGTCTTGTGCACCTGCCCGATGAAGTCGATGAAGCCTTCACCCGTTTTGGGCACTCCTTGCTCTGGCCAGTCTGTAAACTGGAACTGTCGGATTGTCCTTGACTGCCCGTCCTGGGAGAGATGGTCAGGGGTCAGAATTAAGGTTTATACTTCCGGCAGCAGGCCTTCTAGACCAGGAGCATAAAATAACACAGGGGTGCATGCACTCACAAGGACTCTAGGAGGTAACACGCACAGCTTGGATTCCTGCAGTTTGAGCTGATGTGCCAGGGAAGGGGGGGGGGACCCAGACCTACATGTCCTCAGGTAGTGTAAGGTACATGCTTTTGTGCACATTCTTTGGCCAACACTCACCCGGGCATCTGTGACCTTGAATTCACGAAGGATATACTGGGGCATGTTGTACTCAGCCATCGGATCAACAACAAAGTATTGATAGCGAGCAGAGCGCTCTGCTGGCCAGTACTGGTGACACTTCTCCTGTGGACAGAACACCGGGCACCCCCCACAGTTAGGAGAGAAAGCCAGGGGAAGAGAGTGCCAGGTTTCAGAGGATTTTGGGGCAGGATGTTGGGTGTTGGTAGGAGAGCCCGAGGCCATGCTGATGGGAAGCTGGGTATGAGAGCAGAGCTCCACAAAAGGTGACCCTTCCCAGGGGTGCCTGGTGCCCTCCCTGACAGGACAGGGACCCTAGGGGAAGGGGTGGGCTCACCCTGCCCATCTCCCGCAGCTTGGTCAGCATGACGATGATGGTGGAGTTGTGCTCCCATAACATGCGCCAGAAGTCCTCGGTGCTCTCTGCCAGAGGCCCCTGCGTAGCTATGTAGGCCTTCTGCTGTCTGGGTGACACAAGACTTGACATGCTGGAGGTGCTGCTGCCCCATCTACCCCGACACTGCCCTGATCCTTAGGACCCTGTTCATAGAGCAGCCCTCCTCTAGGAAGCCCTCACTTCTGTACCCAGCTCACTCTGATCTTCTGGGCTAGCTCCTACTCCCCCAACTAGGAGCAGACAAGGTCCCGAAAGGCATGGTGCGGCGGGGAGAAACATTCCGACCTGTAGCCATCTAGGAAGCTGGCATTGATGTAGTCAGAGCCTTCCACACCACGGATGGGTTGTAGACACACTCGGGTGAGCTCATAGGGCATAATATTCACCAGGCGGTTTTTGAACTTGTTACAGGGTAGGTTGGCACTAATGAAGCGAGATGTGTGGGCCTTGGAGTTGGCCAGTAACTGTAAAGAGGAAGGGGTCCATCAGGCCCGGCTCCCTGCAAAGAGGCCTTCCCAGGCCCCAGTCCTTCCCGGGCCCCAGTCCAGGACCCTGGAGTCAAGCAGGCCCACTGGAGTCCCACCTTGAACTCAAGCTCCATGGCAGTCACACTCTCCCCAGGAGGCACTTGGCCTAGCTTCTGGATGTGGGCATAGAGGTTGCGAGCAGGCACCTCGGTGTGTCCGCACATGGCAGCCTCCAGCAGTGCCTCATGGATGAACACATACTGGTCCTCTGTCTGCACCATGTAGTTCCTTTGTGAGCGCATGCACGTCACGTGGCCATAGATGTCAACCGTCTTCTCATGCTTCATTCGCTCCAGCATCGCATCGATGACAATAAAGCAGCCGGTGCGGCCCACGCCAGCACTGAGGACAAGGGCACAGCTTGGGCAGTGGGCCCCATTTCCCATCCCTCCCTCCCCTCTGGCAGCTCTGTACGCTCTCACCTGCAGTGCACCACCATGGGTCCCGCGTCTAGTGGGTTGCAGGCCTTGACTCGTCTCAAGAAGGCCAGGATGGGAGTCGGGTACTCAGGAACCCCATGGTCTGGCCAAGCCATGAACTGGAACTGGCGCAGCTCACGCTTCTCACTGGAACCACTCTGGGGAACAGAGTCAGAGATGGGGAGCTTGGGGTTTGCTTGCCACAGACCCAGGGAAGGGGCCAGACCCACCACCCCCGGGTGATAATTCAGAAGCCATACCAGACATAGTCACACAACACAGGCTGGCAACCCCTCAGGCCCCCAGGCCCTGACCAGCCCACCATCACACTCAGGCCACTTGTCCCTACACTCTAAGTGGTGGACGAGTGTTAGAGCACGCAGGGCCATACCTTATGGAGTGCGAAGGTGCGCATGGTGTATGTGGCCAACTCCACAGTGTCCACCAGGGTCACCTGAATGAGGCCATAGGTCTCAGTGCCTCGGGCTGGCCAATACTGATCACACTTCACCTGAAGGGGGGACAGGCAGGACAGAGAACAAGGTATAGGTGACAGGGTTATAAACAGGCAGAAGCAGAGTGAGAGGCCCAGCTTGCCTGGCTACAGATGGCCTCAGTCCTGAACTCTCTCCCACACATCACACTAAGCCACCACCCCTGCCCTCACTGGTGGAGGGAGGACCATAATTGAAAATTATTTATTCAACACCAGATAGCACCAGACACATTTTCTGCCAAATTTACCCATAACGTTTATGCCCCATTTTCAAGCTCTGTAAATTTTATGTTCCAGTCAATGCTTCGCAGTGCAAGAGCAGACATCAGCAGCTCCTTCTACTAATTAACTTAGACATGTGAATGCCCCAGGAACACTCTGGCATCTGGGGAACATGTGAATACCCCAGGAGCACGTCAGAAACTGGGGAACACATTAACATCCCAGAAAATGACAGCATTTGGTGAAACATATTAACATCCGGGAACCCACAAACACCTGGGGAACATGCTGCATTGCATCGCAGCAGTTCCCCAGTATCTAGGGAATGAGACAATACTCCAGGAACATCAATGCCCTTGGGGAATCCCTTGAAAAACTTCAAAGAAGGTGGTACCCAGCCTCACTGAGTCATTTCCCATCCACCCCCTCACCCGGGATTTCTCCTCTAGCCTGGTCATCATGACCACTGTGGCTGTTCGCTGTTCCCACACCATCCGCCAGAAATCGCCCATGGTCTCAGGCAGTGGACCCTGTGTGGCGATATAGGCATTCTGCTTCCGGTAGCCATCGATGTAGTTGGCATTGATGTAGTCACTCCCAGGAACACCTACAGATGGAAAGGGATTCGTGAGAGTGTTATTCTGGGAGCCTCATGCCAGCCCACTGTGCCTCAGAGCATTCTGAAGAGCGGGGGGGGGGGGGGGGGGTAATGAGAGGGCAATCCGCCCTGGGCTCACCATCGATGGAGGTGAGGAGGACTCGAGAATGATCATAGGCAATGACATTTGCATAGCGGTTCTTGGGTTTGTTCACCTCTGAGTTGGAATTCTCCCATGTGAACTGTTGTCCAGGGTCAATGGACTGTCAGAAATGGAAGAAACAGGTAGAGTGAGGTCCAAGTTTTCAAAGGAGGCCAACTTATGGTGCAGCTACAGCTGAGTACCCTCCTCCAGTCCCCAGCCACAGAGCTGACACATCCCAAGGCCAGAAAGTGGCAAACTGAGGACTCAAATTTCTATACCACATCACCTTTGTTAGGCAGAGTGGTTGAGGATGGGGCAAGGCATGGAACAGGTTCCTGAATCTAACTAGCAACATGAGCATATAAGCATAGACGAGGAAAGTAACTGCAGCCACCCGGGACACTGGAAACTGCCCAAGGTTCCAGATCACACACCACATTGCCCAGTTCTCTTCCACAGCTCTGGCTTTTCCTACTCCACTCGTCCCCTTGCTCTGCCCTCCCTGCAGGTAGGACCCAGGCTCCTCCTACCAAGCCCTCTCATCTATACCCTTTCCTGGTTCACCTTCATTGCCCAGGAAATGCCTTTTTTTTTTTTTTTTTTTTTGGGACAGGGTCTCATGTATACCTGGCTAGTCTTGAATATGCTATGTAGCTAGGTTGACGCTGAACTTCTTGTCTTCCTGCTTCCATGTTGTTGAGTAGTGGGATTGCAGTGTGTACGCTGCCCCATTTATGTGGTACTTGGTGTCAAACCCAGGGCTTTGCAAATCTAGGCAATCATCACTCTACCAAATTAGTTACGTCCATAGCCCATGCACAAGATTGTTTTCCTCCCCCCCCTCAAAATGCACGTATGTACATTCATGTGTTTGTGTACCTATGTGGTGGACAGACTGGAGGACAACCTTAGTAAGAACCTCCATTTTTTTTTTTTTTGAGCTAGGAGCTCTCTGTAGCTCACTAAGTAGGCCAGGCTAGCCAGTGGACCATGGTTGCTCCATCTCTACTTCCCCACACTGGGAATACAAGCGCACAATTTTACACATTCAGACCTGCCATGTTTACGTGGGTTCAGGACTTTGTAAGTGCTTCACTGACTGAGCCACTCCCATCAGCACCACCCACCCTCCCTTTATAGGGTCCTTTTGCAGCCCCCAGACAACTTCACACTCAAGTCCCACTTCTGCCTCAGTCCTTTCAAAGGCCAGCTCATTACTCTGCTCTAACACTCCCTTTTGGGGGACAGCAGCAGCATCCATTTCCCCAGGAAGCCTCACCAACATCTTGTGTCTACCTCAGAAATTCTCCCTTCCCCTGCTATCCTCAACCTGTTGCTGCTACCCTCAGCTAGGAATCTAGCTCTTCCTGGCACCGCCACACCTCCTCTCTCGGCCTACTCCAACCCACTCTGTCCTTCGACAAATGCAGATCTGAGTATCGATTCCCTGTTTAAACGCCTCCCATGCTCTTGCCTGGCTCAGGGCACAAACATGCTAAAAGCTACATCCCTGTAGGAACTCAGGATGTGCCTAGCATGTTCTAAGCAGCCACATGCATTTCTGCACCTCTTTACTCAAGACAGGTTTGGTTATTATCCTTATTTTGCAGATAGACAGAAACAACACCCGTAGCTAAAGTCTCCTCCATTTTGGTCCCAGCCTCATTATTCTCCAAGGACACTGGCTCACCGCTTCTGTGAGGCCTCACCCCTGAGACACACCCACCGTCGTGCTTGCTTTATGTAATTTCAGTGCATATTGTCAGAACCGCACATTCAGCCTGTGTTTCTATGTCCCAAGGCCATTTGTCTCCATATGCCCAGTACCCAGCACAGGGACTGGCACACAGTTAGATGCTAGCAACAGTATGGCAAAAATGACTAAGAGACTGAAAGAAAAGGAGTTACAGGAGAGCCCACAATAGCTTTGGGTAGTCAGGAAAGGCTTCTAGGGCAAAGGTCCTTTAACGAAAGCTCAGATGAGAGCAATGGGCAGCAGGTGGCAAGGTGACTGCTGTGAGCAGGGACCCGGGTGTGGGACAGGACAAGGAAGAATACTGAGGAAAAACAAGTTAGCTTCTGGCCAGCTGCCAAGCTGAATGTGGGGTGCCTGGCTTAACGCTGTCACTGCAGTAAGGCTGCAGCAGGGCGGTCAGTGGACACTTGGCAGAAGAGGCGCTCATCCATCTACCTGCCAAGCTCTATGTTCTTCTTTGGAAGCCTGGCCTATTGCCCTTGGGATCTACCTGGCCCATGGCCTTTAGAAGGGAATTCCAGTACCCAGGGATATGTCCCCCAAACATAACAGAGTGGACACATGACTGAAAGAGCGAACTCCTGGGTCCAGCTGAACCAACCCATCCATCATCTGTCCATCAGTCATCTTCTGAGGCCCTGTGCCAAGTGCTGGACGAAGAGTGGCAGGCACAGCATAAGGACATCTCCACCGTGCTTCCTCAAGAAAGCTGGCGTCTCCTTGTTGCTTCCTTTCTCATAAGGACCCTACCTGGGCCTGGGGACACTCAGTTGTCCCTGACAAAGAGCTGTGAGGGGCTGGCATGGAGGCTCACTGACCCTGAAATCCGAGCTCCTAGCACGCAGAAGTCATGGCCAGAGTGAGGTGAATACTTGGAGAGCTGTGTGTCTCTGAGTGTGCACACAATCAGAGGTGGGCTGGCAGCTTAGTAACAGGATAGAAGCTGGGATGAGGACAGCATTCCTGTCTTCTACTGGCAAAGGAAACTCAGTAACACTTACCCGAGCCTGAGGTGTGGATAGTATGGTCATGAAGCCAGGCTGGAATCTTGGCTTCACTATGCCTCAGCTGTCTGACTGGGCAACTCACTCCCCTGCCTGAGCCCAGCTTCTTGGTACGTAAGACAACACAGTACCATTTCACCAGGCCATGGGGAACCACGTAAGAGGATGATGTCCTGTGACTGGTCAGTGCTGACCTATTCTTGTTAGAGACTGGATATTGCGAACATTATTACTAAGATCAGTGTCTGTTTCTGCTTGCATGGGAACATTTGCCTGGGTATCTAGCAGACTTCTGAAGCATTTCCAGGGGTGACCACCAGAGGGCTGTAGTGAGTCTTCGGGCTGGGCCTAATGCCTGAAGAGGCATGCTCCCTAGTTGAACTTTGCTATTGACCTCCCAGGCTATTCCAGGAAAGTCTACATTCTTCCTAGCCTTAGCTGGGACCCAGAACAAGACAAAAACTGACAGGGAGACTGGGGCCACATGGTGGGGGGTGGTGCGTGTCTCACCTCATACTCTTGGGAGAACTTGAGCCCATCGTTGGCTTTGAGTCGCTCAATATTGTCAGCCAGGTCGGTGATGGGAATGGGCGGGTGGTCTCGCATACCTGGAGGAGGGGAGCGCACATACAGGTGGAGTGAGAGTGGGTTCTGAACAGGGTAGCAGAGACAGCCCAAGGCATGTATGTGAACATGTGTGATCATGGAGTACTCGGCACTGGTGGCATGGAGAGCTATCAGCACATGCGGCGACAGGATGGCAGAACACACAGTGGTTGGGGAAGCCAGAGAGGGAGGTGTGAGTACTGTGAGCACAGAGAAGCATGTCCAGGCGATCTGGTGCTGCATGGGCACAACAGGGCTCTCTGCCTGGCAGGTCTCCCCCAAGACAGGGCTGAAAGTTCCAGGCAGTGGCAGCAGTAGACAGGCTGGAGCTGGGCTCTCACCACACCTGTCTCAGACAGAGCCCCCCACCCCTCATCAATGCCAGTCACCTGGGAGATTTGGTGACCCTGTCATCCCAGGCACCAAGTGTGTGGACAGGATGGTCATGGAGTACGAAGACAATGGCAGAGTGATACAGGAGTAGAGAGGAAGGCGGAGACCAGGAGGAAGATGTGAAGGCAGAGGCAGGGGATAGGACGCTGGGGCACCAGAATGGTGTCGGAGACCAGAGGTGGCAGGGACAGGGAGCAGGGTGGGAGAGAAGAGACCGGAGGGAGGAAGGTAGGAGGCAGGAGGGAGGAGGGAGAGAGTCAGGGCAGGAGGAAGCAGAGGAGGGGAGGGAAGGTGAGAGAATACAAGAGTGGAGACAGACACTGAAGCCAAAGTGTCCCCAGACATGGGGACTTTGAAAACTAACTTGAGATATTCGGGCAACTGGGGGCACTGGAACCTGCAGAGAAAACAAACCAAGAAGACAATGGGGAGAGAGCAGAGTTCAGTGACCCTTTCTGGTCACCTGGTTCTGCAGGGGCACATTGCAGGGGCTGCAGGTGAGGGGCAAGAGGAAGGGACACAGATGGGGCAGTAAGAGGCCAGGAAGTATGGGGTAGGTCCCTTGTCTCCCAGTGACACACATGTCCCACCTCCAGGGGTGAGTGCTTCCCAACACCACAGGTCTGATCTGAATGGCCTCTTGGGGCTCTATGAGCAGACACTCAGTCCAGCCCAGCCCTCTGCCCATCAAATCTGACGCTGGTTACTTTCAGATGGTCTCTATACTGGAAATGGAAACCCTTTTTCAATCTCACACCCTTCTCTTCTCGAGGACATCATGAACCCATGGTATCCTTCACACACTGACATTTGAATGGGCTCTGAATGTCACCTTTGCTGCTCTTCAACCCACAGAAAAATTTCTGCTGAGAATTCTGCTGGCCCTCCCTCCTCACTACCCTAGCACTCAAGACAGGGCCACTTCCTGCCAGGCACCTCTGCATGCATCCTCTCCTAACATTCCACCATCCTGCCTCCATGGGCTCCCCTTCCCTTTCTACTCGTCCTGGGAGTCTGTCCATTCTGGGCTTTGATCACAGCAAGATCCTTGGCAGCACTCACACTGGTGGCTTCAATGCTGAGGTCAGCACAAAGGTTTAGACCCACAAGTCCACTGCCACCTGGACATCCTCCGTGGCAGCAACCACAGAACCATCGTTGCATCTGTGTGGGCTCAAGCTGAAACCCTTCTGCTTCAGCCATCTTCAGCTTGAGCCTGCCCCCCACTGCCACTTCCCTATTGCTTAAGTGTCTTGCTCCAATTTCTTCCATCAGTCCATTCTGTACACAAGCAGTCAGAGGTACTTCTCCAGCCTTCAACAACTCCCGGGTCCCTCAGGATGAGTCTAAGCATAGTCAAGGAGCTGGATGCTGCGTACAAGGCTTGGCACCCTCCAAGAGCAGTCTCTTGCCCTCTAGTCACACCACTACGATGCTTGCATTCCTTGCAGATTCAGTCACTGGTTACAACAGCTTGCTAGGTCTACAGGGCATACTCTCTCAAGACACACATCTGTGGAACCCAGTCACCATGGTGTGAGGAAGCCCAGGCTACACAAAGAGGCCAGCTCATCAACTACCCACCACCTGAATAAACCACCTAGGGGTTGGCAAACGTTCACTATATAAGGGCAGAAAAATTATTTTAGGCTTGCTTTCAAGACACCCAGGATCGTTCTACCTTCTATCTGTAAACTGACCTCTGTAGTGCAAAATGTCCCCTTTATTTACAATGGCAGGTGGTGGGTCCTATCTGGCTCTAGCCCTACTTTAAATGAGTCTAGTTCCCAGCTTTCAAGTCTTCCAGCTGAGGACCCAGACATTCTGGAGTAGGTACCGATCCTGCCAGGCCCTGTCTGACTTCCTGACTCATCAAAATTGTGAGCGAGAATACATAACTACTGTTGTTTTAAGCCTCCGAGTCTAGGGGTAATTTGTTGTGCAGTGATAACTAGCTCATACAAACACAAACCCTCTGTGTGCACACTTTAGTTCATTCATTTGTTCCATTGTGTGTTCACAGGCACCCAATGAGAATCTACCATATGATAAATACAAGGATGGGGATGGATGAGACAGGACGGAGCTACAGCTACAGAGACTATTACTGAGGCAATTCCAGCTCTCTTTAAGAGACAGCTTGATGGGAGCCGAGGCCTGAGGTCTCTGGGCTGTGAGGAAGGAGTGACATTCCAGGTGTGGGGAACAGTTGAAAGGCACAAGTGAGTGCTGGGGTGAAGGGGCAGGCATTGAATCTGGGTCTGGGGCACCACATCCCTTCACGGTGAACCTTAACTGCCTCCAGAAAGGGTCAGGTATAAGCTCCTTATCTACCATGCTGCCTGTGATAGCTTCTCAGTTCTAACATAGTGGGTGCATGTGTGTGCGCACTGGGCCAGAGAGCAGATACAGAGACTGGCCGCCTGTGCCAGAGGTGTGGGCTCCAAGGGACTCTCCTTCTAGTTCCCATTCAGGGACTGAAGACATACAGGGACCTCTGTTGTCTCAGGAAGTCCCCTTGCCCCAGAGTGCCTATCTACCCGTTAGATATGGAAGCCTCAGATATGTCAATCCAAAGGGAACAAAGATTTAAAAGGAAAAAAAAAAAGGAAGAGAAGAACTGAGAAATCAGCATGCACTAAGGTCATTTTGTAGAGAACCCTATAGTCTGCAGGACAGAGCCGGAGGACAAGAGGCCAAGGGATCGGCCCTACCTGGGGTCTGGTAGTTGAGCCTTCGCATTTCCACAGGGTCGGAAGAGTGGGCCAACAGGGAGTCCTTCAGCCCAATTGACTGCTCATCCTTTGATGATGGGGAATGTGTTCTCTTCCTAAAGAAGCAAGGGGAGGCTAGTGAAAACCTGGGGCACAGGCAGCCTCCATGGCCACAGCTGTCTTCTCGCCACCCCACCTTATCCTGGGACCTCTGGGCACAAGCCAGGGGTAGAGTGGTGTCAACATGAGAGAACACAGGGTAGGGGTGGGCCAGGAGACAGCAGGTGTGGAGTGGGCAGAGAGGGATCAGTGCAGCCAACGAGGAGGGTCAGAGGTGGGTGGTTCCTCTGGACAGAAGGCAAGTCACTGCTGGCAGTGGCTGCTGCCTTTACGACTACCTACCACAGCTGAGGCATCAGAAACCACCAGGAAAACAAAAACAAAAACATGCAATGACACATAAAATACACAAACATTACAAGGGACTGGCTCCCAGCTGCCTGGCTCTCAGGGTATCAGGGTGAATGCCCAAAACAACAGGAGAGGGGCAGAAAAGGCATGGCCCTAGCCAGACAGATTCCTCTTTCACTGGTCTCAACTTGCCCACCTAAAAGGACAGGGTCAGAGACGACTACCCAGAGAGCAGCTGCAGTTCCTGCACATGAGTCTCTGAGAGAAGTAGGAAACATTCCTGCGCATGTGTGCATCAGGACACCTTTCTCTGCTGCTCGGCAGAGTGTGGAGAGACGTCTCTTGTAGGAATTAGGTTGGAGAAATGGGAGTCTAGGGAGGGTTCTGGAGAGTTCTGTGGACTCAGGGAAGCAGGGAGGGCTGCAGCGTGCACATGCCCCAGGGAGGAGCATCTGTGGAAGGGACTAACAGAAGCGTGACAGCGCCTGCCCCTCATGCCAATGAGGACTCATTCCCAACCAGGCAGCCCACTGTGCTGGCCAGACAGCTTGCTGATTAAAGCCACAGGCTAAGAGGGTCAGAGCTCCACCCCTCCCTGCAGGCCCAAGATGTGCACAGGGATAAGTAGAGGGGGAGGCGTGTAAAGAGAGAAGGAACAACGGCTCCTACCTTTCTTGTTTACTAGGTCCCGAAAGACAGGCAAGGACAGAAGAAAGGAACGGTCACTGTTTCTGTGGAGCACTTAGCCCTCACATGACAAGGGAAATGTGGTACCTGATAAGGTACCTGTATGACAACCTCAGGGAGGGAGTTCACCTCTATGTATAGACACCAGAACCCAGGTGGATACAGGGAGGACACCGGGTGGGGAGAAGACTCCTGAGTGCCACCTATATATAGGTCTTCCTGTGGGAGGAAGGGGTGAACATGCCAGGAAGGAGCACGGGTCCAGACAAGGGGTAATGACAGGGCACAGGAGTTGGGCAGACCTCTACAAGGTGACATATCACACGTGGAACAACACAGGTTCTATAACCAGCCATGTGCCGGTTGCTGGGGCACATATTCAGTGGGGCACCCTGGGGGAGATGAAGGGCTGTATGATGCTGGGGCCAGGAGCCAGAGAGGTCTCTCAAACACCAGAGACTAGAAATGACTATGAGGGATGAGTGGACGGCTGCCAGATGAGGGGGTACTGGGCGGTAGGGGTGGGGCTGCTGGAGAGCAGAGCCCAGGGGCCGAGGAACAGCATTTATTTGGTGTAATGATGTCAAGGGCGATGCTAAAGACACAATCAGCCAGGCCAGGCATTTCAACTGTCAAGCTCAAAAGCTCAAAGGTTAGGCTTAAAAAACAAAACAATAAAAAACAACAACAACAACAACAACAACAAAAAAAACTCCACATTGAGTGTTAACTCCAGACCTTAAAAAAAGGCAACAAAACAAAAAAAGCCAAAAACATTTTTCTTTTGAGATAAGATCTAGCTAAGTTATCCAGATTAGCCCTGAATCCTTCTACCTCAGTTCCCAGAGTAGCTCGGATTCCAGCCTGAACCTCAGGCCCAGTTCATCCAAAGGCTTTATAAATCAGCCAGCCAGGTGGTGATGGGGCACACCTTTAATCCCACCACTTGAGAGACCGAGGCAGGAGGGTCTCTGTGAGTTTGAAGTCAGCCTGGTCTACACATTGAGTTTTAGGGAAGTCAAGGCTACACAGACTGATCCTGTCGCAAAACAAAAAACAAACAAAAAAAGATTTTAAATTGGGGGTGGCCATGTCAAATACCTGGGAGGGCAGGATACCTCCAGGAATAGGTACTACGGCTACCCAAGAGAGTAAGTGTTAAGAGACAGCTATGGGTATAATCGATCTTTAATAAACAGCTGCTATGTTAAATACTCATGGGGACCTAAGTCTACAACTCAGTCTGGACCTCTGTGGGCCTGAGCAGGAGAGGCAGCCAGGGAACCACCGGGATTAGCAGAAGGGAAGTGCTTATGGCAGGAGACCAGGAACCAGTGGCTACTAAGAGGAGACAGACACGTTCACATGCACAGAAACAGACAGACGGACGGACACACCTGGGGACATAGGAGGTTCACCTCAGCCTGCACAGAAGTGCACACACAGAGCCACTGTTTTATATCCACCCTGGCTTCCCATGGCACCCAGGGGCCAGGTTGAGATGGCTGACTTAATACTATACCACAGAGTGTCTGAGAGACAAGCGGTAGGCTGTCCCCCAGAGCCAGGTACAGCACTCACCTCTTGAACAGGAGGATAGCGATGACAATGAGTATGATGAGAATGACTGCCAGGACAGGGCCTGTCACCCACAGCATCTCGGGCTCCTCCTGCTGCTGGGCTGGTGTCACTTGGACGACAATCTCATCCGAGTAGGGGCTGGAGGCATAGCGCTTCTGCAGTCCAGTGAAGCAATAGCACAGGCTGTGAGTGAGCACAGCATGGAAACCCCCACCCTCACTGGTCAAACCCAGAAAGGCCACTGAGATGGGGACACACTGGGCTGACCCTGGCTCTAAACCCTGAAACTGACTTGTAGCAGGCCAGCAGCACCGGGTTACTAAAGCCATGTAAGGTCTGGTCTTCTAGGGCCTGAGGCCTAGTGTCATGGACATCTTCTAGTACAGGTCTGGTCCTGAGGGTTGTTGTAGTCCTAGGATGTTGGAGTTGCAGGGCTAATACAGACCTGGGATCTCCCAAGGTCTGAGACTGGCCTAGTGTTAGATTAAGCCTGGGGTCTCAGGGTTCGGAGAATCATGCTGGCTCAGGCCGACCTGGTCAGTGGGTTCCTTGAGGGAAGCGAGCACAAAGCACTGGTAACTCAGGTCTGGAGACAGGGGCCGGTTGTAGAAGCCCCGGTAGTTCTTCTTGTCCCCCAGGGTGAAGGTGTCAGGGAGCTCATCCACTTGAGCTGCCACATAGGGCTTGAGCCGCTCTGCTTGGCGCCGGCGCCTCCGCTGTTCTTCCCCACCCTGCTCGATGGCCTCCAGAAGCTGGCAGAGCAGAGCATGGTCACACAAGGGCTGGGGGCATACTGACCCTGGGGCCATAACCTGAGGCTGACATGGGGCTTCCCTCTCCCTAAGGGAGACCTCTGGGCCCTGGTCAGGCCACAGCCCTTTACTGCCTGACATCACAGCGTGGCCCTTCCAGTAGTCTACAAGGAAGGGCCTCATGAATAACCTCACCCTAACCAGAGATGCAGTTTCCAGATGGGCTGTGAGGAGGAAACAGGCGATTTCATGTGTTCAGGACAACTTAGGCTTAAGGTTCCCACCAGCCCTGCACGGGCTGCTCTATACAAGCCTCTCTGAGGTTCACAGGGCCCAGGACACTCTTAGAGCTACAGAGATGTCTCCACTAACTCCTATACCACGGGATTCTTACCAAACACCTCTGGAAAGTCTTTGTAAGCCCTCCTAGGGTTCAAAACACTCTCCTACCCCAGGGAGGTATCCCCTCAAGAGTCCCTCTCTGGGGAGAGGGAGTGGCTGTCAGTCATTGCCAACTACATGGGGCTGCCCTCGGTGCTGACCCTTCCCTAGGCACCTCGTCCAGCTCCAGCTCCTCTGGTGTGTTCCATCTTGGTGCCAGCAAGTTCCCGCCCACACGGTCAATGGGCACCACTACAATGTAGAACCACCTGTGTGGACAGAGCAACAATCAGAACCTTCGACTCCTATAGCTACAGAGGCTCCACACCAGCCTCTGACCTCTTCTGCACACCTGACTAGTGAGGGGTCCTGGACTTGAGGCATGGAGAGGGAGAAGCGGCCATCCTCTATAAAGGCAGAGGCAGGGAGTGGCTTGTGCGGCAGGAGGTCTGGAGCAGTGCGGATGGACACCAGGTGCTGCAGGCCCCCAGCGCTACTGCCACGATTCATCAGCACAAATGAATATTCTGTGTTGGGTTGCAAGTCTGCAATCAGCTTCCTCATCGAGTGCCCATCCACCTCCACACTCTGCCCATTGTACAGAATCTGTGGGGGAACAGAAAGAGCAGCTAGTGCCTCTGGATGAGGACCCCACCCTAGGTCTACAGGGCACAGTAGCTGCCCCGAGGAGACAGACACATGTCTGTGTGCACTGGGATACTATGACAGTGCAGAGCAGATGTGGGTGTCCTGGTCTAGGTCAGCAGTGGTCCTTACCCACCTTGAAGGGTACAGCTGACTTATAGGAATCGGGGACCTCCCAACTGAGCAGCACAGATGTCTTCATTGCAGCCGCCACACGGAAATTCTTGGCAAACACTGTGGAGGCATGAGCAGGGAGTCAGCTCTGCAGCTAGCTGGTGGGGTGCATGGGCCAGAGACTGTGGCAATGGCTAAAGCACAGAGGAGTAGGGGACAGAGGGAAAGAGTAGGGGACTAAAAGTGACAACCAAGGACCCCAAGTCAACTTTACAATGCATAGTCCAGCGCCTAACCCGGGTTCTTCCACAAGAAGCACTGGACTGGCTGGGGGTGCCACAGAACTTGTGGCAGATCTCCAAAAGAACATGGGGAAAAAAGCCTGCGTTCAGACCCAGATCAGAGTAGCCAGGGACCACTGGGTCGTGGTCATGAGAAGTATGTGGCCACGTATCAGAGCATGGTCTCTGGATGTAAGTATGTTAGGTCCCACAAGATTAGTGCTAGAAACCACAGTACAGTAAGCTGCACAGCGAAAAGAGATCAGTGGCTCAAGATCACAAGAGACTGGAAAGTCACGCAGCATAGGTCAGTAGGTCAGGGACAGCAGAGGTCAGGGTCACACACCCAAGAACGTGGTGCCTGTTCGTTAGAGGTTAGCGATTGTGAGAGACTCAAGTGTCACACAGCACAAGCTGGTGGATTAGTTGCCAGAGGTCAGTGGGTCAAGGACAGCACAGGTCCCTAGGAGCAGTCACACTTGGGCAGGCATTGCCATGACCACAGCACACACCTTGCTCCATGGGCATGGTCCGGGACTGGATGCTGGGGCTGAGTGGGCCGGCTCCTTTGCTGGTATGTGCACGGACCTTGATGTCATAAGTGGTGTCTGGTTTGAGGCCAAACAGTGTAAGGTGTGTATCATCAGTGACATTCTGTAGTTCATGCTGGCTGTTGATGTCACGGAAGACCACAGTATAGTTGGTGATGCGCCCGTTCCTCTCTGCCAGCACAGGTGGGTCCCAGGCCAGTTCAGTAGTAGATGTGGTCAGTCCTACCACTCGAAGGTTTTGGGGAAAGCCACTGGGCACATCCTCAGGGGTTGTGATCTCCTTCTCAAACTCTTCACCTGGGCCAGCCCGGTTCTTGGCAGCAAGCCGGAAGATGTAGGTAGCTCCTTTGTGCAGACCAGTGACTGTAAAATGCTGGTCATCCTTGCCAAAATCTATGGTGTTGGGCCGTGCCTCATCAGCCCGACGGTATTGCAGACGGTAGCCTAGCAGCTCTCCGGGCAGCTCCTTGGGTGGATGCCACTGCAGCAGCGCCGTGTGCATGGCTGTGGTGCTGACCATCATGGTGGGCCGGCCTGGGACTGAACAGCACGCACTAGGCTCTGGTGCCGCCCTCCCTGCTGTCCACCCAGCTTTATCCCTGACCCCTAACTCACCTGCCCCAGCTGTAGTAACCACTTTGGGCTTGCTTCGGGCACCATCCCCCTTGGTGGTATAGGCAGCAACAGTAATGGAGTAGGTGGTCTCAGGGGTGAGGCCACTGATGGTGGTTTCCTGAAGGAGAAGGGGAAGGGCAGGTCCTATCACACTGTGTGAGAAGAGGCTTAACTATCAGTCACCTGAGACTGTAGCCAAGGATGCCCCCAGGTACAGAGGACCAAGGTCTTGGGAGGTGGAGCTGTACAAATCCTCACTCTGCTGGAGGCAGGACAGCCAGGTGGGATGTGGGCTGGGAGCATGCCACCCACCCCAGAAGCCCCATGCCTGGGGCAGACAGCTCATTCTCCTTTTCAGAGAAGAACAAAGGGCCACACTGTTTCTTTCACTCCATTGTGCTGTGACTGACACCTCATGAGGTCCCCCCACACACAGCAGGACAGAGCCTTGCATGCACCAAGCACCTTGCATGTCTCTTGGCACACACATGCACGGACTACAGTCCCTCTTGAATTAGCAGGTGCAAGGCCACTTATAGACACTAATACAAACACAGGAGAGACAGCACTCTTGAGCTCGCAGGGTAGAGGAGAAGGCCAAGGCACAACACTCTAAGTTAGAGGGATCCCATACATAATTCAGTGACTGTGATGTCCAATCCCTCCTGAGACCACATAGAGTGAGAGAAAGACAGGACCAGAACTCCCCATACCCAGGAACACATTCCCATTTCCACTGATGCCTGAGAAGTCAGCCATCCCATTTCTTTCTGCCCTGGTGGATCCTACCCCACACACCCATCCAGCAAAGGCATCATTTCCAGACATGGGGAGAAATACCACAGGAGACCAAGCCACGCCACACAGAGAAGAACAGGAAGGGAGGGAGGGTACCACCGTGGAATAGGAATGGGGCTTTCAGCACCAGCCCTGGTGTCCCTCCAGCTCTAAGCCTCGGTGGAGCCAACTGCAGATGCCAACAACCTTTTGCAGGGCCCTGGCTGCCCAAGCTGGAGGGTATTCCAGGACTTGGGCTCCCCAGTGCTTCTCCCAGCCTGGGCCTGAGCAGGTGATTTTTCACTCCAAGGATCAATAAGGCCTAATGATCCGGATTGGATTTAACTCCATCCCTGTCTGGCCAGAGCAGGGGCCAGGTCCTGGTCGATTGTGAACATTGGCCTCAAATTGCTGCTCGACAGGCGAGGAGTACGGATTAGAGGAAACGCCAATCACTGCTCAGCCTGACACTCATGTCTACACGCCAATTTTCTCTGGATGTGGCTGGTGCCCTGTGGATCTTGGCAACACAGGCTGGGAGAGGGGGAGTGTCCCATGAGCCCAGCCTGACCCAGTCTTGCCCGTGCTTGCACACCTGTTACTTACATAGTCCTCGGACTCCTCTGGTCTCCACTGACCCACGGGAGAGGGAAAGAAAGGGAGACAAGATGGTGAAGGATTTTGACTTGGAGAGGACCTGGCCCATGGAAGAGTGATAAGACAGCTCTGAAGTGCCCACTGAGAGCCCAGGACCACTCCCCATTCAGACACAAGTCCCTGCATCACTGAGCCCCAACTGTGTATGCCAGGCCTAACGAGGGCAGGGAGACATGGATGATGTCGGATATGAGATAGGCTTGACACTAAAGGGTATCTACATACCCTGGTGTGTCTGGAGTCCTAACCTAGTTCAGTCTTATTTATTTTCTCCACTCTCACTATCTCAGCTGAAACAACAAATTAGAGTCACCAGCCGGCGCTAAGGTGACACTCTGAGGAGTGTCACAGAACATAACTGCTGGAATTATGGCTAGAGTGGGCCACGGATCAGGCTTGCCAGCAAGATTATAAAGGCTGCTGAGTAGCCAGCTCAGAGTCTGGGCATTACCCGATAGCCACAGGGAGACCTCACACTCTTGAATTCCATTCTAAAGGTGCCTGGGGCTAAAGTAGGAAAACTACTTTCATGGCTAGCAGTGGTAAATTCTAATGCTAATGTGCCTAGGTATGTTAGGTGAGTAGGCAAATGGATTGAGGCATCCAATCCAAGGCCCTGTGGTCGAAGCTAGGCGTTGGCCAATGAATGTCAGGATCCCTTTGAGCCCTACAGCCAGACCACCCTCACACAGCTGGCCTGGCCTCTGTCCACTGGCCTGGTGCTGGAGTGGCCTGAGCCCCTGCTGTTCTGGTAAGCTATGTCACAAAGTCTTTTGATTCAGAATATGGTTAAAGCTATAGGGATTCCTCTATAGACCATGTTTACTTTGCAGAGTGAGCCGGGACTAGTTCTATTCAGGTTTACTTGAAGGGAGACCTGGGCTTTTCCAAGCAAGGCCATGGTGTAGTTATCACATGTGGTCTCTCCTATGTCAGACAGGGGGAGGGGGTTGGAGAGGGATGGGTAGGACAAGGAAGAGGCTGGAGGAGTAAGGAGAAGAGGAGAATGAAGAAAATCCACAACAGTGGGAGAAAAACCACGAGGAAGGGACAAAAGCAGGGATACCCATCACGTGTTTCCTTCTGATTCTACTGGGGCCTTGGGCTGCACAGATGGTTCTATTAGGTGGAGAAGGGCAGGCTAGAATGTCCTTGACAAGAGTAATACAAGGGACAGCTAGGCCCTGAGGCCAGGCTAGATAAGTGCTCCAGCTGGTCTCCCACTGGCCTAAAGCACGAGACCCAGTCTCAGGGGGCCCGAGGCTGCAAGGGCAAGCCTTGTCTTCAAGGGCCTCCACGGAGTCTGCTTGGGTATATTATACATAAAGGACACAAATATGGGGACACTGTCCCTGATCTTATTGCCTAACCCCCTTCAAACTGCTGGGGGTAAGCATGCAAAAAGTACATGAAGTGACTTTCCTGGAACCCCAGTGGCTGCAGCTGTGGCGCCAGACTCCTAGGATGGGAGGGGCCGGATCGAGTCATTCTCTGGATGTTTCTGGGCGGGTGTGTCTGCTGAGACTTTGTGAGGAGCCCTCAACCTGCCCCAGGAATGCAGGCTGGTGAACACACCCACTGCCCCCACCCCTGGGTCCCTCCACACAGGCAGGTTGGAAGGAGAAAGAGGGCACCCTCTAGGCAGAGAAGAATTTTGGCCGAGAGGGTGGAGTCCAGCCAAAGGCATGAAGGCTGTTTGTCTGTGGGAGCCTACCCTCAGCACAGAGTGCAGAATATGGGGTTCACACTGGGAGGGAAGGGAACCTAAGCTCTTCCCACGGGGACTTAGTGCTGGCCTGAGAATCCTCAGGACCTGGTTCTGGATAGGGAGACTCCAAGGGCAGACAAGACAGGCTTTCCCAGTCTTGATTACTCCTTTTCCAGAGTAGAGAGACTTGGCCTCCGAGCCAAGTCCCTGTCATCCACTTGCTGGCTCATTCCGGCCATATGTATGTTTGTATAACCAACCTCATAACACTTCATGTTCCTTGATGGAACAGCAAGCAAGCCAGGGGTCAGAATATCGAGGGACCTCACTGTAAGTCCAGGGGGCGAACCCCCCAAGAAGACAGAAGCTTACAACAGGAAAGGGGTGGCTGGCAGGCACAGGCTTGGAGATAAACATCGGGGCTCCATCATTCAGGTGATTATTTGCACAGCTTTGCCTCAGTCTTTCAATTGAGGCCAAAGAGGATAGAGAAGCCTTGAAGTCCCTGTCTGCCTCTGGCTGTGTGGCACAGGGGATACTGAGACCAGCACTGCCATGTACAACTGCACAGCTCAAAGCCACAACAAATGTGCTTCCTGCGAAACACAAGTCTGAGGCCAGGACAGAGTGCAAGGGGCCTGAGGGTCTTTGAACATGGGTAACTAAGACTGCTACCAGGGCGGAGAAGGTAGCAGGGCCTAGGTTGGCAACTTGAGCAATCCTAACACAAAAAAGAAGTATCCGTGGAACCTGGGCCTCACCTGACCTCAATACCTCCCTCCCTGACAGACCAAGGCAGTTCCAATATGACCATAAAATGCATAAACACCTCTGAGGGCAGGCAGGGCAGGGAGCAAGTCTGGAATCACTGTTTACCCTGCCACCCAGCACCATCAGTGACATACCTGAGCCTCAGCCAGCATGACATCCTGGATGATGGGTTGGCCTCGGGGTTCACCATTCTCCAACCTCACATAGGTGACCTGGTAGCCACGAATCTGTCCGTGCTGCTTGTTGGGGACAGGCAGCTTCCAGGAGACATGTACAGCAGTAGAGTTCAGAGGCTCAACCTCCACCTTCCGTGGTGGCCCGCTGGGCACTGGAGGCCAGGTAGAGAGGGAAGTCAGACACAGGGCAACTAAGCCTGGCTTAGGGTATATACAGTTAACTTTAGGGCTATGACTCTGCACCCACCCGCCCTGCAAAAGGCTCCAATGTTGTTTCTTTGGCTGGCTGATCTGATGAGAAACCCTTTTCCTGACTTGGGTCATCTGGCAGGGCTACTTATTAGTGGGGAAAGGAAATGTGGCGAACAGCCAGCTAGAGGTGAGGTACCATGCCTTCAACTACCCAGGCTCACACCATCTGTCACAAATGTCATCAATATTCAGCCAAAGCCCACTGACTCTACTAGTCTTCCGCACTCATCTTCCTAGTCCTGACTCTCAGATTGGGTGGGGCTGCTTCTCTTGCCATAACCCTTCAAGGTTCTTAAGATTATCTTAGAGATGGCCCAGAAGCCAGGACCTGAACATGAACTACCCTACCAACTACATCTCCCCAGAGTTTAGACCATTAAGCTTAGTTTAGGAAATGAGTCTGTCAAGTCCTTCCCACCCCTCATGACAATGCTACCCAATGCAGCCTACCGTCCTCATCGGTGCGCACCAGCACCGGGCTGCTCTCAGGGCCAGGGCCCACGTCTGTGTGTGCCCGCACCCACACCCGGTACTCCGTCCACTTCTCCAGGCCCAACAGGTCCCAGCTGGAATGCTCACGGCTGATGCCATCCACCACATGCCGCTTACGGTCCTCGCCGTCCACTGCCTCATAGGCCACGGAGTATTGGGTGATAATGCCGTTGCGGCTGTCAGCTGGCGGTGGAACCCAACTTACCCGGACCGTGGTGGAGCCCGTGCTCACACATGTCACCTTCTGGGGAGGGGCGGATGGGGCTGGGGAAGACAAATGGGGGGAAAGCAGGCAAATGGAGGGTGGGGATCACAGGCACAGTGACCAACTCACAAGGGACTGGAGACTCACCCAGCCATCCTGTGGCCCTCTAGGCATACTGCAGCTGAAACAGCCTGACTCCTGAACTAGCTTTCTACTCTTACACACACACACACACACACACACACACACACACACACCCCCCCCCCGAACTTGGAGAATATAATCCTCTTCTGGGGATAAGTGGCACAGATTACCTTAACCTGTGGCTATGTGGTCAGGGTCTCTGAACTTAGGTTCATAAAAATCTCAAGCGAGACACGAACCTAAGGAATCTGAGGTCTGGATTCCTTAGGAGTCAGAAGGCAGCAAGTGTGTACGCCCTTTCTGCCTGTGACTTTTCTAGAAACCCCCACAAATACAGGAGCTTCCTGTTACCTCAAGTTTGTACTCCATGCCTTGGTAACTTCAATAGTCCTCCATTCACTGGCAACACAGCCCAACCCTCCAGGGGTTTTTGGTTTTGCTTTCCTTGCCCAGCATGGCCTATGCTGAGCATACTACTAGTGCTGGGAATGGCTCTACCTCCAAATCTGTGGCCTTCTACCTCTCCGATACACTCACCCAGACACTAGCATTCTACTCCTCATCCCTGGGGACCACCACCCTCACAGCCTTTAACGTTTAGCTTTGACTGAAGACACACCAACCTACCTTCCTCACAGTCTAGACTCACTTCCTCATCTGTCTTTTTATGTGTGTGGTGTACGTGTATTCAACATGTGTATCTGAACCTGCACACACATATGAAGCCAGAGGATGATGTCAGGTACTCTACTCTCTCATATACTGCCTAATGCCCTTGAAACAGGGTCTCTCACTGAACCTGAAGCTAGACTGGCAGTCAAGCAAGCCCCAGAAATTCCTGTCTCAGCTCCCAACAGTGTTAGTGCTACAGGGGTGCATGTGGCCGTGCCCAACTAAATTCCTGTCTCAGCCTCCCAACAGTGTTAGTGCTACAGGGGTGCATGTGGCCGTGCCCAACTAAATTCCTGTCTCAGCCTCCCAACAGTGTTAGTGCTACAGGGGTGCATGTGGCCGTGCCCAACTTTTTGTATGGGTGATGAGAATTTGAACTCAGGTCCTCATGATTAAGCAGCAAGTTCTCTTACCACCTGAGTCATCTCCCCAGCCCCTCATTTTCCACCACTGACTGACCCATACTAGGTAATAAATAAGGCAGCACCGAGGCAAGCAGAGCGGCTGGCTACACTTCCAAGGCCTCACCTTCCTCCTCTGGGTACCTGCTGAAGGCTATTCTATCTTGCTCACTTGGCCACTTTACAGATAACACAATTAACCTGCAGTTCCCAGTCCTCCAGCTCCCTTTGCCTATGGGCACATAAGCTTTAAGCCCATCTTCCTACAATAGCTCCCATTTTCAGCTACCACCCTCCCACCATCCTGTACTCTCTCAAGAGTGGAGTCCAAGGTCAAGCTCTCTCTCACTCACTCTGCCCGCCTTTCTACCTCCAGACGTTACTAGCTGCCTCTCTCCTTCCATCCTTTCCTCCCTCTCTCTGGGTTTTTTTTTTTTTTTTTTTTTTTTCCCTCTTCTTCTTCAAGACAGGGTTTCTCTGTGTAGCCCTGACTGTCCTGGAAATAGCTCTGTAGACCAGGCTGGCCTCAAACTCAAAAGAGATCTGCCTCTGCCTCCTGAGTGCTGGGATTAGATGTGTGCCACCACCAACAGGCTGGTCCCAAATCTCAAAACTCTCTTAGATGAACTTCAAGAGTTCCCTCCTTAAAAGCAAACACCATCCTCAATGCCACAGGCCCTCCAGTTACCACAGTCCCTTACAGCTAGCTTCTTAATGACATCTAAGCATGCTGAATTACTTCCTTACCTCCCACAACCCCTCTTGGCCACCACACATCTCCAAATCCACTTTTCCACTACACCCAATTCCCTTCGGCCACACAGCAACTCAGGTCTATCTTTGTAGTCTTCCTCCTTACCCCTAGATTTCATTTCATTTCCAGGCTTCTCAGGTCTGCTTCCTCCAGCTTAGGCCCCCCCCCACCATGCTTCTACACTTGACAGACACAGCATTCTGAATCTGGGTGTCTGAAACCAGGTGTAGTAGTCACACCTGCTTCCATCCATTTCCTGTCCTAGAGGCAGTGTGCTTTTTCAGAGTCTCCTACCAGAAACAAGATATACCTCCTTGTCTCTAACCCACTGCTCCTGTTTTCAATCTATCACCAAGTCCTGGCAGACAGTATCTTAGACAACTCAAATATCCACTATTACCGCTTGAGCCAAACCTCTAAACTTTACCTAGCCCACTGAAAAGGCTTCTAAGTGATCTCATGGGCCACCTGCCCATTTTCATGGAGCAGGTAGAGCTATCTCTGTTCTTCAACCATGACTGCTAGAGCTTAGGTGGCTGCTCCGGGGACAGTGGTCCAGAGTCTCTGCCTAGGGGCCCCATGGTCCCTGTTCCTTTTACCTAGTTAGCTCCCATCAACTTAGGTGAAGTGTCACACCTCCAAGACAATTCTCTTTGCTCTCTCACCAATGGTGTTTACTGTACTGCCATGTCTCCACACTCCCATCTCACTTAACACAAATATAATTAAAAGCTCATTTGGGTAATTACAGGCACACTGTATGTCTCAGTCTACTGTAGGGGTCCAGTGGATAGAGAGTTTGTCTTCTGGCCATGCCAACAGACTGATAGCATGTTTGGTTTGGCCCCCACAAGACCACAGCTGATGCTATAGAATAGAATGAACTTATGAAACAAAGTCAGGGATCTCTGCACACACAGGCCCCATGTCATAAGGACTTGGCTGGCCCTGCCATGCTTATGGTTTCTGTTACACAATGCCACCTAGCAAGTTACACCACAGCCATCTCTTATCAAACGGGCAACCTTGAGGATAGTGACATACTGATCACTGCTGGGCCATCTAGTATCACACCAAGACACAAACACACTTCCACAATCTGTCATCTTCCTCTGGAGAGCTAGAGAATCAGACAGACATAGTCATAGGGGTCACACCCAGGACATTCAGGAGCTGCAAGCCAGGTGTTCACACAATCTCACAGTGGTTCTACTGTGTGGTCCCACAGACAGATGTGGGGACACTCATACACTCTCACACAGTCACATTCTCATGGACTTGTCCCTGAGTGCAGAGGCCTCAGAGATTACACAGTTCCCAAGGAATTGTTGTGGCTGGGTATGAGGAAGGGGATGTGGGTGATGAGATGTAGGGCTACAGGGAAGTGAGGCACCCAGGCAGGTTTGCAACAGTGGTATGATCTAGGTATGGAAGGAGGGGGATAAAGATGAGTCACAGACACAGAACTTACCTGTGTGGGGTGTAGGGGTCACAGGGTTAAGAAAGGGTCAGATGGCTGGGCAGGGAGCAGAGAAGGCAACCTCTGCCTGGACACAGACTAACAGGACACTTACCTGTCCCTTTCTTGGGGTTCAGACTCAAGAGCCCAGCCTGGAGTCCAATACTGGACTCAGCAGACCTGACCACCCACCTGCTCGAAGGGGAAGGGTGTATGTCTGTGTGTGTCCCAGCCCAAATGTGACAGGTGTGTCCCAGCCCAGATGTGACAGGTGTGGCCTAAGCAGGCACTTACTGGACTGTGCTGTACGGGCCTCTATGGTGGGAGTGAAGACGCCCACCCCCAGATCTGAGCGGGCAGCCAGCTGGAAGTGGTACACTGTGTCAGGCTTCAGGTCCTCTAGCGTGTAGGAAGAGGTGGGGTCGAAGGTCACCTTGTGCTGGAACAGCAGAGAGCACTTACTGACTGCTCAGATCTCAAAGGCCACTCAGAGGTCATTCCCTCCCTGCAAGCAGCTGGCAGAGGACCCACTACAGTTCTGTGGTAGGCCCCACCCCACACAGTCACACAAGCCTCACAAGGAATGCATGGCTTGACTCATATAGCAGCCACCTCAAAGATCACAGAGACTAGCAGGAATCTATGGCCCCTGGGGATGGTCAGGCTAGGACAACAGCACACAGGCCACAAATGCAAGAGACCGAAGGCAGACCCTAGAAATGTTGCCTCCAGCACAGGAGTGGCGCAGACTACAGAACCACACAGGCTACAAGAGCCGCAAAGGTGAGGGAGAAACCCAGGAGCTGTAACCTTCTATGTGTGCCGGTCACAGACCACGAGGACCTGGAGGATAGCTTCCTTCCACCCTTCTCAGCCTCACGGCTTACCTGCTGGCCTTCATCCTCTGCTGCCCAGTACACCAGTTCATACTTGGTGATCCGCTCCTGCGGGGGCAGCAGCCAAGAGAGCTGGATCCTGGTGTCCGACTCAGCTTCCGCCTGAAAGTCCGCAGGCTGTGCAGGCACTGCAATGCCCCCGCCCCCCCAGGCACTGTCAGCTTCATGACATCCCCCGAGGGCCCAGTAAGAGGGCACCAAGCTCTCACTTCTCCGTCCTGTGCCCCCCGTGCCCACACATCTGTAGAGCATGGTATCCTTGCCCTCCCCAAGCTCCAAATTTCACAGCCTGAATTAAACAGGAATGCCCCTTCCCAAGCCTTTGCTGTCAGCTGTCTGGCCAGAACCAGAACGAACACCCCCACCTACCTCCTTGCTGTGTCTTGACCTGGATGGTAGGGCTGGGTGGGCCATCGCCCACAGCAGTGAAGGCAAGAACGCGAAGGCTGTAGGTGATGCCAGGTAGCAGGCTGCCCACAGTGGTAAGGAGTCCTGCATCAGTGTTATGCTTGTGCCAGGCGCTCAAGGGGCGCCGAGAGTCTGGAGTGTAGTAGACGCGGTATCCCCGTACCAGACCATTGGGGTCTTCAGGTGGCTCCCACTGCACCAGCATGGTGCTGGCGCTCAGCATTCGGGCCTGCACACGGCGAGGAGGGCTGGAGGGTGCCTGCTCGCCTGTGCGTGCTCGCACCGCTTCACTGGGTGGTCCTCGCCCGATGCTGTTAACAGCCAACACACGGAAGGCGTACTCTGAAAAAGGGCTGAGGCCACCAATGCTGTATCGGGTGGTGGCTACACCATCCACTTCCTGGAAGGGGCCCTCTGTGCCAGCTGCACGGTACTGGATACCATAGTAGGACACAGGCTCTGCATTTCCAGAGTCCCATGTCAGGGTGACACTAGTGGCCGTTGTCTCTGTCACCACAAGATCAATCGGAGGCTTTGGGAGAGCTGAGGAGAAAAAGTTGTTAGGTTACAACTCTGAAAACAGGTCCAACGTATCATCCAAACACAGAGTATAGCCACCTGAGCATGGTTGACACCCATAATCTACCTTGGAAAAGGGCTTGAAAAGTTTATGGTAACTTTGTTTTTGTTTTTGGTTTTTTGAGACAGGGTTTCTCCATGTAACAGCTGTCCTGGAACTAGCTCTATAGACCAGGCTGGCCTCGAACTCACAGGGATCGACCTGCCTCTGCCTCCCAAGTGCTGAAATTAAAGGTGTGCACCACTACTGCCTGAACTTATGGCTACTTGAGACACTACAGCCAGGTCTGTTGGTGGTCTCAGGAGCATGAGCCCTTTAGTATGTAACACACTGCTCTCGGGGCCCCCTATACACATTGGCACACATGATTCACCTAAAAAACAGGCCTGGTCCTATGGTCCCACATAGTCCACACACCAATATTAGGTAGAGAGACCCGCTTGCTACTCACTTACACTCACTTATACCAAGTATGTGTAACGGGGTGTGTGTGTGTGTGTGTGTGTGTGTAACGGGGTGTGTTGTGTGTGTGTGTAGTCCACACACCAATATTAGGTAGAGAGACCTGCTTGCTACTCACCTACATTCACTTATACCAAGTATGTGTAACGGTGTGTGTGTGTGTGTGTGTGTGTGTGTAGTATCTCCCAAGGAACTGACCTTACTTGGCTCAAAGTTAAGGTGGCAAAATCACAGGCCATGATTGCTCCATGAAGAATGAGCACTAAGTACCAGGCACCATTTTGGTGCCACACTGCCTTGTGGTCACATCCCTACATCCCTGCTCTCTGGAATTTATACTCTGGGGAAATGATCAACAAATGAGTTGATGGTAATTGTGTACAAGGACAGCAGGAAAAACAAAAAAAACATGGCCTCTCCTCAGATGGGTGAATAGGAAAAGTCTCCTAGTGCTGAAGTTTGAAGGGAGAGGATGAGCCACTGACTATTACAGGGAGCCTGCAAGGGGACTACAACAGCATGTGTACTCGGAGTGGGAGGCCAGCTGCTGCTCCTGGGTGACGCTCAGAGCAATGCGAGCCCCTGAAAACTACCTTTTGCTTTTATAAAAGGAAAGAGCATAAGGTCAGCAGTGTAGTTCTCAGTGAGGTGCTTATTTAGCATGTGTGAGGCCCCAGCTTCCATCCCAAGTTATCCAGGACCCAAGCAGAATCAGGTGGAGTAATGCAATCCTGGCTGACATACTTTTTTGCTTTTGGCAATACTAGGGATTCAATCCAGGGTTTTACACATGGTAAAGGCTCTACTGACTGAGCTGTGTCCTCAGTTCTTAGTCTGTATCTTAAAAAGACCACCCAAGTTAAGGGCATTGGCACACACCTTTAATCCCAGCACTTGGGAGGCAGAAGCAGGAGGATCTCTGTGAGTTCAGAACATACATGATCTACAATAAATAGTAAGTTCTCCTGAACAACAAAATTGTCTCTAACCCCACCACCTACCCCCCAAGGGGGGAAAAAAAAAGAGAAAATAAGGATGCGTCAAAACCAGACAAGAATAGAAGCAGGGAGACCATGGTAGAGTCTGTTACATAAATACTAAATATATGGTGGGCATGGTGGGGCATGCCTTTAATCACAGCACTCTAGAGGCAGAGGTAGGAGATCACTAGTTTGAGGCCAGCCTGGTCTACATAGTGAATTCCAGCAGCCAGAGCTACATAATGCGATACTTTCTCAGATAGACAGACAGACAGACAGACAGACACTAGACACATGTTGGGCTGGAGAGATGGCTCAGTGGTTCAAAGTATTTGCTGCTCTTACCAAGGGTCAGGATTCAATTCCTAGCACCTAGTTCACAATTAGTATGAGTTCTGTCTTAATAATAAAACCAGGAGTCAAATATTGGGGTAAATGCTGAAAGGTCAGAAAAGTAAAGGAGCCAGCCACAAGAAAGACCTTTTACCTCTACCGAATCCTAAGACCAAAGGGACAATCCTGTCCCTACAAATCCTCAGACTGAATGCAAGGAGCTCCTGTCTCCTCCCACCTTATATTCCTCTCTCCACCCAGCCATATCACTCTTGTCTCTACCTCCCTAGTGCTAGGATTAAAAGCATGTGACTCCCAAATTAAAGGTGTGAGCCACCACCTCCTGGCACTGGTTCTCTTTAGACTGGATCAATCTCATGTAGCCCAGGGTGGCCTTGAACTCACAGAGGCCAATCAGCCTGTTTGTGTCTCCTGAGTGCTGGGATTAAGGGTGTGTGCCTCCACTGCCTGGTCTCTGTGGCTAACAGAAAGCTGTGCTGAGCTCAGCACTCTGAGCCTCAGGCAAGCTTTATTTGTTATAGCATGAACAAAATATCACCACACATAACCATCCATAAACCCCACTTCCAGATGATCTGATGTTCTCCCCGGCCTTCATAGGCACCAAGCACAAACATACACACATGCAGGCAAAATAATCCTTAGAAATTAATTTTTCAAAATTATAAACATTAATGTAGTATGTGCCTGTGCCCTGAGGCCAGGACAGAGAAACCCTACTGCTACCTTGGCTACCAATACACCCTTCTCACTGGGAGGGAGGCTGTTCAATTCAAGGGTTTGCTGCTAAGTAGTAGTTGCAAGCTGTGAGTTCAGACCACCAAAGTCAAGACTCAGCTTTGTCATTTGCCTGATTGTAACACAGGAATAACAAAAGCATCTGACCCACATCTGTCCTAAAAAGCAAAATCAACTTTTACTGGCAGGATGCCTGCCAACTGGGAATACCAGCTAGCTACTCCCAGTAGCTACCCACTTTCTATCCAAGGACCTGCCCAGAGCTGGGCACCTTAAAAGAGACAATCCTTCAACCCTGCCTGTGCCAGCTCCTGATCACCTGCCACTAAAGCCCACAGTCAGAGGACATCAGCTGGCACCCTGTACACTTACCTTTTACTGTGACCTGGGCTGTGGCTTCTATCATGCCTAATGAAGAAATGGCCACACAGGTATAGTTGGCAGATCGCATGACATTGCTGAGCTCCAGCACATTGCGGCCAACCGGCATCTCGTCTTCTTTGGTTAACTCTTCGGCACCCATCATCCACTTCACATACGGCATGGGTGCACCCACTGCCACACACGTCAGATTCACACTGCCACCTGGCATCACCTCCTGGCTGCTGGGAGGGATGGAGAAACGAGGAGCCACGCGACGCACTGTGGGAGGAGGGAGAGAAACACTCACAGGCTGGGCAGGACACAAGGGTGGACAGAAGGGCAGGGGCCCCTCATCCAGGAAGACTCTCTTGTCAAAGCCGAGCCCATGCTCAGAGACAGGAGGAGTGGCGTCCCTGGGGCCTTGCTCAACAATCCCCAACAAACTTTGGGACTAGAAGTGGCCCCTGCACTCAGGGACCATCTGGAACACCTCTTAGTGAGAACTTGCAACCAAGCTCTCCATCTTGCCACCTGGGACACTCAGCCAAGGTCACACAGGACTTAGTGCAAGAGCCGGGCCTGGTTAGAGCCACAGTCCAGGTGGTCCTCCAGTAACCACCCTTGCTTTCTCCTGACTCCCCTCCTCCTGTGTCTCCCAGAGGGACCAGATGGGGCACTGATGGAAGAAACCCAGGTCCTCAGAGCATGGCTGGGGCAGGGCAAAGGATCATCTGGGAGTAGCATGGCCACCTTTGCTGGAGCCGAGGTCTCCACCTCCAGGCCATGGCTCCAGGAGAGAAGAGGAATGGCACAACCGCCTGCTGGGCCTCAGCTGTGCTTAAGGTCAGCCTGGGACCCACAACATGGATTGCCTCTTAGGAGGGCTAGTAGAGGGAACAAGGGGTCGGGCGGGCCAGGGACGTGGTCCGCGGGCAGGATGGGCATGATGATGGCAATAACATGATGAGGGCGCCGAACAGACGGCTTTCTGCGCCAGTGAGCAAAAGTCTCGAGGAGGAGGGTGGCTGTGCCTGGCCACGACCCCCGGCCTTGGACTCCCCTGGCCAGAAGCTGTCCTGAGCTTCTCAGTCCAGGGCACAGCCTGGAATCAACCCCTCAAGGTACAAGCTTGGCACAGACACTCAGAGCATGCGGAGGGGTAAGGTGGACAAGACCTAGCCACAAATAGGCATGCTTGGCATGCAGACAGGCCATGCAGCTGCTGGCAGAGGCTTCTATGTATCCTACGTGGTCTCCGTACACAAGGGGCCAGAGAGGACAGGCAGCAAGCCTAAGTGACCCAAGGGCACACTATGAGAGCACTAGTCTCTGAGGACTCTTGTTGGGGAGTTTAGACATGCAGAGGACCCGTGGTACTAACGTACGAAGCATTTCACATGGCCCCAGATCACAGAAGCAGGGCTAGAAGCACGAAAGACCACCAGGTTCAACCTCACCTCATTTCACAGCAGTCAAAGTGAAGCTCAGAGCTGAGACATTTAGTAAAAATCACCAGGTTGTAGTAAGGCTCTGCCTAAGACATCTTTCAAAATCAACTTCCCTTCAAATACACAGGTAAACGCCACTACTAACACGTAAACTACCATCATTCCTTCTGACCCCTCGTCTCGTGGGCCTCTACCTCTCACTGCACTCCGCTCCTATGCTGCCCACAGACAACGGGCATTCTCTTGATGAACAAGTTCCTGCATGCTTCCTGATGTTCCGTGGCCAGCCTCTAAGACCTTGCATAGAACCTGATTCCACACCCCTCTAAGGCTGTTTCACTAAGTCCTGCAGGCGGAATCACAAAACCAGCAGCCCCAAGTGAGTCCCAGTGAAGGGCTCGTAGACCCATGAATACCCAGACTCACATCAGCTATTCCTGCACATCAGATGTACAGAGCTCTGTCTTTGTGAGGAAGCAGCATTCTCATCCTTCCCTTCCCTCCCTCCCTCGTTTTTAAAAGAGTACTAGGGGTTGAACTCAGGGACTCATACATGCTAGGTTTTGTACTCTACCATTGAGCAACACTTCCAATCCCATCTTCATTTTCTCTAGGGGAGCCCCCTCCCTCCCTCCCTCCCTCCCTCCCTCCCTCCCTCCCTCCCTCCCTCCCTCCCTCCCTCCCCATTCTTGGCACATGGAGTGTGTGATCCAGATCTGGGTAACGAGAAACAACCTTTGGACCAGAAACAACCTTTGGATGTTTGCACAATCAGTGGGAGCAGTAACACAGTCTACAGGGGTAGCTGAGCTCAGGCTGGAACCTTTCCCAGTGCATGGGAGGACCTGCTCCAGTATAAAGATAAGAACGGTAGAGCAACAGTAAGAGGTAATGACAAACAATGGCCTGATCATACCATCTAGCGGCCTGGCTCGCCCTGCCCAACATCTAATCTACTTCTACACTTCGAAGTTTTATAACCTAAGGGACTCTTTGCTTTGTTTATATTAGTTCGTTTCGCTTGTATTTGCTTACCTAAGTGGGTTTCTATCATCAGCCTCTTCAAATTACTTATTTTTTTGGTTTCTTAAGACAGTATTTCTCTGTGCAGTCCTGACTGTTGTGGAACTGGATCTGTATACCAGGCTTATCTCAAACTCAGAGATCAGCCTGCTTCTGCCTCCAGAATGCTGGGATTAATGGTGTGTGCCAACACTGCCCAGCAAAAAACTTTTTATTTATTTACATTTATTTTATTATTATTCTATGTACATAAATGTTTTGCACCACCTGCATGGCTGATGCTCAACAAGATGGTAAGTTTCCATGTAAATACTGGGAATCGAACCTGGGCCTTTTGCAAAAACAAGTGCTCTTAACCACCAAGCCAACTCTCCAGTCCTAAACATATTCTATTTCTTTTTAATTTGTGAGTTCAACCCCTAATACAGTACTGCACAAGTATTTGTGCACCACATGTATGCTGGAGACTAAAGAGGCCAGAAGAGAGTTTTAGAGCCTCTACAATCAGAGTTACAGATGGTTGTAAGCTACCTTGTGGGTGCTGGGAACTGAACCTGGACCTCTTCCAGAACAAGCGTTCTTAGCCCCTGAGCCATTTCTCTAGCTCCCTTTATCTCATGACTTAATGTCAGGAGGCCACATGGCTGATGACAAGGTATCACAGATACAGCAGTTTCTATGGCAAGGAAGAGGCATGTCCTAGGGACATGGCTGCCAAGTGTCCCATGGCAACAGACTGCCCTTCAAGAACTCTCAACTGGCACAAGGTGAGGCACAGACAGTTTTTGCCAGCCTGGGGCTTCGGCACTCCCTGGGCTTCAGAACAGGTCCAATAGGTGGGTGCTACAAGATGAGGAATTGGTACATAGGACTGGGTGTAAACCAGGTCCAGGCCTGCTAAGGGATGGAGTTTAGAAGACAGGAGTTACCATCTCCTCTCCACTGAAGGGCATGTAGTCAGGTATAGGAGAAGCCACATTCTTTTTTTCTTTTTTGGATACAGGGTGTATATAACCCTGATTGTCCTAAAGCTCAATATAGACCAGGATGGCTTTGAATAAAGAAAAAAAGATCCATCTGCCTCTGCCTTCTGAATCCTGAGATTAAAGGCATGCACCACCATGCCCAGTGGGAAGTATAGAGTTCCAATGCCATCGTTTTTCAATTATAGGTGTGGCAGAGTCAACACTGACATGGGAAATGCATGTCTGCCTTTATATGGACAGTAAGGTTAGGCCTCTGTGATAAAACTTTACATCTTTGAAAGCCATGGTTGACAAAACTAAAGGAGACCCCAGGGGGCTATGGGAAGAGCTATAGGGCTGGGAATCTGGCTCTGGTTAATGGTGGAACCTAAGATAAGAAGGGGCCACTGGGTGTTAGGACTAGGAGGTTCTGCTGCAGGAAACAGATCCTTGATCAATAAATTTCAGGCCCACACCAAAACATGTCCAAACTTACTCCAGATGGTCCCTGGTGGACAGTATTTTCGGACACAGCAGAGACCTCATGGATTAGCCTCAAGAGCCAGGCCAGTGCCCTAGCCACTCCTGTGAAAGTCTCCAAACCTAGCCACTGTCAGAAAACCCAGGCCCTGTGGGAGCTGATACTATAAATGGTTTTTATTTTCCTCCAAGATTCAGGTGTGACTCTGGGGACTTCAGAGAAGTAGCCAGGGTTTTCCCCAGCACCAGGGTAAAGGGAGGCAACCAGAGGTCCCAGGTGTACCACTGATGCCTTCACTAGGTTCCAGTCATGTGCAGACTCCTGGAAGGCAGTTTCCACCACACAGGCGGGTCAGCACATCTGCAGAGAATAGTGTGGGGGTAAGGGGCAAGAGAGTGTCTTGAATACTAATGCGGCCCTGTGTCGAGACTGCCTGAACAGCTACCCCCGTGCCAACAGCTGGAAGTCACTGAAGCCTCAGCACAGCATCTCCACCATCTTCCCCCTGATGCCAGAAGCACAAGGCCTCCAAGGGGAATGGGACTCACCCTGGACTTCGTCTATTGACAGAAGCAACAGCAGGGAAGGAAAAACTAGAGCTGGGAAAAATGCTCTTAGGGTCTACTCTCAGGCGCCAACAATGCCGGTCTATTACCGTTCTCTGTGCATCCTTAGTGCTGACATTTTATAGACAATTTCCAAAACAGGGCCCTGCCATTTCTGGATTATATTTCAGCTGTAACTTTTAAGTCTAATTATTTGCGCTGACAACCCCCTATAATAGGGCGGTGCGGCGCCCAGAGGCATCAGCATTCAGTGGAGTGACAGCCTAATCGCAGGGGGAGGCAGCCCCGCAATCTGCATTCACTTGCGGAAATTTCTCTGATGAAAATAACACAACATTAAGGAGGG
Organism: Phodopus roborovskii; assembly: GCF_943737965.1. Classification (NCBI taxonomy): domain Eukaryota; kingdom Metazoa; phylum Chordata; class Mammalia; order Rodentia; family Cricetidae; genus Phodopus; species Phodopus roborovskii. The sequence continues at coordinate 8,481,292 of NW_026126448.1, forward strand.
GATAAGGGGCAGGATCCACTGTATCAAGATAAAATAACTCTTTAATAAATAACCTTGTGGCTGCCGCAGAGCAGTAATTAAATGCTGGCACACCCGGCACACAGTTTTAAGTAAAGCTAGAAAAATGTAAGATGCAATTATCAGCACCAAACAAATTACCAGTCCGGCAAATCCCCCCGGAATATTTAGAAACTCATTTCTCCTTCCCGTTAAATATTTGTGTATGTGCTTATTTTTGGTGGGACCACAGGGTGGGTGGAGGAAGGAATAAAGGACGCAGAGGGTAGGTGATGGGGTGTGTGGGGAGTGGCTGCAGACCAGGCTGTCTGCTGACTGTTTTCTGAACACCCTGGCAGATCCGCCCGGTCAGCAAAATGGTGTAACAGAAATGCCCCAGAGCTCTGGAGTGCATAGGGATGGAGGCTTATGCTGATATCTGAGCCCAGGCTGCAGCCCTCTTCCTGACTGGCCTTGTCCTCCTGGAGTTAACTCAAAACCACACATCAAGATGCAGAGGGCACCTAGTAGCTTGGGTCTGTCCTATGTTTCTTCTTTAGACACCCAAAGCCCAGTGAACAGGAGAGCTACTCTGACACTTTAGATCACAGGATATGTAAAGGACCACTAGCCCCTTGCTGGCCCAGTACTGGGGAATAGAGGCCTAGCTCCAAGGATACTGCTCTGGGAGGGGATCCAGGGAGTTTCCAGAAGCCCTGCCCAACCTATGGCTGAGCTGGACTGCCCCAGCAAATTTCAGTTGACAATTGAGTAACCCCAGGAATAAGCAACATTTATCTGAATGTCCAGTGCCACTGTCCAGCACGGGCCTGAGGGCTGTTAGCTGGCTAGCAAGCCATACACACTCTACTCTCAGAGAAGAACAGAGGCTGGTTGGGAAGCTCAGGCAGGGAAGCTGGTTAGGACCTGGCAGGGGACAAGAAAGATACAGTGATGGAACACTTGCTCAGAGTGCTAAAGTGATGCCACTTGCCTTCTATTTCAGGCACCACTGTCTTTGCAGGGCTGTGTCTACTGCACGACCTCAAGGGACAACTCACTCTAAATTAGCTTCTTCCTATTATCTCCTGTAGTTCTGGCTTCTCTCAGGCAAACATGGCCTACATAATGGTGGGGAGATGGTAGAAACTTCTCCAACCCCTTATACATGTCAAGCACTTTAGTCCTTATACTGTCTCTGACCATAGCACAACAATCATTCTTGAACTCTACCTGGAACAGACAGCTAGCCTGGCCTGGGTGCAAAGGTTGGGTACAGTTTTGTGCCATGCACCATGCATGTGTGGCCACTCCAGCAGCAGAGCCGGCTAAGGGCACATGCAGACACACAGAGTGCATCAGGGACTCAAGCAGCAGAAGCATGCAGGGCAGAAGGCCTGCCCACCCATCCCTGGTCCTGCCTGCCAGCCAGCCCAAACAGTAATGAGCAGAGGCCAACTGGCGGGCAGGCACAGCTGGACCAAGCCTGAGGGAGTTGACCAAGCCCGCTGGTCCCAACTGACGGGCACGGTCGGTGGGCGAACTGTAGATGGATAAGAAGTGAAAAAGACCAACCTTCTCGCTGATCTGAGAGATGAGAGTTTGGGTTGATGGCAGAGTGCGATGAGGATGAGGAGGGAATAAAAAAAAAGACAAGGAGAAACACAGAGAGAGTAAAAACAGGCCAACCTTCATCTGCCCACACAGCACAGAGACAAGACGAGACTCCTGTGCCCCTCGCGCACACACACGTGCACACAGGTGCACACGGACCACGCCGCTCACAAAAGACTCAGGACTTATGGAGGGACACAGTGGACAGGGCTAGGGCCCACCAGCAGGTGCCAGGCATGAGGAGGGCAGAACTGATGGGGCAGTAGTGGGGCATGGGCCAGTCCCATACCTCACACACCCTCACAGCTCAGACAGACCTAGTAAACTGGGCTCTGAGGTCAGGGCCCACCCAGCTCACAAACCCCCCCAAGGCACACAAGCCACTACAATCCCACCACCGTGAGGAAGCCCCATGCTGCACAACGCCAGTGTGAGGAGCACATCTGGATGCCTGTGGGAAGAAAGACTAGGCGGCAACACTCTCATTTCAGACAGCAGTGGCTCAGGTGCCAGGTCCCTGAAGAGAATGAGGAGGATGGCAGTCCTGGTATAGGTAGGCCAGACTCTGCCAAGGGCAGGGTTCTGCCTTGGCCCAGGAAGCTGTATGCCTGAGAGCTGGAGGGGAGATGCGCCGCGGATAGAAGGAGAAAATGAGTCACTCAGGGAGGGAGTCAGATGGTGATGGAGAAAGAGGCTGGTCCATCCAGCGTGCCTGGGCCTGCTAGACTGTGGGTGGAACTGCAGGCAACTGTGAACAAAGTCAGATGTAAATGCACGATGTGTGTCTCCCAGCGTTATCCCAACAGAAACCCAGACAGCTGACTCTCATGTGTTTCCTGTGCACCTGGCAGCATGCTGGCAGCTTTATATGCATTGCTCCTTTGGTGGTAGCAGCCCTAGGGCCTCAGAGACAAAGGGAGAACCCTGACAGTTTGGGGGACAGAGAAAGTATGGGGGGAGGCTAAGTCTGAGAGGATGAGTGGAAAGATATAGAAGAACAAGTTAAAGATGGAGCAGAAGCCCTTTGGAGGCAGCAATCCCTAGCAGAGGGCCTCTACAGAGACAAACTGCCTCTGGGTGCCAGTGTCTGAAGAACTGGGGCTTTTTAGGCTCATTTGACTAAGAGGTGCTACTGCTACCTGGCTGGTTAGGGTTGCTTCTAAAAAATCCTACTGTGCAGAGAATAGCCCTCAACAGAGATGTATCTAGTCTAAAATGTCAACAATGCCAAAGTTAAGAAAACCCTAAATCCACACTGGCACAAATCAGGAGGCCCAGACCCTGACAGACTTGGAGACGTCTATCTCTGGGTTTTAACAGGGACCACTATGGAAGGAAGTCTTGAAGCCACTATGTTGGCAGACAAAAGGTCAGCAGATAGGCACTAGGGTGGGGGGAGAGTTTTTCCATGCCTATCCACCCACATGCAGAGTTCCAAATACAGAGCTGGTGGCTAACATAACATAGGTTGTCCTAGAGCACTCTTCAGGGCAGATGAGGCTTTCTTAGGCATAAAAAGAAAACTGGAACCACTATGGAGCAAGGGTCTCAAGGATCAGAGGTTTTCTTATGTACATAAATTCTAGACCCAAAGGACTGACTGGCATGGATTCAGAAGGGTTCTAGATATAAGGGAGGGTGGCACGGCGGCAAGGGGTGGCAGCAGAAGCCTCGTTGGCTGTGCTAGATTCTAGACAGGAAGGGCTGAGGGTAAAGGAACCCCTATATTCCCCCACCTCCCAAAGCTCTTTCAAGTGGGAGTTTATCCCAAGAGATGGGATAAGGCAAAATCCAGCTATTGTCATGTCCAAGTCGATTATGTGTGGACATGGGAACTCTGGAGGTAGGGACGCTCCGAGGAGTTAAGATCGGGTCAGTGCCCTAGCGGCCACCTCCGCCTAATTCCAGAGATAATCACCACCTGCCACTAGGGCCACAGCCAGCCTGACAGTGTGAGCTGAATGGATGTAGTGCCTAGCTAAGATGCCCATGTCATCCTTTTTGAATCTGGGTGGCCTCTTCCTACTTTGGTACTGCCTTCAGCTCCTCTATCCTAGCAAATGGCCATAAAACAATGCTTAAACACCCGAAGTCTCCTCTCCCTGGTGTAGCCACATGCAGACACGGGCTGCCTCAATGAAGCCAGGGAATGCACACAGTGTGGCGGATGAGAGAAGAGGCTGGTCGTTGTGAAGAGTTATTTCAGTTGCTAACCTCCTAGAGGAACTTGCCAGATCCCTGTGCCTTTGTTAGAAACTTAGCCTGGGGTGAAGGCTGTGCTTCTTATGTGTCTATTCTCTCAGCCTTCAGGAAGTGTTTGGGCCCCTGGCCTCTGTCCTGATGGTATCCCTAAAGACAGGCAGTGGGTCATCTAAACTGAACTGGCTTACAGGACACCTAACAACAAGGGCACCCAACTTCCATGAAGGATTATTAGTTCAAAACAAAAGCTCCTCTGCCTATACTGGACCATTCACCTAACTGGCTGACACCCATGACCTCTCCAGAACCAACGTATAGCCTTGGGGCACAACAGGCCCTCAGGAAGTAGCTAGCAGCTTGCTTCTCTCTGCCTCGAGTAAGCAAGTCTACCAAACTGCTCTGAGAGTAAGGTGGGTCAGCGCCATCACTCAGGCTCCATGAGCAGACCATCCTCAAAAAACTGAGGGACAGAATCACTGTTACAGGGAAGCTGGGTCTCCCCATTGATGCCCAAAGAGGGGCAACTTAACTTTTAATGACTTCCATTTGTGCAGGAGGATTAGATGCAGGTGCAGTATGGGCAGAGGGTTTCCATGGCCTTGTCCAGGAACCATGTTCTCTAGACTATCCCATGTGTTTGTTCTCAGAGAGGGCCAGGGTTGTCAGCTTTGATTCCCTTGGGCTATGGACAGAGGCTGGGCACACCAAAATAATCCCCAGACCCTTCAGATGTAGACCCACTGTACACAGCACACAGCCCATTCAGTCCCAACTAGGACTGCCCAAGGTAATATACCCATAGGTGTTCACAGCTACCTCAGCCTTACCCCCAACATGAGGAGCAGGGCTGGTGACAGAACACAGCAGGCTCCTCCAGGAAGGCCACCTGGTCATTACTGAGGCCTGTGGGATCCAAAGAACCAGGGTCCAGGTGCCCACCCAGCTGGGGATAGGCAGGAAAGTCAGGTCAGGCATGCATATTCACATGCAAATACATGTGTCTATGTGCCCTTCCCAGGAAAAACAAACACACACACACACACTCACTCACTCACTCACACACACACAGCAAAGTCTGCTTGTAAGACTCCAGACTCCCATAGGGCTCCCGGCCCAGGCAGCAAGGACCTATAAGAGATACAAATGCTCCCTGGAGGGTGGGGGTGGAGGTGGGGGTGAGTGTCTGCTTCCCCAGGGGCCTAAAGGGAAAGAAGGTAAGTAGTGGCAGCTGCTAGTAGACTGCCTAGTGGGAGCTACAGAGATGGCGGCTGCTAGCACTGCTGAAGAAAAAGATGGAAAGGAAAGGCTTGTAGAGTTCCTCCAGTGTCTGCACCAAGGTCTCCAGGCAGCACGCCTGGCAGCTCAAGTTTGGCTCCAAGGTGACAGAGCCAGGTGTGGCCAAGTTCTTACCTCGCACATACAGGTTCGCAGGGGCCGAGTAGCGTGTGCCTGCCGAGTTGGTTGCCACACACTCGTACTTGCCTTGGTCAGACTCCTCGCTGCTCTCGATCTGCAAGGCACCTGTGGGGACACAGAAGAGGAGATCAGCCATGGTCCACATTGAGTGTGGCCTGGAACATGGAGGCCCTGATAACATGTATGGCCCCGTTGCTGTGGCTCACCTGGGCTGTAGCCTAGAGCTTCTGGGAAGCTCTTTCTGATAAGCCAGGTCCCTCTAAGCAAGAATCAAGAACTTGTTCTTTGCAGCAAGATGTCCTTACTATGGGCCAGTCCCTGAGGAGCTGTCATCCCCAGAGTCCTAAGGCCTGTTCACCAATATTCATGCTTATCAGTTCTCTTGTCCCAAAGCCTGTAAACCCACAGGCCTAGAAATTCCTAAACAAGCAATGTCCTTGTCTGCAAGAGCCTGAGTAAGACACTATCACCTACTTGGAAGGGGCTTGCCTTGGGACTTAGTATCCAGCAGCCTCAGCCCCACACTCCCACTATCTCCTCCCATTCTACCCCCACCCTGCTAGCCCCACCCATTCCGGCCACTTTCCTCAGTTTGGTCCTGCTAAAGTGCTTCGACCCACCAAGCCTTCTGCATAATTCAGAAGGCTAATGGAGTCTATAGCTCCCACTCGGGCCAGAGCCTTAAGGGGCTACTCTGGCTGCAGACGGACAGACAGGAGCCAAGGCCGGGGGTGTGGGTAGCTGAAAAGACCCTCTGCAAGGATGTATGAAACTTGTTTTTGGGACCTGTCCTGCCAGGTCAAGTGAGTGAACCCCAAGGTGAAGTATCATATGCATTTATCTGCCCCTCCACCCAGCAATAGACACTTGAAAACTGCTAACGAAAGCATCCTGGGCAAGCTATCTACGACAGAGAAACTCACAGGGCAAAGCACCACGCCCCTCCCTGGAACAATTTGACAGACAATTACACCCACACAGGACAGTCCAACGGACAGCTAATAACCCCCACAGGACACAGTCTGACAGAAAACCACCTCCTGCATGAACAGCTGGAATAGCTCTAAGGGCTTCTTACTCCACCCGACCGACAATCACGCCCACACAGGACAGACAGAACCTGTCAGGCCCCACCTAACTGGACTGGACAGGAACCCCAGAGGGAATTCCAAGCTGTGTTTGCACAGCCCAGACCTAGGGGTAGATGCTATGGGTCCAAGCTACAGCTCCTTCAAAGCCTGCTCTTTGTCTTTCAACCATCACCACCCAGGGCGGCAGGAAGGTCTATGCACACCAGCAGGCTGAGGGCTGTAGGTAGAGCAGGAGGGGATGCTACCAACACACAAGGGAAAAGGGTTGGCTTCTCTCCATGGCCTTGACTTCAGCCTCCCCACAGGCATCAGAGTATCAGAGCACAAGCCAAATACCCCACAACTGCAAGGAAAGCACTGACTGGCAGCCAACGTGTCATGTGCATGGGATGAATGGACACTGCTACAGCAAACAGCCACTCCAGCAGGTGAGGACCAGGGCCCTGGCTAGTGGGGGGTTGTCCAAGGTCAGCTCAACAGAGGTTTGGGGGAGACAGGTAGCTGGTGCCTGGTTAGGGGTTACAGATGATAGAAGTAATAAACTCTCCTGTGACAAGAGCCGAAGTGTGGTCAGGAGACCTCTGCTAGCTAGTTATTTTTGTCACCTTGACATAGCAAGTCATGTGGGAAGAGGGAACCTCCACTGCCCATTAGACTGGTCCTTAGATAAGTCTGTGGGTTAACAACTAGTGTAGGAGGGCCTGGCTCACTGTGGGTGGTGTGAGCGCTGGGCAGGCAGTCCTGGACTGTATAAAAAAGCAAGCTGAGCAAGCCATGGAAAGCAAGTCAGGAAGTAGCTTTCCTCCACTGTCTCTACTCCTGCTTGAGTTTCTGCCCCCACTTCCCTCAATGACAGACTGGCCAAATTAACCCTTTCCATCCCCAAGTTGCCTTTGGTCATGGTGTTTATCAAAGCAATAGAAAGCTAATTAGGACAAGACCCAATATAGGCCCTGCGTCTATTTGTACACAGACAACTCTGGTATCGACACCCAGACCCAGAAGCAGGGAAAACAGGGTCAGCGTGTGCTAAGTCAATGAGCAGGGAGATACAGAAAGGGGAGGAGAAATGAGTCCTGTCGTCAGGGTGACAAGTAACATCCCATGGGCGCCAATTACCCCCAAGCCCTATTCTTAGCCTTGAACCAAAGTCCAGATGTACCCACAAATATTGGCAAATGTGGGAAAAAATGACGGGATAAAAACAGAAACTACCATTCTGTATGTGACAAACTGTCTATATCTCCACTCCTGTAAGTCTCATGGCCCTGAGGGTAGGTGGTCCTGGCTCCAATTCTAAGAGGAGGAGACAAACTTGAGAGATAGTTGAGTTAGACTTGAACCCTGATCTTTAGGAATCCAGAATCTATGCTTTGTCACCAACAGGTAGCAGTGTCCTGCTACATGAAGGCACCTTGAAGGGACTACATGCCAACAGGTCAGGTGACCTAGTTATTTATGCATGGCTCTGTTTATTTCCCTATTGCCATCTAAAATAATCTAAAACCTCTAGCCCTTGCTGCTGAAGAGATACAGAGGATTCTCATTTAGCCATATGACCAAGACATTTAAGATATTAAAAGGAGCACTGGGGCTGGAGAGATGGCTCAGCACTGGCTGCTCTTCCAGAGGACTGGGGTTCAATTCCCAGCACCCACATGGCAGCTCACAACTGTCTATAACTCCAGTTCAAGAGGATCCGACACCTTCACACACAGTATATACAGGCAAAACACCAGTGCACATAAAATAAACAAATAAATCTTTAAAAAAGAAAAAAGTTCTCAAGAAAATGGCCAGACTTAGTTACATTCCCTAACTTATGGTGTTTCCATCTACACCAGCCTTAGGGACAGTCTAGGCTTCAATATGGGAACCAAACAGATCCCTTCTGTGGCTGCCTAGAAGGCCTGGGTAGGAGGGCTTGCCATTGTGGGTGGTCTCAGCTGGTCTCTCCATAATGCAGACTTGTAATGGATGAGTTCACAGGAGGGAATGACCGAGAGTGGAGGTGTGTGGTGGCTGGTGGATTGTGGGACTGGAGCTGGAGATGAAGAGACTGGAGAGGTCGGGATGGGTATGGGGAGGTGACGGACCGGACGGGATGGAGTGGAGGTGACCAACGGCGACAGTAGTGGCGGCGTGGCGTGGTGTGGTGTGGCGTGGCATGGCGAGATGCACGGACAGCATTCTTACCTCTGATTGGTGAACCACCTGGTGAGGTAATTTGAATGCAAATAAGATCAGAGAGAAACATTAGTACAAAAGGAAGGAAAGCCACAAAAGCCAAATCAGATAAAACAAAACACTAGGAAGGGCCTTAGCTATATGGAGAACTCAAGGTATCAATTTAGGTGACTCAGGTATTGTGTGAGCAAGCACCAGGCTGGGCCAAGCTGAGTGTGGGTGGAGCATGTCCCCTGGGTCAATGGCACTGCTCTGAGGAAGTGAAGGGCAGGAGGAGGTGTCGACAGGAGTCAGGAAGGCAGGACTGCACTCCTGTGACCCTTGCTGGCTGAGTTGATGGAGGGGAAGGGGAAGAAAAGAGGTGGTACCCACCCTAAAGATTACCCAAATCCACTTCGGTAAGAGTTGGAGGAAAGCCTTCACCAAAACAAAACCAGGGCATTTAGGCAGTCAGGGTTAAGGGGAGAGCTCACATAGGTTACCATGGACCAGGGCTCCCCAAACACAGACCAGCCCTGACATCCAACAGTGGAGGTGTGGGACTCAGTGACACTCACAGCCCAGTGGCTCACACCCCATAAAACCCACCTGACCCTATTAAGGACAGAGTGATCAGAGTTACCCAGCCTATCTGGTGAGTGGCAAAGGACCAGCCCCCAGCCTTTGAGTATTTGGTGTCTCAGAGCCCTGAGATCAGCAGCCAAGAGGGACAGGCACTTGCCTTCCAAAGCCAGTTATTATGAGGCCTGAACAGGTTTGCCTTCCAATTTGTATCTCTCCTGAGACTGCCACTTCAACTACTGGAGCCAGGAACCTGTAGGTAGACCCAGGTCCAAGTCTATTCAACCTCTGGCTCCTTACAAGGGTGGGTTGGAAGCATTCAAGGCCACAGATCAGTTCCTGTCTCACTGAACTTGGCAACACCCACCTGGAAAAACCACCACCTCTATGGACAATTGAGGAAACAGAGTTGGAAGCATAAAGAGGCTTGGATGTGAGGCAGCAGGATATGGCCTGTCTAACTCAGGGCTCCCCACTGGACATCCTGCAGATGGAGGCTAGAAGGAAAGGTGGTGGCTCGGACAGGAGTGCATGTGACTGCACAGGTAAGTGAGAAGAGCCATCACAGCGATTCTCCATGTATAGTCCAGAGGTCTATGGGGGACCCCGAGGACCCCTTTGGGGGTCCACTATAACAAAACCTACAATTAGTCTCTACACCAAGACTCGGGGTGGTAGAGCATGCCTGCAATCTTAGCACTTGGAAGGCTGGGACAAGATGACTGTGCCAAGTTTCAGGGCAGACTGGACTATATAATGAGTATCACGCCAGCCAGGGTTACACTGCAAAGACCTGGCTTCAAAAACGGGGAAACAATTATTGGCCTCATTTAGCCACTTTCTCTATGAATATACAGGGGCATTTTCTGGAGGGCACACAACCTGTAAAACCCTAACAGGCTAAATGCAGCCCCATTTAAGTTGCACATTAATGAGGTTTTCCTTACTAAATATTTTTTTTGTTTTAAGATATATAATTATCTTTTTTTAAAATGATATGTTAACTCTTAACAGTTTTAAATTATTTTAAAAGAATCAGTAAATACTTAACAATTTTCTACCTTAAATATCTAGTATAATAAAACATCAATAGGAATAATCCAGATAAACAGAACCGCCTTAAGGCCCTCTGAATAAAAGATAGCAATATTGAGACAAGAAAGCTGTCAACAACTGACCTCCTGTGGCCTAGGCGTGAGCTAAGGCAGGGGTTGTAGTGTATAATCACCTAGCACTGGAAGCCTGAGCCCACGGCTTCTGCTCTTTTTACACACTTTACTGACTTCTCGGAATCACAGTCTGCCTGACAGAAAGCCTGCCCTTTTCATTTCACTACATAGGTATACAGGACTGAAGGGGCCCCGAGAGAGTCAGCCTCCCCAGGAGAGTCACACCAATAAGCCCAGAAATCATAATCACACACTGACTATGCTTCTGGAAGACCCAGCCGAACACAGATCAGAGTGGAATAGACGAGCACCTCCAGTCCACGCTAGGGTCAGCCAGCAGAATGAGAAGTCACAAGCATCTCACCAGAGAGAGAGGCCAAAGGCCGCCTCCTGCAGCCAGAGCCGTCATCTCCACTTGACACCACTGGGTGGTGGGCATGTGTAGAAGGCTTGGCTGGCTCTGTGGGTCAGTGAGGGTGTGCTATGCAGTGGCACACTTAGGCTATAAGGAAGCACAGGAAGCCCTGTTCAGGCCTGGCAGAGCTTATAGGCTAACAGCCCCCACTCAGGACCTAGCCTTGGGTCCCACGGGGAGGTGAGGCTGCTGTGGCTATGGTTCTGTCAAAGCCACAGTAGGCCACTCTCTCCGTACTTGTCCCTCTTAGGCCCACCTCAGGTCCCAAGCTCAAATGGTCCATGAGGCTATTGTGGGAGCATATCACATCGCTGCAGCAGGAAAAGAGCCCTTCACGCAGAGCTCACACCTAAGCTGTGCACATTGCCGGCCCTTGGTCTGGAGCCACACAATATGCAGATACACTATGGTTCAGGTCAGAGATACTGGAGGCACTGTGGGGACCGCCAGACGGGCTGAGGTCTGGACAGCAAAGGTCTGGAGCTCTGGTGGGACATGACTGCTTCTTAGGCTTAGTATATGCTCTTAGAAGGCACTGAGGTTACCTCCCAGGAGAGCTCCTAGACCCTAGTCTCTACTGGAGACCCTCTGGCCTGCACAAAGTGGATATGATTCCTGTCCTACTTCACAAAGACTCAGTGGTAGTAAAGGGTAGAAAAGCAGCCCGTCAACTGTTGGTGATGTAAACACCACAAGGGTCCTTGTAAATATGCAGTGTATAGGGGTCCACCCACTTTATGAAGGGAGGGATGGATGTCTCCACATGGCTACATCCCAAGCACTGCACACACAAGCACCCCCCCCATACACACACTTATCATCCTCAAGTCACAGTTTCCTGGTGGCAGGAAAGGTCAAATGGGTAGATATCTTCTTTAGTGATAAGTCCCAAAGTTCAATAAAATAATTCTTCAATGAGGACTTACAACTAGCTGCGGTGGGAGGGCCAAGAAAAATCTGTCCCAGGTCCTCCCATATCCAGCCTAGGTTATGTGTGGCTGGAGACAAATGGTGAAAACTGTAGCTCCTACAGGAGTAGCCAGAAGCTAGGTACAGTGGAGGAAGCTAAAGTGAGGAGGGCCAGGTGGGTAAGGATGGGTCAGTGTGGTTCCCTGCAAGTGGGGAAGTGGCAGGAGGCAGGAACAGAGCCTTTACCATAAACCTGGCAGCAAACTATCACTGTCTCCTTAATGCGGCTACTTTGTAATATGAGGAAACTGACAGTGAAGTTAATTTAACTGAGGTCAGTGAACTAATAAGGGTGCATGTAGATAGGACAGAGTGAGATAAAGTTGGCCATATGGTCAGGGTGCCTTGACCAGGAGCACGTATCTGACCACGCAGGCAGGGTCAAGGGTTCTAAGCCCAGGGTCCAGCATAGCATGGCTTTCGCAGTTTAGGAGGAAGATGAATAGATAATACCAGCAGCTGCTAGAGGACACTTCAGTCTGTAGGGAGGCAGGGAGAACAGTGGTGTCCTGGGATAAGACAGAGGCACAAGAAAAAGAAGAGGGGCCGATCTGAGAGCCACATGGTGATACATTGAGAGGGTATGTGTTTTCTTACTGGACAGTGTTAGGTCTCTTTCAAGTTTAGGGGTGCAGACCTGCCACTCATGGAGAAAGGGTCAGTGGGAGCAGGGCCTAACTGTTTGTAAAGGAAGTCATTGTGCATCCAGGATTGGGGGGGGGGGAGAACGGGGACGGAGGAGGATGGGGGAGAGATGGGGGGGCGGTCATACAGAAGGCACTGAATGTGGGCCCTGGGGTCACACAGGACGTTTGTGCTGCGCTGACCAGTGGGATACAGATGAGGACGAGGTGGTGACGGAAGCACCAGGAGCAATGGGTTTGCCGGCCAGGGGACAGACTATGTCAAAGCAAGCATGCAGGGCTTCCTGCAAGGGTAACAGGACAGCTAGAGGCAAGTCAAGGGTGGTAAAGCCCAAGGGAAGGAAGGAGGATTTGCTCAAGAAGTAGGAAGGGCTGTCAGCCATTGTGAGGACGAGGAGATAGAGGCCTGAGCGACATCCAGTGGAGTGATGGACAAGGGAGCGGTGGCACGGGGTCTGGCACACAGTGAGCACTACATAAATACTTGATGAACAAATGCTGGAGACATCGGGCCTTCCCAGAACTGCTGCTGCCACAGACAGTCAGTGCTATTCCAGGGGAGGAGTCAAGCCTGTAGGAAGGGCCGTCTGGCAGCACAGGGAACCTGCCTGGGGCACCCATGAGCCAATGCAGGGGAGACGAGCCATGCGGGCCGCTATGCTGTGCTGGGCAGCAGCCACAAATGCTGCCGGACCATTTCCTGCCTTGATTATGGCTGTTTTAATTAACTGCACTACAGCTGCCTCCATCTTGTTGAGTTTTAATTAAATTAAATGAGCTAACACTTCGTGGGCTGTCTCAGGCGGCCGTGGCTGGGGCCAGAACCCTGCCCTGCTGGGTGGCTCATCACTCCCTCTTCTCTCTGAGCACCAAGATAGTGTGGGCCTGGTGGGAGATGCTGGGGAGGGGCTGGGAGTGGTGGGCACCTCTGAACCCAGCAGAGGCCCAAAAGAGGCAGTCACATCCTCCGTGATGTTGACATCACAGCTGACGGACAGCGGGAGTTCAGGCCAAAGCTGGGTGTACCGACAGTGGTGCACCTTCTCCCAGCCAACAGGACTTCTGGAGCCAAGTCTGTGGTCTATCCTGAGCTGCTAGCAGGTATAGAATGCAGCCCAGCTGATCCTGAGTCTCCTTTCCCACCCACTCCATTCCCACAAAATCAGAATCAATTTTCTTGGCGGGAGCCTCACGGGGAGATCGATCAATGGGGCGACACCTCCCTCCTGGTCACAGTGGCATCCTTGTTCCCAGGGCTCCAAGGTGGCTCGACTGAGATATCCATAGGAGACAAGTGGCTCTGGTGGCCAAAGGACAGAGGCAAATCCCCCTAATTTCAGGCTCTTAAGGTCCATTTGATGCCTGATGAATCAAGCATTACTGGCTCCTTCCCCAGAAACCCTTGCTGCCAGGAGAAACAGAGATATAGGCTGGGCTGTGGAAAAAGTAGATGAAAACTCAGGGGCACCTTCCTCCGGCCTGCCATGCTGCCATGCTACGTGCGCTTGGAGCAGCAAAACTGGCCCAGAGTGTAGCATCTGACAACCCCAGAAGAGTCAGGGTAGCACTTGCCACCACATCCTCCTCCCTGTGCAAGATTCGATCCATGACACTGCTCACTCTCCCTTACAAAGTTCATCCTGCCAGCACCTAACTGGACTATGCTGGAAGGTGTCGCCCCAAGGTATCCATGGGGCCTTAACTCTGCCCTCAGCTCACCTGAGCGCAGCTGCTTGATGCGGCCATTGCTTGAAGTAGGGTCCACAGGAAGGAAGTCTTTGAACCAAGAGATCTCAGGGTCTGGAGTCCCACCAGCTGCACACAGCATGGTGGCCGTACGAGCCTTCTCCACCACCTTCAGCTGAGGTCCCATGTCGATGGTCGGGAACCCAGATGGCAGCTGGTCCTCTGCAGACAAAGGGTGACGTGTGTGTTAGGACTGGCCCTGCTTGCCCCTGAAGGCCTCTCTGGAGCTACTCCTGACTTCCAGGTTAGCTGGGACCCATGGTACTCTTCTCTTTCCCACCACTGACTTCTAAGCACAAGCCCTACCCCAGATGAGGAGTCAAGAGACCTAGGTCCCTTTTGGCAAGGCAGGAGCTGCAGGAGGGCCCGCACCACCACATCCCTGCTGGGGAGTTTCCAAGTCTGGGAAGCACAGACTGAAGACGTCAGCACTTATCTCTCTAGGTCTTGGGAAGAACAGAGATCAATGCTCTGCCGGCTGCAGCAGAGAGTGTTATGTGGGCACTGGGCAGGGGAGGTGGGGGAACACAGCTCCCAAAGCATCAAAGGCACAGCCCCACCAGAGTCTGCATTTGTCCAGCCCTCACTTCCTTGTCAGCACACGTGACACCCCTCCTTGGCCTGCATCTCTTCAGCTCTACCGTGTGGCAGAGCCCCAGGTCACTGACCCTGGGCACCCTGCCCTATCTATCGATGATCTAACTCTAGATTTGCCTCTGACCATTCTCTACTGCAGCCTTGACCCTCGGCCTTCTTTCTCACTCAAACCTGACCCTGAGAACCATGCTAAGGCCTAAGAACCATGTTTGAGTATGTGCTAGTTAAGGAGACAAAACAAAACACTAAAAAAAAAAAAACCCACACAAAACACCTGTTTTTTTCTCTCCCAACTTTTTCTGGAGTTGGCGATTCACAGAGGAAATCACTTCCACTCAACCCATTCCCACCTCACAGAGGTTTCTGAAGCAGCTATCATGAGCTGAGACAAAGCTCCCCAACCCTCACCTCTCAGAAGCACCAAGAACTGGGAAGACAGGCACAAGACCAGTGTAGACCATGGGAGACTCACATTTTTACCACTACCTATCACCTCTAGGGCCTGCAAGTGTCCCTTATTCTCTATTTTCCATCTGTCTACTGGGTTTAGATGTCCACCGTGTAAAGATACCTTGATGAAGACCACATCAGAAAAAGAACACGGGGCACTGGGCAGTACCTGACACAGAACCCGCACCCAGTGACTATTAGAAGCTGTAATTAACCAGGCCTGAACCACCGAGGCAGGCAGGCACTGAAGCTCCAGCCTGGGGACCCTTTCCCAGTCTAGGCTGGTAAGAACTCCTTCCTACTGGAACAAAACCACCAAGTCTTCTCTAGAACTCGGCAGTCCCTCTGCTCTCCCTAAGCTTGGTTCTAGTCATACCCAAGGAGGGCCCAGGGAATGTTTGCTTTTTATCTGTCTTTTGGCAAAAGTTGGGGGAAAATGGCACACAACTCTGCTTCCTGCTTACATGCCCAGCACAGGGTTAATGTGTGGGGATATTTGTTGAGGCCAGGCTCCCATGCCAGGAAGACTCAGACTCGGGAGAAAAGTAAAGGGCAGGTGGGCAGCACCAGCTTTCCCTGCCGACGTAAGGGAGCAACTAGGGGCATGACATGAGATGAAGCTGGAGGAGCCACAACACACAGAGGAACCCATTAAAGCTGCAAATTCTAGGGACACTCTAGAAGGGTGTTTGGCTGGGGTACAGGACAACTCTCAGCATGGCCCAGCCTTCCCAGCCTTCCTTAAGAACTGGCTATACACTTCCTGCTCACAGCCCTACAAACTCTGGATGTAAACACTGGGTCTCCTTGGCTGTAACTATGACCCACAGCACCCTGACTCTCAGCTCCGATTCTTGGAAAGGATTATATTAAATATGGGCAAGAGAACAGAAGGAAGATGGAGATGAGGGCTGAGGGGGCAGAGCTTCCTTTGACCTGCTACCACTCGGAAGATAAAGAGCGAGACCTAAGGCCTAGGGCATCCTCCCCACTCCTTCCAGCAGCTGGGTATGCTCAAGACTGCAGGATCTGTTCACTGCCCAGGGCACCACGCTTATTCTTCCCAGCTCTTACTCCTACCTGTTTGAACAAATTGGAGGCGTAGCTAGGTCCTGCCAGAGTCAGAGCCCAGGAGTTATCTAGCCTCTGTCGCCTATCTGTCAGGAGGTACAAATCAAAAACTGAAAGCAGTGTAAATGCTTGCAGCCCTGTGTCCCAAGAATCTACTCTGGGTTCTTGACACAGGGAAGGTCTTTGGGACCTATGCCAAATTAAGGACGATTAATTTTCCTCCCTCAATTATCACGCCCTCAAATGGCTCGTCCTTGGCTCAGATCATCCCTCAGGCACCACCGCCAAAGCCAGTGAGTGTAAAGAGCTGTCTACTGAACAGCAGGATGGAAAAGCTAGTCCCCAATGCCAACTAAGCTCCTAGGCAGCAAAAGGAAGACTGCTTGTCAACCCTGGGTGGGGGGCTCACAGGACTCCAGCCCCTCAGGGCTGACCAATGCTGTTTCTCCCTCCTCTCCCAACAGGGAGCCTTAAGTACATTCACACCAGGTAAGGATAAGAGATGCCTAGATGCCTGTTGAGTGACTGGTCCCATACGTGGCAGCATGACTGGCATACTTGCCACCTTCACCCCTCAGTGCCACCAGAGCTGTGTCTAGAGTAGTCTGAACCGCTCAAGTTAATGACCAAAGCAAATTCCTCAAGAGGATGCCATACTGTCACTTCCAACCCATCAACAACGGAGAAAACTGAGGCCTCTGGACAATGGGGACAAAAGGTTCCACGCATGAAACATTCACTCTGTTGCAGATACTTCCTAAAAGCTTTACAAAATGACCATTTTTACCAAAACCCTATGAGGCATGTGAGCAAATGGGGACTTAGCAGAAATCTAGAAACCCGCCCAAGGTCACTCAGTTAAATTGGAGGTGGGGCTTGGAAGAAAGCAGGTGGTAGGACTCCCAGTGCTTTAGAGCAAGTATAAAAAGGTAGGCAGGGCAGGGTAGGGTAAAGGAGGGGCATCCCTGGGGGAACCATGCCCTTCCCTTCCCCCTTTCTACACCTTCAAGTGGCTCCCAGGCTCTACTGCAGACCGCCCCCCCCCATGCTCACACGCCCCTGCGTTTACAGGTGCTGCAAAGCGAAATCCAAAGCTCCCCATATGTGGACACCCCTGGCATGCACCCATGTTCCATAGGAGGGATGCACGGGTCATACATGCTATAGCACCTCCAAATGCGTCCTGCCAGCACAGGGGCTGCTGGCGCGGGAGGGCCCCTCCCCCCTCCAGGCCACCCGGTAACCATGGCGACGGCGGAGAGGAGGGTGCCACGGTGGAAGGGCTGCGCGCGCGCCTGTGTCCGAGCGGGCACGCGCCCAAGTCCTACTGGGCGCCGCCCTTCCCGCCCCCGTCTGGGCGGAGCAGCTGCGTCCCCACCCTGGACCCTGCTCTTGTGCCCCCCCCCCTTAGGCATTCCAGCTCCACCGACGCTGTGCACTCAGTTCCCGCCTGCCAGGGTCCAGTACAGTGTGAGTGTCTGTAAGTTGCCTCTGCATATACAGTCTGCAGTGTCAGCCAGACCCTCCACTGCGCCTAAGATCCCCAGAGCAGAAAGAGAAGCCTACTGAGGCTTCGGGGGACTTTGGAGAGGGACCAACTGGGTAGGCTAAACCTGGGCAGCCTCTACACATTAAGTAGCACAATCAATCAGACGTCTACCCCACCCGCATAGATCTGTGCACCTGGAGTTCATGGCTCCCGCATCCAACTGTGCTACCCTTTAGATACAGAACTTGGGAGACCCAACCCCTCCCCTGGAGAGGTCCTGGTTGTTTCAGAGATGAGAGGACATGTGGGAGGGCATAGTTGGATGGGGGGGGGGAGACAGGGAGCATGGTTTAGGTCCCTCAGCAGTAGGACTAAGCAGTGTGACTCCACCTCGCATCTGCTATCTTGGTGTCTTCCTGGAAGAAGGATCAAGAATGTGCACAGAAGGCAGAAAGCTTTCCCTGCACACTGTCTGAGTAAAGACTGTAAGGAGGATGGAGAAACAATAAACAGAAAGGTGAGTCCGGTGTATGTATTGGAGTTCTGAGAGATGAGGACAGGGTAGGGGAGGGTGGGTGGGGAGGGAGGGAGGGAGGGAGGCAGGCTGCTAAAGGCCCCTAGAGAGCACACACAGGTCTCTTTGTCCGGCTCAGCCTGGGATGCCTGGGGCAGTGTCTGGGCCAGAGGCAGGGGGCTGCACCAGGAAAGCTAACAGATGGAGATGCTTTAGAGGGGAGGGGGTGAAGGCAGGGGCAAGCACCAGCACCGTCTGTCAGTGAGACCTCTTCACCCATGTTTACCCATCTCTGAATACAGTCGCATATGCGCATGCACATACCCAGGCTCCCTAGGGTGGTACCGTCTGTGCAGCTGACCCCTCCTCTGTGCATGAGCATATCACCCTGTCCCTGAACACACAGACACCTTAGAAACATGCACAGCCAGGGACCTAGAGAACTACATGGAGAAAGAGACAGGTGCAAAAATAGAAACCTACATGTGCGTGCGGAGGGGCATCTGCAGTGACAAGCACCTGTGGAAATAAGACTGCAAGCAGATCCAGAGGCGGTATGCGCAGACTTGGAACACAAATGTGAAGACATGCAAAGTAAGAGATACAAACATGCTAAGACACAAGCACCTGGAGATACAGGCGAAGACCAAAACCATGCAGGAGCCTCTGTGGGTGGCCAGGCCCCACCCCGCCTTTTGGGTACTTCAAGGAAGCTCAAGTCCACCTCAACCCTGTCCTCAAAGCAGCTCAAGACAGGGTCAAGACAGCAAGCCCTCCCAAACCTGTAGGCTCTCTCAGGGCCTAGCTGAATCTCACCCCCAGGCTCCCAGGCAGTAGGGGGGCCCAATGGGCCTTAGGGCCCATCTCCCTTCGCAGCTTTCAGTGTCGACTTTCAGCTGTTTTTCCCAGAGAAAACTCCCACCTCTTTCAGCACTCAGATTTCATCAAACTTGGCATCTTAAAAGCCTGTTTTGTTTTTGAGTCTGAGCTGTTTGGGGCCTGTCGGCAGCCTCAGCCTCCCCCTCTCAGCAATGCCCCCTCCCTTGGGCTTCCCTGGCACTCCATATCATCCTACTCCACCTGGCAGGTGAGGCTTCCCCACCATGCACACTCAGTAAAGCCAGTGGCCATTGCCTGCCTGCTCCCCACATTTTAGTTTCTGGATCTAGCTTATGCTGGGCTCTCACCCTCCTGGGGTTCCTCTACCCCAGTTCTGCCCCATGAATATTCTTTTTAACCATTTACCTTTCTAGGTCCAGGCCTTGCTCCAGTCCCTCCAGACCACTGACAGCCTCCCACTCGCTCGCTCTTTAGCCCCCTGCAGCCCTGCTGCCACCCCTGCAGCTTCCCGAGGCAAGCTTGCCAAGGTCAGTGACAACTCCAGCACCAATTCCAAAGGACACTGCCCAGTGCTCATCTTGCTTGGCTTCTGCTTCACACTTTCACCAACTTCCATTGCCTCCCTCCCTCATTCCTGGCTTCCCAACAGCAAAAGTCAATTCCTGGAGATCCTTCTGCCTTGGCTTCTTGGCTTTCCTGATTCCATCTCCAGCTGCGCCTTAAGGGTGCCAGGCAAGCCCATAGTAGGCCTTCTCGACATCTTTCCTTGGATGCCTGCACACATCTGACTTGACAATTTTCAAATTAGACGTACCAACTCACCCTCTTAGACCCGGGCCTCCTCCTGTACCGATTGGTACCGATACCTACCCAGCTCTGGAACCAGGGACCCAGAGCCACCTGGGTTCTCAGAGAGGCATCTGGGCAGGATGCTAGCTAGCATGCTCCTGACCTCTCTCCCTGCCTCCTCTACTCACAAGGCTCAGGGCAATGCTAGCTCTTGCCCAGACTGACCATGTCTTCCTCCCACTGCTGTGACTTCCAACCCACTTTGCAGCAACGAGGACTTCTCTGAACCAGGTGAGGACACCTTACCACGAATGGAGAATACATCCAGGGGCATCTAAAACCTCCAACTTTGAGAACTATTTCTAGACTTGCTGTTTCAGCCATGCCATGGTCACAAGCACAAAACAGGCCTGAGAGACACTGTGACCACAGAGGGATTGAGAGCTACGTTAGACACAGGGGAAGTGTTCTGTGTCCACCACCATACCATAAGAGGATCCATTCAAAAAGTTCACTGGGGTCCTTGAAGACTATTAGAACTGGAAAAGATTAGAGGATTCCAGGGATCAAGAAACCCAGGGTCTGACCTTCCAGCTGCTACTACTGCCCCATTCCAACAGTGCCTTCCTACCTATCTCAAAATGGGGCCAGAACCTCCAAAATCTAGCTATAGCACTTTATATCTCGGTAGTTCTGAAATCTATTGTGGTCACAGGGGATGGAGGTTAGGTCCTAAAGGCTGCTGGGCCAGAGGCAGGCTATGCCATGGCTGTCAGGAAACAGCAGAGGCTGTCTGGGGTTCCAGATTTGGGACTTTCTATAGTAGCTCCTTACCCAAATCTTCCCACCATAATAGAAAGACTCAGGGTGGGGAAAGGGGCGGGGGTCAGGGAAAGAGGATTCCTAGGAAAACATTCTCCATCTTGCCCAGCCCAGGCAGAGTCAGAGTTTGTTAAGTACGGTTTTGTGTGTGTGTGTGTGTGTGTGTGAGTGAGTGTGTGTGTGTGTGTGTGTGTGAGTGAGTGTGTGTGTGTGTGTGTGTGTGGTGTATAAGCTATTTTTCATCCTATAACCTCAGAGCCTACCAGGGTGAGAGCAAGTGCATAACCCAAGATCCAGTGTTACACTGAAATACACTTGACCCTGACCGTCAACTCTCAGCCTGCCCTCCAGGTGGCCAATATCAGACACTCTAGCTGGATTCCTGGGCCAAGTGTCATAGGGGACACAGTCCTGCCAACTTAGCAGACACAGGGGCCAGGAAAGCAGGAGGAAGGACAAGAGGGCTAGGTGAGAGGGTGGAGGGAGGTCCTAAAGCCAGTTTTAGTCAGGACCCATCCAGTATGCCCTCCTCCTGGCTTGGTTAGAGGGGACTGCTGAGGTCCACTGCGGCAGATGCCAATAATACTGTAGCATCACCATGCTGTCCAGCATCCATCGCTGTCCATCTGTCCTGATTGCCTGACAGATCCAAGCAGAGACTCCTTGGCATTCCAGAGATGACAAATCTGAATGCAACACCCGTGATTTCCCCTAAAACAGGACTGACCCTACACATCCAGCTCAGGCTGCTGACTTTTTCGCTATTCACAAAGCTAATGTATTATACACCTACTGTAGCCCTTGTGTCACATGTATTCCACAATCCAGATATGGCCTGCTATGCGCACGTGCATGTGTATATATCCTATTGCACACATAGCCCATATAGTACACACCACCACTTACACGTGCCTCTCCCCAACTGCCTGAGGCACACATACGCACAGACACTGCTATGCAACTCCTTTTGTATGAAGTGCATTCCTGGTATATACAAAACTTCACACATGCTCACACCACTATAAGTACATCATCTGCTATGTCCGTGAAGACAAACACTAAGCCCCTGAGCCTGGCCCCCAGGACAAGTCAGAAACAGTCTATTTAGCTCACAGGCTCTTTCCTCTTCTTCCTTTGGGCATTCTGTCCCTTCAGAACCTACCAAGTTACTAAGGCTCCACCCACACCTTTGGCTGTCCAGCCTCCCCCAAGGGTGTTCCCCAACCATGGTTCTGCCTGGCCTGGACTCTGCAACCCCTGGGGACTCTGTAACCTCCAAACTGAGCCCAACACCCTCACTATCCACGCCCCCTCCCCCCACCTCTGAAGGGAAAGCCCGGAATCAAGGCCTGACTCCCCTCCCCCACCCCTCCCTCATGAGGGAAAATGTCAGATTCCCTGTCTCAGTGGCGGCAGCAGGCGGGTTGGAGGGGGAATGATTCAGCCACCGCCTCAAGAGTGCGGAGCGAGAAGAGCTTTTCCTGCCATTACCCGGCGAGGGAGAGGCTGGCGCGCTAATGGCTTCAATTACCACTCAGACAGGAACGCTGGGCGGCAGGCCCTGGTACTCACAGCCCAGGACAGGACAGGCCTACCCCCAGCCAGCTTGTGCTGGACACCCCACCTTGTACCCTGACAGGGACACTGGCACACAGACTGGCCATCACAGGACAGTGGGTTAAGGGCTCACACAGCCACACCAAGAATAACAGTAGCCTCCAGTAGCGGTAGTCATGAGGGACCTGGCATGGCTGTGGCTTGTGCTGGGCCTGGGGTGGAATGAGGCAAGGGCAGAAAGTCCCTAAGGAAGTATAACGCTGGGTTCCCTTTTTAAGATATATTGATCTTGTACCTGGACCAGGCTCCCCAGGCATTCTTCAGCCTCTCTGAGAGCACCCATCTCTTGGTGAGCAGGCTTACACCCTTGTGTGTTTGGAAGGCTACATGCAGTGTGAGACATGGGTAAGGGGTTCAAGTACTATTTCCCAGCCCCCAAACCAAGTTTATCTCCTCATTACTAAGCCTCTGTGGTAGCCTCACAAAAACGGCACTGGCTCTCCCTTGTGTCGCCCCATCGCTCCAAAAATAGGCATCTTTTCACTTCTTTTCTACAAGCACCCCAGCTTTCCTGGCCCCCTAGGAAGGAGGATGGGGGAGAAAATGGGGCAAGGTTGGTCTAGAATGCCTCTCTGAGATCCCATCCCCTGACATTCCTTTCTGCCAAGCCTTAAGCTGTCAAGGTTACAAAGACCAATAGGTCAGCATTTTGTCTTGCTGGTGCAGAGTTTCAGGAGTGGGAGGGGCCCATGAGGCCCAGACTCCCACCACTCTATTGTAGTAGGGACCCGTCCTGCATTTCACCAGACACCTCCCAGTCCCCAGACACACAAACACGCATTATCAAGCCCAGGACTGGGAATGAAAGTATGTGTCTAGTACTGGGTTCCATCCCCTATACTGCATAAAAATGAATACTCCCTAATCCACGAGAAGAAACTCTCGATCAGGAAAGGAAGACTGTTCCTAAGGGTGCAGTGTGAGTCCTCTTCCCCAGGTCTTGAGAGACCCTTTAAAGCATGAAGCTGCCAGGGCAGGGGGACGTCTGGGAGGAGTTAGCTGTCCCTTCTCACAAGGACCCCAGCCTGGGAGTCCCAGAAGATGCCCATCAGGACAGGGGACTCAGCGCCTGTCTCTTAGACTCCACTCAAATGCCAGGCAGGGCACATACTTCTCTGTAGTGACAGATGCCAACAGGTGGAAGTTTGGGGCAGAAATACTTTTTCTTGGGTCACAAAGTGGAGAAATGGAGACCAGAAATGACCAGAAGGAACCTCAAAACCAAAGACTTTATTCCAGTGCTGGTTGTCTGGGTTCTTGCTCCCCAGGTGGGATAGATGGCGGGGCTAACACAACCCAGATGACAACAACTGGCAGCAGCTCAGGTGTCTAAGCTTCAGAATGTACAACTTCCAGCTCCATTCACAGACATCTTAGGATGTACTTTACACTGTAGGCAAAGCTCCATACTAGCTTGAAGTGGGCACTGTATCCTGGTCCAAGATGGAACTCAGGCACAGTCTTAACCACTGTCACCTATGGTCCCTCTACAGGGAAGGGTCTAACACAGCTCTATTAGAACCCATTGACTCTCACAAGACACACAGATGCAAGAATTACTGAATGGATGCATGTGTGAACATATAAAGCCAAAGCGTAAAAATGGCCAATGTGAAAAGATGTTCAACTGCTCTTGTAATCAAAGAAATGCAAATTAAATTGAGATGCCATTTTTTGCCTATTAACTTGGCAAAGAATTTTTTTTAATGGTAATTTCCACTGCTGGTGAAGATGTGCAGGGAAGAGGCCCTCTTATGCTCTCCCAGTTAGGAATACAAACTGATAAAATCTTCTAAAAATATTGAAAGCTTAAGAATGCACGCACCCTTTGACTTAGCAATTCTACTCCATGAACCTAGAATGTGGAAATGGCCAGCAAAGTGACATCTTCAAGGACACGTAGGGCACCTTACTTATAAAGGCTGAAAGCTGAGAACATATGCACCCAACAAAAAGAGAACAGCTAAATGAATTAGGGTGCTTACATGTGACAGCTTATCCACAGCCATTAAAAATAATGATGCAGAGGAGTATTTAATGACAAGGAAAATGTTCACAATGTGTATGTTTTTAGGCAACAGCTGTGGAGATGGCTCAGTAAAGTACCTACTGAGCAAGCATGGAGGCTTGAGTTCAGTTTCCTAGCTCTTAGAAGTTTCTGTGTAAGAAGCTAGGCATGGCAGTTGAGTGCCAGGAAGGGCAGGTAGAGATAGGTGGATTCCTAGAGCTCCTCAGGCAACTAGGCTAGCCAGAGAGGAGAGAGAGTTTCAGGCTCAGTGAGGAAGATTGACGGAAAAGCCCTGAGTTTGCCCTCTAGCATGGGAAAAATCAAAATAAAAACCCAAAATCATGGAACAGTGATCACTAGTCTGTTTATATATATTAATACAAATATATGTATACATACATACAAATTATACACACAGATAATGGGCCACCAAGAAATAATCAACAGCAGGACAGGTAGGACAGTAAGAGATCGATATTTCTCCCTATGCACTATCCTATACTTCTCAATTTTTTTAACAATGAACAGATATTGGTATTGCATTTAAAAAAGAAAGCAACAATCGATTTGGTATTTTGAAAATGCACATTCAGATTTATGTATCCACTGTGGTTAAGGTTTAATCATGTCACTTCCCACCCTATTTGTGGCTTTCTACGTCCTTAAGAAAGGGTTCATTTCTCAGCCTGATCCACGGAATTACTCTCCCCTCCTCTTTGTGTTCTCCAGCTCTCCAATCACCACTTGAAAAGCCTCAAATTGACCACTCAGAGTTCTGGAAGCTTTGTTTCCCCTTATACTCTGGGCCTTGGCAAAGGCCTAGAAGCCAAGTGTCCCCATTCCTTAAAGAATTTACAGGACACTGAACGAGGGTAGAACTTATCAAGTGACATTTTGAACTTCATGACAGTTCAAGGAAAAGTTTGTGAGTGAATGAGCCAGCAAATGAGAACAGACACTAAAATCCACACAGAGAACCCAGCTCCTTGATCTGGGCAGCAGGAATACACGGATATCAATTGCCAGGTTTCACTGCCACTGTCACATAACCCCAGGACTGCCCAGCTGCAGCACCCACCACACCTACAGTCTGAGCTAGACCCAATGATCCAGCTCAGCAGGTCACAAAGCCAGCAGACACACAGCTGGCTTCAACACAAACTAGCGAGCCAGGCTTGTCTGGCACTAACCCTCACCCACCCCAGGATGGCCATCCTGGTGGGCTCACCCACCTCAGGCCACCTGGCCACCATGCCAGGACCCTCTTGGCACATACCTTCAAGCACTGAGAGCTTGGCACTTGTGTTGATCTCGCCTAGACTGTTGGTGGCTGTGCACTCATAGATGGCTTCATCTCGCTGCACCCGTAATGGCTGGATCCGCAGCACTGACCCTGCTCCGTCGTCAAACTC
Source organism: Phodopus roborovskii (assembly GCF_943737965.1). Taxonomy (NCBI): domain Eukaryota; kingdom Metazoa; phylum Chordata; class Mammalia; order Rodentia; family Cricetidae; genus Phodopus; species Phodopus roborovskii. Next base: position 8,506,912 of record NW_026126448.1, read on the forward strand.
GATTACCTGTCACAGGACAGATGTGGTCATACCTGTTAAAGGTGTGAGGATCTACTAAAGCCAGTTTCCCTCACAGCCCCAAAAGGCCCCTGAGGGAGACTAAGAGGAACAAGAAGATGACCACAGAGAGCAGGCCAGCACTAAAGCCTGCCCCGTCCTCCCAGCCGACTGAGGACAAACCTCAAAGCGCTGGGAGCTGACTTTCTTCCCCTTCTTCATCCATGTGATTCGAGGCTTGGGTTCCCCCGTGGCTTGGCACACGAAGGAGGCCACCCCTCCCGACAGCCCAGTCTGGTCCTCAGGGACCTTAACAAAGACAGGTTTGCCTGGAAGAGACAGAGACAGTAAATCATGGTGGCATGGTCACATCAGAAAGGATCCAGCACTGCAGGCAGCAGTCCTGGGGGGCGAGGGGCAAGAAAGACTCAGGGAAAAACAGTAATAACAACTAACTTTTATACAGTACTTAATAAGTGCCAGGTCCTGTTCAAACAGCTGAACCCTTAACTCTTTGAAGCAGAGGAGGTGGGTACTATAATTACTGTTTACAGAGAAAAATCAAGGTGTAGGGAGGTCAAGGTATTGTCCAGTGTGACATGGCTGGTGAAGAGCAGAGTCTGGAGTGGGGGTGGGGGTCCTGCCTTCATGTGCTCCGCCTGTCTCCTGCTTCTGTGCACGCTAAGCTCCAGGAAAAACAAAAACACACTGGGGAACGTCTTTCTGGGAAGAGCCCCAGACTCCCCTAGACTTCCCAGCGACCCTAACTAAGCCTTAGGCAGACCCCAGGACTCCTCCTTCCCCTCACCAGACACTCCAACAGCCCCAAAGGCCTGGACATTCCAGCACCAGAGAGGCTCTGGATGGCTTCCCAGAGGGATGCTTTCCTCTCTCTATCTGCCCTCCTACCCTGCCCCCACTGGCTTGGCAACTGCCTTCCCACAGCACTGGCAGGTCCTGAGTTCCTATTCCACAGGAGGAAAGGGGCTCAGACAAGGTCCTGCCGCACCCTGGTTCACATGCCAAGGCTGACCGACCCACAGCCTCTTATCCTTTCAAGTCCCACCACCCAGGGTCAAAAGCCCCAAGGAACTGGGCTCATTGAGACGTAGCAATGCCTCGTTAATCCTGACAGTGGATCCATTTCCTATTAGTCAAGCCAATGAACAGTTCTGAGAAAGCTAGAGCCTTGGGAACTGACCCTTCAGATTACCTGCTTGGTGCCCAGGAGCTCAAGCCCAGTGTGGGCTCTGGCAGAAAAGCACCCACTCTGCACCAGGCACTTTCTCTCACTTCCTCTTTCATAATCAGTGCTTCTACTTCATAGGCTGAGGGATTAAGTCATGTGTCCAAAGTCACACACAGCCAGTGAGTAGTGACCAAGACACCTGACACAGAGTTCGCAGGAGACTGTTGGGGGGCCTTGTCAGAGTGGTGGCAAGAGTCAGACCAAAGAAATGGAGGGCTGACTGAAGCAAAGGGCAGGCAGAAGGCTGTGAGTGGCAATGGGGAGGTTTGTAAATTCTTGGGGTTTAGCTGTATAGACGTGTCTGTATGTGCACCACATGTATGCAGTACCCATAGATGCCAGAGGGGGCACTTGATCGAGAACTGAAGTTACTGGTGGCTGCAACTGCCTGATGTGGGGCTGCAAACCGACACCAGGTCTCTACAAGATCACTTATAGCAAGTACCCTTAATTCCTGAGCCAACTCTCCAGCAACAATTCTTGTTTTTGCTTGTCTTGGGCCCTGAATGATGTCAGGTAAGTGGCAGGCAGGCCCTCACCAAGGGCAGCCAAATCACTTGTTCATATCACCAGTCCTTCAGGTGATAGGCATATTATCATCCCCATTTTAGAGACAGGAAAACAGATATAGGGGTGAAAGGCCCAAGTACCAATAAGCCACAGTGTTTTGGGGTGCAGCCAGGGTTCATCCCACATTCTAAATCCAGAGCTCATTTTAAGAACCTATGCCCTCCCTAGGAAGGAAAACTAGGGACCCTCCAAATCTGTTCCTGGGGACTAGACAGGGGGCCCAGCGCAGGGACTGGAAATCATGTAGATGACCCTTAAGTTCTCAATTCCTGTCTGCCTCCACCAGCCGCAGCTGCCTTAGGAGAGAGGCTTGGGTCTTTCCTAGTTTGTAGAATTTGCAGAGCCTGCCACTGTTAGCTGGACCTGTCTTACAGGATTCTCCCTCTCTGGGGCCCACTGAGGCCACCTTTTCCCCTTACCCTACAGTAGCTCCCAGCTCCCCACTGTACACCGTCATCACCATAGAATGCCGTTTTCCCTCCATGGGACAACTGGCTAGCTGAACAAGCTCATGCCCATGCCTGTGTCACCCTCACCCCACCCCACCCCACCCCCTCTTTTTCTATTCAGAAGCCAGAGAACAGCCTCCTCCCGATCAAATCTCTCCAAAAGCCTCCCACAGCTCTTTACAAAAAAAAAAAAAAAAAAAAAAAAAAAAAAAAGGAAAAGGTAAACTCCAATCACCACAGATAAAGCCCTGCAGGTCTGACCCAACCACCCCCCCATCCCCCACCCCAATCCTGGCTTTAGAGCCCAGAAGCAGCAATGCTCCCTGGAGCCCCAGGGCCTTTTCGTAAGCTGCACCTTCTGCTAAGAACCTCTCGGACTACCCCTTTACCCACTAACCCTGTAAGTCACCTTTAAACATGATCTTCTCAGAAAACCATCCCATACCCCTACCCACCTGCCCCACTAGCTTAGTCCACAGCTTTAGGTTCTCTGCCTCCCAGTGTGCTCACAGTTTCAGCATGCACGTGAGGCTACAACTTTTCACCATAAGCCTGGACAAGATACATTCCAAGTCTGTCCTGTTTCCTGCCTTGTCCCACTATCTGAACCAGTTCCCAACACCCAGGGGTGCAAAACAGAGGAAGAAAGGGATATGGAAAGGAGTATGAGGGTTGGGTAGAAACCGGGGCCCCTCACATACACCTTCCCTGGAGGCAAGAGAGAAACTCAGGAATAAGTGCCCCTCCAGGTCCTGCCTCAACGTGTCCACAGTGAAACCAGGGACTAGAACCTGAAGAACCAGAAAGACTAGGAGTATGCTGGGGTGGGGTGGGGTGGGGTGGGGAGGGGCCTCCAGAGCCAAACAAAGAGCAGAGAGGCTGGGTAGGAGAGTAGATCACTAGCAGCCAGGAGCAACAGGCCTGGGAGCTGTGTGGAGGCTGGACTGTGCCCAAGGCCTGGGGCCATCAGGGAGGTGGGACTCCTCTCCCTTGAAGGCTGGACAAGCGCCAGGGTGCTGCCCAGGATCAGACAGGCAGTTCTGCTCCAGTCCCAGGTTGGGGCCCCTTCTATGGCCAGGCCTTGTTTTGCTCCTTACCAAGGGGGCCCTCACAGAGCCCCAGAGCCACCCACCCCTTCCTCATTCCAGAGCCCTAGGTAGTCAGGGAGCTCAGTCAAACTTGTCTCTACACTGTCTCCCCAATTTTGTTCCTGCTAGCCTTTTCCTTTTTCAACAAGAATCTTGTATGCACTTGTCAGGGGTCAAGCACTGCACTGAGAATTTAGCTAGGGTCCTGGTGCACTTACCCACCATCCAGCCCTGACTCTGAGTGCACCCCGCATCCCTCATCAGCCGCTCTTCCAGACAGTGGAAGCCTGACCCACATCACACTGTCAGTTGGGTGCCAGGCAGGCAGACAAAACCTGTGACAACTCTGCCCTGGGCCTGATCAGCTGGTATCGAGTCTAAACAGGACATTTTTGTTTGTTTTACAAAAAAAAAAAAAAAAAAAAAAAAAATCGTAAAGTGTGTGTGTGTGTGTGTGTGTGTGTGTGTGTGAATTTGTGCACGTATGTGCTTGGTGTGCTTTGGGGAGTCAGTTCTCTCCTTCTACATGGACCCCAGAGACTGACGTGAACTCTGGCCTGGTGGTGAGTGCCTTTACTTGCTGAGCCATTTTGTTGGTTGGTGAAAGAAAACTTCTGAGGCCAGAAAACAAGGTGCCATGCTAGGAAGAGCTTTGTGTCCCTGCTGTGTCAACCAGCCCTGTGGGCAGCTACTCACAGTGTGGGACAGTCTTTACAAATCAACAGCTGACCCCGTAGATGAGAGAAAGTGACTGAAGAAAGGGACTGGCCTGGGCTAGGGGAAGCACAGCCCCTGGAGAGGGTGCAGACATGCAACTCCAGAGATGGCTAAACTGGGCGGCCTCCAGGGCCCCTCCACAGGGAGACTGACTGCTATTCTGTGCCTCCCCTGAGGGGCACACATACACAGGCACATAGACAGCCTTGCACACAGGAGTCGCACACACAGCAGGGAAGGACTGAGAGGGCAGGGAGCTGCTGGAGAGGTGATCTCCCAGGCCCTGAGTGGCTAGTGAGCTGGGGACTCATTAATGAGCTCCTGTTGACTGCTTCTGGCAACCTTCCCCAGCCCAGTCCACTCAAGGGCAATCCTAGTTCCAGGAGGCACTCCAACAGGGGGAGCACTTAATAGGTGCCAGGTGCCTTGCCCACGTGACCTCAGTTAACCTTTACAGGTAGGAGTGATTACTCCAGTTGTGCAAGAGGAAAACAGGCTAAGAGAAAGCACTTGTGCCGGAAGCTCCAGAGGGCAGGGACTAGACGGGCCACCCATAAGCATAAGGGGAGGGCCTTGCCATGTTCCAGGGACTCTGGAGGAGGGGAAATATGGGTACTCTTCAGGCTCCTGCTCACCGTACCCACATGTACTGCACACCACCCACCCCTTCAGCTACCAGACACCTTGATGAACAAATAACTTGGCCGTAACCAGGACCCAACTTACACCTGCTCTTGGAATCTGCGCTGTCTGAAGGTCTTGCTCTGGCTTTCTCCTAAACTCAGTCTCCTTCCTTCATTGGGCAATATTAAATGTTAGCAAGTGCCCACTCATCTTCAGGGACCCTCTATTCCAAGAACCCTCCAAAGATATTCAGGCTACTGCCTGTGCCAGTGCTGCCCCAACCCGCTTCCGCTCTTCAGTCAGCTCACAGACTTGTGCCCGGCTCAGTAGGTTCTGTCTTGTGACAGGTCAGAGTGAGTGGATTCTTTCTTTCCAAGCACCTGACACACACAAGAGCAGCAGGAACCTCTACCTGAGGGCTGGACCAAGACCACCTCTAATCCCAAAGTCATATATACCTTCCCCCCATGAAGAAGGCACAAAAACCCTGGGTTGGGGAGTGGGGTTCCAGAAGCATGCATCCATGCAAGCAAGGTTTCCACCGGAGCTGACTAGGCATTGACGCTAGGCCTCCAGGCTAACTCTTGGCAGCTGTTTCTCGACCCTACTTCTCTCCCCTCCCCTCTGAGGCCAGGGCCCCCATTCATTTGTCTCGTTAAGAGGCCTATAGAAACACATTTGTCCGCTCTGCGCTTCACTGCTCTGGTCGTCAATTCTCTGGGGGCACCAGTCCTGCCTTCTGCAGCAGCCCTGTCTGTGTCTGGCTGCTTGCCCCTAGTGAGAAGTCCAAGCCTGGCCAGGGTGAGGAGAGATTCAAAAGTGAGTGTAATTTAACGGCAGGCTGAGAGGGCCCACCCTGACCCCTGAAGCTGGCTTGTCATGGCTCCTGGCTGGTGAGTGCTCCATGGCTCTTGCCTGGCACAGAGTTCAAGTCAGAGCACCTGGAGGGCCATCCTTGGCAGAGGGTTCTTCCCCTGGTTTCCACCTTCAAGCACCTGCTTGGACTCTGCAACATAATTACTAAGGAACCAGCAGGAAGATTCCTGGATCTGCCCGAAAACAGTGTTTTACCTTACTCCTCCTGATTCCCTTTACTCCTCCCGATTCCGACAGAAGTCAGGCCTGTGCCTACCCTCTTTGACTTATTCCCCACCCACTCCAGACCCTGAGCTGGAAATGTCTCAACTCCCAAGACTCCCAGCCTGCCAGGGCACACAGACCTAGGGCAAAGTGCCACAACAGCATGCCATGGAGTGCAGAGGACCAGGGCATGCCCCACACTGCTGTAGGAAATCGTGACAGCTGAGTCAGATCTGGTCAGGTAAAGAGTAGGGAAAATGCCTCCTCACTCCCCCCCCCCACACACACACAAACTCCTTTGTTTTTGGAGACAAGAGTGTCATGTAGCCCAGACTTGTCTTCAATTTACTATGTAGCCCAGATAATCTAGAACTCCTAATCCTCCTGCCTCCACCCCTCAAAAGTACTAGGATTATAGGCCTGTGTCACCACGCCTGATAGGGGAAGAGTGATTCAAGCAGAGGAAATAGGAAGAATGAAGAAAGCCTGGACACAGAGAGCTATGAGCTGAGAGGAGAGAGCTTGGCAGGTTACAGGTGGAGAGGCAGTGAAGGCTAAGTCAGCACACAGTAAGATACTAACCCGACTCCAAAGGCAGTGGGGGAAGGAAAGCTGGAGGGGAGTTTAAACTGAGTACCTTGATGCAACCCGAGTCGCACTGTGGAATACAGAATGGGTTAGGAGGGCAGGGGTTGGAGGCAGGAAAGCCAGCAGAAGGCTGATGCATGCTAAAGGCCAGGCAGAAGCTGAAGGAGGCTTGGCAGAAGGTGGTGTGGAAAGCAAAGTGGATGCATTCCAAAGATACTCAGAAGGTAGAGGCCACAGTACTCGGAGGTGGACTACATGTGCGATGGGAGGGAGGGAGGGGGCTGGGAGGAGGCCCGGGTCCCTGGCTTGGTGACCAGGTGGGTGGTAATGCCAGTCACAGAGAGAAAACTGGAGGCAGACAGGAGGGTGGGGCCGAGGGATACAGGCTGGAGCATGCTGGGTCAGAGGCAGGAAGGAGAAGGCAGCTATTCTCCTAGGCCACACTTTCTCAACACAGTCGCACATTCTTCCTAGCTGTCTGGGGCCCTGAGACTACCTGAGGATGTTCGGAAGAGTGACAGTAGTTCTTCAGGCCACTAACTACCCCAGGTCAGTGCTCTTTCTTGTCAACCTAGTGTGTGACTGCTACTCCAACCTGTCCCTGTAGCTCCAAGTTCTCACCCATCAGCCCCAGCAAGGCCCGAGATCACCCCATCCCCCTTTCTGAAGTTCTCCACCGGACTTCTCTGGACCCCTGGCCCTGCAGCACCTCAGCTACTCTCCAGAGGAATGGAACTCTCCCTCCCATTCTACCCTACCCAGGACAGAGGGAGGGCGCTGCAGGGCCACCCCTTCAATGTCTGGCTCCTGAACTATTCATGAGCATTGAGAGAGAGCCCTAGTGGGACAAAGCTCTTGTCTAGACACCTGGAGGGGATAGGGGGATCCCCAAGGCCTGTTGTCCTGGGGCCTGACCCCTGGGGTTGGTCCTGGACTGCCTCTGTGTTCAGGACAGGCTGGGAATAGCCCCTTCCCCCCAAGGGACCTCAGTTCCGACCTTGCCCCTCCCCCCAGCCTGCGGATTGGCTACGCCTGTCCTGTGCTCCGCCTCCCACCAGTAACCAAGCAGTGGTAACCATGGTGACAGGGCGGGCTATGGCCAGTCTTGTGCCAGGCAGGGGGAAGGGCAGCAGCAGGGAAGAGACCAAAGTTCAGAGTTGGACTTGGGTAGGGGACAAATTGTGCCCCCAGCACACAAACACTCACTTTTCATTCCCCACTCCCCTCCTCCTTCCTACAAGCCATGTAACAATCTTCCCCATTTCCCAGGGACAGCAGGCCTGGCTCAGGGAAGGAAGGATCAGGGTATCTCAGCTCTGAGGCCTCCTGGACCTGTGGACACTCTGCTATTCTAATGCTCCCTTCTACATGGGGCCTTCTACAGATCTCTCCAATGTGGACAAAGCACATGTCTACACAATTCACACAAAGATCACACAAATCCAAGACATGGCTCCCCAGTTCCACAACACACTTAGACACGCACAGCTCTGCAGAGCCCAAGGGATACCCAGGTGCTCCACAGGACATTCAGAGGAAAGAGAAGGAGCAGGTACTCTGTAGAGGAGCTTTCCTCTAGGACAGAAGGACTAGAGAGGTAGCTAGCTGGCCATCTTTTTCTTTTTCCTAGGACCCAGTCCTGTATTCCATCCTAGAGACCTGCTAGAAGGGATGTCATTCTTCATCCTGGTCTATCAGTATGACGAGGAGTCAGACTTACTGTCGCCATGAGCACCTGCCATCAAACCAAGCATCACCAGTGCAGGCACAAGGGGCACCATCATCCTCCCTGGGGCCGGCTCTGGGGCCATCCAGGGTTCTAATTCCACAGCCAGCCACAGCCCAAGACGATCCACCTGTAAGGGAGAGAAGGGCAGAGGCAATTAGCTGGTACCCACTTGTGTCCCTACTACCCATGCTGCCTCTTGGCTCCCACTCATCCTCACTGCCCATTCAAAGCTCACTTTAACAGTCCCAGATTGGACTGTAAAATGGCTACCCAAGTTCCCTCACCAGTGCTGAGGGCCAACCCATCCTACAGAAAGAGTGTAGTACAGAGGTCCTCGGGGCATTCTCTAAACCCCAGAAAGAGGAACATAGTTTAAGTTCACCATCAACATAGAGCTAGTTAGAAACCATCTCAGGGGCGGTCCATTCCACATACTGAGTTTCCAACTCATACCATTAAGGGATGGGAACAGGGAAACAAAGTCAAAGACACATACAGGTTGGGACACAAAAAACGAATAAAAAAGAGAGACAGGAACAGTAAGCAGCCAAGTAGGTTTACACAGTCCAGGGACATCCGAGACCCTGAGGCATCCTGATGCTCTTCCTTGGGAAGCAAGGGGCCAGATCCCAACATACTCAGCACAGGCCCCAGAACACAGACCCAGCAGCAGTTGGTTCCACATTATCAAAGGCTCACAGCCAAAGCCACAACCTGTCAGGGCTCGCCAGGACTGTTCTCTACAAGTTACAGTTGCCCTGCCTGGCCACCCTCAACCTACCCAATTCCCATGGCACCTTCCCATCCCAAAGACAATCAATCTATAAGGAAGCTTCAGTGGCTGAGAACTGGAATGCTAGACCCTAAGATTCAACATCCATGTTTCCTCCCTCTTCTGTTCCAGATATCCAAAGCAGATGGGGATGGCTGTTTGGAGCAGGCTGAAACCTTTAAGGCCCTGCTCACTCATTTTCCTGTTCTCAGGCTTCTTCCACTCTGCAGACACACATTAAAGCCTTTTGGTGACTACACTGTGTACTAGAGACACCTAAGCCCCAGGGGTGAGCTTCTGAAGGTCTTGTTTCCATGTTCCTTGCCTGGGGACTTCATGTGACATGCAGCAGTGCCCACACTGCCACATACAGGGCACTGGTACATGGCCAGGCCTTCACAGTGGGCACACCTTGGGGCCCCACAGTGCTAAGAGAATTTAAGTTGAGAGGACAGATGAACGGAAGGGATGGAGTACAAACATGGTTCTGCTCCTTCCTGGAACTTGAACCCTTATTTGAACTTAGGACAGTCAAAGATCATGAGGTGAATAAGCAGCAGGTGAGCGACAGTGGAGGAAGCAGGTGGCACTAGGGCAGGGGCTAGAGACCTAGGGGAGGGGAGATGTTCCCTGTCCCGGGAGCTTACCCAAACTGGGTGTGAGACACAAGCAGAAAAAGTCATAAAGCTGAAGGGCATGGAGTACTGTTCAGCACTACTTACTCCAGGCTGTGGGTTCTGCTGAGTGATCACAGAGCTGAGGAGGTTCAGCCCACAATGAGGTCACACTCTGCCATGTCAGGATGGGGGTCCTACTTTGTTACAGCCCTATCTGGGCTTGTTCACAGCACCATGGTTACCTTAGCGTGGCCATCAAGCCATCAGATGATGAACTGCCTGACCAGGTTACCATGGGGGACAAGGTTCTCAGATAGAACTCTAGCTTTGGTACAGATACCTAGTGTACAATTCAGAGATGTGTCACACACAGGTCAGACAGCATGGCCTAGGCAGGTCTCATGAGAGAGACATCACAAAGTCAGAGAGTTTAACTTCCATGCTCAACAATTCCAGGCACATTCTCCCTACCCCACAACGCAGCAGACGCCATATGGGCTCAATCTTCAGTACAAGTATTGGGGGGGAGGGCGCACATCTCTCCAGTATGGACATAAAGGAATGAAACAAAATAGATGTTACAAAATTGCACAGCACAGTCATCCTGGGACAGAACACCCCAGTTCAATTACAGAGTCTCAATCCCCTATTGCCTTGGTACAGCAACCACAGCATGGTTAACTCCCAGGTGCAGACATGGAACAGCATCTGGTCCAGACATCATGTGGGTGTACACAAAGGGTATAGACATCTGTGGGTATAACTGCCTGATAAGGACATCACAGGGATGTAACTCCCCAGTACACTGCCACAGAGGTGTAAACTCTGCCATAGACCAGGGGTGGGGGGTGGGGGGTGAGGAGGTGATGTGTAGAGGTGCCAATATTAAATGAAGGGGAATAAGGCTCCACTCAATAAACCCATCATAGTGCCTCACTCCCAGAACAGGTGAGTAAAATTATGGCCTCTGAACCCAATCCTCAGTGTAGCAAAGTCCAGTGGCTCTTACTTGGGGATTCAAGAGTGTTCAGAACACTTTGTTCAGATCCACAGTATAGGAAGAAGGGAGAAGCATGGAAAACAGAGATGGAGAGATGGCTCAGAGTTAAGGGCACTGGCTGCCAGAGAACGTTTGATTCCAAGCACCCATACGGCAGCTCACAACTGTCTGTAACTTCAGTACTAAGAGATCCAATGCCCTCCTCTGGCCTCTATGGGCAACACACACACACACACACACACACACACACACACACACACACACACACACACAGAGGCAAAACACTCATACACAGAAAAATGTTATTTTTAAGTTGAAAATATAAATATTCCCTCCCAAGAGAGCTGCTCCCAGTGATCCCCAGACACAGGGACACAGACAACTCTTAAACACCAGGAGACCCTAGGGACATACATAAACATGGGCACTGTCTCAGGGAATCACTCTGGCAACCAATGTCTTCCAAGCCAGGGTCCCTCCCTCTCAGCAGCTCCTGGTGTGAGCACACTGCTCCCACCCCTGGATTCTGGGCACAGAGCCTGCCCCTGGTGTCAGGCGGTCCAGGCTGCTGCAGGTCCAAGGCCTCTCCCTCATCAGAAGAGACGGGAGCAGCCCTGAGTCTCAGGCCTGGGCTTGAGTCTAGATGTTGGTCCTGCCCACACGCTGGTCTCCCAGGTCCTCCGCCTTGCTGGACTGCCATGGACCTTGTGCACCCACCTACTACGGAATTTTTCAGAACAGACACCCACTCCACCAACATGGATGGGTGAGCCCGAGCCTTGGACAATTATAAAATCAAGGCTCAGACACTTGGGTACTCAAGCTCATCTCTGAATTACACCGTGGGCCACTGGTTCTACCAAACTGACATACTTGGCCAGGAAAACAATTACATGGCATATGATATTATAGGATATAATTGAGTGTAATTTTTCTACATTCAGAATGGCTTTGATATATCTTTTTTCTTGCTACACCACTGTAAAGCTGCCAAATGCCCTTTCTTAGGAAGAAATGTCCTTTATTCTCAAATTTTGTCCTTGGTGCTAAAATGTCCTTTCTTGTATGAAGTGATGGGGACAGCAGATAGCAGTTGTTTTTTATATAATGTCCTTACTTGGCAAAATAAAAAACTTCTAACCCCCTGATGGACCTAAGCACTTTTGGAAACCGAACTGTGTGTGAAACCAAAGAGCCTGGGAATCACTGCTCTGAGGAAAAAGAGATCAGCGGGCACATCATCAAGCCACAGGACTCATGTATGTGTATCATGGAAAATGCGTGTCATTTCCATGAGGTCCACCCTAACCATCCCTGCCAGGGCCAAAGAGGGCCCCCAAGAGACCATGTGACGCCAGGACTGAGGGGTTCCTGGACGGAAAACAGCTGGGATCATTCTCAAGGCCCCTTCATGAATATGCAAACAAAGATTGATTTGTTTCCCGTGGGCATGCGTTATTATTCACAAATATTAATTAGTCTCCAAATACCACCTGTTCCTCTAGCCTTTCCACTGCTCCTCTTCAGGCCACGACCCTGGCTCCCAGGAGACTGGAGACCAAACATGGACATGGGGCATCCAGGGTTCCAGGGCATGCGCGCCAAGGAGAGGCCAAGCTGAAGCAACAAGATGCATGCTGGGCAGGGAGAACCAAGAGCTGTTCATCTTTTAACCTGTGGTGGCAGCTAACCGAGCCCTTTTGTCATGCCCTGGACAGTTTACCGCGTGGTACTGCAGCAGCCACTGCCACGGAGGTGGAAACAGGCCTTGTCACACTTGGGAAGGGGAAACCTACATGTTTCCAACTCTCACCAAACCAACCACTGGATTATGAACAGAATAAATCACAGCCTCAGCCTCGACCCTGGCCCAGAGGAGCTGGCTGCCAGGATGGAGCCTAAGACTGCCTTATCTCCTCCAGCCTAACCTCCCTCAGCCAGGCAGCCAGAGTCTGTGTGAACAGCCAGGAACAACATTCCCTCCCACTCTAGTATTGGGGATCCTCTAGCTACACTGAGGCCCCTTTTATAGTCCTTAGTTTTTGACTCTCTAGGGAGTCAAAGGAGAAACCAGGGGTGTCAAAATCTCAGAGTGACAGCCAAAGACCTAACAGGGGCCTAGTTAAGAAACAAAAACAAAGCAAAACAAAACTCAAAAAGTGCCAGCATAGTTCCTTCTACAGCCACAACCCATAAATCTAGATCTTTTCTTAGGGGGTGTGAGGTGAGACCCTTTGGATCAATATTCACCAACTCTGCTGTCTCGGGGTCTTTATACCCAGTATTGTCTCTACTGCAAAAGATGCCTTTCTCGTGTCCCAGACACTCACTGTGCTTCAGAACTGAGTTCAAGTGATCCACTGAGGTAACTCTTCCCACAAATGACTCTCCCTACATTTCCAGGTTGTTCAGTTCAGTGAAATCACAAAAGGTGATACAAACCAGTGGTTCTCAATCCACAGCACCCTGTCCTGCCACAGGGCATGATTTTTAGGCCTGGGGATGGAGGTAGGGGTTACTAGCATCCAATGGGAAGAAACCTGGGATACTGTGAGACATCTCACAGAATTAGGCTAGCCCCACAAGAAAAGGATCGCCTTGTCTGTAAAGTTTACAGTACCAAGACTGAGAAACCCTGGTGCAGTCCCTGACATTCATATTAGTACTTTCTTGGTCTTTAGAATCTCAAAGCATCTCTCTTTACCCTCATATTAGTTCAGCTTCCAGAAGTGGGGAGAGGGGAGGGGGCGGAGGCTGTACACACCTCATCTCCATCCTCCAGACATGTTAAATCACATGTGCTCACTAGAGCACAAAAGGGTCCTTTTTCAGGGCCTCTTCTGGCTAGACTGGGCTTTTAGGCAGATCAGACCCTCACCCGATAGACAGCAGGATGCATAATACCCTTATACACATGCTTCCTACCCGACCTTTCTCACCTGAGTCCTCCCCATGTCCCTGTGCATAATCTCAGTGCCCATCTCATCAAGTGTGGATACTCACAGCACCCTCAATCCTCTCCATCTAGGCCAATCCACTTCTCCTTTTTTAATTTTTATTATTTGTTATAATTGTATGTGTGGTTTCATGGAGGTCAGAGGCTAACTTTGTGGAGTCAATTCTCTGCTTCCACTGGGTTCTGGGAATCAAACTCAGGCCGGCAGGAAGCGAACACATTTACCTGCTGAGCCACTTCAGTGGCTCCAGATCGATCTGTCATGGCCTCTTTGTTTAACCATCTATCTTAGAACTGTTCAGTGAACAGGGTGATGGCCATGAAGCGTGGGTCCTGCCTTCAAGAAGCTTCCAGAGAAAGGCCCACCAAGCTCAGCGACAACCTGTCACCCAGGTCGGCAAGTCCTTGAAGGTCCTTTCCTCATTCCAAATTTCTAACTTGTTAGGAAGTTTGACTTTCCCCCTCTTTCATCCCAACTACCCATCACCCCCCCCATGGGCTTCCTGCCCTTGGTTACTCCCTTCCAATCCATCCTGTACACAAGCCAATGTTGCCCTCGGTTCACAAAGTGCACATCCAGGCACTGGAAGGCTTGGCTCAGCAGTTAAGGGTGCTACTACCCACATGGGGACTGTACACAATCTGTACAGGATCCAACCCCTTCTGCTTCCACAAGCGCCAGGCACACACATGTGGTGTGTATACACACGTGCAAGCAAACACACACACATAACATGAAAATAAATAATCCTTTCTTTTTAGACACAAATCTAAACATGCCCATTGTATGTGCTGTCTGCTGTTCTAACCAGTATTGCATGAATGAAGAGACAACTAGATGAATGAATGGATGCTGTCAGCTTAAGAACCTTCAGTGCTCCTGAAGCATCCTTAGAAGGAAGTCTACAGCCTTCAGTCTCACATCCCAGCCCATCATGTCAACTCCTAACTAACCATCTGGCCTTGTTCTCTACAACCCCAGCCCACTGCCCTGAGTATCTGGCTCCTTCTACGTAATCAGCAGTCTTTTTTCCCTACAGAAACAGCAAATGGAGAAGCTCATAACCCCTGCTGCCATCCAGAAGCCTATAACACACCTACAGCAGCTGATAAGCTGTATATCATTCCCCATCCACCTCCGTCCTCCACACTCCTTTCCCTCAGCCCCACACTCAATCCCTCACAAATGGCCTGTCTACTCTGCCTCCTTAAATAACACCCGAATCCCTTCTCTTCCTCCTATTCCTGCTTTCTTTCCATCGTTCAACCATGTATGTATTGGATATCCCCTCCACAACTTATTTAAAGTCTCACATGGAAATTCAAACCATTCTCTGTGAGTTTGAGGCCAGCCTGGTCTACAGATGAGTTCCAGGACAGGCTCCAAAGTTACACCCCTTCAAAAAACAAAAACAAAAAACAAAGAAAAAACAAATCCAAACCATTCCGCTTGGCACACAGCCCCCGCTCCCCAGCAACCCTGCACCTGGCCACCTGTTGGGACAAACTTACCGGGTCTTAGCTTGCTTATACTGATCACTCTTGCTGGGCAGTCAGCACCGAGGGCAGGGCACCAGGGCCTCCGCTCCTTCCTGGACAGAGAGGAAAAGGTAAGAAAACATCAAGAACTTCATCAAAGCAAAATATAAATTGACACAGACAGACTTTTGAAACTCTATTTATGCAGGAAAAAGAAAAGCAGGTTACAGATCTGTGGGTGTAAGACGATCCCGTTTAGGAAAAGTACCCATCTGGTTACTTCACTGCATTTGTCTGATGCTCCCTAAGCACCTACTATGTGCCTGCCCGTCTGTCTACTTCCCCATGCCCATAAGCAGCACAGGCCAAGTCTCCAACCAAAGGGCATAGAACCTGGGTCTCAATTCCTGGAAAAGAGCACTCACCCCACCCTACCACTGGAGCTGCACCTGCCCAGGCTCTCCCCCTCAGGAGCCAGGCACAAATGCATTCTCTTCCAATTTTCAATTCAACAGGAATTCTCCTGTCTCCCAGCCTAGCCCATGATGTGTGTTACAGCCTAAAATGGGCTACCTATATACTTCCGACCAGATTCCAGATCCAACAGCACTTCTCAAGTAAGCTTACCATGACATGGCCAACCATATGCCTGGACTTTGCCTCAAAGCAATGACCACAAACCTATTTATTTACTTACATGACTCGGAGTCACTAAAAGAAGCTCAATAAACACATGGGGCATACCTGCCTGGCTCAACTCACTATGTCCAGTGCCCAGCAGGAACCCAGCACATAGTAGGTGCTCAGTCAACACACGGTGAGAACATGAGTTCACAGGAAACAGCCAGGACACGCCCCAGCATATACACCAGCCTTCAAAGATGCTTCGGGAGCAATATTTATTTTTGACTCTCTGCTTCTCTATAATTTTTAAAATGAAGGTGTGCCCCTGGATGCCTCCTCCGCTGGCACACACAGAGCGTCAGAGCCCTGCCCCTTCCTTCTAAAACCATTACTGAGCTCTCACTAGCATTCACATGGTCCTGGGTGAGGGGGCAGGGTTTAGTCACGCCCACATCACCTCATCACCAGCTCAGCTACTCTGCTGGTGCCCACTTGAAGCATGCTGCAGCCCACTTAGGGCTCCTTCTGGGCCTCACCCCACACTCACAGCAGGGTTCATCCCAGTTCTGCCACCTCAGCTCTTCCCTAAACAGGAAACTGGGGGAGCTGGCACATCCTCATTGACCCAGGCCTGATGCTCATCACCATCCACAGACTAACCTCCACACCCGGGAACCGTCCTCACTTTAACTTGTTTTAGATTCATTTGAAGTGTGTGAGTGTTTTGCCTGTATGTGTGTATGTGTACCATCTGGGCACACGTATGGTGCCCAAATTCAGAATAGGGCATCAGACTCCTGGGACTGGAGTTATAGATGGGTTGTGAGCCACCAAACCCAGGACAGCTGCAAGAGCAGCCAATGCTCTTCTTAACTGCTGTGCTACCTCTCTAGCCCTTTGTCCTTACTTTAGGCTAGTCAGTCACCTTTGGAAAGTTAGGAAGTCTTCTTAGGTAAAAAGCCACTGACTCACCCAAGGCCTCACCAGACCCACCCACCCCTGGCCAGATCCGAACCAAAGGCCCTGGTCCTCAGGATGCCAGTATGCACTCTTACCCCCCAAGTCTACTGTACCTCTCCACAACATTTCTCTACAACATTCCCAGTGGCCGCTGCTTCTGCAGCAGGCTGCCAAGCGGGTCTGGCCAGAGAAACTGGCTTCCATGTGGCAAACTCAAAGGCCATTTGTCTGGAGATGCACACCCAGCCTCACAATGCTTGACATGGGGCTGTTAGCTCCACCGTTGCTCAGGAACCCAGGCAGAGGGGTAGTGTTCAAAGCAATGGTGTCACACCCAAGGCCATGTCAGCTGCACTGGGCCTCCTGCCTGACGACTGGGACAGGCCCTACCTAAAGCAAAATCCATATCTGAAGAAAGGCATACATCCAAAATGGCCACAAAGTAGGTCTCAGAAACACAGGACCCTGAGGCTGCCAAGACCCCTCAAGGAACACAGAACAGTCCAAGGCAGTATTCTAGAGCAGTACTATGGGTCACACCAGTCCAGGACCAAAAGCCCCAACCCAGCCTATCAAGTCACCTACAGATCAAACACCAGCAGCCCTCAGAACCACTCCAGACCCACAAGGGGACAAAATCTAGACCAGTCGGGATGGCCAGCTACCCAGAGAACAAACTGGCATTGACATCTAGAAGGTAGACTGCTCAGCCAGGTCCTAACTGGATAGGATTTCAGTGAGGATTCACACTGGGCAAAACACCCAGAAAAGTCTCACACCAGGCTTAGGGAACAGGCATGACCAAGATCACGTAGAAGGCTCTTGTACCAACCTGGCTGGCCTGGTCCAGTAGGGCTCTGCGTCACCTGCCAGGCTGAAGCCCAGCCCAGCAGTGGGACCAGGAGGAGCAAGTAGAAATCCAGAGCACAGACATAGATTGAAGCAACCTCCAGGCAGCCCTGGGGCTGCACCACAAACAGTCCCCAGAAGCAGCAGATAATACACAGCCAAGGAAATAAACCCGGAGTTCTCAGACCCAGAGGCCCAGTGTACCGAGACTTGGTGCATCTGGACCTTGGAGGCAAAAGCAAAACGAAGAATCTCGGGAGGAAGTGGGACACTAAACCAGAGGTTGCCCTTCTCAGATTCCACTTCTTCAAGAGCTCTCTTCTCTGTCATCCCTTCTCAGGCCTACCTGCACCCTGAAGGTCAAATAACACTGGTGCAACACATAGTTCCATCAATGAAGATGAGCCCCACCTGGCTGAGCATCCCACCTATAAAGGCCCAGCTTCGAGCAGCAGCTACTGCAGGCAGGCGTCTCTGCCTGAACAGTATGTGTTTCCAAAGACAACTCTGTGATTTGGTGATTCTGATGAAGGAGTGTATTTTCAACGCTTTTATTGATGATGTTAAAACAACTGCTACCACTGAGGAACAATACAAGATGGGAGGCCCTGTCTCAAACGCTTCATGTTTATCTTTAATCCCTCTGACAACCCTATGAGGCATGGAGTTTCCCAACCCCATTTAAGAATCGGGGTCCAGAGGTGGTTAGCAATTTGTTCAAGGTCAAGTCAAACTCCAATTCATAATCAAAATCAGCTGTCTTCCTCGAGAGGACATCACTCCTGGCTCCACGGTAACTCCTGATGTCCTCTGGCTTAGGCTCTAGCTTCATGCTAAACCCCTTCACCAAAACCCAAGTGCCTCGCAGACAACACATGGAGCCTGAGCTCAACATTTACGTGACTTGGTGGCCTTTCCTCCCCAGGTCCCTAGCTCAGGACTTCAGTGAAGCCTGGCCCTTCCTCTTCCTCACTCCACCTCCCACAAACCACCCTGTCCTACCAAATGTGCTTTCTCAGTGGCCCCCTGTGCCCCTCCCCACCAAGCTGCCTTTCCGTCACCTGACTTTCTGCACGCAGCATCCTCCTTGCTAGGAATCCTGCCTCCACCCAGAACTTTTCATAGCCCAGAACCATCTTCTAGTGAAGAAATCTGACTGTAGTATGACCCACAGTCTCCACCCAAACTCTAAGCCACAGATTCTCTTCTCTGGGTTTTTAAAAGTAACGGTAGCTCACAGAACAGCCAAGGCTCTGTGAGCTGCTGTGGCATCTTTCTGAACACAGCATAAGTGGTAACATCTCTCAATCTTTACTCACATTGTTCAATTTTTTTAAATTAACTAATTAATTTTTCAGTGCTAGGAACTGAGTCCAGGGCCTTACGTATGCTAGGCAAGGGCTTTCCTGCTGCATTATCTATCTCCAGTGCTGTTCACAGCAGGGGTTTTTCCCTCTTCATCTGTAGCATCCTTTCTCTTTTTCAGCTGGCAAACTCCTACTGACCTGTCTAAGACAACTTCAGAGAGCCTTTTCTCAGTCTCCTGAGAATCATCTCACCCTGAACCTGCAACTCTCCTGTCTCACAGGGACCCCTCCAATCTTCTAACCTCAGCTTGGAATGTCCGTCCCTCCGTGTGGTTATCACTCCCACCTCAGCAACTGCTAAGAGACGAGCTTCCTCTTCTGCACAGCTGTTAGTTCCACAGGAAGCCAGACTGCCAGGCCAAAAAGTGCCTAGCCCTGTGCCTGGCACACAGTCAGCGATCAATAATAGGTTACTGAATCACTTTTGCATTCCCATGAAGTGATTGCCACTGCTGACTTGCACAGCCAGCCACATGGTTCTCTTGGCTTCTCACAGCAGCCCTGGGGCCCACCAACACCACTACCAGCCCCGCTCTACAGGGAACTAAAGCTGAGGCCTCCTTGCCCTAAAAGCTGGAGCACAGAGTTGTTTAGGTCTGGGGGCTCCCTCCCCCACTGAGGACCTCAAACTGACAGGTGGCTGAAAGAAGAATAGAGAAAGCACAAAACAGCAGGGACAGTATCTTGCTGCACATCAAAACAATTCACAAGGAAGGGTTTTCAGCCAGTCTACCCCTGCTGCAGTCCACCCTGCCTCCCAGCAAACGAATTCTCCAGCGCCCGGGACTATGGAAAAGAACTCCTCTTCCCAGGGCCCTAAACACAGGAGACTGGACAGGGGGAGGCGGGAGGGGTGTCAGCAGCTACAGAAGGAAGGGAAGGGAGACTCATATTAAAAGTGTCCCCATTAAAGGAAGGAAAGAGTAACTCAAGGAAAACAAAACCGTGAAGAAACTGAACTAGAACGTACAAGGAAGTGTGTGCACGCGAAGGCCGAGACTGAGTGTGCAGGTGCACAGGCGTGCTGCGAGTGTGCAAGCACAGCAGGCTTCTGCATGGGGCTCCTTCTTGCAGGGAAGGTGAAGTGCACGGGAGAATGGAAGGTGAGCTGAGAATGCGAAGGAAGGTGGGGCCTATGGGTGTGTGGCCTGAGCCCTGGCTGAGAATGAAGGGTTGTTCCTGAGGAGTCGTTGAAGCCCTAGGCAGATTCATACCATCAGTAAAAACAGGGATTTTCACACTCCCTGAAGCAAGAGTTAATAAGGAGCCACACAGAACCCCTCAGATTTCCTGTCAGACCTCTTCTCTGGATCCTATCAAATTCCTGGTGCCTCCCAAAGATTCCCACACTGGGCCCTTCACCACAAAACACTTCCCTGTATTCCCAGAGTGCTAGCACCAGGTCACTCAGAATGCCGCTCTTGTACCTTCAGAAGCAGAAGTGGAGCCTTCCCCTGGTCATGAGCATCCCCAAGCCCTGCCAGGCTGCTCTCAGGGTGGTCCTCCCTCCCGTCCCAGAGCTAGGGGCAGGTAGAGCTCCCACCCCACCGGCTCCAACGCAGGGGCCCTGCAGAGGGAGGGGGTGAAATGGGGAGAAGGGCCAGCCCCTCCCCCTCCCGGGGTAGAAGAACCAGAGGGGCCGCATTCCAGAGAAGTGGGGGAGGGGGCCTGACAGAGGGGGGGGGATACAGAGACACCCAAGGAAAGAACTACAGAGACATGGAGGCCCAGAGACTCGGGGAGAAGGAACAGGGACACCCGGGGAGAGGGAACACGGAGACCCGGGGAGAGAGGACAGGGAGACCCAGGGAGGAGAACCCGATACACGGGGGCGAGAACACGGAGACTGGGAAGGAAGAGAGACCCACAGCTGGACACGCTGGGGCCGCAGGGAGTGGGATCTGGAGGCAGTGAGCGACAGGGAGACAGAGACACCTAGGGAAACCGAGAAAGGCGCCGAGGCGAAGACGCGGGCGCAGAGACTGGGGACCGGGCACGCCCGGACGGGACGGGACCGGGCGGGACGCCGGGAGGCGACTGAGTGAACTTTCGGAGCGGGTCCGAGCGCACCCGCCCTCCCGGGACGAGTGGCTCGGGGGCCTCGGGGGCACCGCTCGGGGTGGGGGTTGGGACCGCCCGCCAGGTCCCTCCCCGGCCCGCGCTCCGCACGGGGGAAACCGGGGGGGGGGGCTCCCAACTCGCGCCCCGCGCATCCCGGGGCCGCACGTGCGCCCAGTCGCCCGCGAGACCCGGCGTCGGCTGCGGCTCTTCCGCCGGCGGGGAGGGGGCGCCGTGGGACGGGGAGGCGGCCCGGACCCGCCCGGGGCCGGCGGGGGAGGCTGGAGGCCGCCCCCGGAGCGCGACGGCCGCGGGTGGGGGACCAGGCGCCCACCGGCGCGGGGAAACTTTGCACGGGGGGCGCGGGCTGCGGCTCAGGTGCGGCGGGGGCTCGGCCGAGATCGCGGGCGCGGCAGGTGGGGGCGCGGCCCAGCCTCCCGGCGCCCCCGGGCCCGCCCCCGGCTCCGCTCCACGGACGCGGGGGCAGGGCGGGGACGGCGCGGAAGGGCCGCGCACCGAGGGGCCCGAAGGGGGTTCGGGGGGTCACTCACCGCCTCTCCGGGGGCCGTCGGTCTGCATGTCCCCCCTCGAGCCGCTGAGGCCGCCGCTTCCAGTCCGCCGCTTCCGCCGTCGCCCTCTCCCGCCACCGCCGCCCGAGCCCGAGCTCGAGCCGGAGCTGGAGCCGGAGCCGCCGCCTCTGCCGCCGCCGCCACCGCTCCCGCGCCAGCTCCAGCCGCGCGCGCCCGCCCGCCCGCGCCCGCGTCCCTGCCCCTGCCGTGCGCGTCCCCGGCGCCGCCCCTCCCCTCGTGCACTCTCGCTTGTAGAGGAGTGAAGCCATAGGCCCAGCGAGGCTGCAGACCAAGCCCAAGTCGAAACCGACTGCAACGCCAAGATTGAGCTTAAACCTCAGTAAACGAGCCTGGATAGACCCAAACTCCGACACAAGCCCAGACCCTCCCAAATCCTCACGTGAACCTAATACTTCTCTAGGGTCCCCCGTCCCCAGTACAGATGAAAATCTGATACTCAGCCCAGAACCACCTTTGAACCAAATGTTGAGTCCAGACCCCTAAATTTGCCTAGCAACCAGAACAAGTAGTAATTTTTATTTGTATTGACTCCAGTTAGAAATTCTAACCCTAAATGGCCAGGTTCCTAAATAAAATTTCACCGGTTTATTTCCATCCCAGATAGGTACATTTCCTGACTGGGATTCTCAAGTTTTTCTTTACAAAAATATTTATTTGTTTGTTTGTTTATTTGTGTGTGTGTGTGTTTGCATGCACGCACTCACACGCGTGCGCACACACTTCGTGTGAGTGCAGGGGCTGTCAGAGGCCTGAGAGAGCTTTTTTGCTTGGAACCAGAGTTCTAGGAGGATATGAGCAACCCAGTGTGGGTGCTGGGAACCAGACCCAGCCCTCTGCAACATCAAGTGCTCCTAAAAGCTGAGCCACCTCTCCAACCCTTGAATTGTCAATAGCAAAATTAAGATTAGGTCACCAGAAGAGGAAAACAAACAAAAAAACACCCTAATGCAGAGGCTGACCTTAATACCCCCACCCCCGCCTTTGTGATCATTTAGTAAAACAACCTTATCCAACTCCACTGTGCAACCCAAGATAGGACTAGCTTTGTAGAAACTCCACACAGCCTTTATCTCTACACTTCTTCCTCTGTTCTGGCCTGAAGTTAGCCTCCTCCAGAGGCTGACCAAAGCCCCAATTTCTATACTAATTCTAGC
Source organism: Phodopus roborovskii (assembly GCF_943737965.1). NCBI lineage: Eukaryota > Metazoa > Chordata > Mammalia > Rodentia > Cricetidae > Phodopus > Phodopus roborovskii. Next base: position 8,529,429 of record NW_026126448.1, read on the forward strand.
TGGTATAAATTGATCCCTGGTCTTAAGACCCAGGTCCAACATAAACCTTGGCACTGAATTTCAGACTCCTTATTTACAACTGTACCAACCCAAACCTGCCCGATCTCACCTGAATTTCATATCACTCATTCATACCAAACTCAAATGCTGGAGACACCATGTTCAGTGTGTGCAGTATTGGGGGTTGCTCTGAAGATTTATACTCCAAGCAGTGCTTATAAGGACTTGGTGATCTCCAAACAAAAGCCAGCCTCGGCACCAACATCTTCGGGCTCCTCACGCCCGGTCCATACTACTGTCATTTAGAAAGTATTCCAAGACCACACCAGCCCTCTTCTGTTCCCAATCCCACCCCACAAGGCTTCACCATTAAGGGAAGATGAAACACCTCACTGCCCTGAGTCAGTCAGGTAAGACCCTTTGTGAGGACTCTGAATTTCCTGTGAGTTTAGAACCAAATGAGAAACAGAAACAAGATTTGGAGGCTCCTGGGCTCCTAGATGCTGATATCTCAGGGGTTACTGCTAGGCTTAGGGATATGAGTTGAGGGATCAAGTTCAGGGTAACACCTGATTCCCAGCCTGCTTTTGTCTTGGACCTGTATTCACAAGCAGTGCGAGTGCGCCCCCTGGTGTATGAAAAGGCAATAAGCCTGGCTCCCGTTAATCTGGGCAATTTGGCCCAGATGACAAATATATCAAAAATGAATACTCCTAAGGCAGTGGTTTTTCACCCACGGGTAATTTCGTTGTGCTGTGGGAGAACTGTTGCAATTTTTATGCATCTTTAAATATATTTTGTCTGTTTCTCAGAACTTTGACTTTTTAGTCCCCCAACTTAAAAACGTGTAATTTTCGGCTTGCTTTTTGCTGACTTCTGGAAACAGCTCCTTGCCTTGGCTTTCCTGGATCACACTGTACTTCGTGGCTTCTGGTTCTTTAATTATTTTGCTGTATCTCTTCATTTCCAGTGCTCTACACAAGGCCTCTCCTTCTCCTGCCTCCTTCCACTCCTTGGACCTCTTGTGAGCTCCCAGACCCATGTGCCAAGAGTCTTCTCCATGACACTTCTCAGTTGTCCCTGAGAGAGACAGAGCTCCCATCGTTCGCATATCCTCTCCCCATCCATCTCAGGTAAGGACCTCAGTCACTGGTCCAGAAATACATCAGATCTTCCTTCCCAATTGATCATCAGTTCTATAAACTTTGTGTGTGTGTGGGGGGGGGGCACAGCAGAGGGGATAGGAAGAGATTGGTTCTAACTTTTACATTAATCCACCCACACATAACCAAACTTGACATAAGCTGCTTACATATCATTCATTATATGTCCATCCCCACCTCTCCAGACCTGCTGCACCTGGAGTGAATTGTCATACGTGTTAAGGATCCTGGCTTCTTCCAGGAAGCCACACCTAAGCCTTGGGCTGGGTTAGTGAGTTTTCTCCACCTAAGTCATCGGGGTCTACATCTGTGTGTGTTTCCTTCATCTAAGATTGTAGATTCTGCAAGGGAAGGTGGGATGAGCCTGCTTATTCTAGCCATCAAGGGGAACTGACGTTCAGCAGGCGCCTGGTATATATTTATGAAAAGAATGAAGATATGTTGTTTCCCTTCTGTTTACAAGGAACCACCAGATGAGAAAGGGCAAGTGAAGAAAAACATGCCCTCACCAGGGCTTAGACCTCCACACCTCAGTCTTCATGGGCCTGGCATCTGGAAGAGAGATTTGTATCTTGTCTTTTCAGCTTACCATCTTGAGTGTCCGTGTGAAGGAGGCCTGTCTGATGGCCCTGCATGTCTGCCCAGTGTGATACTCACAAGACAGGAAGACAGGAGTCCTGCCTCACCCCCACCCTGCAGCTGAAGGCAGCAGACCCACTCACTGCTAAAGCCAACCAGGATTGTGCTTTGCCTCCTTCCGAGGACCATTCTGGGACCACCACGGGCATCCCAGTATCTCAAGCTACCACTCTCTATCCCATTTCTCATCCATCTGTTGGTCCCCAATTGTTACAGGAAATATGAAGGCAGGACAGAGGGTTTCTGATCTCAGCATGTGGAGTACATGTAACTGCACACAAACTCCAGGAAATGAAACCAGAGGCTGGGAGCCTAAGGCCACATGATGAGAGGGAAAAAAAATTCTCAGATGGCTGGGCCTAGATGGCACATAAAAAAACAGCCTGGACTCAGACCAGATTGCCGAATTCTGAGCACAGGGTCTGTGTGGACCTGCCCTGCTGTCCTGCTCCTAGACCTGGAAGGGAGGCATGTCCTTGTGTTCGTATATGAAGGCCAAGTGATGTCTCGTGGTATCTCCATGTCTGCTGTACTCCAGCCCCAGGGTGCAGGGTGAGGGACGCGCCAGATGTCAGTTCCCACTCGCTACTCACCCTTTGTCCAGAGCCCGGACCCACTGGCTGCTCCTCAAATTCATGACGTCAGTACATCTCTTAGTTGGTTGAAATCAAATTATACTCAGCATGAGTCTCCCCCCCTCCCCACCAGATCATCAGGGGCTCTGTTGTCTCTCACAGCTGTTTTACCCTGTCCTTGCCAAAAGTTCAAGAATTCTGGGGTTTGCACAGACCCAAAGTTGGTGAGTCTGTGCTCCTGAGCCATGCAGGGAGAGATTTAAAACAGATACACAAACAGTAACCATTGCTGTAATGGGGTCTCCATTATTCACCCACACACACTGTTCACCCTGCCCCCATCTACAAGGCCTTGCTTGCCCATCCGCATCCCTTGTTCATCCCAGGCTCTTCCAGGGCAGCTCCTCCTATAGACCCTGTAACTCTTGGCATTTTCGGTCACTCACAGCTGCTTTCCCAGGACTGGGATCAGACGATGCTGTTTACCTACCTCCTGCATCTGGACAGTCAGTTCTGCCCCGACCACAGTGCTGTCCTTCCTCAGATGTCAGGGAGAGCTCAGAGCCCAGAACTGCCAGCTTGCCAGCTTGCCTTCACAGATACAGATGGGAGAGAAAGGCTGAGGCCCTAGAACACAAAGCCTGGCTAATGTCTTTCTTCCTTGCCAGTGAGTCACTGTGGTGGGGGCATGATACGGGAGCTAATTTTTCAATGGAACAAGCTGCTGATGACCTCACCCTAGCAGGATTCCCTAATGTCCTTATCATCAAGTGAAGCCACCCACAACTTCTCCTTCCTGTCCGTCCCTCTGCTTCAAGGGGGCTGGCAGTGGCTGTCTCGAAGAAGCCTCTGACTTCCAGGGCTTTGCTCCCCCTCTCCCCTTTCACTGCATCCTCTTTGCTACACCTTGTCCCCTAGCATGTTCGAGCCTCCCCTACGCCCCCCAACAAAACTTCCCTCCCTCGAGCCCACACCCCCTCCAGAGTGGGAGAGACTTGGGTACTTCTCTGCTCCCCTTCCCAGTAAACTCCTCCATTCTTAGCCTCCCTTCTGGGTCCACTGCAGCTCAGGTTTGGATGATCGTTCCACTAACTTCCTCTTCATAACCATTCTCACATGTGTGGATGATGTGTGCATACATCATCACATGTATGGATGATGTGTGCATGCATCTCATATGTGGATGGGAGTGAAGGTGAGCACGTGGAAATCAGAGGAGAGCCTCAAGTGTTTGTCCTGACCTTTGAGACGTGTCTCTCGTTGCCCACCACTATGTGTGCCAGCCTAGCTGCCTTGTCTCCACATCTCATCTCATCACTGCTGCATCTGGCACGATACAGATTTCCTAGTCCTAATAATGACTGCCTGGAATTTGCAAAGTCCGTTGGCTGTGCCTCCATGTCCAGCCTGGTGGGTTTCCCAGCAGCCTTGGCTGCTTCCTGCCACCACATTGAGTTACTTCCATGCCCATTTCCATTTGACAGACCTTTTCTTTGACCTTATCATTACAATGTTCGTCTAAGTTATGTGAAAACCTCTGTCGGTCTGTCTTGCTCTCTCTCTCCTCCATCTTTTTCTGGGTTTCATGTTGCTCGCACGCTCTCTGTACAGTTGAAGATGACCCGGAACTTCTGATCCTCCCACTCCTACCCCCCAAGCTCTAGGATAACAGACTAGCACCACCATGACCAGTTTAAATTGGTTCCAGGGATCAGATTCAAAGCTTCATCCACCGTAACCAAGTACTCCACCAAGCTACATGCCCGGTCCAAGGCCCCTTTCCTTAGCAGTGCATGTTGGGCCTTGTCGACATCCCCCGCTGCACCTTGCTGCCTCATTAAACTCTCCTGCTAGTGACCCCTGCATCTCCCGATGCATCGGCTCTTTCCTTCCTTCTTTCTCCTCCATGTCCAATTTAGGTTCCGAAGCCCAACCCTTAATGACATTCTTGTCAATCCTTCAAGCTTCCTTTGCCTCCCCAACTTTTCATCACGTCTGGCTGGTAAAAGCCCTCCTGCCTTTTCCTATCTGTGCTAAAGCAGCCAAGTGACAACAATTATTTCATTTTGCTTTTGCAGGAATGAATTAGTGAATTAAGTGCTCGCAAAAGAGGGAGGGGCAAAGGAGAGAGAGGTGTGCATGAGGAGCCACACCCCATGGCCAGAGGAGGAGGACTTGCACATCAGCTTCTGTACGAGACAAGCATCACCCTGAGGGTCCTTATCTTTGGGAGATCCTGGCCTTTTTGTGGAAAGTGGGGTTGAATCTAGGGAAACACCAGGCAATACAAGAGAAGGGGTTCAGAAATCAGAAGGGGCCTCTTGAAGCTGCTCAGGTACATTATGCTAGATGCCCCCAAGCTCTCAGAGGCTCCCCATATGCTGCCATCCAAACCCAGAGACTCAGTGAGGACAACCAGACTGCTGAAGGGGAGGGGAGCCTGGCATTTGGAAAATGCTGACCTGGGTCTGAATGACACCCACAGTGCAGATCATGTCCTTTCACTCCGCCTTACGTTCCTCTTCTGTGAAAGGGGATACAACTTTGCAGAACTGGAGCAGGGACACAGAATCGTGTTTGTAAAGCACTTAATCAGAGACAGCCTAGGTTCTAGAGCGTGGAAGCAATTTGATGGTTTTAGAATTAGCATAATCAAGCTTCTAATAGCATCGGTTCAGAGAGGCATTTGCAGGCCCATTTCACCCCGTTGCATGTATTGGCTAACCCTCCACTGCTCTCCAACAAAGCCTGGTTTTCAGCCCACCAACCTTCTTTGGCACATCCCCTAGCCTCATCTAACTCTACTTTTCCTTCCCTTACATCTTAAACTCTCAGGCCCCTTCAGACAAGCTTCTCTCCAGCTCCTGCCTAACCAAGAGAGCAGCAACTGTCCCAAGGGAGGCTGCTATTCCACGATCACAAAGCAGAGGCCGGGCAGCGCCTTCTCACTCTCAAAGCCACTCCCCGATCATTATTCCTGCAGCCTCACGGAAAAGCCCTGCTCCCTTCAGGCTCCTGCCATCTGGCTCTCACAATTCCTTCATTCAGCCAAGATTTATTGAATCTCTCTCTCTCTCTCTCTCTCTGTCTCTCTCTCTCTCTGTGTGTGTGTGTGTCCTCCCTTTCTTCCGTTTCTTACCTCCTTTCAAAAAACACTCAGGTAAAATGGCATGGTGGCAAACACCTGTAATCCCAGCCCTCAGGAACGAATCAAGACGATCATAAGTTTGAAGCCAATCCGGCTACATAATGAGAATTCCTCTCAAGCAAACGAGCAAATGAGCTGAGTGAAAATGCAGGCTCCAGAGATGGCCTTGAGGACACTAAAGGTGATGTGAAGTGGCGGGAGACAGCGAGGGTTCAGGAAAGGGAATAGTGTTTTTTGGAATGGGACATCTTCAAGTTCCAGGTGTTGACCCACATGAAGAGAACTGAACCCTGCCAAAAAGGTTTGGCACATGAGTGGAATATATTCGTTATAAATTACACTTTATTTTCATATAGGCTCCACTGAGGTGGTTCAGAAGGTAAAAGCACTTGCCATGTGACTCTGGCGATCTGAGTGTGAGAGAATTGACCTCTGAAATGTGTCCTCTGACCTCCGAGTGTAGTGGCACTCATACACTACACACCCATATAAACACACAGAAAAAAAAAAAAACTCATATAGGTCACCTTTCCCCAACTTAGGTGAGTTCCATCTAATTTAAACAAGGAAGTAGAGTCTTTCTTTTAAATCTGTATCCATGTATTTTCTATAAAATAGTAGCGATGTAGAATGTGGGTGATATCTTTGCTGCCTCCCTCCTAAATTCCAAGCCAATGTACACCGCAACCTGTGGGCTGCAACCACAGTAAACATGTATTTCAGATGGTCTTAGGAATGAAGACACCACGAAGTAGCAAAGTTAGAATTATGAAGTAGCAACGAAAATAAATTAGTGGTTGGGGGTTCCTAAGACTAAGAAATATGTATGTGTTTTCTGACGGTTGTGACTCACATGTTGATAACTGCTTACTTGGAAGGAAGACCAGACAATCACTTGGAGCATGTTACCTAGCATGGCAACTTTTTATTTAAAAAGATCAAACATTAGACAGCAGTGTCTTTTTTCTTCTTTCTTTATTCCTTTCTTTTTTTCAACACAGGGTTTTTCTCTGTAACAGTCCCAGCTGTCATGGGACTCATTCTGTAGGCCAGGCTGGCCTCGAACTCACAGAGCTCCACCTACCTCTGCTTCCCCTGAGTGCTGGGATTAAAGTTGTATCCCACCACTGTCCAGCTCAGCAACATCTCAGCACTCTCGTCACAGAAGATGATTCAGTCTGATGTTCTGCTTGAGCTGTCCCATCAGGAGCTGGTCACCATTGGAAATGTCCTACGTTCTGCAGGGGTCCCATCTCCAGAAAACACTACTTCCTTCCCTGCGCCCCAGCTCCCTGTCCCCTTCACCACATCACCTTTGTTTCCCCAGCACCACCTCCTGATTGTGAGCTGTCACATGCAGCTTGCTTTAAAGAAGAGTAGCGCAATTTTTCCTTTAGTAATTAATTGATTTTGGAAAGGGTTTCATGTAATACAGGCTAGCCTGTGAACTCTTGAGCTCTTGATCTTCCCACGTCCACTTTGAGAGAACAGGGATGACAGACATGCCCAAACACACCAGGTCCTGGTTCTGCTGGGGACTGAAGCTGGGGCTTCCTGCCTGCTAGGCAAGCACTCTAACAGCTGAGCGGCACCCCAAACCCTGATAATGTAACTTCTAAGACGACTCACATGGTAGACAGAATACGCCATCAGGGTAATAACTAGGATGCCCCCAAAGACCAAAAAGAAAAGAATCTTCAGGCAAATGAGGCTGGCTATGGTGACACTTGGGATTGCCACAAGTTGGAGGCCAGCCTGGACAGTGTAGCAAAACTCTTTTTTAAAACCATAAGAAGGATTAGGGGAGAAGCTATCTCTATTTTTGTGTCATCTTCTTCTTCTTCTTCTTTTTGTTTGTATAAATACTTTAAAAATTAAATTTATATATTTACTTGAATGGTGTGAGCCTAGGTGTATTATGAAAGCCAGAGGACAACTTCCTGGGGTTGCATCTCTCCTGGAGTTGCCTCTCCTGCCATCATACAGACTCTCCTCCTCCTCTGTGGGTTCTAGGAATTGAACATAGGTCATTAGGGTTGGTGGCAAGCACCCTACCTGATAAACCACCTTCACCTTCCCCTCCCACCCTCTTGACTATAACCCTTCAACCCTCCCCACCCCCACAACACAAGAGTTTTTCATTTTCAAAAAATTCTCTCCTAGTTCATGTAGCTCAGACTTGTAATCTTAGCACTTGAAAGCCCGAGGCAGGAGGATTACCGTGAGTTTGAAGCTGTCATGGGCTATATAGGAAATTCTAAGCCAGCGTGTCTACAGAGCAAGACCGTTTCAAATAGCAGAACAACAATAACAACAACAAAATTCTTTCCTTCCGGGTCAAGATAAGCACTGCCTCCCTGGGGTCACCTGTTCTGGTCATATCTGCAGGGTGCAGCTAGAGACTGAGTAAGGCTGGATTGGAACTGCTTCTCAAAGGTGTTTCTAGTAGGGAAGGGCACCATGCCACCCTCTAAGCTTTGAGTGGGTGAGGGCTCACCGTACAGGGTTTTCTTTTCAATGTTTGTTATTCTTACTGGCTTCTTTACTGAGCCTGCTAAATAAAAGACTTTCATACAGCTCAAAGACAGACATTACTTCTTCAGTCTAGTACATTCTAAAGCTATAGTGAGAAGGAAATAATTCCTTAACTGCTTCCTAATTAGCAGTGTGTCTTCCCTGTTCCCTGAGAGTCAGTAAATCCGATTATTGTGGCAAGGGTAGATGTCTGTTCCTTTCTTGATCCCCTTTGGGGTTTGTTTGAATAAGAATATGGTTGTCGTCCCTTTAATGGCTTTGCAATGATGTTCACAAGAGAGGCCTTGATGGTTTGATTTAAGGAAGCCTCAATTACAATTTTGCCAAAGGCTAATATCAATTTGGGAATGATATATTCTTCCAGTTAAATAAAATTAAAGATAAGTGTATGAAGACACAGGGACAAAAAAAAAAAAAAAAAAAAAAAAAAAAAAAAGAATACAAGGTACAAGGACAGTAATCAAGAGAGTGTGGGTCTAAGGACAAGCTTACAAATCAATGGAATAGAATCCAGCCAGAGTCTAGGAAAGAAACCCTTATATTTATGGCCAATTGATTTTTTTTTTTTTTTTACAAAGGTGCCAAGGCAATTCGATGTGGAAAGGACAGTATTTCCAACAAATGGCTTTCAGAAAACTGGATATTCGCATGCAAAATATGAATTTAGACTCGCACCAAAATTCACTCAATGAATCTGACACCAGGGCAAGAAACAAAACTACAAAACCCTAAGGAAGCACAGTATCGAGTTTTTAGAGCTCCAGCATCTGACAACAAAGGCTGGGTGGATGTGGTGGTGTATTCTTTAATCTCAGCACTAGGGAGGCAGAAGCAGGTGGATCTCTGTGAGTTGAGGCTGTCTTGGTCTACATAGCAAATTCCAGGCCAGCCAGAGCTACACAGTGATACCCTAGCTAAAAAAAAAAAAAAAAAAAGGAAAAAGATGGTTAACATCATTAGTCATTAGGTAAATGCAAAGCAAAGGGGCTGGGGCCTTGTTTGATAGAATGATTGCCTTATACACATAAGCTCTGGATGTAACCTCTGGCACAGTAAAAAAGAAAGAGGCTGTGAATCAAAACCACAGTGAGATATCACTCCCCACCTACTCTGGTTCTGATCAATAAGCCAGGCAATAGCAAGCATTGATGGGGGTGTGGAGGCACTAGAACCTTCTCCTCATACGTACAGCTTATGGGAATGGAAAATGCTACAGCACTTTGAAAAGCAGCTTGTCAGATTTTTAATACAATTTTACCATGTGACCCTGCAATGTCGCTTATAGGTATTTGCTCCAGAGAAATCAAAGCCTATGCCTATAGAATTGATACGTTGAAACTCAGAGCAGAGGCAGCCTTAGTGGCACAAAGTCAAAGCAACCTCCACGTTCATGATTCAGTGAATCACTGAACAAAATGTAGTACATTGTAGCTACCTCACTCCCGGCGACAGGCAAATGATGGCTGTGGAAGAACCCAAGAACAAACTCGGTGGAAGAAATGGGATGTAGAAGACATGGTGTGGGCTTGGGATTTACCTGCACTTCAGCACGCAAAGGCTAGCAGACCCTGTGTTCATTCCTTAAGGGAAGAAAAAGATATTCAAATCAAGGGGCTGAGATGGCTCAGCAGGTGAAGGAACTTGCTGACAACCCTGGCAACCTGAGTTGATCCCTGGGTCCAACATCATGGAACGAGAGAACTGAAACCTGCAAGCTGACCTCTGGCCTGCATTGTGAGCCACCTGAAATGTGTTGTGGCACGCTCATGCGCGCACACACATACACACAAACATAATACATGAAGAAATGTAATGATTTGTTTGCTTGTTTATTTGAGACAGGATCTCACTATGTAGTTCTGGCTGTCCTAGACCAGGGTGGCCTTGAACTCACAGAGATCCTCCTGCCTGTCTCTTGAGAGCTGGGATTAAAGGTCTACACTGCTATGCCTGGCTAAGAAATATAATAGATTTCATAAATGGGCATGAGTAGTGTGTGATTTTGTTTCTGTGGAAACTTCCAGAAGAAATTTTACAGACAGAACATGGACTGTGGTGATCGGTGGTGACTGACCAGAGATTCTTTCAGGGTGATGCAAGAGGTTTCAAGTTAAATTGTGCTGACTATTGCACAATTTCATAAATTTACCAAAACTCATTGAACTATAGACTTAAGAAATAAAACACAAGCCAGGTGTGGTGGTGCACACCTGCAATATCAGTGCTTTGAAAGTACTGGTGTGAGGGTTGACACAAATTCAAGGCTAGCCTAGGCTACATGGTGAGTTTCAGGTCAGCCTGCGCTACATAGCAAGAGCCTGTCTCAGAATAAATACAGGGTCTGGGAAGATAACTCAGAGGTATTGAGCACTTTCTTCTTCTTTTCCAGAGGACCCGAGTTCGATTCCCACCATCTATGTCAAGTGGCTCACAATCAGCCTCTCATAAGTCTTTCTCTAGGAGAGTAGCTGCCTTCTGTGGGTACCCACATATAAGGCATACACTCACACAGACCTGTATATACATACTATATATGTTTATATATATATATATATATGTGTGTGTGTGTATGTGTGTATATATATATATATGTGTGTGTGTGTGTATGTATGTATGTATGTTTGTGTGTGTATGTGTGTGTGTGTCCTAAATAACAAAACGGAAAGATAAAAATAGGAAAGAGAAATGGAGTGAGTGTGATAATATGTAACCAAAGGTACCCATGGAGCCTGGAGATGCCCTAAAACATAATTAGCATGTGCCAAGGCCTTGGTTCAATCTCCAACACTGCATAAAAACCATTCCCCACAAGGGGACATATGGGAAGATACATACTGGATATGGCTGAACTTTCTATAGCCAGTGGGGAAAGGAGAGAATGGTTGATTATGTGATTTGTGTGGTGCCTAAGATTAAAAACAACCTTTAACCCCTCTGTTTTCGGGGCAGCTCCTTGTCAGAGGAGTGACTAAGCAACAGTTATGCTGCCATTGTAGACACTATTTCATGTGGTTATTTAAATGAAAAGTAACTGCAGTTCAATACCATTCAAAATTATCTGGGGGTGAGCAGATGGTCAGCAGATGAAAGTCCTTGCCCTGCAAGTGTGAGGACCTGAGTTCAAGCTCAGGGAACCCCATGAAAAGCCTGATGCAGAGGTGCACATCTGTAACCCTGGCTCTGGGATTAGCAGAAGTTTGTGGACTAGCCTGAAGTACACTACCATCACTGCTCTGAGCACCTGGAGAACAGTGGAACAAATACAGGTTTGTGCCTGGAATGTCAGCGAGGGAGTAACACTGCCCATTCTCGGCAATAACTCTTAAATATTTGCTCTGCATGTCACACGTTGAGAACAGAGAGAAGATTCTGGGAGAGGAGGAGTCTGAGTTTTAGTTGTTTTTCTTTTCCTTTCTGTTTTTAATGGGGCAGAGATTGACTCAGGATATATTCCAGCTTTCTCCAGCTTTTGCATGTGGAGTGGTAGGACAAGCTGGGGCCCACCAGGACACACTCCAGGAACAATATTTGGTTAGTTTCGCTGTTTAGCTAATGACTGGGCTTTTGTTGAGCAAAGCGCCCTTTGGCTGGCTTCTCTTTTGCTGAGTGGTATATTCTGGCTGGCAGGATGCTGATATACAAAACAGAGGCAGAGCCAGCCTGGCAGGGGAAGCTGGGGGTTGGTAGAGGGAGGGAGATGGAGGAGGGCATGGATAGAAACAGGAAAAGTATGACCACTGCCTATGGGGATGGTAGTGCTGAGGGAGAATGGATTTTATCTTAAAAATTAAATTTGTTTATTTATTTAGAGTATGTTGAGGACAGAGAACAATTTTCAAGAGCTGCTTCTCTCCTTTTACCATGTGAGGCCTGGAGACCTTTTGGCTACAAATGCATTTACCTGTTGAGCCATCTCACCAGTCCTGAGAACATAAGTTTGGAGCAGGGTTGTCAGGGGATTCTCCTGTGGATAGGCAGTGTAAGGACATGCAAGATGTGTTTGTTTTAGGGGAGTTTCATGTTGTGTAGAGACTGGCTTCCAGTCTGGCTTAGGACAGTAGGAACAATAGGACTCAAGGGAATGCAGACTAGTGTGAGTTAAAGGCTGGACCTTGGGGTTGGAGCGGTGACTCAATTGGTAAAGTGCTTATACTACAAGCATGGAGACATAAGTTCGAATCTCCAGGACCCATGTAGAAAACCTAGGCAGGTGGTGCCCAAGAGAAGGGCACAGGAGGACCTATGGGGCTTATGGCCTTCCAGTCTAACTCATTCAGCAAGCTCAAGGCTTAGTAGGTGAACCTGTCTCAAGAAATAAGGCAGAAAGGCTGCTGAGTAGTGGTGGCACATACCATCCTAGTACTCAGGAGGTAGAGACAGGCAGATCTCTGAGTTGGAGGCCAGCCTGGTCTACAGAGCTAATTCCAGGACAGCTAGGGCTACACAGAGAAACATTGTTTTGAAAAACCAAAACCAAAAAGAAAGACCGTAGAAAGACAATTACAGAAGACACCCAACGTTCCCCACTGGCTTCCCTGGGACCTTCGATAACTCATGTGTGCATTGACACACAGTACAAACAGCAACAGCAGTGCAAGGCTGGGTGTTGTCTGTGATTACATTTTAACCTAAGAGGGGAATCTAGCTGCATCTTAGAAGACATTGCTCTCAAACCCTGAAGTGTGACTGCTTCACTAGAATGGCCAGGCTGAATGATTGATGACATGAGAGACAAGCACTGGTCAGACCAGAGGTGTGGTGGAATCTGGACCAGCACAGGAGCATCAGGTCTTGGAGGTGGGTACCGTGATACGACAGTGTGGTAAACTTCCCTGATGCCCACATCTGCCTCCCTGGTGTGTGGATTGTCACAGAGGGCCATAAGAGATGACTTATCAATTAAGAGTGCTTACCTCTCTTGCAAGGGACCTGAATTCAATTCCCAGCACGCACAATCCAATGTCTCACAATCACCTGTACTTCTATCTCCAAGGGATCAAACATCCTCTCTGGCCACTAGGGCATCTGCATCCATGTACACATAGTCTGACACAAGTACATAAATAAAAATAAAATAAGTCTTACACACACACACACACACACACAGACAGAGAGAGAGAGAGAGAGAGAGAGAGAGAGAGAGAGAGAGAGAGAGAGAGAGGGCCCTATAAATAGTGTTTGTGCCAAGCTAGAGGTAGTGATAAGGCTCTCTGGGGGCAGCCACGCCAGTGAGGGTACAGTGTGAGAACACAAGACATCCTTGCCACTCTCCTTGGAAGCCAGAATTCTGTCCATGACTCCTGGAATTGGTAGAACAATATGTTGTTTTTAGAAATAGCTTACATTGTGCTTGGTGTTTTAAATTTTGTTTTGTTTTGTTTGAGACAGGGTTTCTCTGTGTAGCCCTGGCTGTCCTGGAACTCATTCTATAGACCAGACTGGCTTCAAACTCACAGAGATTCACCTGCCTCTGCCTCCCTGATGCTGGGATTAAAGGCGTGTGCCACCACCCCCTGACCATGTGTTTTAAATCACATTTATTTATTTATTCATTCATTCATTTATTTATTTATTTATTTTGGGGGTGAGCGAGGGAGGCACACACACCAAGACTCATGTGCAGAGGTCAGAAGGTAACTTTCAGGGGTTGGTTTTCTTCTTGCACCATGTGAGTATCTGGGATTGAACTCAGGTTGTCAGGCTTGGCAGCAAGTACCTTTCTGAGCCCTATCTCTCAGGCCCTATACTGTATTTTTAATAGGACTCTGTTACAATCAATATTTGTTTTTCTTGCACAACTTTTTTTTTTTTTTTTGGCCATTTTTGAAGCATCCCAGGCTGTCCGCAAACTTACAACATAGTCTGAAGAGGACCTTAAACTTCTGGTCTTTTTGCCTCCAGTTCCCAAGTGTGTAGCTTATACCACCACATACAATTTATGTGGCACCAGGGATCAAACCCAGGGCATTGTGTATGCTAAGCAAAAACCCTATCTACTGGGTTGTGTCCTTGCATATTTACACAGAGAGAAAAAAGAAACCATATGAATGTTTTTCCTAACACCAAGAAACTCTCCCACTCTTGTACTGCCTTAAATAAGAACACTGATATCACGCTCAGTGGGTTAAATATTACGAGGTTGATGGAAAGTTCAATATCCTATGACAAACTTACAGTGTGTAAATACGATTTTCTACAATCAACAAGCATCATAGTCTTAAGGTTAAGGGTTATAAAACAATAAAATATTGTAATTAGAGTAGAATACCACAGGAGAGCTTCTTGCATACAAACTACTCAATATCAGGATGTCAAGATATAAGAAGGAATGTAACTGGAAATAAGATCATAACTCCATATGGTTAGTATTCTCTCTTTCTCTCCCTCTCCCTCTTTCTATATAGCTCTCTCTCTCCTTTTGAATTACTCCTAATCTTTGTTGCAGAAAAATAATTATATCCAGTCCAATGCTTTGCATTCTCTACAAAGCCTTCATGTCAATAACCTCTCAGGATTCCATATCTATTGTTATTGAAACATGTGATCTCATCCTGTCTTACAACAAGATGAAATGGTAGATTGGTGGATTCCAATATTTTAGGAAATGTCCTAAAAGTGTAGATATTCCGCAATGGCCGGGTCCACAAGCTGAGGAACACTCAGGACTCTCCTCTGTTTTCCCTATCTCTCATCCCTGCTCATTTTCTAGATCATATTGCTCATTAGCTTCATTCCCTCTACTTTAAAAACTTTTTTTGAGAAATGCTTTATGTAGCCCAGGCTAGTCTTGAATTTCTGTTCCTCCAGCCCCTACTTTTCAAAGGCCAGGATTATTATAGGTGTGTCCATCACATCCAGCTTTCTCATTCTCATTGCAAAATTAGTCTTTCATGCAGATGGTGAAAGGCCACTAGGAGCCTCAACTTGTACTCTCAGAGGATGAGAGCACTTTCTTGATAGTCCCCATGAGGTCAGGGGGTCAGGGAGACACTCTCAGAAAAGGTTCTGATTGGCCTTTTCTGTCATGTGCTCATTCCCCAGTTAAAGAAGGACAATTCCATTAATGGAAAGGATTTGGGCAGAGGAACAACCTTGATTTAGGACAAATAGATGAAAAGTGGTATTTTACATTTTGAAGGCTATAGTGGCATTTTCCCATTGAAGCCCACATGACAGTGGGCTCCTGAGCTGTGCCCATAGGTAGCCTAGGTGTGTGGGGCGCCTGTCCAACTGCTCCAGGTCATGTTCTTCAACTTCCAGGGTTGAGCTAGGTATTGGAAGCCACGTAGGGCATAGACTCCTGGGCCTGTGATTCTAGAATTACTATTATGTATCCTGAAGGTGCATGTCCTCATGTCACCGAGGCCATCTCTAATGAGCAAAAGTAGGCTATTAGGTGTGGGAAAGAGCTCAGAAAAAAAATGCTGGGTTGACAGGGAGGACCACCCTCAGAAACTGTCAACCCAGCATTTTATTGTTACCTAAATCTACCTCACTGTCCCAGGTGAGGAATGAACCAAGAGCCCCAGTAGGAAGGTGTAGAGCTGTGGTTGGTGGTGTAAAGGAAGTAAGGCCTTTGGGCAGGAAGACACAAAAGGCTCTGTAGCAGCCGGGAAGCCCAACTCTGAGAGTGCCCTAGTTACTGGATATTGCACAGGATGCTGTGGGCATCATGAATGGACAGTGGGAGCAGTTGGTACTATTTCAAAAGGCTGCCCTGAAGCACAGAGGTCCACGCATGATGAGTTCAGGCCTTGGGGAGGGAACAGATGCTGGGGCTAATTAGGGCATGGTTCCTCTGGTCCAAGATGGCAGAGAATATCCAAATAAAACTTGACACCTGCGCCCAGTGTGTTATGTGGAGAGCATTGCTCACTCCCCAGCCTATCTGGATATGACTCGGCATGGATGCACTTAGGAAATGGAGCCCTTGATCATTGTCCTTGAAAGCCAGACTGAAGGGGGATGAAATTTGTTCTGCTGTGCCCAGGTAATCCCCTGTGGTTGAGAAGCATCCTTTGTGGTGGGTTCTTTTCAGGTCTTTAGACTTCCTGTTTTTAGACCTTCTCACAGGGACATTGTGAGGTTTTTGAAGTTCATTTTACCCTCAGAATTTCTTTTGGTAAGGTGAAGATCCCTTCCCCAGGGGGTTGCCCTGACCCAAAGGAGTTAACAGAACTTGATTAAGTATTCTTGGAGTGCCATACCCAGATTAGAACAAGCAGAGGGATGGCACACAGATGCCCTGGTTCATGCTGCTGGTAGTGTTCTGTCTATCTTGATAGTCAGGCTGAAGCCATGTCCACGTATTGATCTTGTCTGGCCTTGACAACAAGGGGCCACACAGGGACAGTCTCACTCGGTGTGCTTGTGGCTTGTCACCATGGAGGCTCAGGGTGACGCAGCACAGAAAACAAGCTCAGGGCCTGTTGAGAGGACATCTGTTGTTTTGGTCCACTCAGAAGTCATTTATCTCCCTACGGGGGGAAGCCACGGTTTAGGGGTGTGGGGAGGGGACCTGGTGACAACCTTCAGGCAAGGATTAGATCCTTGAAGATGCTGTTTAAATCCTGGTTGACAAACTTTCTCCATAAAGAGTATTCTCAGCCCAGTGGGCTAGGGGGTTGCTGCAGTAACCACTCAGTACCTTGGCGGTAGACAATTTGTAAGCAGGTATAGACCATATGTAGTGAGTATAGACCACACAGAAGTGGATAAGCATGGTTGTGCTCCAGTGAAAGTATTTACAAGGCAGATGGTGGGTGAGATTTGGCTTAGGTGCCAGTTTTGCCAAGGTTTTCCCAATAGTGTGAGACCTTCTAGAAGAGGGTGAGGCATCTGCATTTGGGCTCTTAGAGAGTATGTCCTCCTCTCTTTGGTTGAGCAATGAGCTCCAGCTAGGCCTAAGGCTAACTGCCCTTGTTACTTGTCACTTCAGAAGCCAATAAATCTACCATCCACATTTTTTTTTTTCTTTCTTCGAGACAAAGTTTCTCTGTTTAGCCCTGGCTGCCTGTAGACCAGGCTAGCCCCAAACTCAGAGATTTGCCAGCCTTTGCCTCTCAAGTTCTGGGATTAAAGGCATGTGCTTTTAGCGAATAGCACCAATAAATTCTCCTTTTGACTTAATATGCACCAGTGTTCTTTTCCATGCTACCAAGAGGTCACTTACAATTTACCCAGCTGCAGAGCCAGGGCCTCAGACTGGACACTGGGTGGGTGAGATGGCTCTGTGGGTAAAATCACTTGCTGCACAAGGCAGATGACTTGAGTTTGACTCCTGGAACCCTTGCAAAGATGAAAGGAGAAAATCAACTCCAGACAGCTGTCTTCTGCCCTAAACACAAGTACCGTGGCAGGCGAAAGCCACCTTCACTATAACAATAATTAATAAAATAAATGTAAATTAAAAGTTCGCATTTTAATAAATAAGAAAAGAAAACCTCATATCTGACAGGGGACCTGCCAGGATCTCTTGACAGCTTAAACACGCATCCGGAAGCCAGAGCTGTTACGGTGGTGCCTGGAAGCCAACCCAAGGGTTGCCCCCCGGGGAATGGAATCCACAGTCAGACAGGAAATGCTCCAGTGATAAGGAAAAGAAGCCATCCTTCTCTTTTGTTGAGGAATAAGTAGCCAGTGGATGAGGAGGAGGAGAAGACGAAGGCAACAGGTAATCCTGTGGAATGGGGGTCTTAGAATGCCTTGCTTGACCCCAGTACATATCCATGGAGATATGGGAAGCCCTTTCCACAACACTTAAACTAGAGGCAGAAAAGGGTAGGGCTGGAGATGTGGCTCAGCAGGTAGAGTGGATGCTTAGCATAGAGGAAGCCCTGAGGTCCACATCCAGGAGCACATAATCAGAGGGGTTGCAGCTCAGTGCCTGTAATCTCAGCACCTGGAGGCAGGAGGACCAGAGGTTAAAGGTCATCCTCAAATTCAGAGAGTTCCTGTTTGTACGGTGTAAGAGCCTGTCTAAACAGGGGAGGGTGAGGAGGAAGAGAAAGTGTTGGAGGTGTCAAAGGTGGAGGAGAAGGAGTGAAGGGTGAGTCCTCTACCCTGAGGTGGAAGTTGGAGAGTCTGTACTGAAGCGGAGGGGCAGAGTTTAGCTTCTGTGGAAGTGCAGGGTAATCCAATGGTCATTCCTTCGATGGTTGTAGGGTGGCTGGTTTTGCCCAGGACAGACAGTTCAATCTGTCTAGAGGTATGTCTTTCGTTTTAAAATATTATTTTAAAAAAGTGTGTGTGTGTGTGTGTGTGTGTGTGTGTGTGTGTGTGTGTGTGTATGCACACACGCGTGCATGTGTGTGAATTCACCCACATGCTGCAGGTGCTCATCAAGGTCAGAGAGTAAGTACATCAGATCCCCAGCAGCTGGAGTTACAGGAGGCTGGGAGCCTCTGGTCGTGGGAGCTACAAACTGAACTCAGGTCCTCTGCAAGATCAGTATATGCTTTCAGCCTCTGAGCTGAAACAATATTTCTTGAGGGTCAGGTCTCCTTCTGAAGGGGAGAGTAATGGGGAATAGATATGTACCTGTACTAGTTGGGCCCCAGCTTCTCCCGAAGGTAGAAGCCGGCATATAGATTATGGAGTTCTGAGGGGGAGGAGGAGGTGACTTAAGTGGTGGCTAGAGTGTGCCAGAGAAGTGTGATATCGTGGCAAGCCTCAGAGAGCAAGTTTGCATTAAGAGAGCATAATAGAGAGATTATAGCCGACACTGTCAGTGTGCTGCCCATGTATCCCTGGTTCATTTTGCACAACATCAATTCAAGTGCTTTCACCTCCAACAGCATTCCCTACTTTGCCAGATAGTGAGCCAGCCTCCTGGGACCCACTGCAAGTCAATGTGCAGAGTAAGTGCCTGGGAAGGTGCCTGGGGCAGGGGCAGGGACCAAGGAGCTTGAGCCATAAGTACTAGAACCCTCCTGATTCCTGTCAGGGCAATCCTCACATGCAAAGCTCCAATAGCACACAGCTACTGTCACCGTCTGTGTGATAGTACTCTCCTCTGCTTGATTCCCATACCATCTCCCCCCTGATTCTTCTTGTGAACAACTCCTCCTCCCCCCCTCTAAACCCCCCCCCCTTTTCTTTTTCTTCTGAGGTGAGGCAAGACAGGGTCTAATGTAGCCCAGGATAACTTTGAAGTAAGTTACTGTGTAGCTGAGGATGACCTTAAAAGCCCCATCCTCCTGTCCCCACCTCCTCGGCACTGGGATTACCAGCATGCACCACCAAAACTGGCTTCTGGGAACCCTTCTTAAATCTCATGCATGTGAACCCTCCATGGAGGGTTTGCTTCTGGAAAATTAAACCAAGTCAAACTCCCAGTTTTAATGCCACAGGCTCTGCTCGCTGACCAAGGAGAAGAAGGAGGCAATGTGCCCAGGAGAAGTGTGGAGTAAGAAGCCCCAGACCAGCAACATGAGGGTGTGTTCTTAGGTTATGTGAGACTCTGAAACGGCTGAGCCAGTCTGTGCAGGAGCCTTTTAGCCAGGGTTTCCTGGATGGTATTAGACCGCACAGAAACTGGAGAATTACTTAGAGGAGTTCTTGGAGAGGAATCCTGAATCAGTCTGGACTTGCATCAGAGGGGACAGATGTGGGGACCTGGAGGCAACGCAGGTCCAATTCATGGAGACAGGCCTCAGTTGGTGGAGCAGTTTGGGAAAGATTTGGAGCTGCAGCCTTGTTGGAGGAGGTGTAACATTGACAGACAAGCTTTGAGGTTTCAAAAGACTAGCAACACCCCCCCCACTCTGCCCCCAACCTGTGAATCAAGAGGCAAGCTCTCAGGAATTCTAGCTGCTATGCCTTTAATCTGCCATCATGGACTCTAACCCTTTGTAACCATAAATCCCAAATTAAATACGATTTCTTAAGTTGCTTTGGTCATGGTATTTTATCACATTGATAAAAAAAAGTAACCAAGACACAGGCCCTAAACTGAGGGCACCTCAGGCAGGCCCTGGACTTGGCTAGACACCACCTCTGATGTGTCTGAGGTGGCAACTTTGTTGTATTGGGATTTGTGGTTTTCAGGAACCTTATTAGGTGCAGTAAGGGTCAAGTAGCCTTGGGGAGAGGAGAGAGAGGGCTGGCTTAGTGGCACTTGCTGTCAAGCCTCGTGACACGAGTTTGATTCGTGATATCCACATGGTAGTAGGAGAAAACTGACTTCTTCAAGTTGTCTTCTGACCTCCACACAGTGCCACAGCAAATAAATAAGTGTAACAATAAGAGTCTTGGGATACCCAGAACAGCCCAGGCTTTGTGGCATGACGTTCTTCACTGTCCCCCAAACATGGTGGGTGAGGGCAGCAGACGTCATCTTGTGGCAGACAGATATGAAAAAAGAATGAAGCAAATGAGTGGGGATAGGAGCGAAATGGCTGGAGAAGCCACCTCTTCCAAACTGGAGTTCGCCAGCTCTGTTCCCAGGGAGTCCCCAGGACTGTACATTTGCCTACAGCAGCCACACATGCTCCAGAGCCTCAGCACTGAGAGTCCCCTTCAGCTCAGGCTGGGGATGACAAGGACAAGTTAGGTAAAGCTATGGAGCTGCAGGGAGGACTAAGAAGGGATGAGAGGAGCATACCGTGGGGCTGGGCTCCTGCCAGAGGAGCTTCTAGGACAAAGCAAATAACAACCCAGCTCCTCTTTGCTGTACAAGGACTTCCAAGCCAGAGAGGTTGGGGAGGTGTTTCAGGAGATGCCAGGGAGAGCAAGAGGGAAAGGCTAGAGTTGGGAGGAGGAACAAGCGTCTGTTGTGGGCAGAGCCCCTCCTGGAAGGAACTTGTGGGAATTACTAAGACTCTCATGTGTAGTGGGATATTCACATTGTTTGCACCTGTGGCACAGACCACGCCCATTGGGGGTAGAGACAGGGCCAGACCTTACCTGGGGGGAACTAAGTCTGAGGAGGGGGCCGAGAGAGCTCTCTTGCTTGCAGCACAGGGACAGGAGAGCATCTGGAGGCATCTTTGGGACCAGGAACCTGCTGGTGTTCATCTGTCTAGGTTGTAAGTTATTTCTCCCTGAATAAACATCTATTCGGCATATCTGTTTCTCCTGATCCTTATTAAACTTCAATACTCATGTTCTCTTACAGAACTTTTATCAATATCTGAATATTCAGCAGTGCTGGACATCCTTCCTGATGTCCAGGTCCTGCCAAGAGCATGGTGGGAATGAGACTCTGGGAGATGACTTGGCGGGGGGGACATAGACCTGGGGAAATAGCACCTATTTTAAATTTGATTCAAGACCAATGAAGTGTGGGTCATTCATAGATATAAGGGCATCAGAAAGAAAAACAGAGGAAGCCCTCAGTGATGCTCAGGCAGAAGTAGTGGCCAATGAAATTAAAAGGGCGGGTTGCCGAGGGAAGAAGACATCTCCTTAAGCCTGTGGGAACCTGTCACTGCCAGCAGTCTCCATCTCCAGGGCTAGGTAGCAGAATGACAAGGTGTGACTGATATCTGTGAGGAAACAGGTAGAGAAAGCTGAATTATACCTGCTTTTAGGAGTCCAGGCCAAGGTTGGCAAGCCAGGCGAAAGGCAGGTCACATACCTTTACTATGGGTCTAATATTATTACTATTAACTGTCATTTTATTATTATTGTTATCTGTGTGTGTGAGAGAGTGTGGGTACACATGTGTCACAGTGTACATGTGGCAATCAAAAGACAACTTTTGGGAGCCCATTCTCTCCTTTTACTGTGGGTTCCCTGGGCAGAATTCAATGGCTCGGCAAGTGCTTTCACTAGCTGAGTCATCCTGATGGCCCCCATTGTTGTTATTGGTGTGTATGTGTATATACTGTGTGCATATTTGTTGTGTGACTGAGGGTATGCACTTGCCAGGGCACACATGTGGAAATCAGAGGAAAATCTCACACGCCTGTTCTTGCCTTCCATCCTATTTGAAATCAGGGTCTCTCTGTTGTTTGCCATTGTGATTTCCAGCCTGACAGGATTCCAGAGATTCTCTTGGCTCTGCCTCCCCGTATCCCATCCCCAACCCACCAGGAGCACTTAGATTACAGGCATATATTACCAGGTCTGGTTTTATGTGGGTTGTGGAAATTCTAACTCAGGTCCTCATGCTTGCTTGGTAAGTGCATTACTCAAAGAGTCATTCTCCAACCCTATAGATCTATTATTAAGGAAAGTGAGATACTTTTCTTTCTCTCTCAATATTTGGAGTCAAACCCAAAGACTCATAAATGCTCAGTGAGTGCTATACCACTGAACCAACAGTCTCCACCCTTCTTAAATTTACATTCATTTATTAATTCACTTATCTGTTGAGATCGGTTATCATATCACATAGACTGGCTTCAAACTCACCTTTAAGCTGAGGGTTGTCTTGAACTCCTGATTTTCTCTCTACCTCCTGAGTACGGGGATTACAGACACCTCCTTTATTAATAACATAAATAGAATCTTGCTTCTCATCTTTTGAAGACTTTGAATCTAGGTTTAGGTTGCCCAGGCTGACCTTGAACTCAAGATCCTCTTGCCTCAGAACTCTTGAGTGGCTGGGATGACAGGCATGTGCCGAGGTGTCCATCAGTCAGAGAGTTCTCAACAACAAGAAAATTCCTGCTTGTTGCTGACATCTGCCAGACTCCTACGCTTAGTGTTCTCAACTCATCACACCCAATACACATTTATAACAAGTGTTTCACAACATCCCCTTTACTATCTTGAAATAAATGCATAAATAATGTTGCTTGCTGTATATAATCTTATAAATAAAGAATACTACTGCGCACACACACGTGTGTGTGTGTGTGTGTGTGTGTGTGTGTGTGTGTACTTTTGAATGTTTAACTTATTCAAATGTCAAAATACCCAAAGAGTCTCCACTTCCTGATTGTAGATTGTGTGACTGGAGACCTCACACTTGCTACCAAACCTTCCCTATCACTATGGACCATATCTGTTCTTTTAAAATTTTTTTTTAAGATTTACTTATTTTATGTGTCTGAGTGTTTTGCCTGCATGCATGTATGTTCCCCGTGTATGTGCTTACAGATTGTTGTCAGCTAGCATGTGGGTGCTGGAATCCAAACCCAGGTCCTCTGAAAGAACAAGTGCTCTTAACCACTGGGCCATCTCTCTAACTGCCCTAGTCTTAAGCTATAAACCAAAATAAAATTTTCCATAAACAAGTCCAAATAAAGTCCCAGTAGTAAGATAGAGGAGAAATAAAGGGAAAGTGGCATCTGGTGATAGACATGTGCCTTCACATGTTAATGCTCAGAATTTGAGACATAGAGAATGAGTCGTGTGTGTGTGTGTGTGTGTGTGTGTGTGTGAGTGTAAAGTCACAAAGGCAAGCTGCTACACGTAATGACACACCATGAGCCATTGGTGTGGTCTTGAGGGCTTCTCTCTCCTTGCTTTGCACTGTGGACACTGTCTTCCCAGAGGCTCTATCCATATGGCATTGGAAGAACTCAGGATGTAGGTATAGGGAATGATAAACTCAGGTTCAAAGTCTTCACAAGACAAGAAACTGTGTGGAGACAGTCCCCTGTGTGCTTAGAAAATCTATGTTGACTTTTTTGTACTGCCTTGATGGTTGACAGCTCATGGTCAGGTGTCAGGGAGGCTGGGGGTCCTGCGCAGGGCAGCTCTGTGCAGTGAAGAGTTGTCCTGCATCCTGCCTGGCTTTGGAATATTCCACTGGACTTACATGCAAGTGAATAAACAGGTTTATCACAATCCAAAGCTCCATCCTAACTTTGTGTTATATTGTTATGTAACAGTGTGTCCTGCCATCAGAACAATGTGACCCTGGGAGCTACAGCCTCTAAAATGAGGTGGCCTGTGGTGACACATACTAGGAATCCCAGCACTTGAGAAATAGAGTCAGGAGGATCAGGAGCTTGAGGCCAGCCTGAGCTGCGTAGAGAGACCCTGTCTCAAAAAGAGAGAGAGAGAAGGAGGGGGAGGCAGCAAGTGATGTCAAAGGTCCCCATGTGTTCAAAAGCAGCTCTAGCTTGTGCTAGGCACAAGAGGTTGAGGGTATTACTCACTAGCAAAGCACTGGAGCACTAGCACTCGCCTATTATACAGTCAGGGAAGTGAGGGTGTGCACAGTCCCCCTCTAGACAAAATGATTGCTCCTCAACCACGAGTCAGATTGAGGGTAGAAGAAGCTCTGCCCTTTGGAATGGCAGGAGGTAAATGGTGTGCTGTGACTGACTGAGTCTGTGAAACTCTCCAGCATATCGTTACTGTAAGGCAGAGCTCCCCAAACACAAAAGAGCCATCTGAGACTACTGCCTCTAAGCTTTGTGTAGAGCAAGTGCAAAGTGCCCGGACTCCTCCATCACTACCCTCAGCACAAAGAGAACTCGTCTAGAAACACAGTTTCTAGAAACCCTCAGAACAAGAAAGAGGGAGGGAGACAGACATACAAAGCCACCTGCTGTGGGAAGTGAAGAATACAAGAAACCCTTCACACAGTGTTTGTCCTCATGGTAACATGTCCTCCTTCCTGTTGGCAACATCTGCTATTCCTGTGGGGAAAAGTGCTGGAATGAAGGTCAATGCGGTGTCCTCCCAAGCAGATTGCCCCAGACCCTCAGGGAGAGGCAGACCCAAGCCTTGGCCAATCAGAGTACCTCATCTCTTGGCTATGTGGTAGGGACAGGAAACCTGAGAGGGACAGGTCCCCAGTTGTCTGGGCTTTGAGTATAGACATACAGATGTGGAGAAACAGGAGTGCTTTTTCTCCTGGTGTTGCTAAGCTGAGACTACGCACATTTGGAACTGTCAGTACCTATCTCCCCTGGCAACATGGAGGAAATCCATCTAGAGCTGGAAAGAATAAGATCAACACTTGGAGGGGAGCAGCGGTAGCTCTGTCAGCATCAAGTAAAGACTCTAGATCCAGCTGTGCATGATGCTACACTTGCCCATGGGCTACTCAGCCAGCCAGCTCATAAATCCACTCCACTTTCATTCATTTATTTATTTATTTTACTTACTTATGGCTGGAGCTTGTTTGACATGGATTACAATTTGAAAAAAAAAAGTCTTGGCTTCTATAAAAAGCATTAATTCGCTCATCAAGCGTGCATCAAGTGTGCACTGTCCGCCAGGCATCGACTTACATACCAGAACTGCAAGAGTAAACAGACAGCTGGTGGTGTGGCTCAGTGGCGGAGCACTTGACTATCTTGCTTGAGGTACTGGGTTCCATAAGCAGCATTGCAAAAGAAAAAAGAAAGGTAAGCAAATGGAGTTGGCCCTTCCTGTTACAGGGGGAATCAGAGTGAAAATAATCTCACAATCAATTTGACTAGTAATTCTAAGTGCTATGAAGGCCTTTCTGTAAAATTTACTTCCAGCAGGGCAGAAATCTTAGTTGGTTTTTGTTGTTTGTTTGTTTTGTTTTTTGACAGCTCCTAGAACATTGCCTGGCACTTAGTAACAGTAACTACTCAGTAAATACCTATTGTAAAGACTGAATGGAAGATAAACATTTCATAGTGGGGTTGGGGAGATGGCCCAGCTGTTTAGAGCACATTTGCTCTCTAGCAGAGGACCTAAGTTAAGTTCCTAGACGCCGACAGCAGGTGCTGACAGCAGGTAACTACAACTCTAGCCTCTTCATGCACCCATACTCATGGGTATATATCCCTCCACCCCAACACACTCATGGTTACATATCCCCCCCTACAATGTGTGTGCACTCGCACACACACACACACACACACACACACACACACACACACTCATGCATGTACCCGTGTGCAAAAAACATAACTAAAAAATGTTGATTTTTGAGACAGTCTCACTCTGCAGCCCTGGCTGGCCTGGAACTTTCTGTGCAGACGAAGTAGGTCTGGAACATACTATGTAGACCAGGCATATACCTGATGCCTTTCAGAAGAGGGTGTTAGATTACAAGTGGTTATGAATCATCCTGGGGGTGACCAAACCCCCAGGGAACCAAACCCAAGTCCTTTGCAAGACCAATAAGTGCCCTTAACCTCTGAACCAACTCTCCAAGTCCTTAAAAATAGATCTTACAAGTGAAAAAAATAAAGTTACTAGGCATGGTAGCACATGTCTTTAATCCTAGCACTCAGGAGGCAGAGGCAGACTCTTCGGTAGTTCTAGGTCTGCCTATCTATATAGTGAGTTCCAGGACAGCCAGGACTACATAGTGAGACCCTGTCTCAAACAAACAAACAAACAAACAAACAAAAAGTAAGTTAAAAAATTGTTTAGGAGCTAGAACATGCCATAATGGAGCATCAGGCTTCCTTGTGGAGCAAGAGTTAAGCCAAGATCTGAAGAATGTTGGGGAGTTGGGCCATGATGGGTGGCCAGTGTGGCTGCATCATCAGGAACTAGGGGGAGCATAGTGGTAGATAAAGCTTGAAGAAGGGATACTCCTGAGGCTTCGGTGGCACACAAAGGAGCCTGGGTCACACAGAGCAATGGAAGGTCAATGCCCTCAAGAGCCATGAACAGAAGTAACCAATACAAGGAAAGGAACTGAGTAAAGGCACAAAAACATTTTGAAGACTGTTTTACTGACCTTGGTGATGGAAGATGGAGAGAAGGGCCGTGGATAGAAGATATTTAACAAAATAAGACAAAAAGAAAAAAAGAAGTAAGAAAAAGAAAAGAAAAAAACTAATTTGGATGTAGTAGATGCCAGGTGGAAGTGACACAGTCTTGTGACACAGTCTTGAATCCTGGCCCTTGGGAGGCAGAGGCAGGTGGATCTCTGTGAGTTCAAGGCCAATCTGGTCTACAGAATGAGTTCTAGGACAGCAAGGGTAACACAGAGAAACCCTGTCTCACAAAAACAAGACAAATCAAAACAAAACAAAAAAGGCGTTTGTCGTCCTTAGTCAAAGAAATGGAGACATAGTTTACCAATGAGATAAATGTTTGTTTTGTGAGGTGAAGGGACTATCTGGATCTACATGTTAAATTAGATTACAAAGGGGGAGCCTTAGCCTTTGCCTTCACATTTTATTTTAGTTATTTATTTATTAGTTTGTTTCTGGTTTTTCAAGACAGGGCTTCTCTGTGTAACCACACTGGCTGTTCTGGAACTTGATCTATAGACCAGGCTGGCCTTGAACTCAGAAATTTGCCTGCCTCTGTTCCCAAGTGTTGGGATTAAAGGTGTTCGCCACCATGCCCAGTTGCCTTGACATTTGTAAGCATCAAGAGTGAAGGAGCAATGGTTACTAGTCTGAGAGTTCTGGATGAGACAGATGTCAACAGAAGCAATCCTTGCCCAACAAGTTGTCACTCATGTGGGAAAACAACAGAAATATATGCCATATTTACAGAGAAGGGTGTAGAAAATGTACCCCCCACGAGTTTCCCCTAAGCAAACAGCTTGAAGACAGACTTCAGCTGTTCAAAAGATGAATTAAAATCAAGAACTTGGAATAGGAACATTATAATAGAAAAGACTGGTGGCAGGCACAGAGACTGACTAAATATATTATAAGAATTGAACCCAAAAAAAAATCTGTGCTTTGAAAAACAGGTCTATGATTGAAATGTAAGTTGAATTTATAAACCCACATATAAACCCATGTGAGGAGAGGGCAAGCATGATGAAGGTGTATGAGAAGTCTTCATCGGATGGATGGAAGACATAAGCAAGGGAGCCGGCAGCTATTGACTGATCCTAACCTCCATCATCAGAGAAACAAGGTTTTAAGTTTAGGTTTGGTAAATACAAAAGTCCATCAGTAGCAAAATTAAAAACAGCACCACTACCTTTTAAATCATGAGTGAGGACAAAAGAAAACAGAACATTAGACACAGCAAAGGGCAGAGAATAAAGGATCTCCCTGTGATAGACATGCAATGTGAAAAACATTTTGTTTTTCAAAATTGAGTCCTAAACTCGCAATAGTTTCAATTAAACAAGGGAAATGAGGTGTGTGGATGGGGTTCAAATGTGTATTAATGATGTGATATTGTTTGGGGGGGTGATAAATTGACTTGACTCTTGACCTTGACAGACAAAATACCTTTTAATATTCAACAAAATATGTACGGCTAGCCATCAAAAATCTAGGATGAAACACAGAACCACAGAAGAACAAAAAACGGGGTTAGAAGTGTAGGTAAGGGCTAGAGCACATGGCACAGCTTTGAAATGCTACAACAGACTAGGAAGAGGAGGGGGAAGAAGGAGGAAAGAGAGAAATAGCATCAAGTAACAAGAGGAAAGATGATAAAAGAAACCAGAAAGCACCTGTTCCAGTTAGCATTAACTGTCAACTCCACATAGCCTTCTATCATCAGGACAAGAAGTGTCTATCAGCCAGACAGTTGTGCCAAATGCCTTTAATCCTAACACTAGGGAGGCAGAGGCAGGTGGATCTCTGTGATTCTGAGGCCAGCCTGATCTACAGAGTGAATTTCAGGATAGCCAGGGCTACACAGAGAAACCTTGTCTTGAAAAAAAAAAACAAAACAAAACAATGTGTCAATCAAATGTGGTGATATATTATTTATGATTTATTAAAGCTTGCCTAAGGAATCAGAAAAGCAAAGCCAGCCTCAGCTACAGAGATCAGGCAGTGGTGATACACACCTTTAATCCCAGAAGCCAGATCAGGAGGTGGTGGTACACACCTTTAATTGTAGAACTCAGGGTTAAGAAGTAGATTGATGGATGTGAGTCCAAGGCCACCCAGAACTACACAAGAGTGATCCAGTCCTACAGAGAAACAGCTCACACAAAGATGATCTCAGCACCTGGGATCACACACCTTTAATCCCAGCACTAGAGGGGTATAGACAGGAGCAAGGTCTTCAGCAGTCAGTATGAGGCATTCATTCTCCAGCCACATTGACCATAGGAAGACACTGAAGTCTCAGGATTCTCCAGTCAGTCTGAGGTTTGGGAGAAGCTCATGGATCAGCCGTTTCAGCCTGAGGTAGAGTGAGAGCTAGTTACCAGCTGCTTTGTCTTTCTGATCTTCAGCATGAAGCTTGAACCCCCAATATCAGTCTCTGGGTCATTTATTTTTCATGTTACAATCAAGTAATTATTTTTATCAGGTTGGTCTGTGGGCGTGCCTGTGAGAGGTGTCTTCACTATTAATTGGTGTAGGAAGACCCAGCCTACTATAGGTGAATGGAGGTACTGCTCTCTGACAGGTGGTCCGGAGCTGTCCGAGAAGGCAGAATAAACCAAAGGAGCATTCTGCAGGGTTTCTGCTTCAGGTTGTTACATGAGTTCTGGTCTCAACTTCCTTCAACATTGGGCCACGACCTGGAAGTATAAGATGAAAATAAACACTGTCCTCCCAAGGTGACTTTTGGTCATGGAGTTTGTCATAGCCACAGAAGAGAAATTCGAATAGTGGTCAGTAGAGATATGAAGCAAGGCAGTAGGAAAAAGTCCAAGCACATCAGTAATCACAATAAAACGTCATTATTTGCAAATGAATCGTTGGCTCTCCTAAGAAAAGGAGATAATCAACTGTAAAACTATTAAAATCATGACAAATGGTGCCAGGAATAAGATCAACTTCCTAAAATCAATAGCTTTTCTGTTTGTCTGCAATAATCAGTTTACAACTACGACATCAAAATACCTCTGCATAAACTTAAAACAGTAAGTGCGCGATAAGGACGTGACAAACTACCCAATAGAAAAATAAGCAAGGATTATGAATCATCAGCTCACAGGAGAAGAGAAACAACCAATAAACATAAAAACGTGTTCAACCTTGCTTGTAATCAGGGGTGTGGAAACTGAAATGATATTAATATCAACAGTGAAAAAATGATTCTTAATATTTAGTGATGGTGACAGAGTGAGGAGCAGGGAATTTATTCTCAAGGGAATAAAATTCAGGAAAGCGTTTTTTTTTTTTTTTTTTTTTCTTTTTCTTTTTTTTGGAAGGCAATTTGGAGATGTTTTACATTCAAATGCATCTGTTTTTTGACCCAACCATTCTGCTTTCAAGAATCTATTCTACAGAAATATCTTGTACCCATGCCAAGGCATTCTCTGCAGAATTATTTATAATAATAAAAAAGGAAGGAAACAAATATCCCAAAGTGTAGGAACAATCAATTAAATTACAGCACATCCATATGTAGAATGCTGAGGAGCTGCCTGTGTCTCTGCTCGGGTGTATTTACTCTTTCCCCTTGAAGCTGCCCTCCTCCACTCAGGAAGGGCAAGGCTGGTGCTATCCATTATTTATGGCACTCATTGTTGGGTAGGTAGGTGTCCCTTGTCCTAAGAGAAGGGTGAAAAGGAAGTATTGTGACTTCATAAAAGCAAAGACTCTTACATATGTCTTTGATGAAGAGGCTTGGCCTTTGCGCAGAAGGTGAACTGATTTACAAAGAAGCCCAAGGTCTGTCGGGAGGAAAGGGATGGTAATCTCAACCCTACTTTCTTGATAGTTGAAGTTCTGGGACTCCTGATCCAGACATAGAGCTGCTGGCAGGAAACACACTATGGTTTCCAGTGAACAGGGTGCCAGGGAGGAAAGAAGAGCCTGGGTCATCGAGAAAAACCGAGTCTTCTCTCAGGAGGTACTGTGTTTGGAGAATGGTAGCTGATTCCACTATGAAAGAAACAGGCAAGCTGGGCGGCGGTGGCTCATGCCTTTAATCCCAGCACTTGGGAAACAGAGGCAGATGGATCTCTGTCAGTTCAAGGCCAGCCTGGTATACATAACTAGTTCCAGGACAAGCTCCAAAGCAATACAGAGAAACCCTGTCTCGAAAAACCAAAAAAAAAAAAAAAAAAAAAAAAAAAAAAAAGGCTAGGGGTTGGAGAGAGGCTCAGAATGTGTTTTGTTCTTTGTTCTTTCAAAGGACTTGGGTTCAGTTCCCAGCACCCATGTCAGGCAGCCAGCCCATCACTGCTTGTAACTCAAACTCCAGGGGATTCAACATCTGGTACCCACAAACATGGCACCCACTCACACAGACACACATACACACGATTAAAAATAAAATCTTAAGAAAGAAAGATAGAAAGAAGGAAGGAAGAGGAAGGAAAGAAGAAAGGGAGAGACCTTGGGCAGGAGAGATGATTCAGTGGTTAGGAGTGCTTGCAGCTCTTTCAGAAGACCTGGCTCTTTCAGAGGATGGCTGGCAATTGCCCATAACTCCAGCTCCAGGGAACCTGAAGCCCTCTTAGAGCTTCAGGTATGAATGTGATGTATATACATATATACAGGTATAACATTCACATACATAAAAATAAATGATGTCTCAGTGTTTTGGTGGTCAGCTAATCTTTGACAAAGAGTAGAATTTCTAGGTTCTAGTTATTTGAGGGAACTTCTAAGCGTTAGCTGACCATTGAAATAACTGAATAGAGACATCATGATGATGAATTCAGATTTTAGACAATTAGTCCAGAAAAACCACTAAATAATTGACTGGTAAACAGCATTAACTCTAACAGCAGCAAGAGGGAAGTAATCTAATTTCTAGGTTACCACATTATAGTATAAAAAAGCCCATTTTTCACCCCAAAATTATGAGAGAAGCAAAGAAATGAGAAAGTATTTATCAAAATAAAGGAATAAATAAAATTTGTCTCTGAGATGGTGGGTTTCCAAGGCAAAGACCTTAAATTGTTGATTTAAAGTATTATTCAAAGAAGCCACATCTAGAAACTAAAGGAAAATGTGAACTGTTGTATTACCATTTGTAGGACATCAATAAAGAAGTAGACATTTTTGTAAAATGCCACTAAATTCTCAACTGAAAAATATAACAATTAGAATAAAAACTCACTAGAGGACACAAACAAGAAACTTGGCAGAAGAAATAGCTAGGGATGCTGACGACAGTTTCAAACTCAAACAGAAAAAACTGACAATTAGACGGGAAATTAGTAAAGAAATAGATTAAACAATGCTATAAACAAATGACCTAGTAGATGTCTATCGAATACTCCACGCAACACAACACATTTTTTTTTGAGTGTATGTGGATGCAGGCTATGAGAAGCCATAAAACAAATCTTAATAAGTTTGCAAGGATTGAGCTCACATCATGGATGTTCTGACCACAGAGATGGATTTAGAAATCACAAAGAGAAGGGATATGGGTGCTCACATACATGGAGTGTGAAGGACACACTTATAGCTAACCAAGGGACCAAAGAAGAAATCAAAGGGAAGCTGTAAATTGCTTTATGGGAAAACAACACTAACAACAACAATTTCAGGATTAGAAGAAAAACAGTCCTGGCTAGAGATGGGCTGCTCTTGCAGAGGACCCATCCATATATAAAAACAAACAAATCTTTAAAATACAAGCCTTGCCTGGTATTGGTGGTACACTCCCTTAATCCCAGCACTTGGGAGGCAGAAGCAAGTGGATCTCTTTGAGTTTCAGGCCAACCTGGTCTATAGAGCTAGTTCCCAGACAGGCTCCAAAGCAATACAGAGAATCCCTGTCTCGAAAATACAAACAAATAAAACAAAAAGCAAAACTTTATATTTGCAATAGCATCAAAGCGAATAAAATTAATATAAATGTTTTGTTTTTTCAAGACAGGGTTTTTCTGTGTAGCCCTGGCTGTCCTGGAACTATCTCTGTAGACCAGCTGGCCTTGAACTCAGAGATCTACCAGCCTCTGCCTACCAAGTGCTGGAATTTAAGGTGTGTCCCACCACCACCTGGAAAATTCTCATAAATGTAGTAAAAGATACATGTGATGTCTATGTTGACAAAATTTTGTTGAGAGAAAGATGTCTAAATCTTTGGGAAGATATCCTGCTTCTATAGTTGGAAATACCCAAAATTAAGATTACCCTGGTCTCTAAATTTAATATATGCAATCCCTACCAAAATTCTAACCATCTCTTCTGCAGAAATTGACAAGATTATCCTAAATTTTACATGGAAATGAAGTGGATCCCAGTAGTCAACCATCTTGGAGAAGAACCAAGTTCCTAGTTACTGATTTCAGAATACTCAGCAAAAGTCCTGTGGACTTATCCTGAGATAAGCTGCTTTGCCACACCCATGTACACATGTTCTCAGCATCCTGGTAGTTAGCCTTGCCTCAGGTCCAAAGCAATGGAGCCAGCAACTGTAAACAGAAACAACAGTGACTGACAGCTTTCCTTTGCATATTTAACTTCTCTCCATCCACCCTCCTCTCTCCCT
This sequence comes from Phodopus roborovskii, assembly GCF_943737965.1. Taxonomy (NCBI): domain Eukaryota; kingdom Metazoa; phylum Chordata; class Mammalia; order Rodentia; family Cricetidae; genus Phodopus; species Phodopus roborovskii. The sequence continues at coordinate 8,562,662 of NW_026126448.1, forward strand.
CCCTCCTTCCCTCCCTTCCACTCTTCATCTCTCTCTCTCCTTCCTTACCTCCCTTCCTCTTTCTTCTTTGTTGTACCAGCAATTAAAACCAGGGTCTCATGTATGCTGGCCAAGTACTCTACCACTGATCTAGGACCCCAACTCTCTTTCATTGACTTTCAAGATTGTTTTGCTATAAAGTGGCAAAGATCTCTAAGAAGCCATAAGCCAAGGCCTCTGGGAATACTGGTCCTTTATTCCAGTGTGTTAATGGCAGTGGGGATGCTCTTTTTCCTGTTACTGTAAGAAGAGCCAGCAGGCAGACAGACAGAGCCAATGGTCCTCTCCTCTCACTTTCCTGTAGAAAACTGCGTCCCTTGAGTCTGGAGTGGCCCGAGAAGAGAATTCTCAGGAATGGTTCAGACTTGACTATAACTCGGCCTCTTCTCCCTTAGGCTGTGAGGATCCTGAAGGATTTGGGTGGGGGTGGTGCCAGGATTCAGCCCTCTTGACTGACAGAGGTCATCGAGGCAGTGTCCTTTAGGCTGTGTAGTCAGATGCCCTCATCAAACCTCAGGTAGAGCTTTGCCAACTGTCTCTACAGGGGAGCTCTTCCTCTCTCTGGGTCCTGGCTGCCTTCCCTGTGTGGTATGGGAAGTTGTGTGAATCAAGCTGTAGGACATTCAAGCTATTGCAATATTGAAGATTTATAGAGGTATGTGAAATAGTGAGGCACATCCCTTGCCATAAAAAACAAAGAGTTAGGGCAAGCCACATGGCTCAGCTAGCAAAGGTGCTCTGAAGCCCATTGACCAAAGTTAGGATGTCTGGACAACTTGTGATGGAACAGTTCCCCAAAACTGTCCTCTGACCTCCACATACATGCCACTGCACATGCCTGTGGGGACTCTCCCCCCCCCTCTCTCTCTCTCACACACACACACAAATAAAATAAAAACAAAGACAAAGACAAAGGAACTCATCTGGAGCCATGTAGACCCTGCCTTTCCTTGACCACATCTACAGCTCTATGGACGGGAAGCAGCATAAGGGTGGCTCATAAGGGTGGCTGTGTGGCCCTCCTGTCTTGGGTCACCTTGTTCCTACCACTGGACCTACAGGACGGAAGCTCTTTTGGGCTATCACACAAGTTTATCTTTGCTCTGCTTCTGGAGCAGCTTGTCAGGCTTTACACCTTCAGGGAGAAGCTTTCCCAGGATTCTAGTAGCCTTTAGGCCAAGAAGCAAGCAATCTTGTGGTAAAAAAAAAACAATCTTGGGCTAAGCTGGATCTTGGGCTGAGAGCTGTTATACTGGAAATGTTAGCTCTGATCTGTATACGTGACATGCGAGCATTTCCATGTCCTGTTTCTTGGCCCAAGGGTTTTGTTGTGGTTAATACTGTGGTCTGTCTATTTTATGCTTCATCTTCTCGGAAACAGTAAAATGTTTAGCTGTCACACATTCCTGGCTCTCGCTTTGCCTTGGGCCAGCTGTGTCACTTCGAGCAACACAATGGAATCATGGGACTTTAGACCAGAGAGAGCTGATCCGACCCCTTCACTGAAGGGAAATGAGGCAGTGAATGAGGTGAGGAAAAGAGAGATTGAACCACACAAATGTCAAGATGGCCCTTTCCAAGGTCATCTGTGTTCATCTCTACAGAGTCTGCCTTTCCAGTGTGTAAATCAAGCCTTAGAGGAGAGGCCACTGGTTCTTCCACACAGCTCTTTCTCTACATGTAAGTCAACTGTGGTATTTAACTCTTTGTAAGATTTCCCCTGGGCAAGCATTGTTATTGAGCTATGTCATTAGCATAGATATACATACTTGTGCCCTTTCACAGTGTCAGAATTTGTTAAATAGTTGTATAACAAGTTGTGTTTAAAAAAACAAAACAAAACAAAAAATATACTGGAAAGCTATAGTAATTGGCACAGTATGGCACCAGTGCAAAGGTAGTCAGATAAATGACAGAATAAAATGGAGGGCCTCTGGTCAATTGATTTTTAAGCAAAGATGTAAAGACTAGTAAGGGGAAGAATAGTCTTTTTGACAATGGTTCCTGCAAAGAGCTGAATTGAGACCTCCCATTGCACACCTTGAACAAAAATCAACTCAAAATGGCCCAAAGACTTTAATGTAAGAATTAAAACTATAGAACACTTAGAAAAAAAGTAAGGAGCGGGCTGGAGAAATGGCTCAGCAGTTAAGGACACTGGCTGATCTTCGAGAGGTCCTGAGTTCAATTCCCAGCAACTACATGATGGCTCACAACCATCTGTAATGAGATCTGGTGCCCTCTTCTGGCCTACAGGCATACATGGAGACAGATCATTGTATACATAATAAATACATTTCTTTAAAAGAAGAAGAAGAAAGTAAGGAACTGAGTCTTTATGACCTTGGATTAAACCAGAGCTTATTAGATATAATATCTAAAGCAAAAGAAACCACCAAATTATAAGATTTGGGCTGGGGAGATGGCTATTGGGTAAAGCGTTTGCCATGCAAACACGAAGACCTGAGTTGGAGCCCCCAGAACCTATGCAGAAGGCGTAGCATAGCACTTGTAATCCAGTGCTGATGGGTTTCAGGGTAGTGGCAAAGACAGGCAGATCCAACAGGCTTGCTGGCCAGCGATCTAGCTGGATGATAAACCCAGGTCAGTGAGAGACTTTCAGTGAGAGACTGCCTCAAAAAAAATATGGTAGAGGGGCTAGAGAGATGGCTCAGTGGTTAGAACACTGGCTGCTATTCCAGACCACCTGGGTTTGGTTCCCAGCACCCATATGGTGGATGACTCACAAATGCTTGTTAAGTCCAGTCCCAGAGGTCTCATGACCTGTTCTGGGCTCCTTGGCCATTTCATGAATATGGTGCACTAACGTACATGCAGGCAAAACACCCATGCACATAAAATAAAAATAAAGGAAATAAAAAGTTGGATGTGTGCATGCGAGCAACTCTAAAGCTGTAGGGGGTGAAGACAGGAGGTCCTCAGTAACTTGTGGGCTGCCAGCCTAGCTCCAGGTTCACCAGAAGTCCCATCTCCAGGGAATAAGTGATAGAGCAGACACCCATGTATGCATCCCATCCCATGCAACACACCTGCCCCTCTGACACAATAAAAGCAGCTGTGGAGGAGCTGTTGTTGCATTGTGCAATGCTGATGATGAAGGGAAAATGATGTAGCTGCTACAAAACAACAAAAGTTTCGCGCATGGTGGAAAGCTGGTTGAAAATGACTCTTAAGGGCTGTGGCTTCAAGATGGTGGGTGCCCTGGAGGTACACAAAGACAGCTGTTTCGTTCTTAACTAAATACTGCAAATAACTGGACTTCGCACTTTAGAGAAGGTAAATTTTATAGTCTGTGAACTAGTAAGAACAAACAAATTAACCTGGACAGATATGACTGTAGTCTCAGGATTTAGAAGACAGAGGCAGAGGATCAGGAGTCTAAGGTTATCTTTGACCACATAGCTTCAGGCCAGCCCGGGCTACAGGACACCTGTCTCAAAAGCCTAACAAAATAGGGGCTGGCGAGTTGTTTTTATCAGTTAAGAGCACTGGCTGCTCTTCCAAAGGTCCAGAATTTGATTCTCAGCACCCATATGATAGCTCACACCCATTTTAACTCCAGTTCCTGGGCATCGGATACCCTAATCCTGGCTCCCATGGACACTCAGCATGCAAATGGCATACAGACATAGATGCAGGCAACCCTCACCCCCCACCAAAAAAAAAAAAAAAAAAAAAAAAAAACCAGATGGGTAGCAGTTACCAGAGCCATGGAAGAGGGTATGGGAAGGTGTGGTGACATTTTGTTTATGATCTAACAAATAAAGCTTCTCTGAAGATCAGAGTGCAAAGCTAGCCACAGTAGTTAGCCATAAAGGCCAGGCAGTGGTGGCACATACTTTTAATCCCAGCAGCCACACTAGTTAGCTGTAGGAGCTGGGCAGTGCTGGTACAGACCTTTAATCTCAGCACTAGAGAGGAATGTGAGGTGGGTGGAGACAGGAGGTCAGTGTCTACAGTCACACCGAGGGCAGGATCCCCCCTTCTGGTCTGAGCCTTGGTAGAGTTAAGAACTCTCTAGAGGCTTGGCTACTTTGTTTCTCTGATCTTTCAGCCCCCCACTCCCACTATGTGTCTCTGGGTTTTTACTATTCGTGCTAAGGAGGGGCATGGAGAGAACGTTGGTTAATGAGCACAGGGACACAGGTGAATAAGAAGAAAAATACCCTAAAGCACATTAGAATCAGTATGATGGACAAATGGTTAGATTTCAAGTGTTCTTAACAAATAAATGATAAGTCCTTGAGGAAATAGATACTCAAACACCCTGCTCTGATCATTGTACGTTGAAAGCATGTATTCAAATGTTAAGTGAACTTCACAAATATGTCCAATTGCTATGATTCTATTAGAATTTAGTATGAAAATTAAGTATATGAGATGCATTCAAATAAAAGATTATGGGACATATAAATACTCATCTGAACCAAAGCAGGGAGGGCAGAAGGAAGAAAAAACAGACATAATTGTTCACCAACTACGTGTGTGCTAGGGTCAAGAGGTGACAACCATGTAGCTGAACTCCCACAGAAAAGGAGAAACAAAATGGGACAGAAGATATCTGAATCCTATTTAAAGAAGTTTTGCCTGGAAAATGTTCCGAATTTGATTTTAATTTTATACCAACCCCAGATCCATTTGCCTCAGAAAATTTCAAGCTGGATAAATACAAAGATAATCATATCTGTGTACAAGAAAGTCAAACTGGGGAGCAAGACGGTGGTGGCACACGCCTTTAATTCTAGTACTCAGGAGGCAGAGACAGACTGATCTCTGTGAGTTCGAGGCTAGCCTGGTCTACACAGTGACTTCCAGACAGAAGACAGTCAGAGCTACATACAAAGTGAGACCCTGTCTCAAAAACAAGCAAGCAAGCAAGCAAGCAAACAAAAAACGGTTGACCTTCCCAAGCAAAGAAACATGGTAAAGGGAGTTGGAGAAAAAGGCACACTCTCTCATCAGAAACCATAGGATCCAGAAGATAACGCAATGCCAGGGGATTCAAACCCATGTCCTCACACTTGTATGGAAGGCACTTTGCCCACTGTGCCATCTCCTCAGCACCAGCCCCAGCTTTCATATGACACCGAGGCAGGTAAGAATGATCAGCTCTAGCACAGGGCTTCAAATATGCTGGACAAGTCCTGTATCAACCCTGAGCTATACCTTCAGCCTTAGATTAAACAAAAACAAAAAAATTAGGAACTGGAGAGATGGCTCAGTGGTTAAAAGCACTGGCTGCTCTTCCAGAGGACCCAGGTTTAATTCCAGCACCCACATGACAGCTCATCCGTATCTTAACTCCAGTTCCAGGGGATCCAACACCATCTTCTGGCCTTCACAGACAATGCATGTATGTGATGCACAGATACACATGCAAGTATCCATACACATACAGCAAAACTAAATAAAAATGAAAAAGAACTGCCTGTTAAAAGTAAATAAATTAATTTTCAGTTAAAAAAATTATTTTATGTGTGTGGGTATGTTGCCTGTGTGCTTGTGTGTGCCTGTTGCCCAAGGAGACCAGAAGAGGGCATCTATATTATTATTATTAGTATTAGTAGTATGAGACAAGATCTCTTTATTCCATAGCCCTGGGTATCTGCTGTCCTGGAAGTTGCTATGTAGTCCAGGCTGACCTTGAATTTACAGAGATCTGTCTGCCACTGCTTCCCAAATTTTTCTCATTTTTAAGGGATGTAAAAGAGGAGAAGGGAAGGGGGAGGGGAAGTGAGAGTAACTAACTATGCCTGGCCTAAGAAGCCTGAAATATTTACTAATGCCCTTCCTTGAAGCCAGGCTGGGGTGCTGGATGTCAGCCATGGTCACTGCTAGCTGCACGGGTGGGGAGTGTCTAGGATAGAGCATGCGCAAAATTTCTTGTGTGGTAGAAGTATTTAAAAATTAAAAATAAAATTGAGGGGATGGAAAGATGGCTCAGAGGTTAAGAGCACTGACTGCTTTCCCAGAGGTCCTGAGTTCAATTCCCAGCACCCACATGGTGGCTCACAACCATCTGTAATGAGATCTGGTGCCCTCTTCTGGCCTGCACAGGCAGAACACTGTATACATGATAAATACATCTTATTAAAAAAATAAATGAGACAGGGTTTGACTCTGTAGCCCTGGAGATCCATATGTATCAGGATGGCATTGAACTTACAGAGATCTAGCAGCTTCTGCAACCTGGTGCTGTGATCAAAGGCATGTGACACTACACGCAGCTTAATGTATTATGACAATTAGTAGAACGTATGTTTTTGTTAAAACTCATTAAAGTTTAAATATTCTATTGTCTACAAATTTTACTGTAAAAGAAGAACTGGAAAGTCTTTTCCCTGAAGAGTTTAATTCATTGATTAAAGTTAAAAAAATACCTTTAAAAATATGTTTAACTTTTCCCCATAGCTTTCCTTCTGGTTGAGACTGATCGGTTGGGTAAGGAGTTTACTTCTCGGGGTCTTCTTTGGTATTTTTAGCTTGATTGAGAGCTAATCAAATAAAAACCAGAATTTATAGGGCTTTGGAAATTATTGTTTCCCTGATCGTGCTTTCCAAGTAACAATTTAACATGATTGAAAATATAAATTTATGTTAGGAAAATCACAACAGATGTTTCTTTTCAGTGTTTGTCTATCTGTATCTGAATGGGGCTGAGCAGTATATAATTCACTCTATACTAACATTTTTGAAAAACTCATGGTGAATTGCTTTTGCAACAAGCTTTTTTTTCCTTCAATGTGAATTTTCTTGATAAATAGTTGACTTGGTTCTTGAATTGTTCCTATGCTCTGGGCCTGTATGACTTTAGGTTTTAAGAGTCCAAAGTTGTGCAAGGCTGGGGACGTGTAAAGTGATTGTTGTGCATGTCTGAGGACCTGAGCTGAGATCCCCATAAAAAGCTGGGAGTGGTGGCGTGTGCCTGTAGTCCTAGAGCTGGGGAGGCTGAGAAAGGAGGGTCCCTGGAGATGGTTGTCTTGCAGGTCCCATTGAATCAGTGGACTCCAAGTTCAATGAGATTGCCTCAAAAAATAAAGTGGTCAGGTGGGCAGTGATAGAGAAGACACCTCTCTAACACACATACACACACATACACCACAGGAACCCAAAGCTATGCATTCTATCTTCTCCCAAAGTTTAATGCAAAATGCTCTTGTCTGTGTTTGCCCGTGTGTAGATCAGGAGACACCTTGTTCCCTACTGCCTCTGATCAAATGGGATCGCTAGGAAAGGAACTTCGCTGTACAGATTTTGAGTGCTTATTAATTTAGTTATAAAACAATATAGAAAAGTAAAGAACCAAGAGCTACCAAACTAGCCAGAAATATTATTTTAGGGATATTTAATCTCCATACAAATTTTATTATTCTTTTTGATATCCAGCTGACCATAAGGGCGAAAAAACACAGAGGGATGTACTGACTGGTTTTTGTGTGTCAACTTGACACAAGCTAGAGTCATCAGAGAGGAAGGAGCCTCGGGTGAGGAAATGCCTCCATGGGATGCAGCTATAAGGTATTTTCTCAATGACTGATCAATGGGGAGGGTCCAGATCAATGGGTGGTGCCACTCCTGGGCTAGTGATCCTGGGTTCTGTAAAAAAACAAAAAACAAAAAACAAAAAAAACCATGGGAAGCAAGGCAGTAGGCAGCTTCACTCAATGGCCTCTGCATCAGCTCCTGCCCCCAGGATCCTGCCCTGTTTGGGTGCCTATCCTGACTCCTTCAATGATGGATTACAATGTGGAAATGTAAGCCAAATAAACCCTTTCCCTTCCAACTTGATTTTTGATCACAGTGTTTCGTTGCAGCAACAGAAACCCTGACTAAGACACGAAAATATTTTAAAAGCTGACTTAAAGTATCACTTCTGAAGAAAAAGGAAGGGATAAAAATAGTAATAGGACTCTGAGGCCTCTGCCTCACACATGAAAGACAAATTCTAGGGACTGGGGAGAGACCTCCTTGGTTAAGAGCTGGTGCTGCTCTTATAGAGGACCTGAATTCATCCCTACTGTGAATATTGGGTGGCTTGCAGCGGCCTGTAACTCTAGCTCCGGGGAAATCTGACCCTTTTGGGTTTCTCAGGTACCTGCTCTCAAGTGCACATGCCTCCCCACAAGTACTTAGTAATCTAAATAATTAGTAAGTGTTGTGGTTTGAATGAAAATGGCCCCCATAGGCTCATAGGGAGTGGCGCTATTAGGAGGTTTGGATTTGTTGGGATAGGTCTGGTCTTATATGAGGAAGTGTGTCTCTGGGGGCAGGCTTTGACATTTCAGATGTTCAAACCAGGCCCACTGTCATTCACTCTTCCTGGTACTTGCTGATCCAGATGTAGAGCTCTTGGCTTTTTCTCCAGCACTGAGTCTGCCTCTGTGCTACCATGCTTCCCGCCATGATGACAATGAACTAAACCTCTGAACTGTAAGTCAGCCCCAATTAAATGTTTTCCTTTATTTTAGACACAGAGCAAAGGATCACCCAGCCTACAATTCACACCGCCAGAGAAACTAGGATACAAGGAGGAACCTAAGATTCATACAAGGTCCCTCAGAGAAGGGAAGAGGGACAAGATCTCCTGAGTATATTGGGGGGGGGCAGTGAGTGGAGAGGGAGCTAGGAGAAAGAGAAGGAGAGGGGAGGAGAACATGTAGATCTAGGAAGATTGAGTCGGGAAATGAAAAGAGATACCATAATAGAAGGAGCCCTTATAGGTTTGAAGAGAAAACTGAATCTAGAGAAATGTCCAGAGACCTACAAGACTGACCCCAACTAACGGTGGAGAGGCTACCTTAAATGCCCTTCCCTGATAATGAGATTGATAACTAACTTATATGCCATCCTAGAACCTTCATATCGTAGTTCTTGGAAACAGAAGCAGACACCCACAGCTAAATTCTGAGCTGAACTCCTGGAATCCAGTTGCAGAGAGGAAGGAGTGATAAGAAAAGGGGTCAGGACCAGGCTACAGAAACCCATAGAGACAGCTGACCTGAACAAGGGGGAGCTCATGGACCCCCAGACTGATAGCTGGGAAACCAGCATTGGACTGACTCAGACCCCCCGAACGTGGGTCTCTGTTAGAAGGCCTGGGAAGCTTATGGGACCTCTGACAGTGGAACCAGGATATATCCCTGGAGCACGAAAGGACTTTGGGAGCATATTCCTCCATGGAGGGATGGATACGCCCTTAGCCTTGAGGCAAGAGGGAGGGAGGGCCTAGACCCTACTCCATATGACTTGACAGATTTTGATGATCCCTCCTGGAAGGCCTCACCTTTCCTGTGGAGTGGGTAGGGAATGGGATGGGAGATGGGCAGCGGGAGGGCATGGGAGGGTGGAGGGAGAGGGAACTGGGATCCATATGTAAAAGAAAAAAATGTTTTCCTTTATAAAATTGCCATAGCTATTCTGCCTCTTCACAGCAATAGAAACCCTAACTATGACAGTAATAAAAACATTCCAGGGTAGCAACATGGCTCAATGAGTAAAAGTGCTTATCTGATGACCTGAGGTCCCCTCACCTAATCTGTGTAAAGCACGTGGATGTGGGGGCACACAGCGGTAATCCCAGCCCTCAATGGATGAGATGGGAGGAGGAGGCAGGAGAATAGAAAGCTTGCTAGCCCACTGCCCTTAAGTACACAGGATGGCAGAAACAGCAAGAGAGACTCTGCTTCAAAAAACAAAACAACAGGGCTGGAGAGATGGCTCAGTACTTTATAGAGTTCTTGTTGCTATTGCAGAGGATGGGGACTTGATTCCCAGTGCCCACATGGTGTTTCACACCCATCTGTTACTCTAGTTCCAGGAGATTCAATGTCCTCTTCTGGCCTCTGGTACCAGACATGCAGACAAAACACTTATACATATAACATTTAAAAATCTAAAAACAAAACAAAACAAACAACACTCTCCCCCAAAAAACAAAAAACAAAACCCCAAACAAACAAAAATATCAAAACAACAGAAAACAAGGTGGATGTAGAAAACTTCTCCTGAAAGTTGTCCTTTGATCCCCATATGTACCTGGTGACAGCAATGCATTAAGACAGACAGACAGACACACACACATACACACACACACACACACACACACACACACACACACACACACACACACACTCATAAAACAAATCCCAAGTAGGTTAAAGCAACAGCAACAACACATGAATATAGTTAGCTCTCCCAAACTGCATGTATGGTTTCATGCATCCTGGGATTACAATACTTAGGAAGGAGGTATGTCTGCTTCCACATCTTTTTGTCTTTGCTCTCTGAATAGTATTTTATAAGAACTATTCACATAGCACCTACATTGTAATAGGGATTATAAGTAATTTGGAGACGAATTAAAGTCTGTATAGGTTATATGCAAATATTATGCCATTTATATAAGGGGTTTGAGCATCCGTGGATTTTGGCACCCTTAGGTGGTCTCGGAGCCAATCCCTCACGAAGCTGACTGTAGTCTATTTCCAGCGATAGCTGTCTGTAGAACCTCTCCCAGTATAGAGTACTTAAAATGCTGGATGAAATACAAAAAGCATCTTTCTTTTTAAAGGCATGGCAATGTTGTCAGGAAAGGAAGGGAAATTATCAGAAACAAGGAGAGAGTTCTATACCAGGAAAATTCCAGCTGGAGCTGGTGTTGCCAAGTGACACCTGCCAGTCCCTGTGGCCAAGCAAAATGCAGAGAACAGAGTTGAAATTTGAGTCCTAACAGGGTAGGGAGGTTGGGTTGGAACCCATTCAAGAAGTTGGCTGAGGATAAACTAGAGAAGGGAGGGGGCTAGAGAAGTCCCAACAGCAGAAAAGGCAGAGAAGATCCTGTCTCCCAGCCACAGGCCTGCACTCACTTGCAAATGATGTCGTCTCACTGCGCTTTTGTAATGTCTTAAGCCTAAAATTTAACATGATTCTGAGTTTGTAGTGCCCCCAATTGCCAGCAGAATAAACAGATTTTCTACAGAAGAACATCTATTTCATAGAGACCTCAGTTCCCACTGACAACCTTCCAAAGGATATGAGTTCATGCACACTTAAAAAATATCTGTTTTTTTTTAAAAGCGGTCAGCATAAGCGATGCCTTTTTAAAGCAATTTTTATTCAGTTAAGTTTTTGAATATCATTTTTGACATTTTACACACATATGCAACGAGCTATGGTTTGCCCTGACCCTCTCTCATCACCACCCCCTCTCCTACTGACCCCATTCTTCCTAACTAGTCCCTTTCTACACACACATCTTTTCTTTTCCTTTTGGACCCACTATGTTTAATTAGAGTTGCTCATATGAGTATAGGGTTATTTACTGGAGTGTGGAGCAGCTTAACAACGGCTACAGCACTGAAGAAAATGGCCTCCCTTACCCTGGCAACGGAGGGGTGGGGCCTCATAACACCTCCTGCCACCCCCATCTATGAAGGAATGTTAATGCCTGAGTTTTGTGCAGGTCTTGTACAGGTTGGTAACCATAGTTACAAGATGTACATTTATTTATGTGTGTGTGAGTGTGTGTGTGTGTATAGCAGAACAGGCCATGTTTAGGCACATCAAACTGATGAAAGAAAAAATAATCTCTTCCAGGGGCTGAAAGATGGATCAGTGGTTAGGAGCACTTGCTACTCTTCTAGAGGCAAAGGACTGGGGTTCAGTTCCCAGAACCCAGATCAGTCCAATTGCATCTGCTTGTGACTCTAGCACCTGTCCTCTTGTGAACACTGTAGGCACTGGCCCATATGTGGTGCACACACACCACAAACACACACATACATACACACACACAGAGACAACATACACATAAATTTTAAAAATAAAATCTTAAAAAGGAGAGAAAGGTGTCCTCCTAATGGCTGAAGAAGGGAAGGGGTATGTGATTGTCACATGGCAATATGGAGGCTCATGTCTGCTTCTTCAACAGAAACCATGGATGGCAGAGACAACAGAAAGCTGCCAACTCAAAAATCTAAATCCAGTGTAACTACACTTGAGAAGCTAAAGTAAAATAGAGGCGTTTCCCAGCGAACAAAAGCTTAGTGAACTTGTCATTATGAGCTCTCCCACTGAACGATTAGGGGAAGTTTCGATCTGGGCATGGTGGTACATGTCTGCCCTCCCATGTTACTCAGGGACTTGAGGCAGGAGGATTGCTTGAGCTCAGAAATTCAAGGCCTGTTTAGGCAACATACTGAAACATATAGTGAGAAGAGAAGGAAGTGGATGGGATGGGGGAAACAGAGAGAGGTACAGTGGCAGAGAGAGATAGACACACAGAGAAACCAAGGAGAGACAGAGAGGGAGAGGAAGAAAGAAGGGAGGCTTAAGGCAAAGTAAGAGAATTCCAGACTAAAGCATAATGACGCAGGAGAAAATGTAAAGAACTAGGTAGGATGAGGAGAAATGCATACAGATATCTATCCTTACACTTATCATATATATGTATGTATGTATATTTATACATATTCATATATATGTTTATGCACTTATTTAGCACGTGTTTGTGTTTAAATACAGCAAGCGGGGACTGAGGATATAGTTTGGTTGACAGAGTACTCACCTGGTATGTATCAGGCCTTGAGTCTGATTCCCAGTAGGGCCTAAACTGGTTGTCATGGTGCATGACTATAATCCCAGGACTCAGGAGGTAGGGGTGGGGGAATCAGAAGTTCAAGATCAACTTGGGGTACTTAAGAACCTGTCTCAAAAAATCAAAGCAACAAGGACCAAGATGGATATGGTGATGGCCACCTGTAACCCCAGCACACAGGAAGCAGAGGCAGGAGGATCACAAGCTTGGCCTACATAGGGAGTTCCAGGCCAGCCAGGGCTGGATCACAGGTAAAATCTAAATCAGGGCTGGCAAAGCCACTCAGTCAGCAAATGTGTTGGCGACCTGAGTTCAACACTCGAGACAAGGAAGCAGAGAACTGATCTCACAAAGTTGTCTCCTGACCTCCACACGTACACCTTCACCCCTATAGTAATATCCAAAAAAGGGGAAAACTCCAAATAAATCAGCAAATAGTGCTTTATGGGATTTAGAATAAACGTGGACATTAAATAGACGACAAGAATTGTACAGAGAGCAGTAGGCAGGGAATGGAACTAAACGACTATCAAGCACTTTCATTGTTTGAAACGTAATGAAAATGCTAATCTAAGCTAGTACGTCCAGCAGTCATATATTTTTTAAAATATCATTTTAATTGCAGAATAGTATTAGAATTGCAAAATAGCTGAGGGGACAGCATGAAGAGCTCCCACAGGTCCCACAGTGAGTTTTCCTCCATCAACATCTTGTGTTTTACTGCACTTCTGTCGTGATTAATGTATCAACAGTGACTCTTTTTCTTTTGAGACAGGATCTTACTATGTAGTTCTGGCTGTCCTGGAATTTTCACTTGTAGACCAGGCTGGCCTTGAACTGATAAAGATCCACCTGCCTCTGCCCACTGAGTGCTGGGATTAAAGGTGTGCACCACCACCTGGTTTATTTTTATTTATTTGTATATGCGTGAGTATATGTACACAAGTACCTATACCGTGGAGGTCAGAGGCATTAGATCCCCTGAAGCATCAGGGAACATAGATGTTAGGAGTTGAACCTGGGTCCTCTGTACCATCAGCAAGTGTTCTTAGCCATTGATCTATCTCTTTAGCCCCCTTCCTTTCATTTGTTTGTATGGCAAGGCATTATTATGTTTCCCAGTCTGGTCATGTCACTGAAAATGGCTTTCAATTCCTGATCTTCCTGCCTCCACCTCCCTAGTGTTGTGGTTGCACTGATAAACTGTTAACTAAAGATTATGTTTTATAATTGTTTAATTCTTACCTAACATCTTTTCCTTAGAGGATCTGACTTAAGATACTCTAGTACATTTATTTGTGTCTCCTTAGGCCTCTCTTGGCTATAGCAGCTTTTTAAGATTTCCTCAGTTAAAAAAATTATTTACTTAACTCCATTTTATTTGTATTGGTGTGAAGTTGTCAGAGCCCCTGAAACCAGAGTTACGGACAGTTGTGAGCTACTATATGGGTGCTGGGGATTGAATCCAGGAAGAGCAGCCAGTGCTGCTCTGAGCCATTTGTCCAGCCCAGCTTTCTTCAGTTTTACATCCTTAGAAGCCCAAGGAGCAATGGTGGTGTTGTTTTGTAGGCTGTCCCTCAGTCCAGATTTGTCTGATATTTTTGTCAAGACTAGATTGGAATCATATGGATTTTCCCCTGCATGCACACAGATGATCTATGTCTGAGGGGAAGATAGAGTGTTAAAGATCTAGTTTCATCAACGAGCATGAAGGGGAACACCACTATCTCTGTTGACACTCACTTGGTCTGAGGTAGAATTTGCCAGGATGCTTCACTATGAAATTATTCCTCTTCCTCTTCCCCTCATGGCGTTCTTTTGAAAGAGTCATGGCAGCCAGGCCACACTTAAATGAGTAGAATTGTGTTGTGCTTCCTTGGGGGCACAGCATTGGCATCAGTCATTCAGAACTGGTGTGCAAGAGAGACTTCTCCTTTCCCATTTGATGGTTCTACTTACTCGTTTCTATCATGATGATTTCTCTTGTACCTTAGTTTATAACTGTACATACCAGGCTGGCCAGCCTTTTACCCCAGTGTCCCAAGTACTGAGATGATTGGCATGGAGTGTCATGGTCCAGCCACCTCTGCCTCCCAAGTGCTAGGATTAAAGATGTATGCTGCCATGCCCGGCTTTGTCTTAAGGCATTATTTTCTGTAATGCACTATAGAAAAGTAGTAGGCATTACCACACCCAGTGTGGCTTTTTCTTGTTTGTTTGCCTGCTGTTCTTTTGATTTTTGGAGACAGGGTCTTATGTGTTGTCCATTCTTCAAGGAACCTTGTTTTCTTTGAGAATTGCATTAGATGTGGGCACTAACATTAATGTGTCATTTCTTCTAGACTTATAGTTGACAGAATAAGAAAAAAGTATGTATGCACTTTAGCCTATGCTATACATATGAATGTATGTAGTTATATGTATTCCTGTGTATATTCATCTACATCTATAGAAATCACTGAATAAGGAAAGAATGTAAAAATGATGGATGTGGTGGTTAATTTTGATTGATAACAGGATTTGGCTTAGAAATCCCTAAGAGGTTAAAGCACACTTCTGGGTGTATCTGTGAGGGCAGATGCAGAGGAAGTTGCCGCGTTGGGCAGCTACTGGGAGGGAAGTCAGTATTGCCCAAAAGTGTGGGGGCCAAGACAGGATAAAGGTAAAAGACCTGGCAGCCCCCCAGCACAGGCATACTCTCTCTGCTTCCTGTCCATCACAAGGTAAGCAGCCAGCTTCACCACACCCTCCTTTCCATGATGCTCAGTTTCATCCCAAGCCCAGAGTGTCGCCAGCTGACCAGCTACTAAAGTATATGAGCTCCTGAGCCATATAAACTTTTTCTTGTAAGCCATTTCCCCCCTCAGGTTTTTGTCACTGCAGTAAAAAAGTGTGACTAGCACGATGGAGGGCAATAATGGAATAATGAAAAACAACTGGTCCCAACAAAGATACGGATGGAGAAACAATGGGACAAAGCTAGCAAAACGGGACAAGATGAGTAGAAAGCATAGAGCAAGGTGGTGGTAGTCCTAAATGTAAAGGGAATGAACAATAAGTGTGTCAGAAGAAACTAGGACGTCACCACTATCCTTAGCCACCCTTTACCTTCTCTAGCCTGTTCTACCCTCTACGTTTTCCTGCCCTCTGCCTCGGGGTGCCGATCTGCACAGACTGGGCCAAAGCTTTCCAGTTCTTGCCTGTGACTCCGTCTCTTGGCTTAGCAGGATGGATTCACTCACAGAGTCTACGTGGGCTGGCCAAAAGCACTGCTTCTTTCTAATTGGTTGGCTCTACAGATATTTCCATATGGATTTTGAAAACTGCTCACTCTCTTCATCCCTTCAGGCCTAAGAATATTAATAATGCTGTGGTTATTAGCTCTGAATAACTGCATAGTCCCCTGTGGGTTCCCTGTACCCTGTGCAAGCCTTCACAAACAGTCCCTTCGTAAAAACCTTCCATGAGTTGTAGTAATTTCCATGTTGTATCATCTTTTTTTTCCTGTTCGGACTAAGGCTGAAGTAATAATTGTGGAATATGGAAACAGTCTTTTGAGATGGGATTCCGGCTGATGTATTTAAGGAAGGCAGTCCTGCTGGGAATAGTTAGGAAGTGGGTCCTTTGCTTGTGCAGCATGTGTTAGCACACTGTCAGATCTCTGATTAGCAGAGGTAGGGGCATGTGATGAAATGCAGCTGGGAAAGGGCTTCAGTCTGGTGAGGAGCATCAGCCTGCTCTGGGTACCAGTGTGGGTACAGAACAGTAGGACCCAAAGACTTCTTACCACCCTACGAAGTTTACACAGGGAAAGTTGACATGGAAAGGAAAAAAAAAATGAGTGAAGACCAGAACACAGCTGCTTTAAAGGGTACCTTGATTTCTGGCAATTCCAGGGTAGATAAATATGCCTGTAAACCATGAGTAGATGAGTAGGGGCTGATTGTTGGGGCTGTGGACTTGCAGCATCTAGTAAATAAATAGCCCCACCAAGCCCCTTACATCAAGACAATGTTGTTGGTGAGAAGAGTAAGACTCTAAGATATAGGGAGGGAATACAGGATGCTCCTAAAAAGATGTGAAGATATAATGAGATATAATGGAGCTGAGGACTTTAGGTTTTTTTTTTTTTTTGCTTTTAGAGACAAGGTTTCTCTAGCTGTCCTAGAACTCACTCTGTAGACCAGGCTGGCCTCAAACTCATAGAGATCCCCCTGCCTCTGCCGCCCAGGTGCTGGCATGGCATTAAGGGAGTGCACCATCACCACCTGGTGGGGTGGTGATAAAAGCCATAGGATAATGGTACTGGATGCAGTTGCCTAGCAAGCTGAGGCCACTTCTCAGGTCCCATCCCATTATCTCTTGTCACTATCAGCACCACATTGAGGACCGTGTGTAGAAGTACAGAGTATGCTCCAAAAGAGACAGGCAATATACTTAAAAGTGTTCAAACCTGGGCAGAGGAGATGCCTCCGATGGTCAAGTGCCTGCACATAGGGTGATGACCTGAGTTCAGCTCTCCACCACCCCTGCTGCCTCAGTGTGTGCACCACCCCAGGGCTTTGGGGACAGAGACAGATCCCAGCGGCTTTTTGGCCAGCCATTGTCTGAACAGACATGCTCCAGGGTTCAGTGAGGGTCAGCAAGACAGCTCAGCAGGTAGAAATGCTTTCACCCAAGCTTGAAGACAAGAATCTGATTCCTGGACCCCAAATGGTGGAAGAAGAGAACCAATTCCTGTATGTGTTTTTTCTGATCTCCATATATGCACCATGGCATGCAGCCCTCTACACAAAATAAGTACATAAATAAGTGTATAATAATAATAATATACTATGGAGAGTGATTGAGGAAGACACCCAACATTGCCCTCTGGTCTTCACATGCATGTGCACACACCTAAATGTGTGCCTGCACACACAAATGCATATACACACACACACACACACACACACACACACACACACACACACACACATACACACTACAAGACTTCCCCAGGTGCATCATCAAGTACCTAGGGCAAAATGTGTATGTGATGCTTGACTCTCCAGGTGTGGCTCCCAGATCTGGCTCCCAGCCAAGTCTCAGGCTCCCATCAGTTCTAAAGCATCTGAAACTGAGGAGGTGTTGTCTAGAAATCTACATCTTAACAGACCTTATAGGTGTGTTATAGGTATGATCTGGTTCATACCAAAATTTGAGAACCATAGACATGATAGATTGCTTGCTTCCATTTTCTTGGGCCTTTAGACAGCACCTTTTTACTGTCACACTAAGCACAGCGGCTGACATCAGAAAGACAGACACAGTAGAACTGTCTAGAAGGTGCAGAATTCTGGGTCCTCCCAGGACTTGCTGAACAGATCTCCATTTGTAAATCTCCCCAGGTGATCTGAGCATGCCCTGCAGTTGAATAGTCCTGCTGCCCTGTTGCAGTGGTTTGCAAGTTTTAGCACATTAGAATCAGCACCCTTTGGAGCCACTGTGCTGGATAAACCTACTACATCTCTCTAACCTCAGCCCGCAGGAAGGCATGAGTGATCCCTTTGCAAAAGTAGCTGTTGAGTAGCTGGTGAGGGTGCCATCTGAAATACAGCTAGGAGAATCCTAGGATTCAGGGTTGATCGCCAACTTAGGCCCTGTTACCAGCTATAGAACAGGGATGGTGTCATTTTGTTGCCTGCCTCTTGTATTTGCTGTCCGATGCTGCCTAACAAATAATCCTCCACTTAGCACCTTCAGGCAATAGGTATCGGTTATCTTACAGTTCTGCAGGCAGACACCATAGTATGGCATGCATGTCTGGATTCTCTGCTCAGGGTTTCAAAAGACTGACTAATCAATCAATCAATCAATCAATCAGTCAGTCAGTCAGTCAATCAGTCAGTCAGTCAGTCAGTCAGTCAGTCAGTCAGTCAGTCAGTCAATCAATCCATCAATCAATCAATTAAGGTTTCAGATGAGCTGCATTCCCAGCCAGAGCTCAGAGTCTCCTTCCAAGCTCAAATGGTGTTGCAGAATTTAATTCCCTGTGGCTGGGAGGTTGAGTTCTTCATGGCTTTGCAGGTCCTCAGACAGCTCTTAGACTCTGCCCACATTCCTTGCCACATGACTCCTCCATTTTCACAACCACCAATGGAGAATTGTTCATGTATCCCCCTACCCTCCCTTCAAATCCATCTCTCCAGGAAGATCCTGGTTTCGTGGAGGATTTAGCTGCTTACCTTGGGACTACCCGGGTTCATCTTCCTGTGATTGATTTGGGACCTTTCTTATTTTTATTTTTATAACAATCTTATTTTACATAACAATCCCAGTTCCTTCTCCCTCCTGCCCTTCCACTCCCCTCACCCCTACCCCTACCCACTCCTCAGAAAGGGTGAGGCCTCCCATGGGGAATCATCAAAGTCTGACACATCATTTGGGGCAGGACCAAGACCTTCCCCCCTGTATCTAGGCTGAGCAAGGTATCCCTCCATGGGGAATGGGCTCCAAAAAGCCAGTTTATACACTAGGGATAAGTACTGGCTCCACTGCCAGAGGCCCCATAGACTGCCTAAACTGCCTCAACTGACACCCACATTCGGGGCCTAGTTTGGTCTTATGCAGGTTCCCCAGCTATCAGTCTGGAGTCCATGAGCTCCCACTTGCACAGGTCAGCTATTCCTGTGGGTTTCCCCAACGTGGTCTTGATCTCCTTTGCTCATATTATTGCTCCTCCCTTTCTAAAACTGGACTCCTGGAGTCTGGCCCAGTACTTAGCTGTGAATTTCTGCATCTGCTTCCATCAGCTACTGGATAAAGGCTCTATTATGGCAATTAAGGTAGTCATCAATCTGATTATAGGGGAAGGGCCTTTAAGGTACTCTCTCCACTATTGCTTAGATTCTTAGCTGGGGTCATCCTTATGGATTCCTGGGAATTTTCCCTACTGCTAGGATTCTTGATAATTCCATGATGGCTTCCTCTAACACAGTATCTCTTTCCTTGCTCTCCCTCTCTGTCCTTCCCCCAATTCAACCTTCCAGATCCTTCATGTTCTCTGAGATACCTCCTTACACCTGTCAGAATGGCTAAGATCAAAAACATGAATGAAGAATGAAGAATGCTGGAGAGGATGTGGAGTAAGGGGAACACTTCTCTATTGCTGCTGGTGGGAGTACAAACTTGTACAGCTACTTTGGACATCAGTATGGCAGTTTCTCAGAAAACTGGGAATCAATCTACCTCAAGACCTAGCAATACCAGTCTTGGGCATATACCCAAAGGATGCACACTTACAAAACAAGGACATTTGTTCAACTATGTTCATAGCAGTATTATCTGTAATAACTAGAACCTGGAAGCAACCTAGATGCCCCTCAACTGAAGAATGGATAAAGAAAATGTGGTACATATATACAATGGAGTACTACTCAGCAGTAAAAAACAATGACATCTTCAAATTCGCAGGCAAATGGATGGAACTAGAATAAACAATCTTGAGTGAGGTAACCTAGACACAGAAAGACAAACATGGAATGTACTCACTCATAAGTGGATCTTAGACATAAAGGACAACCAGCTTACAGTCCACAGCCCCATAGAAGTCAGGAAACAAGGAGGATCCTAAGAGAGATGTACTTGGACTCCCCCTGGGAAGGGGAAATAGACAAGATCTCCTGAGTAAATTGGGAGCATGAGGGGAGGAGAAAGGGTAGTAGGAGACTGGGGAGGGAGAAGGGGAAGTAAGGAGAACATGAGGGACCTTTCTTATGTGGTCAAAAGTACCTTCACCAAAGCTGTCTATGTAGTGCTTGACTGGGAAAATGAGAGATGGTACAGTTATTCCAGGGAAGAGATTCGGGGAAGACCTCTCAGAGTCCTATTTGCCACATCTCTCCTTACTTCCTCATTTCAGGAGTGGTTTAGCCAGATTGAGGGCAGAACTCTACGGGACACATCCTGTCTAGGCCTCCCCTGCCCCTCTCTGTCCAAAGACGTGTTTCTGAGTTGATACCATTAATGAGTTTTCTTTCTTAAAAAGTTATGTGTATATGTATGTTTCTGTGTGTATGAACACGTGTGAATGCAGGTGCCCACAGAATCTTGAAAAGGGTGCCTGATTCCCTGAAGCTAGAGTTATAAGTGATTGTGAGGGACCCGCCATGTGTGCTAAAATTCTCAGGTCCTAGGCAAAACCAGAAAGTACTCTCCCGACCCCCATCGAGGGTTTTCTTAACCCTTGTTATCTAACTGGGAGGAAGTGGGTTTACACTTGAACAGGCTGAGGCTTGGTGGTCTTGATTTTCCTGGGCTGTCAGTTTCCCCCTGACCAGGACGTTTGCAAACATGGTCCCCCTTGGCACCTACTGTGCAGCAGCAACACACTTTCTCCTTAACTGGCAAGATTCATCAGCCCAGGCCAGAACCGGTCTTTGCCGTTGTCCTTGTCCAGGATTCCTCACAGTAGGCTTGCCTCCAGCTGCCTGTGTCCTTAGCCTGAGGGTCTCTTGTCCTCTTAACTATCCACACAGTGTTTTTCCTCCTGGATTTCATCACTGCCTTTGGCACCTCTTAGGGCCCCGAGGCCCTAGCTTGCTACAGTGTCTCATGTATACTCCTCTGCTCCTGCCCACACCTTCCCAAATAGTCCCATTATGAAACCTTGGGAAGGATCCTAATTTGAATATGCCATCTGTTTTCTGTTTAGGCTCTGACTGCTACAAGAACCTATTAGGAGATAGACACAAGGCCACAGCCGATGAGGTGCAAATATTCCTTATATTACCATCAAAACCGATGCTGGATAGATAATATGGCTTAGGTCTGGTAGTAAGCGTGTTTGCTAACACATCACTCCAAGGTCAGCCTTGCTCCTGTGACACCTGTGGTGTGAAGAAATGACATAGGATTCACATTTCTCACTGAGGGAAAGACCCAACTGTGTTCATTTTACCTTTATGTGTTTGGCCTGTGTGTATGTATGTATGTCCATTTGTGTCTGGTGACCACAGAGGCTAGAAGAGGGCATCGGATCCAGACAGTTGTGAGGCACCATGTCTGATGGGAATGAACCTGGGTCTTCTGCAAAAACAATCAAGTACTCTTAACCACTGAACCTTGGCTTCAGTCCTGCAACTCTATGCCAAATTACCATCAGCCAATCCAATCAGTGTCAGCCCCAGGGCAGGACCAAGGAGAGGGGCCAAGGGGCCAAGGCCTTAATCTTGCAGGACTCTATGCTGAATAGTTTTTTTTTTTTTGTCAACTTGATACAAGCTAGAGTCACTGGAGAGGAGGGACTCTCAATTGAGGAAATACTGCCATAAGATTGTGCTGTAGGCAAGCCCGTAGGGCATTTTCTTAATTAGTGATTGATGGGGAAAGACCCTGGGGCCATCCCTGGAGTGGTGATCTTGGGTTCTATAAGAAAGCAGGCTGAACAAGCCATGATGAGCAAGCCAGTATGCAGCATTCCTCCATGATCTCTGAATTCCCTCCATGGCCTCTGAATCAGCTCCTGTCTCCAAGTTCCTGCCTTGCCTGAGTTCCTGTCCCAATTTCCTTCAGTGATGGAGTGTGATATGGAAGTGTAAGCCCAATAAACCTTTTCTTCCCCAAATTGTTTTTGGTCAGGGTGTACAGCACCAGCATCTTAAACAGTGAGTGGCATTTTAAAAAGTAACAGGAGCCTGCCACAGTGGTGTTCAACTATAGTTCCAGCGTGTGGGAAGATGAGGTAGGAGATCACTTAAACCTAGGAGTTCAAGACCAGCTTAAGTAATATAACAAGACTCTGTGTCAGAAAACAAAGGGATGTGTGTTAGAGAAAGCAGAAACAAACAAAGGCTCCCAAATATTTAGATTCTTCATCATTTAGAGCCACAAATTGCTTAATTAAAACACCAAGAATTCCACCAAAAAGAAACAAAAACTACAAATGAATATTTCACATTAAAGGAGTTCAGGTTTTTGTTTTGTTTTGTTTTGAAATGCTAGAAATCAAACCCAGGGTCTTACACATGCTAGGCAAACACTCTACACTCCAGCCATGAAAATAATAATACTAATGGCTTAAAAAAATGTGGAGTGATGCTGTTATTTAACCCCAGTAATAATCAAAGATCTGACTTGAAAAGAAGTTTCTGTGGGTGGGAGGAGCTGGCTCAGTCAGTAAAGTGAGCTTAGGTTCCCAGCATTCACATAGCAGTTAGTGTCTAGAGTCTCAAGGCTTGGAATATGGAGACAGGAAGATCCCTGGGGCCTGCTAGACAGTCTAGTAGAATCTATGAGATACAGATTTAGTGAGAGACTATGTCTCAAAACATAAGATGGAGGGGCTGGAGAGATGACTCAGGGATTAAGAACACTGGGTGCTCTTCCAGAGGGCCAGGTTTGATTCCTCATGTGACAGCTCACAACCATCTGTGACCGAGTTACAGGGGATCTAATCAGGCATGCAAGTGGTGCACAGTCATACCTGTAGGTAAAACACCCATACACATAAAATTAAAATAATTTAATAGAAGACTAACAAGCTGGGCAAGTTGGCACATGCCCCTTTAATCCCAGCACTCAGGAGGCAGAGGCTGATGGATCTCTGAGTTAGCAGTAAAGCCTTGTCTACAGAGGGAGCTCCAGGACAGGCTGGGCTACACAGAGAAATCCCATCTCAAGAACACCAAACAAACAAAAAACCTAACTGATTTCAAAACATTATACCTGTATCCTATTTTAAAACATATGTGCATGGGGGATATTGCTGAGTTTAGAATTTGCACGATGATATGCGATTAGTTAACATTCCATTAGGCTGCCAAGAACCTTTGTTATTAAGCATGCATATGCAAGAGAGGGAAAGAAGGTTTCTGGATGCAATCCAGCCACTCTGTAACAGGTTAGAAAGAAAGGATAAAGGACCAGTTACAGGAACCCCCTTTGAAAGAGAAACGAGTGTAACATGGAATAGCAAATATTGTAATATTCTTCTGAGAATATAGATAATTGCTTATGCAAGTGCAAATTTTGTAAAGTGATTCAATTCTGTTTTGTATAATGATGCTATTATTCAATGTATGGTGCATGTGAGATTATTCTGTTTAAATGTGCTGACATTTTAGTTATAGGGTCCCAAATGTAGATGTATCATGGATATTCTTCTATAAATGCTTGGGTACAATAGGAGGCTATGAAAGACGAATTTTACCCAAGATTTCCACTCCTTTTTGACGCTGTTACTAGCTGTCATGTATCTGTGTGATATGGACTATTACTGGTAAAATTGAGTACAGTCAGAAAGTTAAATTTCTGAAGAGTTAGAAATATAAGGCTCAATGGCTCAAAAAAAAAAAAAGTAATAGCAGAGTGACACTTGAATGGGGATATTCTTAAATGGAGGCAGCTCTAACTGAATACATGGCCGGGTATGGAAATATATAGTATGATGTATGGGCTCTGATGATAGGGAACTAACAGTTCAGAAATAGAAAACTGAAGAGAAATGAAAATGTTCTTGTACAGGGCAAGATAATAAAGAGCTTAATGAGGAGAGTGAACTAAAAACACTGGTATAACCTATGTCTTTGAAAGACAAAGATCTCCTGTTAGACATGGGAATTTTTATATCGCTCTCGGGTCACCCAGCCTTTCATTGCCAGTTATGTGAGTTATACAGATTCACGAAATGATGTAGGCATGTAATCCCGGTGCCCCAAGGTTAGATCTTTACATTGTCTAAGTTGTTTTTCTATTGCTGTAGTAAGACACCATGGCCAGGCAACATATAAAAGACTGAGTTTATCAGGCTTACAGTTTCAGAGAGTGAGTTCACGACCATCGTAGTGAGGAGCATGGCAGCTGGCAGGCAGGCATGGTGCTGGCAGTAGCTGAGAGCTCACATCTGGATCCACAAATACAGAGCAGAGAGGAACACTGGGAACGACTCGAATCTTTTGAAGCATCAAAGCCAGTCCCCAGTGACACCCCTCCTCCAGCAAGGCCATACCTCCCAAACAGTTCCACCAACTGAGGACCGTGTCCAGATATGGGAACCTATGAGGGCCATTCTCATCCAAATCACTACAATGTTGCTTTTTACAGAGAGGCTCAAATATTTATTGAAGTGTGCATAGGCTGGGAGGGGACCATCAGGTTAGTTCTGGGAAACCTTGATTTTTGGAAAGAGTTAAGAGAAAATAAGACAGGTAGCCTGGCTGATTCCCTAACAGAGGTTCTGAGCGGCAGACACAGAACTTTGTGTTGCCTCGCCTCTAATCTCTGACATTACTGTTAGTCTTCTGGGCTGAGTGTATCCATGAGTTTTGGATGGGCAGCCTACATTTATAACAGATATTATACTGGTCCAGCCTGGGTCAGGAGACTAATTACTGTAACATCCATTGAAGCCTTCAGATGGAGAGAAGATGAAAGTAGTTCCCCAAATAAGGAGACTAGTCCCAGAACAAGGTCCTCTGCTAGTTAGCTAGTGCTGCTAACAAATTATCCCCAAACTCAGGGCCAAGGAGTTTCTCAGGGTCAGGAAACCAGATGTGGCTTTAGTTGCCTTTTCCCCACTCAGTTTCTCTTCCAAGGTTCTACTCTAGCTGTTGGCCACTGGGGAAGGAACTGCTTCTGTGCTCATCCGTGGCTCTTAGTCAGCATTAGTCCCTTACCAGCTTTGGGCCAGTGTATCAGTTTGGACTGTGCCATGATTTGTATTTTATGTATCTCCCAAAGGCCTATGTGGCACATTGTAGGCAAATATAGGTGAACTCATGAGAGCTTGTTTAAGGAATTATTCAGGATTTATTAGACTACACTCACAAATACACAACAAGGTAGATAGCTTCTGTGGTCTTCCATCCTGACAAGAGGTGAATGGAACCAGCAGTCGGATCTCCAACCCCAAAGACAGAGAGAGAGAGAGAGAGAGAGAGAGAGAGAGAGAGAGAGACTGTCTCCCTCTTTCCTTTAAAGGGGTCGGTCATATCAGCTGACAAGAAGCTCTGCCCTAAGGCCGGTACCCCATGTGTATGGGCAGAATGAATCCCCAGAACAGAACATATTTGGTACCAAGTTGGCTCTATTAGAAGGCAGGGGACTCATTAAGAGGTGGGACCTTGTTAGAGGTCTTCAGACCTTGGAGAGTGTAGGACCCCAACTCATCCTGTCTCTTTCACTTGCTGGCTGTGGGATGAGCAGTTTTGTTCTGTCATGAGTGTCCACCAAATAAATGTACTGCTTTGCCATAAGCCCTAACTATCAGGCACAATCAATCATGGACCAAAGCCTCTGAAATCATGAACCAAAATAAGTTCTAAGTTCTGTGTGTGTGTGTGTGTGTGTGTGTGTGTGTGTGTGTGTGTATGTATGTATGCACGTGCGCCTGGAACTCACTCTGTAGATCAGACTGACTGGGATCAGAGACCTACCTGCCTCTGCCTCCCTGGTGCTGAGATTAAAGACACATGCCACCACATTGTTTTTTGGTTTTTGGTTTTTGTTTTTTTTTTCTGTGTAAGTTGGTAGTGCAGGCAAGGAAAGCTAACACGGACTGATGAACTAAACTAGCATAGCTTCAATGGCTATAACAACAGGCATTTATTTCTTAGAGTTCTGCCGTCTGGCAAGTCAGAGACCCAGGTTCCCGGGAGGACTCTCCTTTTGCCTTGCAGATGGCTGACTCATTTGATGCAGAGAGAAAACCACTCTGGTCCCTCAGCACCGCTTTTTTATAAGGACACTGACCCCATCATGGAATCTTATTTTCACAATCTTATCTGTATCTAACTATCACGCAAAGCGCAGTTCTAAATCCCATCCTGTTGGGAGTAAGGGCTTGTGATGGTTAACCTTAGCTATCAACTTGATCATACTGAAAGATACATAGGTCATTAGCAAAACACACCTGTGGGTGTGTCTTCCAGGGCATTTCCAGAGTGATTAGATCACTAGGTCTAATCTAAGGATGGACTCTAACCTCGAATATGAACTGTGAGAGGTGGGGCCTAGTTAGAGGAAACAGGCTGCTGGGCTGTGGGTTTGAAGGATACACAAAGCCTCACCCCTTCATTTATTTGTTTGTTTATTTTGGGACAGGGTTTCTCTGTGTAGCCCTGTTGATACTGAAACTGGTTCTGTAGACCAAGCTGGTCTCAAACTCAGAGCTCTGCCTGCCTCTGCCTCTGCCTCTGCCTCCTGAGTGCTGGCATTACAGGTGTGCACCACACACACGCACACACCTCTTGCCTTCCTCTTAAACCTCTGCTTCTTGGCTCCTGTGAGGTGAGCAGCCTGTGTTCTGTGCTTCTGTTGTCATAGCCCTGCCTTGCCTCTAACCCAAAGCAGTAAGTCCAGTTCATTTAGACTGAAACCTTTGAAACCGTGAGACTAAAAAAATCTTGTCCCCTTTCTATTGTTTGTCTCAGGTGTTTGTCACAATGATAAAATGTCTGACCGACACTTCGACATGTGAAAGGGTGGGGTGACATCCTTGTCATAATAACTACAGATGTCAGAGTTTCTAACATGTAGGTTTTTCTGCAGGGCACTTTACAACACAACACCCTCCTAAGAGCAGGTGAGCAAGAAACCCAAGATAGAAGCCACAGCTTTTTATAAGTCACTCACTGAGGTACCTTATGCCATCTAATTTTTGGGAAGTGAGTCACATATTCAAGGGGAAGGGGTATCCAGGCATCTGAATACCACGAGGCATAAATTATTGGGGACCATGCTGTAAGATGCTCACTACAGCATCTGAGCAGATAATACACTAAAAGGCCACCATACTGAGCAGTGGCAATCTCAAAAACCGTAATCACAGCCCAAACTATACAAATGTTGCTAGGAAGCCGAGACTGTAGCAAAACCTTAAGATTCTGATGATCCCACAATGAAAATGTTAACACAGAACGTGCTAGCAGGTGGTAGGCATGCATGCAGAAGGTTTTAACGTTCTGTTTTTATTAAATATGAAACTGATACACAAAATGGGTGCCTATAGAACATATGTACGTGATAAAGCATCGTGATATAATTAGCATATATGGCTGTACCCCCAGTCTGAGGGAATTGATGACAATGAATTTGAGGTCTCTAATAGCTTCTATTTCTCTCCCCTCACAGTACAATCATGCTGTGTTTTGTGATCGCTATTCACACTATTTATTTATTTATTTTTAAGAGAAATCTCCTCATGTGATACTAGTTTTTCCCTGCCTTGTATAAATGGAAGCAGGGCCGCTGAGATGGCTTAGTGGGTAAGGTGCTTGCTGCTCTAACCCTAGTGATCTAAGTTCAACACCAGAATCCCACGATAAGAGAAGAGAATCAATTCTGGTTTCCAGCACCCATGTCTTATTCCAGGGAATCTGACACAGCAGGCATCCACACTCACACGGACACACACATGCATACACTCACATGCACACACCCATACTCACATGCGTGTGCACACACGCACTCACACTTACATGCACACACACACACTTGCATGTACACACTTACATGCACACACCCATACTCACACGCACACACCTAAACACTGACACATACACTTAAATCAAACCAAATCTTTAAAAGAACAAAACCGGAAGCATACTGTACATATTTCTCTCAAAATTATGTTTCTGAGGTTTTTATACCATCACATTGTTTTCAGTTTGATGCAAACTTAAAAAAAAAAAAAAAAAAAAAAAAAACACCTCAGCTCCCTGCAAACTTCACATTGCTTCACTACAAGAGCAAACTCAATTTTTCGTTTGAGCCGCCAGCTTTGTGGTCCCCTCTTTGTGCAACACTGTGTGTCTGTGCTACAACTCATCTCCATGTGTCTCGATGGATGTTTGCCTCCTTTCATTCTTTTGCTGTGTAAACTGTGCTGCTGTGCATGTCACGGGGCTTGTTCCTGCCACACTCGTGTAAATAGTTCTTCAGGGAATACACCTGGAAGGGGAACTGTTGGGTCAAGGGCATATGGGCTTTAAAAGATCATGCCAAATTGTTTTCCAAAGTGTTTAAAGTGATTTACATTCCTACCTACAGCGAGGAAGCATTCCAGTTGTTCTACACCCTATTGGATATTTGGTGCTGACTTTCACTTTCGCCAGTCTGGATGGTATCAAATGGAATTTCACTGTAGGTTTGATTTGCATTGTACACAGGCTTGTGAATGTCTCAATACCACACTGGCAGGTACTATCAACGTGACCAGATGAGACTCTGAACTCTGAACTCTACCCTCAAGTTTTAGCTGTCATCCATTAACATTTACAGGCTGTTGATGCCGTCATGAAACATCACTCCTGTGGAAATTCTCTCGGTAAAAGTTAGACACAGTTGAAAGTTGGAATAATAATTTAGTACAATCCCCATGTTGCAGAGTGCTAGAAACTATAGATGACCAAGTTATAAGGGAAGAAAATAATTTGTAGGCTGGGGTGTAGTTCAGTGAAAAAGCTCATGTTCTATGGACAGCCGCCCGGGTTCAGTGCCTGGCAAGGGGGACAAAGGGGGAAATGATTTTCATGGACATCATGCTCCTTACCTAATCATTTCAGTGAAAGTCATAAGGGAATTGAGAGGAAAGGGGAGTCACATCCATCTAGTTCATGCATCCTCTGCCGCATGCATGCATGCATGAGGGAATCTGAGAAAGGGTGGGGATCGCCATGGATCCAAGCATTTTGTCCTGATTCAGACCTTGGGCTGCAGCAGTGCTACTAGGATTTAAGTAGAATAGGCGAGGGATTTACAGTGAAGAGTTAATGAAGGGGTCTTTGCTTAGGTGTCACTCTGGATTGTAAACCTGCGGATGACTAAAAAGTTAAACTTAGTTAAGGGGCCACAACCTCACAGGACTCCAGCCAAGAAGCAAGTTCCAGAACAAGCCAAAGGTTATTCAACTGCAAATGGCAAGAAGTCAGGTGAGCTGGGGGGGGGGGTCTGTCCTGCAGGAGAGTCAGAGCTACAGGAGTGGAACCTCCAAGCATGTGGCTTAAGGATGGGATGAGAATGGACCCGGTGTCTGTGTGGGCTAGCCTTGAGATGAGGCTGAGCAGAACTGCGGGAGCTGGCTGGGTGCACTTGGAGCTCTCAGAAAGGAGGTTGAGATGAATTCTACTTATGGGGGTGTGGGGTATAAATTTACGTTTTAAAACTTTCTCTCAGACAAGGTGTTGCTATGCTGTTCAGGCTGGCTTTGAACTCACATTGAGCCCTGTGTCAGTCTTCTAAGTACTGGGGATTCTAGGTGCACACGATCTTTGTATGTTTACCCTTTCAGAAAGCACTCTAGCATAGCTATCAAGAATTTAAAGGGTGTGTGTGTGGGGGGGGGCAGAGAGATGACTCAGAGGTTAAGAGCACTGGCTGCTCTTCCAGAAGTCCTGAGTTCAATTCCCAGCAGTCACAGACTCACAACCATCTGTAATGAGCTCTGGTACCCTCTTCTTGCCTTACTGGACACATGCAGACAGAACACTGTATACCTAATAAGCAAATAAATATTTTTTAAAAATAATTTAAGGGGGGTTAGGGAAGATGTGTACCCCAGTCTAGATACCAGCACCTACTTAGCTAATTCCAGGAGATCCGATGCCCTCTTCTGGCTTCCCTAGGTATTGCATGTAGACAAAACACCCATGTACATAACATAAATTTTAAAAAAGAATGCAAGCATGTTTCCACTTATGGAGTATATAATTATATATATAGTTTTTGTAGATGAAAGGAGATTTTTTTCCAATTGTTTCAAGAAATACAGGAAGCTTTGCAGGTAAGGTAGCTTCCTAGCTAGGGAAAACTCCAGCTGTGGAGCAGCTGCCCCGGGACAGAGAATTTTCCTGATGTCTTTACATAAGGATCGTTACACACTTCTGAGCTCTACCATGTTTCACTTTAATAATAATAACAATTAATAATAATAATAATAATAATAATAATAATATTTTCCACATACCTGGTAATCGGGAAAAACCAAGACCTGATCAGGGAATCTTTACTGGCCAGGTTGGCTGCCCTTGGCTATCCTCCCATGACCCAACCAGCGGAGGCGGAGACTGGCCCGCCCCCAGCTGCTTACCGCCGTTAGCCTGGTACAGCAGTTTCTTTTACGGACAAACATCCAGGACTGGCAAGCACTGTGATGGACATCGTTAAAGGGGGAGTCTAAGGAGATGGGGGCCCAGAAGTGCTTTAAAGTGCTGCTACAGTCCGCGCGCGCACGCACGCACACACACCACATCCACAGCGACGTGATGATAATTATGGGTTGTCTAAGTGCGGAATGCAACAATAAGCGGCGATTGGCATGACTTTGAAGAGTATTGAAGAGCACGAGGGAATGTTAATAGACTGTCGTTTGAAAAAGGATAGGCTATAAAACTATGAACAACATGATCCGAATTTTCTGAAAAAAAAAAATTGCTCATTTGGTGTTTAGTCTGTAAGGGAAAACCAGCGGGCTGGCAGTGTGATAGCTGCTGGCATAAAGATCCGAGTGTGGTTGGGGGTAGGCTTGTAATCCCATATAAGGAGGCTGATGCAGGAGGATGGCGGTGGGAGTCCTGGGCCAGCATATGTGACATTGTGGGACTCAAATAAACCTAATTGCTCACAGCTTTCGGACGTTACTTAATGAGAAGCTACCTCCTTTTCGCTGGGCGATTCGTTCAAAGGTCCATCTCCCTTTATTTGACCTGGGCAGGGGCTGCGGCTTCCAGTGCGCTCCGCCCCCCCCCCCCACGCCGGTTGCCTCGCTTCCTGACCCAAGGCCGCGCCCTCGCTGCCGTCTTCCGTCCACATGGCTCCGCTTCGCTTCTCGGCCAACGTTTCCTGGCTGTTCCAGGAGCTCCCCGGCCTCCCTGAGCGGCTGCAGGCCGCGGGCCGCGCGGGCTTCGAGGCGGCCGAGGTGGCCTGGCCGTACGCCGAGCCGCCCCAGGCCCTGGCGAGCGCTGCGCGGGCCGCGGGACTGCGGCTGGTGCTCATCAACACGCCGCGGGGTGCGCACCGGGGCGGGGAGCGGCAGGGCTGCGGGGAGCCAAGCCCGCACTGACGCTGGTTCTCTCCGCAGGAGACCAAGAGAAGGGGGAGATGGGGCTGGGGGCCGTCCCCGGGAGACAGGCGGCCTTCCGAGAGGGGCTGGAGCAGGCTGTGCAGTACGCCAAGGCTCTGGGCTGCCCCAGGTACCCTGCCCTGCCCTCCCTTGACCACGGGGCGGTGTCGGGAGAAGCCCAGAGCAGGGATACCGCTGTGGGTTAGGGCCTTTGTAGCCTGCTTTTTTTATTTAATGTTAGTGTCATTCTGTATGCCACACTTTCGGACTCATCTCATACCAGGATCCCATGCTGGGTGCTGGGATCTGATGAGGGAGTTTAAACGAGGACGAGAAACCTGGGTGGGGTGGGATTGGGCACCTAATCCTGAATCTGGCAGGCCCACACATCCACTTTCGGACTCATCTCATACCAGGATCCCATGCTGGGTGCTGGGATCTGATGAGGGAGTTTAAACGAGGACGAGAAACCTGGGAGGGTGGGATTGGGCACCTAATCCTGAATCTGGCAGGCCCACACATCCACTTTGTAGGGAGAGGTACGATATTCAGGCAAGGAGGCAGTCTGGGGCCAGAGGAGGGATGTGTCCATCTGAGTAGTTAATGAGGCTGGAGGTGGTGAATACTGAGTTCCAGGGGCTTGAACTGCAGGCCGTGGGAATTTGGATGTTGCTGAGATGGGGTGATGTGATGCAGCCTCAAAGTGTGACTAAGGGGATAGATGTCAAATCCCAGATCAAGAAAAGGTGGGAAACAACTGGTGGCAAGAGGCTCATTTTCTCAGCAGTAGGGGCAGAAAGCATTTGGGAAGAGGCTAAGATGTGAAGCAGGGTTAAGCAACACGGACTGTCTTAAAAGGGCAATGGTCAAAATCATTTTTAAAAGGTGAGCCTCAGGGCTGGAGAGATGGCTCAACAGTTAAGAGCGCTTGTTGCTCTTGCAGAGGATCTGGGCTGGGTTGCCAGTACCCACATGGCAGCTCACAAACATCTGTAAATCCAGTAACAGGGCATCCAACACCCTCTGATCCCCAAGGGCACCAGGTACACATACACATACGCAGGCAAAACACCCACACAAAATTTAAAAATCTGGAAGAAAAACAAAACAAACAACAACAAAACAGGTGAGCCTCAAGCATGCTTATGAGCTGAGAAGGGAAAGGGGCGGTTAAGAGTCTAGGAGGGAATAAATGATAGGAAGAGGCCCTGATGGGTTGACTGGAAGAGGGCATGGGTGACTTGCCTTGGCTGACATACAAATGGGGGAAGCTGTTGGGATACTTGGGTACCATGCCTTTGATGGTCTGGACAGTAGACTCAGAGAGATGGGGTGAGGCTGGTATAGCCACAGGGCATCTAGAAGATGTATAGGGAATTGAGGGCATGAGCCCCTCCCTGCCACCTTCTCTACAGGATCCACCTGATGGCTGGCCGAGTGCCCCAAGGGGCTGACCGAGCTGCAGTCCAGGGTGAGATGGAGACAGTTTTTCTGGAGAACCTGAGATATGCAGCTGGGGTTTTGGCTCAGGTAAGAGGTGGAAACACATAGCTAATGTACTGGGGAGGGAGTATCCAGTGGGGACAGTAGATGAGGTACAAAGCTGAGCAAGAGCATAGGTCAGAGGAACAGAGAAAGCTGCTGACCAGTGACAGATTGGGACAGACATGGGGAGGAAGCCTTGACAGCCTCTATCATGGTTCTAGGAGAACCTTGTGGGACTGCTGGAGCCCATTAACACACGAATCACGGACCCCCAGTACTTCCTGGATACACCCCAGCAGGGTAGGACTCTAGCCCTATGCCACCTCCAATTCCTCTTTCATTCACATGTTGCAAAGTCTCATGGCTTTTTCCCTGGCTTTCCCCCCAGCGGCAGCCATCTTGCAGAAGGTTGGGAGACCCAATCTTCAATTGCAAATGGTGAGTGGAAGATGGGTGCTTCTTTAGGTCATGTCTTCCAGTCTGGGTTGAATTGGGGAGGATACCCGAAGGTTCTGACTGACATTCTCTTCCCCAGGATGTATTCCACTGGCAGATCATGGATGGTAATCTGACAGGAAACATCAGGGAGTTCCTGCCCATTGTTGGTGAGGGTTCCCCCTCCCCAAGTTCCTCCTGGTCCCATGCTGGTTCTTAGGCTTGCCTCCCTTCCCACTCCTTGTCCCATGTCTCTCTTCATCTGTTCCCAGGGCATGTGCAGGTGGCCCAGGTCCCAGACCGAGGGGAGCCAAGCAGCTCTGGAGAGCTGGACTTTTCTTACCTGTTCCAGCTGCTAGAAAATGAAGGCTACCAAGGATTTGTGGGCTGCGAGTATCAGCCTCGAGGTGAGGCTGGGGACAAGGGGTAGCTTGGGCAAGGGGACATTGGAGGGAGGAGGGATGGATGTTGGACAGGGGCTGTCCTTTCCCTTATGGGTTGAGATGGCATTGCCTCTCTTTTGCTGCAGGAGACACGGTGGAAGGTCTGAGCTGGCTACGTTCATACTGGGACAGACGGGGCTACCCACAGACAGGCCAGTAAGGTTCTACACAGCACCTGCATGCTGCTCTGGGGCAGCGGGCGAGGGTCATGACACCCCTCCTGTGAATTAAAGATGCACTGAGTATTTTCATATGTGTATATTACAAGGGTTGGGGACACATAGTGTCTAATGCTTCAATGTCTCTGGGTTAATTCCCTCCTACTGAGAAGGGACACACAGATCGAGCTCGAACCCTCTGATTGTTGCCAGGGTTGCTGTGGATACAGAGAGCTTCTGAACGCTCCTTATCTACAGATGAGGAACCAAAGGTTCAGTGGGGGTGGGGAGGCAAACACTGGTCTCAGGCATTTGAGAGGCAGGGCCAAGATTAGAACCAGTGTCTCATCGAAAGGGTAAATGTCCAACAGTGATGGCCAAGTGGGAACAAAGACCAGAGGGCCCAGGATGCAGGTGGCAGACAGTGACAAGATGTGAGTCTGGTCACTAGCTGAGGTCTAAGGGGTGAGTGCTCGCCGGTTCACATGAAGCCTGTGACTCCATCAGGTGGGCAGACGGAGGCCTCTTCTGGATGGGCCCAGGGGTCCAGGATGTTCAGCAGCTGTGTCTGGGGTGGGCAGTGTCTGTGGCCAGAGCATAGCAGCAGTTTCCCAGACATGTTCACAGTCCTTGCTGTCACTTTGTGTCTGAGGACTTGGGGCCTCAGATGGGCAAGCTTGGATCCACAATTTAACCAATGAAGCCAGTGGTCCATTTTCTCAGAGGAGGCGAGTCCAGAGGGTGAAACAGGCTGTGTTGATGACAGACTCCAAATGGTGGTAGGTAGAGACCAGCTGGGCAGGGGGGCTCTCACTGTCCTGGGGCTGCACTGGGAAGGGCTCTCGGAACACCACTGTCAGAGACTGTGGGGAAACAAGATAGAGTGGTGAGGGGGCGTGTGGAAAGGACAGACAGCGGCTGCAGGACAGGCCACTCTTAGCAGGCTGAGTGGAGGACTTGGGGAAAGCCTCCATGAAGACCCTGGCCCTTTGTTCTCACCGTCTTTCCCAGGTGGGAGTCCAGAAACACTAACACAAAACAGTCGGTGAACTTCTGATTCAGCACAACCTGAAGCAACAGATACAACAGAAGAGTGAGGCTTGTCTCTCTGAGTGGGTGTAAACCCTCCTGCAGGGCTTCTTACGGAGGCAGGAGGGTGAGGCCTCCTTTTGTCGTGTGTGATCCTATCTGTGAGCCCGGGTCACTCAGGATAGTGTTGCCACACTGAGCCTCAGTCACAGCCCTGTCGGAAACCTCTAGGGAAGCCAATCAGTGAGGGGTAGTTATAGACCCTTGGCAGGACCCCTCCAGCCAGTTCCAGGTCTCGCACTGCCTCCTGATGGCCCTGCTCCCTAGCACTCAGCTCTGGGGTCTACCCCTGGGTTGTTTCTCCTTGGGCCTTCTGTACTTGCTATTCATGTGATGACTGTGGCCTATATCTCTCTTGATCCCGATGTCCACATACCTCATGGATGTCAGAATCAACTTGCCCCAAGAACTCAACACTTCCTCTGTCCCAATCCAGCTTTAGTGCTCCCATCACTGGCACCCCAGATGCCCTTTTGCCTGCCCTATGGTAGCCTTGGCTTCTCTGGATGACCTGTGGTATACCAGAGACAAATCTGTTCCAGGCTCACTGCTCCTACGCTCTCCCTCACCATCTTCCTAACCACAGCTGTCTCTTTAGTTTCCCATGCCCAGTCATCACTGTGCCTTTCTCTTGTCCTGCCCTTCACAGCTGTGCCTTCACGCCAGTGTGCACACACCTTCTGGGGATATTGCTGAGACACAGATCCTCAGACAGTGGTGCTGAACACCTGCCTTCCAGTGGGCTGAGTGCCACACTTGGAGTAGGCATCAACCCAGAGCCTTTTCTGGGATCTCAAGCCAAGGTGTGTCACTTCCCAGCCATCATGGACTCAGGCTCACTACCCACTGCTCAGAGTTTTTTTTTTTTTTTAAGGCTATTAGTGTGTTCTGACTACAGCAAGACGACAATGTAAGGTAGAGCTTGTTTGCTAAGTCTGAGCTCCCTGAATGGTTCTGTGATGTCAGATGTAGCACGGGGCCAATGGGACTCACCAAGTACTGGGTTCCCAAGTCCGGGCTCTGAAAATGGCGGCAGCTTTGGGGGAATCGGCTCAGGAGAACCTTGATGAGGCTCTGGTACCAGGAGACAGTCATGGACAGGAAGCAGTCCTGGGGAGGGGCCACAGCCCTGAGCCTACCAATCCAGAGTCACCCAAGATGCCCTCCTTCCCACCCAGGCAGCTACGGAACTTCTGGAAGCAATGCTGGCCCTTGTGAAGTCAGGTCTCTTACCAGCTGGGGGTCAATGTCTGCAATGGACTTGGCGTG
Source organism: Phodopus roborovskii (assembly GCF_943737965.1). Lineage (NCBI taxonomy): Eukaryota > Metazoa > Chordata > Mammalia > Rodentia > Cricetidae > Phodopus > Phodopus roborovskii. Next base: position 8,599,235 of record NW_026126448.1, read on the forward strand.
GACTGCCTCTAGGAGCTCCTCCAGCTCTGCCAGGGCCAGGCGGCCCCCTAGCCTTAGCCGGTCAGGCCCCGGTGGCTCCAGCAAGAAGAGGCGTTTCCAGAGGGTATCCCGCCGACAGTGCCCACCAGCCAATCTAACCAGCTGAGCCAGCCTGGCCCGGGCCATACCCACTTCTGTGGCCAGTGGTGGGAACAGAGGAGCTGGCCCTGGGGTCAGCATAATTCCTGATGTCTCCCCAGGGCTACCAACCAAGCTCCCAGGAGCCTCTGGCTCAGGGGGAAGCCTGGATGGTTTCCGGAACCTGCGCATGTCAGCAGTGAGTCTTGGGAAGAGTTCTCGTTGGCTGGTAAGCACCACGAAGAACTGAAGCCTGGGGAAGCGAAGGAGCAGGAGAGTGGGAGAGTGTCACAGCAGCAGACTCATGGGTAGGGTTGAGGGCAATCTGAAAAATGGGTACATTCAGGTAAGAGGTCTGACCTCAGAACATGTCGCTCAGCTTCTCCTTGCTCCTCAAAGGGTGCAGCAGAGTGACAGACAAGCAGAGACACATCAAAGTCGTCCTGATGGCGAAGTCCCTCAGAGTCCAGATAAGAGCCAGAGCTGCGTAGTTGGAGTGGGAGAGATGTCAATCCCAAGGCTCTAAGGAAACCAGTCCCGACCCTCGTGCCCAAGAAAGCACACATCTTCTTATTCCAAGTGTGGCCCCAACATCAGCCCTACTAGGAGCATGCTGGAAGCTGCCTCCTGGCCTTACCTGTGCCATGCTGACACCAGGGCATATTCATTATGTTCTGGGCCACCAGGCCGGGCCATTCGCAATGGCTTCATGTGGTAAGAACTGGCGTGATCGGCCACATAGTTGTACAGCTGGTGGGCAGCAATGAGTGGGGTGGGGAGCTCCAATGTCCCTATGAGGCAAGTTACAAGCAAAGCTGGCACTAAGTCTGGGACAAGCAACCTGGGCTGGGACAGGGGATGGGAATACTTAGGTTTTGCTTCCCTGGGGAGCTCCCAAACTCCTGTGGAATGTTGTTGAGATGGGATAAAGTGCTCAGAACAGAGGGCAGGGTAACACAGGACCCAGGGACTTAATTCTGATATGAAACCAACTGTGAAAAACTTAAGAGGCAGTCGAAGACAGAAAGCATAAACGTGGTACAAGAGAAATGAGCGATTCATGGTCCTATCAGCCAGGCCTGGCCATGTGTCTGCTCTGTTTTAGCTTCACCAGCTTGCCCTTGGGCACTGACCCTGGTAAATGTGATTGCGACCAAAGTGAGGGCCATCAGGGTGGTGGGCCAGGAAATGCTGCAGGAAGGTGGTGAGGTGGTAGCCGTGCCGCAGGACCAGGTGGGCACCGAGCACATGCTGGTGCACAAGGCGCAGGTGGAAGTCATAGCTGAAGGAGTGCACATGCATCAGATCTCGGACCTTGTCACACTCCTCAGTGAACAGCATGGACAGCTGCGGAGGAAGAGCAGGGCGGGGTTAGGGTGTGGGAACACAGGTTGTCCAATCCATTCTTCCCTCCTGGGCAGCGAGGACATTTGGCAGCACTTCCTGTTGCCGTGGGCTCAGCAGAACTCCCTCAGCCAGTACAGCTTCCCCTTACACTTTGTAACACTGCATTGTGCCTCCGTGATTATATGGAACTGGGGCCATTTGGGCAGCTAAGTCCTTTCACTATTCCATTTGAGTCTGTAACAGATTCAGCGATGCGGCAAAGGCTGACTGATGGTCTGCCATGTATTTACCAGTAACAATTCTAAGTGTGTGTGTGGGGTCAATCCCTTGTTTTCAAGAAGCCTACAGTCTAGTAGTTGGATATGGGACGATAGACAATATGTGGAGTGAAAATTACAAAGCACTAGATGTTACTGACACAGAACATCAACTGTCCATCTATCAGGAAGCCTTCACCTGCCTTTCCCAAGAACAGTATGCTCCTCTGCACTTCTTACTACGAGCCCTCTGCCTGGAATGCTCTTACTCTTCACTGTAAAACTTCCTCCAGAACACCCAGGGCCAGGCCAGGGTAGGCCTCCTCTGACTGAATCTGTGTGGCTACCTGGCTGACTGAACTGATGGTAGAAGAGAGAGAGGGAAAGAGGCAGAGATAAGGAATAAGCCCTTTCTTGATGGAATGCTCTGCCAACAGTGTTAACAAAAGGGTGTGTGCTGTTGGAACGGCAGGCTCCATCTGGACACCCTTGGGAGCATTAGGAGTTGACAGAAAACCAAACTAATGCTAGAAGGAGCCAGACTAGCTGCATGGCCTTGATAAACCAGTCTCTCTTCAGCTTCCTGACCTACCTTGGAGATAATGCACAGATCTCAGTCAGGGACAGTGTGATGATCCGAAAAGACAGTGAGATCAATGTACAGAAACCTAGATTTCAACTAAGTCTGCCACTGACAAAGCTGTGTGTTCCAGGATAAAAGTACTTAATTTCTGTGACCACCTGCCTAGGAGTAAACTACTTCTCTCCTACACGGAGTGGGCATTTAATGGACAATGGCATCCTAAAGTAGTCTAGACACTTGTGCAGGGTCAGCTCTTCCCTACCCCACTGCCTGGGAATCCTATCAGTTGGAAGGTGGAGTTGGGAGGAGTGCAGAGTCATTTCTGGCTACAGAGTGAGTGTGGGACAGCCTGTGCTATGTAAGACCTTTCTCGAAAAACAAAAGAGAAGCCTGAGCAGTGTTAGAGATTAGTGAAGGAGGGAGAGAGCCCTGGAACTCTGGGAATCAGGTATCAGGCAGTCAGAGGAAGCTGGAAGGAAGACCTCCAATCCCACAGAACAGTGTGAGTGAGGACCTGCTGAACGCAGCTTCCCTTTGAGTGCTCTGGTCCAGGTAGATTCCTGCACGTGAAGTCACTATGCTTTTCTAGGTTGTACTATCCCATGACCTACTGTGGTCACATATCTATGTTCAATGTTCAAAGCAAAGGCAACCATCTGGGGCTAGGTTTGAATCACCCAGGCATGGAGTTCCCCACAATGGAGAGGGGAGAGTTGTGACAGCGCTGGGTCCCACTAGATCCTACTCTTTCAGAGGTACATGTGAATTTACGAGGCATGGGCCCTGCTGTGACATCTCTGGCAACCTGAAGAGCCAAACCAAGCAAGTCAGGGCTTCAGGTTGCTGACCTTACTTGCTCCTTGACTGACTCTGCACACTCCCGATTGCTTGGCCCTCCAGGGTTATCAAGGGCCTGCCTTGAGGCAGACAGACAGGGACATAAGAGTAGTCAAGTGCCAGTGCTGGTGTGCTGGTGACTACACTGACAGTGTCAACAGACTGGGCCTTTCATGGCACTGGCCTCATGTGTCTGTCACTACACACTGTGCTGGCACAGGGCAGGACCCTCTGTGGTCTTGTAGGCCTCTGTTGCCCTTGTGCTATAGCTGAACGTAGCTTTGGATTTCCCAGGGTCAGACGGGAGAAGAGTCCAGGCAGCACTTGACCCATCACCTCTATGCCCACTATGTGGGCCATGAAACTATAGTGCCCCCCATACGGTGGTGTGGCAACGAGTGTACCTGAGCTCTCTGTCCACTCCATATTACTCTGGCCCCATGACATACCTGAGAGTTGACAGCCTGTCCCATGGGGATTCGGGAACATTCCAGAGCAAACTGTTTGACACAGAAGTAACAGCCCTGAAGAGAGGGTGAGATGAGGTGAGGGGGGCATGAGAGGAAGGAGGAGCTCCTCCCACGCAATGCTCCCCATTCTCACCTGGAATGTCAGCTCCATGAGGATGATGCCCCCAGGCAGTGCCCGCTGCAGGTGGTAGGTAGTGACTGGGGTGCCAGTGCTCTGAAGAAAGGAAAGAGGGACATGTGCTGAGGGCCCACCAGCCTCGAACCAACACCGAATAGTTCCTTAGGCCCCTGGCTATAGTACCGGTAGTCTAGGATCAGCCAATCATTAGTACATTAATCAGGGTCACCGATGTTAGATATGGATGGGAACATAAGTCAGGTCATTCACTGCTGACTTCACCGTTACGTGGCAATGAGTTACCTTAGGGCTCCCATCAGTCTTGGCTTTAGGACAGGAGAAGGAGCCACGGCCCTCTGTTCCAAGGATAGCCATAGCCCGTAGCCGGCTGGTGCTGTACAGAGGGAAGAGAGACGGGCTGAATGAAGCAGGCCAGGGGCTGAAGGTTCTGGCATCAGGCCATGCCACATGGACTTGTTTTACAGGCAAGAGTGAGGCCTGAGGAAGGATGAGTTTGCTCAGAGTTCCCCGTTAGGCATGGCTGGGCATAGAGTCCACGTCTAGACTGCAGGACAGTTGTGGCTGTCTGGCAGGTAAGCTGTGTTCAGGGAGGTGCAGGCCAGGCATCTTTGTCTGTTACGGGAGAGAGGTCTACAGAGGGGAAGGAGAAGATGAGGCATGCTTGAAATCTTATTAGGAAATGCTGGATGCCCCGAGGACAGCTCCTCTAAGAGGGAAAAGCAGTTTTCTTTTAATTGGGGGATGGCAGTCCCACTGCTCTTGATATTTACTTATTTGTTTGTTTATTTTACTTATGTGTGTCTATCTGTGAGTATATGTGAAATGTCTGCACCTGCTTGTGAAGGCCAGAAGAGGGCATCAGATCCCCTAGAGCTGGAGTTACAGGTGGTTAGAAGTCGTTTGATGTGGTACTAAGAACTACCCTGGGTGCTGTGGAAGGCAGCAAAAACTCCTAACCACTGAGCTGTCTCTCCAGCCCCTTCTAGTTAATACAGAGCCAAGATGAATGGGAAGCGGGGGAGGACTTTGAAAAGCCTGTAGGACCTGAGATGCTAGACTTGTGCTGGTAGGTAGTAATGGGGGTGCCAATGCTTGAAGAAAGTGAAGGGGGACACATGTTAGTGGCTCACCAGCCTTGAACCACTGTGGGCGTCAATTCCTTTAGGCTCCTGACCTTAATGGTGTCTCTGGGATCAGTAAACTCAGTACAGCACTCAGAACACTGGCAATTCAGTTACCATCTACTACCTGCAGTGGGTACTGCTCAGGTATGTTCACCATGGACATGGCTTTCTGATAGAAGAAATGTTCCATTTAATCCTCAAGGAAATGCTATTAGACTTAGTGGTCACTAGAACTGGTGAGAAAGGGATGCTTAACTTTAAATTATGTTCTGGAAAGATATTTTTAAAAATTAGCATCATATTTCCTCATTGGTCATCTGAAAGCAAGACAGGTCACCAGTAACTGTACTGAAGTCACTCATGTAGTTCCTCACTTTTGCTGTTTACTCAAACTGCCATGGCCTGATCTGAAAATACCAGCACTTAAGGACAACAGCCCATTAAATTGAACTAAGCACCCTTGAATGGATTATTAAGGTCTACACAGTGGAAAGATGTCATGCTAGTCTTTGTACACACACACACACACACACACACAATTAAAACCAAATCTGGCCTAAGACAAGAAAGGTTGTTACAGAATTGCCAGGTTTAGGGTTGATGGGATATAGTGAGAGAGAACTAGCTGCTTCCAGGACTCAGACTTCAGTACTAGCCAGGGAGTTGAGGGTGACTGAAGACAGGCCATGGTCAGGGGTACAAGTTGGATCAGTACAGAGTACCTTGGTGAAAATGGACCAAGGCGAAGAGGTTAACACAAAGACCAAGACAGGACTCAATAAGACCCACATTCAAAAGCTTAGGAGTGTATTGTGAGATCTGCACGTATGGATATATGCAGGCATGCAAACAAGTAAGGTGTGGGTAGGCACAGTTTGGTGAGAACATGCAGACTGTGTGTGTCCTTATGAATTCTACAAAGAGCATGAGGTGTATCAGACATGCAGGAGGGCCACATGAAACATGTCTAAATTCTTCATATATGTGTGCCAGTGTGGTGAGCTAAGATGAACGTGTACTATGCCTGAGCTGTCAAAGCAGGAGCTGTATGAAGAAAGGAAGGCTGTAGGGCCTCACTCACGGTGGGTAGGGTGAGGGAAGGAGGACCAGGTTACCTGCGGGTGGGTGATGGGGGCCGAAGCGGTACCAGCACAAAGCCAATGCTCTGCAGATACTGCACATACTGCTGCAGGAAGGCCAAGCTCAGCTCCTTTAGCCATGGCTCTTCTCGGGCTCCTGGAGGAGGCACATCCAAGGATTCACAGCTTGTTGTGGGAACCTCTCGACCTCCAGACCCTGACTCAGGACGCTGTCGCCGCTGCAAGAGTGAAAATTAAGGCTCTTATCTACTGACAGTGCTGCAGGCCACTGCTGGGGACAGGTCTCTGAGGGGAGAACTAAGGCTCACCTGCCCCTCAGAGGGGGCAGAAGTCTCTGGGGGTCCATGCAGCCAGGCAGCTGGGTCAAAGAGCAGAGCTGTTGCACAGTAATGCACCAAGCGGGATGACTGCTTCAGGGTCTCCAGCTCCCCGGCCTGGGGACACAGGACAGTACACACTGGCACAGCGGCCAAGGAAAAGCCAGAGATCTTTGTGGAGGATGCAGAGGGGCAACTCACACTGATAGGCATGCTGGCTGGTGCGGAGCGCTGCTGCCAGGTTACAAACAGGTTCTCCATCTTCATCTGGCGCTCCAGCTCTGGGGGTGGGTGGGAGGCATCAATAGAAGGCGCCTCGGCTGACCACTCCCTTCCAGTCTCCACAGAACTTCCCTTCCCCGTTGCCTGGCCCACAGCCTAGTCCACAGTTCTTACCTTTTCGCTCTGTCATCTTGATCTCTAAGAACTGATGCCCATGGTAGGTGACAGGATCTGGAGGTCTGGGCACAGGACCAACTGTGGAGCTGGGGCGAGCAGCTGTGATGTCCCTCAGGGCTTCATCAAAGGGAAATGTATCCAAGGAGAGGGGACCTCCACCACGAGAGGACCCACTCAGCCGGCCCTGTTCTCGACTCAGTGGAGGGCTTGCATTCCGGATGAGGGTCTCCACATCCATGGTTGGCAGCAAGAATGGGTTTGGCTCCTGAGGGATGGAGGATCACATCTGGCTCAAGCCCCTTTCGACCTTGAACCCTTCCTCCCACATCAGGGATTCCTCTCTTGCCACCTCTGTCCCCAGCCTGTCTCCCTTCCCCTGCTTCATTAAACTGGCATTCAGAGGCTAGCTAGGCAGCAGTACCTTTCCATCTCGCATAGGAAAGTCCAGCTGGCCACAGTGATGGAAGAGCCCGAGCTTCTGGCTCAGCAGGCAGAAGATGAGATGGGCTCGTGCGTTCTGCCACTGTACAAGGCGGATCAGAGCTCGGCCCAATGCTGCACCCAGGTCTGGAGCCCAGTTGTAAGTCAGCAAGTGTAGCTAGAGACAGGGGTCAGGGTCAGTGAGGTCACAGAAATCCTCCCCACCCCAGCCCTGGACCATATACACTTACCTTCTTGTCTATGACCTCTAGCAGCAAGAGCCTCTGCCTGGGAGCACTTCGCCCCGGGCTCCCATCTCCCCCTGACTCAAAGCGCTGCACAGCCTTGGCAGCTACGGGGCAGGGAAGGACACAATGGGGAGCTGCAGGCAGAGGCCCAGGTCCCACCCTCCCCCTGCAGGGCCACCAACTATCCAGCAGTCACTGGAGTCCACCATCTCCTCACCCTGCTGGGTTGGTCTCCTCCACTGTGCGAAGTTCCTTCCTAGAAGAAGTAGGTGCCGCTCTGCTGCTGGGCGGGGTGCTGGGCCCAGCTGCCCTGGGGAACAAGGGCTGAAGATATCTGGCTCAGAACCTCTGTTGGGAGGAAGGAGCTGGTAAGAAAAACAATTCCTGGCCCCATTCTCTGGCCCAGCCTGTACCTCCTGAGGCCTTGTGCCCACCTCTCCTAACCCAGTTCCTACTGGTTTGGCTTACTGTTGTAGCCAGCTTCTGGGACTCTGGGGAAGGAAGGCAGTTTCAATCCTACCAGATCTCAAACTCACAAATGCTGCTCAAAGACACGGACACTGGTGTCTCCAGCCATGGAGGTGACTAGAGTGGTGAACTCTGACAGGATGGACGGAAGGAGGAACCGGGACACCATGTGAGAGGAGCTTCTGGACACAGAGGCACAGCCTAGAGACAGAGAAGTCACTGCATGGCTGCAGGACGGAAAGCAGGCCAAGGGCTGAGGCATGGGAGAGGGACCAGGGGCTCACCAATCTGAACCATAAATCCCATCCAGCGCTGAATGACACGAGCAAACACAGGGTGCAGGGTCCCCACCTCACCCTCCTCCAGCTGTGCTGTCCGTCGTCTAAGGACAGAGAAGGAGTCAGAGATGCTACACTCATAGGACACATGGTTACCAAGCACCATCCAGGAACTTTACACCCGGACATGCCCTAACACCACACCACACAGACCACATTGTACACACACCACACCACACCACACCACACCACACCACACCATACCATACACCACACCATATACACCACAGCACACACCACACAATAACACACACAACACCACACACACCACAGCACACACCACACCATATACACCACAGCACACATCAATCTCACCATACCACACCACACCACACATTTCACCATAACACACACACAACACCATACCACACCTCATCATACCAACATACCACATCATACACACCTCACCACACCACACACAACACCACACCACACAGACCACATTGTACACACACACCACACCACACCATACCATACCATACACCACACCACAGCACATACCACACCATAACACACACAACACCACACCACACCAAACCTCACCATACCACACACACCACAGCACACACATCATACACACCACAGCACACACAACACCACACCACACCATACACAACACCACACCACACCATACACACCACAGCACACACCATAACACACACATCACCACACCTCACTATACCACGCCACACCACAGCACACACCTCACCATAACACACACACACCACACACACCATACCTCACCTCACCATATCACACACACCACAGCACACACCACACCATAACACACACAACACCACACCACACACACCATACCTCACCTCACCATATCACACACACCACAGCACACACCACATCATACACACCACACCACACCACACACAACACCACACCACACCATACACATCACACCCATACCTTTGCCTCTGGGCTCCAGAATCTGGGCCTGGTAACCGCTCAGATCCACCTGGGGTCCGAACGTTCTCAGTTTTATGACGTCTCCGACCCCGAGTATCTTCTGGCCGGTCCAGGACAATATCATCAGTTGTTTTGGGGGAACCCAAATCTCCACCTTCTGTTTTACTCTAGCAGCAATACAGGGAATGAGGATGGGCCATTAGGAAGAGGAGGGGGAGACGAAGCACCATGGAGCAGAAATGAACCTAGAGGGCTTAGAGGCCTGATTCAGGCTCTGGTGGCTCAGTCCTGGAGTGTAATCACCAGTCTGGGCCAGTTACTCAACTTTTCTGACTGTCATCTTCCTTATACAAGGGCAAAAGTGCTATTTTAGACAGCTCCCATTTAGAAAAATGAAGGCAGTTGATGAGCTAGGACTCTATAGCAAGGAGAGCTTGCCACATTTTGCAAACTCTAATCCAAAGGACAGAGCAGTTTTATCTCAAAAGACAAGTGACAAGGGCTGTAGGGGGACAGGGTTGGAGCAGCTAGGAAGCAGGCAGTTAGACAGAAGCCAGCTTCACCACTCCCTTCCATTACCAGCATGTCCCAGAAGCTACGGCGGCCAGCTTTGCTGGGTGGAGTCACAGGCTCCCCAGAGACAGGGGTAGAGGGAAAGGTGCTGGCTCGGCAGGCAGGGCTCTTAGTTTCCAACGACCCACTCTTAAGACTTCCTGTGGACACCAAACATTGCGGGCTCCCATCACTGATTCCCTTTACAGAAAAGCTCACCCCAAGCCTGGCACAAGTGTCCCGATGCCTACTCTACTGGTGAGTATATGATACTCATGGCATGTAGCTGCACATGCTTGTGAGATGAGTCCCTGAGGGTATCCCCTCCTCAGGTGTGTGCTGGGTAGGGCTGGGGCAGCTGAATGTATACACTTTTGCCACTGCCCCTCCCGGAGGGTGCACAGACAAGGTGATGAGCAACTGAGTATGTATTTCTGATGGGGCTTCTGCTTTTTTCTCTGAACCTCATGTCTGCACCCTTGCCCATCACATGACCCTGCCTTGATTTCTGACTTTCTCTGGATCCAGGACAAGAGTTGAGGGGTCTTGATTTGTATACCTGGAGGTGTGTCTTCTATACACAGTGAGGCTGGCAGCAGCCGCAGCTCCATGATGGCATCAGCCAGGGCCTGGCGAGCTGCAGCCCGGAGCTTCTCTTCCAGCTGTACAATGCTAATATTCCCCTTTTCCCACACATCCAGTCGAAGCCTTGGGGACCCATCCTGAGCTGGAGGGGAAAATGGAGGTCACCTGTGGTGGCATTCCACCTTAATCACCACTTTAGTCTTCACAGCATTGCTGGAACACTCATTCCAGCAGGCTGTCTTACCTGAAGAACTGTCCAGCATGTTTGGGCAGCGAATGACCTGAGTCAGTTGCTCAAATTCCTCTTCTTGTAGTGGGTCTGGAGGCCCCGGAGAAGAAGGGGGCCACACTGCTAGTGAGATGGGTGCTCCTCCTCCTTCCACAAAGGCTAGAGTGATACAGGCAACTCCTGTGCAGAAATCCATAGGAAGGCTCAGCTCTAGCACATGCACACAGCCCCTGCAAGTACCCTCCTCAGCAGCAAGGCTCCCTAGCCTGGAGGTGGAAAAAGCCTTTCTTATACTCGATATAGTATAAGGCCTAAATCCAGCAATTTACCTTTGCCGCCGGTGCCCTGTCCGCCAGGTTTGTTATACAAGTAGATATCCAAGTCTGGGAGGCCACCTTGTGGTGGGAGTGGATGCTGGGGAGAGAACAGCCATGAGCACTAAGATGGAGGTCCATGGAGAGGAAGAGGGCATGCTTGGGAGCTCAGGAAGACACAGGCAGGTAGGCAAAACCACAGATGGAAGTATCTGTAGAAAAGTTACTGTCTGGGTGTGCAGGGAACAGGGTACTGAGTGTGAACGGTGGGGGCAATCTCACTTGGAAGTGGTTCCGGCTATTGCTGTCTGTGTACTTGGGCGAGTGCAGGAAGGTGAGTAAGTTCTGACGGAGGTACCAGGCCAGGGCGGAAAGCCAGGGTCTACAGGATGGGGGCAAGGCTAGATGCAGCACTTCTGAGGGGAGACTTCCAGGAGGCTGGATGAACTGCAGTTAGAAGAACAGAGATGGAGGCATGGATTTTAGACTTGATATCTCCCCAGGCTGGACCCAAAAGGATGCTGGTGTCAGAGAGGCAGCTAACCTCTACATCAGCCGGGGTCAGCTTGCAGTTCCGAACCAGCATGACTGTGATGACATCCAGTGTGGCCTCGTCCAGGCGCCGACGCAGAACCCTCACCAATTCATCTGTGATTTCAGGACCTGGACAGAGCCATGTTAGGAAGGTGGGGGATACTGTTAGCGCACTCTGCCATCCTGAGTCCCGCCTTAAGTCCCTGACCTCAGCAATGGGAATGGATATAGCTATATATGCCAGCAATGGGAATGGATAGAGCTATGCATGCCAGATAAAGGGGAACCAGCAAAAAGTTCTTATTTGTTGGGCTACTCAACACATAAATTTTACCTAAGATCCTCAAAGTCCGTATCAAAAAAAAAAAAAAAAAAAAAAAAAAAATGGTAATTTTAATACCACCAATCCCAGAGTTGTGTTATAACAACTAAAAGAGAAGTGTCCTAGTTAGCTCTAACTGTCAATTTGACACAGCCTAAAGTCATCTGAGAATGAAGTCTCAACTGAAGAACTGCCCAGGGCAGACTGGTTTGTAGACTTATCTGTGGGAGACTGTCCTGATTGGTAATTAACACAAGAGGGCCCAGGACACTATGGCAGCACCATCCTCTGGGCAGGTGATCATGGGCATAAAAAAAGAATGCCAGCTATGCATGGGCCGGCAAGTGAGCCAGCATCACCGTTCCTCCATGGTTTCAGCTTTAAGTTACTGTTGACCTCCTGCCCTGATTTCCACTGATGATGTAACCTGTAAGCTGAAATAAACTCCTAGGTTGCTTTTAGTTAGTGGGGTTTTGTTTATTTGTTTTTGTTTTTGTTTTTGAGCAACAAAATGAAACTAGGACAGCATGTAACAATTTTAGCCTAAGATCTGGTCCACATTATCTGGATACCTCAGGTTCAATGTAGCCCCAAATGATCCCATCATCTTCACCCAGTCTATCTCTGGTCTTGGGCCAGGAGACCCAGCAGCTATTCTGCGACTGTCTGGCTCCTCTTCCCATACTACACCTCAATCCAGCTGTCTTGTCTCACCTGGCTCCTATTCAAGGCAAGCCCATAGCATAGCAAACACTGGAGGAGAGAGCCCAGGGCAGACTAGATGGCTGCAAGATAAATACTTCTCAGAATCCTTACCTGCCTGTCCTACACCATGCACCAGCAGCTGGATGTGTCTGTCCACTTGGCCCACAGGGCGAACAGCATCAGGGCTGCGGCTGGAAGCCATGTCCAGGGGAGAACGAGGGCCCTACAGGGACAACAATGGTCAGGGTCTGGCTCCAAGAAGCAAAGTATAAGGGGTGCATGGGAGCAGCAGGTAGTGGAAGGACACATGCCAAGGCATCCTCAGAGTAGATGGGTTCTTGGCTTCTGGACAGAGCTAGGGATTGGGGCAGAGAGTCCCCTTCCCATGGTCGGTCACTGCAGGATGTCTCCAGAAGCCTAGAAAAGAAAGGCAAGGTATTTGGGCACAGCTCCTCCCATGCCATCCCTGACTCAGCCTTTAACCCATGCTCTCAGGGCCACATACCGAAGGTAGTACACGGCCTTCGTTGCTCGCTCTTGATAAACAAACATATTTTTCCGGTTTACTACAGAGAAGGCGTTGAGCACAGAGCGCAGAGCCTGGATAGCTGGAGTAGTAACATGGGGTGAGGAAACATTTTTCCCTAGATCTCCCACTCCCCCCTGCCCTCTCATGCCAATCACATACCCCGAGAGACCCCCATGCTGGGTCCCATCTTGAGGCGTGAATGGACTCGGATCACAGTTCCCCAAACAACATCACAGGAGAAATGACCCGGGACAAACTGCATCGTAGCTGCTAGGTATCCTCGGGGAGCACAGCTCTCATCGGCAGCGTAATCTGCAGAGGGGCAGCATGGGTGACAAACAGGATATCTAGGCCTCAGCCTCCTTACCCCAGACTTCTTACTCCTGATCCCTCATCCCTGACATTCCCCTGAGGAATGAACATGGATAGCAAGGATGAACTATGCACAAGCACATCCTGAGGAGGCCAGGCTATGGTACAGAGCCTTCTGGGACTGTCTTCAGAAGACTAGGAGGAGTTAAGGAGGGACATCAAGAAAGGCAATTCTAAAGGCAACACCAAAGGATCCTGGCTTATCATTGCACATGCCAGTGGCCCTGTAAGCTATTGTCTTAACCAAAAGCTGTAATAGTACCTCATTAAAAGAAACAAGCTATGGAAGACTGTGCACATTAGCTGCAGAGTGGGGGCAGCATTCCTGTGCTTTGAAGGAAAGGCGCCCCAACGTCTGTTATAGTAATAATCAAGGGTCACGGGCACAGCTCAACACCGTTTGATCCTTGTCATGGTTCCAGGGGAACAAGGAACTTTCTTAAGGCTGAAGGAGCAGTTTGATTCCCCAGAAACACTGTCAGGGGTCAGCAACATACAGGCTAACCAAGAGAATTCAGGCACTCTGGGCCAGAATGCAGCTCCTAAGGGCTTCACAGTATATATGGAGACTAAATAAAGGAAGAACTGTGCCTAGGTTCTGACTGGCCTTACATGCCAGACTGCCAAGAGTTCTGATGTGGCAGTACTTGGTTGTCTTGGCTCAGTCTCAGTGTGCAGAAACTGCCCTCAAAACCACAGCAGTCTGCTAATTATGGGGTTTCTACTGCTATACAGGGAAACATCCCAGGGTATGCTAAGAGAAATACTCTTAACAATGGTCAAGAGGGTTGAGAATATTAAAAATAAGGCGTCTCATACTGCAGAGGTCATGATTGGGCTTTTCTTCTGTGGGCTGGCATGAGCATTCATGGGGTGCAAGAGAAGGAAGTCCAAGTGCTGAGAGTTCAATTACTACCCCCATTAAATCAGTGCGTTTCCTTCCCATGACCAGAAACCCCAGGACACCCAAAGAAGCCCTGTGTCTGCCTGTCTGGAAAGACAGCCAATCAGAAGACTAACTTTGCTATAGTGTCTCAGACTCCTCCCCTCTGCCTCCTCCCTGTGGAACTGGCTGCCAGCTTCTTACTCCCTCACACTCTTCACCTGTCTACTCCCTTAATGGGTTAATGTTATAGAATATTGGTTTAAGATGTGTTACATTCATTTATGTTGTAAAATATTTGTTTAGTGATACAAAGATATGTTGTATTCTTTTATATTGCAGCTGTTTAGCAAAGCTGTGTTACTCTGGAGCCAGGAAAATGGCTCAGCAGTTAAAAACACTGTCTCCTTTTCCAGAGGTCCTGAATTCAATTCCCAGCAACCACATGGTGGCTCACAACCTTCTATAATAAGATCTGGTGCCCTCTTCTGGCCTATAGTCATACATGCAGGCAGAACACTATACACAATGAATAAATCTAAAAAAAAAAAAAAGGCTGGGCAGTGGTGGCGCACACCTTTAATCCCAGCACTCGGGAGGGCAGAGGCAGGAGGATGTCTGTGAGTTTGAGGCCAGCCTGGTCTACAAAAGCTAGTTCCAGGACAGGCTCCAAAGCCATACCTGTTTGCTCTAATAAAGAGCTGAACTGCCAACACCTAGGCAGGAGAGAGAAACAGGTAGGGCTGGTGGGCAGAGAGAATAAATAGAAGAAATCTAGGGAAGAGAGGGGAGGATAGAGAAAAGGAGAAGAGGACCAGGGGCAGCCACCCAGCCACATAACCAGCCACGGAGTGAGAAGGAAAGAAAGATTCACAGAATAAGAAAAGGTAAACAGCCCAGAGGCAAAACACAATTAAAGAGAAATTGGATAATTTAAGTTAGAAAGGCTGCTACAAACAAGTCAAGCTAAGGGCAGACATTCGTAAGTTAGAATATGTGTCCACGTATTTACTTGGGAGCTGGGTGGCAGGTCCCCAAAGAGTAAAAAAGAAAAAAAAAACAAAACAAAATAAAAAAACAAAACAAAACTACAGGTAAAGATGAATATTTTGGGTATCAAGACAAAGCCAAGCGAAGGCCAGCCATTTTGAAGCCGGGTCACAGCCTGGAGCTAACCATCTTTTTTATCCAATATTCTTCAAGTTTGGCTTTCCCCCTACAGAAACAGAAGCAAGCTCAATTCTGCACCTCATTTTGCAGGCCTTTGTTTGCCTCTGCCATCCTTCAGTCACTCTATTTTCTTGGCTGATCTACTCGCAAGAGCAGTTGCTCTCTGCCTCAGCTCTCCTCACTCTGCCTTTTCATCCGGCTTCTATTCCATCTCTCCACTGAAACTGTTTCCTTTAACGTCAATGACAATCTAGCAGCAGCCAAATGCAGGGACCCTTCTCTTTCTAGTTTTGCTTCTTACAGGAGGAGTGGGTAAGAGGAGGGGCAGTGACTCTGCTTTGTGAGGGCCGCTCCCGGTTGAGATCATACCATCACTGGGCAGGGGTGCCCGCTGACGGGAATGGAAAGGTGTCTCACTGCGCCAAAGATCTTCTTCACTCTCGGCCACCAGAAGGGAGTTACAAACGTGGCTATCGTGAAGGTCCTGAAGGAGCAGTCGCTAGGAGAAGGAGCAAGGTGTCAGAAAACCGAAATACCTTCTACTAAGTGGGTGATGGTCAGGGGTGATGAAAGGCCACAGAGCAAAACCACTATTACGGAGGTTCAAGGTCAAACAAGAGCATCAAGAAGCTGTGAATCCAGCATAGGATCAACCCAGATCCCCTGAATGTGGGGACCCTCAGTTAGGAGGCCTGGGCAGTCTAAGGGACCTCTGACAGTGGAACCAGGATGTATACCTAGTGCAGGAAAGGACTTTGGGAGCACATTCCCCATGGAGGGAAACTCCCTTAGCCTAGAGGCAGGAGAGGGCCTAGAGCTTACTCCAAATGACTTGACAGATCTTGATGATCCCTCCTGGAAGGCCTCACCCTCCCTGAGGAGTGGGGGGAAGGGGATGGGATGGGAGAGGGATCAGGGGGCATGGGAGGGAGAGAGAGGGAACTGGGATCGATATGTAAATAAGAAAAAAAATAATGAAAAAAAAAAAAAAAAGCATCAAGAGCCTAGCCTGGAGTACCTGTAACACACTGACTCAAAGACAAAAGTGATGTACTGAGGACTAGGAGGCAGCCAAGGACAGTCTGCTTTGATACTGCATCAGCCTTGCATGCTGCAACTGGAGAACAGCCTATGCTGGTACTACGAAAAAGCTATTTCTAGGCACTGTTAAGTGAAAGCCAAGGAACAGGTTTCTCATCAAGGAGCACAGAGCCCATGGCTTCAGACACTGTTCAATGTGCACGGAGAAAAAGGTGATACAGGCAGCTTGAGGAGTCATGAATACAGTTTTGAATTTCTAAATGTGGAAAAAACAAATCAAAGTAAGAATAAACCACTCAAAAAAAATAAAATAAAATAAAAACAACCCAAGAAGCCACCAATGAAGGGGACCGGTGATGAGGGCAGCAATAAAGAAAGAATAGTGTCCTGCTATAACAGAGCTCAGGGCTCTAACACCAAACCCAGGGAGCAGTTGTTCCTCATCATAAGAATCTGGTTTCCATCTGACAGTTCTCAACTTAAAACTGCTTTCTCCAAGAAGTCTGCCCAGATACTCCAGGGTCACAGCCCTGTCGATGTGCTCTCCTGGCAGCCTCTGCTTTTCCGCTACAGGTTCCTCACAGCTGACACGGAAATCATCCATGTACTTCAGTTGTTCAGTGTCTGTCTGGCCTCTTCTACACAAGCACCAGAGAGTCAGGGCCCCTGTGTCTGGTGCTCACTGACTTCCTAATGTTAGCACAGTGTAAGGACAGGAAAAGACTCAAGAGTCACTGGCAGGGAACCAGAACCTTCCACTTTGTAGGGAATTGGGGGGGGGGGTGTAACAGTTTCTAAAAGTTTGGTTCCTAGAAACTCCTTCCTCTTCTGCTCTGCCTGTGCCTGAGTCCTGCCCCTGGCTGACTTACCTGGTTGACCTCTCTGCCTGTGCCTGAGTTCTGGCCCCCGCTGACTTACCTGGTTGACCTCTCTGCAGATTTCCCCAACGCGCCTCACTAGGAGTTGCTGCAGGTGGCGGCACTCAGAGCCAGGCCCGCCATCCTCCCGAATCAGGCTCCTAGGCAGGGAGGATGGATATGACAGAAAATTGCAGTGGGAGGAAGGTTTAGCTGTCCTAAGTGGGAGGGAAGGCCATGGTGCTAGGAAACTATATAAAGGAGGTAAAAATGGACAAAGGAAGCAAATTTGTGGGAAAGAAGAAACATGGATCTTTCTAGCAGTTTTGGAGGCCTAGGCTCTATGCTTGCCTAGCCAGTGAGCGCCCTCACAGAACTACACTGAAGCTCCCACCACCCAGCATGCCCCTTGTTCATTCTCAAAGCTTGGTCAACATAGCATCCTTCTCCTGTGCCCCCCTCTGAGAACGGTATTTAAGCAGATGCCTGCATTTTAGTGAGTTGTGGCTGTCACTTACTGTAACTTAGGCAAGTATTCAGTTTTCTGTTCTGAGTTTCCTCACCCACACTATTGGTATAATACTATGCAGGGTTCTTATATAGATTGGACAAGCTGATCCCTGCACATGCTAGACAGGCACTTACACGTTACACACACTCGTTAACTATCAGCCATAATTCTTTATTTTTCAAATATCAACTTCTGGAACTTTATGCACTGTAGATGCTTGTGAGGCTCAGGGAGAAGTCATGATCCCCAGCAGCTTTTCAACCCCACTGAGAAAGTCAAAGAGAGCCGGACATGGTGGTGCACACCTCTGTTCCCAGCATTCAGGAGGCAGAGGCAGGCAGATCTCTATGAATTTGAAGCCAGTTTGGTCTACATAATAGATTCCAGGTCTGTTGTATCTCAGAAATAAGTGAATAAATAAATAATATAAACTTAAGAGGGATGTATTTTCCTAGAAGATGTGGGAAGAACAGGAGTGGGACTTAGAATATCCCCCCAAAGCTCTTGAGATCCCTGCCCCAAACCCAGAGAGGGTTCCACTGTAGCCCTGGAGATTTGAAACATAAATGTAGACCAGACTGACCTCAAACTCATAGAGATCTTCCTATCTCTGTCTCCCCAGTGCTGGGGTTAAAGGTGTGTGCCACCATGCCAGTCTTGGGGCTTTTACTAACCCTGGAGAGGGGTACTGTGTGAATGTGCACAAGAGGCCAACAGCATCCCATGCACCCATGGCTTCTACATACCGTGCATGTGCGTACACTTCCACACGGTCCTGCAGGATCCGGACGATGAGCCAGAAATCAGGCAGGGAGGGTCCAGGCAGGCCTGAGAGCGAAGGCTGTGGAGGTACTGGTCCAGGTGGAGTCCGCAGTGTGAAGGGGGCTTTCTCACCAAGGGTCTCACTGGGGCCCTCACTGTCTGAGCCACTGCTGCCACCATCATAACCTGTGTCAAGTGTGCTCACAATTCATCCCATCCTTAGCTGAGCCTGAGTCATCTGAATCTCGGGAGCATCAGGCTGGACACACTTTTAAGGAAGTCCCCTCTGATACCCTTACCTAGACCTTTCCCTGTGCAGCCCTAAGCCCCGCTGCCATCAACTTGGGCTCTTCCACCCCGACGCTGAGCTTACCCAGGTGGTCTGAGTCCATGCTGCCTTGACTGGACATAAGGCTTAGTCCCCGGGTAGGCCCAGGCTGACTGCCTGTATAGAGAGGAGAAATGCCTGGTGTATCGCTAGATCCTGTGGAGGATCTGTCAGTATTAGTGGAAGCTGGGAGAGACCACTATGGTCCCTGAACTCTGCTGTCCACCTTCTTACCTCCCTGTGACAAGCTGGGCAGGCTGACGAGGGGGGCACCTTCAGAATCCTCTAGGGAGCCAGGGACTTGGGGGCTGGCTATCAGGACCTGAAGAATAGAAATCAGAACTGAGATATAGTGACATGCTAACTGCCACACCTCTTGGTCTGCAGGCCAGACTTACCTCCCCCTCAGCATCGTCAGCCTTGTCTTCATGGCTGTGCCAAGCCCAGGATGCCGGAGGGGGCTCCCCGTGGAGTCCACCTGGCTGTTGGCCAACTGCCACAAAGAAGAAGCCACTGTCAGGATCCTCAAGGAGAACATGGCCAGGGAGGTGAAGGCGTCGGAACTCCTAGGGAAGGAGCCCAGGTCACAGTTTAGGCAGGATTTCTCCTTTGGCACTTTGACTACCACAGAAGCAGATGGCAGCATCACTGCAGCTGAGGTAAGAAAAGACTTGACCAGATTCAGCAGGCCCATTAACAAGGTGGGAAGTCGGTTACTGTCCACGGAACTGGGCTATCAGGCAAATGGGGGAGGAGCAGGAGCTATGCAAGGAGATACAAGAGGGGAAACTGTGGGATCAGATTAAGAAAGGGCCTTTCTTCCTGGGGTTCAAGGAAGGATGAGTCCCTAGGGAACCATCGAGTGTTCTGAGAGCGGCTTACCTCCTTGAACTGTGTAAGGGAGCGTTCTGGCCCAAACACAAAACTCAGAGGAGGAGCTTGGCGAAGGCAGGTAGAGCGTCCGGAAGAGTTATGAATGTGGGTAGCTGCTCGGTGCAGGGCAGGGCTCTGGGGGATGCCCCCTCTTCGGAGTGCCCCCACCATCTCATCTTCTAACAACCAGCGTATCTACAGCCAGAATGCAGGTGCAAGCCCTTGCTTATTGGGACATCACCTCAACCCCAATCCAAAGATACTACAAGGTAGTTTGCCTTATAGACTGAGAGAAGCCTGCCTTAGTCCTAGGATAAAGCAGTACCTCATCTCTTTCACCTGACCGAAAGGGTGTCAGGCCCGGCCCTGGAGGACTACCGCTTACACTGAAGGAAAGAAGGCTCTCACCTCATTCATAGTGCTCTCAATAGCCAGTCTGTGGGGTGTGGCCAAATTGGACAGTCCTGGGTGCCTAAGCGGAAGAAAGGGTTATCAACTAGTTCCCCAAGAATGAAACTGAGGGGGAGTGAGAAACTGAGAGGGAGATAAGGATGTACCTCTCTTCTTCTGGGGGTGGTAGTGGGGGCCCTAGGCCATCATCTGACCTTAAAGATGATGGCTGCCCTGGGGACCGTGGGAATGAAGTGCTGCTCTCAGATGTTGACCTAAACAGGGTGGGAGCAAAAGTCAAAGATCAGGAGCTACTATCCTCCTAGGGTTTCCCAAGGTCGCCTCACTCCCTGAAGCCCCAGAACCTGCCAAGCTCGCAGCCGTACCGGTGGTGATGAGGGTCTGAGGCTGGGGGGAGTTCCACTTCCAGGGGCAAGGTCAACACAAAGACATCAAGAGTGATACTGAGGTCCCTCAAGGGGACTCGGCCTCCAATTGGGGGTCCCTCTAGACTGGAAAGCACCTGGCCTGTAGGAAAGGTAAAATTAGGAGTTCTTGGTTGACCTGGAAAAAGTATAGATCCCAAGTTCTAAGTGATAGCAAGTCATTCTCCTAGGTTCTCCATCTCCATCTCCTCAAGGGCAGACTGGCCGGCAAACAAGCCACATGGGGACCTTTGGCCTTCCTCGTGGCTCCTCCAAACTCACCCAGGCAGGTGGGCAGGCTGCACACAGGCACTGAGCTATGCTGCCCACGCAAGCGCACGGAGCATGTGAGATGTAGGAAGAGGGGTGGCAGGTCATGCAGGAGGCTGTCAGGCCCCGTGGGTGAGTCACCCCCTAAGATACTGAAGGAGTCTTCATCGGGGTTCACAGTGTCTACATCTGACAGTGATGCGGAGTCTAGCCCAGCAGGCCCCAGGTCTGGTTCGCGGCTCTCCCGGTATTCCACCTCCAGCTCCGGATCGCTTTCAGTGACCACACAGCAGGCGGACATGTCCCCTAGCAGCACAAGACATGTGGTCAACAGGAGAGGACAGCAGCGGGGACCACTGAATCCTGGCTTGAAACACACATCCTGCTTTGACCAAGTTACTCACATACCTTCCTCTCCCACGAGCTCAGCCTCTGAAAACTCCAGGTCACTGACTTTTCTGTCAACAGTGTCTCGAGGTCCCTCTTCCTGGGGAGGGAAAAGGCAGGTAATCAAAGCAGGATATCCAGGTGTCAGGGAACCAAGATTCAAAAGGACTCAGAAGGACTGGGGGTTCCTCTGGGGCTCCGGGTTGGGGCCCGAGGAAGGAAAGAGAGAAAGCGTCTCACCTCCCGCCGACTGGATGGAGGGCAATAGAAGAAGTAGTGAGGATTGGAGGGCACTGTGCGGAAGTGGAGACGACTGATCTCCAGGAACTTCTCCTGTTGTGGGTTTAGAAGGAGGCTATGATGTCAGACACCCCTCAAAGGACACTACTCTCTTCACTAGACCAGGACACATAGCCATCCTCGACCCAGGGATGAATCTGAGGGCTGCAGAAGCAGAACTTTACCTGCTCCTGCTCTCTCCCAAGTTCCCACCTGGATGAGGCCATGAAGAGCATCGTGTGCCTCTCCTCTAAGCTGGCAGACATCTGTCAGAGAAATCTCCAGAGCAGGGTCTAGATTCCCAGGGACACGGGTACTCTGAAACTCAGGCTCACTTAGGTCCTCAGTCTCCATGCTGGGGTTGGAAGGAGCACACGGTTGTTAAGAAGCACCAAGTGCTAGAGCAGCACACACGGCTCTCTCAATAGGGTGTCAGAGCAATGGCTCGGGAGGTAATGAGGGCAACTGACCCTCTTCGGGCTCTAGCCTCCACATTTCTCAGAGTATGGGCGCCTGCCTGCCCCTTTCTGACCCGCACCACCTGGTGGGAGAGTGGTATCATTCAGCATAAGTGGAGAACAGGAGAAGCAAAGCTTGCTGGGAACAAGTGTTCACTTAGAGGGGGTCGTGGGAAGTGGGGGGCCTGGGGCTCCAGGGCACTCACTGGGGCGGGGTCCTCAGCACCCTCACTATTCTGGTTGCTCTTTCTGCAACAGCAACACACTGTAGATGCTAAGGCAGCATCAGCCTTCCTGCATGTCCTTCCCTCTCCTCCCTTCCTTCAATAGGGACCTGTGATGGCCTACTGCAGGGACTCAGTAATCAACAGGCAGTTTTCTGCTGGACTGATACACTCACGTTAGCTGGGGAAATCATGATTAATACGGAAGACACCGCTTGTGGAAGGGGTTAGCCTTAACTCACTAAATTAGGAGCTATGGGATATGTCCGAGAGGGAGACTTCTGTCAAGGCCAAGTGGGACAAAGCGGATGCACTGGAAACCAGGCCAGTGACAAGGCACCACTGCTTCTAGGGTGTGCTTCTCTGGACTGGAAGGTCTGGCTTGTGGGGACTTGGTCAGTGTGTCTCCTACAGCCCTGCTCAACAACCTTCAAGAATCATCCTAACCTGGACTCAGAAACTAGAATAGCTCGTTCCCGGGGCTCTGGTCCTTCTTCGATGCTACTGCTGAAGGGCCCTGGACTGAGAGGACCAGGGCTTGGTGGTGCGTGAGGCAAACCCCAAGTATGGCCACACAGTGCAAGCAGAAAAGAGGTGATGTCTATTTCTTGTAGTATCTCCTCACAGGCATCTACAGCTGTCAGCAAATCCTGGCAGGTCACGCTCTGTGCTTGTTGTAAGCTTCGGAACAGTCCTAATGGAAGTGGAATGGGCCACAAGGGTCAGCTCTGTCACTGTCCTTCCAGGCCCCAACCCTGTAACCCCGGTGCTCCCACCCTCAGAGCCACATTCTTTGCTTGCACAATATCCCTGCTCACCGCGGACAAAGCACCGCTGTGCATGCTCCTGCAGCAAGGCACAATGGGTGGCTGCCTCTTTATATCTGGGCTCCAACCAGGCTGAGGATGCGGAGGGGTGGTCCAGGTACTGAGTCCTAGGAGTGTGAGGAATTCAGAGCTTGGCAGACTCCCCTAAGTGATACCTTGGCCTTATCAGCCATTTGAACTCCAGAGAAATGTAGAGACTCTTAGGAAATGCATTCATGATTGGGGGGTGTCTGATGGTTTGCTGGAGGATACAGCTAAGAAGCGGAGTTCCTGACTGACCAACAGCCTGTCTGTCCACACCTGAGTGTGTACCAAGCCTTGGTTGGAGGAAACCAAGAGTCACAATGGAGAACACTCACCGGAATATGAGATCTCTTGGTGCTTGAGGAGGCTGCAAGCCAACCATTTGTTCCCTCAGAGCTTCCAGGGAACAGCTATAGATGTAGACAGGGCACCGGGTCCGGGGCCCATCTGCACTCTCTGTCTGGGGAGCCTGGCGCCCACCGTGAGCTGGTGAGTCTCGGCAAGAGGGTGGGCTTGGCTCTCCTGGGTCCTGGGCACTGTCTGTGAGGAGAGTATTCACAGTCTTCACATCCTCTACTGGCTTCCCAACCCCCACCTACTTAACCGACTCCAGGCAGCAGCCTCACCACTAGCAAGTGTGACACTGAGGATGGGGACTTGGGACTTTGTAGCCTTAGTCCCAGTTCCTCCTAGGTCTTTCAGGCTGGGAACTCCGCTCCAATCCCCAGATTTAGGTTTTGTTTCTTCTTGAAAAGAACCCTCCAGGCCATAGGCAGTCAGATGCTGGACATCTGAGGAGGAAGAGAGGGGCAGCTCTCAGTGCTCTCCGGTGGGCTGCCGAGGGAGCTTAAGGGTTTGGATCAGTGGGGTCAGTGAGGAAGGCCAGTCATTGGTACCTGTGAAGGTGGCTGGGAGAAAAGTCAGAAACACATGCTGGGAGCTCAGAAGCCTCGCATAGCAGTGCCACTGAGGGGCCGAAGTGGCAGGCCTGAGAATTCCAGGAACGCCCACACTCTGGAAGAGACAAAGAGCAATTACAAGGGACTATTCCAAGTCCCGTTCCCTTCTGCCACCCTGACCAGGTCCCTCTCAGGTTTAGTGTGACAGGTCCAGATAGAAGGGAAATAAATGACAGCACTCTGTCAAGGGCGATGGGAACTGGGCAAAGGCGTGTGTGTGATGACGGAAGGAAGGGTGTCAAGCACGGTGAGCCCTCAGGGAAAAACAGTAGTGCTGACCAGAGTAGGAAGGGCGGAGTCTCCAGTGGCCTGGGTACTGTTGCCTGCTTGATCCTTTGGGACCGCATGGCCCCCCACTAGAGGACCTTCCAGACCTACAATGGGGTAGAGATGGTGGGAAAGGGCAGGACCAGCGGAGGCAGGGCTCTGAGGTGAAGGGTGGGGAAGGAGGCCAGAACTCAAAGATGGGAACCACCCTGGGGTAGGCAAAGGCAGGGCTCAAGCGTGGTATTAGGGAAGAGATGGCGCGCTCACCTGGGTCTCGGCAGCTCCGCCGCAGGACCTCGTTCAGGAAGGCAGCCTGGTCAGCGGGGGTCAGTGGGATCTCCCGGTCACTGAGCTCCTGCCCCAGGCAGCTGTGCAGCAGGCACAGCACCATGTCGTTGGTGGGACAGGGCCCCTCGGCGAGAGGCACACCCTCCGGCTCTGCCCGACACACACTCTGCTCAGCAATGCTGCCAGTGCCCCCGGCTCCACCCTGACCAGCAAAGCCCTTCCTTCAGCCTCAGCCGCCCTATCACTTGCTCACTGTGCTGGCTGACCTGCTTTCTATCCTCTGAGGTGCCCGGGTCTGCTGACCCCTGAGGTGAGGGTGAGTAGCCCCCAAGCGTACCCACCTCTGGAGAGCAGAAGGAAGAACATCTGCAGCTGCTGGCACTGCGGCAACAACCCTAGCAGGTCAAAACGGAAAGGGATCTCATGCACACAGGCGTCTCCTCCCTGGGCCAGTCCTAGGCGAGAACAGGACACAGTGAGAGCCAGATGCCCTACCTGTGGCTGTCTTCTCCCATCTTACTACCCCACTGCACCCTCTGCACTGACCATCTGAGACCCGAGGCTCTGGGGGCACAGGACCCCACTCCTTGCTCTGGCATAGCTGTATCAGGTACTCAAAGGTCAGCAGGGAGCCTATGCAGGCAGCATCCCGGGGGTGGAGCTAGGGGAGAAACACCAGACGACAGGAGTCATTCTGCCCCAGCTCCCACCTCTGGTCCCAAGGAAGGTACAATCCGGTAGGAGGCAGGGGGCAGTTCGGGGGTCACTCACAGCTTGAGGGATCTCAGAGTAGGTCAAGTACTGCAGGTGCTTCCAGCTTTCAGGGCCAGGTCCCACTCGTCCATACTGAGGCTCTACCCATACCTCGGTGACCAGATTGAGCTCCGAGTCCCCCTCTAGGGCCTCTACCTCCACATCATTGTCATCATCTGTTGAGAAGCTGGAAGAAGAGGGGTTCTAAGCCTGGGAGAAGAGTGACAGCTGGTGGCGGGGGGGGGGGGGGGGGGACGAGAAGGCGGGCATGAGGATAGCTGCATGGCCTACGCAGCCAAGCAGGAAAGCCAGCAGCTCACAGAGCTCGTATTAGACTATGGTGGCCAGACATGAAGGTGACCTGGGGGAGGGGACTCCGCAGAGGTCGTTCCCAGAGGTCCGAGCCTCACCTGTCTTTAGTGGAGGTAGAGTGAGGGGGGAAGAGGATGTACTGGACAACACATGTGTGCTTCTCCTCAGCGGCAGCCTGCCCCAAAGGTTCATTCTGTGGATAAATGGGAGACCCTGGGCAAAATCCTGGCAGTGAAGAGGTCTGGCTTATTCCCACTGACTCTGGCCTGAGGCCTTGGTCCCTTGATCTGGTGTGGCAGTTTTTGGCAGTCACCACTCAGCGGAGAGGCAAGTGTCCCAAGGTTCTGTATGTCCTTGAGGTTAGTTTCAGATGGCACATACCTGAACTGGAAGCTCTAAAACCATGTTGATGATTCCTTCCCCGCTACAGGCAAAGTGGAAGCCTTCAGAGAGTCGGACCCTGAAGCCCCCAGAAAGATGAGGGAAGAGAAGTTTAGTTCAGTGCTCCCAACTGCCCACCTCCCAGGAGCTGTCATGCAACCTAGTCCACTGGAGGCCTGGGCAGATTTGCAGCCCCCTAGAATGCACAGGTTTAAGTAGGACCAGAGGCCAAACTTAGCAGAACCGGGGAAGTATGGAGTGGAAAGCTGGCAGATAGGAAGGGCCTGGCTTAGGCCACTGTCCGAACCCAGAGCCTACACTTGTTCTCTCCTGCCCTAGCCACCCTGCGGGCTTGGAGACATACTCAGTGAGAACAGAGAGGAGCTGGGCGATGGCGCTGAGTGGCAGGGTTGGGGCCAGGCCTGATGGGACACTCCACAGCCAGCGGTGATGATAGAGGTAGCGTGACAGTGATGCGAGGCTAGACGAGGCCGAACGGCCTGACACCAGGGGTAATGGCCCTGGTGGCTCCAGTGTCAGCAAGAAGGGTGCCCTGTAGTCCAAGGGTAGCTTCTCATACCTGGGAAACAGAGCAGCTTCCCAGTTGATTTCTGCTCACAGCCTTCTCTTGTCCCCCCAGGCCTCCCCCCCACCATACTGACCTGATGAGGAGCTTGTCCAGTGGTTTGTGAAGGACCACAAGGCAGGGCCGGTCAGACAGGGCCTGCTGTGGCCCCAGTGTGGGGGGTGACTTGGAGGGAGAGTTGCCCCCACCAATACCCCCTAGCCCTTTTCGTTTCACCTTGGGTGTCGGCTCCTTACTTTGTACCCGGTGAGGGAAACGAAGGCGCAGGATCTCTTCCTGCAGGCCCGATACAATCTGTGGGGGGATTGTAGTCAGACTCCCTTACTCCCAAACCCTCCAGGTTGGGGAGAAGAGATCTACAGTCAAAGGAGAACCTTCCATTACATGTCCCTCAAGCCTTGCTTGGTCTAGGGGTGCCTCTCCTCACTGAGCCGGGAGGGCAGGGTAAATAGTCTGTCGACACCCCAGAAGTCAGACAGTCAATCAGGGCAGTCAGAGCCTAGATTACCTTATGCCGAGCCTGGGCCGGTGTGCCAATCGGGAACCCCAGACGGAGAACCATGCATGGGGTCTTGGAAATGATGCGGACCATGTAGAAGGAGGATGGGGGCTGGTCTGGGCCACTGGGGAGAAATGCAAACAAGTGAGCAGTCCTGAGCTGGCAGTAGATGAGATGTGGAGAAGGATGAGGAAATATACCACTTTGCCCACCTGGAGAGCAGCTTGACGTAGGAATAGCCCTCAACCAGCACAAAGCTGCTCCAGTCTCGAAGCAGAGAGGTCAGTGAAGAGTGTGAGATTCTGCACTGGATAGTGCTATAGCGCCCATTGCTGCCTGGGGTGTGCAAGTGCTTAGGGAGTGGCCTAGGGAGAGGGTGGGCGAGTGAGCTCAGACCTACCAGCCCCAATCTCTTCTACACCCCGAGGTCATGGAAACTGGTGAGTGGCAAGGCTTGGCCACAGTTACCACTCTTCCTTCCCATCAGCCCCTCTCCATCTTGTTCCTCCATCAGAACCATGGCCGGGGCCTGAGGGTACTCACGTGTCATGCTCCAGGATTAGCACCAGGCGATGCATGTGTAACCATCTCTGCCATGAATTAGCATCCATGGAAAGCACTGGCTTCCAGTAGGCGGCAAACTGGGCTTGGGATGAGTCGGAACCACTGTGCTGAAGGGAAAGCACCTGGGGACAGAAAGGTCAGCCCTTGGAAAACATTTGCAGAAAAGCAGAATACAACATCTGAGAAGCAAATAGTTACGGTAAACTCAGGTCAGGGGGGAATCAGCATTGGACTGTGATTAAGGGACACAGGCCAGCCAGGGACAAATGAAGAAACTGGTTTTCAGCACGAAGGCTATGTTACGATGACTGAGCCGGTAAAGGGACTGTACAACCCTGTAAAGCTGACCCAGCGGGAAGATGGAACCCGCCTAGCTCATATTGCTGACTTTAGAGGAAAACTGCTGAGCGCTGACAAGATCTAATGATGAGGCCACTGCACGCTCCTATGGTCCATGTGCTCACTGTGCCAGGGTATCAGCTGTAGGCTGAGTGCAGAGAGCCCAGAACCAAAGTCGTGGTTTTCAGGAAGTACCCAGATCTCATGGCTGGCAGTGGTTGAAGAACAGGTAATGCTTAGATGAGGGAGGGCCAAGTAAGCCACATGGAGATGGGCAAGGGCAATGGCAGCTAGGACATCATCACCTAAACACCCATCCTGCAGAATATCGAAATGCTAGGATGGTCTATTCAGGTCCTCTTTTTCTATTAGCTTTCCTAAGGCCTTAGGATGCAGGAAGAGGAGGGATGCTTTCAAGGCTAAAGCTGGTTTGTGTACCCCGGACTTGAGAGAGAAGGGACAGTGGCGGTTCTGAGCTCCAGTCTAGAAGGCATGAAAGGGTCTACAGAGTCCCAGGACTACTCACCGGAGTGGTGGAGCCAGGAGGAATGTAGAAGAGTGGCACGCCACTCTTGGTGCTGTCTGGAAGTGTGAAATGTTCCGGCACTGAGGAGAAGGACTGAAGGTGGGCAAGCATCTGATCTGTCTGGTTAATGCTGAAGAACAAGGACCAAGCCTGAGCTACAGCAAACTGCTAGGGGCTACAAAGAACCCTGGACAGGAACCTGGTACATTGGGTCCCACCCCACAGCTCCCAGAACCACAAATGTGTCCTTCCACAGAGCGGGGTACTGCTCATTAAGTGGTAACCCCTACTTACCTCTGTAGTGTATTCCAAAAACGGCGGATAACGTGAGTGCGATACAGTGAGCGAATAGGTTGTCTTAGTGCACAGGACACATCATGCAAGATGTCATAGCCGCCTTCCATTGTCACTTCTACCCGTGTCACTCGAGGGCCCTCCGGCTCTAGGGGCCAGGGTGCTACAGCCACATACTCAATGCGCATATTGTGTTTCCATAGCAGCACAAGCTTCACCTCCAGCTGGGACCCTCCTGCAGGGGGCAGGAGGGCAAGTGAGGGTTGGAAGAAGCAGGACTCCAGGCCTGAGTCCTATCTCATGGTTCCAAACACAGTTCTATCCATTTCAGAACCACAGCCCACCAACCAGTGCAGAGGGAAGTTTGCGGGAGGATCGTGAGAACCAAGCCCAGGATACCACATGCCCTCAGCTGTCTACCCCGGGCAGGAGATGGAACTGGGAACTCCATGCTAAGAGAACTTAGCCCTGAAGGCACCTCAGAGCCCACTGTATTTCATGACCAGCAGAGAGTGTCTCATGGGGACACTTAAATGAGTGGTAGGCAGGTGTCCCTTTCATCTGGCAGGTCTGCACACACATAAGTGACCAGAAATCTGTGAAATTGTAACAGGGTCTGGTGACCCTTACCTTTGGCTAGTGTAACCTCTCGAACACTGTAGCCCTCTCGCAGACGTACAGACACAGTGCTGACCAAGTCAGCCGGCACCTCTTTCTCGGTGTGCTTCTTCCTGCGCAAGGCCAGGGCAGGGTTGCTGCTTGCAGAGACCAGGTGCTCATTAAACAAGCGGTGCTGAGAGCCTGGATGAGGATGGGGAGGACAAAGTGCTGTCTGTCAGCTGACGGATATACAGGGGCGGGTGCTACTCTAAAATCACTATGAGAGAAAGTACCACAGAAGCCAGCCCCAGTTAGACTACCAATGCTCCTAGAGCCAAGGCCATGCCGCCTCCAAGGCTGTTCGATATACACCCCTCTCCATACCCACAGGCCTGCCTCTTACCGCAGTAGTATTCAGGGTTCAGGGCTTCCCCGCTGCGCAGAAAGGAGTAGAGCAGAAACGCCCGGTGGTAGACGGTCAGACCCAGGTTGCCTGGCTCAGGCTCAGGACAAGTGGACAAGTAGGAGCCAAATGTTGCCATTGCAATGAACTTCATCAATTCCACATTGGGCACATGGCCAAAACTACAATCATAAGAGTAAACTCCTCCTACCTGAAGAGAGTGAGCAAGTGAAGACCCTATTTCACCAGAGGACCAGGAAAGGGCAAATAGGATGCTCCTGCATCCCAGACACTGAGAGGCAGTGGGCCACAGAGCTCCCAGGACAGACCCCCGCCCTGCACCTATTCTTCAGTTCTTCTATCTAAATCCATACCAGATGGCCATACCATCCTCCGCCCTCCTTCCTTTAGGCCAAACACTTCTCCCTTCTCTACAGATTTTGGCAACTGCTCCTTGGCTTTCTGCCAGTATACTTCTAACAAAGTGCTTCTTAAACTTTAAGGTGCATACACCACCCTTTGGGATTTTGTTAAAGCATATGTCTGGTGTGGGACCTCAGAGCCTGCACTGAAAATAAGCTTTTGGTAATACCAACAATACGGCTGTAGGCCAAACCTTGTCTAATCTATAGGCCAAGTCAACCTAATTTTTGTAATGAGGACTTGTGAACAGTCATGCCTATCCATTTTGCATTTTGTCTACGGCCATTGTCACACTGCTACAGCAAAGCCAAGCAGCTATGCAACAGAGGGCCCACAAAGCTTAAACATTTGCTGCCTGACCTCTGTAGAAAATGTTTGCAGACCTGCTCTACATGACTCATTTAATTCCCTGGCCATTCCGTTCCTAACCTTCATCTCTATTCCACGCACCTGCAGCTGTCTACACCCTGGCCCTTGGCTTCACTTGGAATGAATTAATCTTTGCAATTCCAAATTGCCACATCTCATGGTACAATACCCCTTCAGCTTCCTTCCACCCTCTTCCTGCTGAGCTTTGACCTCATTGAGATTGTCTGCCAGGTCTCTCTGGCTTCTGCTGTCTGCAAGTCTATCAGCACCATCCTGACCCTCATTTCACAACCCAGCCTGGGCCCTATGATCAAGCAACTCTGAAAACATCATTGTCAAGTATCTGAACCTTTATACCTTTATTTTTTTCTGTTCCTACCTCAGAAGCCCAACCAGGATCACAATGTCTACACCTTAGTGAAGGAAACTGTAGGTTACTCCATATCAAAACACAACATACCACCCAGACACTTCTTTAGGGCTATCCTCAACACTCCCTTTTTCTCAAGGCTGGATTCCTCTCCTGATGTATTTATTGTCACCTTCTACTTCTCAGAGGAAGCAGAATGTCTGCACTTTAACTCCTAAGTTTCAGTCTCAAAGAGAAAAATGATGCTTGTTCATAAAGAATCATCCTATCTGTTTCTAGAGCAAATGTTTCCCTGTCAGTTTAGGGATTTACATTATCAGATCCTTTTTCTGTTTTTTTTCCCCCTAATTCTTAAATCCTTCTGAGACACCATGACCCCTTAGAACTATGAACATGCAAACAAAACAGCGAATTAAAATACACAGAAATTTTATCTCTCCCAGTTAGAATGGCTATCATTAAGAAAATCTCAAACCCCAGTAAGGATGCTGAGAGAAGGGGACATTATACACTATGGACATGAGCATGGAAGATCTTTAAAAAACAAAAGTATAACTTTCATCATATGACACACTTGACAATTCTTGTATATGTTCCCCAAGAACTCCAAGTCAACATACCACAGAGATGCCTATCTATGATCACCACAGCCATATTCACAGAAGCCAAGTTAGATATCAGCCTCGGCATCCAATGATAGACAAATAAGAAAATGTGGTCTGTATACATACACAAGGGATTTTTGTTTGTTTGTTTAACGTGCATTGGTGTTTTGCCTGCAGTTGTCTGTGTGAGGGTGTCAGATACCTGGGAACTGGAGTTACAGAAGGTTGTGAGCTGTCAAGTGGGTGCTGGGAACTGAACCTGGGTCCTCTTAACCACTGAGCCATCTCTCCAACCCCACAATGAAGCTTTATTCAGTGATAAAGAACTAAATTATGTTGCTTGTAGGAGGAACACTGATCTACCTGAAGGTAATCACGTTAAGTGAAATAAAAGCCAGGCTCAGAAAGACAAATATTTCAATTATCTCGTGTGTGGATCCTAGATTTTCTGCAGATAAATACAGTCCTTTGCGTATCTATGAGAACATCAAGGAGAAATGACACTGGGGAAACAAAAGATAAGTGAGAGGTGGGGGAAAGGTGAGGGTACAGGAGTGAATATGGCCAAGGCATATGAAATATCTACCTGTGTGACAATGTCTGTGAGACCTATCACGATGCAGCGAACATGCGTCAGTTCGATGAAAGAAACCTGTCTGCCTTCAAAAGCAAACTAAACCAAACAGAGAAACACCCTCCTTCCACCTTCCGATTCTTTTTGGCTACTATTCGCTCTTGGTCCTCATTTCAGCCACATTTCTCATGCCAACATTTGTCTTCACCTCCTTCTCTTCTACCCACGCCAATCCACACTTCCCGCACCACCTCTTCACTGAAATGGCTCTAGAATGTTCCATGTGACTTCCTAATCAACAAGTCCAAAGGGCACTTTTCATTCCTCATTCTACTTGATCTTTCTGCTGCTTCTCACTAAGTTAACTACCCCTTCCTTCCAAACCTGACTTCTCTGACATCATATGGCCCTTCGTTCCTTGCTGGTGCCCCTGGGGCTCTTCTGAAACCCCTCCTCTCTTCTCAGTTAGCTTGACTAGCTTGACAAATCTAAAATATCTACCTCTCAACTCCTGTTATTTCCTCAGTACCAGGATCTGTGTCCCCAACTGTCAACTGCCATGAAGAGCAGCCTTTTATTACCCAATTATGTGCACCTTGCACACTTTAAATGCATCATGTCACCACTGGACAGGTACTCTCCTTTCCAGATGAATCCCATCTAGAGACAAAGTGATGTGCCCAATATCACAGAGCTAATAAGCAATGCCAAGGGTTAACCTGGCAATGTACCTCACTGTTATGCAGTACTGAACTACAGGTACGTCTAACACATGTACAGATCTGAATTTGTCATCTCGTCTTTAATCCATCTAGCTGTAAAATGTCCTTGTAAAACATAAGCCTAACTTTCCTTCCACATACCTTCATCACTCAGTGAATTATACCTTAACTTCTTTACATAGCAGAGTCAATTTTTCACGCCCTGGTTATGCCTACCCTCAGGCCTTACTTCTCATAGCTCTTGCTCCCTGCCTTGCAAGTCCATCCATCCAAATTAGTGGTAGTGTCCTAAATAGGCCTCTCCTTCCTACTTTGGTTAAGCTAGTCTGAGTTGGGTTTTCTGACCCGTGCAACTAAAGCAATAACTAAGTGGGCAGATGGGATTACAACTGACTCAGATTTCAAAGTTTCCATTCTTTTCCCCACAGTGGTAAGAAAAGGGGACAAATCCTGAGGAAACCCGATGACAATGAGAGTCCTCTCCCACCACTGTCACCTACCCTGCTCTAGACCTGGCACCTTCTCCCCAGGAAACCATGTCATCATCTTCACTTGGGTAATCTCGCCTGTAAAAAAGTAACCGGCCATTCCTGACTTTGTGAGATACCCCGTTTCCCACTCCTCCTTCCTAGAAAGTCCTCACCTGCACAAAGGAACAAGCCACAGTGCCACTGCGGAGCTGGTTCAGTAGTGTCTCACACACAGCAACATCAGGGACACTGGTGACCCCGTCTGTGATCACGATGATACCTGAGACAGGAAATAAGTCAGCTCTGGAGACAATGGCTACACCAGTCAAATGGAGGCCCAACTAACAGTACCCTGAAGACCTCAGTGTCTGCCCACCAGCAGTTTACACACCCCCAGCACCTTTATTCTTCCCCTATCCTCCTGCCCTCCCTTAGGTGCTCCTACACCACAGACTTCCTGGATGGTGTCCTTCCCACAGGTCTCTATTAGTACTGAGGGTACTGGGAATACACATTAGTAAGGACTTGAAGCTTGCAAACAAGGAGACAAAGCCTGGGGCTCATTAGCTCTGGGGAAACATCAATCTTTGCCAACAACCCTCCACTTTCTGAACCCGTTTCCCACTTACACCAATATATTCTCTACTGACCTGCACTAGAATTTGAGGGCAGTAACTGCAGCGCCAAGATGCCCTGACGAATCATACTGACCAGCCCAAGATCAGCTGTCACCACGGAGACTCCTACCTTCCTGCCCAAGGGCTCCCCTGATTCCGGGGACTGGTCTTCTGCCTGGCCCAACAGTACAGAAAAAGAGGAATGAGAGATGGCACCATTGGGACATCTACAGAAAAATCAGATCCCCCTCTGTGTCTCTTGTTTGGTGCAGGAAACTGTACGGGGGGGGGGGGCGTGGCTTCACATGTACCAGGCATATGGTCAACCACTGAGTTCACACCCAGCCCTCAAACTGGAACTCAGAGCCCAGTACCACCCAGGTGACATAAGTATAATCCTAAGTACCCCAAGTTCTAGACTCTTCAGCTAATCTCTGCTGTGTCCTCATGCCCAGCACATGCTAAAATGTTGAACCTCAGATGGGAAGGGAGCAAAGCACTCAAGTGTCAGACTCTACCGAGGCAGTCTCTCCTCCTTCCACCAAGAAAGGCCCCCTTCCATATTTCCCCATCAATGTTCTCAAGTATTTCACAAGTAGCCAAATACACAGCAGTCATCAGACGCTATTTGCACAGCCACTTCTACAGTTTCCAAAGTAATGAGGCAGAACACACCAGCAAGCCAAGCAGCTTTACCCTGATTGTGTAAAATACTAAAGAGAGATCACATCCAGATCCAGGACTAGAGGGAATAAAAAGAAAGAAAGAAAGAAACAAACAGAACTCCACGGGCAAATGGCCTTCAACCTTTCTCCCAGCATGGATTTGTGGTGTTTATATCTGAGCTGCCTTTGTTCAGCAAGGAACCTGCCTTGATTGTTCCCTAGTGCCCTAGCCTTGGCTTACTTTGCCCCGTCCTTCCCCACTTACCTGGCTCTGGGGCTCATACTGCTGCTGCAGCATGGTGGCCACCTTATCCTCGAAGAGGCAGAGCTGCTCATACACCTGCTGCAGGAAGGCCTCCCGCTGGGAAGGGTCCAAAAGGCAGCCCTGCACCAGAACCTGGGAAGCACAAGGGACGAACTGATGGGGTGGCCAGGGAGCTGGGCACTATACCTATTCTTCTGCCTTCTCCCTTCAGGGAGTTCTGACTTCTCACCCAACAAGCGCCCCTAGTCTAACTTCACATTGAGTTCCACCTCCTCAGTCCACTAAAGCACCCTCAACCCAGGAATCCTGCAATCCCGCTCAGGGGCTCAGGTCACTATCCACCTTAATGTAGGGTCACAATGTCTCTATGTCTATAGTCCTACACTCGCTTCTTACCGCCACCCCTTTCTTTAAGCCAGTCCTAGGATCTTCTAGTACCTTCCATGTTGAGCTACAGAATGCTATCTGTACACTTTTACTTCCATGCCCCCCTACTCCTTTTTCTTCTTGGATATATTTCACACACAAGCTATTCCGGACTCCTTCTCCGCCTAAAATTCAAAACCCTTATTCCCACTCAGTGAAAATCCTTTCCTTCCTTGTACCCTTAGCAGATAATTCCCACTCTTCTGTAGGGAGAAAGGAAGTCAGCCACTAGGAACTCCCACTATAGAGTATGTGCTACTCTCTATGTCCCGGACAGTCACCCTTGGAAGCTGCCATGGGCGTACACGCGCCTGCAACCTTGGAAGCTGCCCATGACCTTGTTCCTTCTTCCTCAAGGGCCTGAAGAGAGGCTTCCTCTTCCTCCTCCTTTTCCCCCAAAGCCCATCTCACCACTTGAACCTTTTATGTCTCACTCATTCTCTGTGGGGTTTTTTTTTTTTTTTTTCTTTCTTTCTAGTTTGACCATCAATAGTTGTCTCCTACATATAGACCTGTAGTCCCTATGGTACCCTCAGGATCCCTTTGCCCTTATCCTTCCCTCCCCTCCTGTCAAATAACTACTTCTGCTCCTCTGTTCCCTGTTCTTGACTAGGTAAGGGACTAGGGACAACAGTTCTCCAGGTCTGCATGTTGGCAAACAGAAAGAGAAATGCCCATATCTGGATCCACAGAAATATGAGAGTGTACTCCTTCTGTTTAGGGCAATAGGAGACTGAAAGGCATCTAGATAAAAATAGTAAATGTTCACAGCTGGAAGCAGTGGTATACATCTATAATCTCAGTAGGAAGACATGGCAAGCTGATCAGCCTGGGCTACATGTTGAGCACTGGGCCACCTTGGGCTGAGATCTTACTTAAAAGATACCCCCTCAAAATAAATAAGGTTGTCATCAAAAAAAAAAAAAAAAAAAAACATTCTGAGTGAGGTAACCCAGTCACAAAAAGATGAACATGGTATGTACTCACTCATATATAGATTTTAGATGTAAAGAAAGGCTTGCCAGCCTACAATCCATACTGCCAGAGAGGTTAGGAAACAAGGAGGATCCTAGGAGAGACATACATGGTCCCTCACAGAAGGGGGAAGGGACAAGAAAATTGGGAGCAATACCTTTTGAGTATTATATTATGGCTAGGCTTTGTTATTCCTCTTAAGGTAACTTTCAAATCACTTGCAGAGGACACATTAGAAATGTGATTTAACATTTTTTTTTTTTTTTTTTTTTTTTAGTTTGTGTATCTAATCTTTTTTGGAGGTGGGAGTTGCAGAAGCTGGTTCTCTCCTAGCCTATAGGTCCTGGGGATCAAAGTAAGGTCTTCAGGCTCGGTGGCAAAAGAATCATTTAACCAGAGCCACCTCATTGATCCTTAATGTTTTTTCTTTTGGGGTATCAGGACACTGTTTGCAGCAACTAGAGAGAGAAAAATCCTCTCCTTGCCTACAGTTGCTGTCTCTGTTCAGGCCTGGCCCTGTTTCCCATACTTCAACTCTCCACAGCCTGTTCCCCCCTCTTTCAGGCTCTCCCCCCAACCTCTCTTCTATACTGGCCACAGACACGTGACTTTTCCTTCAGTGCAAACCAAAGCTTCTGTGGTTCCCTTCTACCTGTTTTAACTACTGGTCCCTCTGACTGAAAAGCCCACTTCTCCTTGTTTGAATCATTAACTTTATTCTTTTCTTGTGCTTCTATTCATGCTCCATGGTGCAGGCTTAAGTCCCAGCTATTTGAGAGACTGAGGCTGAAGTAGGATCGTACACAAGGTCAGAGGTGGAGAGCCACTTGACAGCAGGAGCGAACATACATATGAGCCAGGTATGATGGCACATGTCTGTGATCTTAGCATTTGGAAAGCTGAGGCAGAAAAATAAGAGTCCTAGGCCAGCCAGGTCTATTTAGCAAGATCATGTCAGTTTAAATGGGTTTTATTGGATGTTCCCTATTGGTGTTCTCACAATATCTATGTCAAAACCTATCAGTGCCCTTACCACACTGAGTTGAAATTATCTTCTTTAATATCTCTCTTCCCCCCTAAGCTCTTAACTACTCCATTAGGACAGAGACAGTATCTGGTTTATCTGTGCCCCCAAGACTTAGCCTGGACATGGCATAGCTCAAGCTCAGTATTTACCAAGAGGAATAGGTATTTGAGTGATTACCTGACTTGGTTATAGACGCCTTATAGGCCTCTATCTGGAGATATGACCTACAACCACCAGTTAACAGCCGTGTTAGGAGACACCTAAAACTCAGGCCAAGGGCTGGCACTCCTGCCTTGAGACCTGACAAGGATCAACTGTTCTGTTAATGCTTCAGACCTTTAGGTGCTATTCTTGGCATCTAACTCTCCAAGACAATCTGACTGCTGAGGGTGACACTATAGCCATGAGGGATAGTTTCAGTGAGTTGAGGGTGGTTAAGAGTAGAGGGGAAATTGGGCCAATGTTTATCTAAGCCAAAAACAAGTATTTCAGTAACAGACTTGAACATTTTCCAAGAGGAGTGCTTTGTGACAGGCTGCTCTGCTGGTGGAGAAACCTTTAATTACTTGTGCAGTCAGCGCTGCACCCGACAGCACCCAAGGTCCTCAGATAATGACCCCCTCTGTTGTTAAAAAATAAATTATGTTTCTGGGGATTGTAATAGCTCAAAAGTCACAAAAGTATCCTAAAAGACTGTGCCCTGGGCTACTGACTGGAGTCAGCACAACAGAAACCACTTCACAGAGCTAAGGGAGTCGAGTGGGGGTGAGGGGTGGGTCCTCACCAGGTAGGTAGGTAGGTGTGTGTGTGTGTGTGTGTGTGTGTGTGTGTGTGTGTGTGGTGGGGGAGTGAAGGGCCAGATACCAAAGACATTTACAGGATGGGTAGAGAAGCATGAGTCTAATCAGTGTCAGCTAACCAGAGGAAAGCTCTTCCAAGACTGGAGCAGCAAATCTAGGGGAGAGACTTGCCCGAGTAAATACGATGCACGCTCACAAAGCCAGCAAAGGCTGTAACTGTAGCTCTACTGATAAAGTGCATTTGAGCATGCATGAAGCCCTGGGTGGCTCACACTTGTAATCCCAGCATTTGAGAAGTAGAAACAGAAGTTCAAGGTCATCTTTGGCTACACAGACATCAAGATGGCTCAGCAGGTAGACTTGCTACCAAGTCTGATGATCTGAGTTTCATCCCTGGAACTGACTCCCACAAGCTGTTCTGACTTTCACCAGCAAGGTGTACTCACACAGACACACTAAATGTAATGAGAGGGAGAGAGAAAGGACTGGAAAACTGAAAACCTGGTACCTGAGTACAAACAGTGGAGACAGGATAAGGATTTTGTCTTAATAGGCTACCAGAAATTGAGGTTGCAGGTACAAGCTTGGAGAAGAGACACACTACCTGGTGGGACTGCAGGCCAATGATGGAGGAATAGGCCTGGATTGTTACATAGATCTCAGGCTGGAAGTCGATGCAGGATCCAGGCACTCGGAAGGGCCGAAGCAGCCCACCCAGACAACGGGACAGAGCATGGAAAACTTCATCAAACAAGATTTCCCCTGTGGAATCATCCTGAGGATAAGGAAAAGAGAGATCTGACAAGGGTGTCCAAAGCAGCTCTAAGCAGAGTACAGAAACAGGCAGGTTTCCGGGGCCAGCAGCACCACTTTCTTATGGTCGACTATGCCCATGGACAAGGAATAGGCTGTTTTTTAATGCCCATCATTCATTCACAGACTTGTCCTTCTCCCAGCTCTCTCTCCGTCTCATTCCCATCCCATCTGTGTTACTATTTCCCTCAAACCACTTACCACAATGCCAGTAGATGGGCTAAGGTCCAGCTCAATAACAAAACGATATTGCCAAGCCAGGAAGGTGACCCGGGTGGAAGGGACAAGAAGGAATGGCCTTGGAACCACTGGTTCATCTGGCTGCCAACCAGGGGGCAAAACACTGAGGACTTCCAACTCCTGCTCAGACTGAAGCTGACAAGATGGAAGGGAAAGAAAGGGTTATGGGCAGGAGAGACGACAGCTCAGTGCTTAAAAAAGCGTTTGCTCTCAAAAGAGCCACTGTAACCACCTGTAACTCCAGCTTCAGGGCACCCAATGCCCTTTTCTGCTCTCTGTGGGCATCTATACACATGTGACATACACTCACACACAGACACACATGTGACATACATACACTCAAACTGACACATTAGAAAAAAGTTGAAAGAAGGTTGAGGAGATTTTCTTTCATCTCTGAGTCCCAATTTGGCCAGGTCAGAGCTGTGAGGCTGCAGAAAAAGCACTCAACCTCTTTAGCATCAGAGTCCTCCCCTGTACAATGAACACAATCCTAACACCAACGTAAAGTGCTGCTATGCAGTCCAAGGGAATCCTGAACATGAAGTGCTCCCTAGACCTGCCTCCCATATCCAAAGTGCCCCTTCACTGGCCCCATCTTCAATGAACCAACCACACATCCTTTGCCTCACTAGCTAGGAAAAGGATGAACAAATTTCTCATAAGGAAGCAGTTTTTGGGTAAAGCTACCGCCCCTCCCAGCCTTAGAGCTCTTTTTTTAAAAAAGCCTTCTGGGCCATGCCCTCACCTCCCACCTGTCACTATGACATACCAGGAACTCTTGGGGTGTGGCCTGAACAGTTTGATGTAGATGATTAAGGAACCAAGCCAGGCGAACATTTCGGGAGATTCGATAATCCTTTTTCATTAACAGAAACACCTGCCCAGCTTCTTCTACCTAATGAGAGAGATGGGGGGGGGGGGGAGGAAGGACACTGAGTTCCCAGTCCATACACATCCCATGCAAGAGCGCCCAAGGGGCCGACGGGGGGGGGAGGGGGGGGGGGGCCCCCCCCAAAAAAAAGGGTTCCCAACACAGACCCCACATAGAGGAAGGGAACTTATCTTCTTATGACATATTTCCACAAGAGTTTATCTTACAAACTATAAGCTCCCAAAGGTAAGAGAGGTGCTTTGTTCTGCTTTTGTGCCTTGCACTTGGCAAATTCACTTACAGGAGACACAGTAAGTACCCACTCTGCTACATGAACACTTGTCTGTAACCTTCTCAGCCTTACCCACAGCAGACATTAAAGAAACCTTCGCTGAGTGCATTTAAGGGTCCTGAGTGAATGAAGTATCTGAGGTGTTGTCTCTTATTGAGCTCCTGTGGGTCACATTCTCCACTCAAGCGCCTATCAACTGTCAATGCTTTAGATGTTTCCCCTGAGCCTTCAGAGGTGGTCAGTTCAACAGCATCCTCATTTTTCTACTATACAAACTCCTGCCAAAGACGCCACAGGACATATTATCTATCCATGCAAATACGATGGCAGTTGTACTCTCACAGGAAGAAACCTGCCATTTTGTCAAAGCAGTAAATCTTAATAGGCTTGACTTGTTGGTTAGCAGCTTTTCTGATTTTCCCCAAGTGTTTCCACCATCACCCCAAGCCTGTATTCCCAACAGACCAACTTACCTATCACTCACAAAAGCTGAATAATCACTCCAATTATTATGCCATTACAAATTGAATAAGCATGCTAATGGATAAGAATGTGGTTTTATGACAACAGGAACAAAGTAGCCTGGTCCTGCCTCGCCTCTTAGGAAGATGGGATGATGAAGGCCCAGCAGAGCCAGCTAGGTGAGATGACCAAAGGAGGGCAGAGACCAGCCACTGCATTACTGAAAGCACATTTGAGAACCCAGTTTCACAATGTACAGCTTCCATTTCTCTCCCTTTCTCTTGCTCTCAATGCCGTTCTGAATGGCTGATTTCTCCAAGGCCGAACTGAAGTCTGGCTCACCCTTACAGAATCATCTTGAAACCAGGAATGTTTGCCTAGCTTTCTGGGAAAATTCCCCTTTACCTGTGATTCTTGGATTCAAACATTTCCTGAACCTCCTAAGTTGTCATATATTCCAGATGTACTTTATCAGAACCAGAAGGCTGGCTTAATATAATTTAAGCAGTTGGAATGTTTTTCAAAGTGGGATTCAAGCACCAGTTGCATAAGAATCAGCTGAGTTGCTTATTAAAACGCACATTTGATTCCTGGGCACCGTCAGAGACCAAACAAAGTAAGAGCTGACAGAGATCAAGAATGTACATCCTAACTAGCTCCCCTGGGGATTTTTCCATATTACTGCTTGAGATTTTTTTAATTAGGTATGTTTCATAGCATTCACATTCATATGGAGCTCCAGGACCTCAATCTTAACTTCCCTAACTTTCGAAGCAGTCTGATAAATAAGACAAATCAGGCTTTTGGAGTCAGAGACCCAGCTTCTAATATGTTCTATTATAGGTTACCCTTGTGATCTTGCAGGTTACTGAAGTTTTTTTTTCCAGGCTTCAATCTCTTTATTGTAATATCAAGATAAGGATATCTTTGTAGGGATATTGCAGTTAAACAGGGAGGCAGGTACAATGGCAGCGGAAGGCTATCATTGTTTAGAATAGTCATTGAGGCCTACATAACATTTATGTCAAGCTGAATAAGGTGCTGCCAGGCACTGTGCTTCCTTTTTTCTGGGTTCTGTTCTTGAGTCTTTCAGATTAGGGGTCAAATTATTCTCCGAGCCTTTTCTAAACCATGTGCTGTCTTCCACAAAATAATGTAGATAGCACCCCTCCTATCTGAATCCCTTCACCTGAACTTCTAGCATGACTTCAAGTTGAACAGTTTCTCTCCAAGGTCTCAAACCCCTCACCCACCACTACAGTAAAAGCAGACATTCAAGAGTGAACAGGGATAACATGAGGATTGGACCTGCATTAGACACTCAAGAGAACTTAAAACTTTGAGTTCCACTAACTGCTTATGGAAGAAGAAAGTTAAATGCCCCACTAAACTTTAAACATCCTCACTTGCGCCTCTGCACCTATTATAACCCAACACCCACTACTCCTCAAAGCTAAGGAGTGTATCAGCCTTACACTCTGCACCCACAGTAACATGCAGCACAACTTGGGATCCAGAGCAGCACTCATTTCTCTCTTGGGAGCCTAACGTCTCTAAACACCACGTTTTCTTCTTGGTATTGTTTCTACACTTCTCACTGCGTTTTCTCTTGTGTAGTTTCTTTATCACATTCACACACAGACATATACATATATGTGTATTTTGTGTGTGCGCGCATACAAGCACATGTGTCATACTGCACATGTGCAGGTCAGAGAGCAACTTGTATGTCTAGGGCTAGTCACCCATTTGGGAGTTCTAGCCCTAATACCAGCTGTGCAACTGTGTTTCTTTTAATAGCTGCCCCTCAGTTTCCTAAGAAGGGGGATGATAATGGTGTTTACCTTATAAGATTGAAAACACTGGTAACAGTTAAGTGCTCAGAATGGTGGCTGGCATAACGTGAACCATTCCTATTTGCATCATTATACACGTCCACCACTCTTCCCTCCTAAATATTCTTGTGTGGTCCTGGCCATTCCAGCCAAATCTAAGGTCTTGTTTCCTTCTCAGACCCTCGGATTTGGCTAGAATGAGTAGTCCTAAGGTATC
Organism: Phodopus roborovskii; assembly: GCF_943737965.1. NCBI lineage: Eukaryota > Metazoa > Chordata > Mammalia > Rodentia > Cricetidae > Phodopus > Phodopus roborovskii. The sequence continues at coordinate 8,641,980 of NW_026126448.1, forward strand.
TTAGGATAAGGCACCTCGTCTGCTTGACTTTACAGTTTTCTGCTCTGCATACGAGAATTAAATATTGCCAGATTTCCTACACGAGTTCTTCGCATCTAAGAGGTGCCTCATCTCACTTAACTTGTGATCCCCAAACCACACCACAGAGTAAACATTTTTATAAAGAAGGGGAGTTAAGACTGCTATGACGGCTGCAGGGCTTTTCAAAAACGCATAGACGCTAAAGCGAAATCAGCTCAAGCTATTGATTACATTCCAGTTGATGAGATGCAAAAACCCGCAAGGTCGGTCAGCTTCGGCGTGGCCCAATGAAAATCGCAATTAATAATCCAAACACGAAGCTTTTTTCATTAAAACTATCTCTAGATCTGTGGGTAGGAGATGAGGATCAGGATGGCATCTGAGTAAACAAAACAGCTACGGCCTCCTCGAGGCTCCGGAGGGTGGAGGCCACTACACGCCTGCCCTCGGGCCTCGGCCCCGCGCCCGCCAGCCCCTCACCTCTGGCTCCGGGCGCTCCGAGGCCATCACACAACCCTCCCGCGCCGGCCCGGGCCAGGGAGGATGCTCCACTCCTGACCTCTGACCCAGCTAGCTCTGCACCGGGCAGGAACCGGAAGTCGTAGGGATGGCCGCGTTCTGAGCTTCCTGATTGGTGGGCACAGACGGCAGCCCGAGAAACCGGAAGAGGAAGTGGTTGCGCCAACCGGGCCGTGGCAATGCAGGTGAGAAGCCGGTTGGGCCTCCCAGCCGTTCGCCACCGGCTGGAGGTTGGGCGGGCCGAGGACTCTGGGAAGTTGGAGCTGTGAGGTTAGGGCAGAGGCCTCGGCTGTTTGGGGAAAGGCAGCGAAGCGGGAAGGGACGAAGACAGCTGCGAGAGGCGCGGGGATTGAGCCCGCTGACGCGAGAGGGTCAGAGGCGGGAGTTGCGGGGGGAGAGGCAAGGCCGACTTGTTTGACTGTGAAAGGACCGAGTTAGCATTTGGGAAGGCTCGAGAAAGAAGTGGGCTGACACCAGTCCTCGACCTAGACTGTTGGACAAAGGCGTATCAAGGCTTCAGAAGGCTGAAGGGATTGTGGGCCGGCAAGGACGAAAACTAAGCTGTTTGTAATCCGAGGCTGTGGGTGGAACTTATTATCCAATCTCATCATTCGCATTCTCGGGTTTGCGAATCAGCTGTGTTTCATTCTTCCCAGCTTGTACCTACTCATTTGCTTAGGACGCAGAATTGGAGTAAATAGACCACAGATGGTCGAATGGAAACCCTCTGACTACTCAGCATTTAAAATTGTCTAACGTCCAGAAACAATGTGTTGGTTTCCTCGCCTTTGACTTTCATTACTCAGTTTGCTGCACCTGGTAGTCCTACAGTGAGGGTTTATGGGTCAGTCGAGTTTACGAAAGAGACACTGGAATACTGGCACAGATACATGAGTACACATTGACTCAGCAAATGCAAAGGATAAAGGACCGGTTGGGGAGGGGAACTGCAGAGCTGGTATTCAGAGACAGCCTCAGATACAGGCAAAATGTGAGATTCTCCATATTGTGTTGAGAGTAGCTGCACTCACAAGGCAGAGGATAATGGTGTGCATGTACTACACAGGCACCCATGAGATAATGACCATCAGGTATGCCTTCTGGCCTTATATGCTGACAGCACTCCTGTTACATGGCAACCCTTTCTAAAATGTACTGAACTTTCTGAAAGAAATGTGGCAATACCAGTCCCACAGAGTGACACAATACGAGGATTCTCTATAGGCCCAAGGAAAGCAGAGTTAGTACATAAAGCAAAAGTGTGGTAGGCAGACTCTATTTTCCAGAAAAGGCTAGACTCACAAAGAAGATTGTGCTTTGGCTTGAGCATTTGCAGATCTAAGAGAATGTTGGCTTTTTAAGAGAGGCAAGCATTTTGAGCTGGAAGGAGAAGAGAATGGAAATGGAAAGATAAAGGGCTAAGTGATACAGTTCTAAGCCAGTTTTGTTATGAAGACAAAATCATGAGGTCATAAGCAGGAGGGAATTAGGTCTGGTGCAATGTTCTTTTTGAAGGACCATAGTGTAGGAGGATGATAGAAAGAATCAGTTGGTAGGAGGACTTCAGGCCAGGTGAACAGGTTGAAAGGTCTAAGGGTTGATGCTGTCTGTAACCCAAATACCAAGATAGAAAACAATTTAGCTTTTCTGTGTGTGTCACACTCAACTCGTATCTGAGTAACCAAACATACTATTGATGCAGAGGGAGGAGAAACAGCTTGAGGCATCATTAGATGCACTGCTGAATCAAGTGGCTGATCTGAAGAATTCGCTGGGGAGTTTCATTTACAAGTTGGAAAACGAGTATGACCGGCTGACCTGGTAAGAATTGCCAGGGCAAGCCAGGGAGGGAATCCATGGGTGGTGGGGCCAAGCCCCCTGGCTGACAGAACATCTCCAGTGATGTAACTATTTATCAGTTTGCAAATATCCTTTTTCATTTGGCAAGAACTAGGTTGCCCAACATTGACAAGTATAGTTTGGCTTAAAGCCTCCATGGCAAGGAAGTAGAGAAATGCCCAGTTTCCCAACATAGGTTGTTTCGAGGTTTTAATTCTTATGCTTTGACTTCTTTGGTGAGGAGGTATTTCCCAGTGGAGGACCATTAAAGCTATATTCATGCTGGATCTCCTTCCGCATATGTGGCTGAATCTGAGATACACTCTACTCTGGAATGATGGCTTCTGTTGCCTAGAAAGGAGGCTTTTATCTACTTAAAGAATTTTTAGTTACCATAGTGTAACCAGTTTCTATTTTCCACTACTTCCAATCCTATTGCTCTTGTTGGTGGTGGCACACTTCTTTAATGCTAACACTCAGGAGGTAGAGGCAGGCGGATTTCTGTGATTTCGAGGCCAGTCTGGTCCTCAGAGTATGAATTCCAGGACGCCAGGCTACACACAGAAACCCTGTCTCAAAAAAAAAAGCAACTTTTTTTTTTTTTTAACGTCTGTGTCAGAAATTGAAAGTGTGTTCCTTTTTCCCAACTCCGTCATATCTGCTAGCAAATCTGGTTCTTGCCTAGGCTAGTCATAGGGCTGTGAGTCTTCTGGGGGTGAATCTGGATGTTCTAGCATTAGAACTTTAGAGATTTCTTTATAGGGAAAAGTAGTTCTGATGACTTCCTACCACCCCCAGGCCCTCTGTCCTGGACAGCTTTGCATTGCTCTCTGGACAGTTGAACACTCTGAACAAAGTCTTAAAGCATGAGAAGACACCACTGTTCCGTAACCAGGTCATCATCCCTCTGGTGCTGTCCCCAGACCGAGATGAAGACCTCATGGTAAGAGGAAAGGATTGAACCAGGGAAATTAGGTCCTTAAATGAAAGTCTGGAGTACAGTTGTTGATTGGACCCTCTGTATAGCAATGAAAAGGACTGTCTTATGGAAGACTTGCTTTTTTGTCCTTCTGGAGGCAGGAGTCACTCTTAAATAATGTTGTGAAAACCAAGGCCATGTCAACTAAGTCCATGACCTTTCTTTTTTAAAAAAAAAAAAGTCTGTTCTACCTGCCTGTGACTTTGTCCAATCAGTCTTTAAAATGTGAGGTTGGGAATTTAGCTCAGTGGAAGAACAAAATCCTGGTTTGGTTCCCAAAATAGGGAAGGAGAATCACAAAAGACCAAAACAGAACAACAACAAAAAGAAAATTACAGTGTGGTTGTGGAGGGTGGAATTTATTTTGCCCTAGTTCTAATAGAGTGTATGTGAAAAGACAATGCCACAGAAAGCTACATTTGTGTCTCAGGTAGTGTTGTCTTTGCAAATGCAGATTCCTGTGGAAGGGAAACTGGGTTAGAATCAGCTTACTTGGATAGCACAATAGGATCAATACAATCTGTGTTACAGCGTCAGACTGAAGGACGAGTGCCTGTTTTCAGCCATGAAGTCGTCCCTGACCATTTGAGAACCAAGCCTGACCCTGAAGTTGAAGAGCAGGAGAAACAGCTGACAACAGATGCTGCCAGAATTGGTGCTGATGCAGCTCAGGTTGGACTGAGTCACTGCCCTGCTGCTCCATCCCCATCCCTTCATAAGAAGCAAGACTTTACCAAGCTGTGTAGTAGGAGTGTGTGATTGGTTACAGCTGGGCTGCCTCTGGAAGAGCACAAGAAAGATGCTTCCCTAGAGTCATTACTAATCACCATATCAATTCCTGTGTCTTACAGAAGCAGATCCAGAGCTTGAATAAAATGTGCTCAAACCTTTTGGAGAAAATCAGCAAAGAGGAACGAGAATCAGAGAGTGGTGGTAAGGAGGGATGGTTGGCAGAACAGAGTGAGAACTGTATAAGATCATAGAATAGGAATGATTGTCTAATAGTGAATGAACTGCTGGGGCTGACAAGATGGCTCAGTGGGCAGCACACCTGTTTCCTGGCCTGACCTAAGTTTAATTCCTGGGATCTATATGGTGGAGGGAAGAACCAACAAGTTGTCCTTTGACCACCACACACAAAATCAGTAAATATGATTTTAAAAAAGAATGAACTGGCACAAAAGGGGTCTGTATCCTGTTAGTGTTTTATATTTAAGACTAGTCTTAAAGCAAGTGGAAGAAATGGACAAAGTGAGAATTAAAGATAGGTTTGGGGACTTTGAGCTCTTTGATGGGGCTGGAGGGATTCTAGGTGTTTCTGTAGTCACAACTGTAAGCCTGGTGGTCATCATTGGCCTCCCAGCTGCTGGATTTAGGCCAGAGTAGAATACACACTTCAGGGTTCTTGCTTTTTTTTTTTTTTTTTTTTTTTTTCAGGTCTCCGGCCAAACAAGCAGACTTTCAACCCTGCAGATACTAATGCCTTAGTGGCAGCTGTTGCCTTTGGGAAAGGGCTGTCTAATTGGAGACCTTCAGGTAGCAGTGGTCCTGGCCAACCTGGCCAGCCAGGAGCTGGTACAATCCTTGCAGGGGCCTCAGGATTACAGCAAGTTCAGATGGCAGGTGCTCCAAACCAGCAGCAGACAATGCTCAGTGGAGTCCAGATGGCTCAAGCAGGTCAACCAGGTAGGGTGACAGGCTAACTGTGCAGGAGTGTGGGAACAAGCTAGATGAAGCCTCTTTCCACTCCAGCCTTGGAGATTTTCCTCCTTGCATTGTCACTTAGAAGACAGTTGGAAGCTTTGCAACAGGTACCAGAGAGTGAAGAAGGGCCTTGGATAGCAGAAACTGGTGTTGCCTTTTACTTCCATCTCAGACTTTTGTCTCAACTGTCCTCTTGATCTGGATGTTAGTGTGTGTCTCTTAGAGAAGTAAGTGAGCAGACCTTGATCGAGACCATTCGGTAGATAATCAAGAATCAGCACCTGGCAGTGTTCTGGGTCTGCGTGGATTCTTTCCTTGCACCCTGTCCCTCGGTCTTGGCTTCCTACATCACTCATGCTCACTTCTGTTTACTGGAGGGCTGCACAGGAGCAGCTGCAAAGGTGTTCCTACATGCTGTCTAAGGAAAAGGACAACTAAAACAACAGAGAACACAGTACTCTTTACCTGTGATATTAAACAGGGGCCACATAGGCCACATAGGTCTTTTCCAGAGGTAGAAGAGCAGAAGCCCATGGGGGGTGTGGAGTAGGGACTCTTCGGACCCCTTCTATCTTCTTTCAGATCACCCCTTTCCTCCTAGATATCTTCAGTGAGGGAGCTGGCTGAAGAGCCACAGTCTGTAATCTCTGCCATCCAGAATCAGAAGCTGCAGAGGTTCTGAGATATAGGAGTTGACAGGAATCTGAGAGGCTCCATTTCTGATTTATTGTGAAATGCCTTTCTTTGTGTTACTTTTAGGGAAAATGCCAAGTGGAATAAAAACCAACATCAAGTCAGCTTCAATGCACCCCTACCAGCGGTGAGTGTGGACAGCAAGCAGCCTCCACTCTCAGGTGATCTGTGCCGAGTTGGGCAATGAAATTGTCTTTTGCTCAAGGCTTACCTAGATGGGTACAATAAAAAAAACACAGGCTTTCAGCAAGAGACAAATCTCAGCTCCACTGTGAATAGCTGTGTGAACTTGGGAAAGTGACCTAATTTTTCTGAGCCTGTGTTCTCATTTGTAAATCATGATAATACCTACCTCATAGGGTTGTTGTGAGGATTAAAATGAGAAAATGAATGTAAAACACTTAGCATGGTATATGAAATATTGGGTCTTGAATAAATGATCGTTTCTTACTTTTCCATCCTGCTATTCACTGTCCTGTACCCAGAACTTACTGTGATTCATACAGCTCCATGACATTGGCGAGCTAATAGATACAGGATCAAGTAATCCAGGAACCAGGGCAGCCTGTATGTTTTGGAGGTGTATTGTTTCTGTAGACTCTCCTGCCTAGGTTCCATCCTGCTGGCTCCATCCAAGCTGCAGGCAAAGAGGTTTCTGGGCTGGGACACTGTCCACCTACAGGTCTGATGAAACCAGTTCAGCTTTTACCTGGGAAATAGGTAAAAGCACCCATCTTTTACCCTGCTCTGCTTATGAAGATGTCTAGGGGCCAGTAGATGGGAGATTTCTTAGGAGGTGACCTCGTCAGGCAATAGCACACATAAAATACCATCTTCTGCCTTTGAGAGGAGTTGGGCTTCACACTGTCATTCATCAGGGTTTGTTTGTCCTTCCATTTCCCTAAACATGTGGCTCAGATAAGATCCAGATTGAAAGTGGGAAGGGCAACAGCCTCATTCACCTTGCCTGCTTTTGTAGAGTTGAACTGAAGTTTTGAACAGGCAGCCATGTTGCCTTTCTCAGCATTCTTTTGTGGGCAAGGGCAGGAATTGAGTCAGCAGAAGTGGGCCAAAGGGTTTCTTTGTTCAATAAAGTTATTTAAATTGACGTTTACTGGCTCAGGGTTGTCTGATTGAAATTTATGGATGATCTACCAGGCAATTCTAGTTTGTTCTCCTTAAAGTGTTCCCATATCTTTAATTTTTCTTGTATTTAAAAACACAAAGACTTCCTTCCAGCTGCACTGTTTACGTTCTGTCACACACTAGTGCTCTGGTCTTTGATCTTTGTTAAACAGCATTCTACCAGGCTGTGGCAGCAAAGGCTTGGAAAAGTGGTCCTCTGTTGCTGGTCTATGGAGACATGAGTGGTGTTGACAAAGGTAATTGACCACAACACACTGCACCAGGGGAGTTCTGTTAACTGCTCTGAGGCAATGCCAAACCTCTTCCCCACTTAAATTGGCTGGCCCATTAGCCCATCCAGGTGTGGTTTATCTTCTCATCTCTTCCCTTCCCACTATACATCAAAGCTAACTGGGGTATTGAATAGAATTTAGCTGGACATTTCCAGACTCAGTATCTTTTGGTGACTGCTATCCTTTACTCCACCTGTAACCAACTCTGGGAGTCTTCATTGTCCTAGATGAACTGACTTCATTCCCACCGTACTATTAAAATGGCTTCCTTGTCCTCCAAGAACAGCAATATCTCTCTGCTGCAGGAGGAACATTGAGGTCCTCACCTACATCTCAGGCCTTTAAGCAAACCCTTGGGTGGTAGAGGCACCCACACCTCTGTTATTTGCTCAGGTAGCAAATGTCATTTCTACCACCTCCTCCCTTCAGAACTCCAGAGATCTCAGCATACAGACCCGATGATCTCCCATTCTGGGGCTCATACCAGTTCACCCCACAATGGAAAGAATGTCTTTCCTACTACTTGGTCTCTCAGGAGGAGTGTATATGGAGTTGCCCATGAAAAAGGCAAAACTTTACTTGCTCAGATTTGGGTTTTGTAGATGACTTACACTACTGTAGCATTCCTATTCTTGACCATCATCTTCTGCTTGGGGAATGTACTTTGTGCTGCATTGGGGGCCCTTGGACAAGGGGATCAGGTGGACAAAGGTCTGCTCCATTGACTCCCAGCTTTGTTCTGGGATGGAGAAAGCAGCAGCAGGTGTAAAATGTCAAGCAGTTCATCCCACTGAAGGTGGAAGCTTATGGAATCAATGTCATGCCCAAGGAGGTTGCCTAAGACCTCTCTCTAGTTCTGCCCCGAGGCTGGGATTCAGCCATCGATGATTGCCCTGGTCACCTGTTCTTCCTCTTCTCCCAGTGTGAATTGCTGTCCTACTTAACTGCCTCATCATACTCAACTGTACCTTTTGGGGACAATAGTTAAGATAGGTAGGTTGTAGTCAAATGTTCCTTGTAGCTCTGTAGAGTGCAGCACTAGTACAGGCTAGAGAGGACATGGTTGTCAACCTGTGACCCTGCTGAAAGGAAGAAGCTGAACTCAGCAGGAATGCCCCCATGTGAGGCCCAGCTCTTTTCCACCCCCTCCACACCTCCCCCAAGCAGCTGGAAACAACCTCTCCCTTTGTCTGAGTTTCTTGTACAGAATAATCCTCCGTATGGACAATGTATTCTCTGTGTCCTGTGGACACAGAAGCCGTGTGCGCTGATCCCAGCACTAGGCAGGACGGAGGCTGAAGCCTTCCAAACGCCCACCCTGCTCAGCTCCTGGTTGATGTCCAGTGGAACTACTAAGGGTTGGACATTTTTTTTCCTGTGTGCTCCAGATTGGAGTGGCAGCAGAGCCTTTTTTGGCTTGTCACTGGCCAGAAGAATGACCAGGAGTTACGCCTTGAGTGTTAAGCACCAACTTGTAGAGAAAGGTTTGATGTGATTCTTTCCTCAAAGTCTGGAATGTGCAGAGTCTAGCACTTAGAAAATGATAGGACCCGAAGTGACTTGCCTGGCAGGCCATGGTGCTCTGTTGTGTCATATGGACATCAACATTGTACTCTATTCAAAGGACAAACTTCTTTAACAATCTGTCCCTCTTGTTCCTGATTCCCATGTGTCGCTGAGGCAGAGCCTGGGTTCCTGTAATGTGGTCTCTTGTTATGACTCACATACTCTCAGAATGTGAGCCACTACTTGGACACTTCCACTTTCTAAGCATGGCATAGGCTAAGACTGTTGAGTTCCTTGGGGCCCCTTACCTCACCCAAATGACCCTGGGTGATCTCTCTAGCCTAGCAGTCTGATATTGACTCCCAAGGCCACCTATGTGGGCTTTCTCTTTTATTTTCCTTGATGCATAGCTCTGTGACTTGAATAGGGCAGATTTCCTAAATTCCTCAGACTTCTAACAGCTCTTGCTAACATTCTCTGTCATGAGCCTTCTTCTAGAGCAGTGGTTCCCAACCTTCCTAATGCTGCGACCCTTGAAATTATTTTTGTTGCTACTTTGTAACTGTAATTTTGCTAGTGTTAAGAATCATGTAAACATCTGTTTTCTAATGGTCTTAGGTGAACCCTGTGAAAGAATTGTTTGACTCCAAAGGGGTCTCGACCCATAGGTTGAGAACTGTTGCTCTAGACCATGTCCCTGGCACTGTTTTAGCTTTCATACCTTTCCTGGGAAGATGATTCAAAGAGGTAGTGAGGTAGCAGAGTGTAGTAGCACACGCCTTTAGTCCCAGGCAGGTGGATCTCTATGACTTCGAGTCCAGCCTGGTCTATAAAGAAAGTTCTAGGATAGATAGCCGGAGCTACATAGTGAGACCCTGTCTTGGAACAGACAAAGAGGTGGTGAGGTGGCTGTGGATTTGAAGTTGCCTCCCACCCTCAAACATCTGTCTCCTTTGAACAAGATAAATGTATATAAAATTTTTTTCAGTCTAGAAAATTATACTTTGTGTAACTCTGAAATCCCTGCCCATGAGGCCCATCGTTACTACAGCTTCTGGATGTCTAAACTCAGTCATCCTTCCCTTCATACCTGTTTTCTGGTTTTCCTGGAAGCAATCTAAGCCGGAAATATGGGAGCATCCTAACTATGTTAGGATGTTATATGTTCCCAGCTACCTCCTCTATATCCAATGCCAAGCTCTGTTAGTGTATCTCCCCAACACCTAGCCCACCTGTGCTCAGTTGTACTTATTTCACTCAGTGAAATTATTATTCAGACTACCTCTGCATCTGGAAACTCCAGTTTCTCTTCCCAAAAGCTGCCAGATCTTTCTAGACTACAGATCTGATCCTATTACTCCCTTGCTTAAAATCTTTTTGACAGTTCCCTCCCTACATTTCTCAAACTGGTGTTCACTACTAGTGAGTTGGTAGGGACAATGTTCCAGGCATAAAAGCCATAGGCTAAAACCATCCTGGGATTTTCATTTTACTTGAGGGTAATTGAAAATGAAATGCAAATCGTGTGTGTGTGTGTGTGTGTGTGTGTGTGTGTGTGTGTGTGTGTGTAAGAGACAGCAGACAGACAGAAACACTAGGAATTGAGCCCAGGACCTCATGCATACTAGGCAAATGTTCAGTGTCAAGCTCCATTTCCTTTTTTTTTTTTTTTTTTTTTTTTTTAAAGATTTATTATTTATTATGTACAGCGTTCTGCCTGCATGTATCCCTGCCTGCCAGAAGAGGGCACCAGTTCTCATTACAGATGGTTGTGAGCCACCATGTGGTTGCTGGGAATTGGACTTAGGACCACTGGAAAAGTACTCAGTGCTCTTAACCTCTGAGCCATCTTTTCAACCCCCAGTCCTTTTTCTACTTTCATTTTGGGGCAGGGTTTCACTAAGTTGCCCAGGATGGCCTTGAACTCACTATAGTCCAGGCTGGCCTTGAATTTGGGATCCTCCTGTCTCAACCTCCCAAGTAGCTGGAATTACCAACCTGTGCTAACAGGCCTAGCCATGCAGTCATTATTAGGAGAAGATAGATTTCTAGGAATTCTGAACTGAAGGGCTTCCATGTAAGCTGGCAGACTTACTGGACCATTTAAAAGAGGCTCACATTTTATGGAAAGACAAGTAAGTCTCTTTGACTTAGTTGCCTGTCTTCTGGCTTATTTTGTTGATTTGCTACCTACTTAATCCCAAAAGTCATACAAACAGTCTATATGGCCAGTTCTTTTGGGCCCCCATTTTTTCCCTACTATTTTGCTTTATCATCCTTTCTGGTAAATAGTCAACCCTATTTCTTTTGGAGGAGGGTGTTAAACAGGTTCTCATTTAACCTAGGCTGGCATAGAACTCTTAGCAGTCCTCTTGCCTCAGCCTCCTAATCACCATGCCAAACTCCCAATCAAGTTTAAAAACTGAGCTCCCATGTTACCTCTCTGTGAGGCCTTCCAGCATCCCGATATGTCTACCAGTGCCATTCCCATCAAGAAAGGCCAGCTGTCTTTTATGCTGCAGTCTGTATCTTGTACAAATGCCTTCCAGCTCCAGCTGTACTTTATTGCCTTTCAAGTTCAAGCACCCTGAACTGTCAGAGTTTGAGTCACAGTTTTTTCATGTGAGAATGTGTGGTCTTTGGGAAGATAATGTATTTCTGGTATCCCATAGCATGTGACCCATCATAAACACTACCTACGGAAGTGTTGCTTTTGGAGTGGTAATATGAAATAACTTTGGGGTACATGCCAATAATTATAGCACTCTGGAGGCAGAGGCAAGAGGATTGCTTTAAATTGTAGGCCAGCCAGAGCTACACAGCAAGACTGTCTTAAATAAGAACTACACACACACACACACACACACACACACACACACACACACACACGTATATGTATATACACACATATATGTTCATATACATATTTGTATATGTGTATATATTTGTAGCATCATGTTTTTTGGATTTAATCCTAGCCTAGCTGCTTACTAGCTATATGGTGCAGGAACATCAGAATATTTGTGCTCCATTTCCTTATTCCCGTAGATATTCTAGAGGGTTGTTTAAAATAGTGCCTGACAATGGGAGAACCTTGATACATGTTAGCTATTCCTAGCTAGAAATCTGCTCCCTGAAGTTACTTGAATAAATGATTGACCAATCCCTCTAAGAGGCCATAAACTCTTTCCTCCTTGCCACTCCTCTATGCTTATGCCTAGAGAGCTGCCCTCAGAGACACCTTTGTATGTGTTTCATTCCCAGGGTCTCCTTAGCAACTGTACAGAGCTAGCAATGGAATGTGTTTACATTGAGTTGCCTGATACTGTGAATCAATTTTGTATCTAGTTTTGTGACTTATTTCTCCCACTTATCTGTTGCTTATGTCTTTTCTTAAGCTCCAGTTTGGTCTTAAATTGTATCCTTGGGAAAGCACTCTCACCTAAGGATGTCCCTTTTCATTGTTTCTAAATGATATCTCTCCTCCCTGTGCTAACCAGCTAATGACTTAAGTTTCAGTCTCCCGCCCCTAAAGGAGGCTGTCACCACTCAGATTCCTCTCTGTGCAGCTATGACAAGCCCCTGTTTCAATTTTCTGCCTCTGAAGCACAGGTTGGGCTAAAGTGAATTATTGTGTATGAGAACCAGAGCTCCATAGTCTGGCGCTTGCCTGTCGCTTCACACTGGCCACTGTTCCTTCAGACATCTGTTCATGCATCCTCTACCATTCTCACCACTTTACTGTAAAAGCTTTCAGCTGCAGATATCAGGACACTGTGGGTGGGTGTTGCTCCCATGTTAACATGCTCAGCCCATTCCGAATGCCATCCTCCTTCCTGCCCCCACCCCTTGCTCACTCAATGAACAATTCATGTTTGCAGTTCAAGTGTCACCAGCTCTGAAAGTTTTTAGTGTGTCCTCCCTGAACATCTGACCATCCTTAAGCAGCCTCTCCTGTATCCTCTACACTATTCCATGAGAGCAATTTTTATTTTAATACAATTTATTATTTTAAGTTCAAATTCTGGCCTAGACACTTGCCCCTTGTATAATCTTAGACAAGTTATTTCATTTTGAAGAATCTCAGTTGCCACTTCTGTAAAAAGGAACTGATGTCAAAAGCTTAACTATACTCCAAGTACAAACATGCCAAGTGATACTGAGGGTTTGGAACAGCATTCATAATGACTTTGTTTCTGTGTGGGGTAGACCTACCATCTAAAAGCAATGGTGTTAAAAACTCGTTCAATAAAAAATAATTTTAAGATGTGAAAAAAAAGGAACTGATTTCAAAGGATACTTTCAGCCAAGCATATTTAAGTTAACCCGTTAAGTAGCTATAATTTTCAACAGGATACAGTCTAAGCTTCTTACAAGTGCATACAAACTCCTTAAGGCAAATAAATCTCAAATGCTATTATTCTCTCTTCTAAGATGTCAATTTTCCCTAATTAGACATTTTTGATCATAGCATTGCAATTAAGCTATTTTAACTTAAGAAAAAGAGAGAGATGGGGACTTAACTCAGTGGATAAAGTGGGCAGAGTGTAGCTGTGCAAACATGAGGATGTGAGTTTGGATTTCTAATGTCCATAGTCACGTGTGATATCAAGGTTGTGAGATGAACATAAGGTTGCTGGGGCTCGATTGTCAGCCAATTTAGTCATCAGTGAGCTCCAGATTCAGTGAGATGCCCTTCTCTAAAAGTAAGGTATAGGACTAGAGTTGACTCAGTGTTTAAGAGCCCTTGTTGCTTTTGCTAAGGACTTGGGTTGATTTCCTGGTACCCATACAACATCTCACAACTGTCTGTAACTCAGTCCCAGGGATCTGCACATGGTACACATACATATGTGCAAGCAACACACACATAGTCAAAAAAAAATTTAAAAAAAGAGAGAGAATCATATCAGAATATCCTAGACTTTGACCGCTTGTACTCATAGAGCATGCACCCTCATATGTCCATACACATGTATACATACAAACCCACAAAAAGAAAAGAAAGGAGACCCACCTGTACTTAGGCTGTGTGTGGTTTTTAGATGGGCTTAGGGTCTCCCAGTTTTTCTCTGCCTCTGCATCTCTCCATTCTGTTTCATTAGGATTCCTCTCATGGAAAAACTCTGGGTTTGCTGGATTAAATGATGTTAGGAGCTTGGATCTGGGGTTTGTCAGGCAAGACATAGAAGTAATAGGTGAGGACTGCCTTGAGAGAAGTAAAAGCAGGGCCACCCAAGCTAGAGCTGCCTTGTTTGCTTTGTGTGGTGCCACCTCTATAGAGAGATCCTTGGGCCTCATTCTTCTGAGTTCACAGTACTGGGCTTCAGATTGCCTGTGATGTGTGTCTCTTCACCTCAGCCATGGAATGTCCCAAACTGCATTCATATTCCATCCACTCCACCCATGTTATAGAGCTTACATCAAGCCTGGGTTCCTTCTGTTCTCTCCACCACTGATGTAGATCAGACATGTGCCACATCTGTGCCTCTGAATGGGTCTCTGACTGGTCTCCCTTCTTCTGCTTTTTTTTTTTTTTTTTTTTTTTTTGATAATACACTTACTATGGCATTAAAGTACTAGATGGATCATGTCAGCCTTCTACTAAAAAAATCTTCAAGAGCATCTCTACACAAATAACTCTTCATTTTATTTTTTTTTAAATCCCAAACACTCCATGACTTCAGGCCAGCCTTCTTTCTAACTTATGTCATATGAAGACCTTTTACTGCCCCTTGCAGACCCCTGTGCCAGCCCTATGCTTTCCTATCCTTTACTTTGTCTACATGTTTTCCCAATCCTTGCTTACTACACAATATTGAGCTATATCTTCAGCTTCTCTAATTCCCCATTTCCATGTAAGAGCAGATGACAGTGCCAACGTTATAGGAAATAGGAGCACAGGAAAAGTACCTGGCCTTGGGCTGTCCACAGAAAGTATTGAATAAAAAGGAAATTTCTCTTTGCCATTCTGGATCCTTCTCACAAATCTTGCTAATTCTTTTTCTTTCAGCCTAATACCTGCTTGGTTTGCTCCCTAATGTAAATCCTCTTCTTTCTCTTCAGGGTTCTCTTCATTCTCTTCAGTTCCATGCACACTTAACGATACCCATAGTGCATGTCTCTGGCTGCCCATCTAAGATCAGACCTCATCCCTGACCTCAGGGCCTCAAGCATGCTTTCAGATTATAGATGAAGATGAGTGCTTGAATGCAGTCTCTCTCATTTGTCATCCACCTTATCTAGCCTCAGCCACCTTATTCTAGTTTCTTCTAGAAGGAACCAGAAATCTGGTTGGGGCGCAGGGTCCTGCACAATGATTAACTGGAACAACGTTCACCCATATCTTTGCACACATGCCCTCACATGTGTAACCCTCTCTGCTTCTCTGTCTGGTGCCGTATAAGTGCCCTTTGTCTTTCACAAGATGGGGTAGGTGGGAGCTTGACACAGTTCTCAAGAGACTGCCGTAGAGAACATAAGTCCCACACAGTCTTCCTCCACTGTCACACTCACTCATAGACATATGGTATACCTTTTCCTGTTCAGCAGTCATTCCTGCTTCTCTGATCTTTGTTGTGTTTTGTTTTTGTGCCCAAACAGCTTCAGTCACATACTAGAGTTGGTAGAATTCATACAGGTGGTGGCTTTCAAGCTGAACCATAAGGAAAACATTATTGGTTCCCCCCCCCCTTTTAGGGCAGTGGCTCCCAACCTCCTTAAAGCTGTGACCCTTTAATATGCTTCCTTATGCTGTGGTGACCCCCAACCAAAAAATTATTGTGTTGGTACTCCAGAACTGTAATTTTGCTACTCTTATGAATCATAATATAAATATAATTCACATAATGTAAATCTGATATGTGACCCCCCCCAAAGGGATAATGACACACAGGTAGGTTGAGAACCACTGCTTTAGGGAAAGAGGACAGAGAACATTCCCTTCAAGAACAGTGAGTAAGGAGTGAGTCTGTTAAGGTGGGACAGAGAGGGAAGCTGTCATATCCCTTCTAGGGTGTCAGAAAGACTCCTTTGAGAGGAAGGTACTGTAGTTATTGGACTGGGCAGGATTCCCCACTCTGCTGGGGTTTCCTTCTTATCTATCTTGAGAGTTCACTTCCTCCAGTTTGCCAGCCTACTGTGTTTTTGTTTTCTTTCCCTTTCACCTACAAGGCCTTGTGTGTAGCTTTCCTGCATATCCCAACCTGTCCCTTTTATGTCCACTCTCCTAGCCTCCTAAGTCCACTGGGAGCTCATGCACACCGGCAGTCTTAACACTCAGGAAGCTGAGGCAGGAAAACAGAGAATTCCAGGCTAGCCTAGGCTATAAAGCAAGAACCTGTCTTTAAAGGGCAGTAGGGCAGCACTAGGAAGATGCCTCAGCTGGTAAAGTGCTTGCCACTCAAAAGGACTTGAGTTTGATTCCTAGCACCAGTGGAAAAGATTGGTGTCATTACCTTACACACACACACACACACACACACACACACACACACACACACACACACCACCTTTATAAAAGAAACAAAACAAAAACCCTAAACCCGAATCTCTGATGAAGAACACCACCATGCATGGTCTCCAGTGGGTGGGGCCATCATCTTTGCCCAGGAAGCCCTGCCTAATGCCTGCCATCAGCTTTACCAGACTTTTTATCATTTCCTAAAACATCTAATCTTACTGTCACTTATGCTAACTTAATGCCTCATCTTCTGCTGAAGGGAAAATAGTCTCTGTTAAGAAACTCCCTCAATTTCTTCTCAACCTACTGACAGACTTCATTTGTGAGGTGTTTTTCTTAGCCAAGCCCAACCTGTATATGTGTGTGTGTGTGTGTGTGTGTGTGTGTGTGTGTGTGTGTGTGTTCATGTTCCTGGTGGGTCCCATTGTCTCTTTCCATACAGCCTATAAACAAATTCCAGCCCTTTCCTATTAAAAACAACCTTTAGTGTCAATTTAGAGTCAAGAGACAGGCAGTGATTCTGAAAGCTCCAGGTGATTCCTGTATGCAGCCGGGGCCAAAAATTATAAACAGAGGCTGGGGATGGCCACACATGCCTATAATCCTAGCACTGAGGAGATTGAGACTGGGGCAGGAGGACCTGGTGTTTGAGGGCCTGGGCTGCAGAGTGAGAACCTGTCTCAAAAAGTGTGCATGTGTGCGTGCGTGCACACGCACACGCACACCCACACCCACACCTACATACACACACAGAGGGGTGGTAGCATAGGGGAGTATGGAGTGGCTCTCTGAACTGGAGCCATACCAAACTACTTAAGCGTTTCCAACATCTGCCACATCTTTTGCTTCTAGGCTATTACATGCTTCTCTATCTCAAAGGCTCTCCCTGACTGCTAGTAAGTGTTCCTTAATGCTCAACTCAGGTGTCATTTCTGAGAAGCCTTTAAGAATTGCCACCACCCCCCACACACAGTTTGACTAAATTCCCCTCTCCCCAGAGCTTTCATAAGCCACTGGGTCTCTCTCTTTGGGAAGATTCATAAGCCACTATGTGTTGTTCATGTATATGCATGTCTGCTCTCCTAGGCTAGAGGCTTTGCATGAATCCATTGGCCAAGGAGATGTCATTTGTTAGACATGGACTGTATCAGATATTGGAAGATGCTTTCTATCAGGATCAGGTTAAGAACTGAGTCTTTGAATTCCTTCATTCATGCATCAGCCAACATTTATTAAGGCCTTACCATACTCATTTATCAATGTGACCCAAATGAATACATGCATATTTGAAGTTTCCTGTTTGTTTGACTTTGATACAGTATCATCATCTTCCCATTGTAATTTAATAATGGATATGTAGTTCCAAATCTCTTGGTAGGACTTTCAGAGAAGCTTATATATGTATACGTTGTTTAGAAAAGACTTGTTAAAAGAGTACTTGTTAATTCATATACAAACACATACTTGGATGCTGTGTTGGACTGCTTCTTACCTTATCTTGACAGTGGTGAGACAGAGTACTAAGGACTTTATATGGGTTATCTCCTTTAACCTAGCTAATAATCCTACCAGCCAGGCACTAATTTGTCCTCATTTTAGGAGGTTCCACCATATATCCACTCTCACACACATATTAACTGGGACATTTAAACTCAATTTCAGAGTCAGAAGTGGCCTCAAAGCTGTTCAAGTACACATGAAAGACATTAGGGCCTCAATAAATATTAACTCAATAATACTGCTCTCTAGGGAAATGTAAAGATGTGTATTCTTACTGTTTCTCTTCACTTGACTCTGGATCTCTCGGTTTCTCCCTCTTCCCTTCCAAGCTGTATAGGAGCAATGGACTGAATGACAGGCAGTGGCCCCAATTATGGACATAGAAACATGACTAGAATATGAGCTCCTATTGGAAGGAGTCTGGAGTTGGGAGAGGTACAGAAAACTGCATGATAGTAAGCCAGAGGCAGGGGTGATTTGCTACCTGGAGATCAGACTGTATGTTATGCTGAGCCAAGGGAAAGGCCTGATAGTTAGAGGCAGTCCCATATCAACATGTTTGCATGTGAATTTGTGAACATTTATTTATCAAGTCTTTCCTATACATGCAAAGCATCATTCTGAATGCTCCACTGGAAGGTTTTGGATACGTGTCCATCATGGATGTTGACTGGAAGGATGCTGACATTATTTGATGGCTAAAGTGTAGGCTGTGGCTTGAGAATGACATAGGTAGAATAAGACCAGGGAGATTAGGGGTTTAGGGTACAGTGCTAAGGAGACTGGATTTGGAAGTAAATTCTTTACTGTTCCTGTCAAGAGTAGGTACTAACAGATAATCCAGGGTAGTATGCTCAAAACTGTTCCCTGACTTTTGCCTCTTACCAAGCTCTAAGAAAACCCTGCCTAGGTACATCCACCAGTTATCAATGTATTATCCCTCTTAGCCACTGCCTCTTCTGAATCCCCCAACTCGATATTTATTTACAGCATCCAGTTGTCCAGGCTGTAATTGGATCATTATAGGCAAAACAGAGATTTCATGTCACTGAAACCTGGTCTAATAATTTGGGCTACCTGGTGAGGAGCCAGGTAATGTTTAATTGACAACTAAATAACCCCCCCCCCATGTCTTTCCGAATCCCATCAGTTTCCTGTTCAGGTCCAGGTGTTCTCTCACCTGATCTCTCTCTAGTACCTTATACCAGGGCTGTAAATTATGTTAAATTCAAGACCAGAGCTAATGTGGGTTTTCACACTGTAGATGGAAGGTAAATATCTGATGAATGAGATGAGCCGCCTCAAAAATGTCATTTTCTTCTGCTTCTAGAATAAAAGTCAGCCTCATGTGGCCTCCGAGATCTACTACACTTAACCACATCCAATTTCACTTGCCCTCCCCTTACCCCCACCCACTACCTTGAAGGCTAGTTTAGACAATGATTCACAGTTTTTGCCCGGGGCCACTTGTATTCTCCCATCTCCATTCCAGGAAATCCTCTCCTGGCTCCTAAAACTAGGACTCATCCAAGTTTATAGGCTCTGAGAGGCATGGTGGTGGCAAGCTGCTGCCTCCCGCTAAGGACTCCCGCCACCCCAATCAGCCCTAAGCGGGCACAGCTGGCCCTTCTCTGCCTTGCTGGAGAAGCCTTAGGGGATGGTTGAACCCTGGAATTTCCCCGTAGTCTTAAACCGCGCCTGTTGAAGACAGCAGATGAGTGGGTCCTCATGCTGGACTGGACAGAGCACTGCGAAATGAGACCATGCAGGCTGGACGTCAAGAAGGAGCTGGGTGAGGGCCAAGCAAGCCAGTCATCAGCGGGGCAGGCTAAGAGATGCGAAGGAAGGGGTGGAGAGCTGGGGCTGGGTGTGCTTCCTGCCCGGGGATCTGGCGACCCGCCCCTACTCCCGCCCTGGCGGCCAGGCGGGTGCTGGACGGCCCCTCCTGCCTCGGCCAGCCGCCCAATCAGCAGGCGCCCCCTCCCAGCCCGCCCCCTCCCCCTCTGGTGACAGAAAGTCGGCCCAGCAGATGAGGAAGTGGCCGGCAGGCGGCCCTGGGGACTTCTCTCCGGCCCTGATCCCTCCGAACCCTCCACTGCTACCCGCCTGGTTCCCACTGGTGAGTGTGGACCTTTCATGGCTCCCCATGTGCCAGCGCCCCCTACCTGGCTGGCCGGGCTAGCCCTGCCCTGCCCGCCCTGCCCTGCCCTGCCCAGGCTGTGGGCGAGGCTGTTCTTGGGGCGAGTGGGTGGGAGGTCCCAGCTACTGGGGCTGGGCCAGCCCAGCATGCTCCCTCCCCCGACACCTTGGCCCCTGACCCCCATTTACTCACACCTAGTTCTTTTCCAGTACCTCTTGGCCTTGCCCACTTTACCCCCTCCTCTCCCTTTTCCTTCCTTCCATTTGCTGGTGCCCTTTTTCATTTCCATCCATCTTAAAGGAACTGCCCGTGTTCCACCGCGGGGGACACACCCGGGTTTCCCTCAAGCTTAGGGAAATACCTTGCCCAGAAGTCTGACTCCCTCCTGTCCTCCAGGGTTCCTGTGTGCTACCGGTGTCTGTGGTGATGAGGGGGGAGTGAACTGGAGGAGGTGGTTGAGGGAGATAAGAACTGGCAAGCTCACATGTGTCAGAGAGGAACTGTGTGTGAGAGAGAGCACATGCCTCACTCCAACATAAGCCACCAACAAAAGTGTGACTGTGTGTGCAGAAATGATTAGTGTCCCACACCAAGAGCTCAGGATGAAGGAGCGAGGTGAGAGTGAGGCAGTGTGCCCTCACCCTTCCATGTGTGCGTGCCTGGTGAAGACTGAGTGCCGCTGTCCCTGCCAGGTGTGAGGTTCAGGAGCCTGGCTCGTCATAGTCCAGTTGGGAGGCTTGTTTTGGTGGGGTGGTAAGTAAGATATGCATGGGCTGTCTGTGGGTGTGTGCTAGCCCCTGGTATAGTGTGTATGGTCAGGGGTGGTTGAGAACTGTGTGAGGCAAGTGTGAGGGTGCAGATGTGAACGTTCGAGTTTGAGCCCTGAGAACGGGTGATGGAGGGCACCTGGAGCACTTCCAGTGTTGGGCAATTGCCTGATCCCTCTGGGAGGGAGTCCTAGGCTTTCCTAGATCTAGGCTGTTTCTGTATCCCTGTGAGCCTTCCTCTGACATTCATTCCTTCCGACTTTGAGGAGGTGGCCTAGCCCATGAGGATCCCTCCCAGAGGAGGGAGGATTCCTGAGACCTCCTCCACTCTCCCACCTCCTCACATACCACTGGTGTCCTTACCCCTCCCTGGAAGGGAAGGGTGATGCCCATTCTGAAGTAGGACAAACTGAGAATTCATGGCTGGTTTGGGAGAGAATGCTGGGTGTGGATTTTTAGCAATTCCTCTGGCCAAAGTCCTGGCTAGAAGTTTCTAGAGAACCTACACCAGCTTATCTGCTTATCTAAGTGGGGAGTCTGGGGGCTTTTCTTGCCTTTCTCAATTCTGGTGGGTCCTGCTCCTCTAGGCATTGACCTGTGGCCTGGACCCACCCTCCACCCCATGCCCAATGTAGCGGGGGCGGGCAGAGGGCGGGGCTGCTGCAAGATCTAGTCAGACAGGTGGAGCCGCCAGGGCAGGAGTCTCAAAGAGCCAGGCTCCTGGAGTGGAAGGGAGAGAGGAGAGAGCACTCACTGGAAGGCAGGAGGAGGCTGGAGGTGAGAAGGCCCGGAAGGCAGAGGGGCACCTTGGGAAACTTGCATTTAGCAAAGGGGAGGTGGAATGCCAGGTATGTTCAGGTACTGGGACAGAAAAGACCGTGGAGGTGGGAGTCCTGGCAGGGGACAGAGTCTTGAGAAGGAACCAGGACTTTACTTGGGAGAAGGGGGAGTAAGAGGAGAGGCTGAAGGGAGAGTCACTGGAGAGGAGTGACTTCTCACAGCCGGGGACATGGGGTGACTGCTTGCCAGGAAGGGTAATGAGATTCACTGGGAAGATGAGCTGTGCTGAGGATAAAGACTCCAGAAGGTCTTATTACCGGGAATCAGAGTTTCCCCGCAAAGAGGAAGGGAGGGAGCCCGGAAGGGAAACTCAGGAGTGGAGAGGAGTGGAAGGTGTGGAGAGGAAGGGTGGGACAGCTCTCTCCAGACAGGCAGGATGCTTGGGGAGCAGATGCTCCATCCAGACTGTCTTTTCTCCCAGTAGATCCCCAGCTCCCTGTGGTTGGGCTTTGTGCATGCTAAGAAGTGCTCTACCACTGAGCTATTATATTCAGTCCTATCTTTTACCAGGGAGGCATCAGAGTTGTTTGATTCTGTATCTTGTCTCTGTGGGCCAAGTGTGGGATAGGGGCATGCAGTGATCCCTATTTGATGCCCACTCTCCATCTCTCCTCAGTCTTTAGCCAGGATGGAGGCTGTTACGAACTTGTATCAGGAATTGATGAAGCATGCAGGTAAGCTGCCATCGATAGCCACGCCTTCCCAACTTCCCTGGGACCCCAGGTTCTAGGACTATGTCCTAATAAAGTCTTTATAAACTACTTTACCTTTTTGTGACCTGATCTCATGGCTAGACCTAGAAAGGCATCTTGAACCCTGTGACCCTAACTCCTTTGACCTCCTATTCACAGATCCCCGGATCCAGAACTACCCTCTGATGGGGTCACCCTTGTTAATAACATCCATCCTTCTGACCTATGTGTACTTTGTCCTCTCACTTGGGCCTCGAATCATGGCTAATCGGAAGCCCTTCCAACTTCGTGGCTTCATGATTGTCTACAATTTCTCACTGGTGACACTCTCCCTCTACATTGTCTATGAGGTAGGCTGGGGTGCTTAGGCTGTAATTTCTGTCTGCAGGGTAAGGGTTACAGCATAGGGCATGGGACAGTAGTATGGCATGTCTACTTTCCAGAGGTTCATTTAGAGAAGGGGAGAGGAGAAATCTGCTCTCATCCACATTCTTTTTCTTAGTTCCTAATGTCTGGTTGGCTGAGTACCTACACCTGGCGCTGTGACCCTGTAGACTTTTCCAATAGTCCCGAGGCACTTCGGGTAAGTAGGGCCTTAGGGTAAGTCATAAGCAACCTAGATAAGGGAGCAGCAGGTCTGGGTACTGTGTAAAAAGTATTAAGACTGATCTAACTTTTCACAGATGGTTCGAGTGGCCTGGCTCTTCATGCTTTCCAAGGTCATTGAGCTGATGGACACTGTGAGTAGTTACAGATATTAGAACTTGGGGTAGAAAGGAAGACAGCAGCACTCAACCTTTCCTCTACTCTTCTCTCAGGTAATATTTATTCTCCGGAAGAAAGATGGGCAGGTGACCTTTCTACATGTCTTCCATCACTCAGTGCTTCCCTGGAGCTGGTGGTGGGGGATAAAGATTGCTCCAGGTGAGGAGTCTAGGCCATTGGAGAGGAGGGTGGCCCCTGGAAGCAGAGGCTCATCTCCTGACCCTGTTTTCTTTCCATCTTAGGAGGAATGGGCTCTTTCCATGCCATGATAAATTCTTCTGTACATGTTGTCATGTACCTGTACTATGGACTGTCTGCCCTCGGCCCTGTGGCTCAGCCCTACCTTTGGTGGAAAAAACATATGACAGCCATCCAGCTGGTGAGGGGCCTGGTGGGCCTAAAACCAAACCCCCCATACTCCTGAGCTTTTATCCAACTAGTCTCACCCCATTCTTCCCCAAAGCCATTCTTTTTACTCTCCTCCTTCCCAAACCTGTTTCTGACCCTTGTCTTTTTTTTTTTTTTTTTTTTTTATCCCAGATCCAGTTTGTCCTGGTCTCACTGCACATCAGCCAATACTACTTCATGCCCAGCTGCAACTACCAGTACCCTCTCATTATCCACCTCATCTGGATGTATGGCACCATCTTCTTTGTGCTGTTCTCCAATTTCTGGTATCACTCTTACACTAAGGGAAAGCGGCTGCCTCGTGCTGTCCAGCAAAATGGAACTCCAGCTACCACCAAGGTCAAGGCCAACTGAGAAGAAGCATGGCCTAGATATTGCCCACCTAAGTGCCTCAGGACTGCACCTTGGGCAGCATCCACCAGTGTCCTCTCCACCTACACCTATGACCAGGGCTCATGTGGTCAGGACTGAGTAGGAGGACTGGCTCTCCCCTCCCCACAGCTGGTCTACAGGGACCACTGTTCCCATCCCTTCTCCCAGTCAGCTCCAGGGATGTGGCCTCACTGCTGTCTGCCACCAGAACTGGAGGCTGAAAGGGCTGGACACTTACTTCCCCCTCCCTGCCTTAAACTTGGGAGAGGAACACTCAGGGCTGGCCCCCACCAGGGTCTTGTGGCCTTTCTCCTCACACTGAAGAGGTCAGCAATAATCTGTCACAATGGACTCAGGCTCCCTTTTTCACTCCACACTGAAGCATGAGCTTCTAGGCCAAAGGTCAGGATGGGCAGCAGGCCTGGCAATACAGGCTGTGTACTCATTTGTGTCTTAATTAAAGTGACAGAGGAAACCACGGAGATTGTGTGTATGCGATTGTGTGTATGCATAAATGGAGGTGGGGCATACAGCTTATAGAAGGGATGATGGTATAAGCAGTAATTTTAGCTGCTGAGGGTTGCTGAAGCAGGAAGCTCACAAGTTCAAGGTTAGCCTAGACCCTGTCTCAAAATAAAAAAGAGGCTCAGTGGTAAGGTTCAATCCCCAGTACCGTAACAACAACACATTCCCACAGATTTCTAGCTCTAATTCGAGTAGGGGCAGCCCCTAGGAAGGATGCTTGGGACACAAGAAAGGGAAGATACAGCTTTATTAGAAAAATAATAATTAAAAAAACAAAACCAAAAAATGAAGAGGGGTCTGTTTTCAACGGATTCCTTGGTGGATAAGGCTACTTTTAGCTACACTGGCTTTCTCCCTCTCCTTACGAAGGGCAGGGTCCAACTCAAAGCAACGCCACAGCCGTAGAGTCTCATCAGCTGCTGCTGATGCCACTGTGGCCCCATCTGGACTCATGGTAAGACTCAGGACTCGGGCTGTGTGTCCTAGGGTAAGAGCAGTGCATGAGTAGAGACATACAGCCCTCTAATTTTGTTAGTCACCTTGAAATAAAATTTGAATACCATAAACACCCTCTTAAATAATTCTGTGGTTTTATTGTATTTATAAGGCTGTGCATTGTTTTAACTAGTACCACAGCATTCTAAGTCATACTTCCCATCCTCTCCAAAGCCACTAGCAAACCATCTCTCCATATTTACCTATTCTCATATTTCATATAAATAAAATCACACACTATGTAGCCTTTCTGCCTGGCTTGCCTTTGCCACCTACCTTTGAGCTCAGCCACCTTGGCCATGGTTGGGTACTTCCAAATAACCAGCTGGTTCTGGGCAAAGCCATGGCCTGAGATAAGCTCCTTATAGTGGGAAGACCAGAGGATGGAACACACCTGTGGAAAAAGTTGTCATGGCATGACACACAGCCTGGGCTACTCAGAACAGAGTCCATTCTAGTATTAGGAACCCTACCAGGTGCTACAGATTCAAACTTAATGGTTCATAGTCATTAATCAAGTCCCTTAAGACAAATACATCAATTTTATGGAAGACACATCTACCAGTAGGAAGTTCCATTAAGTTGTCTAAAAGTAACTCCAACTATTTGACTTCAGAGCCCATGCCTGCAGTGAAGGCTGAGTGTGAGGGAAATGAACAGAGGGGAAGCTGGAGTGTTTACAGCAAGGCACACACCAACAGCAAGAGCCTCAAATGTTCTAATGGATTTGGGTCATGTTGTAGGTTGTGGGAGTCACAGCTTTAGTAAGATATCACTCAGACTATGAAATACAGAGGGAAGACTGGAAGAGAATGGGAGCCTGGGCATGGTGGAGCACACTTATCTCAGCACTTGGAATGAATGCTGAAGCAGGAGGATCATCACTGTAAGTCTAAGGCCAACCAGGGCAAGACTGTCTCAGGGAAAAAAATAAATAAAAATAAAAAAATGATGAGACCCAGTGATGCGGGGACAGATATGAATGATATTTCAAGATAAAACAATTCTCTTGAGGAAGATGAACAATTTTAGGAGGTTCTAAGCAGGGTCTACCGTCCTGAAGCAATACAAGAGGAACAACAATACACTTCAGGAAGGCAAGGTGAAGTGACAAGCTTACTCTGGGACATATGGAGGAGGTGATGAGATAGGCCAAACTTGGAAAATGGTAACTGGAGAATGAGGGCCAGTTGGAAATCATCGGGTATAGGGATGGAATGGAAATGGTTGTTCAGAAAGGTCACATACAACACACCTGGAAACAGAGGTTGGAATTGGTTACTTAAAACATCAATCACCACAAAAACTACCTGGGAATGGGCATCCACAGCACTCAGACAGGCCCCAGAGCAGACGTTCCAAATTCGAATGTGTCGGTCACTAGTGCCTCCTCCTGTTGCCAGAATATTGGACTGCCAAGGACACCATGCAACAGCCTAGGTGGGAAGGACAAAGGCTGGGTCAAGAAGCTTTAAATGTCACAGTCTATCCCCACCATGTCATCTCCCCTTAGCAGTCCCTAGTTGACAGCTGAGGGTCTGGTCCTCAGCGACTTCAGCTCCAATGTGTTCTCACCTTGACAGCACCTTGATGTTGAGTGAATGTTTGCAGGGGAGCCCAGCCACCTTCTCCAGGACCACTCGGCCACACATTGACCACGTTATCATTGCCACCGCTTGCCAGGTGTCGTCCATCTGGGGCCCAGCGCAATCCACATACTTCCTGGCTATGGCCACTCAGTGTGGCTACATGGTGTTCTGCTACCCGAACATCATGGTGGTGGATGTGGCCAGATCTCGAACCACTGAGTGAAGGAAGGAGATTCAGCAGGAAGGAGGCAGCACAAAGTCAAGACAGAGACACTTCAGTTCTGGGTATGCCCTCAAAGGCAAGAAAGAGCTAGGCAGAAACCAGACTGCTACAGACTAGCAAAAAATCACTGACCTGGACAGAATATAGCTGTTCCAACTTAGAGAGCTTACTCGAGCAGAGTGACTGGTCATGTTCCGAAGCCGTTTCTGCTGCTGCACATCCCATAGCTGTAGAGGCATGAGCACAGGGTCAGAGGTTGGAGCTGGGCATCAACATCCTTCCAGCCGCGCTACCTCCTCCCTGGGGCAGATGACAACAGAACCACATTACAGGTACCAGTCTCACCTGCACTTCAGCGTTGCTGGTGCCCACAGCCAGGTAGTTGCCCTCTTTGATCCAGGCCACAGAGGATATGTAGTCCCCAGGCTGCTCCATTTGCAACAGCTGCAGGATGTCACCAGAACCAGCATTCCACAAATACACACTGTTGTCCAGTGCCACAGCCAGTACATTTCCAGAGCTCCAATCCACAAGGTTCAGGTCTGCCAAAGGCAGAAAGAAGGGGACATGAAGCCCTCTGTTGGACTGGCCCTTTCCCAGGCCATCTTTCTCCAGCCACAAAGACAATGTTGCACTTACAGTAGTCATTTCGGATTTCAGGGGCATCAAGTATCCTGTCTGGCAGGGAAGGGATATATCGGCAAGTCTTCCGGCTGGAGCCAGGCGTGGCTTTCTGACTGTAGAGTACTTTCAGTCTGTTCTGGTAGCCTGTGGCAACAGAGTGGGTCTAGACCTTGAAACTGATATCACCCTTGCCCTCGACTTTATGCAGGAAAAGCAGGCACATGTCTCCCGTAGGAGGGGCTGACACCAACCTTCTGGGGCATTCTGAGGTTTTCCACTGAGCCTGAGGATCTTGGCTTCCTCTACATCAAAACCGTTCAAGTTCAGAGCCCAGGCTTTCTGATGCTCCTGGCATAGAGAGGTGGTGGTGAGGCATATTGCTATTATTCAAGGGACACATAAGGTCTTGTGCTTTATGACCCCTGTGGAATCATACCTTCTTGGTGGGCGTCTCCCCGTCTTCCGGCTGGTTTTCCTTGCTTAAGAGGAAGCTGGCCACCTCCATTTGAGAAGCACTTCGATGGGGTATATAGCGGTCACCTCCAGGTTTGCTAGGGGTAGTCTGAACCTTGGAATTAGAATTGCCTGGGACAGGGAGAGAGAAGCCAGTCTGTCCAGGCTCCTGGAGGGAGCTTCAAGGTAGACTCTCTGGGATTCTATCTCCCTCTCCCGGCCCCCAACTCACCAGGAGTTCGGCCCGGGGTCCGGCCGGCGCTGTGAGATCTGTTGGCGGCCCGCATGGGCGAGGGGGCTGGGCCGGTGGCTTCCTTCGCTTTGCGCTGCCAGCGCGCAACGGGTGCATTGGGGATGGGAGCGTCCAGTTTAAGGAGAGAGTGCAAGTCGCTCTCGAACACGAACTGCGCCATGACAGCGTCTAAAGGGGCGAGAGGCGACCAAGCTCGGGAATGTGCCAGGCTTCTGGGCTCCGCCGGCCACGGCTCCCACCAGTCGGGCACCACCCGGTATACCCTGCCTTCCCAGGCACAAACCCCCGGCTCCTCACAGTTAGTCCGCGAGTCTGCCGAACGCCTCCTTTGCCGGACCAGCTAAAGGCACGCCAGGCTGTTATTCTTAAACTCTCCGCTGCGAGCAATCATTGGCTCCTTCAAAACCCAACCGTCTTAACCGTCGCCCTTGCCCATTGGTCGGTACGCTGGAAAGGGGCGAGTCTTCCGGGGGCAAGTCTCAGATCTCACGAGAGTGTAGCGGCCCAGCTTTTGGAGTAAAATCCCGATCCCACCTCCCGGAGCCCAAGTGCTTGCCCGGAGCGGAGCGCGGGGGTGGGGCCTTCACAGCCGGTCAGTCGTCGGCTTCCTGCCGTTTCTCCGGAGGGGACCGAGCAGTGGGGGATCTGAGAGCCTGATGAGTCACACAGAAGCCCGCGTGTGGATGGTACTTAGGTTATATACACAAGGGTAAACTCGACCCCGAGTGATTAGAGACCTGGGGCAGGTGGCAGTCTGAATGGGGAGGGCAGGAGCTTTGCAGCCCGCTAGCCAGGAACCCTGCTAGGAAGGAAGTTCGCGAGCGTGCGTGGGGCTTAACAAGGGTGTGTGTGTGTGTGTGTGTGTGTGTGTGTGTGTGTGTGTGTGTGTGTGTGTGTGTGTGTGTGTGTAGGGGGGTTAAAAAAAGATCAGGATTCGTGTGTGTTTGCTGGGGGGGGGGGGTTAAAAAAAAAGATCAGGATTCCCACCCTTTCTGTCTTGAAGATTAGGCTGCTCTTGGGGACATCCAGTGGCTGACTTTCATGGGGCTTTGGATTCTTGGTTTGCTTGCAACCTGCCAGTGAGTAACAACCATTTTGTTTGTTTGAGTGGAGGGTCTCACTACTCAATCCAGGCCTGGAACTCAAATCCCCTGGGTTTAAGGCATGTGCTGCCACACCTAGCTCAGAACCAGGTTATGTTGGTGGAAAAACTAAGGCCCAATGCAAGGAATTTGCCCAAGGTCATAAAAAGAAGTTGGCAAGAATCCAGGTCTTGGAGAGATGGCTCAGTGTGGCTAAGAGCTACTTGCTGCTCGTCCATAGGACCGGAATTTGTTTTGTCAGGCAGCACACAGGTGGCATATACTCATGCAGACACACACATGCATAAAAATAAAATCTTCTAATCGGGGAGGGAGGCTAGAGAGATGGCTTAGCTGATAAGAACACTGAATGCTCTTCCAGAGGATCCAGGTTTTGGTTTCCAGCACCCATGTGGCATCTATAACTCTAATCCCAAGGGAATCAACACCCTCTTCTGGCCCCCACCAGCACCAGGCATACAGGAGGTGCATAAACATACATGCAGGCAAAACAACTATGCACATTAAAAAAAAAAAGATGTCTTCAGTTCTTCATACCCATGCCATAGTACACCTCTTTCCTCCAGTAATAATAATAATAATAAAATACTTAAAAAAAAAAATCCAGTCCAGACAGTGGTGGAACACGCCTTTAATCCCAGCCCTTGGGGAGGCAGAGGCAGAGGCAGACAGATCTCTGTGAGTTGGAGGCTAGCATGGTCTATAGAGCTAGTTCCAGGACAGCCCGAGCTGTTATACAGAGAAACCCTGTCTCGAAAACCAACCAACCAAACAAACAAACACAAAATCCAGGATCCAAGTCTGACTCCCATTTAGTTCAGGGCTCTAATGAATTGAATGGATATGCTCAGAGGTAAAACAGTATTAATACAAATGAAATGTATGCCACTGATTGAGCTTCTGCTAACTATTGTATTAAAACAGTTTACATACATTTTTGGAAACCATGTTCTCATATAGCCCAGGCTGTCCTTGAACTCCTTGTTGCTGAGGATGACCTTGTGCTCCCATTTCCCACTCCGGCCAACCCCATGCAAGGTTTCTGTATAGCCTTGGCTGTCATGGAACTCACTCTAAACAAGGCTGGTATTAAATTCTGATTCCTCTGCCTCCAGAGTAGTGGGATTAAAGTCATGTGCCCCCACATCAGGCAAATTCACTTA
The DNA here is from genome assembly GCF_943737965.1 of Phodopus roborovskii. NCBI lineage: Eukaryota > Metazoa > Chordata > Mammalia > Rodentia > Cricetidae > Phodopus > Phodopus roborovskii. The sequence goes on from NW_026126448.1 coordinate 8,672,033, forward strand.
ACTCTTAAGGCAGATAAATCAACTGTCTTCATTTTACATAAAAAATTAGGTCAGAGGGTCAGGCATGGTGGCACATACCTTTTTACACGGTAATCCCAGCACTTGGAAGCAGAGGCAGGTGGTTCTCTGTAAGTTCCAGGGCAGGTAGGGCTAGGTAATAGACCTTATCTCCAAAAACAAACAAACAAACAAACAAAAAGGGAAATAAATTAGGTAAGAATGAGGTAAGAGATGTTAATAAAGACACCCCTTTGAATCCCAGCAACATGCTGCCTTAAGGAAGGAGTCAGAAAAGGCAGAGTTTGGCCCTTAGCCTAAGGTTACCCCGATGCTAGCAGAAGAATCATCAGCTGTTAGTCTAAACTCACTGTTCTTGTCTCTAGCTCTGAAGCACTTGTTTTTCTCCTTCTGATTACCATGGAAAACTAGAGATTTAATGCCCTAGAGTTCCAAGTGTTAAGTTTCCAAACCTCAAAAAATTGTAGAAAAGGTAGCCTAAACCGGGCATTGATGACGCTTGCCTTTAATCCCAGTACTCAGGAGGCAGAGGCAAGCAGATCTCATGAGTTGGAGGCCAGCCTGGTATACAGAGTGAATTCTAGGACAGTCAGTGCTACACAGAGAGCCTGTCTTGAAAAAGCCAAAACAAACAAACAAACAAAAAAAAACCCAAAACAACATCAAAAGACCATGAACCTTACAATTATGATATAAACTAGATGAGGGGAAAGATCTGGCCACTTGAGAAGCAAGCCATTGAAGATTCTGGGGAGAGGATAAGGGAAGTGAGTGCTTGCAGAAATTGAGGCAAACTGTGGAGTCTTCAAGCTCAGCTGTGAGCCAGGCCTCTGAGAGTGCTAGAACGTCCATAACAGAGTACCACAAACTAGGTGTCTTAGATGACTTATTGCCTCACACTTCTGAGGCTAGATGTGCCAGGCCAAAATGTTGGCAAGGATGGTTTCTCTGGAGGACACTGAGGAAGAATCTGTCTTGTGTCTCTCCTGGCTACTGGTGGTTTGATGGTGTTTTTTCTGGAGTCCTTGCCATCTTCTCTCAGCTTTCTCCTCCCACTATTTATGTCTGAACCCCTCCCCCCCAAAGAATACCAACCATACTGACTCATTTTTAATAATTTTGTGTGTAATAAGCATGTTTAAAAAAATACCACATTTGAGTTTGGGTTGAGCTTGGGTTTGAAACTTTTAACATCTGGATTTTGGAGACAGGAGACACAATTTACCAAATCCTCCCATAGAAGCCAGACAGAGACCAAAGCTCTGGGCAGTCATCTGTGAAACAACTTTGTGGATCAAGGTAGAGAAGGATGAAGTTGTAGCAAACAGATGGAATACAGTATATTCATAATTCACCCCCTGCCATTTACAAAGAATCTCTATTACAAGAGACTCAAAACTAAGTGTTTGAACTATTTATTCCTCTGCTTCCTCTTCCCAAAGGCAGACCTGTCTTGTAGTTATTCCCTCTAGGTCTGATGTCTCCATTACTACTTGATGTCTAGGATTGGTACCAGCTTTGTTATTAGCCCCATGGTATAAGGGACTATTTCTCACCTTCCCCCTTGTAAATGTGTCTTGTTTTAAGCTTGTCAAATTGTCTGGGAATAGTGGCACATGCTTTTAATCCCACCACTGGGGAGGCAGAGGTAGGTGGATCTCAAGTCCAGCCTGATCTATAAATCAAGTTCCAGGACAAGCAGGGTTGTTACACAGAGAAACCCTGTCTTGAAAGCACAAAACCAAAAAGCAAAAAACAAAACAAAACAACAAAATCACCCCCCAAAACGAAAAGCAAATCTAGGCAGTGGTGGCACATGCCTTTGATTCCTGCATTCAGGAGGCAAAGGTAGCCAGATATATGCGAGTTTGAGGCCAGCCTGGACTACAGGTAAGTTCCAGGATAGGCTCCAGAGCTACACAGAGAAACTCTGTCTTGAAAAAATAAAAACAATTCAAAACAAAAAACCCAAAAGTAAATAAAAATAAGTTTGTCAAATTATCCAGTTTGTCCTTCTGTTTCTGCTAAGATCCTAACTAACAAATTGGATATAATTAGAGCTAGCAAAGACCCAAACATGAAAATATTTGATTGAGAAATGAATGGTTTAGAGAAATCCATAGCTTGAGTGGTTTGAGTTTATTTACTATTGCATAGGAATGGCTTGAAATATGAAGGAAGTTGGCATGGAATTAAGACAATATCATTCAGAAAGATTTCATTAATTTAGATAACATTTATTGAAGGTCTATTAGCTACCATGCCCCAAACAGTATTCAAGGTGCCCTCATGACTCACTATTCAGTAGCAAGAAACACACATGTAAAAAGTCACACAAAGCCTCATGGGTGCTATTGTAGAAGTGTGGGCTGGAGATGGGACCTTTCTAATGGTGATCATATAATAAAGGCCAGAATAGGAGGTTGAGAACAAATAACTAGGGCACTTGTTGAGGTACATTAAACATATATCTTTGCCATTGTGCAGTTCAGTTATTGTCCATGTTCTATAGACGACAGGGACAGGCTTTCAGCTATTTGCCTAAGTTTGCACAGCTAGCAGGTGTGAAAGACAGGCATGCAACCTGGCTCTAACTCCAGTTGGTTCTACTGCTGGTATGCTCAGAGAGGCAGGAGCAGAACCAGGGTGGAGGAAAATGCTGAGAGGTCAAATAAATAGATGATTAACAAGACCCTACTGGATCTCATAATTAAAAGGCTTGAAGTGAACTTGGCCTGCACAGTTTCATTAGCAGCGTAAATGGTCAATAGGAAATGGGGAAGTAGAGACATCTTCCCCAAAGAGGAATTACAGGGCATGGAACCTTTAGTTGCAGCAGGCAGATCTCTGAAGTTTGGAGCCAGCCTTTTGCATATAGCTAGTTATAGGCCATCAGGACTATATAATAAAACTCTGTCTCAAAAAAAAAAAAAAAAAAAAAAAAAAAAAAAGAAGCCAGTAGAGCCTAATATAGTGGCATAATGGCTATGGAAAAGGGACTCTGGATTTGTCAGCAGCAGTATGGAGAGATCAGTGTTATAAAGCCCAGGGAGGTGGGTAAACAGAATGGATGGTGTTGGTGTTAAGGATGGATAAGGCGGTATGTAGGGAGCCCTAGATCTGTGCTAGCAAGGGCTGCTTCAGGGCTGCTGCCAATAGCTTAGTGGTAGGTAGGAATGGTTGGCAATATGGGTGGTGCAGCAGGACCCAGACTCAGCCATGGGTGGGCACACAGACAGGGGCATGGCTCTCAGGCAAGGTTGCAGTCCTCGGTAGTCCATCTGAGGCTGGGAAGAACACAAGGGCAAAGGCGTCCTTTCTGAGGACTTAGGTAGGATTTCCAGGAGGCTGGGTTCTACTTCTTCACAGGTATCGGTAACTGTGGCCTTAGGCTGAGAGAGATGAGCAAAAGGAGCCAGCTTAGCCAAGCATGGTGCACGCTTCTAATCCCAGCACATTTATAAAGGGGAAGGCTAGAGGCAGAGGCAGGAGGATCTCTGTGAGTTTGAGGCCAGCCTGGTCTAAATATCAAGTTCTGGGAGACCCAGGACCACAACAGAGAGACCCTATCTCAACAAAATAAAACAAACAAAATAAGAAGAGCTGAGTTGCTGGATTATATAATAATAATTAGGCTAGGTAGTAACACCTAGGGATAGTAAATGTCTAGGAAAAGACCATGAACAAGTTGCATTGTGGGAACAAGAGTCATTGGTGGTGGAGTGACTGGAGGAGCAGAGGGTTGGGTTGTACTCACAGGACTTAGGGCTGCAGTGTCTCTGAGGTACTGGCCCAGGACCCGGTGTAGGTCTGGAAGGGAGGGCCACACAGCATGCCTCAGTCTTCTATCAGAGAAGGAAGAGAGAGGAATATGACTCGGGATTGAGTTGGGAGTGATGAGGAGGGCACCAAAGTGGGGCAGTAGGGGAGGCAGTGGGGCAGAGAAGTAAGTTCAAAGAGACAGAGATACAGTCAAAGCATGTCAGCCTTCCCTGAGCATTGCCAAACCAGTGCCATATTCCTCCCCCATCACCCCGTATTCCATGGCCTGCTGTCTTTCTTAACTTACTGTATATTCATTGTATTGTTATGTTGGTTTGTTCTTATCTTACTCCACCAGGACACAAGCTTCACGAGAGCTTAAAGACTATTTTCTACTTCTCTATCCCCAGCCTTGAGCCCACAGTTGGGGCTTAAGACATTGTAAGAATAAAGGAAGAAAAACAGTAGAGCTTCTCACTACATTACTGCAGAAGGTTGTCTGGGAAGAGTACAAATTAAGGTATACTGGGGAAACATCCAACTCTTTTGCCCCAGATTTTCATGTTAAAGGGCTTCAGTCAAAGGTGTCTGCATCTTTCATGACCTTTAGCCACATCTCCTTAGAAATGAACCCTGTCTGCCTGTTAACAATACTACTCCACTTCCTCTTCTCTCCTCTCTCTCTCTCTCTCTCTCTCTCTCTCTCTCTCTCTCTCTCTCTCTCTCTCTCAGGTCAGATATGGCTACCTTGACTAGAAGCTCCATTCTAGTTTGCTCTTACACAAAGGCAGATTAAAAGTTCAAAGAAAGTCAGGCATGATGGCTCATGCAATAATCCTAGGACTCAGGGTGGGGCAGGGTGGGGGGATCTGAAAGGTATGAGGATTGCAATGAGCTTGAGATCACCCCGGACCATACAGTGAGTTCCAGGACAGCCTGGGGTACAAGTAAGATCCTGCCCCCCCCAAATAAAAGACCACATTCAAAGTGAGGTGTGGAGTCCAGGAGAGGGGCACCTGGCCTAGCCTATAACCAAAACATGCACTCTACACTTTGACTTCTAAGCTAGGTATAAAAATCAGCAGATAGTACCCACTGAATGACTGAGGTGATGTGGATTTTATCTTTAGATGTATAATTTCTCCTCAGGCCTCACATAAATGAGTCATTCATTATGACATTTATTTAAGGGCCTTCTGCTTGGCAGGCACTATGCTGAGGATTTAAAAATGACCAAGGTGTGATGGGGAAGACATTTAAGGAATAAACGCTGGGCTGTGAGTGTAGGACAGTGGCAAAGCACGTGCTTAGCATGTGTGAGCCCTGGGTTCAACACGCCTTAATTAATGCAGGAAAGCACTATGGGAGCACAAAGGAGCAGCCAATGAGGGGAGGTCAGGAAGGGTTAAGAGTTAGTGAAGAAAGTTATTTAAAGAGGAATGGGTAGTCAGGCAGCAGGGACACTATGTGCAAAGGCATTGAGCAGTAAAACAGCCTATCTGTGGGTAGGGTAAGTCAGGACTTTGGCAAGGCTTATTATATTGGGTAAACGATTGCGGAATGAATTCCCACAACTTAGAGCCTTGCTGGATGGCAGGCCCCCATAGGTTCATATGCATTTAGAGACGGTTGTGAGGAAGGGGAGAGAAGAGGCACTGTTTTAATGAGTCGGGTAATGTGTGGGGCCAGAGAAAGAAAACATTGTTCGATCCTTTCCTTTCCTGAGGTGGGATGACCAGACCTCAAGGCCAACTGGATAGGGTGGGGATGGCAAGACAGCTCTCAAGAATGCTACTTTGGGCCAACGTTGAACAGTAACCCTGTTGCTAAGTGAGCACCCAGGAGGTGAGGCTGTTGGAGGTGTCCACCGAGGGGGCAAGCTAGAGAGAAGGGAGAAGGTGCCACTCCCAGAAGAGTGCAGGAAGCAGCTGAAGCGGTAGGTGTGGCGGTTCTGTGGACCCTGGAATACTTGTTCAGAGGCCACTGACCTTGCAGAGACCACACCCCGTCACCCTCTTGGCAGGGGCGGTACCTGTAGTGCGCAGGAAACTGCCACTTCAGCAGCAGCAGGCCCAGGAGGACACTGAGGCACAATACCAGGAACAGAGCGGTCACCAAGGAGATCCAAGCTGGGGAACAAAAAGCTTATGACCTCCGCCAATCCTCGGCCCCGCCCGGGGGCGTGCCGGCCCCAGCCCTGGCTCCACCCTCAGCCTATTGCACTGAGACTCAGGGAGCTCCGAGGCCCGCCCATCGCCCGGACCATAATCTAACCAAGCTTTTTAGGCAACTTTGATCAGCTTCATTCCTGCCCATCCTCACCAGTCTCGGAGCCCGTGTCCACCCTAGCTGGGGGAGACCAGGCGCTCCAGGGGCCTTGGTAGGTGGGGCCGTTGAGCCTGGCGCGCAGCTGTAAGCTGTAGCGAGCTCGAGGGCGCAGCTCCAAGGTCCCTCCCCGGGCCCCAAGAGATGGCTCCAGCACCTGCGAGGAGAAGCGTGGAGGGGTCTGAGCACCGAGCTTGGAGCCATTGGTCGGGGATCCGCACAAGTAGCCTCATCGGCAGAGAATTGAAAGCCCTGCCTGAGATCACACCTGGGGTCACATCCCGGGCACTCACAAAGCTATGTGTACTGCCACAAGATGTGGGGACCCGTCTATACAGGTGCTTACCACCCCTACTGCTCAGGCCTTGGATACTCTTAGAGACATGCTCGAACCCTCAGAGCCACAAGGCCATGCCACTAGAACTATATAGCGCAGAAGACGCCAGATTTGTGCTGGGGCTACAAACACTATTTCATGCAAGCAGGGATACTATTATACATTTGAGTTGCTTAGGATATGCCAAGCATTGAACTAGATGCTGGAGACGAAGGTAAACGAAATACAGTTCCATCTGAGGAATTAGGCAGATAATCAATTAGTGCAAGGCACCATGGGAACACAATGAAACAATATAGCATCGTTCAGTGTGCCGAAAGCACTGATGGTCAAAGGGAAAACTAGGAGTGAGGAGTGTTTAATACATTATTCAAATTACTCGTTGATAAATAGGAGATGGGAAAATGAAAGGAATCAAGGATGCTTCTAGGCTCAGGTCTTGGGTAAGAGATGGCGTTAGTCAAAGAGCTGAAAGTAAGCTTGAAAATAAAAATATCATATGGGTCTATTTTATAACAGCCAGAGGAGTAATGCCAAGATAGATTACTGTGCAGGGCAACTGTAGGAGGCATAAGGATCTAATGGAGTTTTGTATATGCTATATGTATAGATCTTGGGTAATTGACAAATTGGCTGCATGTATGCATATGCGTGAAAAAAATTAATGCTATACTTAAGGTTTGTTTGTTATTTTTAGTTTTTTTGAGACAGGGTTTCTCTGTGGCTTTGGAGGCTGTCCTGGAACTAGCTCTTGTAGACCAGGCTGGTCTGGAACTCACAGAGATCTGCCTGCCTCTGCCTCCTGAGTGCTGGGATTAAAGAAGGTTTGTATATATTATTATGAGCTATATCTGATAAAACAGTACATTGCATCTGATCTGCTGGAGATGAAGCTGTTTACCAGAGTTGTCTGATAGAAATTATATATATATATATGTGTGTGTGTGTGTATAATACATATATACATACATGCATACACACACATATATGTTAACTGAGAATAAAAGCAATGTTTGGTATGGGGTACCTTTTTATATACCAGGAATTTATATATTATAAAATGTAGATTTATTTGTATGAGTGTTGCCTGAAGTACATATGTGCGTTAGATGTGTGTCTGGTGTCCTTGAAATTCCCTGAGGAGAAACTGGTGTTATGCATGGTTATAAACTACCATGTGGGTGCTGGATACTGAGCCTGGGTTCTCTGCAGTAACAAGTACTGCTAACTTCTGAGCCATCTCTCCAGCCCTTATATTTAATTTTTACCTAACTCTAAGGAGGTAGTTTTCTCCCCATTTCATTAAGGAGGAGACTTCAAAAATTTAGGTAATTTACGTGTGGTGCTTAAATCTCTTTCTGTGTGGGCTCTAGAACGATAAAATTGGGGTTGTTAATGTGTAGTTAGTGTATAGTCATTAAAGCCATAGGGTTGAAGTACTCACCTAGGCAGAGCAAATACATTTGTGTAGGAGAGAGTATTTCAGATGGGGTGCTAGTAAGAGCAACATCTCATGAAAGAGTAGATAAGGAGGGGCCAGGGAAGAGGAGATAAAACTCAATTAGAGAGGTAGGTAGGAGCTGAGGGAGGCCGCCATCTCACAGGCAAAGGGAAGGAACTTTTAATTTCGTGGTTCTGGGATGGAACTGAGGCTGCTTGCATGCTATGCCACTGAAATACACCTCCAGCATGAGGATAAAACAGTTCAAATGGAATAGCCATGGTGCCACATGCCCAAGAGAGTTTTAGACACCAGTTGAATCAAATAAGCATAGATGTACAAGCCCAGATACTGATACAGAGGCAGTGTTGGCATGGAGAATGGCATGTGCAGTAGCGTCTGTTGCTTTATGGTACCTTCCAGTCCTCATGGCCTTCTCCAGTGTATCGGAGCTGGTAGCAGGTCTCTTGAGCTGCCCAGGATGATTGGTGCTGCCATTCCAATTCCAGCTTCCCACTGGAGACCTCTCTCCAGTGCAGGCTTGGTGTGGGAAGGAGCACTACAGGGGGTTCAACAGGGACCGTGCTAAGCCCTTTAGAGCATTAGGCATCATGCCATCAGGGCCATGGGGCAGAAATGTCAAAGCTGATTTACTACTACTACTACTACTACTAATAATAATAATAATAAAAACATAAAGACACAAGCAAAGATGAAAGTCTATAGAGTTCAAGTCTAAGTCTATCAGATTTGGTGAAGGTGGGAATCGTGTGGATACAGGAAGGAAGGTTCTTACCAGCCTGGTGGATCCAGAAAGGTGAGCCCAAGTAGCTATGAATGTCACCTTGAGCTGTGGTCAGCTCTACAAGGATATGAATAACACTGTCATTTTGTGATTTGAAGTGGCATCGGGAGAACAGAGCAGACTGTGATCCTGGGTTGGTTTCCTCTTCCTCTTCACATTTCTCCCAGGTAGGGTCCCTAAGAATCAACCCAAGAGAGTCATTGAATCAGGCTTGCCCCAGATACCACTCCTCATCCTCTCCAACACACAGGCACTGTGACCTGAATGGACTCTAAGTGAAGTCCTCCCTCTGTGCCTTGAGTTATATGATGAAACCTGTGACTTTGTGTACTAACTTAACAACAATAATAAAACATGAACAAAGCTAAAAGACCATAGTCTATAGAGTTCAACCTCAGCCTACTAGTGCATACCTTGGGCCAATGGTGTGATATATCTCTATTCTAGTTCCCTTCCTTTGAGGAAGTGTTTTGATACCTACTTTGTAGGCTGTTTCCAAGATGAAAGATACTTTATCTTTTTTTTTTTTTCAAAACAGGGTTTCTCTGTGTAAAAGCCCTAGTTGTCCTGGAACTCACTGTGTAGACCAGGCTGGCCTGGAACTCACAGAGATACTCCTGCCTCTGCCTCCTCAATGCTTGGATTAAAGGCATGTGTCACCACCACCAGGCTAGAAGCAAACATCTTTCAAAACATGCTGATCTGCTAATACGCAGAATATATCACAATCTATTTTGACCTTTGTCTTTGCCACATAAAGTGAAGCCACCATTATTGCTTGCCTGGGTTAAAGTAAATTCTAATTGGTGGGCATTGCTGCTCTTTCTTTTTTTTCCTTAAAATACTGGGAGGGGGGGAACAACCCAAAACTTATGTAGTTCTGACTGGCCTGGAACTTGCTATGCAGATCAGGATGGCCTTGAATTTGAGATGCACTTGCCTCTAATTGCTGGGATTAAAGTTGTGCACTTTTTGAGACAGGGTGTCACATGTAATACTTAGGCTGGTCTCATATACCTCCTCTCAACAGTAATCTGTTGATGACTTGCCATTCCTAAAATGGTCATTCTTGTATTTACATATCCATCTACTTAAACAGTTGATACTCCTGTGCCAAGCATTGTACCAGGCCTAAATAGTATACAGATGAAAAATAATCTTTACAAAATAATCTGGGTAGTGTTGTTGCACTCCTTTATTCCAAGCAGAGGCAAGGGGATCTCTGTGAGTTTGAGATCAGCCTGGTCTACAGAGCTAGTTCCAGTACAGCCAGAGCTGTTACACTGAGAAACCCTGTCTTGAAAACAAAACAAATCTTGAAGGAGCCCTCACATAAACAGGCAAGTATTAAAAAAAAAAAAAAAAAAAAAAAAAAAAGCCATGTTTTTCTATATCGAGCACAGGCTGACTAGGGAGATCATAGCAGAGCAGCTAGCTGGGAGGGAGGGTCAAGGAATGCTTCCTGGCAAAGATAGGGTTTACACTGAGGCTATAAATAGGTTAGGTAGGGGGACAACTTATTCCAGGCACATGCTGTGCAGACATAAAGGGAGTATTGTACTATAGGGAAATTTTTCTTTTTCTTTTTTACTTTCTTTCTTTCTTTTTTTTTCTTATTTTTATTTTTTGAGACAGGGTTTCACTGTGTAGCTTGGCTGTCCTGGACTCACTCTGTAGACCAGGAATCGCCTGCCTCTGCCTTCCCAATGCTGGATGCTGGGACTAAAGGTGCACATTTCTACTCCTGGCTTGGATTTGATTTTGTCACCTGAAATGTATGCATGGATTAGACCTCCACATTATGAAAATCTGTGTAGTCATTTAAAAGAATGAGCTGCCTCTTTTTGGACTGAGTTTCAAAAAATATTTAAGCAAAAATATAAGCTATAAACCATCTAGGGTTGTTGGGGAATAGTTTGGTGGTACAGCATTTGCTTAGCCTGTGGTCCCATCTTCAACATGAGAGCAAAGCTGGGCAGTTAATCCCAGAACTCCAGAGGCAGAGGTAAGTGGGTCTCTGTGAGTTTGAAGCCAGTGCATACTACATAGCAAGTTCCAGGACAGCTTGAGCTACATAGTGAGATCCTGTCTCAAAAATCAACAACAAAGATAATAGTAAGTAAATAAACAAAACCAGTTATATGCATGCATACATATATAGTGTGATATGATTTTTTTTATTTTTTTTAGATTTATTATTTATTTATTTATTTATTTATTTATTATGCATACAGTGTTCTGCCTGCATGTATCCCCCGCAGGCTAGAAGAGGGCACCAGATCTCATTATAGATGGTTGTGAGCCACCATGTGGTTGCTGGGGATTGAACTCAGGACCTCAGGAAGAACGTCAGTGCTCTTAACCTCTGAGCCACCTCCGCAGCCCGTGTGATATGATTTATATTTAAAGATTAAGCATTGTTTTCTTGTTTTGTTTTTCAGGACAGGGTTTCTCTATTGTAGCACTGGCTGCCCTGGAACTCACTCTGTAGACCAGGCTGGCCTTGAACTCACAGAAATCCTCCTGCCTCTGCCTCATGAGTGCAGGGATTAAAAGCATGCCCTGCCACTGCCTGGCTTAAATATTGTTTACAAACATATAAATGCACTGAAAAATCCAAATACAGCAAAGTTCTTTAAGAGTGACTTTTTCATTACTCATTTATTGAGGGTTTTTTTTTGCATATGTGTCCTTGTGTATGTGTGTACATGTATGTATGCACATTCGTATGAGTGTGAGTGCTCTCTATGTATAGTAGGCCAGCTAGCCCTTGAATGTCCAAGGATCCATCTGTCTCTCCTTACTGTCTTGCAGTAGTATCACTGGGATCACAGATGTGTTTGACTGAGCCCAGCTTTGCCTGGACCCTATGCATCTGGTCCTATTGTTTGTATGGCAAGGACTTTATCCACTCATGCCCCTCCTTGCTCTTCTCACACGATGGTAGGTGAGAAAGTATGGGTGAGTAAAGAGGAATGCTGATTTTGTCATCATGAGGCACACAGTCAAGGTCAGTGTTTCTCAACTGGAGATCTGGGGGAGAATGTTTGCGTTATCTAGCCCAGGCTGTCCTTAAACTCAGAATGTAGCTCTGAGGTTAACCTCTGTTCCTCCAGCCTCTACTTCCCTAGTCCTGGGATTATAGATGTACCACCACACTCAGGGTTTTTAATTAAGTAATCACATGAAAGGTAAATGTTAAATTGTATCTGAGATTAGTGTTTGAAAAGGAGAAGCTGGGTAGTGGTGGCACACACCTTTAATCCCTTAGGAGGCAGAGGCAGGCAGACCTCTGAGTTCAAGGCCTGGTCTACAAAGTGAGTTTCAGGGCAGCCTGATCTGTTACACAGAGAAAGCCTGCCTTGAAAAACAAAAAACAAAAAACAAAAAAAGGAGAGTTATATAGTCTAACAAGCATGTACAAACATGCCAGCAAGATGGCTTGGCTGGTAAGGGCACTTGCTGCCAAGCCTGACAATCCAAGTTTGATCCCCAGAACCCACATGGCAGAAGAATAGAACTGACTCCCTCAAGTTGTGTTCTGACCTCCACACTCATGCCATGTGCTCCTGACTGCTGCAGCAAATTAAGTAAATGGTTTTTTATTCACACATAATTATGCTATTGGACCTAATAAGAACAGGGGAGGTTTCCTGAGATCTGGAGAATAAGAGAAGGTAAAGAGGAGAGAGAGACAGATGAGAAGCACATATGAAAGGCCAGCAGAGCAAGAAAAGGGATGAGTGCTGGGCACGGAGCCAACGCAATGGAGAGAAGCAGAAGATGAAGCTGAAGTCACATGTAACAGTCTGGTATTCTAAAACTTAGACACTACAGTGGACTTCGTTAAGACCAGTGGGAACTTATCAAGGGTTTTAAAGCAGGGGGTGTTCTGTTCATTTCCAGACTTCTAGATCTCTCCAGTTCCTGTATGAAGAACTCTTTTTAGAGAACAAGTGGGAGACGATGCCCCCACACTGGGGATTGAACCCAGGGCCTCATGCATGCCAGGCAAGCCCTTTACCAAGTAATTTATCTCCCCAACCTGATGGATTGCAATAGGGCAATGGCAGCGGCACAACTTTGGGCAGATTCTAGGCACAGTGAGTGTGTAAAACCAGCAATGTGGTAACAGATTGAATTCAGAAAGGATGAAGGATTAGGGAGGCACTTGGTAGAAGGTAGGGTTTTATACAGATTTACTAGATCACAGATCACAGGACACTGAAGTACATACTTAAGTAGCAGAATGTCATGACCAACCAGTTTCACAAAATCTTGCAGTGTGGAAGGTTAGCATCATGGGGAAGAAACTAAAGGTGGATAGAATTGCCAAAGATGTCCAACCTTTCGATATTACATATAAATTTGTAACTTAAGCACCATAAAGCTGGGTTGCAAAAAAAAAACTTGCATGTTTTAAGTTTATGATTTTGTGTTGTGTCACAGTCATAGCTGTCCTTGGCCACATGCAGCCTTTGGGCCCTATCTATGTTGGACATGCCTCCTAGGCTGTCTCAAGAGTCCAGATAAAGTGATTAAGTCTGATGAAACTAAGCCATTCCCTGCAGAAATAGAAAGGATGAGACAATAAAAACACTCATTGGAGAATGAGAGAACAGAGAACAGTGTCTGGAGAGGATAATGTAGGCAAGTGAAGGGGACCCAGAGCGATGCTGACCTTCTGCAGGTTCAGACTCAACCAACAGCTCTAGTCTTACCTGTCCGTAGGGCAGCACCGCGTCCTGCTGTGGTGGAAGAAGCCTTTGGAACTAGTGTGGTCCTGATGCTGCCACTGGCAAATAACCTTCTTTAGATCCAAGGTAAAACACTGAAGTCCAATTGCCACTGCAGTCAAAGGAGGGGACCAAGTGTGCTTACTCAGGGGAGTCCCTAAATTGTCTCTATACACATAGCAGAACATCCTCACCTACTCTTTCTTCCTGAACACAACTGTCCTGTGCAATGACAGGTTTGAGGTTATCAGGAATGACCATGGTTCCCAGCCTAAGACTCCATGCACATATTCCTTAACCCCTTCCCCACCTCTTCATTCCTTTACTGACCTACCTGCATCTCCTGGAAGGTCCACAGTCACAGGAAAGGACCAGGGTCCCCAGGAGCCACGAAGGGAGACCCCATCTGGTTGGCTGCGTAGCTGGAACCAATAGGAGCTGCCAGGCTGGAGCCCTGATACGAGGCAACTTCCACCCTTCACTGTAAGAGATGAGGCCTGGGGAGAAAAAGCCTAGGCTTGCTTCTCAGCTATGATAGCCCACACACCTAGCATCTGAACCACTGTGCAAAACTCGGCTCCTTGCTGGATAGATACATGCACAGAGCACGGGCTGTACTGACAAATTTTGGGTTGTGTTTAGGGATTTTTTTTTTATGAAGTCTCAATTTGGAGGTCTGTTAGTGTGAATTATTCAGTGTGGGAGATCCCTAGATAGGGCTCCTGAGTCTATACTGCTAGACTCAAGCTAGGTAGTCTACATTGGCTCCTCAAAGACCAATCCAGTCCAGGATCCCTAAGGTATGACCTTGCTTTTCCATGTTGGGGTAGGAAATAGAAGGAGGAGTAGAAAGGTAAAATACTTCTCCAGTTGGGGAGGTCCTCACTGGTCCATGCTGTTGGGGCACTGTAGGCTTAACACATGGAGGTTGGTCATGGTCAAGAACAGGAACTGGATTCAGCATCCACAACGCAGGGCAGCAGGTTTCTTTGGAGAGCAGCTGAATGACTGAGGGGTCAGTGGAGTTGTTGGGGTCCGTGGGGCCGTAGCGGAGTTCATGCCTCAGGAAATCACTGATTTCAGGAGCTGGGGCCTTCCAGTGGATCTGAAGTTCCCCCGGTTGGCTCCCACTCCTGGCCTCGATGATACTGGGGGGAGCTGGCAGGCCTGAGGGCAAGACAAGGCACATCAAATCACTGAGTGCCAGTCTATGGTTCAACCCACGGACTGCAGAGATGGGTGCTGAAGGCTGAAAAGAGCAATTCTGAATTTAAAAAGACACTGGTTCTCACTTATGGGAGTGGGTGGGTAAGGGGAGGCTGCCTGCCCTATTCTCATGTCCTCTTGAGAATACTGAGCTCACTATGGTGTAATGGTTTGTTAGTTTTGTGCTTCTTAAGCCAGGGACCTCTTTTCATGTCTGTCCCCTTGTAGCCTGGCACACATCAGTGATCTGATTATTGAATAGGTGAATGAATATATGTTAATGAGAGGAGCAAGATATTCTTGATGTGAAATGATTTATGGGAGAAATCTAGTTCTGGATGCCAAAGCTTGGAGGAATAATGGGCTCTGAGGTGCCTCTGGGAATCTGAAAGAGAAGGGTACTCATAGTGTCCTGAAAGACTACAGTCAAGCTTTATTCTGGGAGCTTTAACAGGCAGCGAATGGAGGGACAGTATGACAGGGATGCCCTTACCTACACTATCCACGAAGAGCACCCGCTGGGCCAAAGTCTGGTTGAGGAACACATTCTTCAGCCAGAGGTGCAGCGGGAAGAAGAGGCGGACTTCATCCTGGGCTGGAAACTGGCACACGTATCGGGTTCCAAAGGTGCCCACACTCTGGGAATACAGGGGGCATGCACGGGGCTTCTCTCTGTTGGCACAAGAGAAGTTCTACCTACACAGTCATCATGCTCATCCCTGAGGACCCAGGTTCAACCCTTTGCCCAATTTCTGTCTCTCTTATGGCCATGTTCTTCTTGCTGCGCAGAGTAGGTGAGATTAGGAATCCTGAAGGGGCTTGAGGTGGGCCATTTATAGTGTGGTTATGTATTGGGCATGCATTTGGAGTTATCCTCTGATAGGGCCAAAGGCAGGGAAGCTAAGAGTGTGTGACTCAGCTAAATAAAGGGACAGATAAATGGGGACTGGGGCTCAGTCCAGAACCTACCCTGGGTAGGCATACAGCAGCTGATATGTCCCATTGGGTGCTGCCTCTTCCTCATCCCAGAAGCAAGTGAGGTCCTCAAATGTTTGGGAGAAGCAGTTCAGGGGTTCTGTGCCCAAGGCCAGCAGGAAGACATCTGAGAAACAGTTGGTGAGTTGGGCTCTAGATTCTTCCAGTCATGTCTGTGGCTAAGAGTAGGGGACCAGTGGGAATCTTTTACCCTACATCCCCTCCCAGGGTTCCCTTTGCCTGAGCATAGATAGCTCCCACCCTCTGTACACCTCACCTTGGCTGGTGACTTGTGCCTGGTTTGGAGGGGCCAAGAGGAGGCAGGAGGTGACCATGAAGAGGGCCCAAGAGGGCATCTTCTCCGGCACTGTGTGCCTGCCTTAGCCCATCCTCCCTTCAGGAAGCTGGGCCCCAATCCCCTCCCAGGCCAGCCCCTCAGGTTCCTGTCAGATACAGCCCCACGTCCTGTCCCTGTCTCTGCCCCTCTGGGGCCCATCCAGACCACACTGGGGCCAGGGGCCAGGGGAGGGGGAGTGGGCAGGAGGGGTAGAGGAATTAGAAAGAGAAGACATGAGTCTTCTGTTGGTAGAGACCTGGTGGTATATATTTGCCTGTGAATCAGAAGTAGGTGCGTGAACTACTGTGGAAGAGCATATGGCCATCAGAACAGTGTTAACCATGCTACATGTGTTGACTCAATGTCCATACAGTAGTTAACAATGACAGAGGTACAGAGAATGTGCCAGGAATGCAGAGTTCCAGGCTCCCCATAGACCTACTCACATAAACACTACATTTACCAAAACTCCCAGATAGTTCATTACACAGTGAAGTTTGGAAAGCATGGCCTTCAGTATTTCTGTCTGTCTGTCTTGCTCAGAATGAGGAATACTTGGGTCTCAGCTCTTTGGCTGTGCCTGCTTCGTTTCATATTGGGGGAGGGTATGTGATCTCTTTTGGGGAGCCAGGCCTTCTGGTGCTTCCTATACTGGTTCTGAAGGTTCTGACTCTTGACTGAGGCCAGAGATGGATTGGAGGGGAGGAATTGTGTGATCATGTTAACACCCACGTACCTTAACCCAGGTTACAAAGGTCAGAGGTTACATTTTAAATGCCCTCCATCCTCTTCCCAATTATAGAGCTACCCAAGCTCAATCAAGTCACGTGAGAAGGGACACACACAATTTCTGTGTTCACACAGTTCCAGCCTTTGGGTATGAGGTAGATGCTTATGACTTCAAAGTTAGCTATGAGTTTATTCTTGGGCTCCAGACTTGGGTAGCCAACTGCTTATTTGGCTTCTTCTTTACTTGTGTGTCTATAATATTTAATATGCCCAACTTGTGCTGCATGCCTGTAAGTCCATCTCATAGAACATGGAAGCAGGAGGATTGTGAGTTTGAGGCCAGTTTAGACTGCATAAGGAATTCCAGATCAGTCTTGGCTGCCTAGGGAGACCTTATCTTTAAAAGTCAAACAAATGGCCAGGCTCCATGTGGTTGTTTGCCAATAATCCCAGCCGCTTGGGAGACTGAAGAGGGAAGATCACTTGAACCCATGAGTTTGAGACTAGCCTTGCAAAATAGTGAAAGAAATTTCATCAGGGTGGGGAAAAGTCTGGTGTAGTAGAGCACATCTTTAATCCCAGAACTTGGGAGACAGAAGCAGGTGAATCTCTGTGAGTTCAAGATCAGCCTGTTCTACAAATAAGTTTCAGGCCAGCCAGGGCTACATAGAGAGACCTTGTCTCAAAAGGAAGGGAGGGAGGGAAGGAAGGAAAGAAGGAAGGAAGGAAGGAAGGAAGGAAGGAAGGAAGGAAGGAAGAAAAGGAAGGAAAGAAGGGTCTTGATTCTGGTTCCTATCCTTAAACCTGTGCCTTTAGTTTCCCTATCCTGCCATCTTTGTAAATGGCATCACCTACTCAAGTGTTCAAACTCTAACATTAGTACTTTATTCTTTTCTAAATAGCAAGTGCTGTGGTGGAGTCTGCACACTTTTACTCCCTCCAGCCCTCCTATTCTGTCCTCTGTTTAGCTCACTGCACTGAATTCCATTAACTCCTTGGTTCCAGTGGTCTTCCCTTTCTCCGGTAACCCTGCACAACAGGCAATTGCTGTCATGAGAATCACCCTTGGGTGATTAAATAAAGAATTTTAATTTTGTTTTATTTATTATTAGCATGTGAGTGTGAAATGTGTGTGTCATAACATGTATGTGGAGGACAGATGACAACTTTTAAAAGCTGGTTCTCTCCTTTTAACATGGGATCTGGTGTTTGAAGTCAGGTCATTATTTTTCCAAGGCAAATGGTCTTACCTGCTGAACTATCTCACTGGCCCCAGAGTTGATATGTTTAACATGCCTGTCCTGTGTCTTTACTCCCCTATTAAAATCCCTGGACAAGTTCCCATAGCATTTAGAACACATTTCAAATGCCTCCTGATGGCCCACAAGGTCTTAACTGAATGGGCACATGCAGACTTGAATTTCGCCTCTCTGAACTGCCTTCTTTGTTCCCACCAGCTGTCGTAACCTTAGTGGCTCTCACTTTAACCCCATTCCATCTCAAACTGTTTGCATCACTCAATATCCCTCCTCCTGGTCTACAGTGTCAGCTTCTCTTGCTTTCCTCCTGCCTCCTGTAGCATTCTCTGAATTCTCCTAGACATTCTCCTCCTAAATCTTGCTGTCCCTATGCATCCTTGCTTGGCTCTTTGTGTTGTATGAGTGATCACACTGCTTCAACTTTCTATAAAGCAGTGACTCCTAAGACCTACCTCATCAATCTTAGTTGCTATTAAACATCTCTGTTCTTCCTTGGAACTTCAACCCCATCACATGCCTTTAAAGCAGATCTCAGAGAGGACAGAGTCCTGTTCATACCACTTGCTGCTTTTTTGTGGCAAAAACCCTTCCACCATAGGCAGTTTGAGGCTTCTAAATAAGATGCCACTGAACAGAAGGTTGGGAAGGGAATTGGCTCTTGTGAATCTAAACCTGTGTTCTTGCTCTTTATCTCCCTATCAACTCAGATTTCCCAACCTCTGTCAGTTTTACCAATCAGAAAGTCTAGGTTTAGGTAGCTCTAGGCTCTAGGATTCTCTATCTCTCCATCTCTTTCTCAACATTGTCAAACATCCTTCTGAAATGATTCCATTTACATCAGCATATCAGAACACTGTTTGTTTCCCTCTCCTTGATCAATGTCATTTTATTTATTTAAAATAGTTGTTTGCGTGTCTGTGTGTGCTTTGTGTCAGTATGTATATGCATGTTCCCATATGTATGGTTACATATGTGTGCTCAAACTTGATGTTGGGTACCTACCTTGGTTACCCTCCATTTTATTGAGGCAGAATCTCTAGAAAAAACCCCATCATGCCAATTCCAGCTAGCTCAGCTAGTCAGCTTTCCCCAGAGGAGAAGCCGGGCTCAGAAGGAGTAAAGGAGTTGTCTAGAGTCACCACTGTGAAAGGGGAGATCTGAGACTTGAATTGAGATTTCTTTGCCTCTAAAGGCTATTTTTTAAACAAATATAATTTTTAATTACCTGTAGAACTGTGCCCACAGAGGCCAGAGGCATGGAATCCCCTCGGACTGGAATTTTTTGGGCTGCCTGACAGGGATGCTGGGGACATAATTCTGGTCTTTTGGAAGTGTAGCAAGTGCTCTTAACTGCTGAGCTATCTTCCCACCCTCAAAAGGCCATTTTAAAAAACGCCTACACAGACACCTTGTAGCGCTTCCCTCTGATTATTTATCTAGAATGTGTGCTGGGCATGGGGGCTACTTGAAGTTGGAGGCTGAGTCTAAAACCCATCTCAGGAGGGGTGCGATGGTAGTAAGTGGAAAAAGGACCAGCAGTTACCCAGAAGTATCTCCAAGGGAGATGGCTGGAAGGGTGCAGCCCGGACAGTCCTCTGTGTTGTCTCCTGCCCTATGAGAGACATCCTGGCTCCTGAGATGCCCTACTTAGGCAGCTGCTGTCACCTCTGAATCGAAGGCCAAAATCCAAAGAAAGGGGAGACTGCCCCGCTAGGGCAGTTTCGGGTTGCCAATGGAAGAAGGCCTGGGTGAGATAAGAGATACACAGCCCTGCGGAAGGAGCCTGCACTGCCCAGAAGGCCTTGCAGGAAATCACCCCCTTCCTCGAGGGCTAGAGGGAGGGAATGACTCAGGGCAAAGTGGTGTGACTTCCGTATTTTACAGCCAGGCCTGTGGTGAGACCCCTGGACCACGTGCCCACCAGTTTCGCCTTTCCTAGGGGGTCCGTCTAATAAGGCTTTTCCCCTTGCTTCTCCAGAATCAAGTCAGCATGTCTGGCTTGGTCTCTTGTTCCAACTCCTGCCCAGGCCGTGTCGTGGGGGAACAGGGCCTGCAGTGAACAGAGGGAAACAAAGCTAGGCTGGGTGGGGCAGGCAAGACTGAGAATTTGTGGCTGTGCTTGTTCAGAGTCCATAGTTGGGAGATGGGGCTCTCCTATGGGAGAAAGGCATCTTCTTGACACCTTAACATACTATGGGCTCAATGTTTTTATGTTGCATTTGTAAGTGTTCTGGGCCCAGGCCAGTCCTCTCCGCATTGCACCGTGGCCAAGGGATACTCCAGAGTCAGCGCCTCCAGTTCGGAATGCCAGCCTTGCCACTTACTGTCAGGTTTTAATCAAGTTGCTTAGCCTCTCAGAACTTTCTCTTCTGTCCAGGAAGGACCATGACAATAGCCACCGGCTAGGCGTGTTGAAGGTTGGAAGATTTCATGTGCTCACAGTGCTCGGCACAGTCCCTGGCACGGAAGCGTCATGTAGACATTGATCCAGCGAGACTCTCCCCTCTGCTCCTACTCAGGTGCAGTCCCTGCCATCCTCCTCTACAAGTGCTGCTTGTGGCTCATCGGCACCACGCCACCCTGTCATCTGCATTCTTGGTGTATGCCTTCACCGATCCCATTGTTCTCACTCTTTTTTTGTAGTTGCAGTCATTTATTTATTTGTTTATTTGTGTGCATAAGCATGCACGTGTACCACGGTGCAGGCACAGAGGTCAGAGGACAGCTTTTAGGAGGTGTTTCCCTCTGCCATGTGAGACCCAGAAACTGATCTCAGGTTGCCAGGCTTTGGTGACAAATGCCTTGACTCACTGAGCCATCTTGTGTCCTCTCTACCTTATTTTTTTGAGACAGACTCTCAAACTGGACCTGGTGCTCACACAAGGCTAGCCTGGCTGGCCATCAAGCACCAGGGACCATCCTGTCTCTGCCTTTCCAGCAGTGGGATTGTGGTGTACACTGCTACACCTGAGCTTTTATGTGGGTGCTGAGTATTGAACTCAGGTCCTAATGCATGTGCTCCAAGCTCCCTGGGCTCTCTTAGCTGTGTATCCTGCCTGTCCTTATATCCATAGCACAGTGTCTTGGTTTTTGTTGCTTTATGGTAAGTTTTGAAATCTGAAATTGTGAGCCTTCCTATTTTGATCTATCTTTCTGCTTTGGCTATTCTGGATTTCTTCCAGTTCCAAAAGGATTCTAGGATATGTCTGTTTATTTCTGTGAAAAAGGCAACCAGGATTCAGATAGAGGGTTGTTGAGTGACCTGAGAAGTCACCAGCACTACTATGTTCTCCAGCTTTTAAATCAGCAGTACTTTGTTCTTTATTTAGTTTTTTTTTTTAAATGGTGCTAGGGATGCTGGAAATAATTCATTACTAATTAAATTCATCACTAAATTCCGTAGCTTATTATAAGTCTGTGGTTTATATCTTCCTAGGAAATCTCCTATTAAGTCTAACATGCATGTGCCTCACTTCCACTCCTCTTCCTGTATAATCCATGTTCTACAGTGCAACCAGAGTGACACGTCAAAAAAAAAAAAAAAAAAAAAAAAAAAAAGAAAAGAAAAAAATCAAAAATGCCAATCTTGGATCAGCCGATGGCTCAACAGGTAAAAGCACTTGTTACACAACCCTGGCAAGCTAAGTTTCATCCCCAGAACACCTGCAAGGTGGAAGGGCAGAACTGACTTCATAAAATTGCCCTCTGACCTTCCTACAATTGCTGTGGCATGCTGCCCACACACACACACACACACACACACACACACAATAATAATAATAATAAAATGAATAAAACGCAACGCAAATCTGATCCAGACACACACCTTTTCCCACAGCATTTACAGATTTAGTTTCTATGTATATGTGTGTGTAAGCTGTGTGTGTGCTCACAGAGGCTGTACGAGCACGTCGGATTCCCTGTAACTGGAATTCCAGTAGCCTGTGGGTGTTGGGAATCTGAATTCGGTCCTCTGAGCCATCTCTCAGCATTAATTTACTTTTTGTTTTTGCACTAGCTGTTCTTACTAACGACTCATGTCCTAAGGCTGCCTCTAAAGCCCAGGAGGGCCTGGCCTTTGTCACCATGTTGATGGAAGAATGCTTTCTTTGTTCCAGCTCTAGGAGACTATGCTCTGATCCTGACCACACCACCAGCCACTGGTGCTGCTCCTGTGCTAGGATCTCTTCCTCCAGGGGACACCTGCTTCCTCTCTGCACTCAAATTAAAATGTCACTCTTGCTGGAAAAGCTTTCCTGGTCTCATCTCTGTTCCATGTTCCCCCAGTCCCCTCGTCTAGCACGGACCACTCACCTCTGTAACATGTCAAGGGTGCCTTCATCTGTGGGTAACTTTTAAATTATTTCATTTTTGTTTGTTTGTTTATACATCCCAATCAAATTTAGCCAGGGCTTAATGGAGCCCAGGTGGATCTCTGACCAGGATGACCTTGAACTTCTGACTCTTGTGCCTCCACCTCCCCAGTGCTCGGACTGCAGGCCTATAATGCCATGCCCAGTCTATAATGCTGGGAATTGCACCCAGGGCTTTGTGCATGCTAGGCTAGTACTATTAACTGAACTGCATCCGCAGCCTTGAACAATTTAGAAAATATATTTTATTTTTAAAATTATGCACATGTGTGGGGGGCAGGGTGTGTCATGTGAGTGCATGTACCAGTGAAGGCCATAATGGAGTGTTGTATCCTCTGGAGCAGGAGTTATAGTAGTGAAGGATCCGATGTGGGTGCTGAGAGCCAAACTCAGATCCTCTGGAAAAATAGTAGATGCTCTTAATCATTGAGCCATCTCTTCAACCCCAGGACAGCCTTTTAAAATCCTCACCCCTGCAGTGAATGTACTTCCGAAGTTCCATTCTATCCCTACATTAGCTTCCCATTTACCACAATGACTTTCTTTCTCTTGGTTCATCTCAGGTTCCAACCATTCACCTCTGTTCACTACAGATCTTGCTGTCTTTGTATATTACACCAACCATCAGCTGACTGCTCTTAACTACATTAACTACATACAAGACTCATTACTGGTACAATGGAAGACCTCATTTAATACCAGCAACAAGGAGGTATACAAAATCAACCCCATTTCTCAGAGGAGAAAAACAAGCTCAGAGAGGTCAGTGATGTGATGAAGGTCACACAGATAATATGTGGCATGCAACCACTTGAACCTAGGCCTGCAATTCTGGCATCTGTATTGTTAACCACACTGTCATACCAGCTTTATGTCCTTTTTTTTTTTTTTTGGCAGGGAGGGGGGGTGTTCATTTGATTAATTGAAAAAAAATCCATTTGTTTCCTAAGAACCAGTGGGAGAGACATCTAGACATCTGAAGACAGTTATGAGCAGTCAAAGGAAAAAAAAAGGTGGGGAGTAAGGGGCGGGACTCCCATCTAGCTAGGAGAGATACACCTCTCCCAGCACCAGTCCGAAGGAATCCACCTCATCTGGCTGAAGTTGGGAGGGGGCTCTGCCGTCCTCCTTTTAGGACAATTAGCTGGCTATAAGCTGATGACCTGCCAGGGAAGACTGCCTGGAAGCCAAGAGTGAGAGGGGTTTAAAGACCACGAGTCCAGCCACCAGCTGTCTGGGTTAGGGTGTCACTTCAAGCTGAGCTGGGCTTCAGCTAGTCCTGGCATGGACTATGTTTGGGCACAGCAGAGACTCGGAGGCTGTGCTGACTCCCCAGAGGTGCAGGGAGACATGCTGGTGAGGAGGCTGGGAAGCAGGGAGGCGAACAAGGGGAAATTGTGATATGATTGGGGTAGAGGTGGGGACTGGTGGTACATGTGGCCAATGGGTCCTCCAGAGCACCCAGCATCCCTCCCGAAGGGCAGTGCTGCGGGACAGCACTTCAGTTCCTCAGAAGTCCAGTTTTTGCTCTTGGGATTAACTCTCCCCACCTTGGACCAACCATCATCTGTAAAATGCAGACATACACCGCTTCTCAGTGTATTTATTTTTCTGAGTACAAGCAGAGAGTGTGTGGGGGGGCACTAAACAGGGTGTTGTTAGTAGCTTACATTTTGCTTTTGGTGGAGGATCAGAAGTGGGGTTTGGGTGTGGGGACATATGTGGAGGAACAAAATGAACTGGGAGGACAGATACGATGGGTGGGTAGCTCTGGGAGCAGCTGCCACGAGTGAAACCCTGTTTCCCTCAGCCCATGCTTCTTGGATCTTTCCTTTTTTCCTTTGAGTTAAAAGACCTGATCAGTGGTGGTGCACGCCTTTAATCCCAGCACTCGGGAGGCAGAGGCAGGTGAATCTCTGAGTTCAAGGCCAGCCTAGTCTACAGAGTGAGTGCCAGGGCAGCCAGGGCTACACAGAAAAACTGTCTCGAAAAGCAAAACAAAAAAAGACCTTCTTGAGACAGCTTGGTTCTGAGGTTAGAAGGGCCCAAAGTCACATGTGGAAGAGTTTGCTCTGGCCAGCAGAGCCAGGTTCTGGCGGCGGGGCCGCTCAGGCCTCCTCAGCTGTGGCGTCGATGCCCGCGTAGGTGAAGTTCTCAAATAGCGACATGTTCACATAGGCCTGTGGGAAGAATAAATCTTAGTGGAGCAGAAACAGGCAGATCTCTGGGAGTTCAAGGTTAGCCTGGCCAGGTCAACAAGCTCCAGGTCAACCAAGGCTACATAGTGAGACACTGTAAAAAGAAAAGAAAAGAAAAAAGAAAGAAAAAAAAAAAATCACTTATTCCTCATTCATGAGGTTGTTGGTGGTGATTTGATGACTTGTGTATATGAGACACTTCCTTCTCCCTTCCCTGTGAGTTTGAGGCCAGCCTGGTCTACAGAGTGAGTTCTCCAAGAAACCCTATCCTCAGGGGGAAAAAAATAAAAAAATAAAAAATAAAACCAACCTGCCCCCAAAAACCCAACAACAACAACAACAACAACAAAAAACCCAAACAAACCTAAAAAACTGTTTATGTTTACACATTTTGCTGTATTTCTTATTTCATTTTTATTTAGTAATTTGTCTATTTACATGGTTATTTGATTCAGTTATTGTTTTATGCTATGTTTATTCATATGGTTGTTGTATCACTAAATCTACTTATTTATTTAGCCCTTCCCGTATCATTTAGTCACTCCTCCATTTTTGGTATCTTCTCTGGCCCTGGACCAGGTGAGGAGAGGGGTCCCAGGGGAAAATGGGTCGATGGCTTGGAGGAAGGCTGTTGAGGCTAATCAATAACAGTTCTAGAAAGAGTATATATGGGCCTAGTGTCTAAACCCAGTGTGGGCTGCATCCTGAGTCCATCCCAGCTGTGGTAATGTGTGAGGGTGGGAGACATAGTGTTCTCATATGGGGCATCTATGAGATGGTGCTCTCATGAGCTTGGAGGGTGCCCATCCCCATCTTGTCCAACCTCTTACCTTCCTGGCTTCTAGCATGCGGCCCAACTGTAGTGCGATCTGGGCAAAGGGGGGGCGCTCATAGGGGCGATCTCGCCAGCACTGCCTCATCAGCTCGTACCTGTGGATGGGAGTGGGGTGCTGTAAGGTGGGGGACTGGCTGGGGGCTGCTCACAGGTTCAAAGCCGAGGCCACTCATCTCAGAGCTGAGTTTTCAGAGCTCCAGCAGAAGTGAACTCACACTTCATCGTCACAGTTTCGAGGTTGCTCCATGCGGTAGCCCTGAGGCAACTTCTCGTAGAGTTCAGCACAGGTCATACCACAGTAGGGTGTGCCTCCTGCAGAGAGTACAAGACTCCCTCAGTCCAGAGCCCCAAGGTAGGGAGGGATGCTCTGGAGAACTGGGTGTAGGCTTACCAAGGCTCACTATCTCCCAGAGGAGGACCCCAAAGGACCAGCTGAAATGAGAAGGGTGCACTTAGTTACTTGTGGGAGACACATAGTTTAATCTCTGTATAACCAAGTTGTGTGGCCACACCCAGTTCTGCATGTGTCTTCTCTGCTAGCATCTGGCCTTGGCCACCTACTGTCCCTATTCCACTGCAGATGGATCTTTCATAGCTCCTGATCCCCAGGCTCAACTAATTATAGTAACATTTTGTGTATTTCTGTATCTGTCTGTCTGTTTCTGTGTGTGTGCCTGTGAGAACACCCATGTGTGTGCGTGCACACGCACCCATGAGTGCCTATGTGTGTGAATACTAGTGTGTGTTCATAGGTGGACACTGGGCCTCTTTAATTGATTGCTCTTCACTTTAGTTTTTGCATGGTTTCATCTCACTGAATCTGAAGTTTGCTCATTGTGATAGACTGACCAGCAAGCCCCAGGGTTCCTCCTATCTCTGCCTCCCCAGTGCTGGGATCACAATACTTGCTGCATGTAGTCCCATTTTCTCTCCTCCCTCTCCCTCCTTCCCCCCCTCTTTCTATTTGAGTGCTGAAAAAAAAAATCTCAACTGGAATCATCATGTTTGCACATCAGGTACTTTACCTGCTGAGCCATCCATACAACCCTTACAACTAACATTTTTAAGAGGTTCTTTTTTCAAAATTATGACTTTTAGATTTAGTTTTGGGAATGAATTTTTTGCCTGTGTGTATGTGTATGCACAATCTGTATACCCCTAGTACACACAGAACCGAGAATTTGAGTTATAGATGGTTGTGAGCTGCCATCTGGGGCTTAGGTATCAAATCCGGGTCCTCTAGAAAAGCACCCACTGCTCTTAACCATGGAACCATCTCTAGCTCCAAATTGAGAATATTTCTAACTGACATTTTTATTGAGTACTTACTATGGTTGAGCACTGATTAACTAACATAGATGCCAATTATGTAACTCACAACAGCCCCATGATTGAGGCTTTACTATCCTAATTTTACAGATGGACACTGAGGTCTGAAAGGGATCCAAATCCTTCTTCTAAACTCTCATTTAGGGCTGAAAGGTTATCAGGTCAGGTTCAGACTGTGATGGACATACCTGGAGATGGGATGTGTGCTAAGATGGTCATGATGTGTGGGAAGTGTGCTAAGATGGTCATGGAGTGTGCAGGGTGTGTGTATATGTGTGTGTCCATCACAGAGGGATCTGAAGGATCATGTACTGGTGGCCATGGCCTTACCCTTCAGACAGGAAGATGGGCATGTTCCTTGAGCATTCTCTCTCTCTTGCTACCCTAGTAACTACCCAGTTTTTTCTGGATCTCATTGAGGAATTCATTGGTTTCTTACACAAAGAAAATCCTAGATATTCCCTACCCCACTCCTACCATTAAAGTCACTTCCAAGACCAAAATCGTTCCAGGGCTTAGGAGGCCTCCTAACTTCCTTCTAAGAGCAGAAACTTCCAAAGCACCCTTGGAACTCATTGGTCGCACACCTGGATTCTACCTGTTGATTCCCAAATTGTGCCTTCAATAACCCAAGACATTGCTAAGATCTAGTCAATGTTTGGGTGTCCTTGGGAGCCAAGCTCCCTGCCCCTTCCTACCTCTGACCATACTCACACATCACTCTTGGTAGTGTAGACACTGTAGTTGAGAGATTCAATGGCCATCCAGCGCACAGGGAGGCGGCCCTGTGAGGGAAAAGGTCAGAGGGCCAGGGTGGAAGAACGGGTTATGGGTTATTTGAGGGGCTTGAGGGGCAGGTCACCGGCATGGGCCTAAGAGGGAAAGGCTGAATGAGACTTGCCATTGTCTTCTTCACGTACACTTCCTCTCCCCGAGAAAGGCCGAAGTCTGCAATCTTGGAGGCCAGGTTCTCTCCAACCAGTACATTTCGGGCAGCCAGGTCTCTGTGGATGAACTGCAGGCAATGTCAGAAGTCAGGGAATAGAGGGATGAAGGGCCAGGAGCATTTGGCCAGTAGGGGCCTCCAAGTCTTCCCACCCATATATGCCTCAGCCACGGATCACCTGATAAGGGTCTGAGAAAAGTCAACACTGGCTCTCATGCATGTCTTCCTCTGACTTGGGCCACAATCGAGTGCGGATAGTATCCCTCTTTCTGGGGCAGTGGTGATTGTTTTACTGTCCTTTCCTCCACCCCACCTCCTGTGCTTCCTTTTCTCTTCTCCCACCCCTTCCCATCATCTTTTGAAACAGTCTTGCTATGTGGTCTTGGTTGGTCTGGTTCTTATTACGTACTTGATCCTCCTACCTCTGTCTTCCAAGAGCTGGGATCCCAGGCCTTACCCCATCCTACCTTTCCTCTTCAATGCCTTCTGTCCCATTTCCCCCACTGTCTGTCCCCTCTCCCCTGTTGATGAAGGTCCATACGTGGCTTCCATGTCCCAGGTTCCCCCCTTAGCCCTCTGTCCTCCTCAGACATGTTGTTCATCAGCCTTGATGCCCCTCTCCTTCAGACTCAAAATTTTGCTGCCAGCAAAATGCCTTTGTTCAGGCTGGAGTGCCCTTCTGACTGTTGTCCCCTCTCCCATCTCATTTGGGAGCCCACCCTACCCTCTTCAGTGGATCGACACCTCCTCCCTGTTGGAGTCACTGTGCTGAAATGGCAGCCCCCACATTGTCTCCATCCAAGGCCTGTCTCTTGAGTGCTAGTTTGGTATCTACAGCTTGCTTGTTCAACGCTCCCACTGAGAACATCTCTCAGGGACTTCAAAATCCAGCACCTTCTCCCTATCTGCCTCCTGTCCTCTCCTCCCTCCTTGTAACGTTTACAGTCACTCAGCACCAGGGCCTGAACCTAGGGCTGTGTCCCTCCTTCTCACTGTCCGTACCTCCCATACCCAATTAGAGCCTGCTGATTGAGCGCCTGGCCAGTCTGTGCAAAGGCCTCCCCTCTCTCTACTGTCTCCCACCCCACTCACTCACACACACCTGTTTCTCACTTAGGTACTGCATGCCATTGGCTGCATCACTGGCAAAGCGCAGCAGCTGCCGGGAGCTGAGGGTGGAGGCTGTCCCGTGCTCTCGAGCAAATGCTGGATCAGTCTCCAGGACCCTGCTCTTTCTCAGGAAATCTAGCAGGTTTCCATAGGGGGCATATTCGATAGCAATGTACAAGTAACCTGGGAGGTAAGGAGACACATGGTCTTGGTTTAGATACAGGCCACGTGCTGTTACCAGCAGTACCTGGTCGTAAGAGACAGCCTGCGGCATACAGGAAAATCCTGTGATGAGTGCGGCACCTAGGGATGCCCTGAAGCCACTAATGTAGTAGGTAATGGCTAATGACAGAGGTCTGGAAGGAACAGGCCATGAACTAGGGGCTCACCTCTGTTCTCACAGGCCCCCAAGAGGTTGATGATATTAGGGTGGTGTCCTAGTTTGCATAGAACTTCCAGTTCCCCTGCAAAGTCGCGGTGGTCATTTTCAGAAGCGTACTCTGTGTAAAGAAATTGGCGTCAACTTTTGCCATGGATAACTCTGGGAAGGGGTCAGTTGCTGGTGCGAGCTAGGTAGACTGATGTTTGTGGGATAAAGGAAGAAAAAAAAGGCTGGGGTGTGGAGTCACATCCAAGGACCTTTTAGCATCTTGATGGCTGCATTCATCTTGAGCCCGTCCTTCTTGATCATGGCCCTGATAACTTGTCCGAAGTTCCCCTCCCCGATGAGGTCCTCAAAGGTGATGTCCTCCCACTCCAGCACAGGGTAACTCAGGGGCTCAGGCTGTGGCTTTGGCCTCCGGGTCAATGTCAAGGTTCCTGAGCTGAACTGCAGGATTGTCTCTTCACCCTTCATGGGATGGGATGAATAGTCAGCCAGTCCGCACAAGAGATGTGGGGGCAAAAGGAAGATCAAAGAGGCATCCAGAGAGTGTCAGAGGTTAGATGGATGGACAGAGCCACACCTACAGAGGCAGTGCACAGAATCACAGATGACATAGCCACAGGTGCATGTCGGGTAGACAGATGTCTGAGAAGACAAGTACAGAGGCATCCGCCTGGGGGAGGCATCCGCCTGGGGGTCTAGTGTGTGGGGTTTGCTACAAGGTGGAACCCAGAACTTGCAGGTAAATTGCCAAATCATGGATAGGTCAATGGACCAAAGACATTCTAATATTTAAGCAGAATTGCAATGAGATGTAGTGGGAAAGAGTAAGCTTCCCATTATTGTGCAAACCCCACAACTAGACTTTATTTGTTCATTTACTTACACCACCGGGGGCAAATTTCTTGAGTGTTCATTACACGGTAGGCCCTGAGCTATAGGGAGCATGTGGACAGATTTTCTTCTTCACAGTAGGAGAAGCAGAGATGATCTTTCCTCTACTTGGTCTAGACACAGTTCTAATCCCAGGCCAGGACTCAAGGACTCTAACAAAGAGGACTGTCCAGCCTCCTCTACTAAGCAGGACTATGCTGGACAGGGTCGATGTAAGGAAAAGGCAGCAGCTGAAGAGGAGCAAGGAACTGCAGTATGAGAACCTGAAGCAAGATCCAGATGGACCCTGCCGTGAACTTCCTATGTGAACTGATGCCCAGTTTGAGGGGTAAGTGCTGGGGACACATGTGCAGCTGAGGCACATATTAGAATAAACATGTGTGTTCTGTGGCTACATCATATGCAGGTGCCTCCGTTCAGAGATACACATACACATGAGGGTCTGAGGATGTGCCAGCACAGGGACACATGCATACATACACGGGATGCACATCTACACCGCTACAGGGCACATCTATGAGCATGAGTATCTGTGTGCAGGCACACAGTGATCGTATGTACACTAAAGGCCGCCTTCTCACTGCTTGCCTCAGAATCTGGCCCTGCTACTCTTTTCCTGCCTCCCTTGGCATTGATGGCTTTCTGTGTGCACTGACCTCAGAGGCAAGGTCAACACAGCTCACACAAAGAAGCCAGTTGAATCTCTGGAGTCTGGATGGCACTTTTAAAGGCACAGCAGACACCGGCATTGAACACTGGACTTTCTATACAAGAGTTAGCCCTAGAGAGAGAGAGAGAAGTGTCTCTTCCTTTCTTTCTGTCATTTTTGGTAATGCCCTGAATTTCTTTTAAATGACTAAATAGCAAGAACCCAAGCAGAAAGGACTAACAATATAGTTCTGATTCTAAATGACAACAGTGGGAAGTTCTCAGAGGAGATGGGACCACCAGGATGGGTAGACATGACACCATAGGGTAAGATGTCAGCAGCTCCTCCCCATCCCATGTCTGTATAGGTCTGGGGGGCCAGAGGGCATGGCCTGTAAGAGGACTAAAATCCAGAACACTCCTCCAGGAGTGAGGCTGCAGGCCTTGCACACTTCTAGAGGGTCAAAGACTAGCTATGTGAAGGGCATGGCCACATACTGCTGCCCTTCAAGGGGCATGGGTAAGCACAGGTGAACAGTTTCCCAAAGGAGGCTCTGAAGCTTCCAAGAATATAGGCTGGGGCTTGCCTGGTGGTACACACCTTTAATCCCAGCACTCAGGAGGCGGAGACAGGCAGATCTCTGTGAATTTGAGGCCAGCCTGGTCTACATAAAGAAGAAGAAAAAAGAATAAAAGAGCGAAGGCTTGGATGAGAGCTCACAGCCAGCAGGAATCAGAACACTGACCACAGAAGTGTATAGATAAGAAGCTGGTTCCCAAGTAAGGGAGGGCCTATGAGGACAGAGGCCAGCATGGGCCCTAGTTGCTCCTTCAGGATATTGCCAGTGATCTGGGCTGATAGTATCCTCAGGGGGTGAGTAAGTGAAAAAGACAATTTCTAATGGTGGCTTCCAAGTCTGGAATGAGACCTGGTGAAATATGGACGAACTGTCCTTTTTATCTGAGACCACTAATTAGTCAACCAATAATATGAAAGAGATCATGAGCTAAGTTATAAAAAATAAAAATAAAGAGGTTCTATTTTGTAACCTAAAAGGTCACTGACTGAGCTTTAAACTTGTGGTATGAACAGGCTTGTGCACACCCACACGTACTTCCATGTATGTGGGAACAAACACACACATTAGATAGTATCATGTACCCAGTGGGTACAGGACACTGACCGATCCTGACTGGTAGGTGAAGGTGCGTCTCCGATGCAGGCAGCTTCTTCGGATGCACACCAAGGCTAAAAGTGCAGCCAGGATAGTGAGGCAGGTGGCAGAGATGGAGCCCACCACAGCCAGGGCCAGCTGTTGATCCAGGCCCTCTTCAGCTGCCCGGCTCTCTTGGGCTGGGCCCTCACTCTGCAGCCCTAGACACAATGAAGGACAGACTGTGGAGATGGCCCGAAGCCACCATGGGATCCCACAGAGGAAGAGGGTGAAGATCCTGGTACCACACTATGAGGAGGCATCATGGATGACTACAGTTCAGGGCTTGGGGAAGCAACCAGAGTAGTTTCTGAGATAGGAAAGTCAGGGCCTGTGATGCCTTAGCTCCAGGGTTGGAGGTAAGGTGGAGGGGCACATGCAGAGTACATTCCCGGGGCCTAGGCATCCTGCAGGGCCCATTCTCTCACCATTGCCCAGAGTGGCCTCTTCTACTGTGTTGCTCCAGTCGCCGAGACCCTGCACACTGGCCCGTACACGGAACAGGTAGCGTGTGCTGGCATTGAGGCCACGGACGATGGTGCTTGTCTCCTCGGGCCTGTCTACATCCATCCACTTTGGGTCTCCTGAGCCCCCGGCCACCTGAATCTCTACAATGTACTTGGATATGGGGCCAGACGGGGCTTCAGGATGCTGCCATGTCAGCTGGATCTCAGAGTCTGAGAGGGCCTGGGCATGGAGGTGCCGGGGAGCTGGGGGCCCTGGGGAGGTAAGAGTGGGATGGAAGGGGCAGGTTGGATGAGGCTATTTAGCTGTGGGGTCAGCATTTGCTCCAGCAATGACTCTTCTTTGTGGATCCCAGCATAGGAGACAAGCGTTACCTTCCCCTGGCTGGGCTCACCTCCAACCCCAGGTTCCTCCAAGCTGCTCCTTTCTTTAGTCACCTTGCATCCCAGCTCCTCTCCATGTCCTCAGTAGCTTAGGTCCCCCGCCTCCCTCCAGTCCTGTTCTTCACATGAACCATAATTTCCTCATATATCCCCACCCCACATGCTCCTGGTGACCCATGTCCTCCCGGCATCTTCTCCCTTCCCCGTGCATCCTGGGCTCTCTCCATGTCCGTCCTGTCTCTTGTAACCTCCCTCACCCCTAGCCCATCATCTCCACAGTGGGCCTACCGCTGGGAGGGAGAAGCACGTGAGCAGGGGGTGAGGCAGGTCCCAGGAGGGTGCAGTGATACAGCCGCACATCCAGCTGGTAGTGGGTGCCAGGCGTGAGTCCAGTCAGGAGGGCAGTGCGGGCCTGCGGGGAGGAGATGTTCTCCCGCCTCTCCTGTCCCCGGGCCCTGTCCCACAGGCGCAGCAGGAAACCATCACCCGGCAGTGGCACCGAGGGTAAGGACCAGCTCACTCGTAGCCTGTCAGGACCCTCCACGTGCCAGCCCTCTAGCCATGGCTGCAGCAAAGGCTCTGTGGCCAGAGGTCAGGAGGGATCAGAATCATCCAATGGGTCCTTGGGGACTAAACAGGATAATAACCCCCAGTGGGCAGGGCTGGGACAACCTCCAGTGGGAAAGGCAGGGGTCTTTGGGGGTGGACCAGGATATATTCTGAGCAGGCATGGCAGTGAACCCTGGGGGAATAGGAAGGGGAGACTCTTGGCTTCTTACCAGGACAGTCAGTAGTCATAAGAATAGGAGGCCCCCAGGGGCCCTCTCCTCCTTCCCCTGGCCGGCTCAGCTGCACACAGACACTGTATCCTGTCTTTGGCTTCAGGTTCATTAATGTCACATTCTCACTGGGATCCACTAGGGGGGAGGTGTACCATGCACATCACTCGGTCCCAACCATGTCCCGAAGCCACCACTGCCACTCAGCTCCCTCTTCTTTTTGTACCGCTCCTTCCTCCCTCTCTTTACACACTATCCCCTCACTATTACACCCCAGCCCACCCCCTAACTCAGTCCCACTCACCCACAATAGCAGACCAGTCAATCATACTGTCCTGGGGCCGGTAGTGCAGGCGGACAGAGGCGATGGGTCCATCTCCACCAAAGGAGACCAACGGGGAGACCACAAGCTGACGGCTCTGCTTGGCCAGGAGCCGAGGAGCAGTCAGAGGTATTGGGGGTACTGCCAAAAAACTGGGAGGATTCAGGGTCCAGGAAGAAGGGAGTGCTCTGGGATCTGAAGATTATTTAGTTTGATGGGGGGAGATCAACTTCAACAGACAACTGGGATGGCCAAGGTTCAGAGAAAGCAGTTCTGGTCTCTGGGTAACTTGACTATAAGGACGTAGGTGTGTCTCAGAAGATGCTAAGTGAGGGTGTGACATGGCCAGATGGAGGCTGGGAAACAGCCCTCTGTCCTTGCATTTTTGAATAGAGGGAGGCTTGGATGCAAGGCAGGGACCACTTAGGCTATCTTCCTTCCCTTCATCAATCACCAATCTGTTGATTTATTTTAAAGACAAAACATGCCAATTATGAGGCCCCTTTCCAAACTTGATGTTTGTCATGTGTAACTGCTAATTCTCATGGCCCCTGGGTCATGAATGAAAAAAATTGAGGGTCAGAGACATTGTACAACTAAGGACAGACACACAGCTAGGAGAATTAAAATTAGATCTGTTTGATCAGGCTACCTCATATCAATCAATTCTACACTAAAGTAATATTTGTGTTTCTGCCTGGCTTTCTCTACAGTTACCACCCCTATTCTGGCCTGAGTTTTTCTCTCTAGATGATGATGATGATGATGATGATGATGATGATGATGATGATTTTATTGAGTCAGGGTTTCTCTGTAGCCTTGGCTGTCCTGGCTACACTATAGACCAGGCTGGCCTCAAATTCACAGAGATCCTCCTGCCTCTGGCTCCAGAATGCTGGGATTAAAGGTGTGCACTACCACTGCCTGGCTAGATTATTGCATTAATGAGTAAACAGGTTCCTTGGCTTCTTCAAGACTGACTTTCTAGAAAGTCAATGCTGGAAGGTATAAAAGAAAAGAAAGGAGAGGGGGAGGGAGGCTGAGGGGTGTGGAAGATGCAGGTCAAGGAGTATCAGCTGGAACAGTCTGTCAGGGGCAGGCATAGATGTGGGGGAGGTGAGTGTTTAGTTTGGATCCTAAGGAGCCCCCTGAGTCCAGGCAAAGTGGCTGCTACACAGTGGGCCCCTGAATCACACACCCAAGAACTTCTGCATCAGCTTCTGGAACCTCACAGAAGATGCCTCACCTTATTTATGGAGGTCCACTATGCAGGGCTGGCATCAGGAGAGGGCTCCTGACTGCAGAACTCAGTGCTACTGCCAGAGAAGGGTTGGCACTAGGTGCCATCTTAGATAACAGCATTTGTCCTCTATATCGAGCGTACCTCTGCCAACTATTGTGCTAACTACTTAAGTGCATTATCTAGTTCAGTCCTCCTAAGCAGCCCGACCCCATTTACACAGTGGCTTGGAATCCAAGTTGAGTGGAGGGCTGGAGCCAAAGACCTGATAAAAGCATAAGAAGAGAAAAATGGGGCCTGGTGGGTGGGGTAATAGGATAGGGGTGGTGAGGGACTGGGGAGCACAGGAAAGGAGGAGAGAGGGGGAGAGGAGAGGAGAGAGGAGAACAGACAACAGGGGAAGCAGAAGGACAGCAGGGCCTGGGGTACTGGGCTGCCCAGGCTTACGGCGCTGAAGTGAAAACTGCCTAGTCCATGGAGAGGGTGCTCTGCGCTTTGCTCCGAGTGCTTGGTGTTGCCTTCATTCACCCAACAGACTGTTTTGAATAACAAAACAGATTTGCCTATCTGCTGTCCCTATGTGTCCATGTGAGGTGACTCTAAATAAAAGAGTAGAATCCCAGAGGGGGAGTTAAAGGGACCCTGGGTACAGTGGTGAACAGCACACATGTATTCGGGAGGCAGGATGAGGCTGGGGGATATCCCCAGTTTCTGATGTCTTTTCCAGGTGGGACTTGGTGGGACCAAGCTGGGTTCCAGCTTTGACATTGATTGGCCACCAGCCCTCCTTGCTTGGGGCTGAGCTTTGCCTTCTGAAGCCCTTGTCTTTCCTTCTAGGATTCCCAGCCTGAGCAGCATCCGGTCCTGCCTACCCTGAATACCATCCATCCTCCAGAGCCTTAGAACACCACTAACCTTTGACATTGACCTTGAAGCGCCGGCTATCTTGGCCACCGGATGTGGATACACGGCATTCCCAGAACCCACTGTCCCCAAGAGTCAGATGGGGCACCTCAAACTCAGCTGTGGTCCTGTCTGGCTCCACAATGGCCTTGGTAGACTAAGAGACAAGAGATGAGGGAGACAGTCAATGGAAAAATGTATGCTCCATGAAATATGGAACTGACTATTGCTGGAACACAGGCCCAATGATATCCCCTCACCAGTTAGCGTACCCCATTTGAGCCATGGCAGGCCTTTCAGTTCTGAGGGGGTTAGGGGCCCAAGGAATGAACTGTTGAGCTGGTGAGATGGGGGAGCTGACAGGGGGGTGGAGTGACTGGGACTGACCAGGAGCATGGTGCCATCTGGCTTGCGGAGCTCCATGCTGCCCCGTACTGGAAAGGGATTCCCTGCAGCTGCACAGTTGAGCCGAGGCCTTGTCCCTAAGTTGAACTCCAGCTCGGTGGCCACATTGAGGATCTGGGGGATCCGGTCTAGATAGATAGATGATAGATAGATAGATGATAGATAGATAAATAGATAGATAGATAGATAGATGGCAGCCATTCTGAATGATCCCAAGGTAGCCACATGACCACCAAATTGCTGCTCCTTTCTTCCCTCTCTCCCTTCCTCTCTCCCTTCCTCTCCTCCACTCCTCCTCTCTCTTTCTCACTGCCCTATGCTGTAGCCTAGGTTGCCTGAAACTCACTTTGTAGCACAGGTTGGCCCTGAACTCCAGACAAGTCTCTTGTCTCAGCCTCCCCAGTGCTGAGATTATAGGTATGAGCCATTATGCCCACCAACTCCTTCACTTCTGGCCCTTGGCTTTTGTACTCCACCCACAATGAGAGGTTCTTCCTCAAATACAAGTCTGACTATCACATACACCCTTCAACAATTTCTATTCGGCTCCTCACATTAAGTAGCAACCCTTGGCTTATAGTCAAAGGCCCCATCACTTGATCCTTCTGACCACTCCCCTCGACCCCTACTTCTTTGTCCTGGTACACAGCAGGGCCTCAACTCTGGCCTTTCTCCAGATCCTTCCCCAGTCATCTCTTGTGTCTTCCACAATCAGTTTCAGAGCTTGACTCCTCCCCAAAAGACTCTCACTGGTCAGGGTCTCCTCTAGCTCCTATATAACCGAGGCTACCAATCTTCCCAATGTGGGCATCCCCGAGGGAAGGACTTGGGCACCAC
Organism: Phodopus roborovskii; assembly: GCF_943737965.1. Lineage (NCBI taxonomy): Eukaryota > Metazoa > Chordata > Mammalia > Rodentia > Cricetidae > Phodopus > Phodopus roborovskii. Next base: position 8,709,229 of record NW_026126448.1, read on the forward strand.
CAACCAACAAAAGAAAGAGCAGAGAGATGTGTTTGATGAAGGGCCACCTGTCTTGAGGGGTCTCAGTGGCGTATACCTGACTTCTCACAGTGTACTCCATGCCATCCAGAGGGGCAGACACAGCCGCTGAACCGGTCACAAGTGCCACCATTTTGACACTGGCACTGGAGGCGACAATCAGCCCCAAAATGACCAGGGGCGCATGCTGGGAATAGAGGAGGTGTAGTTAAACTGGGTAGGTCAGGCCCAGCAGGTTACAGAGGAGGCACAAGCTGTCCAGCAGACTGGTGTTGTGGTGGGAGGCACTGGTAGGGGATCGGAGGGCTTTGTGTTTAGGTCGGGGTCATAGAGAAGGGTCTGGCACACACACCCACAGGAGGTGGCTTGGTCCATACCTTCCTGGCACTGGCTTCCCCTCCAGCCAGATCCACAAGAACAGCCATAGGGATCCGGGAGACAGAAAGTGAGGCCCCGGCAGCCTGATGAGCCTGGGCACTGTCCCTGGCAGCGCTGCCCAAAACGACCCTCTCTGCAGGCTGGAAATAAGGAGCTAGTATACACACTGTATCAGGCTTCATACTCAAAGCTTCATCCCCATGGTTTCAGAACCTTCTCCCAGTCAGGTAACTTCTTCTACCTAGATCCTAGTTCTACTTACCCTGCTCACAGCGGGTACCAGTGAATCCTGGGGGGCACACACATTCGCCATCATGGTCATGACAGACACCGCCATGCAGGCAGCCTGGGCAATCCTTGCCACACCCTGGCCCCCAGCGTCCAGCCCCACAGCCTGGAAGAAAGTGTTTTCAGTAGCTGTACTTCACCTACCTGTCCATAGCTCTGGGGCCGTCATGGATCCTGAGTCCCAAAGGAAGTACATATAAGGCTCACAGCCTCCCATACCGCCCACAACCTCTGTCTTCTGCTCCTCACCCCGCACGATGAGCCGAAAGAAGGCACTGCCCAGGGGGCTGGCTTCTAGGTAGGTGGCACTGTAGATGCCACTGGATGGTGGCTGCACATTTTGGAGCTGCAGTTGAAACCGCCCATCACGAGCCTCATGCCAGTCTAGGGTATGGAAGTAGGATCCTGGGAGGGGGGGGACACAATTAGGTCAGGGTCCTCAGAATCACATGAAGGGCTGGTGTTACCTCCTTCTGCCCTGGTCACACCAATGTGGCCTGTGCACATTGATTAGACTTGGGGAAAGGCAACCACCAGATACAAGTGTTCAAGCCAGGAAGCAGGAGAGTACCCTCTTTATGCACTGAACCTCCCTACTAATCCAGCCATTTCCTCGTGCCGTCTATAGGAGCTCTCTGCCTCCACACTAGCCCCATCTGGCCACCTTCCCACTGAGATGCTCCATACTCTGCTACTCTTGCAGGCCCTCGGAACTCTCCCTTGCACCAGGATGAACTCCAGTCCCTTAGCAGGGTTTTCACCAGTTTGCCCTTTGCTCAGCCCTCCACTCCCATACCTCACCACACCCTGTCTGACCCCTGACATTCTTGAATTCCTAAATGCTTGTTTGCCTTCTAGAAACATCTGGCATCTCAGACCCTTCCTGCCTTTGCTCTTGTCAGCCTTGCCTCCTAAAATGCCTTTTCTTTCTCTGTCTCTTTTGCCTTTTGGGGCTAGAGAGCCTCCTCAAGGACCCACACTGTTAGACAATGGTTCAACCCCTGCCTGGTCCTCTCTTGTCATTGCTCAGAACTCTAAACAGGCTGCATAGACTCAGCTCTCGATGCCCACTTCTACAATTCCTGGTCCTCTGTCCAAGGAAAAGGATCTTCTCAGTTAGGAGCCAAGTACCCGAGAGTCAGCCAGCACATGGAGCTGAGGCAAGCATTGGGGGGGGGGTACTCAGGAAAACAAGAGTCCTTCCCTGGGGTGGGTAAGGACAGGGTAGTGGGCAGGCACAGAGCTGAAACCCACATATCTGTGTGGACTCCAGCACATGCCTGCCTTGGGCATCAAGGATCTGAACAAGGCACATCTCTGAGAGAGGCTAGACTTCCCTTGGCCTGTTCTGGGCACTTGTTATCAGCTGTCTTCTTTCCCATGGGGACCGCTGCTCTTCTTAGGTGGGCCATGTGACAGGGGAGAGTCAAAGGTGAGGGCTTAACATAGTGCTTCAGAGGTAGCTGGCCAAAGGCTCCTGGCCCTCCCAGTACAGGAGGTGAGTGCCTCAGAGCTAGAGATGAAATGGGGTCAGGTGCATCCCATGGACAGACCCTGGAGGTTGGCCAAGAGGACAACAGGTGTGTCACGGTGATAGACTGAGTATATGGCAGGCAATGGAGGTCCTGGCTGTCAGAACTGTGGGTCTACATGTCCAATCAAATGCCCCTCACCATTGTTCTTCCATATCACATCCGTCTGTTTGGCCTTGTGCACACGTGCAGAGAGTACAGCTGTGTCACCTTTGTTCACAGTGTGAGTGACCTTGTCTGGAAACAGGTGGGCTGTGGGTGAAAGGTAAGGTCAGTGATTCAGGACAGTAGTCCTCCCTCTGTTACTCCACCTCCTGGCGGGCCAGACTCACCCCCGGGGCTGTTGTGCACATAGAGAACTCGAGTGCGCCGTGTGCTGGCACCACCCACGCAGGAGAAGACGCCTACCAAGTCCGAGGGCTTGGAGAAGCCACGCAGCGTGACCTGGTGTGAACCATTGCGTGCCAGATTCAGGGGCTGCCCGGGTGGGAAGGTGCGTACGATGCGGTCATCCTTCTCCAGCAACAGGGGTGGGCCCCAGGCGTCTGAGCCCCTCCCTGCCCCGGCCTCACCAGACACGCAAGTCAGGAAGAAGTGCTGGGGGTCCGTGATGCGCAGGCTGGCCAGCAGCGTCAAGTCCACAGCTGCACCTTGGGACGGAACAACAGTGACTCTAAGGTGGGCCCTGCCAACTCAGCAGCCCCAGAAGCCGGCAACTCCAACAGTAACTCTGGTGTTAATGTTCCACTGCGCCCTCTGAATAATTCACTTTGTCAGGGATTTCCACCCCATTTCCTTCCCTTCCACACATGTGCACCCTTTGCTCTCACAACTCTTCATCCTGAAACATAAACAAAAGCCCTAGACATCAGGGCTTTCACAGGGGATGATTGATGCTTCTGTCTCCTTCCCTTTGTCCTTGTCAGGTCACTGCCCGACACCTGTCTGAATCGTCTTCATCACAGCTACCCCTAAGCCACTTGTCCCTGCACATGGAGGTGCAGGTTAGAAGAGCCACTCAGGCACCCTCCTTGTTGCTTAAACAATTGAGAACTATTTGATTGGCTTGGGTCAAAGGTAGGGTAGGGGCAGAAGTGAAGTTGCTAGCTACGCCCGACCCAGAGAGACACAGACACAGGTGGGTCTAGTCCTGGCTGGGGAAGCTGGAGGACCAGACATAGATATCCCTCCAGGGTGCAGGTGTTGGGGTAGAAGGAGGAACATCTAACCAGCATGGGAGGGGGGGGTAACCGGAGGGAGTGCAGACAGGGGCTTCACCAGAGGAAAAACACTCAAGGGCTTTTGAAGCTTAGGCAGGGTACACGGGCGAGGAGGGACAGGAGGAGAAAGGTCAGGGGTAGAGAGAGGCCATCTCATGTGCAAACAGCCTGAATAACACGTGGAATGAGAAATGTAGTGTGGGGAGATGGGCCGCTTAGGGCTAGTGTAAACTGGAGCATAAAATTTGTACCCCACAGTGGGCAAGACCAAAGGGGAGTGCCTGATTAGCCTGTCTCAGACCTGTGACCCCAGCCCTTCCACGGCCCCTCCTTCCCTGTCCTTTTCCTGCATGTTAACTGTCAAGTAATCAATTAATTTAAATGCCACTTAGCATATCAGTTAATGGTCTTTGGCAGTCTATCATAAGTAAAAGAAGCTGGCATTTACCGGCCGCCTTGAAGATACCAAATGCCCTTTCTCTGGGACATCCTTGTGGCTTCCAGTGAAGATGATTTTTCTCTGCTGTAATAATTATTCTCAGGCTTCCTTGAACATGCTCATCTATCTACTCTTAGGGCTTTAACTGTCACCTCTGAGTCAGTATCTCTGGTGTGGCCTTTCAGCTCCAAATGCATTTGCATTCGTGTTTCCTAAGCCTTCACCTCTCCCAAGTTCCCTGACTCAGAGACAACACCCATTACCTAAGACACTAACTTCAGAGTCATCTTATATTCCCACTGTCATAATAATTAACGTTTATTGGATGTCAATTATGCATCGGGCTTGTTAGTGATGTTCTCTTCCTTTCTGGTCTGACTGTTCTGGGAGGTGGGTGTTATTATTCCCATTTTATTACCAGGAAACAAAAGCTTAGAATTTGCCCAAGGTCATATACAGTTAGAAACTAGCAGAGCCAGGCTGCCCTATCTAAAATCCTGATTGCTTACTCCCAGTCTGGCACATATACTTACAGTTTTCTTCCTAAACCTTGCTGGCCATCCCTGTCTTCCATACCACTTTTGTTCAGCCCTTCTCTTTACTTACTTGGAGCATTTCAGAAGCCACAGCTTCTTTTCCAACTCATTTTCCAAAGTGATGCCGCCAAGACTCAAAAACACCCTGTGACTCACTTGCCTACAATGTCCCGTGGCTCTCAGGTACCTTCAGGATGATGCATATGATCTGAGCATCCTTGTGGCTCGCACTTGGCGCCTCCAGCTGCTTTCCCTCCAGAGCCCTTTTTTCCTATGGACTTCCATGCTTCCCAAGCTTGCACTTACTATTCTGGCGGCTACCCCTCTGAAGCAAATCCTTCTTGTTTTCTTGGCCTATTACTGGGAGCAGAGTAAGCTGCATCTTGTCCCTCTTGTCAGTGTTCTTCAAGAACTCCATGTCTGTCTCTGTTTGGCCCTTATCACTGGCCTGTGCTTCCCACTAGACTGTGAATAACTCAAAGGCAGCCTCTGGCTTTCAGTCTCTGTTCAGCAGACTGAAAGAATCCATCACCCATTTTCAGAAACCTTCTCCTTCCAAGAAAACTTCCAAGCCTACTACACACAACCCCATTTAAACAGCAAACATATCCACTCAAGAGGCCAGCATCATTTAATTTCCACTGAATAGGTTTGGGAGTCTCCAGACACCAAGATAATAGAACCATTTGGTGCTAAATAAAATATTTGATATCATCATCATTATTATTATTATTTTGAGACAGACAGGGTCTGTCTATGTAGACCAGGCTGTCCTCAAACCCATAGAGATCCACCTGCCTCTGCCTCCTAGGTGCTGTGATTAAAGTCACTGTGCCAAGCTGACCAAGAATTATTGAATAAGCACAACAGAGTTACTTCTGGAGTCCAAAACAATGTTTGTCTTTTGCCCTCTCCATACACAGGCAGTAGTTTCCAGCACCTACCAGAGTTTTCCCCACCCTGATCTCATTTTTTTGGTGGATCAAAATCATGATGATGATGATAGTGATGATGATGACAGTTTATATTTTTCTCTCCAATTTTCAAATTGCATTAAAATACATATACCCTAGAATTTGCCTTTAGAACCATTTGTAAACATTCAGTTCAGTGTTAGTAAATACATTTATAATATTGTATAAACATCACCACCTATTTCCACAGCTGTTTTTTTTTTTTTTTTTTTTTGACATAGGGTCTCACTATGTCTCTATGTAATTAACATGGAGTTCACTGTGTAATCCAGGCTGGCCTTTCAGGTGCTGGCATTAAAGGAGTACGCCACTACACCCAACTCCATAACTTCTTTCATCTCATCAAGCTGATATGCTACACCCATTAAACAATAACTATTTCCCCTCCCCCAACACATGGCAGCCACCATGTAGTGAGGTCCATTGCTATGCTATGTTAGGGTTTCTTGGGAGAGCAAAGGCCTGGAAATCAGGGGTTGGGGAGGCACCCAGGGCAGACTTACCAACATGAGAGGCCAAGAAGAGAATGGGGAGCAGGAAAGGGGACTCCCACCACACCATACTCCGGAGGCTAACCCGGGCCAGCCAAGGCCAGCTGGGCCTGGGGTCAGTTGCTGCGGGTGTGGATGCTCAGCCTGTTCTGCTTAGTGTGCCTCGGCACTGGAGAGGAAAAGGAAATGATGGCTGGGGTGGGAGGGGTGGTAGGGGAGATGGGTGGGAAGGCTTGTCCTGCTTCCCAGCCTATAGTCCTCCCAAATCCAGCCCCCACAAGCCTGGAGATGGGTGTGTCTTGGAAGTCCCTGAAAGAGGGCCACTTGAGGTGTGTGATGACAAGGATAGACCTGGGGCTGGTTGTACTGATTTCTCCCATCCTCTCTGTCTCTTCCATCTGTTTTGCTGGAGCACAGGAGACAGGAAAGGGAGGAAGCCAGTGGCTTCCGCTTATTGTTTGGAGGCAGGACATTGTTCTGGGGCTTACCCTCCTCCCAACACACACACACACACACACACACACACACACACACACACACACACACACACACACACTGAGGCTCGAGAATTCTCACACATGTGCTCCAGGACACAGACACTTATCCCTGGTCCTACAGAGCAGGTCACAGAAGCACAAGCATGAAACTAAAGGGATCGGGAGCATGAAGACCCTTCTGGTCTGTCTTATGTGCCTTTCTCATTTCACACATGGGAAAATGGAGGCCTGTGGTGGTTAGGGAACCCTGAGGCTGTGACGAGGTTGGGATTTAGGCTTCTGGTTTGGCCATTGGTTTCTCAGTGCTGGTTGCTCCATGAGAGCATACAGAGGAACACACAGGTAATGGTCTGTGACATGGCTGGCTGTTCCTCATCCACAGCTGCCCATAGGCTCCAGCTCAATGTCTGCCTATTGTTATTCATTGTGCAGCTAACCATGCCTGTTCCTGGACATTGAGAGAGTAGTAGTATACCCAGGAATATGCAGCTACCTTTTCTTATTTCAAAATTGAGACATGGTCTTATTATGTAGTTCAAGTTAGCGTGGAACTCATTTTGTAGTCCAGAGTGGCACGAACTCTTTGTGTAGTCTTGGGTGGCCTCAGACTCATGATCCTGCTCCTTCCCCTTCCTGAGTCCTGGCGTTGTAGGCACGTGTGCATACTGTAGTGCATATACTCCAGCCAGAGGACAATTTGTGGGAGTCACCTCTCTCCTTCTACCAATAGGTTCCAGGGATCAAATTTATGTCATCAGGCTTGGTACCAGGTGCCCTTTTCTGCTGAGACATCCCATAAGCTCATATCTTCTCTTAGAGGCTGACCACACCTGGGATACTTCCCTTGGTTTATTTTCCGAAGTCCCACTACTGCACTTCTTAGACCTGTCTCAGCATTTTGATGCTCATGTCCCCTCTGCTGGTTCCCAGATAGATAATGTCCCATAGAACACCCACAGAGAGGTGCTCACATGGCTCAGGAGAAGCTTCCAGTTAACCTGGGCTCACTGGTTAAATCTGTGTCTTCCTCACCTCCAACAATGAATGAATGGGGTTGAGAGGTGGTATCAGCTCAAGTGACTTGAGGGTTTTAAATTCTCCCTCTGGGGATGGGACTCTGTTCCCAAGTCAGTTCTGGTGAAGGCTGTGTTCTTTTCTGGGAAGCTGGCCCCTTGGGAGGTTTGTTTCTCTGGTTACCCCTCTTCTGAAGGTGTCTGAAAGAGCCCTGGATTAGCTTGACTCCTAGAACAACATGAGAAATAATCGAGGAAGGCATCGATTGCCTTTGCTAGGCCTGAGGCTGGGGAGATTATCTGGACAGACTGTGGGAGTAGAGGATTGGTTGATGCCTTAAACTCCATCCCATCTTTAAATATGGGACGAGCTAGTATTTGGAGTATGCATTTACCCAGAAAGGTGTTGGCTCAATATACTTTCATGGAACTTGCCTTTACTTTGAGAGAAACTTTGGGGGTCCTGATATCACTGTGGAGAAGTACGGAAAACACTTTTTAATTTTAATTTTATGTGTATGGGTGTCTGTGTACAATGGGTATGCAGTGCCTGTGGAGTCCTGAAAAGGGGGTCAGATGCCTGTGGGATTGGATTTACAGATGGTTGAGGCCGTTATGTGGGTGCTGGGGATCAAATTCAGGTCCTGTAGGAGGGCAGCCAGTGCTCTTAACCACTGAGCCATCTCTCCAGCCCCAAGAACACTTCATTCGTGAAAATGACAGATATAATTACAGGGGTCTTTTCTGAAGAGGCAAGTTTGAGGAATCTGACATAAACGCATGGGGAGCTCCAGGCCTTTTGTCCTCCCCATTTTCAACTGGGAAGCAAAACATAGTTGCAATTGCCTGTAGATCATCAAAAAGCAAATATTGCTGAGTTTCTACCCAAACACATGCATTTATAAAACAGCGCCCTGTAAGTGTAAACACATTTTCCCATATGTTGAAAGTAACTTAAACACCATCAGTTTACAAACAGCAAGTGCCAAGTGAAATACCACCACATAAACAAGTGTTGAGTGGGTGTGAATACATCTGCTGTTACAATAGGAATATTGAAACTGCAAGGCATAGCTTAAATTTTCAGCCCCTGGAAAATTAGAGGCCACAAATAATGTTAATGTAAACAGGCGTTCTACATGTCAGGTTAACTCCATAGCCCGAGCAAGGTAAACTAATGAGAGAGCAAAACTAAACAATGTTTTCCAAAAGCAAGGCATGGTCAACTCCACATCAGCACATAATTCACTTCTAATAAAACTGTTCTTCCCCACATTGTGGAAACTCAGAAAGCTGTGGGGACAGAGACACGTTGGGGGTTTGGTGTTATTATGGAGATGTATGGGCTTTTCTGGGTTTCGGAGAGCCAGGGCAGCTAGACTTCCTGGCTAAACACTGACATGGGTTCTTGGCACACTTTCCTTGCAGGGACTAGATCTTCCTTGAAGATGAATTTGTTTCCACAACTTCAGGAAGAGATGTTCCCCCTCTTCCAGGATCCAGCATGGCTTGGCAGCCTGAAATAGAAGTGGCCTTCTTCCAGGTAGAAACTAATGGTGTGACCGTTCGTGAAGGTTCTAGCTGGAAAGCCAGGTAGGTCATGCGACCAGGCGGGGGTGGTGGAATACAGGACTTTGAAGTATTTGTCTTGGAGATGGCTTTTTTTCTCCATAACTGGGTAATGGCGATGCAAGAAACAGCCTCTTAAGGTTGAACAGTTTAACACAGGTTCTCAGTTTACATTGACTAAGCTGTGGTCCTATCATGCATCCTGAATAGGCAGTTTCTGCCACAGATCACTTCTAGTGTGAATTCTTTTATTATGTGTGTGTGTGAGAGAGAGAGAGAGAGATGTGCATGTGTATGTTTGCATGTGTGTGCTATGTGTGACCGTGTGTGTGTGTGTGTGTGTGTGTGTGTGTGTGTGTAAAGCACACATACATGCAGGTATACACTCGTGCCAGAGGCTGGAGGGTATGAGGTGCTCTGCTATGTCACTCTCCACCTTATTGATACAGTCTCTCACAGAACCTAGAGCTAGGCTGGTGGCCAGCAAGCCCAAGCCATGCTCCTGTCTCCTCCACGTCTCACAGTGCTTGGGTTACACGCATTGTGTATGTGCACTGGGCTCATGTTGGAGCTGTGGATAGATGGAAAGTTCCTCATGCTGTGCAAAGTGCTAGCCGTTGAGCCTTCTCTCTCTAGCCCTCATGTGTGATTTTTCTTCTTATATTTTAAAAATTGTATTTTATGCCACGGATGCCAGAGGAAGGCCTCAGATCCCTGGAATGGTAGTTACAGACAGTTGTGAGCTATCATGTGGATGCTGGGAATTGAACCTGGGTCCTCTGGAAAAGCAACTGGTCCTCTTAATCTCAGAATCATCTCTCCAGTTATGCTGCGAGTGATTTTGATTCTGGGTTGTGACAAAACTGCCTTTTTAACCCTATGATTTTATTTATTTATTTATTTATTTATTTATTTATTTATTTATTTATTTATTATAGAAAAAAAAAAACATAGTTATTAAGAAAAAGCCAGGAAGAACCCTTGAGAGCGAGGGGGCCTCAGGGGACAAATACCTACTCATTTGAACTCCACCCTTCCTCCCCTGAGCTTTAGAGACAGGGTTTCTCTTTGTAGCCTTGACTGTCTTAGTACTTGCTTTGTAGACTAGGCTGGCTTTGAACTCACAGAAATCCACCTGCCTCTGCCTACTGAGTTCTGGGATTAAAGGTACATACCAACACATCCAGCCAGATTTGAAATTTTGTTGTTGTTGTTTGTTGTTTTTCTGTGACGCTTTGGCTGTCTTGGAACACACTGTGTAGACCAGGTTGGCCTGAAGATTTGAGTTCTGAAACGTCTGGTGTGGTCCACACATTTGTTGTGTATGAATTTTGCTGATCATGATTTGTATGATTTTTGCTGATCTTGCATTTGAATGTTGCAACAGAGCCAAATCTTTACATCAGCTTCTTGGAGCTTATTCTCAGCCCATCTTTCTAAGTTCCCAGATGAAGGCAGGACTACAGATGGCATTTTGAGAGGCATTTGTCTAGCAGGGTTATGGCCACAGGGTTGTGGGGTGGATGACTGAAGTCTTGAGGTTTAAATTAGCTTTTGGAGAGTCTATATTGTGCTGTGATGTAGTCAGACAAGTGGAATCAAAGATCATGGAGATGACTTCTCTGTCTTTACATAGATACTTATGGCATAGAGTAAAGAGACTGCATGGGCAATTTCTACAGACCCTCCTGACATGTACCAGTGTCCATAGCAACACAGTGAGACCCTTCATCTGATGGGATGGAGTTATGTCTTCCTATGGACTGATTTCAACTTTTAGGTAGTGATAGGAAGGACAGACATTCCTGAAAATGCTAAGGTTGTAGTTTTTGCTTCCTTGGTTGGATGTGACTGTTTTCTGCCCTGGACCCCAGAGTACTCAGAAGGCCCAGATCATGGAAGATCTGCCATATGCTTGTTTATCTGGAGCTAGGTCAACTTTTCATGTTAGACCATCTTCCACCTTCCATCTGGTCACCTCTACCATCCTTTCTCAGCAGCTGGGGACTGGGGAGATGGAGAAACTAAAGACCACACTGCTTTGGGGAGGAGCTCATGCAGGAGGGATGAGGGATGAGGGACATTGGCAAAGGCCCATTGAATGTGTATAACAGATGTAGGGGAGAGAGCATCTCTCAGGTTTACCTGGCCTTCAATCTGATACTCGTGTAGATGTCAAGGATGAGGCTGACAGTTCCTGGCTGGGTTTCCTCAGTCCCAGGGCGATGAGCCAGTGGAAATGCAGCAATGACTGGCACTCCTAATGGCCACAACCTACCAGTTCCTGTAAATTGCATTCTTAGCTGGAAGAAATATCACTTTAAGAAAAGATTTTATTTGGGTGAGATGCCTGAGTGGGTAAGAGTTCTTACTGCTGTTGCAGAGGACCTGGATTCAGTTTCTGGCACCCATATAGTGGCTCACAACTGCTTGGAACTCCAACCCTGAGATACTCAATGCCCTCTCCTGGCCCCTGCAGGCTCCTGCACACACTGGTGCACATATACTCATGCAGGATTGCACACATACACATAAAAAAATCTTTTCAAAAAAGAAAGCAAGTTTTTATTTTTAAAATAATTTTAGACAGTACAGAGAGTTTCCATCTATCCTACATCCAGGTTGTCCCTGGTTGACACGCCATTATTAAAGACCATTGTTTATTCAGATTTCATCCATCTTCCCTTTGTCTCTTTCCCACAGACCCCACACTACATTTAGCTGTCAGGTTCCTTTGAGCTCCTTTGAGCTATAAATTCCTCAGGATTTCCTTGCCCGGGTGACCTTGGCAATTTTAAGAAGCACTGCTCTAATATTTTATAGGATGTCTCTCCACTGGAATTTAGACCGGATCTTTGAGTTTCTGGGGGTGAAGTGCTCATGTCAAATCAAAGGTGTGTAGCATCAACACAGTGCTCCTCACTGTCCTTGATGTCTCTGTTGACATAGTATTTGTCAGGTTTTTCCATTGTGAAATAGCACTTCTTCTTTCTTACTATATTATACTGATTTAGGGAGTGGGGATGTTTACCTTTCTTCCTGGAGGGTGAAGTACCTACATAAATCAGTTGAAATTCTTTTTTAAATTATGACTTTGTTTATTGACATGTGTGTGGCACACACATGCACTCATGAGAGAGAAAACATGCCAGGACCCATGTGTGTAGGTCAGACGATAAATTTTTGTTATTGTTGTTGTTCGACACAGGGTTTCTCTGTGTACCTTTGTAGGCCTTGAACTCACAGAGGCCTGCCTCTGCCTCCCGAGTGCTGGGATTAAAGGTGTGTGCCACCATCAACAGGCTAGACAATACCTTTTTAAGTCAGTTCTGTCTTCCCACTGTGTGGTCCTGGGGACAGAACTCGGGTCATCAGGCTTGGAATTTTTTTCTACCTACTTAATTATTTAATCATTTATTTACAGCACAGTGAACCCACAAGTATTTATTTCATATTTTGGTCTCCAGTCCATCACTGTGTGATTGAATTTATCACTTGGATTGTCCAAGCTTTAGCTTCTGGGTGCTTTTTAGGTGGCTCCTATGTCCTTTTGACACTCTGACACAAATGTAGGGTTTGCTATTGTTTGCTCATTCTTTAGTATTTGCTTAACATTTGGCAATAACAAGATACCCCAGAGTTGTCTAGTGTGCTCCTAATGTGGCCCTGTTATCAGCTGTGGCTCAGGTGCTCCTTGGCTTCTTCCACAGATGCCTCCACTGGTCTGGTCACTTCAGAGCGGAGAACCTACGACAGACCACAGAAACCAAGAAACCATGTCATCAAGCCTAGCTCAGTGAGCCAGGGAGTTTATAGGGATGACTCACAGCAGCATGGGGGGGCCTCCAAAACAGCTTTGTCACCAGAGGACATACTCCAATACCCACTTCAGCACCTGCCCTGGCACTGGCCTCAGCACCCAACCCTGAACCCACCCCTGCACCCACCCCAGAACCTACCTACCCCAGCACTTACTCCCACACGTATGCCCAGACCTGCACCAGTCCACGCCCAAGTAACACCCCCAGTAACACCCCGGCACCCCACACACAACCCTATCACCCACCCCAGCACCTACCCCGGCACCCACCCAACACCCACCTCAGTACCCAACCCCAAACCCACCCCAGCACTCACCCAAGAACCTACCCAGCACCCACTCCCACACTTTTGCCCAGAACTACTCCAGTACATACCCCAGTAACATCCCAGCACCCACCCTCACCCTCACTCCAACACCTACCCCTGCACTACCCCGACACCCACTCCTCAGCCACCCCGACACCAACCTCTGCACCCACCCCAACACAGTGGAGGACGCAGCAAAGCGTCCTCTGCACAACTTGCATGAGAGTTTCTTCTCTATCCAGGAAAGTTCCATTTGGAAGAGATGCCAAAGGCCTGGTTATGTGAGACTAGGGCTTTAGGATACTAAACAGTGGTAGTACATGGGCTTAGCATGGGTGAGGTCCTGGGTTCAATCCTTGGTAGAGACAACAATCTGGCCCCAGCTTTATTCATTGCTGCTGAGTGTGCAACTGCTTTCTGGTTCCCTGAGTTCACAAAGCACAGATGTGTGTGGGGTATGTGTGTGTGTTTGTGTGTGTGAATTAATCCCTGCGTGTATCTACCAGTATCTCCGAATGGAATTATTTGTAGTATATTAAATGAGTTCTCTAAAACTGATGTCTCTAACTGTAATCTACTACCATATGGATGGTGCCAGTGTTTTTCATGTAAGAACCCACACCTCCCCTCTGCACATAGTATCCATTCCCACTGTTTGGTTTACAAAATCATGTTTTCAAAACTCAGCCCCACATAGAGGCTGGAGCAGAGGATCAGTGAAAGAAATAGCATGCACTGACCATGTGTGCGGCTTTAGGTCCAACCCCTAGAATCTTCCCTCAAAAAAAAAAAAAAAAAAGATGGTGGGGACTTAGAACTAAATATGCTTTATGAAATTAGGGAAAAGTTGGCTTATAATTATCAGTGAGTCTCCTCAGAAATCGTCAACTTTTGAGAAAGGCTACTTAAAAGCCAAGTTTCTCCCGAGGAGACTAACCAGGAAGGGAGAGATGGCTTAGAGGTTGGATGCTTGTTCTCATCTGGAGAGGCAGGTGGTTTAGAGATTGAGGGCGTGTCTTCTCTTGGAGAGGACTGGAGTTTGGTTCCCAGCATTCTTATCTGGTGGTTGTGAACTGGTAACTCCAGTTCTAGGGGATCCAGTGCCCTTCTCTGGCCTCCATGGGAACCTATAGTCACATGCACACACACTCACATAGACAGCACACACGTATGCATGATCTTTTTTTCCCTCAATGTATGATTATTTATTTGTTACCCTTAAAGACTTATATTTTACTAGACTCAGACTTAGAGGTTGAAGCTCTCAGTGAGGGCAGCCTACATCTCGTGGTGATCTGTTCCTGGTGCTTTTCTTTAGCTTCCTTCAGTCTCTTGGCCAAAAGTTTAGCATATTTTGTAGCCTCCTCCTTGTTTTTCTTTGTTGTTTCTTCAGAGCAATACCACGGTGTTTGTGTTGCAGGACACATGGAGTAACAAGATGCTGAATCTTGGGTGCTGTGGTGCTGGGCTTCTTACCTTCTTTGCTTAAAGGCTTTCTCACAACATATTGACAGACATCATCTTCTCTGAAGAGATTAAAAAGCTTTCGGATTCTGCTAGCTCTTCTAGGTCCCAACCGATGAGAAACAGTAGTATCTGTCAGTCCAGGAATATCCTTCTCTTCTTTTTTTACAATGACCAAGTTGAGAACACTCAGATTGGCATTCACCATGCGTCCTCGAACAGGCTTGTGCTTCCTCTCTTCAGTTCTCCTTGGTCTATAACAAGAATGTCCCATAGTCAAAAGCAGGTGCACTCTGCCATGGGTCAAAACACCTTGCTTCATGGGGAAACCTTGTTTGTCATTCCCGCCACTGATTGGGACTACATAACCAACCCTTCCACTCTTCACCCAGAGCACCAGCAGCTACTTCTGTGGCCGTGTTCTTCTCATAGAATGTACAAAGTTTGTGCTCATCGTCCACTTCGATGAGCTTCTGGCAGCCAGTGGCAGGGAAAGAGATATTAGGCTTCATCTTCACATAGCTGACAGCCTAGGAGGTGCCACGAAAATGAGCATGTGTGATCTTTTAAAATACTTCAAAAAAAAAAAAAATAAGAAAAAGATTAAGCCAGGAAACTCCAAGAGGGCAGTGTGTGGTGTGCTCCATCAGAAAGTAAGATGTAGCAGCTCTTACTCACTTGACAAATGTCCCTCTTACAACATAATCTTGACCTTTGTCCCACTGACATGTGGAGTCATGTCTTTCCTTGGGTTTGGATGAGATTATGACTCACTTGTAGTCAGAAGAATGTAAACAGTGGCTAGGAGATGGCTCGTCCTGTGAAGCACTTGCTACGGAGGCATGGGGACCTGAGTGAGGATCTCCAGCATCCGTGTAAAACCCTGGGAAGATGTGTCTGTGATCCCAGC
This sequence comes from Phodopus roborovskii, assembly GCF_943737965.1. Classification (NCBI taxonomy): domain Eukaryota; kingdom Metazoa; phylum Chordata; class Mammalia; order Rodentia; family Cricetidae; genus Phodopus; species Phodopus roborovskii. Next base: position 8,724,686 of record NW_026126448.1, read on the forward strand.
CCTGAAGAGGTGAAAACAGGCAGAGCCCTGGAGCCCACTGGTCAGACCGCCTAGCCCAATCTATAGGCATCAGGTTCAGTGAGGGACCCTGCCTCAAAAAATGAAGTGAAGCATTGGAGAGATGGGCTCAGCAGTTAAGAGTCCTTACTGTTCTTATAGTGGACTTGGAGTTGAGGTCCCCAGCACCTCATAATCACTTGTAACTCTAGAGGATCCTATGCCTTCTCCTGGCCTCCAAGGGTACCAGGCACAAATACAGTACACATGTACACATGCAGGCAAAACATATATACACATAAGGTAAACAAATCTTTTTTAAAAAAATCAGTGATGATCTCAAAGGAAACCTTAAAAATAAGGTGGGAAGTGTCTAAGGAAGATATATGATGTCAGCTCTAGCCTTCATGTGTACCGCATGTACATGTGCACACACATGCAAACCACAAACATGTACACACACATCAATGTAGACAGCATGACATGTCAGAAAAGGTAAGGAATCTTTGTTCGCAGGAGCGCTTCGCTGTAACCTGGAACTGTTGTGTAAATGAACATTCTGAAGACACCACGCTGTGAGAAAGTCCAGCAAGTGAGAGAGAGACCAGAGGCAGAGGCAGAGGCAGAGGCAGAGGCAGAGGCAGAGGCAGAGGCAGAGGCAGAGGCAGAGGCAGAGGCAGAGGCAGAGGCAGAGGCAGAGGCAGAGGCAGAGGCAGAGGCAGAGGCAGAGGCAGAGGCAGAGGCAGAGGCAGAGGCAGAGGCAGAGGCAGAGGCAGAGGCAGAGGCAGAGGCAGAGGCAGAGGCAGAGGCAGAGGCAGAGGCAGAGGCAGAGGCAGAGGCAGAGGCAGAGGCAGAGGCAGAGGCAGAGGCAGAGGCAGAGGCAGAGGCAGAGAGATGACTGCTTGACCAGCTCCTGCTCTAGCACCCCCCTTTGCCCCTGAAATCCTGCTTCACCCTGAGTTGTTTTCTGACAATAGTCAGCTAATAGTGGTACTGAATGAACTATCTGGGGGACAGAATGTTTCTCTCCAAATTACCATCTCAAATTGGCATCCGAGGGCTTGGGAATGTAGCTCAGTATGAGCTCAGCATGATGTGAGAGTCTGGGTCCCATCCTTAACACCACATAACAAAGTAAGGTTGTCAGCAGTGCCTCTTCTGACCGGGGGCCAGTTTGGTTCCCTTCTGTGTTAATGGAGACTCCTCCCAGGCAAACCTGCCAGGCTGGGGTGGATCACCCAGGCACCTGTGCAATTCATTTTAATAAGAAATGGAGCAAGAGTCACGTCTTTACTTCTGGGAGAAGCTAATGTGCACTGACTGTGTAAAGTCAGTATGAGAAACTGAATGCTGCTTTCTTCTGCTCGTGATTTTAAAGGGTTAGGGTTATGGGTCTTTTCCCCTCTCCCCAATTACATTATTTTCTTCTAAAGCATGCCCTTGTGTTTCAGCTTCCAGGATATTTTGAAAAGTTTTTAAGATATATACAAACCCAAAGCTGGTATTTTTTTTTTTTGAGTGGTCCATCTTCACATTAACTCTCTCTCTCTCTCTCTCTCTCTCTCTCTCTCTCTCTCTCTCTCTCTCTCTCTCTCGCCTGGCTGTGGTGGCACATGTCTTTAATCCCAGCACTCAGAGGCAGAGGCAGAGGCAGAGGCAGGTGGATCTATGAGTTTGAGGCCAGGATGGTTTACAGAGCAAGTTCCAGGACAGCCAGGGCTACACAGAGGATCCCTGATCAAAATTCTCTCTCTCTCTCTCTCTCTCTCTCTCTCTCTCTCTCTCTCTCTCTCTCTCTCTGTGTGTGTGTGTGTGTGTGTGTGTGTGAGTGTGTGTGTGTGTTTGGTGTAGGGAGGGAGGCTGTGCTGGGCACAGTAATTCCTGCATACTATGTAGTGCTCTATCTCTGTGCTGCATTCCCAGGCCACAGTTGCTTTTTGTTTGGTTTCTATGTGTAGCCTTGGCTGTCCTGGAGCTCACTCTGTAGCCCAGGCTGGCCTTGAATTCACATAGATCCATCTGCCTCTGCCTTCTGAGTGCTAGGATTAAAGGCCACCAATGTCTGTCTGCATTTTGAAAAAGCCAGTTAAATGTTGCCCAAACTACTTTATGAAATGAACTTTAAGTTACTATAAACAATGTGTTAACCAGATGCTTAAGTGCATCTGAAAGGTCAACTTCATTGATAAAGTACCTTTCATCGTTGTACCTTTCATCATTGATCAGTAAAGAAAGAGAAGGCATTCTTGTGTAATGAGAAGAAAAAGAAAGTAATTTAAGTTTTTTTTAGGTTGATAATTGATAACAGTGGGACTTTCTCTTAATCTCAAGAAGCAACTGAAGATGTATCATCACTTGGAAAATGAGCTTTGTTTTTCTTCCAGGAAATAACTACTGAGAAAGGAAGTTTGTCAGCAAGCATTCTTGGAACACCAGGCTGAGGCTGTGTCCTGAAGTTAGCAAGAGAGTAGGTGTGGATTGAGTGTGTGTGTGTGTGTGTGTTCATTCTGGTCTGAAAAGATGAGGCAGGTGTTTGTGACAAGCTGTGATGAGGACCTCAGATTACTTGAATCCATTGTGTGTTTTTCCTTGTTAGGGAAAAAGAAGGAAGGGAGGAAGAAAGAAAGAAAGAAAGGAAGGAAGAAAGAAAGAAAGCTAAAAACAAGCCTTTATTTAAAGGAAGCCCCAGATAATTCAACAAGGCATTGAATGAAGTCCCTATTATACAAGTGCTTGACAAAGGCTATTTGGCTCTAGAGTCTGGTGAGGCCAGAGGCTGAAATCCACACCCACAATAGGGTTCTGATAGTTTGAATCTCAGGACCGACTTGCAGTGCTGGGGTTAAACCTGACGCTGGTGTCTGCTAAGCATATGTGTCTATGAAGCACTTGTACCACCTCCAAGCTCCATCCTTAGCTTTTGAGTTCCTTGAGAAGGAATTCGCATGTACCCCAGCTGGCTTCAAACTTGGGCTCTTCCTGACTTGTCTGCCTGAGAACTGGGATTAAACCAGCCCAATACAAAGCGTTACTTTTATTGACCTTGGTTGGAATGAAGTTTACCCAGTAATACAAACAGTCTAATGCTAGAATGCCAGCAGCCTTCAGGTGCCACAGCTAACAGCTCCTGAATGTTTACAGTGGTCAACATGACCTCCTGGCAGGAGAGGGGGCATTCCAAGGAGATTTACTCCTCCCTTTGGCTACCTGGCTACTGAAATTTTCCTTCAGGAATCCCATGCTAGTGGGGAGAGGAAGGTTACAGCCATGGTACAAGCCAGAGGAGGACTTTGCCTGCCAGAGGCTTCACACATCTTAATTGTTTTTTATATATTTAATTGGGGCTGGAGAATTGGCTCAGTGGTAGCACTAGCTGCTCTTTCAGAGGAACTGGGTTTAATTCCCAGCACCCACATAGTCACAACTGTATGTAACTCCAGTTCCAGGGGCTCTAACACCTTTTCCTGGTTTCCTGGTATGCACCAGACATACATGTGGTACACAGACATACATACAGGCAAAACACCAATACACATAAAATTAAATTTTAAAACTTGAACTTAACTTACTATTTATTTATATTATTATTATTATTATTATTATTATTATTATTATGTGTGCATATGATATATGTGTGAGTGTGGGCATTGCACATGTGTGTAGGTTAGAGGATGAATTCTGGGAGTTGGTTCTTGCCTTCCACTGTGGGTTCTAGGGATGGAACTCAGGCTGTCAGGCTTCTAAGGCAAATGTTTTTACTTCCTAAGCCATTTCATTGGACCCAAGAATTCCCACAGTTCTGACAACTTACTGGACCACCTTGTAGGACAGACTGGAGCTGAGATAATGACACTGTCAAGACCACTCCTTGACCAGACTGCTTAATTTAAATACCTCTTTCCTCCTTTACACCTAAACCTTGTATCAATGCCCACACACAGGGCTCCTTTGTTTCTCTTTGAAAGGTAGCCTCCTAGGGTCAAACTTTCTCTGCTTTTACTCTTGTCTTTTAATTGCAGTGTTAGGGACTGGTGGGTATGGCTGTTGGGACTGCCAAAGCTTTGGCTTGTACCTTAAAAGCTAGGAAACAGTTGGTCCTCAGGTTAGTTATGTAATGAAACAGCCAACTGCTATAGAACGTTGAGTAACTATTCAGCAGGCCTGCTAGACTGTGTTCCCTGGAGAGGAAGCAGTTTAGAAGTCTGCTATCACTCACAGGGAGGTTACTACCTTCTGTGCAGGTCACCCCCTTCCACTCCCCTATCCCTCATCCCACACCCTGCTCCCTCCCAGCCCCCAATCCCTAGAAACTCAGAATGCATAGGAAATTTTATTCTTAAACAACAACAATGAATTCAGCTCTGATAGGGTGGAGTGAGGCCCCCCGGAAAAGACAAAAAGTCAGACGAGGGGAGTTGAACTGGCAAGAACTTTAAGGGCAATGTCCCTCTAAGTTACACCAGGTCACTCTGTAAACCTAGAACCAACAGCACCCAAAGGCACATGACACAAGTGACCTATTGTCCTTTTATCTCAAACAACAGCAAGCCTACTTACGCATGCAAAGCACATTTGGTGAGGGAGTGCTGCCACCAGGCCCACAGCCAGTGAGTCCCTTGCAGGGTCTGTCTGTTGAAGTACATTCTGGTCATTTCCTCTTGATCTTGGTTTACAGCAAGATCACTGGGCTTCACGGCAGTAGTGCCGGGAGATACAGGACGGTCTGAAGGCAGCTCCCCACGTCTGCCTTTCCTTACTCCCTTTCCCCTGTACCCATGATGCTGCTTTGTTTGCCATCTGGCCTTCGCCCCTGTCCTGCAGAAGGGACACTTGCTCTAAGTGGGCAACCTACTATGTACACAGTTGCAGCCTCATACAGCATGGGCCTCCTGAACTCCTGGGACAACCACTTCCTTCCAGGTGTAAGTGGCACTTGCCACCAGAGGCTTCCTGCCAGTGGGGCCTTAGGTAGATACTCACTTCCTGCCTTTCCTAACAAGTCCTCCATGATGGTAAGCTATGACTGTTCCTACTGCACAGGAGCCAGGGAGGCAGGGCTTGAGGGGCGGGGCGACATAGTGGCATTTAGAATTACCATGGAAGCAATTCTCTGAGTTTATCTGTGATGACCCTCATTAACTCTGCCTGGCACCATTCCCTAGACTGGGGGGCCTGGACTGTAAAAAGAGGGGAATGGACTGTGTACAAGCATACCTTATGCTCTGCTTTCTGACTGGATACAATGTGACCAGCCACGTCCTCTTCCTGCCACCATTCTTTCCCAGCCGGGAGGGACCAAACGGCCCAGAACTGGTTCTTTTTCCATGTCAGACGTGCTGAGGTGGCGTTAGTAACTCTGGATGGAGCTGTCTCATGAACCTGGGTGATGAATCTGATGTGGCAACTCTGTGAGATAATTTTACTGGAGTTTCAGGGTGGTGTGACCGGGGACTTCTGAGGCTTTAGCAAACACTTCCTCAGTGCTTCCTGGAACAAGATGGCCCTGGGCTTTGAGTGAGGAAGAGAGCCCCAAAAGTTGTGGCCTTGAAATGTTGCTCTGGACTGGGTCTCTTGGGGGCTTCACTGGGGGAAAGATCCCTTCAGTTATTACAAGCATTGATTTCTTAGGGGCTTCTGGCTTGCTTTCTTCTTTCTAAGACAGGCTCTAGTACCCTGGCTGGTTGACCTGGACCTGGACCTCTCAGAGATCCTCCCAAGTGCTGATATTATAGGCTGTGCTGTCTGTCATCCCTGGCACTGGCCTCATTTTTGCCCAGCTTCAAGCTCAGACCTCAGTGGGACTTCACTGTGACTGGCAATGGCAGATCCTCAGATAATTCTTGTGTGGTCTTAAAATTGTCCCCAAATCCCAGGAAGACTGGAAGTGACTGGGCACATGGAAGTGGGCAGCTGCCTTCCAGTGGCTTCACCTACAAATAGAGTGGAAACCTTGAACGCCAGTTTTGTTTTGTTTTGTTTTTAACCTGGAGCTGGCAAGTGAGTCCTGTGGAATTCTAGCTATGTATTCATCTGACAGGTTAACCCTGAGCATCTACCAGTGCCAGACTGATGTGTATGCCTCTGGCAGAACACACACATTCACTATTCTGCTTTTACCACCTCCTTAAAGGGCTCTGCCAGTTGGGCAAGGTAGGTCAAACCTGTATTCCCAGTGCTTGGTGGAGGCAGGAGGATTTTGTCTACATAGTGAATCTGAGGTCAAACAAACAAACCTAGAAACAAGCAAGGGGCTGAATGAATACTCTAGGCCTAAGACTCCCAGATTAGAAGTCATGGCTGCTGCAAGGAGGGATCAGGTCTAAGGAGAAGGGAGCCAGTGTTGAGTGGGGTGCAAGGCTTCTCAGTTTTTGTGTGCTCAGCATCCATGCTGAGCTTGGATAGCACTCTGAACTTCTTTTGGGAAATATGATCAGGTCTTTGAAAAGAAGTGATTGCTATCTGTCACTCCAGATGACTGTGTGGAACTGAACACCATGGAGAGATGATGGGATGTCTAACTCATCAGTGCTGAGAGAGGTGGCTGGGACGTAACCAGAAAAGTTCTGCATGGGGAGTCGGAAGCCGGGGTGTGAACTCTAGCTGTTATTGATTAGGGGTGCTTTTAGAAGGCTCTCCATAGACCTGTGACTCAGAACATTAACCACAAGCTGCAGATAAGAGTGAAACCACCATTGTTCTGCAGGCTCCGCCTCAGGACCACATCATGGTTTATAGCCTGGGGACTGTCAATGCAATCAAGAGTTGCATCCCCGGAGTAGCCCTAATTTCTGGGTGCTACCATCCACCCACCTCTTCCTGTCTTCCTCATACCCTCTCTAGTACACCAACCACTGGCCCTGGAGTCGAAGGATCTCACCACCTTTTCCGCCTTCCCTACCCTCCTCTCTCTGTATCCTGACCAGATCGCCTGTCACCATAGCCCCCTTCGCTGCAGCCAGTTCCTTTGCCCCTTTATCACTTTGTCATCTTTGCCTGGCAAATCCCCGATCCTGGCTCAGGCCCTTTCCCCATCTCCCCACCTGCTCTTGGAACGTCAGAAGGACAGACACAATGACCCTGTCGTAATTGTCACTGTCAGCCTGACTGGATTAGAATCACCTGGGTGAAAACACTAGGCTAGGCACGTTTTTTTTTGTGAGCCTAGGGAGGTTTAACTGGATTGGGAAGACCCACCCAGAAATTGGGTGGCATCATCCCATAGGCTGGAGTCCTGGACTGACCAAGAATTATGTGAAAAAGGAGATGGCCACGCTAGATGTCAGCTTTCCGCTGCACGGCTGTGGACTATGCCACCAGAACATAATATAACAGGTGCTTTTATGCTCCCACTACCATGCCCTCCTACTGTGATGGACTGCATTCCTTTCTTTAAACTGTGTCCTCAAATGAATTCTTCCTATAGTTCCCTTTGTGAGGTGTTCAGTCGTAGCCATGAAAGAATGAGCTAAAACAGCAACACTGAACCCATCACCCTTCCCCAGGATGACATTCTCAACATCTCTTCTCCAATTCAGTCTCCCCTCCCACCCTTCCTTCACATCACTTCCCATTGCACTGGAAAAAGCAGACACCAACAAAGAGAACTTCCTGAAGCCTGCACCTTAGCCCTGGTGTATTTATCTATACAGGTCACCTTCCTCTTGTGACTCAGAGGGACTCTTTCCAAAGCTAGTTCTGTGCACCTGACCCCACCTTCTCAGATAATTCCTCAGGGATATCCTTCCACCCCACCCCATATCATCAAGTTCTTTCCTGTCTCCCCTGCATTGTTTTGATCAGCATACACACATGGTCTCACAGCTCTTGGTCTTAGAAAGCAATGGCTTTCCCTCCAGCATCAGCCCTTTCTCCAGCGTCTGCTGTTTTCTCCCTCCCCCATAGCAGAATTCCCCAAAGTAGTCTGATTTGCTGTTTGCATGCACATACATCCTCCAATCAGGTTTTTAATTCCCAACACGACAGAAGAGCAGCTCTTCTCAAGGTGTTCAGAGACTCCCAGTCTCAGAGGTCAAAGTGCAGCCCATAACCGAGTGACTTATTTGCAGCATTTTGCAGAGCTAACTAAGCCCTCACGCTTTGCTTTGTTCTCTGGCCAGGACACCCCTGTCACAGGTCTGCCTCTTACCACACCAGCCACACCCTAGCTCCCTAGTCTCCTGGCCTTCTTCTCCTCCCCTCCTTGCCCTCTACTCCTGGCACACTCCAGTGTTCACCCTCCCATTTGCTCCTTGGCTATCTTGCCCAGACACAAGACTATTTTGCTGGTTCCACATTTTGTTGGTTTTCGATCTGAACATAACACATGTTCAGAATTGCTGCATCCAGGCTGCTTCGTGCTGTGCATACTGTCTGTGTTAAGAGGATGTCTCTCGGGCATCCACTGTGCCCCAAACCGAGGGTCCTGGCAGTATACGTTCTGCTTATCCTGTCCACTCCAGTCTTTCCGCTTTGGTAAATGGCAGCTCTAGACTTCAGGATGAAATTCTTTACAAATCTTACTGACTTCGCCTTCAAGTTCGACCTGTAATCTGAGCGCTTTCTCTTCTCCCTCCTGGCTTCCATGAGACACGTCTACTCTTGCTTAAATGCTTGCTTGCATCAGCTTTCTACCTACCCTCCCTGTTTCTACCTTGGCCTCCTTAGGCCAAGCCTGCAGTGAGTGGGTCACCCTCAGGAGGAGTAGACTCAGTGGTACTCACTTTTCTCACCTTCTACATTCCATGCAGTAGCATCATTCCTGTTGGTTAGCAAACCAGCCATGCTCTCTGCTGCTTGGTACCCATCCTGGCTGCTCTTCCTTCCCCAGATATTGACGTGGTCACGGTCTCATTTTATCTAACCTTCCCTCTACAGTGAGTGTCATGGTTTGAATCTGAACTGTCTTCCACAGTCTCATGTTCTGAATGCTTGCTTCCCAGCCTGTAGTGATATTTGAAGCAGTTCTCAAAACTTTGAGGAGGTGGGGCCTAACAAGCAGGCCACTTTGTTACTGGTTCTGGAGAGTCTGTTGTCCCTGCCCACTTCCTGTCTTGCCTTCTGCTTGTTGGTCTGCCCACTATGTTGTAAACAGCCTCTGCTAGAGGCCTCAGCTGCCAATAACTGCCTATTCAGCCGTGCCTTCTCTGCCGTCATGCACTGAAACCCTCCCAAACTGCGAGCCCAAACAAACTTTCCCCCTCTTGAAGCTGTTTGTCAGGTAATGTGGTCACAGTGGTAGAAGAGTAATTAATTTAAAAGATTAAAAATTATGGGCCAGCAAGCTGACTTGCTGGGTGAAGGGACCCAATACCCAGCCTGATGATCTGAGTTTGATCCCCACAACCCACATGGTGTGTGGAGGGAGCTGACTCCATCAGGTTGTCTTCTGACTTTCACAACCTTGCTGTAGCACGAGTGTGTGTGCCTGTGTGTACACATTAAAAAAGGAAATACAAGTACAATGTAATAATTGCTGTTAAATGTTTAAAATAGTTTGTATCAGAAGTCTGGGTACCACCCTGGTTAAATCTAACCATGTGGCTTCAGGGCCTTCGGAACTGAATTTTGGAAGGAATTTGGAAGAGTTGGAGAAGCAGGCTGCAGACACCCTGAAATGCTATGAGCAGAGTTTAATGTGTGATCTTGGTGGGATTTCAGAAGCCAGAATCGTGGAAGGAGTGTTCAGATGGGAACAAAAACTCTACTGCTACATTCTGGTTAAAGGATTTGTCTGTATTTTCCTGTATTCTGGAAAGTCGAGTGAAGCTGAGTTCACAAATAATGGACTAGTTAATTTGGCAGAGAAAATTTCAAAGGGGCATAGCATTCAAGACGCAGCATTGTTATTGCTGACTGATTTTAGTTAGGTTCACAGTGAGAATTGGGAACAAATAGCAGAGCAGAAAGCTTGTACTTTGTTTAAAAAAAAAAAGAGCTTATTTAGAGTTGTGGAAGCAATTATCATTACTGAGATCAGCACCATTACAGAGAAGCTGTGGCAGGCATGGCGTTGCACACCCTTAATCTCAGGTGGGAGGCAGAGGCAAGAGGATCTTTGTGAGTTTGAGCACTACCTGGTCCAACATAGCAAGTTTCAGGACAACCAGGGTTATATAGAGAGACCCTGTCTCAAAAGAGAGAGTGAGAGGAAGAGAGAGTGAGACAGAGACATAGAGAGACACACACACAGAGAAGGCATGAATGTGTAGGAACAAAGATGCCTTGGGGACCTTTCAGGAACTGGTAAAACCCTACCTTTTTTTTGAAAATACAGTGCCACCGTGTGCTCTACTATAGTAGGTCCATCTAAAGAAGTGTTTTTCCAGGTTTGATCACCCAGATACTCTGTTGCAACCATGGTCCAATGGAGCATGGCAACTGCTCAAACTGGCAGCAGAATTTGGTATTATACATGTAGCGCTGAGTTGTGGCGTTGTGTAATCATCCTTAAAGATTGCAGCGAAGAGCCTGTGACACCAGGCAACGTGTTGGGGTCCCTGAACCTGGGATACCAGGCAACATGTGGTAGAGTTGGGGTCCCTACTCTCTGTGGACCTGTGAGGGTGAGTTCCAAGGTGAGGTGGCGATACTGGGATGTCTGAGATGCCAGGAATGTAGGTGACTGCTGAGAACAGCTGCACGTTCCAAATGGAATCACACCAAGACAGAGGCCATATGTGCTATAAACAGCAAAAACTAGGGAGACAGTATTATCTAGGTCTGATGGAGCTCACGTCAGGATACCATGCCACTGGATGTTGGACATGGAGCTATAGGGTTTAATATTTGCTTTATTGGCCTTTCTTTGATCCTACCTTTTCTTCTTATACAAGTATTCCTCCATTTTAGAAATGGAATGTTTACTCTGTAACCTTGTAAGTTGGAAATCCATAACCTTCTCTTTTACTTTCCAGGGACTCACAGCTAAGAGATTACTTTGAGTCTCTCTATAGACCCCAGGCAGACTTTAGAATAATGTTGGAAATGTTAAGATTGTGCGGACACTTGAAGTTGAACTACATTTTACATCATAAGATTTTGCACCATAAGCCTCTGGGGGCTGGGGTGAAACATTATGGTTTGGATGTGAAATGTCTCTCATAGGCTCATGTTTTGAATGTTTGGTTGCCGGTGTTAGAGAGCTTGTCCAAGGTTTGGGAGGTGGAGTTTGCCTAGAGGAAGGTGTCTAGGGCAGGTCCTTGAGGGCGTGTTATTCCTGCCCACTTCCTCCCTTAAGGTCTGCTCCTTCATCCACCTTGATATGAACAGCCTCCACCACACTCACTCATCCCTGCCATGGCTTGAACCACTGGCATTCCTTCCCCATCATGATCCATTGAAACCATCTGAAACAGTGAGCCAAAAGAAAATCCTTCCTCCTCTGAGTGGTTTCTGTCAGGTGTCCTGGTCATAGAAGCAGTAAAGTAACTGATACTTTACTGCGAGTCCCTTCTTCACCTGATCTTCTGAAGTCACAGCCTCTTGCCATGTTTCCTTGAAGCTGTTGCATGAAGCTCTATTATTTACTTCTAAGTATTTATTTTATTGTATGTGTACGGTGCTTTGCCTGCATGTGTGCCTGTGTACTAGGTGCATGCCTGATCCCTTGAAGGTCAGAAGAGGTGTCAGGTCAGTTCTGGATGGTTGTGAGTTACCACATGAATGATGGGAATTGAACCCAAGCCCTCTGCAAGAATAACAAGTGTTCCTAGCCAGTGAGCCACCTCTCCAGCCCCTGGTTTGCTTTCCTCATAGAACTCACCATTCTCTGAAACAATCTTATTTCTTTGCTGGTCTATTGTCCATCACTGCTATGAAAATGTGATGATGGCAACTTGCACAGAGCTTACCACATGCTTGCCAGGCCATCCGTGGAAGGTCATATTGCACCTTCCTGGCCGAAGTGCCAGAAGGATTGCTGTGTGTTGTTTGCTAATTGGGTGGCTGTGCCTCTGTGGTGTGCATTCAATAAATGTGGACCATTTGTTTATTTCCTTTGCCAGGACCTCATGCCAGTTCTTCTCTCAGAGTCTCATTTTCTTCATTTGGCAAGGGGATGATTAACATCTACCTCATAGGATGGTTATGAGAAACTACTTACTCCTTTCAAAAGTTGGCACAGAGCTAGGTGTGGTGGTGGCATGCACTTTTAACCCCAACAAAAGCAGAGGCAGGTGGATCTCTGTGAGTTCGAGGCCAGGCTGGTCTACATAGTGAGTTCTAGGTCAGCTGGGGCTACGTAGTGAAACCCTGTCTAAATAAAATAAATAAATGTATGTGGCACAGGTATTATTGCATCTATACAAAATATCCAGAAAAGACAAACCCATAGAGACTAAACGATCAGGGCCTACGGGAACCTGAGACAGGGGACAGAAGAGTGGCTGCTTACTGGGTAAAGGATGTCCTTCGGTCTGAGAAAAGCACTATGATGACAGTAAGAGCTGCAGCACTATGATCCCAAATGCTACAGAAGGCCATGCTTGAAAATGCTTGAAAATGGCTGACCGGATGAGTTTTAAGTTCTAAGAATTGATTGTGCTACAGAAATACCTCCATTTAAAAACAAACAACAAACGCAGTGCCTGGAACATGGTCGGTGTTGATTAGGTATCAGGTACATTTTTCAAAAATAAAATAAAACCCACTTTTCCTGGTGCCTCATTGTCCCACCTGTGATAACAATCATTCTCTTCTCCTCCATCCTTCCTCTCAGGCTTTCTATATTGTCTTCTCTTCATGGGATTCCGGCTTTTCCTCAACCTGCACCTCAATCCCACACCCATCTTCCACCTCATGAATCATTCCTCCTGGGCTCCTCACCTGCCAGGTCCCCAACTCATTAATTGGTTTCAGAAATATTCATTGTTATTATTATAGATATTGGGGATATAATAGCAAGATATAATAAGATGATAACAAGATAGTAAGTTCTCATATCACAGCTCACAGCTCGCTGAAGTGTCCCAAAAGAAAACCTCAGCATGGGCTGTGAGAGCAAAGGGCCAAGGCAATAGAGGGTGCATCACCCAGATTAGGGAGTGGCAGGGGAGTTTGGTCCAAAGAACTTCCAAGCTGGGACCCTAAAATTACCCTAGGTGGGGTGATTTTCTGGGGAAAAGCTGGAGATAGATACAGGGGCAGGAGTTGAAAGTGCCGACTGGGAAGCTGGGACCACAGTGTGCAGACCTAGGGCAGAGGGATCACTGCAGGGTGTGGGATGAAGGAGAGGAGCACAGCTGGAGCACAGTGTAGAGTAGGAGGGGCAAGGTCATGTTGGGATGAGTAACATTGCAAAGGGCTGTTCCTGGGACTCCAATCCAAGACACTCCAGGGCCTGCATATAGGCTTCTACCCATGGCCCTGCTAGAACAAGGCAAAGCAAAACAAAAGCTCTCTAGACAGGCTGAGTGGGGTGCCTTTAACCCCAACACTTAAGAAGCAGAAACAGGTGGATCTCTGTGAGTTCGAGGCCAGCCTCCACTCATAATAAGTTCTAGGGCAGCTTGGGTCACAGAGAGAGCCTGCCTCAAAATAAGATTAAACAAACACATATGCCCCCAAACAAAACAACAACAAAAACTTTATGAGATCAAGGAATCTTGGAAAGGAAACAGCTGAGTAAGCCATTTCAGATGCTAAGCCACAAAGGGCTTAGGACAAGTTGTCACACCCCCTACCTTTGGTCCCAGCCACACTAGGTAGCAGTTGGGGGTGGAATGGGGAGGGAGATAAAAAGCCACAGTACTTTATAATGAAGATTAAGATGGGCACTTAATTTTAGGCATTGAACCCACAGAGGCTGAAGCTGAGAGGGGAGGGGTGTTACTCCCAACTGGGAAAGGCTTTGGGGCAGGCAGGTTGTCTGCAGTAACCATCACATGGGGGTAAGCCACAGCTGCAAGCAGGATACCTGCCGCTCAGTGTCTTAACACACCTTCAAGAAGGTAAAACAGACGGTTGCTCTTGTAGGCCTGTAGCCTGTAACTTATTAACCCTCCCCACTCTTGCCCTCCTTCCTTCCAGCTTCAGCCCTTTGTCAGTGAACTGAGGACATGTCACAGCTTTTTCTTTACCATCCATTTTGCTGCTCCTCTGGGCAGCCTTCTCTCTAGTCGTGCCCTGTTGGTCCTGGATCCTGGCACATCCATTCCTGAGCATCAGTAGCAAGGACAATGCTTTCTCCCTGCTTTGTTATCTGTTGATCCTATCCAGCCTCGGGCGTTATGCTGGGTACAGAAAGCCCAGAGAACCCGAGAGGCTGTCTTCCACCCTGGTAGATAGAGGAGGCAGCCCAGGCAGGAATAAGTCTAAGACCCTGAGAAACATGGATACCAAGGGTGTAGTAGGCTATGCTGGCCAGCTTAGGGTTCAACCCGGAGCTGTATCTTGAAGGACAATGGGACAATGCCAGTCCTAAAGATCAAGGCAAAGGAAAGCAAAGAGGAGAGCTAAGGCCCTGGCAGGTGGGGTCAAGAGAACCATGAGGCCCAGATGAAGGTTTGAACCCCCTGTGCAGATAGTTAAGTGTAGACACAAAGACACAGACACAGACACACACATACAGACACAGACACACACACACACAGACACACAGACACACACACACACACACACACACACACACACACACACACACACCATGTACTAGCACTTTGCAGGGAAGTTTGTACCATTCTTGTTCTCTCAGGCTCTGCCTGGGAAGACTGCTCATTGCCTCCTCCCCTGATGGTCCCATCTGGTTTATTGCTTCAACTTTGGACTTTGTACCGGCACTAGAAATCCATTTGTTTATCGTGCTGGCAGCTGTGCCTGCTGAGGTCTGGCCCTTCAGGGACAGGCTGGACCCTTTCTGCATTCCAATTGCACTAATCCACAATACTGGGGAGGGAGCAAGCCTGCTCTCCCTCAATACTTGGTGAGATGTAAGATGAGTCCTTCCTGCTGAGGGCGCTGCAAATCCTGGTTGCTACCCCGCCTTCTCTTCACCTGCACTTCCGCCCCGCCCACCCCGCTACAGTTCCAGGTGAATCAAGCTTCTGCTCTGGTCCGCCCACCTGTCCAGGTTCAACAGTCCCAGCCGGAAGCCACCTCCACGGACTGTGCACAGTGTCTGAAGGTGGGAGCGGAGAAGGGGAAGACACTGGGGGTGTGGGAGCGGGTACTGTGGTCTCTTCTGATCCACAAGGGCTCCTGGATGCAGCAGAGAAACTAGATCCAGTTGGGGGTTTGTTTGTTGCAGATCAGGAGGGGTGTGTATTATGGTGTTGTGGGTTGAGAAGTGACAGTTGAAGGGGGATGGGCAGGCAAGTACGGGCTGTGAGTTAAGAGGCATTTAGAAGGTGACTGTGTATATCTTTGGAAAGAATTTGCAGAGCAGAGCAGGAGAGGAAGGTGATACATGTAAAATCTTTAAAAAGTCTAACTGAACTCACTGCAAGTTGCAACAATCTCTTGTTTCTTGAATACTGAGTGCCTAAGGAGAAGTCCACAGAAAGCAACCAAAGATTGCTTGCGAATGAATGAATGGACTAGATATGTCTCTTTTCTGAAGTTTGCCTTCGCTGAAGCCCCCCTCCTTCCTCCCTGCCCCCAATCAGGCATGCACTAGCCTACTCACTCCTCTGCCTCAGGGAAGTGTGTGGCTGGTGGTGGCCAGTTCTGACTGGATGCTGATGAGGCAGAGGTCACCTGTGGGCCCTGGAGTAACCTCACCAGCAGGGAAGGCTGAAAACTCAGAGAGCGGTGTGTGTGTGTGTGTGTGTGTGTGTGTGTGTGTGTGTGTGTGTGTGTGTGTGTGTGTGTAGTGGGGCTCTGTGCTGAATTTTGAGTCCTCCAATCAAGAACAGGACATATTTGGCATTTGGGATGCTGTGGAAGGAGTTTCCTCAGGTGATGGGCTCAGAGTTTGCTCTGGGAAGTGGATTGGAGGCAGTTAGACAGACACCTGTTAGGAGATCTTGGCTGGAGATTGTGGCTGTAAGGACAAAGTGTAGGTAGCTTGAACACGGCTGTGGCAGAGGGTACGAAGGAAGGCTGAGTTACTGGAGGGGGAGGTGGCACACCATGAGTGAGGCCACCCTTTGGGTACCACATTGAGGAGGGTGACTGAACACACCCCTAAACTGGTGTTTCAGTCCCTTGTCTGACCACTCTGCCCAGGGACACCGCTGACTCGCCCCTTCCTGCAGACCTCAGCCCTCTAGCTCTTCCTTTCCTGGCCATGCCTCCAGGTCACGTGTCTCCCCACACACTGTTGACCTCCTTCAGAGTGTCCAAGCCTAATCCCATACACGTGATCTCCAGCTACTCCCTTTGCTCAGATGCTCCTCCCTCAGAGTTTCCAGCCTGAATGCCACGGCCTTCATTGTGACCCATTCCTACTCAGGTGGTCATCTGCAATAGTCCCCTAGCGTATGTCTCACCGTGGGGGCAGACTGTGGGCCCTTGTGGGTAGAGGTGAGTGGATGGAGGCCCCTGGAAGGACTGAGGTGTATGGTAGAGGAGGCTCTGGACAAGGAGAGGCAGGGTGCCTTGGCTGTCTGAGAATAACCATCTGTTCCCGGGGCCTGCTCTAGAGCTAGACAGGGCTACACAACTGCTATTGAACTGCTTCTGTCCCGTCTCCCATCAACTCGCCAAGGAGCATTCCAGACCATGCTCTGGTGTCAGAGACCTGAGTTCACATTCCGGGGCCTCAGTTGAATCATTTCCATTTGGGAGCTTTTTTTTCCTCTCATCAATAAGGCAGGGGTAGTGTTTATTCTTATGTCATGGGATTTTTGTGAGCATAGGGCTAGTGCCTAAATCCTAAGGTGTGCTTACTAAGGACGTTAGCACTTCCTGTGTGAGCCTCATTCCTGGCACCTTCTGTTCTCTTCCATGGACCAATGATGTGGGCTATGGTCTACCCTCTATCTAATCCTGGCCCCTACACCTCTGTATTTTTCAGGACTTGTATCCCAGGGCTGCCTGGACCCTGGGGTGTCCCTGGAGCCAGGGTTTTTTTCTCTGACAGAGGCCAAGGCTCACCAATGTCATCAGGCCTCTCCATGACTGAAGGAAACCAAAGTGAGTGGTAGACAGGTATGATGGTTGAGGATGGATTGGGTCCTCTCAGTTTCCCCTGGGACCTTTCTGGGGATCTCCAGTAACTCGGTCTCTTTCCATGCAGCTGTGTTCTCAGCGTACACCACCACACCAACAATGACCCCTAGGCTGGGCACTGGGGGCCAGGCATGGCCTGTGCTGGTGGGGGTCGTGCTGGGAGCGGTGGCCCTCTCCATACTCATTGCCCTTGCTGCCAAGTGCCACCTCTGCCACCGGTACCGTGCCAGCTATCGGCATCACCCACTGTCCAGAACAGGGAGTGGGAACCGCCCACAGGTGGGTGAAGATGAAGATGATGATGGCTTCATCGAAGACAATTACATTCAGCCCGGGGCTGGTGAGATGGAGACAGCAGGCAGCCGGGACCACTTCTCTCTATGAGCCCCGTCTTTGGACACTCTCCACTTCCCTCCATGTCTGGCACTTTAAAGACAGCGATGCCTCAAGTCTCAGGGTCAGAAGTGGGTCAGAAGTGGCTTGACCAGAGGTCTGTTTTCTGACACTGGTCGCCAAAGGGGCAATTCTGTTTCTCAGTTACTCTCCATGACTCCCCACTATTCCAGGATAAACCCTGACAGTGCATGAATGTGGGGAGAGGCCCCTGAGGGCAGGCCTCTTGACTTCCTTTCCTTGCCTCCATCCTCCCTACTTCACCAAGCTTTTACCAGTCCCCCCTGCCCGGGCTGCTTTGCCCCCCTCATGATGTTCCCTGACACACAAGTCCCAGGATTTCACACATGTCCCGGCAGAAGACCGTGCCAAATTTCTTTACTGAAAATTTTTTTTCTTATCAAAATAAAGTATGTGACTTGGTTATAATATATCATGTTTTTCACAGGAATTAATAAATCTATTTTCATTTTGGATTAAGAGAAGAAGTCCTTCCTTTTACATTTTCTCTCATCCTAAATGCATTGCTCATAACTGGAATATGCTGCCCAGATCTCTCCTCCAGGGTACCTCCCATGAATATCTCTCCGGTCACAGTTGATTTCATTAAAATAAGCCCCCCACCCCCAGGGTTTCTCTTTGTAGCCCTAGCTGTCCTGGTCATTCTGTAGATCAAGCTGGCCTCAAACTCATAGAGATCCATCTGCCTCTGCCTCCCTAGTGCTGGGGATTAAAGGCATGCACCACCACCACCCAGCTTAAAATATTTTTTTTTTTTTTTTACTGGGCCGGTGAAATGACTCAGAAGATGAAAGGGTTTACTGCCAAAGCTGACAACCTGAATTTGATACCTGTGACGGTCTAATGCAGTGCTTCTTAACTTTCTTATTGCTGCAACCCTTTAATACAGTTAGTTCCTCATGCTGTGCTGACCCCAACCATAAAATTATTTCATTGCTACCTTATAACTGTGATTTTGTTACTGCTATGAATTGTAATGTAAATACCTGATATGTGACCCCAAAGAGTAATGACCCACAGGTTGAGAATAACTGGTCTAGGGGAGAAAACTGACTCTAAAGAGCTGCCCTTTGATCTGTGTACACATGCAATGGCACGTCTGTAACAAATGAACAAAAGTGGGAAGGAAGGATGGTTCATACAGATCACCTTGAGATGATGGGCAGAGCTTGAGATGGGAGGAGCTTGAATTAAGCTTCTTTCTTTATAAACAGTAGAAAGGAGTTTGGGGAAGAATCCTGGCTTTGCAAAGCAATTGCTGATTTAGGAGGCAGGAAGCAGTTTGTGCTAGCCTTGTGACTGGTGGCTGGCACTGTACCTATAATGTCTGTCATTTAGAGGGACAGTGATGTGACTCTTGACTCCTAGAACTTCTAAAACCTTGAGTCAAAGTTCCAAGCAATCTGGCAAGACACTGGCCAGCTGGGTTCATGAATTCACCGCTGATCCAATCAGCCAGGACGTGGGGGATGCAAGAGCCAGGGTCCTGTAGCACATGAGATTGGGGATGAGGAGGTGTTGATTGTTGTTCCAGATCATTTCCAGACAAGGAGTCATCCTCACAAGCCAGGCAGTCACCATACTTGTGTCCACCTGGTGTCAGCCCTTGAAGGAAAAGTCCACAGAGAAGGAAATGGGGATGGGGGGGTGGATGATGCAGGGAGGGGCTTGAGAGAGGCAAGGATTTCAGGTGAGCCACAGAGGCATCTGAGAGTCCCTGATCAGCTGTGAAGCTGGAGTGGACAATACTGGTTAGGGCCTCAGAAGCCCAGAGAGAGAGAGAGAGAGAGAGAGAGAGAGAGAGAGAGAGAGAGAGAGAGAGAGAGAGAGAGAGCGCTCACATTCCAGTTGAGAACAGCTGAGGCTCATCTGTGTCTTTTACCCCCTTCTTCAAACTGATAGATGATAGAAAAGCCCTTGTGAGCCTTGTTAGATGGTATAGCTGGTAAAGGCACTCGACTCATGCAAGCAGGATGCAAGCCCAGTATGATGTGAGTTCAAACCCCGGAGCCCACATAAAGCTGGAAGGAGAGAATCAACTCCACAAAATTGTCCTCTGACCTCCACATGAGTGCTGTGTACATGCACATGCATGGACAAAGTAATAATAAGTAAATAATAATTTAAGCTATTGTGGTTGCAGAGCAGAGAGGGAGTGAAAGACAGATGGGTGGTAAGACCAAAGGCATGGCACAGGCTCCAGAAACAGGAAGGGACAGAGCTGATGGAAGGTGCTGACTCTGAACCTGGGGAGCTGCCCTGGTTTCTGGCTTGGTGTCTGGGTACAGTAACAGGAAAGCAGGTTGGGGGGTGGCCATTCCAAGTCAGAGGAAGGATTGTCACAGAGGGCAGCACATCTGAACGCTGTCCGGTGTGGGGACTTGGGTTTGGAGGTGTCGGCAATGTGGTCCTAGAGACCACATTGTATGTATGAAATAGCAATCTGTGAGACTGCAGAGAAGGCACCTGAGAGGAGGCGCTGAGGGGGGAGTGCCTGGGGTGCACATTGCAGGGGCTGCCTGAAAAGAAGAGCCTGGCCTGGAGATAGATGGGAGAAGGAAGTCTGGCTCAAGGGTCTGAGTTACCAGCTGTCCCTGAGTTCAGAGATAGTTAAAAACCTGGGAAGAACAAAGGTGTCCACAGCCTGAGACCCTGAAGGAGGGTTCCTGAAGAATGGGCCTAAGGGGGCTACCAACACATCCTGGCCTTTTAAGGAAGAGCTGCTGCAAACAGGGTCTGGCCTCCTTACTGCCCCTGGCCTCTGCTGAGGAGGGACCTCCCTGGGGGTAGTTCTGGACCTGAGTGGCTCAGCTGCCCACATCTTTACCTGTGCTTCAGGACATGGGTTGGAATCTCTATGGACCCAGGAGTCAGGAAGCGCCTGATTCAAAATTAGTTGTTTTTCCTGCCTGCAGCTCTTGAGTTTCACAAGCCTGGCTTCCTCTCAGAACCTGCTGTTGGATGCCAGGCCTGGCTGAGCAAAACCCTGAAGTCACAGAGCCTTGGCTTGGACCCTGTCCTAGGCCTCATTTGATTCTTTGGGGCAACCTGTTCCTGTGTTCCATTTGCTTAGTTTCAGGCACAGGGAGGGAACTTGACCTGGGTCGTAGGCTTCGAGGGACAAAGGTGCTGAAGCATGGAGGAGGAGAATAATGCCATTCACCGAACCGTCTGTGTCTCACCTGGCCTCTTCTGGCTTCAGGTCCTGCCCCTCACTTGCGGCTGCCCACTCCTCATCAGTGGTCACACTTGCTATGCCCCAGAGTCTCCGATTCAGACCTGATTTTTGGAGGAGAACCCCCCCCCCACACACACACACACATACCTCTTAACAGCGTCTTAGCAGTAATCTGAGAGCAAAGGTTAATTCAAATCCCACACTGGCATGTTGTGTGACCTTGGACAAACTATTGAACCTCTCTGTTCCAATTTCTCAGTACAATGGATATTGTAATGCTATGCACTTCATTCCGTTGTTGATAAGACTGAATTCAACACTTAGAGAGTAAGTGCTAACTAGATCCCTAATGATTGGCAGCACAACAGTTCCCTACAATAGGCAGCCAGCCTTCATTCTTGGGGAGGAGCTTGCTAGGTCTCCTCCTTTGTCATTTACTTGCTAGAGATTTGAAAGGTGGCTTCCCAGGACTCAGGAGATCTGTAAGGACAGCAAAGGATTTGAATGGCAACCTTGGAGGCTGTAAAAACAGTAAAATGGACAGCAAGAACAGCATCGGCACTGTACTTCTGACAGCTCTGCTGGGCAGACAACCCTACTGTACAGACTGGCAGACTGAGGCTCACATCCCAGCTGCTACATGCTGGCTGCATTCATCAACCAATTCCATAATCCACAGTCTCACCTGGAAGTAGGAGTAATGCAGATTCAGATAAAAATACTCCTGGGCGTGGGTTCCATTTCTACCTGGCCTGGGCTGACTGCCTTCTGCACTGGGGCAGCACATGGGGATGTAAGCTCCAGGTCAGGAGAATAGGCTGGCATGGGAGAATGGGCAAGCCTGATGGGGGTGACTTCTAGAATTACAGTCAGGGTGTGTATGCAGGCTGCCTGGTGCCTGAAGGAAGCTCCTCAAGAAGACCAGGCAGTCTGGGGTGTGTGTGACTAGATCAGGGACAGTTTTGAGAGAATATTTTTGAAGTGTTCAGATGTCTAGGAAGCACACCTGAATATGTAGAGCTTGACTATTGTCTCTGAAGGGGAGTGTCACGTTTCTCTCTCTACCTCACCTGCCACTGGTGTTTTGCTCAATGCCAGTTTGGATATTCACTTATGTATTTAGAGATAGGGTCTTACTGTGTAGCCTTGACTTGCCTGGAACTTGCTATGTAGATCAAGTGGGCCTTGAACTTACAGAGCTCTGCCTGCCTCTGCTCCCCACCCCAATTCCCAGTGGTCCTCTTTGTCCCCAAGTTTTGACTTTGAGGTCCATCATATCAACCTTTCCCCAGTACTTCAGTTTTCCTGTCCCTTCATCTCACCATCGAATGTCCCAGTGAAACTCCAGCCCATAGGCAACCCCTCCCCATGCCTGCAGCCTGGCCTCTGATAATGCCTCACATGGGCTTTCAAAGCTTCTGGGAATCTTGGCATTTTCTTGGTCATGTTCCAGGGAGGCCTCCAGTTTCTGCTGGTTTCAACCCTAGGAGCAATCTCTATTCTTGTACTCCAGAAAGAGAATTCCAACAGAAGCAGTCACTAAAGGGAGCCATGAATAGTTTACTCCTAGCAAGCAAGGAAACAGGAACACAGTCTTCAGAAAGGGCCCAGAGACGAGCGGCCACATCCCAGAACCCAGCAAGCAATGGGGCTCACATTTCTCTACTTCCTGTTGTTTCCTCCCTCATGTCCTCTCCAGGCCTCAAAGTTGTAGGGAATGGATGTATTTTCCCCCAGAAGTTCATTTTACCAAAAATTCAGTCTATTCTAAAAGAATGTGAAAGGTGTAAGAATAAGTGTAGGGATTTAAGTGGCCCCAAAAGTGGAAAAGTTTATTTTGTGGAAAGGTAATAGCATTCTGGGCATGCTCCATTGGCAAGGAAGTCCCTGAGGCTGGAGAGACCAATACCATGTAGTCTTTACATTCTGCTTTAGGGTCTCTGAGCTGGCCCAGCTGGAGGGCCTATTGTTCTTTATGTCCTATTTTGGACCAATGGTCAGTCCCTCTTAGAGCTAACCTGCCTAATAGTTATAGTCTCCTTCCTCCTCCACAGCAGCCCTTTAATACTGCCTCCACCTTGCAGGAGAATGGTCATTGGTCAGGGACTTCAAGCACATAAGCTCACCTTCATCACCTTCTTCCTTATCTTTACTGAAAGGAATAGCAAGCCTAGTCCATCCACCTTGTGCCCTGCAGCTGCCTGCCTTCCCTGCTCCAAGGCTGACTTCTAGCTTGTATCTTTAGGTGATCTCTCCCATCTGTGCTCCTCTGTGGGTCCTACTTTCCCAGCATTCCTTGCATCCTGGAGCTTTATCTGAGCAGCCCCTGGAACCTTATATCTGGACTGTGAATTGATTTCTCAATGACTTCCCTAGCTCCACTTTTGCTCTGTGCAATCCTCTCTCTGCAGACATGTGCTCGCCTGAACACACAGTTCTGACCAGGCTATTTCTGCATTTAAAATCTTCACTAGGGCCCAGGAGGTGGCTTCAGCATAAAGGGTTTGCTTTGGAAGACTAAGTACTAGAGTTTGGGCCCCCAGAGCTCAGTGGACTCAGGAAGTCTCCAAGTCAAGCCACTGGCTAGACTAGCCCAGAGAGCAAGCTCCAGGCTCAGGGATAGATGCTTCTTCCATTTATAAGGTGGAGAGAGTTGGGGGCAGGCACCCAGTGTCAACCTAATAGCCCCACATTCACATGTGCACATGCGTCCATTCATACATGAACGCAGACCATGTATATATGCATACTACCAAACTTGAAGCAACCTTCCCTAGCGTCCTCTTGGCCATAAGAAAGTGTTCAGAGTGGCCACTGAAGCCCTCGCTAGTATTCCCTTTCTAGCCTTCATTCTTACCTTTATTCAGCTTCAAACACCCTCTCTGCTGCCTCTAAATTGCTGAAGGCCTTTGCTTTCCTCTGTCTGAGCTCCTCTTCCCAACCTCTCACCACCCCCCCCCCCCCCTGAGTCAGCTGAGACCTCAGCTCAGCATTTCTGGGATGTTTAACCATTTCTTCTTTTCCTCCTAAAGCTAATCTCTACCTCCACAGAGGAGCCAGACCGTCTAATTAACTTTAGCCACAGTCCTCCCTGGATTAAAATCTTTTGATGTTTTTCAGTGTCTTGAGGACAAAGTCTAAATTCCTCCCTGGGCTCTCAAAGGGGAGGAAGAGTGGCTGCCTCCATAATCTCTTGTCTGTGTGTTTGTGTAGTGGCAGGGGGCTGAGTCAGCTATGGAGAATGGGGTGGGAGGTGAGTCCAGGGCAGATTTCCCCAGGACTGTTCACTGCAGGGTGCTGGGTGGGGTAGGGGATAGGGGCAGTGAAAGCAAGGGGTGAGCTCGTCTGTGGAAGAGGTTTTGCTGAGAGCAAAGGCAGGACTCAGGGGTAGAGGAACCTGACAAAGGATGAGAATGGGCCACAGAGTCTTAACCAAAAGACAAGGGAAGTGAAGACAGTGTGGGGAAGTATCTTTAAGAAGAGAAAGCTTTGGAGAGAGCAGAGAGGCTAGTGGGCAGTTGGTGGTGAGATGTTTGGAAGAAGGCGGTGGAAGGCATGCACGGGCTGCAGGCCTGCTTTAGTGATGGCGGTGGTAGATGCACGGCTGGGTGGGTGGGTCTTCTTGTGGAGCGGGCCATCTGAGGCACATGCTCTATTCTCTCCCTCACAGCCTTCCCTGGGAACCTGACACCATTGCCACAGGCTCAGTGAGGCATCTAAGCTGTATTGTCTCCTTCCTGTTTTCCAAGCCTCTGTGTTTCTGAATTCCTTCAGTTTCCTAAATATTAAAAAGATAAGAGGCCTGTCTCAGCCAGAAGGAAAAGGGACCCCTCGCTTATTCCAGGTGGAAAGGTGTTCTGTGGTCCCTTGCCTCCAGGGAGTTGATCTGGGATTGATTCTCTTGGGAAACCAGGAAGAGTGAGGATTTCTCAGGGAGCAAGTTGAGGGCCTCAAGAAGGAAGGGAGGGAGGGAGGGAGGGAGAAAGTGAGAGAGGGAGGGAGAGAGGGAGGGAGAGGGAGGGAGAAAGGAAAGGAGGGAGGGAGGGGGAGGGAGGAAGGGAGAGAGGGAGAGAGGAAGAAGAGACTCAGAGCCTGGTCTAATTTCCCTTCCTTGCTAAAGGTAGGTCTCACTGTCCCTTGTGTAGACATTGCTGCCTGCCCAAGCGGCAGCTCTTCGGTCTGAACAAAAGCACCTGCCACACATTAGGTCCATGTTGGGGACAAGTGATATAGACAACCAAAACTGAAACACTACAGGGATGAGCTAGCACATGGCAGAGTCTCTTCAGACACAACATGAGCTGTGTTAGCATCTGCAGTTAAGGGTGCTGTGGACACCAAAAAAAAAAAAAAAAAAAAAACCCAAAATAAAAAAACAAAACAAAACCAAAAACCAACCAACCAACCAACCAAACAAACAAAAACAAAACGGAAAAAAAAAAAAAAAACAGCAAATCACCAATTATTAAGGGAGAGGTCAGGGAGGACTCCCTCCAGAATTCAATTCCCCAGAGAATGGGGTCTTAAAGGATAAGGATGGAAAGCAGGACAAAGGCTGGGAGGAATGAGAGAATGTTGAAAGCACATGGAAATAGTTGGGTGTAGTGGCATCTGGCCTTGAAGGCAGGGGATTAAGGAGTCCAGTTGGGTGTGGCTGGTCCATGAGGCTGAGAGAACAAGACCACATGACATTAGGGAGATTTTAAAGGTAAAGATTTTAAGGTATATTTCATTTCAGTTTTATGGGGATCACTCTGGTCACATGTATGTCTGTGACAGAAGGTGGACTTGAGGACAAAGAACAAACCCAGAGGAGTGTGGAGGCAGCTGTACAATCAGGACAAACACAAAGGGTCCCTTCTGAAGAGTGTAGAGGTCTATATTGCCAGGCAAATATCTAGGAGGGCCTCGGGGGAGATGTATCGCTATTGGTCTTGGGAGAGGAGTCAGTGAACGTCCTCCAATGTCTGGGACCTCGCTGAGGTCTCTGGCTTGGATGTGGAGTGACTGGTGGCACCTTTAGGAACTCCTGGGATAGATGGCAATGATCCCATTTTGAATGTGCAGAGTGATGAAGCTTGATGGAGCATTCAGAAGACGGTTTCCGCTGTTCCAGGCACTCAGGGACATGAGCTCTTTTCCTCCTCTGCCTCTGCCCACCTTGTCCTTTTCTCAGTTTGCAAACCTTCCCCTTGTCCACCAGCCCTATACCTCTCCAGGAGACATGTTTTCCCTCTCTGCTGAAAGCCATGTTTCCTCATCAGGGTATGCATGCAGCGTGGCTGTTAGCAGTTAGAGTGTGCCTCTCCTGATAGAACTCAAGGCGCTCAAGGGCAGACCAGGACTTAAGGGTGGTGTGCTCTTCCCTGCCCACTTGAGCTGCCTCTAAGAGGAGTGTCTTTGATATGGGGATGGGTCTAATGTCTAGCTGTAAATCAGAGTTGTTTTTTTGTATTATGGAAATAGAGCCTAATTGGAGGTTAATCTTGGTGAATAAACATTGGCAGAAACTTTCTCAGGAAACCTAAACTTTCAATTGTGGTACAGGATTTTCTTACAGTTTCTAGCAAGCCTGGCTAGAGTACTACTTCTCTTCAAATTGTACAACTTACCTTCATATCGGAGGCAGTGCTCCTTTAGCTAAATTCTACTTTGTGTAACTTACTATTTCCCAAATGAATTTATTAGTAAATCCTTTATAGCAGTCAGTGGTCCTCAACCTTCCTAACGCTGTGACCCTTTAATACAGTTCCTCATGTTGTGATGGATCCCAACCATAAAATTATTTCTTTGCTACTTTGTAACTTTAATTTTGCTACTGTTATAAATCATAATGTAGATATCTGATATGCAGGACATCTGATATGTGACCCCTGTGGAAAGGTCATTTGACCCCAAATGGGTCGACCTACAGGTTGAGAAACTCTACATCATAGCATCAATTTGACACTTTATGTTTCTCCTGAATCAGCATCTTTTTAGGGGACAGGTCTCCAGTGTCTTCACATATTTGCCCCTTGTGTAGCAAGAAGTGGCAAAAGCAGCAACCTACATACTTGTTGCCTGGAAACGCACACCACAGAAAGAGAGGCCCCTTCCACAGTGACTCCAAGCAGGAAGTAACTTCCTGCATTAAAAGAGCACGGACACCTCTTCTGTGTCTGGAGCCCAGAAGCAGGTCAACTGGTACAGACACCACACCGACTGCAGACTGCCCTTGTTTCACAGGTAGGGGAGACAGACACAGCCTCCAAGCCATCCCTCAGGGAACCCGCAGAAGGCAGACTATATAGGGCAGGGGGCACATTTCTAGAGAAACAGTCACCAATCCCTGTGGCTAAATCTCCCTTTGAATTAGCAAGCGGACAAATGTGAAGGACTGGGCCCCCCGGCTTTCTCTGGGTCCAGACGCCTACTGAGTAACCCTAACCCTTGACCTTCCCACTTCTCTCCTGAGAAAAGAAACCCCAGGTCTGGCTAAAGCAACATTATGGCACCAGAGCCTGAGATGCATAGGCTATATATAGGGTTGGGGATTGAGGGTCTCTGAGGAGAGATGGTGAGGTAAAAAACGACAACAACTGTAGTCACCCTTTTATTGCACACTTGCCAGGAGTCCAGTCATCTCATTCGGGATGGCATTTAATCCCAGCAATCAGTGGCAACACTGTTCTGAGAACTGAGGCAAGAGAGGCTAATAGTCACCTCACCCAGGCCCCAGCTGCGGGGTTACAAGTGCAAAGGCGTTTCCGGTCCAGGTCCATCTCATCAGGGAGCCATTTCTGCTTTGCCAAGAGTCACTGTCTCTGAAGCACATTCACTGGTGTGTTCCTGGGTAGGCAACAGTCACTTCTGTTGAGACCCTTGATGATGTCGTAGAGCAAGGCTGGAGTTGTAAGGTCTTGGAAATACAGGTCAAGACTCCAGGAATTTCCAGATGTGCCTAGAGACCCCAGAACCAGGCAGAGGGCATAACAGTCCATGGACACAAGCATTCAGCCACAAGGAGGCATCGATCACTCACCTTCTCATGGTGTGGATCTGTGGGTACACATGTGCTCCTAAACACATACCATGCAATCCCATGGGGGGGGTAGGCACACATACACGCATGAACCTGTGCCTGCCACAAGTTCCAGGGACAGAGTCAGGTCACGGGAAAGAAGAGCTCCATCTCTGTCAGATGAGGCTGGCAATGCTGGAGGTGGTCTCATGACGCTGGCCAGAAGACAACTGTCCTGAGATGCTGAAGATGCTGCTGTTACCACTGTGGCCATTTTGGGTGGAGGGTACAGCTGTACAGATCGGGGGGCAGCGTCCACTCACGCCCACCTGATACAGCAGCAAACCCAGGAGCAAGAGTGAGCCCAAGGAAGCTAGGGTAATGCCCACGGACAGCATGGCAGCCAGTGGGCGAGCTGGGGCCGGGGCAGCAGCCAGTCCGGCCAGGGTCAGGCCAGTGACGAGTAGCACAAAGCCACTGAGCAGCACTACAACGGCATCGGCCCCTCCACCGCTGCGCAGCAAAGCCACGTGCTGGGCCTGGCGTATGCAGTTCATATCCTGCACAGCAGAGCTCATCAGCTGCTTCACCAGAACCATCAGGGCCAGCAGGCAGAGCACAGTGCCCACAGCTAGTCGCCATTCGCCAGAGCGGCTGCTGGTGGAGGACAGCAGTGCCACACCGCCTGCTCCACAGCCAGCCACAAGGCCCACGGCCACGGAGAAACAGAGTAAGGAGCGCCGGGGCTGCTGGGACCACCATAGCTCCACCTGCTCTGCCAGCACATCTGGGGGCAGCCCCCTGTCCACTGAAGCTTGTTGGGACATGGCTTGGTCAGGCAGGGTCAGGTTAGAAGATGGATGTCAGGGCTCAGAGGGTGTCTATCATGGCCGGGTGTCCCCATCACCTGGTTGGTAGCTAAAGGCCCAGTCTCCTCCTCTCTGTCCAGGCTATGGCTACCATCACCTGCAGGACAGGAGCACATGTTGTTTCCCAGCCATCCAACCCTCACAGCCTCACCTAGTCCTCTTAGGGAAGCCCCGGCCCCACACCTGAGAATCTTCCCCAGGTTCCACAGGACCTGCTCCCAAAAGCTGCAGCCCCAGCATTGCATCTTGGGAAAAGAACCCCTGCCCCAGCAGAGTTCCCTCCACCACAGAGCCCCCCCCCTCCTTCAAGGAATCCCCTTGCCCAGCCTCTGACCTCTTTAGGGCTGGCTGTCTCTGTCATCTGTCCCAGGGAGCTGGTGCCACAGCGGACGATGGGATGGGACAGTGGGATAAAGCCTCATTCAGGATCAGACTCACACAGCCTCAGCTGTCACTGCTGGGTCCTGGATGGGAGGAGTTGTGGGGAGGGGAGGCTGGTGACTTAACCCTTCAGGAACCAGCAGGCCGACCCTGACCTTTCTCTCAGAGGGCTGTACCCTTCCTTCTCTGTGGGTTAGCATCTGACCCTTAACACACGCTTCTTCCTCTAATCCCACCCTATCTTCATCTTAGAATAAAAGATGCAGGCTCCAACTCTCTTTCCAGTGCTGATTTTCCTGCTGGGCCGAAGTCATCTCTGTTGCAACAGGGCCCAACCCAAGTTCCTCATCATACCCTAACCTGTTCCTCCTGTGTTGCTTCCTCAAGAGGATACTACCACCCCTCAGCTCACCCTGGGGCTCTTCAACTCCCTCTGTTGTTGCCAACCCGTTCCCTCAGGGGCTGCCTCTCGCCTCTAAACAGATCTCCATCCAGTCCTGTTCTCGGCCAGAACCTGCCTCCCCTCCCTCACTGACCTGATTGCTCTGCAGTGGTCTACCCCCTGCCTATAACCCTCCACGTGTTCTCTAAGGCAGCAAAGGAGGGCTCTGGATTTGAACCTCAGCCTAGTCCTTCCCACCGTGGGAATGTGGGGAGGGATCTAACAGTGTTACTTATTTAACCTGTTCCCTAGAGGACAGATAGCATGACTCACACCAGGTAAAAATAAAGCTAGCGCTGCCGGCCAGGAGCCCGGCTTCCTGCAGCAGGAGACAGATCCTGTAGGTGCCAGCTGCTAGTCCAGGAGGGGCTTGAATGGGACAGGGAAGCCCCAGTTCACGTCTTAGAGCCCTTATCTGAGAAGTGAGGACACAAGAGTTTGTTTTGAGGAGGGGGAGGAGTCATCTGACATCTTTCTTTCAGACTTCCCATGGGGACTCAAAACATACTTTTTGAGTAAGAGAGACTCAGGGTGAATCAGAAAGTGTAGGTCCGGAGACCACACAGCTGAGAACCGGATTTTACTCCAAAGAGAGAGAGAAAGATGTCTTCCACTATCCCTCGGTTCTCTGCAGGGGTTGTGCCAGCACGCAAAGTGGGCGTGGTAGATGCCCACGCCCCCACGGGTGGTGGGGGAGGGGCAACGGGCGGAGTCTGTTCCAGCAATCCCTCCCCCCCACCACCCGCAGCAACACACACACACTGCATAGAGTCTTGCTGGTCTGAAGGTGCTGGCACAGGCCTACTGGGGGAACGACCCCAAGGTGGGTGGAGGTTCCCAAGGGTAGAACCAGTGGAAAGGTGGGGTGAAGAGGTGTGGGGCACTCACGAGAAGCCTGGCTGTACTGGATCCGATTTGAGCAGGCAGGACCCAGCAGGTGGGGCGCTCTAGCTCCGTTTCCGGGGAGACGCTTCACCTGCCTAACCAGCATCCAGGTGAGCTGCAAGGAGGGGGGATTAACAGGTGCTGTTTCCAGGGCAGGGCCAGAGCCAATTGGCTGACGTGGCCCGGTGCCTTCTGTGGGGCCGAGACATTCCCGGGAAGGGAGGGGCTCCTGTCTGCTGCTGTTCGGCCTGGAACACAATATGTAGACTCCGTCAGCAGGAAGAAAGAATGCTGTCCCTCAGCCCCGGTCTGAGCCCTAACCCACCTCCCCCAAATCCAACCACACCTTACCCTTAGCCCCTCCCTGAATACCTACTGCTAAGCCTTCACATAATTACAGTCTAGGCCTGTAATCTTTGTGCTCTGAGAGGCTGAGGCAGGAGGATAGCCCGCGGGAAGCTTTGCACCTGGCCTGAAACCTCAGTTCTAGTTCCTTACTCCAGCTGATTCTGGATTTTAGTTCTAAATCCCAACTGTATCCTCAGCCCCAGTCTTGACTTCTATCCTTGAGTCTAGCCTCTCAACATCCAACTCTGCCTCAAAGCCAGCCTCAGCACCATAACCCAACATCAGTAATACCCCAAACCTGCTTCGGGTAGCTCCATCTTGAGATTTTCCCCAATAAGCCCTTGGTTTCTTTTTCTTGAGGCCTCAAGTGGGCTTGGGGTGGCAGGGTCAGGCTGCCCCATGATTAGGGAGAGGCCTTTCAGGTGGACCACTCCCAGAGTAAACTCTTCTTGGATAAGTTCCACATCCTTTTCAAGGCACCAGAAGCTCTTGCCCTCCAGCCAGAGTGTCCTTCGGTTCTACCAACTGCCCTCCACCTGCCGTTTGAACTTAGGGCTTCCTCTGCCCAAGTCTTACTAGCTGAGATGCCCCATTTGACCTGGCTGATTTGGCAGCACTCCTGGCCTGAGCTTCCCCCACGTCCATCCACAACGCTTGCTTTTCATAATTGTACTTTAGCTTTCACCTACTCCATCCCCCAGATGTGTATCCCCAGCCAGTGCAGGGATGGCCATCAGTTTACTATTGAGGGATGGATGGGACCGGCATCTCACCAGCCATCACTCTGTCATAGCCTGTATATGCAGGGCAATCGATAAACATTTGCTGAGTAGTTGGCTAAATAAGAGTGTGAACTCAGGTTCAAGTCCCAGGACCCACAAGGTGGCCCACAACTGTCTGAATCTCCAGTTCCAGGGGACCTGACACCCTCATGCAGGCAAAACACCAATGCACATAAAATAAAAAAAATATTTTAAAAAACAACACAAAACAATCTTACTGGGCCAAAGTGGTGGGCAGATCTCTGAGTTTGAGGCAGCCTGTTCTACATCAAGTTCCATGACAGCCAGAGCTGCTCGGGAAAACTGGGGTGGGGGATGGGGAGGTGTGTGTGTGGGGGTTTCGAACCAACATGTGACTGTTCTGAGCCTTGAGTATTTGGGATGAAACCAGAAAGACAAGATGGGCAGGCTGGGCCTTGAGTGTCTCAGGGATACATCTGGACAATACAGGATATCAGAAGGGGAACAGGAGTGTGGTTCAGGGCTCTGCTTCTAGTCGGCCAATGTGGTTCTCACACTCTGCTCCAAGTGGCCATCGGGTGGCTGGCTGGAGGGTGTGTGGGCTGTCATGTATCCTCTAAAATGTATGTTAGTATTTCTTTTCCATCTCATCTTTTGATTTGTATGAAATAAAAAAGAAAAATAAAACCCAAGACTAACACAAAAACGAAACCAAAACTATAGCAAAATGAAATCCAAGTTATTTCTTCCCATGAACTGTTTGCAGGATAATTGCCTGGCCTGGCTTCCTCTTTGCTTTGTCCTGGGCAGATGACTGGGAGCCTTCTAACTCCAGAATAGCATGTGTGTATATGTATGAACTTATATAATTTAAACCTTTCTGAGAGCCTGTTTCAAAAAACACAGGTAAAATGAACAAATTAAAAAGAATGTATTTGCTGGGCCTTTAACCCAGTGGTTGCTCAGCACTAGGTTCCATCCTCAGTGCTGCGAAAATACACATATGTATATGAATTCTAAAATATATTTCATTATAGGAGGCATTAATGCGCTCTTTGAACGTCTTTTATTATACATACAAAGTGTATCTTGGTCCAAATTAGTTACACACTGATTACCCAGGAACCACCTCTGCCTGTGGCTGTGTCTTCACTGGAGAGCACAACTCTGGTTGGCTTTCCCAGAAGAAAAGTTTAGGGCTGACTGACTGCTGCAGGGCAGGCTGAAAATGGGGGACATTGTGTGACATTGTGGGTGTTAATCCTGCCACTTTGCAAAGCGTTATAAATGTGCCCCCTTTATAAGAGACAGGTGAGGACATTTTCTCAATTGACGTTCCCACTTCTCAATCGACTCTAGCCTGTGTCAGGCTGACAAAAACCCAAAAACCCAACCAGGACACACTTGGTGGTCTAGGTCTCTTCCTTTGTCACATAACAAGGCTTAGTGAATAATTATGAGGGGAATTAGAGGATAGAATCCATTCATTCAGCAAAATCTTATTGTGCCCCTTCTGTGAACTAGGTATTGTGCAGGAGATACAGGAGTGAGCTGGGCACTGATGTCCCTGCCATCTGGGAGGAGAGGCTAGGAGAAAAAAGGACACCCTGCACAGGGTAGCTGCAGGGCATCAGTGATCCACACTTCTGCCTGGTGACTGACCATTCCCCTAGGAAGACATATTGGGGGTGGTGGCATAGGTCCTA
Organism: Phodopus roborovskii; assembly: GCF_943737965.1. NCBI lineage: Eukaryota > Metazoa > Chordata > Mammalia > Rodentia > Cricetidae > Phodopus > Phodopus roborovskii. The sequence continues at coordinate 8,757,758 of NW_026126448.1, forward strand.
CTTATGATGCCCACCCTCTTTCCAGGGAAGAGCATCAGGAACTTGGATTATATTTTGTGACTCACCCCTTGGGCTACAGTTGATTGAGTAGCGGTAAGCCCCAGGCTCAGGCTAGGCCCCCAAATCTCCCTTTGAGCACTTTAAGATTGAGTCAGAGGGGCTGAGATGGCTCAGTGATCAAGCACACACTATTCTTGCAGAGGTCCTGTGTTTAGTTCCCAGGACACATGTCCAACAACTCGATTGCTAAAATTCCTTCCCTGGGGGATAATTAAACAATGTCTACCTCTCTCTGAAGGTCTCAGTGACAAGCTGAGGTACAATCCCATCATGTTCACTATGGGGAACCATTGAGTTTATTAGAGCAATGGGGGTCATAGGTGGGAGGGTGCATCCATGGAAGGTCTGCACCCAGAACGGATGACAATTTACCCATGGATGCACAGATGGAACTGTTCTCCTAGTTCTTCTGTCTATATGTAGTAAATCCCACCCATTTGCCCCCAAGTCTAGCTAATTAGGCCAAAATTGTGTACACCTTGTTGGGAGGTGCAACTGGATCCTCAGGGAAGGTCCTAGGATCCTCTAGCACCACAGTCAAGGAGTCCAGCTGTTCGGCCGAGCAAGTGGGCATGGCTGAATTCATGAAGATGGTCATGAAGTTTATCTCAGAGAATAGTTCTGGAGAAAGGCTCACAAATGCCTTCAACTCCAGTTTCCGAGGATCTGAGGACTCCATGTGCACTTATACTCATTCATGTGCACCTACACTCATTCATGTGTGCATGCACACACACGTGCACACGTGTGCGTGCGCACACAGAACCGATATGTCTTCTAAAAAATGTTCTGGGGATTTCATTTATGCTTGGGGCTTCTAAGGAGCAATATTAAAGTGCCCTTATACCAGGTGAACTTGTGATGGGACTCCTGTTTGCACAGAGGGTCCTGGACAAAAGAGAGGGATGGGGTCCAGCTGTGTCCCAGGCCCTGGCTCAGGTCCTTCTGGAGGCTTGGATGCTTCTCTGCCAAAAGAAAGTAGTGAGACCCCAGTGGAGCAGAAAACAAAGTCACTCTTTCTCTGCTTTAGCTGTCCGAAGTCAAAGAAGGACACCTGTAGCCTTCTGCAAGAACTCATAGTCCCAATTTTAACATTTACCACATTAATACACTCAGTATGTGCCTAGGACATTCTCATTCACACTAGATGCCCCTGCCCCATTCTGCCATGTGATACTTAATAGATGAGCAATAAATACCAGTTCTTGCAAACTTACCAGCCATAGCAGGTAATCAGTAATGCTGGCCCCTCCTCCTGCTGCCTGGTACATGACAAGGTTATGTCCTCATAAATGTACCTCCCAGTGTAACTCCACTTATGGCTGCATTTCAGGCATAAACAAAGCATAACCTCTCTTGAGTCTTTGATGGTCTTGGGGCACTCAGGGAAGATGCGCCCTGCTCCTGGTCCTGAGATATCAGTTCTCTTTCCCTTCTGAATCCAAAGAAATACTTGTGATGAGGTGCTATCTGATCGTACAGCTATCTGGGGACTGCCTGCGCCCCTCAGTACCTCTTGGGAATGGCTGGCAAGTAATGGCTGGTGCATAGCCAATAGTAATACTCTGTGAAAGCAGTGAAGAAAGGTAAATGGTGATGCCAAGACTGTGGGGTTGGAGTCCTTTGTGCTAGGAGAATAGGGTGACAGAGAAGGCACATCTAAGATCTGAGCAATTTACACTGTGTCTGGCCATAACCGATGCCGAGGTTCTAGAAGAATTTTGGGGGTGGGGTGCACATTGGATATCCGGGGCTCAGAGAAAAGGAGTAATTCTGAAGGCTCTTACGCTGGAATAACAGCTTCTCCCCAAACCACTAGCTGTCACACTCCTAAGTCCCCGAGCTCAGTGGTACACTGCAAACAGAAGAGCAAGAGCTGAGCTCATGTGCCAGTGGGTGACTGGCTCGGCCTCTCCAGCTGCTGTGGGGGATGGGGACAACGGCCAGGTTCAATCTACCAGTGAGGGGTCAACGGGCAGAGAGACCTGGAGATGACTGCCATGAAGGAGGGCTGCCTGCTACCTCCCCATGAAGTCAAGACAGGCAAAGTGGAGGTGTGTGGGGAGGTCTGAGAGTAGCAGCCAGAGCACCAGGGCCACCCAACAAGTTAGGTATAGGCAGGATGAGGAGAGCTAAAAAAGACTGAGCCACTGGCCTCAGACTCTGGAACTATGCTCATCCTCTGCAGCTGAGAAAACAAGCTGCTGGCTCAGGCACTAGCTGGGGATCCGCCTCAGCCTCAGCTGCTGCTTCTGTCTTCCCCCACTTCATCCACTGGGCTTTGGAGGCCACTGGGCAGCAGGGTCGCAATCACTGTCCCAACTGTGGGGACTGCGTGCCAGTCACTCACCCTCAAACCATTTGTAGGAGGAAAGGTGATGTCTTGACTAAGGGCGTATCCTGGGGATGTGCTTGGCATTTGAATGCCAACCTCAGTGAATTTGCTTCTGGCCATCAGAGCCCCATTTCCTCTGCATTTGTCTCCTACCCAGGCCATGCTTCCTCTCCTTTGACTAACTCCCCACCAGTCCTGAATTTGGAAGAATTCATTCCTCTCCCTCCCCTCAGCCGCCTTCCTGGGCCAAGTGGCCAGCCTCTCACATATACACCCACAACCTCTCCCTAACCAGGCCTCCTGCGCCTGTTGGAACCCCTCTGTTGTTGCCACACATCATACCCAAGTGAGCTTTAGACCCAGGGATAGCAGCTGTCATGGAACTCACCCATCAGGAGAGGCAGACATGGAACAACTAGACAGGTGAGGTGTAGCGAGGATTACAAAGGCAAACAGTATGGCGGACGTGGCTTAGGCAGTGGAGGGTGGGTAGTCAAGGGCTGACACTCTGAGGAGGTGACACTTAAATCAGATTTGAACTGTTACGAGGAAGCTGGGGATAGGGCAGCATGGAAAGAGCCTGAGAAGCCAAGGGCAGCGACTCCAGCAGCCCTGTCTCTGGTCAGCCTTTTCCAAGGCTTTTCAAGGTCAGGCAAGATCTGGTGTTAGTCTGGGCCAGACAAGCTTGTTTGCAGAGGATCCCAGTGGGCAAGGGACAGGATGGCTGTCACACTGGCGTGGAAGAGAGGAACTGGCTGTAGTGATGTGTGCTGGGTGGGGAAGTGACCAGTAGAGACAGAGCCCCATGGCATACCCTCTGGAGTTCTTTAGTCTTTGCCCTGTGCCTTCTAGTTTGGAAATAGGACAGCAGTTTCTGGTATTGCGGTGAAAACACCCAGGAGCAGTGTCTCCAATGTTGGCAAAGCGGGCTTGGGAGTCTGGGAGATGGCAGGCTTCATGTAGCCAGAGGGAACCATTAGGCCAGGAGGAGCCATGTGCTTAAATAGCGATATAGATATCTGTTCTCTGCATGCAGATGCCAGGGACATTGAGTTGCATGCCTTCATCCATTATTGCATAAAGGAGTCTCTTTCTTGGTGGCTAGGCTCCTAGGATGGGACCTGAAGGCATTACTAGAGAGAAAAATGTAGAGTGTCCCTAGAAATGGAGGAACCAGTTAAGGACACGGAACACAGATGAGAAGGACAGGAAGTTCCTCATTACATTTCATAAGGAAGAAGAAACTGGAGGAGACCAAAACCGCAGGGCACTTTTAAGAGGCCCTGCTAACAACTGAATGGTGTACACGAACAGCTGGCTAAAACAGCCTCCACTTTAATTTCAACAATGTTGTTAAACAGATAAAAGACTCATGGCCAGAAAAAGATTTACAGTAAAGACAGATTAAGATAAAGAAAAACTTCTAAAGGTTTACATTGTGTTTTAAAATATTACATAGGCTTGGGGGAGAAAAAGAAAGAGGATAAACTGGTTTAAAAAAAGAAAGAAAGAGTAGCTGGGTGTGGTTGCACTTACCTTTAATCCAAGCACTCAGGAGGCAGAGGCAAGCAGATCTCTTCAAGGCCAGCCTGGTGTACAGAGTGAGTTCAAGGGCAGCCAAAGTTACACAGAGAAACCCTGTCTCAAAAAAAGGAAAAAATAAAAGTGCAATAAATAGAGTAATAAAAAAGCCATGTAAAAATCCAGAGATTCTGGATACTGTATGCTATTGTGTTGTCTTTGAATTGTTCAATTGCTAAGGAAGGAACAACAACTGCTAAAATACACTTGATTATCAGTGCTGCCAAATTAATCCAATTTATATACTTTAAAAATGCTTTGACTTCAAAATTTAAGTCTAAGGACAGGTTACTGGGGAAAAAGAATTTCTATTTTTGTTTCTACAGAAAATGAAAAGCTGTGGATTCCTTCCAGACTAACATGGTTTAATCAAGAAAGACCTCCTGAAGCAGTGTCCCAGGTGATCCAACATTCAAAACAGCTGGAACAAGGCAGCCTTGCAGACTAAGGCCAGGATTTCTGTGTCTTCTTAGGATTCCCATGGTATTACAGTGCCCCTAACCAGCAGGAAGCAGTTTGGAAAGAACGATGCCCAAATTCCCAAATATTGTCTATAAGTGTTTGTTTTCATTTAAGTGGGGTTGATTATAAATGGTTAATGATCACAACCAATCTCTTTTTAAAGGTAAAAAGGGGATTACAGTATAGAAATGAATACTTTGTTTTGGAATAGATTTTCATTTATTGATACAAATTCAAGGCCAATTTTGTGAGATATATATATATATATTTCTCTTGTTTAAGTATTGTGTTTATATAGCTCATTAAAAAATGTAATGTATAATTAAGTACAGATTATAGATAGTTACCTATAGTAGACAAAACCTATAGTTAGGTTTGTTAGGTTTTTATAGATATATAGAGATATATTTCAAGTGGATAGGCATTTTTCAAACCTTTCAAAGACATACAGAATATGACATTTAAAATGGTTTAGGGTTTTTCTTGACAGTGAGACCTAACTTCTCAGAAAGAAAGATGGACATCAAAGAAACTCGTTATGGAGTTTTCTCCCAATATGGCAAGACTAGCCATTTGGGCAAGAAACTGCTCGTCTGGACTGTTTGACTTTATGCAGTATAAACAGGACATGTAGGACCCACAGAAAAGTGACTGCTGATACAAGATAGACATTGCTACAGAGTTCCTGCTTCATGGAAGAGTCTGAAGACAGTCTGCAGGACACACAAAAAAGTGACTGACGAACTGCCAACACAGGTGGACTGATGGGAGATGTCATTCTGTATATGTTTCTCATACTGGTTAATAATAAAGCACTGTTGGCCAATAGGAAAGGAAGATAGGAGGGACTAGGAGACAAGGAGGAAATAGGAAGGAGGAGTCAAGATGGAGAGTCTGGAGAAAGCAGTATGCTGCCGGCTCCCCGGTAAGAGAAATACATAGATCAGCAGAAATGGGTTAATACTTAAGACAGAGCTAGCTGATAAGAAAGTAGTAACTGGCCAACAGTATAATATCTAATACAGAGTCTCTGTGTATTATTTGGGGCTGGCGCGGCGGCGGGACAAGACTGGCGGCAGGCAGAAAAACCGTACTCGTTACAGTAGACAGTTTAAATTTCCTGCTTTGCTGAGAAGTCTGCCAGATACACTGTGGCCTATGGGCCAAAGATGGATGTGCCAATTTACAGAAGAACTTCAGGTGACTGTCCAGGTAGTGAGATGTCTCTGACATTTCTAGAGTTTATATATTATCCTTCTATGGTCTTTGATGGAGTTGAAGACAGTTACGGTTATAGCTTTCCTTAGTTAGGATTAAAGATAAGTTACCATAAGACTTTAGACTCACAAAGATAGGATAGATGCTGGAATATTTTCTTTTAATCTTGCTAAATGTTAATTGATTAAATATTTGTTAACTATAGTTCTTATTTAATAACTATTTTGTTATGTACTATGTTAAAGTTAAAACCCTTCTTTTTATTTTAGACAGAAAAGAGATGATGGGAGATGTCATTCTATAAATATGTTTTCTTATTGGTTAATGAATAAAGCCCCTTTGGCCAATAGAAAAGCAAGATAAGTGGGATTAGGAGACAAGGAGGATTCTGGGAGATATAGTATAGAGGAGTCAGGATGTAGGATGTGACAGAAGAGGTCTGTACCCTTTCTCTGGTACGATAAGACCACATGGAAACATTTAGATGGATAGAAATGAATTAATATTTAAGACAGAGCTAGCCAATAAGAAATGCTAGTAACCAGCCAACGGTTTCATAATTAATACAGCGTCTCTGTTATTTGTTGCTGACACGGCTGTGGGATCAGGCTGACGGGAAAGTGCATGTAACAAGACCCTGTTTGGTCCTGACTTGGCCTGGAGAGATGAAAACCAGGAGGTGTGAGCAGATGGCCCTGTCCCAGCCCAGGTCTGGCCCATCTCTGCAGTGCAGGCTGCCCAGTCCCCACACAGAAACAAACCACACAGAAACAAACAACAGTGACTTTGGAGAGCCCACAGTCCCCAGTCCTCAGACTCTCCTCCTCCTTTCCCACGAGCTTTCACCCTAAGCAGAAGTTGGACAAGGTTGTGAGCAAACATCTTTATTCTGGCCCTGCTGCCCCTGACTCTCCAGGATGAAAGCAGTAGAGGTCTGGCTTGGTGACAGACACATTCTGCTTCAGGCTGTGGCACCAAATGGTTCACCAGAGGTCACTTGCTATGCACTTCAAAATCCACCTCTGAGTCAATGAGGGAAGGGAGCCGAACCCCAGCAATGGTGTGGAAGCCCGGGACCTGCTCCTGCTCTTGGATCTGATCTCTGAGGCGGCGGATTTCCAGGCGCTGCATTTCGATGATTCGCCCAGTTTCCTCCTGTTCATTCAGTCTCATAGTAGGACTGACGCCAGCCATGTCCTTGATGACTGCTGTATGGGACAAAGCAGAGTCACTGTGGCCTGTTACTAACTACTGCAGTCTCCATCCCCTCCAAACACCTCAGTGTTTCCCCATGCTGGGAGAAACAAACGGACTGAGCCCGTGTGGTAAGTCTGACCTGCACATGCCCATGTGCCTCACTGAGGTCAAGTGCAGCTCCCTAGGGACGATGCTGGAATCTAAGCCACCAGTGCTCTGGTAAAGATGGTGCGTCTGGATACAGACTCCTCTCCTCTTGTGTGGCCACCTACTAATGCTTCCTGCACATTGGATCTTGCCATCTTCCCTGTCATTGGGTTTGTCACCATCCTGGGCATATCTCAGGCCTAGGCCTCAGAGGGCTGGATGCCCCGTGGTAATCTTGGCCACCACGACATGTCACCTTCCCCGGTACTCATTACAGATGCTCCCCTCTGCTGTCCATCTCCCATGCCAGTGCACCTGCCTCTGACCACATACTCTTTTACTGTTTGTATAGTATTCCCATCCTAGATGGCACTGTGTCTTCCCATAACTCCCCTCTGCCCATGAGATGAGATGGGCTCCTAAATTCACATTCTTCTCTGGCCACTTCCACCCACTAGGAGTTTTCCCCCTCCATTTTCTTGACACCCCCTCCCCCAGTTGCCTAATTAATTTGTCCTTCCATTTCATCTATCCTGCCCAGCCTACACCTGAGACAGACACCAAATACCTCCCTGGCCCTCCAGGATCTCCCCATCCATGTCTGGCTTGCTGTGTGCTACTGAGAAAAGTAACATGTAAGGTTCAATGCTTTGGCTCCAGTTGATGGTTTTGGCCTGCAGACTTTGCCTTTCCCCACAGCAGCACATTTGAACTCTGACCTCCATTCCCCATCTGTCATTCTTAACAAATGGTACTGCCCCTCTCTCTTCTCCACTGCCAGCCCTTTCCTGTTGCTCTAAGGGAAATACAAGAAAAGAACAGATGTCAGAGGCTAAGGGAGAGGCAGTTTCCTCAGGGAAACAGTCAGCATGGCCAGTGGTCAGCCTTGTCTTGGCCTTTGATTGCTGTGACGGGACGGGCCGGCATTTAAAGAGCAATTGGCTTATTTTGCCCTTCCTAGGTCTGGTCCTTCCTCCATCCACCTTCACTTCTAGACTTCCTTTTCTGCAGTCTCAATGCTTCTCATCTCTTAGTGCTTTTCCTCCCTAGGTATCAACCCTTCATCCTCCTGATACCAGATGTTTCTGGTAACCATTGCCCTCAGTAACATGAACTCTGCATCAGCTCCTGTCTCCAGGTTCCTCTCAGTAGCCTTCGCACACAGCTACTTAACCAGTCACCATCTGGCTTCCCAGGGGATGGAGGTACTTGTGAAGCTACAGTCCTGGTGTCTGTCTGAGAGATTCAATGTGGAGATTGTCTTCTGGCCACAGGAGCACATCCTTCCCATAGTGCCTCTCTGTGTGTTCTGAGGATCTTGACTTTAAGGCCATCCAGAATGTTCAATCACTAAGTGAGGTCACTGGACCTCAGATGGGGGCAGTGGCAGGCTCTCCACAGAGGCAAGGAAGGGCCACCAGACCCACAGCTATGGGTGGGAGGCTGACCTACAGAAGTCACCTTCTGAAATGTGCCTGGCTTGCATCATATTGTCCCATGAGTGTTTCTAGGTTCAGCTTGGGGAAGATGCTTCTGTCATGGCTCCTGCTCTGTCTCCCACTCTGGTTTGTGAGTATCTCTAGGGCCCGGGTTGTGCTTTCCCTGCTCTTCTGGCCTCTTTCCATTCTTTCTGACAGCCAATTGCCTGTTCACCATACTGTGGTTCTGTCTTACAGCCCCCTTCTTTGGTGTATAAACACACCCCTTCCATGGCCACTGGGAAGACAGCTCTCGCCCTGAGGCTCCACCCACCCACCCACCCCTCCCTTTACACGCCCAGTCTCAGAGCCTGTCACCTTCCAGACCTGGCTTCCTTCCATAGACAGATACATTTATCTAAACAATTAACTTATTATGGTCACCACCGTTGTTATCTGCAGTGCTGTGGACTGAGCCCAGGGGCCACCTACATGTGTTAGAGATTCACCACAGAGCTACATTCTCAGCCCCGAATCCAGCTTCAAGGGATGGGAAACAAGAAAGTGGTCAGGGATACAGCTGGGTGTACCCCCACCCCCCACCTCCTTTCTAGTCTGTATCATGTTTCTTTTCTTGTTTTTTTTCAAATTTAGTCTGTTTCCCTGTATTGGTTTGGAAGGCATTCTCTTTCTTTCTCCCTGCCCTTCTTTCTACCACCCCTCTAGTTTCTACAAAGTTTAATATGCTTATAGAGTATAAAGACTCCCCTGCTGTCACATGCACTCCGTGGTACCTGTTCACCTGCAGTCACAGACACACAAAGCGAGACCTGGGATGGTGCGGTTGCAGACCCCCTGGCTTGGACGCTTCTGCCCAGTGTTTCAGTTCTTCTGATTGGCTATCTGGATCCACAATTCAGCTATTGTGTTGCTCGTGTTAGATCATCCCTGGTGCCTCAGAGTCTACATTCTGCCCTCGTTCCTTGGTGACACATAGTGAGGGGATGGCCAGCAAGCTTCAGCACCCTGAAAGGACCGTGTCACCATTTCTGGCTCTCACTGTTGCCGTTGAGAAGTCACCTGTCACCTGGCACCGTTACTCCTGCATCCCAGCCCTTGCTCTTCTCCCCAACTGTACTTAACTCCTAGTCTTTGGTGTTCTGCGGTTTGGACCCAGGTTTATTGTTAATTATCCTTCCAGGAACCATTAGGCTTCCTGGATCTGATGGTTGCCGTCTTTCACTGATTCTGGAAAACTACGTAACTCGTTGAGGTGACACCCATCTTCTGAGGACTCCGTGTAGACAACTTCCAACTTATTCCATTCCATCCCTGGTTCTCAGTATATCTTGTCCCTCTGGGATGAAACACAGCCACCATCTTAATTCTCTTAGTTCACATCTTCTCCCTTCAGATGCGTGTATCTACCATGTGGCTCAATTTGTTCATTGAGTTTCTAGTTATAATAAGTATAGTTCTCTTTTCTACTAGTTATTTGTGGTTGTTAAATATAATTTGTAAAATTTTAGAATACTCTTGCTTAAAAAAAAATTCAAAGCCAGGCAGTGGTGGTCTGCACCATTAATCCCAGCACTTGGGAGGCAGAGGTAGAGGCAGAAGTAGATCTCTGAGTTTGAGGCCAGGCTGGTCTACAGAGTGAGTTCTAGGATAGCCAAAGCTACACAGAGAAATCTTGTCTCGAAAAAACCACCACCACCACCACCACCACCAATAATAATAATAATAATAATAATAATAAATTCCTTTTTTATTTCTTTAAACATGTAAGGCATTAAATAATTTTTGTTATATTTTGCTCATCTATTTCTTCATGTGTGTGCACGTGTGCGTATGTTGAGTCCTTGCACAGCTCTGGTGACTTGATCTGATTGGGGTGGCAAGGACTGAAGAAAGGACAGACAGACAAAGAAAAGCTAGGGTGGAGGGCAGGGGGACTGGGCTCTCTGATGGAGAAGCAAGCCACAGCCACCCCAGAAGCTCAGTGTGTTTATTTTACAATTGAACAGAGAATTATAGCTACAGCGCAACAAGGAGTAGTCTCTGCAGGGAGTGGTCTCAGGCTGTGAATATTTGGGTGTCCACAGGAAGAAGAAAACTTACAGCGGACTCCTTTTTGCGTACACTGTCAACATTTGCACTTGGACCAGGAGGTTTTGGGGCGCTGTCCACACGGACACAGCCCTTAGCATGGTCCATGACATCCATGTCAACCACACAAATTCACTTAGAACTTCACTTACTCAGTGCCTTCCTCCACTCCGTGTGTGTGTGTGTGTGTGTGTGTGTGTGTGTGTTTCCATGTATGCCATCACACACAAGAGTTCAGAGGTCAATTCTCTCCTTCCACCATTTGGGTCCTGAAGATCCAACTCAGGTCAGCCCTTTTACTTTACCATCTTGTGGGTCCATTTTAACAGTCTGATTTTTCATAGTCTTCGTTAGTTTTATCCTATAGTTTGTTCTTTTGATAGTTTAGCATATGTTAGGTTCCCCCCACCCCCCATACATCTTCATTTTCAGCTTAGGATTTAGTTTCCTGGGCCTCTGAAGACAGGGATACTCCTCCAACCCCTTCTTCCTTTGGTGCCCTCTCTGTTCTCACAGTGTACTTATGCATTTTAGCTGGTTTTGAATAGCCACCTTTAGCTGTTAAGTTCTAGTGATGTGGTTTTAGAAGTGAAAAACAAGTAGGTATGTCTGCTGGATCTGTTAGTTAGTTGTCTTGCAGTTTTGGAAACAATATAAATGTTGTTAAAACTGAAGAAGTGGTTAGGGAACGAGAGCTCCCTTGTTCAAAGGGTTCTCAAACACCCACCGAGCAAGCGGGTCAGCTCCTACACAACTTGAAGAATGAGTACTTTGCACTGGCTTGTCTTGGGAAGCGGGTGGGAGCACATTTCAAAATCCAAGGACAGACTTAGCTTTTGCACAATCGACGCCAACAACTGGTATTACTTGTCACCAACTGTCACAAGTGAGTGTTCTTTGAATAAAGCTGTAGCAGAGGAAGGACATGATTGGTTTGCTTTCAAACAGTTCATGGTGTGAGTGTTGGGTTGGGGTGCACAGGGGCAGATATTGAAGATACAAGAGTAGGCAGGAATTGATGCTTTCTGGAGTTGGGAAATGGATTCCTGCAAGTTCATCAGATTTTGCTCTCAACTTTTTATGTGTCTGGAAATATCCATATTAATTAATGATACCAAGAGCTGCCCACAAGGGGGGAGGTGAGGGTGGGGGGTCCCAACTATGGGGTTTTCAGGGTGCTTTGTGAATTTGTAGTATTTTCCCCCACTTCCCTCTCCTCACCCCCCCCCCCAGCCTCTTTCTTCTGTGGTGTACACATGTAGAGTCCACAGGAAGGACACCTATGTCTTCCTCTAATGGATCTCCACCTTGAGAAAGTGATCGTTGAGCCTGGAGATGATTGTTCTTTAGCTAGGCTGGTAGCCAGCAAGCCCCAGGGATCTTCTTGTCTTTGTGAACTCACCTCTCACTGGAGTTAAACCTTCTGCTCCTGTCCCTTCAAGTGCCGGGATTACAGGTGTGTGTCATTAGACACTGTAACATTTGTGGCCTTTGTGATTTTTTCCCTTTTCTTTCTTTTTACTTCGTTCGTTCCTTCCTTCGTTCCTTTGTCCCTTTTCGTCCCTCCCTCCCTCCCTCCCTTCCTCCCTCCCTCCCTCCCTTTGCTTCCCCCCTCTGTGTAACAGCCCTGGCTGGCCTGCAACTTACTCTGTAGCCCAGGCTGGCCTCAAACTCAGAGATCTGCCTGCCTCTGTCTCCCAAGTGCTGGGATTAAAGGCGTGTGCCACCACAGCCCAGCTAGGTTTGTAACATGTTAAAGAGAAGTTTTGCAGTTGTTCACAGCATATCTGAGCTTTATTCCCCCCCCCCAAAGGTGGGGGTCTCGGCTCTTAGAAATCTGTAGCTTATACTTCAGGACATATACTGTGTTCTCATGTCCATGTTGAGGACTGAAGATGGCAACTTTGGGTACCACTCACAGGATTTACTCTGGTCCCAGTAGTTATACTATCCTAAAGGGACCATAATACAATACAATTGTAATCATACACATGTACATAATGATTAACAACAGAGATACATGTGTTCAGGAACTGTGAGTCATTAGGCGATCTCATCTTTGTGAGAACACTGGCCATAAGGGCATGGTACCACAATCACATGCATCTCACATAGTCATGTAGCACAGGGCTGTTACACAGATTTCAAATACAGGCATTTGTTCTGGGATGCTTCTACTCATTGGATTGGGTCTTTATTCCTGAATAGCAACCCCAGAGCATGAGGTGCATCAGCTTCACTGGCTTACTCTTCACGGAGATGCCTTCTAGTCTTGGTTTGTACTGATGCTCAGGTATGAAGACAACTTAGGGAATATAGCTTTATTGCCTGAAAGTCTGGAGACTGGAGGCTTTTAGTTAACAACCCTTTCTTAGAAAGCCCTGAGATACCTTTCTCATGGAGTCTAGTGCCAGGAAAAAGCTTGTCTCCCCAGGAAAAAAAAAAAAAGCAAATAAGCCAAACCCCTTCTTTCTGCCATACAGTGAGAATTATGTAAACTACAGCACCTTTATTTTTGAGACAGTATCTCACATTGTAGCCCAGGCTGTCCTTGAGCTCACGGCAATGCTCCTGTCTCAGTCTCCCAAGCATGTGGATTCACTCTCATACTATTTCCCCTGGCTACCTGACATTCAGCAGCCCTTTAATGACTCATTGCAGTCACAAACTATTGCACATTTCTTATGTAATTTCCCTCTCCCTTTAAATAGTTTTTCATCTTTTTATCTTCATTTTAATTGTACAGGTCCCTTACCCACAATTCTAAAATGAAAAAAAAAAAAGATTTAAAAATGGAACACTTTTAAATTCATGAACCTCGGTTTGAATATTCACATGTCGCTGCAGAATGCTAATGTGTTTGATTTCAGGGCACTGCCCCAGACCCTGTGGGGATGTTACATAATATACAGCACATTCTTTCTAAAACCTGCAAGATTCTGAGTTCTGAATTATAGCTAACCCTGAGGATTTCAGACAGGAGCCTATGGCCCTGTGAATGAGAGCATGGATACTGGCAGGTCCCCACAGATCCCCCCAGAAGCTCCCAAATGTCATGGGTGGATGTGACCAGATATTGAAAGAAGCCATAGGGGGACCTGATCATGGCCACCATTGGGCCTTCGTCTCAGTGTCCAGCTCCCAGTGTCATTACCTGTCTCTGGGACTTCCTGTGGTCGCGTTTTCTTGGACAGTTTCAGGGCTGATTCAAGGTCATAGATTTGGGAGCGGGTTAACTTCAGCTCCCTGCGGAGCTCATTAATCTCCTTGATCAGAGAGACATTTTCCTTTAGAAAACAAGGAAAGGCGGAAAGGCAGTGAGTGGGACACACAAGGGCTAGGTGGGTGCAGGGTGTGCCCTTCTGGGCCTGAGAGCCAGGAACCTGGGCCTAGGTTAATCTCTGGTCTCTGCACTGGCAGTGGGTCTCTGTCCTGCTCATTGTCCAGCCTTTAAAGGTACCAGCTAACGATTTCTGTGGGCCTAGAACCATTCTACCCATTTGTGCTCTTTCAAGTGTCCATACAATGCTTTCCTAGCCACTCCAGATACGTTTTAATGTGCTTAAGCACGGTAGCCCTTATAGACTATTCCTATCACTTGGTGATGGTTCTGGAAATTGAACCCAGGGTCTTATGATTGCTAAGCATGTGCTCTGCCATGGAACTATACCCCCGAGCCCTATAATCATAATTTTGTAGGAAAATAAACTGAGGCACAGGAGAGGTTATGTGAGCGGCCTGAACTACACAGCAAGAAACAGAGGCAGGATGTTAAACTCAACTCCGGTACTATGCTATCCTCTTCTCATACCCCCATTTGTTAAAAGCAAGGGACATCCGTCCAGAGTGCTGGGATTAAAGGTGTGTGCCACCAACGCCCAGCTAGGACATCTATATGCAACAAAAGACTCTTGCCCTCAGCACCATGCTATTAGTGAGCAACACAGAATAATAGTAAGCAGCTAATTAACATCTGCTATATCCACTGGAGACTCATTTATTTGCATTTGACCAATAGTCATCTATTTAATTCATCTGTTCTGGGTATCTGTGCTGGCTAGTTTTATGTCAACCTGACGCAGGCTAGAGTCATCGGAAAGGGGGCCTCAGTTGAGAAAATGCTTCCATAAGATCTGGCTATAGGTCATTTTCTTAACTGGTGATGGATGTGGGAAGGCCCCGCCCATTGTGGGTGGTACTATCTCTGAGCTGGTGGCCCTGGGTGATACAAGAGAACAGGCTGAGCACACCTGGATTAGCAAGCTGGTCAGCAGCACTCTGTAGCCCATAGGTCAGCTCCTGCCTCCAGGTCCCTGCCCTGTTTGAGTTCCTGACTTCCTTTGATGGTGAACAGCGAGTGATGTGGAAGTGGGAGCCAAATAAACCCTTTCTTCCCCAATGTATTTTTCGGTCATGGTGTTTTATCACTGCAATAGCAACTCTCACTGGGGCAGTACCCATCATGGGCCAGCCGTTGCGTTGATCCTGGGGTATACAGAAAGTGAGATCTGGTCCCTGCTCTTGACTTCACAGTTTAGTTAGGGTAGAAGGGTTGAGGCTTAAAAGACATAGCAGGGAAGAGGGTAAGGGATGTTCTAGAGAACTGAACCATAGGACAAGGGCACAGAGTATGGCATGGCTGATATGGGGGAGTAGTTTCCCTTTTCTCCTTTCCTACACCTCAAATCTCTGCCTTCCGCTTCACCCTTAGCACAAGGCACTAGGGAGGAGTCCCCATGCCCATAGGTACGGAGTGACTGGCCACTGTGCTTTCAGGGTTCAGCTTGCCTCACACATAGAGTCTCACATATGCGTGCAGATAAATCACCCTTCACTGTTAAATGGAGTTGCTGGCTCAGCGGGTCTAGTACAGATCCTGAGAGTCTGTTTCTTCTTTGTGTGTATGTGTCTGGCCCCTGTGTGCGCGCGCGCGCGCGCGCGTGTGTGTGTGTGTGTGTGTGTGTGTGCAAGCCAGAGAAGGACAAGCCAGTGACAGGGCCTGGAGCTAGGCTTAGTGGGCAGCAAACCCCAGCTACTCTTCTCCCCACAGCACTGAGGTTACAGGCACATGCAGTCACACCCGCTTTGTACATGGGTGCTGGGGATTTGAACTGAGGTCTGTACACAATGTAACAAGTGCTTCACCTACTGAGCCATCTCCCCAGACCACATCTCTGCTTTTCTAACTGGCTGTGCCTGTCCACGGGCCAAGTCTAAGTAGGATGGCGCTGTTTGGAGACACACTCCAGCACCTCTGGGTGGGGTTATATCAGGAATGGCGAGGGTGGGCCCAGAGCTGAATGATGTCAAGCCTCCTCTCTGAGTTGTGACAAGTCCTCCTATGCTATGAGGAAACACCCGTGGGGCCTTTGGGGGAGCAGGGACCTCCAGAGATACCCCTAATCAAAAGGTACTTCCAAGAGACTCTTAGTCTAAGCACAGTTTCAGTATACCATTGCATTTCAGAATTCCTCACTTTAAAACTTCCCTCCATGTTGGAAGCAATGTCCAGTGCTTGATGCCAGGCTTTGTTTTCCAGGCCAGGCACCATGCCTATTTTTCTGAGTTGGAGGACTTGCTCTATCTAATGCTTTATGTTTTTTTAACCAACCCTGGCTCTGGCGATGGGTCACCCATATTTCCTTCCCAGATGCTGTCTAGTAAAATTCCATGCCAATCTCCCCTGGATGGTCCCCTTGCCAGCTTTATATCATAATGTGATTGCTTCAATACATTTTTACTGGACACTAAGACCTAGGGCATTGCTTTGCATATGAGATGTGCTCAATAAATACTTGTGGGCTGGGAAAGCAGGTGAAGAATGTGAAGAGCACAGACGCGGAGGGGAGGGGCTTTTGAGAGCCACAGAGAACTCACAGGCCTGGGGGGCCGGGAGGCGCTTTCTCTACCTCTCTTAGCTGGCTGTGTTTAGCTTTGCCTCTGCCTCATCCTATAAAGGAAGACTCACAACTGGGACCACAGGTGTCGCTTCCAGTCCTCTCCTGGGCACTTCCAACCATTCTGCCACCGAATCCCCTCTGCTGGGTTTCCTACTGTGATTTATCTCAGCTGTCAGCAACTTGTTCTACTAATAGAATGACTCCAGGCAGAGCCCTACATTCTCCCCACCCCCAGCCGCCATCCATGATGGGGCTACTTGAGTGTCTGTCTTTGACCCCAATGCCAGTTTTTGACACCACCATGATGGGCCCCCCAGAGTATGATTCCCTCTTTCCCCCATTCATTTAAATTTTACATGTATGGGTCTTTTGCCTATATATATCTGTGTACCACGTGCATGCTTGGTGCCTGAGGAAGCCAAAAGAGGGCACTGGATTCTCTAGAACTGGATCCCCTGGAACTGGAGTTACAGAGAGCTGTGAGCTGCCATGTGGGTGCTGGGAATCAAACCCAGGTCCTTTGGAAGAGCAGCAAATGCTTTTAACCACTGAGCCATCTCTGCAGCCCTGCACAATACCATCTTTACTGGAGTGTGACTGAGGCCAGAAATCAAATGTGGCCCAGGTAACTTTATGGACAGAGATGAAGAAGGAGTGGATGGGGAGGTGGGTAGATGGGGGAAGGGAGGGAGGGGAAACTGGTTGGTATGTAAAATAAATGGAAAAAAAAAACCAGTTATTTCAATTTAAAAACTGTCTCCCAGCACTCTGCATCTGCTTCTTCAATCCTCATTCACCCCTTACCTCCTCCCTGGTGCCACAGTTCCTGATAGCCATGAACGAACTAACTGGTGTATGAACTGGTTATTGTGTTAAACATGGAAGTCCCTCTTGGTGTAATATTCAGAGCTGTCATGAGAGTCAGAAGCATGAGCTTAAGCCTGTGAGAGGAGAGAGGGTAAACACTCTTCTTAGTCAGGAGCCTGGAGGCAGCAAGCAGAATGAAAGACTGTAAAACTCCCTGTGTAGTCTGCCTGCCTCGCCTTGGCTGCATCCCTGCAGTCTACATTAATCACCTTGGCTGCATCCCTGCACGGCCTGCATGCCTCACCTTGGCTGCATCCCTGCAGTCTGCATGCCTCGCCTCATCTCACCCTTCAGGAGCCCCAAGGGGAATGTATTCTCGGATTCATCGGGGTATGAAGACAGTGATAACTTTGAGTGTTGCTGCGTCCACCTCCACCGTGCCCTGTTCCCACATGTCTACTTCCATCCACATTAACCCTCTCACATCCTCCTTATGCCACTCTTGTTCCAGTAGCTCAGATAGAATGATTGCCAAAGACAAGCTAAGGTCTTTAAATATTGTTTTCTAAGACGCCCTATGTTCTGAGAAACTCAAAGATCATAGTGAGGTCAACTGTGTGTGTCTCTGCAAATGAAAAATAATAATAATAAGGAAAAGTGAAATCAACAAGCTTGCTAAGCCTCTTCCTCCTGGCGTCCTGGCTAAGATGGTCTACAAACCTTCCAGTCTTCCAGACCCCCCCCCACCCCCAGCCAGCTACTGGGCTACATAAAAGATCTGAACAGTTCCAAGTCTGGAGACTCCCGGAGCAGTCTGAAGACACTCAGGTCTTTGTGTAGAGACCAAAACAAGGTAACAAGGGCTGCCTTAGGCCCTTGGAACAGAATGACGATGCCCTGGCTGAACTTTCTGATATTGATGGCAAGCAGAGAAGGGACGGGAATGACCATAGCTCCCCCTACTGGCTGCTTGGAATCAATGCCTTTAAGGGCTGGCTGTTGCCTCAGTGTGGGGGGAATCTGGGCACTGATGAGGGCTGTGATCATGGAAGTGTCACATCAGTTAGTAGGATCATCTAACTGCACACATAAGCCAGGCTGTTATCTCCCTGCCCGTTCCACCTTCCTCCCCGGGTCTGACCTAGCATTTCAATTCCTCATTTCTACTCTGAAATGCCTTTCATATCACCACATCCCCCTCTCCAAGCTTCTCATTTTTATCCCTAACCGACATCTGTCTAACAGGTTTCCTCACTTGACTGAATACGCTGCCAAACGAGTCCACCTGTGTGAGACAAAGGCAACTGTGTCTGAGAAGGACTCTGACCTGTGTTGAGGATGAACCTCGCAGTTCTTGGCAAGGAGCAGAGGGCCCTTTCCAGCATGACCCAGGGCTAAGTGGCTTTCAGGTGGACTCTTGCTGCTTTGGATGCTCTGCTGAAGTGAGGTCTGTGGATCCCCAGTCCCCACCTTCAACCCCACCCCTGCCTCTGCTGTCTCTCTGCCTGGAAGGAGGGCCCTTCCCCCAGCTGCTCCTCAATCACCCACCCTGAGACCAAACTCCAAGGGTTCTCCCTCCTTTGGGTCTTCGAGGAGCATGTTTCCTCCGTGGGCCCACACCACCGGACAAATGCTCCCCACACTCTCTGAGGGTGGGAATGCTTTAAATCTATCTTGGAATCCTCCATGGCTAACACACCATTTGTTGTGTAAGAAGACCTTGAAAAATGTGAAGGGGATGAATAAAATGTGTGTTCGAGGTGTTTGTATTGCGTAGCAACTCCCATTTCCATATTTGCATGAGCATGCCAGGGAACAGTGTAGGGAGGCCCTGGGCTCCTATCTGGATATACAAATGAGATGGTGGCCCCATTCCCCCCCCCCCAAGTTGTTTTCCAATGAGTTGCTCAGTCACTGTGCCTGCCCTTTTTGGAAGAAGATACTGGGGCCCTGGTAGCCACAGAGGAACTCCAGCAGTTCCAAACCACCATGTACTAAGGCATTCAGGGCTCCTAGCCACCACCTAGGTGTGTGTGTGTGTGTGTGTGTGTGTGTGTGTGTGTGTGTGCGTGCGTGTATGTGTGTGTGTGTTTCTGGAATCAGTTGTGCTCTCCTCCCCCACCCCCAGGCCATGTAAGATGGACTTTTAGACTCATTTGCTTATTTTCACTGTAGCTCTTGAATTATTTCTTTGCTGGTATAAAGGAAAAGAAATGGCATTTTTTTTCCCCTGGCTTCCACAAATATTTATACCCACATATCTGTACCCACATGAACATGTATGCATGCTGGCCCTTTCTGAATGGAGATGGAGGAGTGGATTGGAAGGATGTAGAAGGGAGGAAGAGGGAGACAACAGGAGGAGAAACTGTGGTGGGTGTGTAAAACAAATAAAAAAAATCTAATAAAACAATTTTAAAAATAAATGGCAATTTTGAGCCCTAATTCTGTATCAGGCAGGAGGCTGGTATCTTTTGCCCCAGGTTACAGGTAAGCAGAGTGGTCTCTGGAGCCCCGCAGTCTCGCAGCCAAACAGCAACGAAGTACTGTTGTCTTGGTCTGTCTACTCAGATGCTGTGTCCACTCACCTCCCACACCCTGCGTGAGAATAGAGTTCCTAGCTAGGCTTTGCCTGCATAGGCTCTGCAACTCCCTGTGACTTTGGCCTAGCTGTCTCCTTCAATCTCAAGATCAAAGAAGAAAACAGCTTTTAGCACCCAGGACAGTAGTTCTTTAAAAAGAACAGTCTTTTTAAAAATGTCCTTGGGGGGGGGGGTGCGGCAGAGAGAGGGCTCAGTGATTAAGAACACTAGCTGTTCTCCCAGAGGTCCTGAGTTCAATTCCCAGCAATCACATGGTGGCTCACAACCATCCGCAATGAGATCTGATGCCCTCTTCTGGCCTGCAGTTGTACATTGCAGGCAGAAAACTGTATACATAATGAATAAATAAATCTTTTAAAAAAAATGTCTTCTGGACTGGACGTGTAGCTCCAGCTACTTGGTAAGCGCAAAGACCTAGATTTGATCCCTAGCCTTTGGGGGGAAAGGAGACCTTCCTAACTTTTGCAAGTCAAGTCTTACCCAGAGCCCCAATAAAATCAGCAAGAAGTTTCTGTGTGTGCATGTGGTGGTGTTGGTGGGACCCAGAGCCCCACCTCCAGGCCTCCTTCTTGTCCCCTGATGTGGTCGGAGTCTTTTCTTTAGATCTACAGAGGTCACAGCACACAGGTTTCCTCTCCTCAACCCTCCCCATCCTCTGACAGAATTTCCCTATGTATCCCTGGTTACCCTAGAACTAGCTCCATAGATCTACCTGCCTCTGCCTCTGGAATGCTGGGATTAAAGGTGTGAGTTACCACACAGGTTTCAATGCTGTTTAAGATGGAAGACTTCCAGGGACCCACCTCACAGGAGCATTGATTGAGTCTCTTCTGCTGCCCACTCCTACCCTGGTCCAGGGTCCAGTACTCTCTAGGGCATGGGGGTGGGGAAGAAACATGGAATCTGCCCTAGCAGCCTCATGAAGGAATGTGTGCATACTGCAAGCTTGCCGTTCCCCCTTCCTCCCTGGGGCTGACTTGTTGCTTTGGGCTTCTGCTAAGTGTGGAGAGAGGGGCCAGCCCCTGGAGGACCTCAGGGTGGTGTGGTGGTGGCAGGGCTCGGCTATGCCACCAGGTGGCAAATACTGTCTCCCTGGTCTCACTGCCTAGCTTCCTGTGCTCAAAGCCTGGGTACTCCAGGCCTTTAGCAAGGCTGTGTGTGGTTGCTGGTACCAAGGGGCTGCCAATCACATCCACTCCTCTTTCTGTGTCTCTGGGAACTTTCATGGTTCAGAATAGAAATGGTTTGAAAGGGTAGTGGGAAGAGGAGCTGGTTTTAAAATGGCAAGAGACCAGCTGTGCCTCGGTTTGGCCTGAATTGCTGTGTGTAACTTTCCAACCAGGTATCTGGTTTCATTCCAAACTGCACCCTGTTCCCATTCCAGAGTTTCGATCAGGACACTAAAGAAATGTAACCAGAAAAGTATGTGCCCTATGTGATTCCGATGTTCTCTTTTGATATAAATTCATATCAATTGCCTCAGATGATACTGACACCCAAACAGAGATCTGGCAGAGGCATCTTGATGGGCAGTCCCGACAGAGCGCTTGGGTGGGGACAGGAATGGGGTTAGGCTCCCTGAGTTGCCTGCTGAAGGATCCTGGGAGTTGGGTGTAGGAGCTCATTGAATATGATCATTGCCAAATCTGTGGGTGTGGTTCAATCTGGACCAAGAGATAAGGGTAAGACCTGAGGCACCAGAAAGGGAGAAGAGGCAGATGGAGACTGGCCAGATACATCCCAGGAGGTGGGAAGAACAGAATAAATAAAAAGCAGCAAAGTCAGGCGAACCAGGAGCTACAAGAGAGAAGGGGGTGAAGGAGTCAGGAGGAGGGAGTCGGGAGAGCTGTGACCTGGCCGTACCATCGGTAACTGAGAAGAGAGAAAGAAGCTTGGTAGGAATAGGATAGGATGGCCAGTGGAACAGGGAGAAAGCAATAGGGCTGGCCATTAGAGGGCATGGCGATGCCTGGATGGGCTCCTTGGTGGGCCCTAGGCCATAATGGCAGCCAGGATGAGCTCTGAGAAGTCAGAGAAGAGGAGCCATAAAAAAAGCTGTGGATCCCTGGATGTCTGGGGAGCCTGGGTGATGGGTGGTCTCAGGCAGCGGAGAAATGTACATGTCCATTACCTGCATGATGCGGACGTAGTCGTTGCGATGCAGTTCGCCCTCCTTGATCACTTTTTTCTTGAGGGTGGCAAGGTTCCTCTCTAGGTGTTCCCGCTGGCGGGCATACTCTTGTTGCAAGTCTGAGTTCAACCCTGCAATTTCCACCTGGTGGATTGGGGAGACTCAGCAAAGGGTGTGTGTGTGTGGGGGGGGGAAGGGAGATGTGAAGTACAGTGCAGGGCAGTGTGGGTGGGGACGGGCAGGGCGCTCAGAGCTCACCATGTCTGCCCGCTGCACGTACTTCTCAAAGAGACCACGGATCTTCTCCTTCAGCAGCCGGGGCTCCTGGATGTATGCCACGCAGTTGTGAAGGTCTGTCTTGAACCGTCGGACCAGCGCTTCCAGGTCCCTCTCCTGGAATCAGACATTTACTCCTGGGACTGCAGGGCCCACCCTATGTGGATGGAGCAGGGGCTTCAGGAAGAGGCTAATGACACAGAAAGGGACCAGAGCATCCTTGTCTGGGATTGACACCTGACTGTTGGGGACCATCCTGGGCGCAGAATGCCAGATGGGCAGTCACCCAAGGGCAGCAGTTCTGAAACTCCTGCGCACCTGCCTGGGCTGGATACCCTGCCTGAGCAGCTGCCAAGAAGACAGGGCTTGAGACCACACGCACATGGCGTTCCTATTGCTCCACATTCCTTTAATGGTTTCAGGCTCATAAGATGGAAGGAAACTCATGTGGCCACACTTTTAGAGCCAAGAAAGATGTATCATTCTCTCCCACAGATCCTGACCCAGGGCTGCCCCGTGCCCCTTAGGACCTCACCCAGCACTTGTTCCCTGGATGGTCAGGTTGCTGTACACTGGACTAGCTCTCCCGTCCCCAGCCAGGCTTTCCTTGACAGCCACCTCCCCCCACCCTTACCCAAGGGGGAGTCTCCTTTCTCTCCACTCCCATAGCCCTTTATCCACTTTACAAATATGTCACACATATACACAGGTATATACAATTTCTCTGTACACAATTTTCTGTCTCTCTATTTTTTTTTTTATGCACAAGCTACTAATCACTTATCAGCCCTTTTGGCTTTCCAAGAGCAGAGCCCGGCCCTCTCCCAATGTGTAGCTCTGAAGCTTTGCCAGTATGCACAGCCAATGTTTACTAAGGAGGGTGGAGAAGCTCAGTCCGATTTGGAAAATGTTTCAGGTGGCCTGAAGGCAGAGTACACAAGTGCATCTTAGCCTGGGGCCAGAGGACCAGGCTTTCCCAGGCTGGCTCTGAATTGAGAACTAGCTCTAACTACTGGGGGAAGGTTTTATTTTGGTTTTTTTCTTCTCCTCATTTCTTGACCCTTACTTACTGTGCTTATTTACAAGATAAAAAGAATGGAATGGGCCAGATGTGTAGCAGGCACCTGTAATCACAGAATTAAGAGTTCCCAGGTAAGCTTGGGCTATCCCATCAGTTTTAGGCCAGCCTGGGTTACAGAGTGAGATACTATCTGGAGACACAAAGGGACTGGAAAGATGGCTCAGTGGTTAAGAGCGCTTGCTATGCCGGCATGAGAACTGGGCTTCGGATCCCAGCATCCCAAGGGCCTAAAACCCCAGCACTGGGAAGTAGAGACAGGCGGGTTGCTAATGTCCCTGGTCAGCTAGTGTACCTGAAGAAAACGACAAACGACTCTGTCTCAAGGAGATGCAGTGGAGAGTGACAGAGCTGGGTGCCTGACTTCCTCCTCTGACCTCTGCACATGGGCAGACTGGAATGGATGGTCTCTAAGGTTTTCCTAACACCAGCAGTTTGGGGGTGCTCAGAGCATTTAATCACTTCATTAAGGACAAATGACTTTTAAATCATGTTCTTTCTCAGGTCAAACAAACCCAAGGCTAAGGGTGTCCTATAAAACAGCGTTTCTCAGCCTCCCTCATGCCGAGACACTTTAACACGGTTCCTCATGTCGTGGTGACCCCCAATCATAAAATTATTTTCGTTGCCACTTTGTAACTGTGACTTTGCTACTGTCATGAATTGTAGTGCAAATATCTGAGATGTAGGCTATCTGATATGTGACTCCTGTGAGAAGGGCCAAGTGTGTCGCAACCTACAGGTTGAGTACCACTGCTACTGCTCTTATCTATACTCCCAAGCTGTTTATAGTCCTAGATGAATTTGGATACGTAAATTTGTGCGGGCCTGGAACCAGACAGGCCTTGGGCAAGAGCACGAGTTAAGATGAGAAGCGTTTCTTAGCGGTGGCTGGCTGTCTCTGGGAGCCAGCTGCCCGCTGCAGGCAGGCAGGCGCCAGATCCCGGGTCCACTGCCAGACGCCGAAATCCTCACACCTTCTGCTGCTCTTTGCGCATCTCCTGATCCGTGGCTCTCAGTTTCTGCAACAGCTCCGTGATGTTCAGCTCCAGTTGTGTGTTCTGCTTGTGGAACCGCTCCAGTTCGGCTTCCATCTACAGAGAACCAGGGGAAGAGGGCATGAGCAAGGAAGTCAGGGATGGAAACCGCGTGCGTGAGCAGAGGCTTTCACTGGGAATTCCCGGCACTGTGTTTCTTCTCTAGTTCCTGGCCATTTCCTCTTGAATGAGATCCCTGTCCTTACTGCTTGCTATCCTAAAAGCACCCCTCTTGAACAATAGCACGTCCACCGGGGTTCTGGGTGTCTGTGGCCAGGCTGTGAAGTTTTCTTCTTAGTCACCACCCCTCTCCCTAACCTGGCAGATTCCTCTTTTTCTGAACCCTTTCTAACTCAGTCACCCTAAATCCTGGTTTCTCAACTGCTGCTCAAGGCAGGTCCCTCCAGAGAAATACCTCCCTCACCCGCTTTGGAAGGCTGCATGAGTGGAGCTTGACCCTCAGGAGCCACGATCATTCTAAATGGACAGCTGAAGCTTGTTTCTAAAGCAGAGAGCTTTGAGGGACCTGGGCGGCATCTTTTGATCTAAGGCATAAAACAGGGAGGAGCTGAGGACACAACTGAGGGCTGCCCCCTCTTCAAAAAGATGCAGGGGACACCAGCAAGCATCTGAAAGTTTGCTACCCCTTGTCAGATCTGTCTTACCCAAGGCACATGTAGTTCAGATGAGACTGTTTGTGGAGAAACCCAGGTCCCACTCAAAGGGTGATGCTTGATGGCCACCCCAGACTGAGGGCACGGGTACTCATGGGAGTATGGTGAGGCTCACTGGCTGTTTTTAAGGGATGGAATGTTCCTTGTTTTGTGTGTAGGGTGGAGACAGGTGGAATGCCTCACCCCCCCCCCCAACCTATCCCAAGTTCTATCATCACATTTTAAGGTTCCTATTAGCCTTCAGAAAGCCTGGGAAACTTCTAAGACGCTACTCTATGTTGTGAACACAGAGGAATGCCTCCTTATCATTAATAGCCCTCCGAGGCATGCCTGGCATCCGGAAGGACCCTGTGAACATCTGATAGAAGGAAGGAGGGGAGGAAGGAGGAAGGGATGGAGGGCAGGTACCTGTAGTGGTCAAAGGGAGGGTGGGTGAGGGGTGGTAGGAGAAGCAGGAAGTACCCGTCTCCGGAAGAGGCGTGGCAGAGTGCTGAGAGCCTATAGAGGACTCACAAGAATGGGACTTTCCACAGCCAAAGCAAGACTGAGTACCATCAGGGCTAGGAAGGTGGCTCAGTGGTTAAGAGCATTGGCTGCTCTGGCAGAGGACCAGGATTCGGTTCCCAGCACCCTCGCAGTGGCCCACAGCTGCCTGTAACTCCAGTTCTAGGGGATCTGAGGCTCCTTTCTGGCCTCTGTGGGAGCCAGGCACACATGCATTCAGGGTGAAACACTCTTACACATAACATACACAGCTAAATAAATCCTTTCTGAAAAGCAATGAGGTGTGGGAGGCTAAGAATACAGAACTCATAAGGGGTAGTTTCTGTGTCCTAGAGACTCTGCCCTAAAGCGATGAGAGAGCTTAGTCAGAGGTGGCTGTGTGACAGATGAAATGTTATCTGTGGCTGAGACAGAAGGTACCCTAGGCAGAAAGTGCCCTGTGTACACCAGGGACTTGAGAATGTGCCTGCCCTGGGAAGGGCCACTTCATCTGAATGTTGTAGAGCTATGTTCCTCAACCTGTGAGTCTTGAGCCCTTTGGGGTTCCATATCAAATATCCATACATATCAGACATATAATATCTAGATATTTTCATTACGATTCATAACAGTAGCAAAATAACAGCTATAAAAGTAGCAACAAAGTCACCACAACATGAGGGACTGTATTAAAGGGTCACAGCATTAGGAAGGCTGAGAAACGCCGTTAGAGAGAGAGTACTGGAGGATGATGAAGCGGGGAAGGGAATAGCAGGCAGGGAGCAGCTTGCCTACAGAGCAGGTGGGTAGCCTGGTGCATCTCTGCAGGCTGGCACTGATCCAGATGACCGCAAGATGGCACAACCCTGGAGGCAGGCTGAGGGGCCCACCACACTGAGGTCACTGAAGAACCTCACCAGAGCAGCAGGAGTTGGCATGGGAGGGGGAGGGGTCCAGCATAGAGACTGCTTCTGTCAGAAGAGAGAAAACTAGAGCCCAGGCAGGAGACTAGCTAAGCAGCTGCACTGGGCTCCAGCGAAGGAAGACAATGTCTTTTTCATTCATTATAGGGTATTCAGAATAGGGCACCAGATCTCATTATAGATGGTTGTGAGACACCATGTGGCTGCTGGAAATTGAACTCAGGACCTCTGGAAGAGCAGCCAGTGCTCTTAACCTCTCAGCCATCTCTCCAGCCCTGGAAGACAATGTCTTAAGACAGGGAAATGGCAGTTGGAAGAGAGAATAGGTCCCCCCAATAATCAGAGCCCCTGGAGGTCATGTCTGTGGGCTGATCATACCTCTTAACAGTCCTATGCCACAGTGACAGACTGGGTTGGGGTGGAAGTGACCCAGGACAGTCATTCTTTGCCCTTTCCTCTTTCCTGTACAGGCAGAGCCTCATGTGACTTCAAGAACATACATATAGACTGTAAAATATGTAAAGTGTGAGTGTTTCTGGCTGGAAAACCAGAAGACGAGCCCAGAATGTGGGAACAAACTTCTCTTTCCCAGCACGGACATTCCATCCACTTTTCCATGCTGCACATGGTGACAAGTCTCAGTGGGGAGGGATACGAGAGTGGAAGAACCATTTTGTCCCCCAGCGGAAATCTGGCAGTGTCTGGAGATGTTTTGGATCATAACAACCCAGGCAGAGGGTGCTTCTGGCATGGAGACAAGACTGTGGTAAAGCCCTCTACAGCTCACAGGACAGCCCCGGGCAGTGGAGAATCAGCCACCCCAGAACACAGACAGCCCCGAGAAACCCTACACTAGAAGAACAAATAAATGATTGAAACTGAAACCACAAGAGCCCTGGAAGAGATTCTTTTTCTCCACAGAGAGAAGCTGGGGAAGTGTATATGAAGTGTCCGGGGGGGGGGGGGCATCTCAGTCAAGGCTGGATACCTGCTCATCCACAGAGATCTCTGGACACAAGCCAAGGGCTTGAACCTTCAGTCCTATAGGAGAACTTAGCCAGAGATCTGCAGTGAGTATTTCTGAATGTGTCACTAATTCCCAAAGGAAAGGCCCATGGTTAGAGTTTCCTACAAAGAACCAGGGCCATATAGCAACCCTGAGCTCTTGGTATAAGGAGGGACATGGGGTGTGTGCACAGAAGGGTTAGCTAGGAAGGTCCCTGCCTTATTCTTCCTCTGCTTAGCATGCTCAGCCCCTATTCCTGCCAGGGACAGGGAATGATCCCACAGGCATGTTGATCATAGGACCGAGGCCTCACAGATATTCTTATAAAAGAGGCCCGAAGGACCTGAAAGAGCTGGCCATTGTCCCTCCATCCTTCCACAGTGTGAGGACACACAGAAGTCATTGTCTATGGGACATAGACCCCCTCCCCCTCCTTCTGATGCCCTGATTCTGGACTTTCAGCCTCCAAGACAATGAGAAAATTTTCTGATGTCCCATGTCCCAGGCTGAGATATTTTGCTACAGAAATGACAAAGTCGGCCCTGGAGTCACCAGCATATGGTAGGAAGCCCAAGATGGCAGCTCTGTGGCCAGCTGTGGGCAGATGCCATGGGGGAAAGCCATACCACCCCCAGAGAACCCCGTTTCTGGGACCTCTGCCTGCTTTCTCTGCTGAGCACACCAGCACCACCTTGGCCTATGAACATCTGGAAAGGTAAAGATGTTGACAGCTGCACCCAGGGGATAGTCTTCCAGGCAGAGGGGACCCTACCTCAGAGATCCTAAATCTGGAGAGCATGACTTTTAGAAGCTGACAGAAAGCTGGTATGGAGCAGCGGAGGAAAGCATGAGCTGGGGAGAGGCGCAGAGCCTTTGGATTGTGTTCTAGTGGGATGGGACACCGCTGAGGACAGCACTCTAGGTGGAGATGAGGCTGTAGCCTGAGCCAAGTCCAGATAAGAAACGGTGGGGGGGGGCAGCGAGATGGCTCAGCAGGCTAAGCCCAAAGACTTGAGACCCATCTCTGGAACCCACATGGTGGACGGGGAAAACCGTCTCTTGCAAGTTGTCTTCTGGCCTCTTCACGAGGTGCTGTGGCAAGAGCACCCCACCACTTAAGTGAAATGAAAACAAATGAGTGTTTCTGTTTTCTTCTTTCTTTTTAAAGCCACGGTGAAGGCTTGGACCAGGGCAATCACAGCAGGGAAGAAGTACTGGGTTTGAAATCTTACTGGATGGGGGTTGGTGATGCTTTTGGACATGGGAATGGGAGTTGAGAGAAAGAATCAGGAAAGACTTTTTTTTTTTTTTTTTTTTTTTTTTTTTACACTTCCCTTTGACTGGATAGAGGAGAGGAAAAACAAAACAAAACAAAACCTCAAGAGTAATTTTGGTGGAAAATATCAACAATTCAATTTTAGGTCATCATGGCCTCCAAACCATAACTGTTCTGTACCTAGTGGAGTCTGATGGGTAAACAGAATGTCATAAGAAAATGTGCATGGGCCCAGGGCTAAAAGGCTCACATCTGGGCCACTGGAATCTAGAAATGCATGTCCAGCCAGCTTGGTTCTAATCTCTCTCCTTTCCACTTTCCACCTTTATCCTGTTTGTTCCCCAGAAGAGATTCTTAATTGTTCCACTCTTGGGTTTAAGAGCCTTTGGAGACTTCTGGTGTCCTGCTGGAAGTCCAAAAACCAGACCCTGGCCTTACCTGCACCCCACCCCAATATCCCAGCTTTGAGTGGCTCTGCATGGCACTTGGTGAAGGTTACCTTTTGGCTGAGTACACACCGCCCCCTAGTGACCATAAGTCCAATAGCTGAACCTCCCATTTGTCGCTACAGTCAGACTGCCCCAGACCCCTGCTCGACACAGCCCAACTAACACAAGGTAAATCCCCATCTAACTTGCTCTTGGAAGCTGGAAGCTGCACATGCCTTGGCTTCGAGAAGCGTTTTCTTTCTTTTTCCCTGAGCCAGTGAGCGACAGGGTTAGAGGGGACAGACGTCTGAAGGGCGCTGGCCCTCACCTCCTGGATCTGTTCCTTCATCACTTTGATCTCATTCTCCCGAGGCTCTATTTGCTTCTTAAGTTCCTTTATTTTGTAGTCCAGGACAAACTTGAACTTCTCTAGCTCCTGATTCTTCTTCTTCAGATCGTAAATTCGCTTCTCCTGGAAGTGAGTTGAGAAAGAGAGGTGAGTGATGTCGCCTCACGGGGCTCTGGCACATGGAACTCCTCCAGGGTAGAAAATACAGAGCTGTGGCACTGCAGGAGGCCACACGCTCTAGCTGAGGATTCCAAGGTACTTGCTGCAGCAGAGACACAGTCACTCACTCACTCACTCACTCGTAGGTTGTAGAAGATGGCGTCTCCCATCCCACACCATCATTCTGAATTATGGCCTTGGTGTGCCTCTGTCAGCAAGTAGAGTTAGTTGCCCTCTCTTGTATCTGATACAATTTATGACTTGCTTGTAACACAAAAAATCCAACAGAGGGAATGCTGAGTGGCTGCCAAAGCTAGGTCAAATAGACAGGTGGCTCCCAGCCTGGCTCCCTTGGGACACTTGCTGTGGTGGAGGCTTGCTGCTATGTAAGAGGTTTATACACCCTGAGCCCTCTGGATAGCGAGCACATTCAGGGCTCTGCTGCTAAAAAAATCAAATGAGCCTCCCCCACCCCACCATCCCTGTCAGGGGCAGGGGATGGAGCTGGGCACTCTGAAGAAGCACCCTCTATGGGCATTCATCTTCTCCAGTTTTCCCAGCCCAGTTTCCAGACACTGGGGTCAGAGACCAGCCATCCTGTTGGTCCTTGTCCAATTCCTGCTGTGGAGAGGATAGCAACACAGCTGTTTGTTTGGACCATTAGGTTTTCATGTTGTGATCAACGCATGGGTCTATCAAGCATACTTGGACTGGATGACATTTTCCTGTTACAGCTTTGAGAATGACAAAGGCCCCACCCATCCTTAAGGCAAAAAGACACTGACTGGCAGAGCAGATAAACAAATACAATCCCAAAATGTGATGTATGGTGGAAGGGAGGGAGACACAGGCATCCCCATGGTCTGCACTGCAGCAGCAGAGAGCAACCCACTTCAGTGTGATGTGCTGGTCCAAAGGGAACTTAGACAGGAGGCTGGAGGAGGAGGGAAGGAAGGCAAGGCTTTGGCTTTGCTCAGAAGCAGGAATCGGTAACCTCAGCCTGTGAACCAAACGACCTGCTGCCTGTTTTTGTCCATTTTAGTTGGAACATGGCTTAGTACATTTGTTTCTATTTTGTGTTGTAAAGTTATTATTTTAAGATTCGTTACATTTGTTTATGCTGTGGAATATGGAATATTTGTTTAATGATGCAAAGATGTGTTTGCATTTCCTTTATGTTGTATTTAACTCTGTGAAGCTGTGTTATTTTGCCTGTCTACAACACCTGACTGGTCTAATAAAGAGCTGAATGGCCAACAGCAAAGCAGGAGAAAGGATAGGCAGGGATAGAAGGAGAAAAAGAAAAATGAGAGAGAGGAGGGAGAGAAGGAGAAGAGCTCCAGGGGCCACTCACCCAGCTATTCAGCAAATCACGGAGAAAGAAGTAAAGAAAGAAATACAGAAATAGAGAAAGATAAAAGCCCGGAGGCACAAGGTAGATGGGATAATTTAAGTTAAGAAAAGATGGCAAAAAAGAAAGGGGCTGGAGGGATAGTTCAGCTGTTAAATGCTAGGCTCATAACCAAAAAATATAAGAAAGAAAGAGAGAGAGAGAGAGAGAGAGAGAGAGAGAGAGAGAGAGAGAGAGAGAGAGAGAAGGAGGGAGGGAGGGAAGAGAGGAAGAAAGAACGATCCAGGGCTGCTCTGCTGGTTCCAATTGCAGCCCTGCCAAGACAGCTTCTGGTAGAGAGAGAGAGAGAGGGGGGGGGCTAGAAACAAGGCAAGAATAAGACTCTGAGTCTGTGTATTTATTTGGGAGCTGGGTTGTAGACCCCCCCCCAAAGAGCCAAAGAGCAAAGAGTAAAAGAGAAAGAAAGAAAAAAACAAGCAAACAACTACAATTTTGTATCTGGGTGGTCTCACACGTGGTATCCAGATTTGATTAGTTGAGATGGAGACTGTATGGCCTGGAAAGCCTGAAGTATCTGTCATCTACTGCTCTGTAGTTTGCTGACTGCTACTGTGGGCCATGGGAAGCTACTGAAGGCTTTTCAGTTGGAGAATGACCTAACTACACTTGTACTCTGTCAGCTGTGCTGCTGGGGACCAGGCGTGGGGACTGTGGAGGCTTCTGGACTAAGAGGGGTTATGATTTTCTGCAGTAGGAGCACTTGGTTTCTTTCTTTCAAGTTCCCGCTTGGAGAATCTGAAGACGGCCCTGCCCCTTCTCCAAAGCCCACACCATACACACGACTTCCTGTGCAGAAGTAGTATGCAGGGACAAGCTCCCATGTCCCAGGAGGAAACAGGATGGTGCAGGGCCTGGTCAGTAGAGGGGCTTGTGCTGGAACCTACTTATCTAACACTCAAGCCCATGTGTGGTCACAGAATTCTGTCTGGTGAGGCAAAAGATGCAGAGTGGAGTCTGAGTTTGCTCAGGGGGACAGCAAATCCTGGATGTTGCAGTGGTGTGCCCCCAGAAGATGCACGTGCCTGTTAGCTGAGTATTCGGCACAAAAGGCATTCCCACCTTCCTGGGACACCCAGTAGTTACAGGACCGACCTATGGGGTCCACTTCTGTGTGGCAGGTGGATACCCTTAGACTATAAAGTGGACCATCCTAGGATGCCTGCTTTAGTGGAAAGCAGAGATCTGGAAGCCGGGTGGCTCAGGTTCTTACCCGAGGTCTGTCCCCTACAAACCATGAGACCTTGGGCAGTAAACTCAGCCTCTTGGAACTTCACAAGACACAACCCTGGGTTTCTCATGCCACGAGGTTGTTGGTAGACTTGAGTGTTATGTGTTGGCATGAATTAGCACCATGCCAGACACACAGTGGGAGCGTCATAGACCATTCTTCCTTCACCAAGTCAAGTGAATGATCCCTAAGAAGCCAGGACCCTTCCAGCTCTGCCCGGGTCCTGCTGGGCAGTGGCTGGGGCAGGCAGGTTGCAGCTCTCACCTTGTCTTGAATGGTCTCATCCCTCTCCTGGATTTCCCTCTTGAGGCCTTGGATGTCCTTCTCCAGAGACTTGATGACTCCCTGCAGCTTCATCTGCTCACTCTTCAGGATCTCAATGTCATTGGTGCGCTCTTCGATCTCCTTTTGCAGGCTGCTGAACTGAGGATGCAGACAGCGACAGTGAACTGAGGACTCAGACAGCGACAGGGAACTGAGGACTCAGTGACAGGGAACTGAGGACTCAGACAGCGACAGGGAACTGAGGACTCAGTGACAGGGAACTGAGGACTCAGACAGCGACAGGGAGCTGAGGACTCAGACAGCGACAGGGAACTGAGGACTCAGATAGCGATGGGAACTGAGGACTCAGATAGCGATGGGAACTGAGGATGCAGACAGCAGCGACAGTGAACTGAGGACTCAGACAGCGACAGGGAGCTGAGGACTCAGTGACAGGGAACTGAGGACTCAGTGACAGGGAACTGAGGACTCAGACAGCGACAGGGAGCCGAGGACTCAGCGACAGGGAACTGAGGATGCAGACAGCAGTGACAGGGAACTGAGGACTCAGTGTCAGGGAGCTGAGGATGCAGACAGCGACAGGGAAGGGCCTTGGGGTCTTTGAACTGGTCCCCATCCCCCCACCTCAACCAAGAATGGGGCTGGCCCCCCTCCAGGGAACCAAAACCCTCATCATTTAACATCCATGGGCTTTGGGGGAGTGGATTTTGTTATTTTATTTGTTTTTTTTTGGGGGGGGCAGCCTTTTTGTAAATTGAGAGATAGTTTTTGTGCATACTTGAAATTTTCTTTCTTTTTTTCTTAAAGCTTTATTTGCTTATTATATATACTAGGTTCTGCCTGCAGGCCAGAAGAGGACACCAGATCTCATTATAGGTGGTTGTGAGTCACCATGTGGTTGCTGGGAATTGAACCTACGTTCAAGCAGTCAGTGCTCTTAACCATTGAGCCATCTCCCCAGCCCCCCATACTTGAAAATTTCATACTTGCACACAATGTACTGTGGTCATAATCACCTCTCCATTACACTCTCTTGCTTCTTGCTTTCCTTCCAGTTCTGACACAAACTTCCCTTCTTTGCAACTTCACATTTAACTCCCTCCCCCTTTTAAAATCTGAGACAGGGGTTCTCTGTGTAGCCTCGAATGTCCTGGAACTCTCTCTTCTTTGTAGACCAGGTTAGCCTCAAACTCAGAGATCCACCTGCCCCTACCCGCCTAGTGAGGCGAGCACCGCCACTGCCTGGCTGTTTCCTTCTTTCTTTAAGGTGACAAACTCTTTTATGTAGCCAGACTGGCTGAGAACTTAGAATCCCCCTGCCTCCGCTCCTATGTACTGGAATTATAGGCATGGGCTTATTACAGGCACACGAAGCTTATTTTGTTTGCTTCAGAGAGTGAGTTTTTGGAGACTCTGGGACAGTTCAGTATTTTCCCAGGTCAGATGAATGATGGCAGTATTCTGCTTAAGTCTAGTCTATAGCCTAGGTCTATTCCCTGCGGGAGAGAGTGGAGCAGTCTATCTACAAATGCTTCAGAGAGAAGATTCCAAGACCACACTGACCTTGAGAGTTGGTCAAGGTCACAGAGAGGAGCTGCTGTAGCCATGTCCAGGAAGGGAGAGCCTGATTATCCCGGGAGTCACTGACAATTGTTCAGTTTCTAACAGGAAGCTTTGATTCCCAATGGGCTTGCTCTGAACTCAGCTTCTCTGTGGCTAGCCATAGAAGAAATGCTGCAACTCTACCTGGATCTGCGAGTCACACCCTCCCTCTCTGAGCTATCAGACAACTAAGTAGCTGCCTCACCTTGCAAGCAAAGCATCTTATTGCCACCCACCCCACCACCTTATATTCCCCCTTCTAAGGAGGAGTCGGAGCAGGAGCCTCCAGGCTGAATTGCTGCCTGCCTCATCCTCAGTCCTCACTGCCATTTTCAGCAGCTCCTACTTGTCCAGAAAGAAAAGCTCAGAGTATCCTGTGCTCAGGGAGCCTGTGAAAGGGAAGGGAGGTGGTTGGGCACTCCTGAAATCCTAGCACCTGGGAGGAAGAAGCAGGAGGAACATGTGTTTGAGGACTGGGTTCCACAGAGAGATCTAAGACAGAATAACCTAAGCCAGTCTGGATTGACTGTTACCCCAAAGAGGAGGGGAAGCAGATGTAGTCTCTTCTGAGGGTAGAGCCCCTTTGTCCCGGAGGTGGGACCTCTGTGTGGGCACCCGGAGCTATCTGTTTACTGCCCCCAGCCTCCTCTGTGACGCTCCCAGGGCCCACCCCTGGGAGACTGAGGGGCAGTGTGGTGCACCTTCTTCCTCATGATGCCCGTTTCTCCTTTGAGCCGGAGGTTGGATTCCTTCTCATCTCGAAGCTTTCTCTCATACTTAGTTTTGATGTCTTGGATCTCTCTGTCTTCATCTTCTTCGATCTGCTTCTTGGTTTCTTCAAACTCCCGAAGCTGCTGTCGAACATCTTCCTGTGCCTGGCTCAGAGGGAGGGATGGATGGAGGTAGGGAGGGAGAGAGAGAGATTGCAGGGAGAAGGGGCTGGTGGTGCTGTGCTAAGGAGGCCTGGGATGTCAAGAGCACAGGAGCCTCTCGTACAAGGGAAGAGGAATCAAATTACACAAGCAGAAACCAAGGTGCTATCCTCTCTCCTGTCTCCCTTCTCTCCTGAGCAGGTCAGGCCTCAGGGCCCACTACCTTCTCTACCTCTTACCAATACCCCACACCCTGCATACCCTGCTGCGCTTCTACTTTCCATATGACACTCAGGCTTCAGACCCCTTTCCAAGACAGGGTTTCTCTGTGTAGCCCTGGCTGTCCTGGAACTCACACTATAGACCAGGCTGGCCTTGAACTCAGAGACCTGCCTGCCTCTGCCTCCTGAGTGCTGCAATTAAAGGTGTGCACCACCACCACCCGGTCCAGACTTATCTTTATAGAGCTTGGTCTACGGTAACTGTATTTGTAAATCTGCCCCCCCCCCAAGCTGAGAATGCCTTGAGGGTAGGAACCATGTCTTCTGTGCCCATACTGGACTCCCAGGGCACAGTGCCTGCTGCACACAGAAGCTGCCAGGCAAATGGCTGAACAAATGAGTGGCTCTAATTACCCCCCCCAAGCCAATCTGCACTGCCCTTTCTCTGGGAAAGGGATGCAGAGCTCTGCTCCCTGGGATCACCTCTTCTAGAAGGCTAGTTTTCTCCTGGAGTTTGGCCTCGTAGAACTCAGTCAGCTCCTCCAGGGCCTGGCTCTTTGTCTCATCATTATCTCGGAGCTGTTTTTCATACTCTTCCTGCATCCTCTGGGACTTGAGCTGTAGCTCCTGATATTTCTCATACTCTAGGAGCAGCTTCTGGTTGTTGCAGCATTCTGGAGAGACACAGGAGGGTCGGCATGCTGTGTGGGCAGGCAGCACCAGCCTTTGGCGCACATACCACACCGAGTTCTTTTCTGCTCCTCCCACACCAGCTGGAGCAGCCGCCTCCAGATCCAAGGTTCAAGGCCTGCCTAACTCTTGTGATTGTCCTGTGTATGTCTCACCAGGTGGCCAAGCTCCCTGCACCCAACTCTAGACAGAGAAATCATTTCTATGAAGGTATGGTAGGAGGCATTTGAGAGTTCAAGGTCAGGAAAATGCCCCAAGTACACAATATGGATTTTATAATTCTATTTTACAGACGACCAAGCTGAGCCTCCGGAACACACAGCAAGGAAATGCTGAGACTGGTAGTCGGGCAGTCTGTCAAGATCCAAACCCGAACTTCTCACTGGCATGTTTGTATTTTGAGGAATGAGCAAATACACAGGAGGGAAAACCATAGTGAGTTCCGATAAAGTAGTGTATTCATAGGCAGAATCACATTCCCTGCCTCTAAGCTGCCTGTGCCTCAGCCATGTGACTCCCCCCTTGTGGCTCACCCAAGTCTTGCAGCTCCCGGCTCTGTCTGTCCAGGAGATCTTCTATGCGTTCTCGGTGAAAGATGTCCTGTTTTTCTTTCTCTGTTTTTAAAACCTGAAACAAAGAGTCGCCTTTTCTCATTTGTCAAAGGCACTAATAGCACAAGAGCTACTTTTACTGGTAACATCTTCATTCAAAAATTTTCTCAAGCCCTTATTTCGCACCTGACCTTGTTATGCTGAGCCACGAGCACAGGGCCACCTTTATCCACATCCTATTTGCTCTGAGACGTCTATGCTTTTGCTCTTTATGCACATGTGATAAAATGGATTAGCCAGAGAAGCGTTTTGGTTTGGACATGGATTAAGTAGATTTTAAGGAGAAAAATCAGGGATTCATTCCAATCATCTACTGCTGATAGCTGGGTATGGTGGTGCCCGCCTTTAATTCCAGTGTGTAGGAGGCAGAAGCACACAGATCTCTTAGTTCGAGGCCAGCCTGGTCTATACAGTTCCAGGATAGCCAGAGCTACAAAGTGAGACCCTGTTTCAAAAACGAAGCTGATGAACCAACCAGACAAATAGAAAACCCCCCAACACCAGCCCACATTGCTGTCAGCTCAGGATCTCACACATGAGTATGGACCTGAGCCAGCCAGCTCCTGGCAGGCTGAGGAAGCCACCTCCGGGCCTGGCTTTGTGTTTGGCTTATGAACTGAACTAACACTTGATGCCTGGCTGAGTGGATTATAAATAAATAAATGAATGAATGAATTTAACAGCCAAGGGCTTTTTAACCAAATAGACCCGTGAAGATAAGTTACCAGTACAACTACTCCTTGATCCAAAAGGTGGTGGGGTTGTAGATGAGGGAGCCAGGCAGATTTGGCATAGCATAAAGACAGGCTCACAAATGCCGGGGCCAAGCCCAACTACAAACTGTTAAGACAGATTTGATTTTTGGCAGTCTAGAGATCAGCACACCTGCTAGTTCCTTCCCTACAGCACTCTTGCGACTTTTTTTTTTTTTTTATGAGTTTTCCCTTGTCACAAAAATGAAAAGTTCTCACCATAGAGAATCTGGAAATTCCAAAAGTGTATTAGACACAAAAGGTAAGCTACCCAGAAGAGCGGCTTTGGGGGATACGCATACTGTTACCTCTTCTCCACGAACCGTTTTACCTGGCAGTACCATTCACATGGGAAGCTTTATATCCTGGCTGTCCTGTTGACTCCTGTGTCCTATACATCTCCCCCAGCAGCTGGGTGTCACAACTGAACCGTACGGGTACCCTTAGTGTAAGGATTCAGGCATTACGCTGGCCTGCCCCTGTCACCTGGCAGAATGCACTCAGGTAGTACCCTGGTCAGCCCAGATGCAGAGGACCCCTTTAAAAGAAAGACCTCCACCCACTTAGTTTCTCTCCCTCTCAATCCTGCTATTCGCTGGGGCAGACAGGACTTTTCCTGTCTCCCTCTTCTCTTCTGCCTTCTCTGTGTCTCTGTGTCTCTTTTCTTTTCTCTTTCCTCCCCACCCCTTCCCTTTCTAATAAAATTTCTCACTAAGCTCTGTCTGTCTGTCGTGTTTGTCCCCCGCCCCCCTCGATCAACCTCGCCTGCCTGCCATGGAATCCGGCAAGGTTAGGTCATGCAGTTGGCCGACCCCAGCAGCATGGGAACTGCTTATTGCTGAGGCTCGGGTTCAGGCTCTCGGACACACCTGGTTCTTCGTCTTTAAGGACTCCATCTCCTGGATGAACTTGTCTGTCAGCTCCTTGATCTTCTCCGAGTAGTTCATATCCTTCAGCCGAAGCTGATACTCATTCTCCATTTTCAATTCTTCCACGCGAGTCTTCAGCTCCAGCATGATCTGAGCCTTTGGGAGAAGGAAACAGAATTAGGAGCGCTCACAGTGGTGCGTGTGTACGAGCGAGCGAGCGTGCGTGCGTGCGTGCGTGTGTGTGTGTGTGTGTGTGTGTGTGTGTGTGTGTGTCCCTAAACCTTAGCTTAGGACCTGCTACTCTACCTTGCTTCAAATGTAATCTGTCGCTGTTAGAACTTGTCACTGTTTCCCTTACAAGATATACAGATGACAGAGTCCTCCTCTGTCTTTATAATGTGTGCTCAGTGGCCCCACTGTGTGCCAATAGCACTCACGTGTCTTTCAAAGTGACATAAACGTTACCTGTTCAGTGAGACCTACTAGGACCTTCTGTTTAATTCTGCCACCCTTCCACCCCCATTCTCAGCACAGAACTCTTGACTCCGTTCTTAACCCCATCTTATGTTCTGCCTTTTATTCTTCAAATATTGGCACCTAGTAATTATTCAATGCTCCTTTTGCTTTCTTTATTCCGCTGCCTTTTGCTTTCATTAGAAGTTAAGTTCCCCACAGACAGATGTTTTTGTTGGTTTTGTTCTCCGATGTAGCTCAAGAACACAGGTAAAACATAGTAGGTACTCGAGATATTCTCCTTCCCTGTTTGGTACTTCCAATCAAACCCAGGGCCTCATGTTGTGAGTTCTACACCGGGCTACACTGCAAACCCAAAATATACTTGCTGAATGTCCCCATGAAACTCACAGCCTATTGAGGCAGCCAGATAAACACATAATTATACGTTGTGATTAAGTGCCCGATGACATCGTCACTGTCTCCACTCATGGCTTTCATGTCTGTAGCTGGTATCATCACCATTGCTTTAACACAGGTCCTGATTCTACTTGGCTCCAAAGTCTAGTTGCTAGTGTTTGTTTGTTTCTATTGCCACTGAAGTTTCCTGAAAGTCCTGTAATATGCAAATCCCTCATTTCCTGAAGAGCCAATGCTGAGGAGTGAAAGGACACAGATGATTTCTTCTTGATTGCATCCCCCACACCCCAGCCCTCATCTTTGCTGATGTTTCTCTTATTTCCATGACAACACAGAGTGTGTTGCATTTGTTTCTGTACTTCTAATTGGCTGCAGGTATGGACTTAGCATGTGGGAGGTACTGAGAGGAAGGGTGCCCACTTTGGGTCCTCATGTGGCTAGGAGACCGTGGGTCACGCACAAAGTGTGGACGTGGCACTAGAGGGCCCCCAAAGAGCCTCGGCTAACCCCGTTAGGCTGGCTTTGGTGTGAGCAGGGCTCTGGTGATGGTGTCCAGCCCAGATGCGTGAGAAGCGAGGTGACTAGTTAGAATGTGACTGCAGGGTTCAGGTGAGAGGTGGTAGGGCCTTGAGCTGAGGTTGAGCGCAGGAGGGAAGCATGAAGGAATGGAAAGACTATAGAGAGAGACTCTAGAAAATGTGGTGCCTGCCTGGCTCTGTGGTGACGAGAGAGAGCCATGTTGGAAGACTTCCCAGGTGACTGACTGGCTATACCAAAGCGTTGGGTTTGGCTTGTCTGGCTTCACAGTCCTGTCCCCGGAGCCTCACACAGATACTGTCAGCACTGGTAAGGTTCAGCAGGAAAGTCAGTGGCCCCAAGGCCTGTGTTGAACTAGTGAGATACTGCTGCGAATGGCCCAGTTTTTGATGTGGGATGTTCAAGGCACTTGCTCACCGGCCTTCCGTTTTCTGTCTCTACGATGCTGCAGAGTATCTTTCCAGGGTGGGAGTCTTGTCATGATGCTGATTGATAGCTGTGGTCCTTCCCAGCAGTTTCTAGCCTAAGACATGTAAAAGGCCTCTGGCCTCTCTGATTCTCTCCAGCTCTCAGCAACACACCCTACTCATAGTTGCTAGGCACATCTTCCCAGAGGGCCTCTTTACTCCTTCACACACATGGCTCGCTCCATATGGAAGGCCTTTTGTTCTGGAAGGCTCTGTACAGGGCTTGCTTCCTCTGCTTCAACCTGGCCTGGGGCAGGGTCCTTCCCCTGCGTTCCCATGGCAGTGTTTTTTTTTTTTTTTTTTTTTCATAACACTGCTGCAGCTTGCTTCCCTGGCTTGTTCTCCCTGGCTTTCCTCCCAGGCTCCAGGCCCAGGGACCCCTCTGCATCTCTTATCTCTGTAGTTTCAGCGACAATGGTGGCCTGTTGACAGGCACACAGCAGTCGCTACTGTTGCCAGCACATGGATACCCGTGTACATCCAAATGACTGAGTGAGTAAATTCCTGGTTGAGAGACAGTTACTTGGAATGTTACAGAATAGAAAGACAGAGCTGGAACTAGGGAGAATGTGGAATGTTGATGGGAGATGCCATTATGTATATATGCTTCTCATACTGGTTAATGAATAAAGCACTGTTGGCCAATGGGAAAGCAAGATAGGAGGGACTAGGAGACAAGGAGGAAAGAGGAAGTAATAAGGAGGAGTCAAGATGGAGAATCTGGAGAGAATAGAACCGCCAGCCGCCTCTCGCTGGTAAAGACCACGTGGAAATACATAGAAATGGGTTAATAATTAAGACAGAGCTAGCCGATAAGAAACTAGTACTGGGCTAACAGATTGTATCATATACAGAGTCTCTCTGTGTGCTATTTGGGGCTGGTGCGGCAGCGGGACAAGACCAGTGGTGGCGGGTGGAAAAACGGTACTTCTTACAGAATGTCACTGCAGGAACAGAGAGGAGGTGGGCGGAGCCAGGAAGAGGTTTGCACAGATTCATCCTGATGGATGTGAGAGAGGAGGGAGGCTCAGGAAGTGACACACACACACACACACACACACACACACACACACACACACACGATGTTTCACTGTGGTCACAGCAGTGCTGTCAGGCCTGACAGGGGTCAGAGGTCAGGGGTCAGGGTCAGAGTTAGCCCAGACTGTCAGACCTTGAGCGTGTCCCTGCATCTCCTGTTTGGTTTCTCTGCCCGCTGGGAAGAATGAGAAGAAAACAAGAGAGCAGACATGTCTGTCTGCCACAGGGAGGCTAGGCTCTCCCTCCTTCCTCCCTCCCCCTTTGCTTGTCATAGAAAAAGTTCCAGGGTGATCAGGAAACACCAGGGCCTCCATCCTGCTGGGCCTTTGCACTGTTGTTCTGGAAGTTCTGTTCTTTCTCTCCTCCTGGGCCACAGCACCCCTGTCTGACTTTTCCAAACACTCATGCTAGGCTGGAGAGATGGCTCAGCCATTAAAGGCTAGGCTCAAAACCAAACACTCATGCCCAGAGCCTAGGCAACCACAGGGAGCACACTCAGAGATTCAGATGCTTTTCTTAGAGGCAATGACAGTATAGCTCTGGGATTCTCTGAGAGCCAGACATTCAGCGTTATTCATGAGCTGTGCCCAGGGCTATGCACTCAGATTTCAGTAAAACATTTACTGTGTAGAACTTACAAACTACAGACAAGAGGAGGTTCCCTTGGTATAGGGACTGAGAGCCATCGTCAGATTCAATCTGGAATCCAATTCTGGTCCTACTGTTTCCCAGTACAGTGAGTTGGGATCCAGCACTAAGCCTCTTTGAATGAGTTGGTCCATAACCCTCTAGTCATGGGGGAGAATAACAGAGTCTTTTTCACAGGGGTATTGAGAGGTATGCATGTGGGTGTCCATGCATGTTCATGGTGTGTGTGTAAGGCCAGAGGTTGATGATGGGTGTCTTCATCAGTTACTCTCGTTTGTGTTCTAAGACAAGGTCTCTTGTTGGACTTGGGTTCATTAGTTCGGGCAGGTTGTCTTGCCAGTGAGCTCCGGGTCTCCTGGTCTCTTCCACCCCTAGCTCTGGGGTTCTTGGGGTTCTGTACGCTGGCCTCTGTGCCCAGATGGGTGCTGGGGATCCAGCCTCAGGTCTTTACACTTGCCCTACTGGGCCATCTCCTCCCAGGTCAAGTGTTTTAGAATAAAGGTTCCGTGCACTGGCAATCATTATACGTCACAGATACTTCAGAGGACCTTAGATGCTAGCCTGAGCGCTCTGAATGTAGCATGCAATGGAATTCTGTGTTCTTCCCCATTAGCCCTGGTTCTTACCTTCTCTTCCATGTCCGTTTTAGTCACGAGCACCTCTTCAGCAAAGCCCACCTCCCTCTCTCGTTTGATTCCCCGGCCATCCTTATCAAAGACCCTCCAGGTGAACAGACAGCCATCCTCAGCAACAGTCAGCAGGAACTGATCATCAAAGGTGAGCATCATCTGTGGAGGAAAAGAGCATGGCGAAGGTTTCTGGGGCCGTGGATGCCCAGGGCGGAGCTGCCTACTGCACAGGCTTTGGTCCATGCAACCCTGCACACTTCACTGGGCTTGTGTGCTCTTTATCGGGGGAATCAGACAGAAGCACCTTGGTGCATCAACAAATTTCTTTGTTGATGAGGGAGTTGGGGGTCAGTGTTTGGGGAGAGAAAACCTTCAGTTCACTCAAAAGCAAACAATCAAAGTATGAAGCTCTTATGGCATCTACCATGTAGTCGGGGATGATTTCTTGGTGCCACCCGTTGTAGAGGGGGAGATTTAGTTGAGTCTGCACTCTTCATCGTGCATCCATATGTTAGACATGTCTCATTATCATCTCAGTCTCTGCTTCAGTGCGGTCCTTACTAAGCCAATGGCATAGAGGTAACCATGGGTAACCATGGATCTATGGTTGTGACTGTAGGATGCTTTTGTCTCCTCTCACCTGGAATTTGTCCCTTATCATTTGCGGTAGGCCCTAATTGAGTTTGGGAACAGTGTGATCAATCCCCTTCCTCAGTGAATTTAATTTTTTAAATTTAATTTAATCTTTATTTTTAAGACAGCCTTACTTTACATTCCAATCCCAGTTCCCTCTCCCTCCTGTGCTCCCACTCCCCCTACCATCTTCCCATCCATTGCCCCCATCCACTCCCCAGGGAGGGTGAGGCCTCCCATGGGGAGTCATTTGAAGCAGGACCTAGGCCCTCCCCCATGTATCAAGGCTGAGCAAGGTATCCCTCCACAGGGAATGGGCTCCAAAAAGCCAGTTCATGCACTAAGAAAAGTCCTGGTTCCACTGCCAGAAGCTCCATAGACTGCCTAGGCCCCCTAACTGACACCTAGGTCAGTCTTGATTTGCAATGATCTTATCTTCCTGGGCTTTGGGTCCCTAGCATTGTTGGTGCCTGGCAGAGTCTTTGAAAGCGGAGGTGGCTTCCTGACTCCCCTGGAGACTGATTGGCTTTTTTAACAACTCCCAGTTTGATGCTGTGTTAGTTAACCCTGTAAGACTGAGGGCTGGCTTCTCTCAGGTACAGCTACGCAGCAAGGAAGGTCAAAGGTCAGCAAGAGGGGAGCTATGTCAATAAATGTTCATCTGGACTCTACAAGAGCAATACACACTTTCCACCACTGAGGCATCTCTCCAGTCTCTAAAAAAGCACTGCTTTTAAGGAACATTCAATCACGTAGAAAACAATCTTACAATAACGTTAAGAAGCGGGCTGTGAAAGCATGACCATACAGTGTGACCTTTATTCCAGACACAAGTATAATATATGTATTGAGGGAAGATGGTGTCAGAATATGAATGGTGATGCTACTATAATGATCTCACTCCTAACATGAACACACATTGCTTCTATAACAAAGATGATCTTATCACAAAACTTAGTAGCTCTGCAGGGAAGATGGGACCATGTCAACACACTTCACTTTGGACCCAATGTCCAGACTCAGTACAGAAATGTGCCATTTTATAATGAAAAATCCTCCTCCAATGTGTACAGTGCCTACAGGTAAGTATGATGGATTGGATGAGAATGTCCCCCATAGGCTGACATATTTGAATACTTGGTCCCCAGTTGGAGGACCTATTTGGGAGGGGTTAGGAGGTGTGATTTTATTGGAGGAGGTGTGTTACTGGAAGCACGCTTTGAGGTTTCAAAAGGCTCCCATCACTGCTCTCTGCCCGCTGGTTGTGGGTCAGACATGAGTCTCAGATGTTCCTTCACTCTGCCCTCACGGACTCCAACACTTTGT
The DNA here is from genome assembly GCF_943737965.1 of Phodopus roborovskii. NCBI lineage: Eukaryota > Metazoa > Chordata > Mammalia > Rodentia > Cricetidae > Phodopus > Phodopus roborovskii. The sequence goes on from NW_026126448.1 coordinate 8,802,107, forward strand.
TTGCGAGTTGCCTTGGTCAAGGCATTTTATCACAGCAACAGAAAGGTAACTAAGATGCTACGTCGGTATCGAATTCAGGAAATAATTACACATCTTTCATGCCATCCAATTTCAAATAAAGGAGGCATGCATTTTCTCAGGGTCTGGTTTTCAGGGGCCTGGGTAATCATAGACAGCCCCCACGAATAACTTTTACTTTCCTATTGGTTCTGATTTATTGGCATTCATTTTTTCATGCCAGAGGACTCTTTCATTCACTTTTTGTTATGGCAAAATATATACACTGTGAAGCTGACCACCCTAACCATTATTTGGTGTACAGTTTATGACTGACACATCTGTGAAGCTGTGTAGTTACCACCACCATCTAGCCATCAATTTTTTGTTCTTTAAAACTGAAATTGTGGTCTTCAGCTGGGTGATGGCAGTGCCTGCCTTTAATCCCAGTACTTGGGAGGCAGAGACAGGTGGATCTCTGTGAGTTTGAGGCCAGCCTGGTCTACAGAGTGACTTCCAGGACAGCCAGGGCTACACAGAAAAAGCCTGTCTCAAAAACAAAACAAAAAACCCAAACAAATCTAAGACTGCACAAATGAAATAATAATTCACATTTGCTTATCTACCCATCTGCCACTGGCCATAGGCTGCTTTCTTATTTTAGCACCTTTTCTTCCTTTCCTCCATGTTTTGCATTTAGCTATTACACATAGACAGTACTTTGCAAGAAGAGGGAATAGGACGATTTACAAAAGCATGCCTATGATATTGTTCCTAGGGGTAGACTTTGTATCTATATTCCCAGGGTAGGGTCTAATCTCTTGGGGGTATGGCTTCCTCTTGTCTGGGAGCAGTGGGCACCTGAGGGTCATTAGTAGGTAAAAACTCACTACAGCCTGGAAATATGATGGTGACCTAGCTGGGACACCTACAGCACCCATCCAAGGGCTTACTATTGGGTGTAATTTTGTGTCAGATGATCTTTATGTGTGACTATGATTACTTCCTAGGATAAATTCCTAGTTGTTCCAACATGGGTATGGATACCCAGGCAACAGGTGTCCAGTGAATGGTGACAGATGAATAAATAGAAAGGGGAATGAGGAGAAACAAGCAACCCTGAGGAGTTGCCAGGGTGGGAAGGTCTATGAGGCAGAGCCTGGGCTGGGGCTTGGTGGGGAGGCACCTCTCACCTTGGTGATGGGACCAGCATGAGCCTGGTACTCATTGAATTCTTTCTGCAAAGGCAGGGGGTACTTCATGGCACGGATCGTTCCCACTGAAGTGCCCACAAACATCATGCGTCCCGAATGTGAGATGGTGATGGCTGTGTAGATGACGTCAAAGGCTGATATCTCTCGAAGGATCTGGAACACAGGCAGGTCCGTTCAATGGGAGGGGTGGAGCTGTCTCCCGTGTCCCAAGTGTCATCTTTGGGGTGGAAATTCTATTAATGTTTCCCCCTGTTCCTTACAGTATTTGGTATGGTGCCCAAACCAAATACTTATTAGTTTTTCCTCCTCCTCCTCCTCTTCCTTCTCATCATCACCATTGTGGTGCTGGGATTGCAATTCAGGCCTCATACATGCTAGGCAAGCTCTCCACTGCCCAGCTGCCTCCCCAGTTCAGGGTTCCTAATTGTTACCATTATTTTTTTGAGACAGAATCTTACTGTGTAGCCTAGAACTTAATAGGTAGACCAGGCTGGCTTCATAGAGACCCATCTGTTTCTTCCCAAATGCCCGGATTAAAGGTGTGTGCAACTGTGCCCACTTGGAGTTCTCCAGTCTTATGTGGTGTGTGAATGTGTGTGTGTGTGTGTGTGTTCACACCAGTGTGAGTACATGGAAGCCAGCATGACATTAGCCATCCTATTCTTTTACTCTGTCATATTCCTTTGAGCCAGAGTCTCTTCACTGACCCTGGAGCTGGACAGATGGTCAGCAAGCCCTGATGATACTTTCCTCTCTGTCTTGTCCCCACCTGTCCAGCACTGGGGGTACAGGTACACACAGCCACACCTAGGTGCTGGGACCTCAGCTCAAGTCTTCATACTTGCACAAAAAGTGCTCTTACCCACTGAGCTGTCTCTTTAGCTCTGGTTTCTTGATGTTTATAACCAGTTGTGGGTGTTAGGAACAATACAAATGGAAGGGCCAGAAACCCTAAGGTGCCATGTACAAACACTGCCTTATATCCGTTGCCTGTTCCAACTCATCTGGTCTTCCCAAAACCCTTGAGGAAGTTACACTTAAGACAATTAGAAGATGAGTCGCCATGGCAGGAAGTAACTTGCCTCAACTCGTAAGTGTGGTCAGTGGCAGCCTGATTCCACTTTTAGCTTTTGACTGCAATGCTGTCAACATACCTCAGAGTCTGAACAAGATGACAATCATAAATTTATCCAGGAAGCATTTATTAATGTCCAAACTGTGCTCTCAGGGAATCCATTCCTCCATGCATGCCTGCTTATTCACCCACCCACCCACTCACCTATCCACACATTCTGATGATTATGTGTGTGTGGGAGGGTGGTCAAGCGTGCATCAGTTAGTGGTGATGTCAAGGGGAGGGGACATAGCTCTGCCCTGGGGGAGCATTACTCTGGTACAGCTTTGTACAAGCTGCTTAAGAACTAGGATCAGGTCTCTGGGAGTACAAAGGAGAGTCACCCTGTGTTCACCAAGCTGTATTCTAAACCTGTCCCAGGTTCATTTGCTGCTGTAGTAGCTATGAGCCTCCTCCCACACCCAAAGTGCCAGCCCATGACGGAAGCTGCAGAAATCCTAAGAAGCCAGAGATCAGCTGTTGCTGGGCTGGAGAAGGGCATAAGCCACATCTGTATACAGGGTTCACATTGAGCTCTCCTCTCAGCCCTTACATTCAGGAGCCAAATGTGGTAATAAAAAAATCTGGAGGTTAGAGATTTTGAAAGAACACAGTGACCAGCCTGGGTGATGGCAGCTACCTGTATCTCAACTAAGTGCAGAACAAGGGCAAGATCTCAGTTTAATTGAAAATTAAATTTTAATTAAATTTGCGTATGTGCATGCACAAAATGGTGTGTGCAGCGGTGGTGGTGGTGTGTGTGGATCAGAGAACAACCTGTAGGAACTGGCTCTTCCCTTCCACTATGTGGATCCCAGGGGTCCATCTCAGGTTGTCAGGCTTGGTGGCATGTGCCTTTACTAGGTGAGTCATCTTGGTGGCTTAAGAGTGTTTTAGAGATGTTTCTGATTTCCATGTGTGTGGGGTAAATGAGAAGTTACAGGCAGCAAGCAAACTGGAAAGGACAAGGGGACCCACAGCTTGACCTATTCAGGAGGATCAAAAAGTGACGAACTGAGCTGACCCAAGAGAGAACGTAGCAGGCACTGTCCCTTGAAGGAGTGTCTCCTCTCATGTGTTCTATCAGAAGCCACGGAGTCTGTCTTCTGCAACACTGTGCAGCAGCCAGAGAGGGGGAGGGTGACTCACCAAAGAATCTGCAATCTCCTTGAGAGTCTGGTCTGATCCGACAGCGAAGATAACTTTGGCATCAGGGGAGACAGCAACACAGTTATAGCTACAGGACTTGAGCACACACTCAGTTTCTCTCTTCCCCGTGGACAGATTCCATTCATACACGGCACCATCTGTCCCGGCAGAAATCAGTTTGCTATCATCTATGTTCCACACAAGTGAACGAATCTGCAAAGGGTGCAGACACAACTGGGTGAGAACAGTGTACACACACACACACACACACACACACACACACACACACACACACACGACACTTGGAGGAGATAAACCTGGGGGTTCCACTAGACTAAGGCAGAATGTCTATGCTTGGTAGAGGTCTGTCTGTAAGCACAAAAACATGGTTGGTTTCTTGGCCACATTAATATTCTGTTTTCTAAGATGCAAATGTTGTAAGATCTGAAAACAATGTACTCCCACTCCCTTTCACTTTATGAGTGCATGCTGACTTACATTAGTTTTGCAATGTAACTTTATCTTATGTGAATGCATGGCTTGCCCATGGTTACAAGTTTCTGCAGAGGTCAGAAGAGGATGTCAGGTCCCCTGGAACTAGTTGGACTTATGGATGGTTATGAGCTACCACATGGGTGCTCTTAATGGCTAAGTTATCTCTCCAGCCCCTTTGAGAACCCTCTTAGTTTTGAAATACTCACAGAATGGCAGAGTGAGGATGTCAGCTAGTGTCCCCAGTGACCTAAGTTAACTGGTAAAAAATAATCAGAACCACCACTTAAGATCTGAGTTTGACATCTATAACCTACATTTAAAAAAAAAAAAAAAAAGCCAGGAGGAGCCACCGGTTACCATTCAGACATGGCCAAGAACCACACCACACACAACCAGTCCTAAAAACAGCACAGGCATGGCATCAAGAAATCCTGGTCACAAAGATACGAATCTCTTAAGGGGGTTGACCCAAGGTTCCTGAGGAGCATGCCCTTTGCCAAGAAACACAATAAGAAAGGCCTGAAGAAGATGCAGGCAAACAATGCGAAGGCAATGAGTGCATGTGCAGCGGCCATCAAGCCCCCCTCTCCCGTGAAGATCAAGGTGGTTAAGCCCAAGATGCCAAAGGGTCCCGGCTACAAACCCAGCAGTCTTGCTTTCATCGCTCACCCCAAGCTTGGGAAGCTACATGGCCAAGGGTTGTAGACTCTGCCAACCAAAGCCCAACATTCAAACCAAGGCAGAGCCACAGCTCCTGATCGGGCTCCCAATGGTGGCCAAGCCACTGTGAAGGCTCCATTGGAAGGGGGAGGACAGTTAGACCGGTGTGACACACCTACATACAATTTGCAGTTGATCAGGACCCTATGCTCTTTTTTTTTTTTTTTTTTTTTTTTTTTTTTAACAAATAAAGTTGAGGAAAGCCAGGCATAATGGTACACACTTGTGACCTCAGTGACAGGGAGACAGAGACAGGTGGATCCTTGGTGCTTTCTGGCCAGCTTAACCTACTAGGTGAGTTCCAGGCTAGTCAGAGAACCCATTTTAAAGCAAGCCAGCCAGCCAGCAAACAAACCATATGTGCACATGGGCACCAGTTACAGTCCCCGGAAACTTGTTTGAAGGACATGGGACAACGGAGAAACATTCATCCAAGGAAAGCTCCTCAATCTCTGCAAGAGGAGCCTGTGGTGTCTGTGCCCCCTGAAACGCCACTGCAGTGTACTCGGGCAGCAGCTGCCAAGGTGACATGCCACCTCCAGTCTTTCGTACAGTTTCACCCTGGAAGGAAAGGTTGCTGACGTCTGTTTTTCCCTGGATGCAGGGGATCGAGACTGACACGTCTGGTTCCCTTCCTTCAGCCAGTCTTGCAGGGAGCAGCTCCACTCCACGTGCAGACAGGTCAAGAGCAATGGTACCTCACTGTTGGTGCCCCAGTGTGCTTATGCGTGGAACCAGGGGAAGATCCGGGTTCCTGTCACCCTACCCCTGCCCTGCAGTTTCCACTCAAAGTAGGGGTGCCACTGCTGGGAAAGTAGGTTCAGGGTATGGTGGTGTAAGGGCTTTGCACCAGGGAAAGACAGTCACTAAGACAGGGCACTGTGTGGCAGCCAGGGACTGACTTTATTTGCAACAGAATCTGGAGGCCTCTATGCTTTTAGGCACACCTGAAACAATGGAGATCTTGGTGAGAGATCAAAGAGGAGGATGGTAACTGTGACGGAAAGAAAAAACAGCCGAGCAGCACAATTTCAGTAGAGAGATGGTGGGAATGAGATGGTCAAAATTCACTGGGGGCTACGAGGCTGTGTGCCTGTGGTGGGGTGCATCCATTGGGCAGCAATGGGAGCGGAATGTGGGAAACACAGAAGCCATTTCCTAAGCTACATGAAGACCCACGGACTCAGGCGGAAGTCTCTCTGGTACAAGAGGCTTTTGTTTCACATAACAGCTGATCATGCACCCAACAGTGAGTTCTGTTGACTCAAGAGTGCTTCCAAGAATCCAGGCTTGACATGTAAAGGCGTGCTCCCTCTTGGTAGCACGGAAGACTGTGTTCCTGATTAAGGCTGTGCCTTCTCTGATAGAACCAGAGAGGACACATCCAAACTCATGGCCTAAAGCAGTTTCCAAGCCCCCCCACAAACCTAGTAGCAAAGGCTAAAAATTTAAGAAGTTAAGTGGGATTATGGGAAATCTAGGTTGGCTTATGGGAAATCTGTGATCAATAAGTACCTTAGGCCATCCACGGGCATACTGAAGGCTAAAACCCAAAAAAGAAAAATATCTAAGCAGGGACATTAAAAGCTGCACACTGCATGGGAAAAGGCTTTACAGAATTAGTTCTTCCATTGAGCAAATAAACTGTCAGACATCCTTACCAGCTAACCTGCCCACTGCCAGCTCTTGGGAAACATAGATCTAGACTTGCTGCAGTATAGTGCCTAAAACAGCTAGCCAACATAAAATTAGGAAACTTAAGAAACAAAAACAAATCAACAAATCCCTCAAAAATACTGTGACCAAAAACAAGACGACAGAAGCGAGTAAGGAGTCAAAAGAAAGTGTCTTGGGAGGAGCCCAGACTGATTCAGCAGACAAAAGACATGGAATCGGCTGATGTAAACACATCCAAAGGAGTACAGAAGCCACGCTTGAGGAGTTAAAAGAAGCGATGATGCAGCTAATCAAGTTAGCAACACTAAAGGGAGAGAGCATTTTTAGAAACGCTAATGGATACCCTGGGGTTGAAAAGTATAACTGCCAAAATGAAAACGTCAGTAGAGGGGCTCAGTGATAGATCCGAGCAGGGGAGCATGAAGACAGATCAAAGGCAATCATGCAATCTGAAAAACAGATGTTCAAGAAAAGCTAACAGAGTCCAAGAGCGATGACCATCAAATACACCAGTAAATGTGGGTTGGGAGTACCGGGAGGAGAGAGAAGGGCATCAGGAAAAATTTACAATAAGTATGTAATGCTGAAAGCAGTCAGAACTTGTTGAAAAACATGAATGCACTAATCCAAGGATGATAGTACATTTTTAAGTAGGAGAACCACAAAGAGACTGACGTCCAGACACACCACAGTCAAAACACTGCCAGCCAACGACATGAAAACCTAAGAGAAAACCAACTGGTCCGCACTAGGAACAAACAGCCCAAGCTTACCACGTGGCTTCTGTCAGACAATCAGGAAGGAGACACAGAGGCAGTGGGAAGCTGCCTAAAGCACCGAGATTAACAAGAACCACCACCTTTATGTCTAGCAAAACTACATTTCTATTTTAGCTATGAAGGACACATTAACAAATCTCCAGATAAACACCAACTGGAGAACTGACTGAACGAAGACCTGCCTTGCAAGAAATGCCAAAGGAAGTTCTTTAGACCAAAGGCAGTCTATCTCTGATGGCAAGATGCCGTCACACCAAAGAAAGCACAGTCCATAATTCCATAGGCCGCCGAGAGACAGTATGATTCTGTGTTACATTTTCTTTACTTTCTAACTCATGGAAGGCTCATATTAAAACTTTTTACAATTATACTCATCTGTTTTACTTTCAGCTTCTTTTTTTTAAGACACGGTGAATGAAGTTAAATCAAAACTGTATTATAAGCCAAATGTGGTGGCACACACCTTTAATACCAGCGCTCAGAAGGCAGAGGCAGGCAGATCTATGCGAGTTCAAGGCCAGCTTGGTCTACAGAGCAAGTACCAGAACAGGCTCCAAAGCCATACAGAAACCTTGTCACGAAAAATCAAACAAACAAATGAAAAAAGATACAGGGTGGCAAGACTGACTTTAAAAATAAAATACAGGGCTGGCAGATGCCTTAGGGGGTAAGCCTGCTTGCTGTCAACTCTGACAGCCTGAGTTTGACCCCAGGGACCCACAGGGAGAGAATTGACTCTCTTCAGGTTTCCACATTCATCTCTCTCTCTTTCTCTCTCTCTCTCTCTCACACACACACATACACACACACCCAATAAAAACGTTAAACAAGAATAAATAAAACACATATAATACAACAAAGGGTAGAACTGAATGGGGCTATGTGTGACCTTTCGCTGGTGCTAAGTCTAATAATATTTGAGGTCAAAGCATTTATTTTTGAAGTTGTCTTCCTCATTTAGCCTGTTAATACAGTGGATTACATAGGTGGGCTTTCTACGTCAAACCAGCCTTGCATTCCTAGGAAAATCCCCGCTGGGTCACAATGTGTCACAACTGTATGCTGCTAGGTTTCAGTGTTGTGCTTGTCTTGAGACTGCTCAGCCTGTGTTCACAAAGGGTATAGATCTGCAGTGTCTTTTCTTCTTTCGGACTGCACTGTCCGATCTTTGGGTTAGGGTAATATTGGCCTTGAGAATGACTTAAACGTTACACTTCTGCTGTGGGGATGTAAGTCTCCTTTTGGTGCATGGAACGCCTGCTTCTAACCCTCTTTTGGATCTGCCAAGCTCTTCCTGCATTAAAAACTCACAGCGCTGCCTCTAATTTCAGTTGAACCACAAATTCATTCCAGGCTTTCCCCTGTCTCTAAATTTGGAGACCTGGCTCCTGCCATCTTTGACATTTGCTTCTCCTGCTTTTTCTGTAAGTAGCTAATCTCCTGAACCAATGTCTCCTGTTGGTGAAAATGGCCAGTCCTACTTAAGCTAGTGTCCTTTTCCATCTTAATCCTGTCTTCACCTCTAAAAGATACACATTAGTTGTTAATAGACTCGATAAAAGCCTACCACGGAAGGCACAGTATGAAATTGGAAGATCTACAAGGTTCTATGCATGGGGGCCCTGCAAACCTCTCCAGCCTCAGTTCACCTGTGTGTCCGCCTCATACCCCATGTCCCATCCCCATAAACTCTTCAGTGCCTCTGACGTTCCCTGCCATCTGTCTGAGGGGTTTGTATTCTCACATGCAACGGTTATTACCATTGCTCTGTCCGGGTAACCCCTACTCACTGTCCCCAGGACCAAGCCTTTGCAAACCTCACAGCCCAAATCTTTCATTGAACCTTTGCAATTTGCCTTTGCAGGTGTTTTGTGAGCTCTGTCAGGAAAGGAATCCCCTTAGGCTAGCACAGTACATGTCTCAGTGCCCCTGGTTCCCCGGGGTCACTGGCCACTGACTTACCTTCCCTGTGTGGCCTTTCAAGTTGGTGATGTTCTCCAGGCTCGTGGTGGTGAAAATGTGGATCACATTTCCATTAACTGCAGCAAAGAGGTGACCTCCATTGCTAAAGGCACACTGCAGGGAGGAAGGGAGGGAGGAAGGGAGGGAGCAAGAAAGAGGGGAGCATCTGAGTAGAGGTGGGGAGGTGGGAAAGGGCTGTTTCTGGACACCAGGAGCAATCCTGTAGTGCATCCAGCCAATATTGTGATGCTGTCGTGCCTACTAGTCATTACACTGCCCCTATCACAGAGCCTCATGGTGTCTACAGAAGTATTGTTTCAGGCTGGGGAGGCAATGTTTTTACCATCACTGTCTTGCTTCTTCAAGCTGCCCGGAGGGAAAGCAGGCGAGCTGTAACTGCCTCTCGCTGTTGACAACCCCCCACTCCCAATCTCTACTTTTACCCTCCAGCTGGGAGCTCATTTTGGGATTGCTTTTCTTCTCTAATCTTAATTAAGTCGCCCAGCCCTGTCACAAAGCTTCAGGTCCAGCAAACTGATTTTGGTGGGTGTGGAAAATCGCGAACAGAACTGTGAGCCTCTCGAGTCTGGTGAAGAGAGTTGTTTTAAGTCTCTCAAACACCGTAAGACAGATTTTGGTCCCGAGGTCTTTACCTCTCTGCATCCTCTGACAGAATATTCTTTGAAAGGGCGGATGTCATCAATGAGCAGATTCATAAGGCGGAGTTTGTCAGCAAACCCCACCACAATGAAGTGTCCAGAGGGGTGAAGGCTGATGGTGTAGGCCTCTTCTTGGTATTCCTTAAATAGCTCCAGTGTGCTGCGAGAAAGGCCAGCTGCTGAGTTACGAGCTGAACCCCTAACCCTCTCAAGTCCCCCATTTTATTTGTTTTTGTGTATCTGAGCTGTTTCATTGCTTGCAATTACTGTTTTCTGGATATTATGGCTGCTTCAAGATAATGCTTGGCATGGAATACAGCCAATAGGGAAACTGGTCAAAATACCATCTAGTGACGAACACAAAGGCCAGCTGAGAGTCCAAGAATTACAAGGGATATACAAGCAATTTCTCCCAGCAGCCCCTTGTGCACAACAGTAAGGAAGAGTTTGGGTGCAGTCAGGGTTTGGAGAGCCTATCATTGGTAGGAGGCTGGGGGTGTCTGGGGCAGTGAGGAGGAGCCAAAGTCTAGAGAGATTCCTATAGCAAGAGGAACTGGAGAAAAGGACAGGGACAGAAGGGCTGGAGGGACAGAGGCATTAATGGACGAAGGTGTGCTGTTGTAGAGTGCTTACCGCTGCGTTGCTAGGGTCTAGGATAGCAATCATTTGATAAGCCAGAGAGGGATTTTTCTAGCCCATGCAAGACTGGCAGCCTTCTGACTAATTTGGGTTTTAGAAAAAGGCTTTTTCAGTTGAAAGCTCTTAGGTTGTTGGATTGTAAACCTCTCTAATTAAAACACTCTGCATGAATAGGCCTACTGATTGACATTTTGTGCCTAGGACAGCAGTGGAGCCTTTCCCTGCTTACTTTGATTCGTAATTCCAGATGCGGATGGAGTGATCCAGAGAACAGGTGGCAATGAGGGGTTTACGGATGCAGGTAGCAAGGCCAGTGATGGACGCTGAGTGCAGCGGGTACAGCAGGTACTCGAAATGGGCAGCCTCTCCCTGGAGAAACCACACAGAATGAGACCCAGCAGGGTGAGAAGCAGGCTGCCTGTGTCCTTCAGTGTGAATTCGTACCCGGGAACCTCAGGTAGCCTGTGCACACAGAAATCATGCTAAGGCAAATTGTTTTGATGTTACATGTGGTTTTCCTATGACACTATTATTTTAAAATATTGGCGAGGCCATAGAACCTGTAAGGAGAACCTATTCCTGCCCATTTGTTTTTGTTTGTTTGTTGTTGTTTTTTCCCCCTAAACCAGTATAATCTCTAACTATATTCTAAGTATTGATCCTAAGGCTTTTACCTGCTGTCAAAGAACCTTCTCTGTTTTCAGACAAAGGAGAGCATTACAGAAACCTTTGTTTGCAAACAATAGAGAACATTACAGAAGCCCACAATGTCAAAATGCAGAGAATAACCGACCATGGTGTGACCCCCTCCAACTATACATCTACAACACAACCCTCACACCTAAGGCTCCGGGAACATCACAGAAAAGGAGACGGAAGCTTGTGAGAGCCAGGGGACCAGGATGTGTGCTTCAACATAGTCTCCCTCTCTCTCTCTCTCTCTCTCTCTCTCTCTCTCTCTCTCTCTCTCTCTCTCTCAAGACAGGGTTTCTCTGTGTAACAGCTCTGGCTGTCCTGGATAGCTCTATAGACCAGACTGGCCTTTAATACCAGTACTTGGGAGGCACAGGCAGACAGATCTCTGTGAGTTTGAAGCCAGCCTAGTCTACAAAGTAAGTTCCAGGTCAGCTAGGGCTACACAGAGAAACCCTGTCTCAAAAAAACCAACCAACCAAAAGGACAGTCAGGGGATGTAGCGGATGGATCTGGGAAAGTTGAGAAAAGAAATGGAGTGTGAATATAATCAAAATTTATTGAGATCTTTGGATAATTACTAAAATAGCACACACATATACTTAATTTTAGAGGCTAGAGAGATGGCTTAGTGGTTAAGATCACTGGCTGCTCTCCCAGAGGACCCAGAGGTTTGAGTGCCAGCACCCACATGTGCTTGCCCTCTTCTGGTCTTCTATAGTACCACACACACACACACACACACACACACACACACACACACACACACACGGTTTATAAACATACAGGCAATATGCTCATACACATAAATAAATAAACCTTTAAATTTTTATTATTTCAATGGCAACACAATTCTTGTGTTCCAAGGCTTTAACCATTCTGATTCTGTGGGAAATGTTTATGTGGCTTCTAATTTTTTATTAATTTGAGATTAACACAATTGACTGAATGTTGTTACATATAAATCTTTGTGTATCTCTCATTACTTCCTTAAGATACATTTCTGGATGTGGAATTCTGGGTAAATGCTATGGATGTTTTTAAGCAATGTCAAATTTCTCTCTAAAGAGGCTGCACTTATTATATGAGTACCATGTGATGGGGTTGTCCTTCTCTATATGTTTATCTTATTGGTTGAAGATAAAACACTGTTGGCCAATAAGGCAGTGAGATAGGCGAGTCTAGGAGATGAGGAGAATTCTGAGAGGTGTAGGCAGTGAGCAGTTGTTATGTAATTACCGGGAAGAGAGGGCAGGAATGAGGCGGTCTCCGTTAAGAGAAGACAATGCAGAAATACTTAGATTAGTAGTTAGGGGGGTTAATAATTAACACAGAGCTAGCCAATAAGAAGCCCAAGCCATCGGCCAACAGTTTCATAATTAGTATAGCGTCTGTGTGTTCATTTGGGGCTTACATGGCTGTGGGTCCAGGCTGGCGGGAAGAGTTATTGTAACAACCATGAATGTTAGGTGTGTGGTCCAGGAGGAGGCATTGCCTCAGATGACAGAGGAAAGTGATGGGTGGAAAACTGAATGAGGTGAACACACACTAGGTCTATCCCCAAGCCAAGACAAAGGCTGGGATGACAATACCCATCCATTCTTGTGTTTTCCCACTCATAAATTTACACACACACACCCCATTCATTGTCCTGAGGCAGAGGTGCTGTGTCTTTGTTATTCCTTTTGCCCTCAGTATTGTTGGTAACAGTGTTTCTACCAGCTAATTCTTATTAGCTTTTAAACACACTCATACCCACCTTTTTTTTTTTCTACAAGGGAAGCAATTTTTTTTCTCCCCCTTAGCCCAGTAGCTGTGGAATGACAGGGAACCAGCCCAGCAAGCTAGTACTGGTCTCTCAATGGCCAGGAGCCTCTAGCTGAGATTTACTATGGTTTGCTTATGCCCTGAAATGTGTTTACTTTCTGGATTTCCATGATATCTACTTCATATTATTTTCTCTTTTCTTTTTTTAAAATTTATTTATTTTTACTTCAAGTACATTGGTGTTTTGCAGGCATGTATGTCTGTGTGAAGATGTTGGATCCCCTGAAACTGGAGTTACAGGCAGTTATGAGCTGCCATGTGAGTGCTGGGAATCGAACCCAGGTCCTCTGGAAGAGCAACCAGTGCTCTTAACCATTGAGCCATCTCCCCAGCCCCTTATTTTCTCATGTCAAATCTCATGATCTGAATGGGAAATGTTCCCATAGGCTCATGTGTTTGAGTATTTGGTCTCAACTAGTGTTAGTCTTTTGCAGCTGTGTCCACATACTATATGATTTTTGTTTATATAAAGTATCCAGAATAAGCAAATCTATAATCTATAAAATAGATTAGCACTTGCTTAGGATTGAGGTGGGAGGGAAGGTGGAGGAATGACACTTAAAGGGTATGGGCTATTCTTTTTATGAGGTAATGAATATATCCTATAATTAACTACAGTACTGGTTGTTCACTCTAAATAGTGAGGCTACTATAAACCACCACTGCACTGGAGTGTAGCTCAGTTGGTAGAGTGCTTGCCTAGCATATGCATGAAATCTCAGGTTCGATCCCCAGTGTGGTATGATCAGGAGAGGTGATGCCTGCACCATAGAGGTAGAGGCAGGGAAGTAAAAAACCCAAGGCCATTCTTTACTACTAGTGCTATATGAATCCCTGTCTCAGAAAACAACAACAACAACAGCAATAAAAAAAAAAAAATCTCCCAAAATGTGACTGAAAAGGATATCCTACAGTCCTCAACTGAGGTTATAGGTGGCCTATTTTCTTTCTTTTATACTTTGATTCCATGCTGCTAAGGGACTCAGGTCTGAACTGATATTTTACTGATGAAGTGTGCAGCAAACAGCATGAGCTTCATCTTCCACCGTGCTTTTTGTTATGATGTCTGTAGTGTTTTTATGATAGTTTCCTTTGCAATTCCAAAGCAAGCCAAAAAAGCAACCACGAAGATTTTTATATCTCCATCTTTGAGCCGTGCACAAGTATGGTAGTAGATTAAGTTCCTTGAAAATGCAACTGCCATGTGGGATTTGAATTTGATGGGCAACATCGGGGCTGCCTCCCATGCCCCACACCAGAGTACTTCTGCACATTCAGCCTGTCTGTTTGCTGGTATGAACAGCGTGCACGAAACTCTATCCATATGGTGAGCAGCCCCTGACGGCATCCCAGTGTGGCCTGGGAGGGGAGGGATGCACTTGGAGGAAGCTCACCTTGCTGATCTCTGTCAGGGACATGGTGATGGTGTAGAGTTGGTTCTTGCTGGTGCTGGCGATCAGGGTTTCTTCTGATGGGCTGAAGCACAGGCACAGAACGTCCTGTTTGTCCGATTGACTTGGGTCAGTGCTTTGTGGGTCCGTAGGGATCTGCTCAAGACACATAGCAGCCATCAGTCCTTCTCAGTCACAGTCCCACAGTGTCAGCGAGTCTCTGGCTACAAGGGTTGCAGGGGACTTTGAGCTCACAGACTCCTGACCAAGCTACCTCCCTGATCTTGCTCTGCTCTGGAGAAGGAAGGGCTGCCATGTCTCTGCCTTGGCCAGTTTTAAATTGCAGCCACTAGCACCTGAATAGTAAGAGAACTGCATATGTGGGGTGAGTAGGCCAGGCATCCCTGCAATACACACGTTCCTTTAAACCCACCCCGGCTGCCCACCTGTTAGACGCCCAGTGGAAGGCTCGCTTGGTGTCCAGCACACCTGGGTGTACTTCAGGGCATCGAAGGGTTGAGGTGGCCCTTCTACCATATGGGGTGGGTAAAGGGTGTAGAAGAAGGGGTCATTGCTGCCTCCAGGAGGCTTGGAGAGGAGCTGTTGTTCCCAAAGAAACAATAAAATTAGGTTTCCTTTGCCCCTCCGTTGAGCTTCTGTTAGTGACCAAATGTGCTGATTGGCCAGCCTGCTCAGGTCTTAGTTTCTTAGAGCAGTGGTTCTCAACCTATGGACTATGACCCCCTTGGAATCGTATATCAGATATTTACATTATGATTCACAACAGTAGCAAAATTACGGCTATGAAATAGCAATGAAATAATTTTATGGTTGTGGTTCACCACAACATGAGGCACTGTATTGAAGAATTGCACCATTAGGAAGGATGAGAACCACGGTCTTAGACTCTGTGTCATTACCTGACAAAAGCTCAGGGAAATGGGGGAGGGGTCTGCTGAACACTGAAGCCTCCACCTAGTTATGGGTGCATACTACTGTACCTACCCAGCTTTTGTATGGGTGCAGGGAATGTGAACTCAGGTCCTTATTCTCAAATACCAAGAACTTAGTCTACTGAGTCCTCTCTCAAGCCTCCTATTTTTTCTATATTTTTAGTGATTCTATCCTAACATGGGAGTTTAAGTGAAAACAGTGGTAGTGTCTCTAATTGTAATGCTAGATATTTAATACAGTAGGAGCAAGGTGCTAGGGATTAGGTAGTAGGGAATAGGTAGTATGTCAGGACATGCTAGGCATTCTTACTCTTGTGTGCACACTGCATTCTTTCTCTGTGTGCACATGCATTCTTATTCTCTCTGTGCACACTGCATTCTTATTCTCTGTGTGCACACTGCATTCTTTCTCTGTGTGCACACTGCATTCTTTCTCTGTGTGCACACTGCATTCTACTCTGTGTGCACATGCATTCTTTCTCTGTGTGCACACTGCATTCTTATTCTCTGTGTGCACACTGCATTCTTATTCTCTGTGTGCACACTGCATTCTACTCTGTGTGCACATGCATTCTTTCTCTGTGTGCACATGCATTCTTTCTCTGTGTGCACACTGCATTCTTTCTCTGTGTGCACATGCATTCTTACTCTTGTGTGCACACTGCATTCTTACTCTGTGTGCACACTGCATTCTTTCTCTGTGTGCACACTGCATTCTTTCTCTGTGTGCACACTGCATTCTACTCTGTGTGCACATGCATTCTTTCTCTGTGTGCACACTGCATTCTTATTCTCTGTGTGCACACTGCATTCTTATTCTCTGTGTGCACACTGCATTCTACTCTGTGTGCACATGCATTCTTTCTCTGTGTGCACATGCATTCTTTCTCTGTGTGCACACTGCATTCTTTCTCTGTGTGCACATGCATTCTTACTCTTGTGTGCACACTGCATTCTTACTCTGTGTGCACACTGCATTCTTTCTCTGTGTGCACATGCATTCTTACTCTGTGTGCACACTGCATTCTTTCTCTGTGTGCACATGCATTCTTTCTCTGTGTGCACACTGCATTCTTTGTGTGCACACTGCATTCTTTCTCTGTATGCACACTGCATTCTTTCTCTGTGTGCACTCTGCATTCTTACTCTGTGTGCACATGCATTCTTTCTCTCTTGCACACTGCATTCTTTCTCTGTGTGCACACTGCATTCTTTCTCTGTGTGCACACTGCATTCTTTCTCTCTGTGCACACTGCATTCTTACTCTGTGTGCACACTGCATTCTTATTCTCTCTGTGCACACTGCATTCTTTCTCTGTGTGCACACTGCCTGTCCTGCCAGTGTCCAAGCTCACATTCCAAGCTGCTTTACCTTGCTCTGGTTTTGATCAAATACCACCTTCCTTAGAGAGACATTACCTGGATGGTTCTGGAACAGAGCCCCTCTAGCTTCTGGGTCTCTCCCTGGCTGTATTTTCTTCCCTATGTTGTTCTCACCTGACACCCTGTTCATTTCTGCTTCTCTGCTTGTAGAGTCCCGTGCTCGGGCTCTTCCTGTGTTGACTTTCCCTCTGTGTGGCCAGCCCCCAACACTGAGCTTTCCAGGCCCAGTAAACATTTTGTAAATACCTGTTACATTTCTTTATGGGCTGAGTAAACTCACTGCACCCGCCTGTACCTTCTCATTCCCCACACTCCTTGTTCTTTCTCTGGGGTCTCTATTTCTGGCCTCTTCCCCAGGCTTCCCACTTCAAAGCCTGGACATCATTGAGAACACTCCACCTCTACCCAGAATTAGTCTTCACAAAGTCATCCTCTCTTCCCCTTGCCCCTGCTACCCATGGCTCTGACCTTAGGCCTCACTAGTAAGCTGTCCACTGATTCGTGGCTACAGCCGTGTGGCCACTGCCATTCCCTGAACCCTGAGTACCCTCCCAGCATGCACACAGGGCTCTACACAGCCTCCAGTCGTCTCATCCTTCACCCCCCTCCATCTCTTGTGGGGTCATGTCATGCTCTAAACAGAGAAGCACAGCTTTGGCAGCTTTGGTCGCTCATCTCAGCCAGTAAGTCACAGACAGATTCATGTCTGACCCTACGAATCACGGGAAGATCATTTTTTCTTAAATATAACACTTTCTACCCCGAATCCTTGTGGGCTGCTGAAGTGTGTTCCAGACCAGCATTTGCTACCGTTCACTGGCCACAGTGCCCCTCTTTTCCTTTCAGTGTCATGAGCCCCTAAACACACCATTGCCTCCCTATGCTGTCATGGTGTCTCTGCTTCAGCTGTTGTCTCCACCTGGAGTTTCTGGTTTATATCCTCTTGTCAAATGTCATCCATTTTCAGCTGGGCAGCAATGGCACATGCCTTTAAACCTAGCAATTGGGGGGCAGAGGCAGGCGGATCTCTGTGAGTTTGAGGCCATCCTGGTCTACTGAGTGAGTTCCAGGACAGGGCTCTTGCACAGAGAAACCCTGTCTCAAAAAAACCAAAAGCAAAAGCAAAACTTCAGAAAATAACTAAGTAATCATTTATTTTCTAAGACCCCTCAAGAATAGAATCAAACACCTAGGAGTCCCTGGGCTCTTCCCCAAGCTGCTGCTCTGTGCCTGTCTCCACAGCTTTCTGTGCTGAGGGCCAGGGCAGTGTGAGACTTTCCCTAGGACCCAAATGTATGGAGAAAAACTTAGTTGCTTGTCTAAAGCCAGGTACATGCTGGCCAAGGCCAGACCTTGGAAACTGCAGTTTTCTGGGTCCTGAGAACTTGACCTCCCCGAACCCACCTCAAGGGCTGTGGCTATCAGTCCCAAGGCTGTTAAGTGCTTGATCTTCAATGCACTTGACATATCCTGTGTTTCCTTTGTACAACATTGCTTGACTGGCTTCCTGCTGACTTCATTCCACTGGACGATAGTTTGCTGTTGACTCTCACTTTCCCCTTGCGAGCTGTGTATAAGATGCTGTACTTCTTAATAAACTGGCTGCGTAAGCCACCAGCACAAGACCCCCTGGTCCTAACTTTCTTGTCCTCTTTATTTTCTCATCTCCTGGTTCCCCCCTCCCCTCAGGACTCTGCCATCGAAGAACAACTTGCTGGCCCAGGTCATTTCTGTATCATTTATTCCACAAATGTGTGAGCTGGGCAGTGTCTTAGTATCATGGATATAATAATGGAAGGGTTATGGAATAACAGGGTTAAGGGAGGAAGTCTGTCTGAATTAATTTGACTCAAATCCTGATCTTGCTACTTCTAAATCCCAAACCAGTTTAGCAGCTCCTAAGTTTCTCAGGACAGGGCTCTCTGTCTCTGTGTCTTTCTAGTCCTTCCTGGGGGAATGCCCTGTCAGAGCTGCTGCACACCAATGTCCCCAAGGACCCCTCCCCATTTGCTTTCTCCTTACCCGGATTTCCCTGCTCTCTCGGTAAAAGTCCTTCTCTTCCACCTTCTCAAACAGCAGCACTCTCCCAGGCCCAGCGGAGCAGGCGAATCCCTTTGAATAGGCCGCGATGGCAAACACTTGTGGCATGGCCATGTGGTGGGGGTAAGTGGTTGTCACAATCTGTTCAAAGGAGGGGACCGGGCTGCTGGGTGGTGGAAATTCGATCAGGCTGGAAAAGGAAGAGAACACAATGTTTTAGGAGACAATCCTAAGGAGAAGCATTAAGCTCTTGGGGTGGGGTGGGGGTGGTAGACAGTGGCACACAAATTTAATTTCAAGACATGGGAAGCAGAGGCAGGTGGATCTCTATGAGTCTGAGGCCAGCCTGGCCTACACAGCAAGTTTCAGTACATAGGCCCATAAGGAGTCTCTGTCTTCTGAGAGAGGGGATAGGGGGGTGTCATTGGCTGTGAGCGATGCACCCACTGATCTTTCCCATAGGCTGCAGCACAGTGAGAGTGCCTGCTAGACAGTGGATGGCGATTCTTAACTTTTGTTTAGAAATAAGTGGTTCAGGGGACTGAATATAGTAAGATCATGCAACTGCCTGGCAGAGCCCAGATTTGAACCCAGGTCTCTCTTTTCACCCATTCATACAATAAATATTTATACCTGCTAATAAATGTTAATTTAGAGTTATAAGGGCTCTATGAAACAATGGTAAATGAGATCAGCACAGTCCTTGCCCCCCCCCAGAAGTTTCATGTGCTAAGGACTGTTAAGGGACAGCTAGGTTACATGCAGTGAAGTATTTCTGAGGGCAGGAACTAAGGAGTGCACCTGCCTTGGGTAAGCAGAGGCCAAGTGCTCTCTAGTCAGGCCCTCCAGGGCAAACACGAACGGAGCATGTGGCCCTGTGACAGGGTAGGGAGGAGATAGAGAGAACTGGACTGCCTGAGCCCACAGTAAGAAAATGCATTGGTCAAGCAAGGGACCCAGAGATGAGAGCTGATGTTCCTTTTCAGGAGGGGAGAGAGGCAGCTTGCCTGGGCTGAGCTAAGGGGCCTTTGTGTTGGGAGTCCTGGACCCACCAAAATGTTTGTGCATACAGCAGATGTAGACACGTGTCTCCATCAAATGTCATTACAAAATTCTAAGATTTGCTGGCACCTAAGGGATAATCTGAGCTACCTGATGTAAGTAGTAACTAGTAAAGGGGGAAACAAGTCTGTCAATAATTCCTTAGGAAGCCCTTTACAAGCCACACAATAAGCCATCTGGCACGGGGGGGGGGGTTGTGAGAAAGGGGGACCAGAAGTTACTGAGGAGGAAGAGCCCACAGGGTGCCAGGTGGTGGGGGGCTTGGGCTCTAGGCCCAGAGAGAAGGGAAATAGAATTCTTGTTCTGCCATAGAGCAGTGCTGAGATCTTAGGCCTCCGTCCCTGGTCTGTAAAGCTGGCATGGTGATGGCATGCGCTGTGAGGGCCAGGGCTCACATGGGCTTGTCAGCAGTGTCTAACACATCCCACAGCACTTTTGGTTGTGTGTGAGATGTGACCATTGCTGTGACAGTGCAAATGAAAGGCAACACCCCTTCCCGGTACCCCTTACCACACAGCCTTCTGTCACATCTACTGAGTCCTCTTCCTTGCCCACCCTTGCTCATAGCCACCTCCCACCCCACTGGGAACACTGAGGGCCTGTGTTCCCAGTACCCGCCAAGGCACCTTGCACACCGCAGGAGCTCTGAGAGCATTCATTTCATGAATTTGGTAAATTAGGCAGCTTTTGAGATAAAACCTGCAGTTTGTGAGATGTAATCTACAGTTTTGAAGACTTGTCATACTGAACTGTGTATAAAATGAGATTAGGCATAGAAATAAAAAGATCTGTATGTAGGTCATGGTCATAATGGTCAGATTTTACTTGAATACACATGGATGCTAAAACAGAAGGACACTAAAACAGAAGGACAAAATGGGTGTAGTTGATTTTTAAGGTGACTTAAAAACAAGATTTATTTTTATTTTATGTCTGTGGGTGTCTGGCTTGTATGTATGAGCCAGAAGAGGGCACCAGATGCCCTGGAATGGTTGTGAGCTGCCATGTGGGTGCTGGGAACCAAACCTGTGTGCTCTTAATTGCTGAGTCATCTCTCCAGCTTCAAGGAATGGCTTTGGAAGAAGTGCATGAGGTGGTCACTAGTCCAGCAGAGGACACTGTTACCTCTCTGACTCATGGATGACCTCCAGGCTCCTGGAGCTAGTGGGCTCCTTGACCATGATGTTTGTCTCCCAGCGTGGATCTCCAGATTCAAAGAGAAAGAGTTTGCCAGTGTCAGTGCCAACGATGACCCTGTCGTCAGACACCCAGGCATGGGCTAGGTAGTTTGGGGATTCTCCCCTTTGGAAATTGGTTTGCTTTAGGGTTCCTTCAGCAAAACGGAGAAGCTTAAATATCCCGTTTCCAGTGATACAAACTTGAGTATTATCCTGGGGATTGATGCTGATCTGCAAAATGTCAGGAGATAAAAGAAAAGAAAAGAAAAGAAAAGGTAAGATGACTCTTAATGCAATTATTCCCCACTTTACCAGTTAATACTCACGTTAGGCAGTTCCCATCTTGTACATATCACAAAATCATGGAATTTTATATTATATTTGATAAATATACACATCTTCATCAACTGGATGGACTATCAGTCAACAATTTTTTTTTTAAGTAGAATAAGCAATTTTTTTTTTATTTTTGTAGCCCAGGCTGGCCTTGAATTCATTATGTAGCCCAGGTTGGTCTTAAACGGATACTCCTCCTGCTGCAGTCAACTTCCTGAGGTGTGATTACAGGCATGCAGCAGCATGTCTCCTTGTACACGCAGTGTTATACTCTGAGCCAGCATGAGGGAATGAAGTTCAGTTGGAAGCAGTCATGGGGTTGAGCTGGTGCATGGAGGCCTGCCCAGGGGGACGACAGCACACATTGAGGGGATGATGTGGTCTTCTACCTGATGATTCTCATTATCCAATCACACACTAACAGCAGTTAACCTACTGTGCTCACTAGACAGAGAGCAACTTGGGTACACTGCTGCTGAGTCTCTGTGTCTTTAGGGCGAGGTGCATAGGGACACTGTGTAGATGCTCACTGGGTCTACTGCAAAGGGGGGGTGCCCTCTGCTCTGAGAAGGGGTCATTAATGGGACACTATGGCCTGGATGGAACAGCTTTTCACTCTCCCTGTCTTTGTGATTTGACCATTGACACTCTTATCTTCTCTGTATGAACAAGGGACGTGGGTGTTTTGCTGGTGGTGCCCTGACTCATA
This sequence comes from Phodopus roborovskii, assembly GCF_943737965.1. Lineage (NCBI taxonomy): Eukaryota > Metazoa > Chordata > Mammalia > Rodentia > Cricetidae > Phodopus > Phodopus roborovskii. The sequence continues at coordinate 8,824,084 of NW_026126448.1, forward strand.
CATCAACCTTTTGAGAGATGCACACTTAAGGCTCTGATGAGCTTGCATCTGAGAACATGGACAGTACAAACTTCTTGAACTTGTGAAAATGAGTATAAGATGCTGGACAGCGATAAAAAACCGGGGACTCCTTGCCTAAGCAAGCCTAAGCAACCAGTTTCTTAATGGGTCTTCATTCTGTTGTGAGACCACAATAGGAAATTCTATTTTCCATACAACTGTAGCTTCATCAGCAATTTCTTATACATCTACCTTTTTGCTGGGCATAGTGGTATCCACCTCTAATCCCAGCACTTGGGAGGTAGAGGCCAGGAAGATTATAAATTCATGGCTATGTAATTATAACCTGTTTTTAAAACAAAAATAACACCCCTCTTAAACAAAATCATACGCCATTCTACTGAAAAGGGGCCGGAACCAAGGAGAGTAAGTTTTAGACAGCACCGCTGGGTCTAACCAATGCTGGACAGTAGTTCTGGGCTGTAGGAAAGAAGGCAGAAGGCAGAGTTGGGAAATAGCTGGTTCTGCCTCTCACCCCTTCTGCAGTCTTGGATGAGATACTTGGATTTGTAGAGCCTTGGGCCCCTCCTCTCTAAGATGGGATAATGACCGCATGTTCCTCATGTGAACATTCAAATGCACTGGAGAAATGAGCACTGTGGCATAAAGTTGGCACTTACTGCTTTACAACGGGCAAGGCACGTGTCATGCCAGGGGTACCTGGTAGATGGGGTTGTTCTGAACATCAGATCTAACAATGGCCATGACTTTCTGCTTTTCCCATAGCCAGTAGACGAGGTTTGACTCTGGAGGCGATGTCTGTGTCAGCAGGTATTTGGAGTCTGGAGAAAAAGCCATGCTGACAAACTTTTGAACCGGGAAGTCAAAATTATTCAGGACTTTGCGCTTCCGGCAAGGGATGGATGACAGCTCATAGATAGTGATGGTAGGTCTTTCCAGAACAGTCTCCGAGATGGCGAGGTATCGCCGATTGGGACTGATGGACAAGGCCAGCATGCCGTGACTCTTGTCTGAGCCTGCAAAAGGAGGTAGAAGGGAGGACTGAGGGCAGACAATGCTCTATCAAGGTCCAACCAGGTGTAGCAAGGGACACCACCAACAGGGGAGAAAGCTGTGTGGATGCGCAAAGACCAAAGTCCTTGGCCACCATTTGGTTCAACTGTATGCAGGTGACCTAGAATTCTGGGAAATCTTTCCTGCATCTAGGCAGATGTGGAAGTCTATGATGAAGCTGTGTGATTCCTTGATAGGCTCAGACACATGCATGTGACCTTCCCTTTTCCTGGAATTTAGAGATGACAGCTGGAAACCCAGCCAGCATCTTGCAGCCATGCAGTAACAAGCGTGAGATGACAGCTGTGTGAGAAGAGAAGTGTGAGCACCTCATGCAGAAGGTAGGGCAGGGCCATAGCAGACCTGGTATGTGGGCTCTGGGCGCTTTGCTTTTATGGGTCTCTTCCTTCATTAAAAATGATAAAAATAGCCAGGTGTTGGTGGTGCACACCTTTAATCCCAGCACACGGGAGGCAGAGGCAGGTGGATCTCTGTGAGTTGAAGACCAGCCTGGTCTACAAGAGCTAGTTCCAAGACAGTCTCCACAACAATACAGAGAAACCCGGTCCAAAAAAAAAAAAAAAAAAAAAAAAAAAGATAAAAATAGGGCTGGTGACTTTTCCACAGGACCTGAGTTAGGTTCCCAGCACTCACATCAAGTGGCTCCAGCTCCAGAGGGATCCAAAGCCTCTGGCTTCCACAGCCCCCCCCCCCAACACACACATGCAGTTATGTGCATACACATAAACATAATTATAAATAAAAATTAAAAAATAAAAACAGGGCTAGCAGTGTGGCTTAGTTGGTAAGAGTGCTTGCTGCCAAGACCAGTGATCAAAGTTTGATGCCCAGAATCCACATGGTAGAAGGAAGGAACAAATTCCTGTAAGTTGTCTTTTGACCTTCACATGTATACCATGGCATACAAGCATGAATACACACACACACACACACACACACACACACACAAATAAATGTAATAGAATTGAATATATGTTATACACACACACGTGTGTGTGTGTTCATATATATGATGGTTACATTAACAAAGACAGGAATATAATCCAGGCTGGATTTACTCTCATATAATCATTATTGCTGTATTCATCTTCTTCTCATATTAATACAAAGTACAATCTTTTCATAGGCCCCAAAGTGGTGTGGGCCAGGGCACTGTGCACAGGGATGAGTCATCTGTGGATGAGGGTCCCAGACAGGGAGGTTGAGTGAGTCAGGGGAAGGTGCACTAGAAGATTGTATGGGAGTTCCTCTGTAATGGGCTCCATGCTGCTACTTTCCAGCAAGCCATGTTGTCCTGCAGCAAGCACATCTACCTTCCCAGCACACAGGACTTCTGCAGGAAGGCTGGAGTGATGGTGGTGTTAAAGAAGATCAAGGCTCTGGGTTACTGGCACAAGGTTTAGCCTGCAGATGGGAGGCAGCAGGGGCCACTGGGAACCTTTGTGAAGAGTCAGATGTGCATTGTGGGAAGATCTCCCTGGCTGCTGTGTGGAAGCCAGCCCTGAGGCAGGGGAACTGGTCAGCAGGGATGCATAATGCTAGGGGTGATGGGAGTAATATGCTCTATGAAGGCGGCAGGGGTAGTAGACACGTAGACATGGGTGACTAGGGAAATGTTAATAGACAGAATCAGCAGAATTCAGTGAGAATCAGCAGAATTCAGTGATTGACTTGGGGGAAGGCATGAATGACATTGAGGTTCCTGGGCTCTGTGGAGAAGTGGGACACTAGGGGTGGAGCACAGGCTAAACAAATTAGACTCTGTTGACTTTTTCTTAAAATGGCCCCTCTGAATCACTGAACTTCAATTATGTGTATTTGTTTCTAGTTTTAACATTTTGATTGAGTTACATTTAAGTAACTTAAGAAAGGATAATTAGTGGGATTCTAGGATCTGGAGAGATGGCTCTGAGGTTGAGTACATGTCCTGCTCTTCCAGAGGAGCTAGGTTCGATTCCCCATGCCTCAGTTGGGAGGCTCAACCTGCCTGTATCCTCAGCTCCAGGGAATCTGATGTACTCTTCCAGCCTCTGCAAGCAAGCAAGCAAGCACGCACGCACGCGCGCACGCACACACACACACACACACACACACACACGTTACAAAAAAAAAATGAAAGACTCTAAATGGCTTTTCATTTCTCAAAGGCATAACTGGCTAGCCTAGCACTGATTCTTAATACCACTTACATATTATAGTTACATATTTATATACATATTTATTGGGCTTCTGGAATATTTATGCCTGGGCTTCATTACTTTGGTAATAATGTCTTTAATATGAGTTTGAATTTCCAGTAGGGAGAGAACATGAGGAAAGGGGAAATAATAAAAAAATGAATTTTGGATGTATACTGTGAACTTCCATAGTGTGAAAATTTAGGGGTAAAAGGGTGTAGAAGTTGGATAAGATTCTGAAGCTGAGGGCAGAGGTTGGGGCTGAAGCAAGGATGGGAGGGCAATGGATTAGTGAGATGTTAAAGCTGGGGACATGCTCGTGGAGGATGCAAGGGGAACTTGATCACTCCTGTGCTTTCTGCCAGGCTGCCTTGTGAGAAGTGTTTGCCCCGCACTGATACGAGCCTGTGTTACAGCACAGAGCTTGCAGAGGGCAGGGACCATGGCTTTCTTGCACATCCATTCATTTGTTCACTTACTGGGGACTGAATACTGGCAGGTTCTTGGTTTGGCCATGCCTTGGGCAAGAACAGGCATGTTGAGAACCGTGTTCTTAACTGAGTTTCCTGAAGCAAGATGTCCACAGCATCACTAGGCAACACAATCCTCAGGGACCATTGTTGTAAACAGTCACTGATGGCAATACTTCCACATGGCCCATGACCAGACTTCTTGGTTGTCAGAACTTTCACATTGCTCTCAGTCCAGTTAATTCAGTTATCCTTGACCTTGCTCCATCTCTCCCACAAGAGTACACCCCTGCCCCCAATCTTCTTGGTCACTCGTCTGCTAGTTCTTCCTCAGCTCCTCAGCCCTAAATGGTGGAGGGTCCAGAGCTAATGGAAACCTGGGAGCCCAAACTGCCCCTATACCTCCCATTTAGTTGCTTTTATGTGTCTCAAGTAGATGTGTCTCCTCTCTTAGCCTTTTCTGCCTATGGCTGTTCAAGTATAGCAACTGTGCTTCTGTGTCTGGTTAGGAGGAAATCAGTCATGCCTACTCCAAAAGAGACCCTGGACTGGTCTCACCATCCATGGGCACTTGAGGAAGAGCAAGGATAGCAGAGAGCCCTACTGTCCCAGCTCTTCCTTAAGTGTCACCCCATGTCCCCGTAGAATAGCTAGTGTGAACTTGTAGGAGCATCAGTTGCATTGTTGCGTCTGCCACTGTTGTCTTGCCTCTTGCTCCCTGCTTCCCTGTTCCCTCTACCCCAGCTGCACTGGCCTCTTTGAGATTCCTCCAACACACTCATCAACCTTCTAGGGTACCATCCGTTTTACCCTCCCTCTTCTATGTTAGGGTGGCTACCTCCTTGACTACCACCACTCATCACCAAAGGTCACTTACTCAGTAAACCATCTCTAGCATCCTGTCCACCATCTGGCATCTGACATCCCCTCCAAGTTCTTCGCTTTCCAGGCCCCCGTGGGTAACAGAGGCATTATGAAGACAGGTGTGTGTGTGTGTGTGTGTGTGTGTGTGTGTGTGTGTGTGTGTGTTAGGAAGTGCCTAGTGAATTTCTATTGAATGAACAAATGATTATGTCTGAGTCTCATTATTACTTAGTGACCACAGCAAGCTAGACGTCAGCTTCCTTTCACAGATGAGGACACTGAGCTCATGAAATGGAAAGTCAGATCAAACTCACATCTTTCAAGTGCATCAACCCTTTTACTTTTTATTTCACCTGTAAGGTGTCTGAGATTTGGCCACATTGGAACCTTCTCTGGCCCAGTATTTTAGGGTGGTCCTCCCCTGGCTGTATCCTTACTGGGAGGAGGAATTCAGGACACCTGAAACTCCGAATTGCCCTTTCCAGATTATGTCTCAGATGCCCAGGTCCATGGAATGCCATGCCTGGTTTACTGGCAGCACCATTACCAGTCTTGTCCTCTGTCTCTGTCCTTCTCCTGGGCTTAAAGGATGTTCAAATGGTGGCTGCTTACAGGATATGTGGGCAAGACCTTGAACCTTGTGTCTGGGAGGATTCTCACACATGGAGGAGGTGAGGCTCTTGGTGATACAAGATGAAGCCCCAAGAAGAGAAATGGTCAAGGCAGGATGTGCGAATATGAACAGAATAACTGAAATTAATATCTCTGGATACAGGGCAGAAAATGGCTCAGTGGTTAAGTGTACTTGCTGCTTTTCCAGGGGACCTGGAGTTGATTCCCAGCACCCACATGGTGGCTCACAATCATCTATAACTCCAGTTCCACAGGGCCTGACACTCTTTTCTGTCCTCCATAGGCACTGCACACATGTAGTACAGAGACACAAATAGGCAAAATATCTATATACATGAAGAAAACTCCATCCATCCATCCATCCATCCATCCATCCATCCATCCATCCATCCATCCATCCATGTCTGGAGACACTAAGCAGTAGGTTAGATATAGCGGAAAACAAAATCAATGAAAAATTATCAGAAAGTTCATTGGTGATAGAAAGAGACTAGGAAATAGAAATTCCAGGTAAGAGTTTTAAAAAAACAAAACAAAAATATGAGGATTCAGTTGAAATGGTCTAAAGTTCCCAAAGGAAGTAAAAGAATGGAAAAAGATAGGACATCTGAAGAGACGATTGTTAAAGTTCTCTAGAATCATTGCAAGATGCTTGAGATCCCAGAGAACCCTTAGGTGGTTGAGAAATGAAAGCACAATACAGGAAGTGGGATGCACATGCATTCACACATAGACAAAGAAGACATTACCAACATCCAGGGAAAAGACTGTGTACCCACAGAAATAAGATCCCAGTTGCTAATTCCTTAACTACTATAATAAAGCAGAGGCCAAAAGACAATGGAATAAAATCTGTATCCCCCAAATTTTATATCCTGTCAAACTATCTTCTTAAATGAAGATGAAAAAAATTCTCAAACAAACACAAACTTGGAGAATTGAACACTATGTCTCACCACTAAATGTAGATGGAAAAAGATCACAGCTAGACTATATGGATTATAACAAGTAACAGTGTCAGAGTCTGGTAAAACTGAGAGGAAAATATATAGAAATATTGTCTGTATAAAAAGATGGTTGGTTTAATGTTAGTAAGTCATATACAAAGATCTATATTAAATCCAGAAAATATATGCTAGGAAATCCATTATCTGTTTACTGAGGGCAAAAGCATAGAAAGCTGGGAAAAATAACTCATTTAACTGATAGAGGATATTGACATTTGTTCATAGCAAATAACCTTTTTTTTTTTAAAAAAATAAAGAAATATTAATAGAATATCTTATGACCAGAAAGATAACTAGGAGCATTTTCATTTCTCAAGCAACCTCCAGAGTGCACCACCACTGCTGGGTGTTCAATAACTTTTACTTCATTAAAACTAAGAATTAGTGCCAGATGGTGGGGCACACACCTTTAATCACAGCACTCAGGAGGCAGAGGCAGGTAGATTTCTTTGAGTTTGAGGCCTCCTGGTCTACATAGTGAGTTCCAACACAGCCAGGCCTGTTACACAGAGAAACCCCGTCTCATAAAACAAAACAAAAACAACAAGCAAACCAAACAAACACACATATAAAAACTGAGAATTGCCTGGTGGTATTGGCACACACCTTTAATCCCAGCACTCGGGAGGCAGAGGCACGCAGATCTCTGAGTTCAAGGCTAGCCTGGTCTACAAGAGCTAGTTCCAGGAAAGCCTCCAAAACCACAGAGAAACCCTGTCTCAAAAAAAAAAAACAACCCATCCAAAAAAACCCTAAGAAAATTTCTCCATTCCAGGGTACCACAAGGAGGAAAAAAGCACAGGCTGCAGAACAGAATTATTTCTAACACGTGTATCTGACAAATGATTAGCATGCAGAAGCTATGAAGTGTGTTCATAACTCAAGAAAGCTAGCCTTCAAAACAAAACTCACAAAATAAGAGAAAAATTGATAAAAGCCATTTAACATACAGACATGCAAGATAAAACAAGATCCCCTTTTTGATCACTAGAATCTATCTCTCTTACACACACACACACACACACACACACAAGGAAGTTGAACAATAGCAAGAGTTGGGGAGGATGGGGGCAGTAGGGACCCTTATGAATTTCTAGTAGGAATATAAACCAATATGATCACATTTATCAGTAATTGTAGTTCTTGCCATGTGTCCTGGAAAATCTTCGCAGACATGTGTGAATGCAAGGATGGTTAATGGTTGTGGTTTCTAATAGCAAATAACTGCTATTTCTCACATGCTCCTCAAATCTAGAATGGCAATGTGTGTGTGTGTGTGTGTGTGTGTGTGTGTGTGTGTGTGTGTTTAATCCCAGACTGGAATGTTATACTGCAACAAAATGGACTCAGTTCCATGTTTCAAGATACATGACTCACAGAAACATGAAGCTGAACAGAAGACAGTAGCAACAGAACACACAGACTATGATTCCATTTGTGTAAGATAGGAAAATAGTGAAAACAAAATATACGTTGTATAATGTTATATATATGTGTGGTAAATGTAAGACCCAATGTGGCATATGCATGACCCAAGATAGGCTGGCCAGGATGTGGGGTGGGTTGAGAGGAAAATGAGAAACCCTGGAACTGGTTGATCCTGGGTACCTGGGTGCACAGGTCTTTGTGTAATAGTTGTTGTAACTTAAAAAAGCAGCACCCGAGAGAAAGATGCCATGGGACAGAGTTCAAGTGAAGGGATTTTTGTTTTGTTTTGCTTTTTTAAATTAGGGAAAGGGATCATAAAAAAAGGGAAAGGGGAGGGGGAGACATGCCTCCAGGGACAGGAGCAGTGGGAGAGAAGAAAGAGAGGGGAGGGGTGCAGACAGAGAGAGGGAGAGAAAGAGAGGAGGATGGGAGGTGGGCAGGGCCCTTTTAAAAGGTAGTGTAGTGAATGCTTACAGGTGGTGCTCTTAGTGGCTGCAGCTGAGGGCATACCCTGTCAGAGCCCCAAGGACAGGCCAGTACAGATGCCTGAATACTAACAATAATAACTCAGTAATGACTACATGTATGTACTGTGGTCTTTCATATCTGCATATGAAGGAGTAAAACAAGTGGGGAAACGTCATGAATATCATTGGACCAATGTAAACAAAAACAGGAGTCAGGCTCTAAGGAAGATTATTTGTGACTTAGTAGGATAACATTTTCAGTATCTCCACCATACAGGGATTCTTGAAACTGTTAAGAGTCAAAAAAAAAAAAAAAAAAAAAAAAAAAAAAAAAAAAAAGGTGCTGGCGAGCACAAACTCACTACAGGAGAATACAAGAAAAACACTGCTTCAAGTAACTCTTCTACTTTTTAAAATTATTTAAAATTACTGTTAACTTGCATGTCATTTGACTACATGTGTCGGGTTAGTCTATAATTAAACCGTGCAAATTGACATTTATTTTGTCTACATTTATAAAACTACATATATATCCCAGTTGTCAAAAAGACCTTCCTTATCGTTGAGATTGTACGGTTCTGTGTAGTACAACCTTTCATATATGTGACAGGATGGGAAGGGTTTTTTCTTTCTTTCTTTTTACCTGGGATGAATTTTTGCCATTTCTGATCCAGATTGTACTTCACACAGTGATTTCCTGAAGGAAATATAATGATCTGTTCATCGAAGAAGAAGATATTGTTGGCCACGTGGGCCCGAAAACCAAAAACATGCAGCGCCTGAGCTACCACGGTAGACATGGTACCTGTCAAAAAGTTCTGCTGAAGAGGAAGCAGCAAGGTGGTGAGAATGGAGAAACGACTCGCATCTCCCGCCCCGCCCACAACCCCGCCCCAGGCCTGGATCGGCTTTTGGCCCGCCCCCCCTGACCACAACTCACCCCTCCATCGCCCCGCCCCCAGACTCCTCGCTCGTCGCCCCGCCCCCAGACTCCTCTTCTTGTCCCCCTCCTTCCCCCTGCCCTTCCGCGTTTTGCCTTTCTCTCTTGTGCTCTCAACGACCCCAGGCTCTTCAGAGGACTTCAGAGGAACCTCTCACCTCTTGCTTCACGTGAAGACTCTGGGTTACCAGACCACGCAAGGACCCGCAGGTACTTCTCCTAAAGATCCGGAGCAACCCGAGCACGCCCAAACGCCAGAGCAGTTTCTATAGCAACGAGAAACCGGAAGTGCGGCTCTGCGCCCGGAAGCGGAAGCCGGGTCGAAAAGCCAGAGGCTTGTGGAGAAGTTGCTGGCGCGGGTGCATCATCACAGCACGTGGAGTGGCTATCGCATCCCGCGGGGCCTTGCGAAATGGACACCCCTCCGCTCTCAGACTCGGACGCGGAGTCAGAAGAGTCCCTGGTCTCAGACCGGGAGGTAGGCGGCGGCGGGGCTCGCATGGCAGGGCATGGAACGGGGAACTCCAGCTCTTTGGTACTGACGCGCCCGGGTCTGTAGTTGCAGGATGCGTTTTCCCGAGGACTCCTGAAGCCAGGCCTCAATGTTGTGCTAGAGAAGCCGAAGAAGGCAGTGAATGACGTGGTGAGCTCGCTCGGGTCGGGTTCCTTGGAATGGGGTGTGCATAGGCGCCGTGCCACTTGGGAGACCGAGTTTTGTGAGAAAGATGCACCCTGCGCCTTGACCAGGTGATAGGCTTCCTATGCAGTATTTGAGCTTAGCATTTTGGATTGAGAGAGACAAACTCTGGGTTCTCATGAGCACTGTGTCTGATTTACCTAGAATGGCTTGAAACAGTGTTTGGCCGAATTCAGACGGGATCTGGAGTGGGTTGAAAGGCTTGATGTGACCCTGGGTCCAGTGCCAGAAGTCAGTGAAACTCAGCCAACACCCCAGAACAAGGACCAGAAGAAAGGTGTTAATCCAGAAGACGACTTCCAGAGGGAAATGAGTTTGTATGTTTTGTTATGACTCCTGTGATAGAGAATTATGGGAAGGGGAACATAGTATGCCTGCATCCTCAGAGGCACCTACCGAGGAGTTAGCACGAACTAGGGTTCCTCCTGTTTGAAAGAACAGCTCCTTGGTCATTTAACCAGTGCCCTGCTTGAGGGCTGTTTCAAAATAATTCATTTAAAGTTTGTGTGGGTACATCCAGTCACAACAGACTGCCTTGTGAATGGACTTTCTGTAATGATTGGGAAAGAGGTCATAGTTTGTGTGTTAATAAGCTCATTGTTTTAAGCTTCTGATGGACTCCTAGAAGTATTTTCCCTGTAAAAATAAGTGTAAAGTGAGATTTCTATTATATATGAAATTAGTGGAGTTTTATTGCAGTTTTTGTTTGTTTTGTCTTGCTAGTGCTGAATCTAGTTAACTCCTGAGAGGCAGTAAGAAATGACAGCCTTTCTCCACCTCTCATTTCACTCCATCCTGCAATTTCAGCTATCGCCAGGCCCAGGCTGCAGTGCTTGCAGTATTACCCCGGCTCCATCACCTGCAAGTCCCCACCAAGCGACCCACCGATTATTTTGCAGAAATGGCCAAGTCGGATCAGCAGATGCAAAAGGTAAGAGATAGGCAAGTTTTTTTTCCTCTGGAGGCCAAGGCTTCCATTCAGCTGGTGATCTTTAAAAAAGGGTCTGTGTTGGCTGTAATCACTATTATTATTATTATTATTTTGTAATTTATTTTACTTTGTTTTTTTTTTTTATGTGTGGTGGTGGAGGGTGTCAGATACCCTGTAACTGGATTTACAGACAGTTGTGAGCTGTCATGTAGAGTCTGGGAATTGAATGTAGGTCCTCTGGAAGAGCAGCCGATGCTCTTAACCACTGAGCCATCTCTCCAGCTCCTGTAATTAGTATTTATAATGGAGAGTCTCTACTTCAGAGGTATGCCAGTCACTTGATAAAATAGGGAAAGAAGAACTGGAAGAAGTGTGGTTTCTGTGATAAAGAAGACTTGTATTCCCTTCCGGGCAGGATTAGTGGCATGATGTATAGACATTTTTTTTGTAGTTCTGGGTCCAACATTGCCAATGAGAATACTATTGCTTATAGACAGATTTTTCTTCTCTGGACCTCTGTTTTCTAGAAAGTGAGGGGTTGATAGATAGTTCAGATATAGTGTAATTTAGGACTGGGGGACTTGATCCTCATTTAACTTTAGGAGGAAAAAAAAAACTTAAATTGTTCCCTTGGCTTCAGTCTTCATCTTAGAGAATTCTAGGTGACATCCCAAGAAGCTAACCTGGAGATAAGCCCAAATAAACTTGATAGTCACACTGATGTCTATTTATGCTTTCAGTAAAATAGGTGTGTTTGAGGGAGAGGCAAGGTATCAGTGTACAGGAGTTTTATGTAGCCTCTTAAAGAGGGCACTGAAGTTTAGTCTTAATCTGTAAACAGGGCTCAGGAGAAATACTTTAAGAGAACAAGTGCTTGAGGAGGCAGGACTGCTTTTAAGCTCTGGCTGCACACTGACTCTTAGTGCTTGGCTAAAGGCTTCATTTTGGGTCTGCATTGTCCGTATGTGGAAAACTAGGAAATTATACAAGTTCCACGGCTTTCAGAGTCAATAGAGTCCTTGAGCCTTGGTCCAGTGTGCTCAGTATAATGACTGACAACATCCCGTGTTTTAGATTCGACAGAAGCTGCAGACTAAACAAGCTGCCATGGAGAAATCTGAAAAGGCCAAGCAACTTCGAGCACTTAGGAAGTACGGAAAGAAGGTAAGAAAGGACCCCTGCACCAGAGAGGACAAGGCCAGGAATGTCAGGTCGGATTGCTGAGGTGCGATTTGGTTCCGGCCCTGTGTGTATTTGGTCCTATTGGATCTTACTGGTGAAGTGTGTCTGCCATTATTCCTGAGTGCGGGTGAGCTGAGGGATAGCCTTTGGAGTCATGGTTTGAGATGCATGACTGACCTAGTGTCTGTCTCACAGGTGCAGACTGAGGTCCTTCAGAAGAGGCAGCGGGAGAAAGCACATATGATGAATGCCATCAAGAAATACCAGAAAGGTCAGTGTGTCTGTCTGCTAGGGGTGTAGGGGAGCCTGGGTACCTGGTACTGTAGAACTAAGGGAATATAGTGTAATGTAATGCCTGGCAGTCATCTTGCTTTTGATTTACTGGGCTTAGGTTTGGGAAATGGTGTGAGGAATGAGATGTGCTTCTTAAGATGCATTTAGGTAATAGTAGCCATGTTCCAGAAATACAGTGGTGCTAACAGAAATGCTTATTTCTTCTCAGGCTTCTCTGATAAACTGGATTTCCTTGAGGGGGATCAGAAGCCTGCTGAACGTGGTGCAAAGGCAAAAGCTAAGGGCCAGCAGATGACCAAAGGGTAAGGGCTTCAATTTGGTTTGTCTTGTGGTAGCCAGCAGTCAGTCCATCACAGGAGCTGCCCAGGGAAGGCCTCCAGTGTAGAGCACCCTTGTCAAGGCAGAGACTCTGATACCATGGGATGGATCTGTGGCCACAGCAATGTTTGAAGGGGGAAGTTGGTACCTGGGTTATTTGAAATGAGCGTCCAATGATTGTTTTACTCCCAAGACCCTCAGTGATGGTGGGGAGTCTGGCCCGAGAACTCAGATCCAGGTCCAGCCATGCATTAGGAGGGAGGCTTTGAACACCTCCTTGGAGTTGCTTTATTTACTGGGAGGCAGTGGCTTGTGCCTCAGTGCTGTGAAGATTGAAAGGGGGCTGGGAGTTCACTGTTTCTCTTTTCAGTCTCACTTTTTCTGCACAGGTGGATGCAGGCGGGTGATGATTTCCACATATGTCAGGGAGTTAGAGTCCGGGCACAGTCTGATGAGGGACCGTTCCACCTGAGCCTAATGCGAAGGACATGAACATCTGAGCGGGAAAGTGGGAGAGAAGTGTTTCAGGAAGGAAGAACCTGGGTGCGAAGAGGGCCAGAGAGTGAGCCAGCGGGTTGCCTGTGCTTGCCCTCACTAGAAACATTGTGAGGCCAGGAGTTAGGGAGCCTTCATCCTGTCGGCATTAGGGGACAGATACTAGCTTGACTCAGTTATGAGCAGGTCATGCTCCCATTTTGAGAAAGTAACAGGTGTGTGTAAACAAATGGCAGTCAGGGAAATGGAGACTTGACTGATAGTACCTATGCCCCGGTGAGCAAGAGTAATGCCTCAAATGTGCAGGGAAGAAAAGTGAGGTGAGGGCTGATTAAGACATCAGATGGCCAGGGTTCTGGGCACTAGTAGGAGGCACCAATCCCAAGTTGGCATCTCTACAGGAGCCAGAATAAGCCCAGGAAGGGAGGTGTGGTGATTTGCTAGGCTGAATTTGACAAGTTTTAAAGTTTGTTACATTCGGATGCTGACTGTTGTTTTGTCTTTGAGAGAAGTAGAAACAACTAAGGCTGAACTAACAGGATTGAGTTAAAATAAATGCCAGTGGATGCAGGAAGCTGGGCGGTGTTTATAGATCCTTTCCTGGGTTTCCTCTGTTAGTTTTCCTTCTCTGGAGATGAGTGGTTTGTAGAGTGACAGTGTAAGGCAAGAAGAGATCTGCAGCAGCAGTGCTTAAGAACTTTGCAGAATCAAGCCTGTGCCTGTCACAGGCCAAAGGCTCATCATGTTTACAGTGTGGTAATCCACGGGACCACTTTTTCCAGGCCCAATGCCAAACGACGGTACAAAAACCAGAAGTTTGGTTTTGGTGGAAAGAAGAAAGGCTCCAAATGGAACACTCGTGAGAGCTATGACGATGTCTCCAGCTTCCGAGCCAAGGTGGCTCACGGCAAGGGCCCCAGGAAGCCTGGGAAGAAAGGGGCAAATGTAAGTGAAGGGTCCAAGTTGGGGCCTGTTCTGTCTCAACCCTAAATCTTCTCCTTTTGGCCCCTTCTCACCCTGGCACAGAAGGCCAAGTGCTGTGTGACTACATACAGTTTTTTGTTTTACCTGTACAGAAGCGACCGGGGAAACGAACGAGACAGAAAATGAAGAGCAAAACCCGCTGAGCAGCATTGTTTTTCTATAAAGAACCAAGGAAAAGGGCGGATGTACAGACTACAGAACACTCAGAGCTTTGCCTTTCTTCTTGTAGAAAATTCTTTTAATAAATTAACTTGAAAGAAAGATACTCTTGAATCAAAAATAGAGACTAAAAGATTGAGAAGTTTACATATTAAAGAATGTTGCCTATTATTGGTAACACCTTTCTTTGGTAGCCTACATGTTGAACCTATACCTCTTCTCTTTTTCCTCACCGTTCCAAATGGTCCTGTCACAACCAGTCCCTGAGCTTTCATAGCCTGACCCTGGAGAGGAAGGTGTGTTTCAATCAGATGGTCTCTGGCATAGTCACTGGATTTTCCTGTAAATTCACCTTGCATTTTCCGACTTGCCTTCTTTTGTCCTTAGTTTTTCTAGATGACATGTCATGTTATCCACCTTAGCGTTTTCCTGTGACAGCCCATATTTGCCATAAGCTGTCATGTGTGTTAGCACATCTAGATTGGTCACATTGTTTCCTGGACCTGGTATTCCGTCTTACTTTGTGTTGTTTAAGATCGTGAGCACCCCACCTCTTTGTCCTGGAGCCTTTTGTTGCCATGAGGAATGGGGCTTCTTCCATCCTTCCCTCCCAAAGCGCCTCTGACATGGGAAGCCCATGTTTATTCTTTGATTAGGCTTCTTGGAAAGATTTGGACTTTGCCATTATTTTTTGTGTTTTGAGAAAGGGTCTCTCTACATAGCCCTTGCTGTACTGGAACTCTGTAGACCAGGCTGGCCTGCTTGCTAAATGCTAGGATTAAAAGCATGCACTAGCATGCTTGGCAGATTCAGGCTTTTTCATTTTAGAAAATTCTGCCTGATAACCTCCTGTCCCTGTCATGTTCATCCCTGGAACTTCTGCTTTTCCACAGTTGAAGTGTCTAAATGTTTCCAGGATGGGAATGGTAAGTTACAAGAATATTTTCTTCTATCTCCTTCCTTGTACATTTGGCTCCAATTTATTTTTTGTTTTGAGATGGCCTCGTGTAACCCAAGCTGGCCTCAAATTGATCCTCTCTTTACCTCCCAAGTGCCAGGATCACAGGCATTTACTGTCTTTATAACTCTCTCCACCCTGTCTCCCTTTCACATGCAAAACATTGTCCACCTCACAATTAAGTTAGAATCCTTGTTGCTCTATCAAATTGTCTGAGTTGAAGTCCATCAAAAGAAGGAGTTTACTTAGCACAGCTTTGGAGGCTGTAGGTCCAAGCAGTTCCATCTGCTCAAACTGATGAGGGCAATGTGGTCTGATGACACTGCGATGATGGGAGGTTTTATAGGAAGACAGAAGTTGTGGTGCCAGCATTGTTTAACTAACTTTGTGGCAATGTTCCAGTTCTGCCAATGTTAATTTCCCTAGGACCTAACACCTTACTCTAGGACTCTTCAAGGACTTGCCACAGCATCATTCCTTCACCTAGAAGACCATGTGCCTTTAGCGCATGAGCCCTTGGGAGACAGATGGTGTCCAGACACAGCAGGCAGCTTTCCCTGATGTCTGATGAGCCTTGGTCCGAATTGGAGAGCTGAGAACTCTGCAGATGCGGTGTGTGGTGCTTAGGCCCCTTCGGGTGCTGTTCTTTACTCTTGTGTTAAGAGGGCAATGACCAGCTTGTCTGTCTGTCCTCTGGTTTTGAAACCATAATTAAAAAACAAACAGGCAAAACCCCCTGAAAATTAGAACCATACTTGTTATTAAGCAGAAACTTTTCATGTTTTCTTATGGCATATTTGGTGCACACGAGAATTCTGGTTTTACATACTAACTAGTTTTGGTGAGCTCATTTTAGCTAAAACTGGTCACACAGATGTGTTGTGGGAAGACCTGAGGTTAGCAGTTGACAATACCGACAGGATCTAGTAGTATTAACACTTATTCCAGTGGGAACAGAAGCTTTGAGTTCTGTGTGGAGCATACTGAGATTTAGGAAAATAGTTTGCAGTAGTGAGTTGTGGATGCTGAATGAACTTTTTAAAAGGTTAAGAAAAGATTTGTCCCTCTTTTTTATTGAGCAAAGGTCAACGAGCAGAATCCATTTTACTAGTTCAGTGTCTTCTGTAGGACTTTCTCCATCGTTCGGTTCTCAAAATGATCAGTGTGCACAGTAGTATCCGTACCACTTGAAGTGTAAATACTGTCACATGCATTGGAAGCGAGCTGGTTCCTGCTGTAGAGTATGTGTTCTCTGTGTTCTGCACATCTGCAGAGTGCATGGATTTCAGTTATCAGCATGTTAAGTAACAGCTTATTGATAGTGCTTCACATTTCTATCACTTACATGCTGCTGCGAGTGGTTTTGTGAAGTAGAAATTGCTTGTCAGTTCT
Source organism: Phodopus roborovskii (assembly GCF_943737965.1). Lineage (NCBI taxonomy): Eukaryota > Metazoa > Chordata > Mammalia > Rodentia > Cricetidae > Phodopus > Phodopus roborovskii. The sequence goes on from NW_026126448.1 coordinate 8,840,575, forward strand.
TCAGTCCACAGGATCAGTACACTCAGTAGAGAACTTAGTGACATGAACATGTAGATATTACAAAGAAAGTGACAGTGGCAATAGACTTTGGAACCCTCCCAAGAATTCATGATGTGGAAAACACAAATGGTAAGGTGTCCAAAGGGAATCTAGACTTGGGAGGGAGAAAGGCAGTTTGCCAAGGCAGAGAAAAGCAGCATCAGACCACGAGATGGCTCAGTGGTTAAAGGTGCTTGCTGCCAATCCCGATGTCTTGGCTTCAACCTCAGGGCCACTACTGTGCAAAATGAAAACTATTTTGGGTGATTTGGGGAAAGGTGAAAGAGATAAGGTAACTACGGAAATGAACAGATCTACAGGAACACAACGATCACATCAGAGTTTAACTATAGGACAAAAATAGTCAGTGGGCTGGAGAGATGACTCAGCAGCTAAGAGTACCGGCTGCTTGCTTTTCCAGAGAACCCCAGTTTGATTCCCAGCACCCACATGGAGGCTTACAATTTTAGTTTCAGGGATCTGATGTTGCCTTCTGGCCTCTGCAGGTACCAGGCTCAAACATGGTACATGTACATACATGTAATCAAAACACCCATACAAAATTTATTTTTTTTTATTACTTTTTCTTTACATATCAATCCCAGTTCCCTCTCCCTCCGATCCTCCCATGCCCCCTGATGCCCCTCTATCGCGGTTTAATAAGGATCATGATAAACAATTAGGCCAAACAGAAGTTTATTCAGGGAGAAATAACTCACAACATAGACAGGTAAACACCAACAGGTTCCTGCTTCCAAGAATTCCTCTGGATCTCCTCCTGTCCCCATGTGGCTGGCGGCTGGCAAGAGAGTGCTCTCCTGCACTGAGCCTCTTGCCTCTTCTGCCCTAGTTCCCCAAGTCACTTCCACCCCTGGCTCCACCCCCACAATGGGTGTGGTCAGTGCCACAGAAGGAGACAAAGTGAATATCCCACTACACCCCTCCCATCCCATTTCCCACCAATTCCACAGGGAGGGTGAGGCCTTCCAGGAGAGATCATCAAAATCTGTCCTGTCATTTGGAGTAGGCTCTAGGCCCTCTTTCCTGTCTCTAGGCAAGGGATTATCCCTCCATGGGGAATGTGCTCCCAAAGTCCCTTTGTGCATCAGGGATACATCCTGGTTCTACTGTCAGAGGTCCCTTAGGCTGCCCAGGCCTTCTGAGACCCATGTCCAGGGGGTCCAATGCTGGTTTCCCAGCCATCAGTCTGGGGGTTCATTAGCTCTCCCTTGTTCAGGTCAGCTGTAGCCTGGTCTTGCCCTCATTTTCTTATCACTCCTCCCTCTCTGCATCTGGATTCCAGGAGTTCGGCTCAGTGTTTATCTGTGGGTGTCCGCTTCTGTTTCCATCAGCTACTAGATGAGGGCTCTATGATGGCAGATAAGTTAGTCATCATTCTCATTATCAGGGAAGGGCATTTAAAGTAGCCTCTCCATTGTTGCTCAGATTACCCATACACATCTTTTTTTTTTTTTTTTTTTTAAAGCCAAATTCAGTTTATATCATAAAGTAAGATTCACCTCTGCACCTCAATTCTACTATTCAGGCACTGAAGTGAATGGAATGCTTTGCAATTGAAGACTGAATGACCAACAGGACCTCCCAGTGCTTTGAGTACAAGATATTAAGTAGAAGTCATAGGACTGGAAATATGTACATGTGAACTGACTTTCAGCCACATTACCTGAAGTGTAACTACTGTTATCTGCTTTGGAAGTGAGCTAGTTCCTGGTGCAGAGCACTGTCCATGTGGCTATTGACATGTTCTTATGCTGTTTCTTGGATGGTGGTGGCTTTGATGATAACGGGGGGGGGGGGGGGTAAAGGCTCCTTTGGCCCAACAAAAACAAGGCCACAGAAAACAAGCAGAGTGGATGCTTGGATTTTGTATCTGCTGAAATTGCAAACAAAAGGAAGATGAGCCACTTCCTTCCCAACCTGGGAACACTGTACAGTATTTCCTTTGTGACTCAGGCGACAGAAGCATGGCTATGACTCTATGTAGCAGCTATAAGAATCTTGGACACCATGATGTTCTAGTCTGCAGTTGTTCACATAGGGGCCTCTGTGGTACAGAATAACTAAAGCTTATCTTTAGTTAAACCATATGTATACATGAGTTTATGTCCTGTATTCTCAGAACAATTAAGATCCAAGGATGAGATCTGCCTATTAGTGTTAGTTACTTGCCTCATTGCTGATTAAACAGAAGCAACTTTGTTTTTGACTGACTGTTCAGGGATACAGTATCATGGCAGAGAAGTCACAGAAACAGGAGCTTGAGGTTTCTGTCCACATTGCAAACACAGGAAGCAGAGTGATGAATGCTGTTGTGCAGTTGGTTTTTCCTTCTGGGAAATGGTGCTGCCTACATCAGGGTGCATCTTCCCATCACTATCAAGATACCATTCACAGACATGCCCAGAAGCTAACCTAAACAGTCTCTCACAGGCATGCGCAGAGGCTAGTCTAATTGAGATAACCCTCACAGGTATAACAAATGATTTTAGGTCCTGTAGAGCTGACAATATTAATGTCAAGGTGAGGAAAGTTTTCAGAAGAATTTTTTTTTTTTTTTAATGGTTTCTGGAAGAGATCCTTGACTTCATTCTTTTCAATCAAGTCAAAGGAAAAGCAACAATGACAAGTAAAATTCACAGTTCAGTAATTTTCACCTTTCACTAAACTTTCCATGTGCTTCTGTAGTACACATAGGAAGAATCTGAAAATACTGGTTGTGTTTTACTCTACTTTCTGATGCATTTGTCCTGGGGATGGGAATATCATCAGGGTTTTCTAGATTATTTTTTTTTTTACATCGAGGACAAAGTTATTTGAATTAATGTGCTGTCCTATAGATGATCTGAGTGTTTTTCCCTCGGAGGAGACAGACAGGCAAAAGGGCATCATATTTTCCATGCAAAATTGTTTGCTAATACTGAAAAGATCAGGTGTCTTTGGTGCTCTGAAAATCTAGTATCCCCATCCTAAAAGGTCACCATTACTTCTAGGTCCTTCAGAGTGGCAGAACTTTGTTGTTCAGCATTTCATGGAGCCAAGGCATTTCTGAACATCAGGACCACCCTGTCCTACTCTCCTTCCAACTGTCTACATTGAAAGCCGCAGCTATTGATACCTTCCCCCTTCCTGGCGTCCACTAGAAAGCAAGTTCCAGGAAGTGATGAGCTGCATCTCCATCCTAGGACAACATCTAACACTCATGCAGTATTTGACATGTTTGTTGAGTGAAATTGGTGAAGGAGTCACACAGAAAGCTGACACAAATTTGACAAATGATACCGTTGCGATAAACATAACCAATATATTTTAAGTAAATATCATAAGGGAACATGCTGAGATGCCCACTCAGCATGGCTTTCCATGTCCCCGTATTGAAGTTGGGGGTACACTTTCTGAACAAGGTGAGGGATTCCCACCCTTGTTGAGGCTTCTCAAGCTTCTTCTATCCCCAGCCATCATCCTGAAACCAGCTGAGACACATCTTACAGGTCCACAGCACCTGGATCTAATGTTTTGGGGAGTATAATTTCTTAGATTGTCACCAGTGTCACTCGACAACATTGTTCCCAGGCCTATAATGAGCATGCACGGAATGCTTTAGACCTCTTCCAACTTGGACAAACAGTCTATATCTGTAGAGTCCAAAAGGGTCTGAAGCAGGGCTGTCCCAACAACCAGCCACACTGGTCCTTCCTGTCACGTCAGGTGAGCTTGCCACAGGTGTCTAGGAAGGTGAAGGATGTGACACGTCCACGTATATTCTCTCCACCCAGGGAGCCAGGCCTTTACTCTTGAAGAGAAAGGAGAAATGCTCTGTTAAGTTACTTGTACACTCTACTATTTTCTAAGTGGCCTGATTGCTTACCTTGGGTTTCTATCCACCTTCATTTTGTATACAACCTTTTTTCCTTCACAGCACTTCTAGTTTTTAGTTACAAAGATTTATCATTGACCAAATTCTGCTCAGGCTATCCTGAGCTAGGCCATACTTTGGATTTTGGTGTTCACCCTGCCATGTCTAATACTGGCAGAAATCCTTCTAAGCCACTTACTTCTCCCTTGTTGAAACATCTATACTTAGCCTTTTATCATATCTCCACGCAGTAGCCGTATCTTGGAGCCTGTACTGTGCAATGGATGTGAAGGCCAGATCCTGGGCTTTCTGGCAATTGTGAGAACTGGAGAAGCTTAGCATCGTGGCTCTCAGTTTAGAACTTAACTCCCTGCCTGCTGGAAGACAAACAAGATACCCATTCAGCACCTACTGAGTGATACATGACTGATTATAGTGCTGGGCATTAGGGGACAAAGTTAAGTAAGCCTTCCAGGACACAGAAATCTAGAACAGCACTGCTCAGTACAGTGACTGCTGGGCGTGTGACTATTTGAATTTCAAGATTAAACACAATAAAAGAAATGCAATGTCTGGGTCTGGGAGATAGCTCAGCAGGCAAAGTGCTTGCTGTGCAAGCATGAGGACCCGAGTGTGGCCACCAGAACCCATATTTTTCAGGGCCAGGCATGGATATACACTTGTAACCCCAGTGCTTGGCAGATGGGGAAGGTCATGTCCCTGGGGTTTTCTAGCCAGCCAGTCTAGCCTACTTAGTGAGCTCCAGGCCAGTGAGAGATGCTGTTCACCTCAAAAGGTGATCAGAGTCTGAGGAATGAGACTCATGGGTGTTCTATGGTTTCCAAGAGAATACACACATACATATACCCCATATATATGTTTGCACATGCACAAGTGTGCACGCACACACACACACACACTCCAGTTCTTAGTCACACCAGCCATGCTCCAAGTATTTACTAGTCAGGTGTGGCTACAGCAAAGATATAGAACATTGTCATCATCAAAGAATGTTCTCTTGGGTCAGAGCTTTTGTTTAAGTTATTCAAACACAAAATACATGTCTGTAATATCTTTAATAGGCCTGGCACTGTGGAAAGCTGTCCTTAGTTAAGTGTTTGCTGGCTGACCCACATTTGTGGGATTCTTTCATTAATGTCACTATATAAACATTTACATCATCCAGATATGCTAATGTCATTGTGAGAAAACATGATTTCCCAGTGTTCCTGAGGCAAACAGGAAGATGGCTTCCTTCCTTCCTTCCTTCCTTCCTTCCTTCCTTCCTTCCTTCCTTCCTTCCTCCGTCCTTCCATTCTTCCCTCCCTCCCTCCCTTCCTTTCTTTTTCAAGACTTTCTCTGTTGTGATTTGGAGGCTGTCCTGGAATTCATTCTGTAGACCAGGCTAGCCTTGAGCTCACAGAGATCCACCTGCCTCTGCGTTCCTCCCCCTTCCCCCCTACCCCACCCCAGGCTGGGTTTTAAGGTGTGCACCACCAGCACCCAGCAAGCCACTTTGTTAGTTTGGAGGCACCTAGCAAGACCGTCTGTGCCCTGAGAGCTGAATTTCTTCAGCTTGGGTCCACTTGGCCAGAACTGCTCCAGACAGCCTGTGCTGGTCTGGGAGGAAGCTCTGGGAGAAAGAGTGGTCAGACTGGAGTGATGCTCAGTGGTTGAGAGCATGAGTCCTCGTAGAAGAACTGGGCTCAGTTCCCAGTGCCCACATGGTAGCTCACAACTGTCTGTAGCTCCAGTTACAGAGCAACAGATACATTTTCTGATCTCTGTGAATATCACCTACACACGTGGTGCACGTACACACACTGCAGTCAAAACACTCACATGCATAAAATAATTAAAAAAAAAAACAACAAAAACCCAAAAAACCCCTCCAAAATTTAAAAGAGAAAATAAGTGGTCAGAGGCTCTGAAGTTTCTGTCTCTCCCAAGCTCTGCATTTCTGTTTCCCAGGTGCCCTGCTGTAGACTGAGCTAGCTAAGACAGCCTAGTAGCACTGTAGACTGGCTTCTCCTTACCTGGAGCCCTTCAGGCCACCAGTGCATTTCACAGCCTTAGGATTCCTTAGGATTCATTCTTGTCTGGACACTGTGAACTGAGAAATACTGGAGTGGTGGCACACCCAGTGCCCTTAGTGGACTGATTTCTCTAGAAATCTCTGGTTTCCTGCTTAGTTATTAGGATCAGATGTCAAGACCCAGACAACAACTAGAAAATGTAAGATAAAGTAACAAGTCATCGGTATTAGGAACAAACTGTATTATCCAGGTATTAACCTAATAAGGAATATATTTCTGGTACCCTGTTGTGCAACGCTTGTCTGTTTGCACCAATATGACATCATAATTATAGTGTTTAAATTACAATTTGGGGGATTATCTGTTATAACTGGTAGGGGAGAATTTTTCAAGAATTTTGACTATTTTTTAATACTTTGTATATCTGCATAGATTATAATGAATTACTCAAGTTTTGCTAAGATCTATTGGGATTGTTGGGGTCCTCATTCAGGATCATCTGCCAGGGAATTGTGGTACATTCCTGTAGTCTTAGCACTCAGGAGGTGGAAATGCATGAATCAGGTGGTCAAGGTCATGCTTGGTTACATAGTAAGTTCAAGGGGAGCCTGGAACATCTGTGTGAGACCCTGTAAGTAGGACAGGACACAGTACCTGCAGACTAGACTAGACTTCACTACCTTTCCCTCTTGGGGATAGAGGCAGCTGGTAGGCTTTACCCTCAGAATTTTGATGAAAGCACAGTGGGGGCCTCTCCCTTTGTGGCAGGAGCTGTTTCCTGAGGGCAGGTGGTGTCTGGTCTGATTCTTAAGTCTAGGATGAGGAAAAATGGACTAATTGACTCTGAGAAAAATCAGACCAAAATAGAACAACAAAATTGGAGTCTCCATCTGTCTACACCAGGAGCATGAACCCTTTAGTTACCCTTCTGCATTTCCCTTCTCCCTGCTCCTCCCCCAACTCTGCTCCTGTATCTGAACTCTGGTTATAGCCTAGGCTTGCTGGAAATGCAGATGATTGAAGGCAGCTGAGCACATGGAAAGAATGGAGAACAGACTTCTGGGAAAAGGAAACCCTTAGAGCAGCAGTTCTCAACTTCCCTGATGCTGTGGCCCTTTAATACAGTCCCTCATGTTGTGGTGGGCCCCAGCCATAAAATTTCACTGCTACTCATAACTGTAATTTTGGTACTGTTGTGAATCATAATATGAATATCTGACATGCAGGATATCTGATGTGTGTCTCCATGTTAGAGATACAGTAGTTGATAACCGGAGTGTGGCCACAGAGGTATCTGACTAACCTGGGAGATGCTCCGGAGAGGCTCCATGGTCCTGTACTCCTTGTTTACAAGGTCAAGCTTGCCTGGTGCTTACAATCCTGGTACTTCTGAATGGCGACAGCAGTAGGGAAGCCTCTCCCTAAGTTGGGATTGGTGGTTCACCTGATGTGGTTGGGGGTGGGTGGGTGGCTGGAAGGTGGGGACTGGAGAGAAGGGAACTATTCAACAGGGCTGTTGGGAGGAGTAGGGACCAGGATGGAGGAGTAACAGGAGAGGGGGGGAAGACGAACAGTGCGCTTAGCTGAAAGTCTGGAGGTACCGGGCATAGAGATACTCAAGGTGGGATAGTAGGAAGGGGCTGTCAGAGGAGGGAAAGAGGTAGGGCGGAAAACAGAGAGGGGTGGGTCTTGCTGGAGAGCAGGCTGAAGGCTGGAAGATGGAGTGGCCAGGAGAGGGAGGCGGCCTTGCCGATGATGAGCAGGTGGAGAACTGGGCGAGGAGCGAGGCTGAAGCTGTGATGAGAAGGAACGAGGGAGCTTTCTGGTCATCTTTTCATAAGACCCCCCGTGGCTTGTCACTGTGGCACATCCAGGGTCCGAGCAAGTGCCAGGCCTGCTCTGGTAGCATCTGTTTCACACATCACTTATTGCATCATCCATTATGAGCTTGTGCCCCACCCTTTTTGGTGCAGTGAGTAGATTCTGCCAGTCGGGGACTTGGCCTCATTGCCTAGGTCTCAGTGACCATGTGAAAGCAAAGAGAAGAAATGGGGCTGTAATCTTGGTCCCTTCCTGTTCTCTCAGTAGGTGAAGCCTGGTCAAAGGGATAGGTCAGAGCCAAGAGCTTGAGGCAGGCAGCGGCCATCCTGATGGTGGAACTGGGAACATGGGAAAAGCTTATGTCATCAATTTCATGTAACCCAGAGTCACCTGGGAAGAGTCCCAACGAGGTGCTGTCTACCCTGAGTGGCCTTTGGGCATCCTTGGGGGGGGGTATTCCTTCATTGATGCGGGAAGACCCATCCCACCATGGGCGGCACCATTCTCCAAGCAGGGTGTCCTGGACTGTGTGAGCCTGAAGAAACGGCTGAATGCAAGTAGACACTGCTGAGCCACCTCTCCAGCTCACTTGCCTCACTCTTAACTGAACTCACAAACCCCAGGAGCAAGGATGATTGCTGCCTCCTGAGCATGTAATGACTAACTCTGCACTTTCTCCCTGATCCACAAGTCTACTCCATGTAGATGCTCAAGGGCGTTCCCACACTCGTTTGTCTCACGTGGCAACCCTCCTCCATGCTTGGTTTCTTCCATCACCATCCTATCCCAAGCTCCTTTGGTCTCCTGAACTCTAGAGTACTCTGAGTTTTCCCTCTTTGGCCTGGCCCCATTCTTTTCCCTTCCCACTTTCATAAAATTTCAGTTGTGTGCTTAAGCTGTCCAGCCGTCTTCGCTCGTCCTCACTGGCTCTCTTGCTTGCCTCTCCTGGATTAAACTACAGCTTGGATGTCCCTGAAAGGGGACGCTGCTCCCTTTTCATTTGTTAGTAGCTCCAGTGGGGTGGGGGTAGGGGTGGAGGTGGGGGGAGTACTACTCCACCTGGAGGGCGGGAGGGTGTGGTTTGCAGTTTCCAGCTTCAGTTGCTCTCTTCCTAGTGGAAAACCTCTTGGTTTTCTGGTATCCACTACTGCTTGCCCTGGCACTGCCCTATTCAGATCTGCGGGATCCCTTTTCTATGAAAATTTTAATGCTTTCTCAATTTTGTTACTGCTGCTTTAATGTTCATGTAGATGGGCTGATCTGAGTCTCTGGCCTCTCCTTCTCCATGATTACTTCAAAATAAAATTTAAAAAATATTTTATTTTACATATGAGTATTTTGGCATGTATGTATACGTACTGTGTTCATGTCTGGTTCCCTGGAGGTGGGGAAGATGGTGTCAGATCCCCTGAAATGGAATTACAGATGGTTTTGAGCTGCCGTGTGGGTGCTGAGAACCTAACCCAGGTCCTCTGCAAGAACAGTAAGTGCTGTTAATGACAGCTTACACTGAGAACCTAGAAAATTTCGATGTTAGGAGGCATAATTGAATTATCATCACTAATTAAATTCAAAATAAAAACTTGATCGTAGTTATTCCTATTTGTAATAGGCTGGTAATAGTCTATTAGATTGCTAATTAAATTTAACTGGTAGTTAAATTCTTAGTTAATAGTCAATTTGAAAATTCAGATTTGAAGAACTCATGCTCCTCAAATGGTGTTAATTTAATACCTAGAAATGAGTAAAATGAGAAGTGTGCCAGACCCTGTCATGGTGTGAACATGAACCACCCTTCTTAGGTTCATGTGTTTCGGCTAGTGTTCTCTAGCTGCCAATGCTGCTGGGGGAGGCGGTGGTTCCCGCCTGGGGGAGGCAGGAGTGTGTCCCATGCCGTCTGGTCCCTGATCCTCTGGGATGCGAGGAGCCTCTGCCTTGCCCTCCTGCCTCCATGAACTTTGTCATATCTGCCACGAGCCAAAACAGATCCCTTCTCTATTAAGCTGCTTCCATCATAGCAATGAGAAAATATCTCTAAGCCAACTCATCTCCGCAGAACATGGCTGACACTGAGAAAACGGAAGTTGCTCAGATTTTATAGCTTTAATGAAACAGCAAGTGAATAGTAGATTAGTTCATTTATTTATGGCATTTGAGTTGGAAAGTGACAAGAAAGGACACCCTGACTTTATAGTTATGTGGAAATGCAAATAACTAAAACCAGTTTGAAGTATATAATAAGGTTTCTTCTAGAGTCTGTCAAGCCTACACGACTAGAGTAATTAAGGCAGCCCGGAGGGACTTGGGAATGGTGTCTTGTGGTTGGTTGATAATCTGAAATTCTTACAGATCTGTAGGAAGACAATAGAGGAGGGCTGAGAGAAAATTCCTGTCTTTAGAAAGAACATGCAATGTCCAAGGGCCATAAAGAGGGCGACCTAGGCAGAAAGCAAGGGGGGAGAAACCGTGGCCTTGAGGGTCATGCTGGCATTGCTTTTTTTCTTTTAAGAGCCCTGGAAAGTTGTTAAAGAGTTGAAACAGAGTGATGCTCTGAGACTTGTAATTTGTTTGGATCATAGTAGCTGCAATGTGGAGGACAGTTTACCAGGTGTGTGTGTTGGGGGGCACTTGTGCACAAACACAGTGTATCTATCTTTCATCCACGTCTCCTGGAATATAGTGGCCATTATGACTATGAACACTTTTTGGAAGGCTTTTCTCGCAGTCCACTGTGCCTCCTCCCTTCAGAAGACCTTCCCTAAAGGCTTTCTTCTAGGTTTCTGACTTCCACTTCTGTGCCTCATGAAACAAAACGAAGACTTGAAGGTAGAAGTCACATGTGAGAGAAAACATGTGTTGTGTGTCTTTCTGGGCCCGGGTTACCTCACTTATTCTAAGTTTTTCCATTTCCACACATTTACCTGTATATTTTATGATTTCCTTTTTCTTTACAGTAGAGTAATATTCCACATGTGTTTATATAGTGTATTTTTCTTATCCATTCCTCTGTTGAAGAATTGCTAATTTAATTCCATTTCCTAGTTAATTGTGAATACAGCAAAAATGAACATGGATGTGTAAGTCTCTGTAGTAGGGTGTAAACTCTGTTGGATATACGTCCAGGAGGTAGGTAGGTGTGTGTGTGTGTGTGTGTGTGTGTGTGTGTGTGTGTGTGTGTATGGAAATTCTATTTCTATTTTTTTAAACCTCCACACTGATTTCCAAAGAGGCTGCACTAGTTTACACCCCCACCAACAGTGTGTAAAAAGTCCCTTTGCTCCCTTCCACACCAGTCTGTTGGCGTTCACATTCCTACTGACTAGGGTGAGAGAGAATCTGAAAGACGTTTTAATCTGCATGACCCCAATAGCTAAAGAACAGTTTTAAAAGCATTTCCTAGACACTTGCATTTCTTCTTTTGAGAATTTTCCCTTCAGTTCCATAACCCAGTTTTAATTGGGTTGTTTGTTCTCCTAATGCTTAGTGTTTCGGGTTCTTTGTGTGTCAGAACACGGATCCTCTGTTGGCGAATGGCTGGCAAGGATTGCTCCCATTCTAGGGCTTCCATTTCCTTTGCTGTACAGAGACCTTTCATTTTGTGAGGCCCTCTCTTCTCCTACCTCTCCAGAGGTCTGCTCCTGCATTTACTGTTTCCTTCCTTAGAAGTTCTTTAATACTTACAGGATGGATCTACACAATCGATCCTCCATTCTGTGGTTATTATAACTTTCTTTTTTTCCTTTATCTTGGAGACTGTTTCAATTTTTGCAAAAGGTCGATTTCCCCACTTAGTGTTTCCAGGACAAGATTAAGTTTAGCTTGATTTAATATTTAAATACAGGGTCCAATGTAACTCATGCTGGATTCAAATTCATTATGTAGCCAAGGGTGACTTTGATCTCCCTATCTTCTCACCTCCACCCCGTGAGTGCTGGGATTACAGCCATGCCACCATGCCTGCCTTTTGATTGATTTTATTGTGCTTCATGTCTATTTGTCTCAGTCTATCATTTTATTATAATAGTGTATTTTGCCTCTTGCACCTGGTTGGGATTATAGAACAGCTACTCCAAAATACTTTCTTTGTCCTTCAAAAATAAGGTTTTTCCTTTGAGTCTTTGGGACATTACTTTTCCTTCACTGGTTTCAGTTATACATTAGTGCGCTCTCTCTCTCTCTCTCTCTCTCTCTCTCTCTCTCTCTCTCTCTCTCTCTCTGTGTGTGTGTGTGTGTGTAGAGTGATGACATCGTGAACCTGACTAGTGATCATGGGGATGTTGACCAAAGGGATGATGATGGGTTGGGTGGTAATGCTGAGGATGATGATGCAGTGGGGAAGACAGATAATGATGGGAAAAGTACTGATGAGAACCCAGATGAAAAGACAAGGCTATGAGGAAGTAACTTACATTGAAAATACCAGGGTGGTAAGAAGGCACCTTGGGTATGCATTTGCTACCTAGCATCCACACTTGGGATGGAATTAGGAAAAACTTAGGATAAGTTTGTTAGGTGTCTCCATGGACACTGTGTCACTTCTGCTTGACTGCTGGTATGGTCCCCATTGCCTAATAAGCCAGAGTTCTTAACGATGTTCCTCTCATTTTCCGAAGCACAGAAGTTAACAAGTCTCAAAGGAATTCTTTGTTCAGAACAGCTCAACTGCTGCATAATTGGTCCAGGATGGAGGACTCCTGGGCTCCAGGAACGGTGGGGTGAACTGGGAGACCCATAGCAAGAGGGGAGAAGAGCTGAGACTTCCAACTAACATTACTTTAGTTTAATTGGGATCAGGGACGGGTGGCTTTCAGTATAATTGGTATAATTGGCAGTTTTTATATCCTCTGGGGAAGTGGCAGGTTAATGCAGAGCGTCGGGGAGATTCCCAGTGACTCTGAGTCTGAGCCTTGTAACTGCACCTGCAAAGTGACACACTCGAAATCGGCAGGCAGGTCTCTCAGTTCAGGAGGCAAATGCTGTTGTCTCAGAAGCTCCTGCCCCCTGGAGCTGGCCTTGACATCACAAGTCAGTTATCCAACTTTAGGGACTGGCAGTAGGGCTGCATCTGAAACCCCTGAAGTTTTTATTGACAGTATTTGTAATTTCTTTCAGGTTTTCCTCCACACAAGTAAATAGTAATAGAATCATTAAAGTCATGCAGCCAACCGGCTCAATTCTTACACCAGACTTCAAGGCTGCCTTCAGATTTTTAGAAATATCCTTTTTTTTTTGAGACAGTATTATGTAGCTATGTAGCTCTGGCTCTCCTGAAATTCTCTATGTAGGCCAGGCTGACCTTGAAGTCACAGAGGTCTACCTGCCTCTGACTCCTGAGTGATGGGATATACTTCAACATTGCATTGATAACAACATACAGAAATAGTTTTTTTTTTTTTTTTATCTTTTCCCCAGGACAGAGGCATACAATGGCTTATAACAGTGTGACATAAATGTCAGTGACAGGGACTTAATATCTTTGCTTCTTCAAACACCCACAGCTAAATACTGAGCCTAACTCCTGGGATCCAGTTTCAGAGAGGGAGGAGTGACGAGCAAAGAGGTCAAGATCAGGCTGGAGAAACCCATAGAAACTGCTGACCTGAACAAGGGGGAGCTCATGGACTCCCAGACTGATAGCTAGGAAATCAGCATTGAATCGACCCAGACCGTCTGAATGTGGGTCTCAGTTATGAGACCTGGCAAGTCTATGGGACCTCTGACAGTGGAGCCAGGATGTATCCCTGGTGCATGAAAGGACTTTGGGAGCCCATTTTCCATGGAGGGAATACTCCCTTAGCCTAGAGACACGGGGTAGAGCCTAGGCCCTGCCCCAAATGACTGGACAGATTTTGATGATCCCTCACGGAAGGTCTCACCCTCCTTGGGGAGTGGATGGAAGATGGAATGGGGAGGTGGTCAGTGGGGAGCATGGGAGAGAGAGGGAACTGAGATAGACATGTAAAATAAGAAAAAAAATTTAAGAAAAATCTTTACTTCTCCTCTAATACATGTGCTTTTAATAGATTCTTCCAGAGAGAATGTTTGTCATTTTTAAAATGTCATCAGAAAGAATGTACATTATTCAAACCCAACCTGTGAGTTTAACCAGTTTGTCACTGCCTCTGTTAGGATGAAGCCAGAATTCAGTCAGAGCCCCTTGTTGGTGACAATTTCATGGTCACAGTGAGTTCCAGGATAGCCAGGGCTACACATGAAACTGTTTCAAAAACCAAAACTGAAAAAAAAAAGATTTAAGAGATAAAACCATATATAAGACAAAGACAAGAAAATATCCAAACTATCTTTGAACCTTCATTACAATGAATGAAAAGGCTACCATCAGTAATAGCTACAGAATATAAATTTTATAGTGAAGAGTAAATAGTTTTAAGTTTTCTAAGCATATATTTTATCTTTATTACATGCTACTTTGTGTGTGTGTGTGTGTGTGTGTGTGTGTGTGTGTCTCCATGTGTGTTGGAGACTGAACCCATGATGAAATGCACAGAGCTCAACACAGAAGGCTGCTCCTCCAGCCTTCAGCCTACATGTTGCTATCCTGTAATCTACCTTTCAATTCTGAGATTTTAATAACAAATCACTACTTTTCTGTGCCTCCTGTTGGGCTGTCTGTATAATGCCTTCCTTAGTTCTAATGTCTCCTGGCTGTTGTGGATAGTTTGATTGTCTCCCTGATACACAAAGAAACACTGACCCAGTTGCTTAGCGGTGGCGATGAAAGCTGAGAAGTTGGTCTCGTTTCGAGGAAGGAACCTCAGTAGCATAATTTCATCACCCCTCGTCCTGCCATCTGAACTCAGGAGCATTTATTAAACTGTCATTTTGAAGTGCTGTATAATTTTAACTCACGCACACGTGCATGAGGATTGTACACAATTGTGAGTGTCATCCCTTGTTTCAATATATGTCTATCTATTTTGAAATGTTTAGATCAAGTTCAACATTTCTACCTCTTTATCATCTGTTATTTCTTCAGGGCAAATTTTCAATATCTTCCTGCTAGAAGTCTGAGGCACTCAGGACTATAGTCACCCTATGGTGCAACACCACCCAGAGCATCTTAAGTCTATCTAACTGTAACTTTGTTTCCCTGGCCAATCTTACCCCAGCCTTTCCTTTCTGCTACTCACAGCATTCCCCTTTCAGCCTCCATGATTGCCTTCTCTAGATTGCACGTGAGTGAATTCACGGACACGCTTGTCTTTCTCTGCCTGGTGTTATCTCCTTTAACAGGATGTTCACTAGTTCCATTTATTTAGATGCAAATGCTAGATTTCATTCTTTCTATGACAGAACAGCAACACATGTTCTTCACGAATTCATTGGTTTCCAGACATGTAGGCTGCCTCTAGTTTCTTGACAACTGGTCTGCAATCATCATGGAAGCCAGCTGTCTCTGACATACTGATTGTATTTCCATTCATCATATACACAGTGGTGGGGATGCTTGATAAGATGATACTTGTATTTTGAAGTTACTGAGGATCACGATACTCTTGTCCATAAGTCACACTATCAGTAGAGTGCAAGGGGTTCCCTGGCCTCTATACTCTTGTCAGGATTTGTGTCTTCAGTCTTGTTTATAACACCCATACTTACTGAGGTTTTGATTTGCATCTCTCTGATGAGTAGTGAGAAATTTCAAGCATTTTTCATATGAATATAGGCCATTTACACAGCATACTTTTTAAAAAATGCCCATTTAGACTTATTTTTTACCACTCATTTTAAATTAAATATGATTATTTTGCTATTGTTGTTGTATCTTTACTATTGATTGTGTCCTTTGCTGAATAGAAGCTCTTTAGTTTGGAGTAATCCATATTTCCTTTTGTTGTCTTATTGTTCTAAATATTACTTCGAGTACTATATAAAATGGATATGGAGAGAGTGGATATCTTTGTCTTGTTCCTGATTTTAGTGGAATCACTTTGAGTTTCTCTTCATTTAATTTGATATTGTCTGTTGGCTTGCTGTGTGTTGTTTTTATTATGTTTAGATACGTTCCTTGTATCCCTGATCTCTCCAAGACCTTTATCATGAAGGGGTGTTGGATTTTGTTGAAGGGTTTTTCATCATCTAATGAGGTGATCATATGTTTTTTTCTTTCAGTTTATTAATATGATAGATTATATTGACAGATATGATAGATTATATTGATAGATTATATTGACAGATTTCCATGCTGGCATCTCAGGGATGAAGCTTACTTGGTCATGGTGGATGATGTTTTTTATGTGTTCTTGGTTTTGGTTTGCCAATATTTTATTCAGTATTTTTACATCATTGGTCTGTAGTTCTCTTTCTTAGTTGTGTTTTTGTACAATTACCTGGGTACCAAGGTAATTGTAGCCTTGTAAAAAGAGTTTGGCAATGATCCTTCTGCTTCTACTGTGTGGAACAATGTGAGGAGTATTGGTATTAGCTGTTCTTTAAATACCTGGTAGAATTCTGCACTGGACCCATCAGTCCCTGGGCTTGTTTTATTTAAATTGCTTATCTGTTCTTGATTTAATTTTGGTAAGTGATATCTATCCAGAAAATTGTTCATTTCCTTTGAATTTTCCAATTTTGTGGAGTAGAAGTTTTCAAAGTATGACCTGAAGATTTCCTCAGTGTCTATTGTTAAGTACCCCTTTTCATTTCTGACTTTGTTCATTTGCATGTTCTGTCTCTGCCTTTTGGTTAGTTTGGATAAAGGTTTGTCTATCTTGTTGATTTTCTCAAAGAACCAACTCTTTGCTTAATTGATTCTTATTGTTTTCTTTGTTTCTACTTCATTAATTTAGCCCTCAATTTGATTATTTCCTAGTGTCTACTCCTCCTTGTTGTTAAGTTTCTAGTGTGACTATTCTCCAGTTTCTTCATGTGGTCACTTAGTGTTATGATCTTTCCTCTTAGCAGTGCTTTCAAAGTGTCCCATAAGTTTCGGTATGCTGTTCCTTCATTTTCATTGAATTCTAGGAAGTCTTTAATGTCTTTCTGTCTTTATAGTCTTATATAACAATCTAAAACTTAAAAGTCTAAAGTCCAAAGTCTCTTCTGAGATTCATGCAATCTCTTAACTATAATCCCCTGTAAAATCAAAATAAAAAAGCAGATCATATACTTCCAATATATAATGGCACAGGTTATATATTACCATTCCAAAACATAGGGAAGGGAGCATGGTGAGGAAATGCTGGATCAAAGCAAGGCAGCTGGGTAAACTCCAATCGCTGTATCTCCATGCCTGATGTCAAAATGCTCCAGATCTCCAATTCCTTTCAACTCTGTTGACTGCAACATACTTCTTTCTCTTGGGCTGATGGCTTAACTCCCTGTTCCCATCTTTTCTTGGCATGTTGTTGGGCTTTTCTGTCCCACCAGCGAACAACCAAATACAACACAAAGACTTATTAATTATGAAAGCTCCAATGATATCTTTTTGTCTAGACAGGATTTCTCTGTAGATTTGAAGACTGTCCTGGAACTCTCTTTGAAGACCAGACTGGCCTGGAACTCATAGAGATCTGCCTGCCTCTGCTCCAATAATCTCTTAGGCTTGTTTATAACTAGCTCTCATAACTTCAATTAACCCATTTTTATTAATTTATGTGGTGCCATGTGGCTCATGGCTTGTTACCTCATCTCCTACACATCATGCTTCCTTCTTGTTTCCTTGCAACTCTGCCCTTCTTCCCAGTGTCCTGCCTAGCTATTGGCCATTCAGCTTATTATTAAACCAATCAGATTGACACTTCTTCACAGTTTACAAAAAGATTATTCCACAACAATCCCATGAGTCTGGCATCTCTAACATCTTGGGGTTTCTAAGGCAATCCAGGCTTTCAATTTCACAGCTTCAGGCAATGACTTCTCTAGGCCTCTCTTTGGGGACACCCCTGACACATGCCTGACCTCAGCAGTTTTTCTTAGTCTTAGAGGCAAATTCCATAACCTGTTTCTTCTATCCTTAGCTCTAAAGCCAGAACCATGTGGCTGAAGCTGCCAAGTTTTGGTGTTTGTTGGGGCTGGAACATAGCTCCCTCATTCAATTACATCTTCACCTGCTTTCTGTTTTTGATTGTTACCTTAACTGCCTAAGCTTGGCTGTCCTTGAACTTCTTCTGTAGACATGGCTGGCCTCAAACTCATGAGTTCACCAGCCTCTGCCTTCTGAGTGCTGGTATTAAAAATGTGTGCCACCACACCCCTGCTCTAAGCTTTTCTTTAATTACTTTTCAGAACTTGGAAACTTAGCTGGGTAGGATCTTGCCCTGAGATCACCACTACCCTTATTCCATTTCTTAATCTGTTTATCTCCTCAAATACAGGATTTAGCTCTATTCCATTTCCTGATGTCCCTTTTCTCAGTCTCTACATTTTATATTTTTATGTGCTCAGCTTGCTCCTTTTTGTTATAAGACCTCATCAGAGTTAACACTAATAACCACACAGCAGAGACAATACTAGGCTGTTTTGAGATTTCCTCTGCCAATGGAATTAATCCAAAACTCTTCACTTTAGCCTCGGGCAGACTTTTTGGACAAGGACAAAAATCAGCCATTTCCTTCACCAAAATATCACAAGACCAGTCTCTAGGACACATATCAATATTCTTCTCCTCTGAAACCTCTTGATCCCTTTAGTTCAAATAATTTTCAGAACTACCGAGAATGCTCCTTCCATGCTCCTACTAGTATAGTATGGCTCATTTAGCAGTGCTTAAAGCATTCCACTGCTTTCCTAACCTAAAAGATCAAAGTCTGTATTCCTCCAAACAAAAACATGGGCAGGCTTACCTATCACAGCAATACCCCACTTCTGATACTAACATCTATCTTAGTTATGGTTTCTACTGCTGTGAAGAGACACTATGACTGCAGCAACTCTTATAAAGGAAAACCTCTAATTAGGTAGTAGCTTATAGTTTCAGAGGTTCAGTCCATTACCATCATGGCAGGACCCTTTTCCTCTTACTGGTTTGCCTCATTCAGCCTTAATAGGAGTGGAGGTGCCTAGTCTTACTGCAACTTAATATGCCATGTTTGGTTGATATCTGTGGGAGGCCTGCCCTTTTCTGGAGAGAAGAGGAGGAGTGGATAGGGATGCAGAGGGGAGGTGAGACAGAAGAGGGATTGGGAAGAGAAGAGGGAGGGGAAACTGTGGTCAGGATGTAAAAAAAAAAATAAATTTAAAAACATAAAAATAAAAAAACAAAACACAATCTCTCTGTTAAATTTCTCTGCTAAGAGCAATTTTTATTTCTCTGTTTTCTTGAAGCTCATTGAATTTCCTTAAAGGCAAACTCTCTAGTATAGAATTTGCATATATTGGTCGTTATATGGTTGCTTTCTGATGGCTTTGTTAGGTGAAGCCATGATTCCTAGAAAGTTCGTGCCTAATATTCCATGTGCACACTGAAGGCTTAGGTGGTCACTCTGGAGCCCTGTATTCTGACATTCTTGTCTGTCCTGCCTCTGATCCTGAGGACACTTCTGCCACTTCAGCACTAGATGGCAGAATAAGTCCAGGACTGCCTTGAATAGGTTGCAGCTGTGCGGCTGCTACTGCAGCACTAGAGGGCGCCCAGGGGCCAGGTTTGTTATCCAGGATGCTGTGAGGCAGTGTCTGAAGAGGATATTCTGACCCTGCAGCTTCTTTTGGGGGTCAGGATAGGCCCTGTCACTGACTTGTCAGGCACCACAGGACTCTGCTTAGCTTAAAGCTTCATCACAGAAGGGTCAACCCTAGGCTACCATGGTTGTGACTTAGTGACTAGCCCCTTTTATTTTCCAAAGAAGATAATTACACCGTCTGTGTCATGATGCCTGGGCTTGAGAAAACAATAATGAGGGTATTCTTATGGCCAACAATGCCACGAAATTAGATCATTTTCAGAACCCCTACAGAGACTAGCACAACATTGCCCAGGATTATGTCCTATAGTATTATGGGCTATATGCTGCTCTGATAGACTTATGACCTAAGACCACTGGAACCTGCCATTACCACTAGGTAATGCTGTCTGAGTGACAAGGGCAAAAGATCTCTAATTGGCAGTGGGGCCAGCCCAGAGTCTCCTGCTGGCAGGAGTCATTACAATTTCCAAGTATTAGGTCTTATCTGCTTGTTGCTGGGATATAAAACAAAATCCTGTGCTTATTTCTCTACCCTACTCTCTCCTCAAGTTGATTTTGGTTAGTGTTTTATCACATCAACAGAGAGGCAAATAAGACACATATCCACAGGCCAATATGATGGAGGCAACTTCCCAAACATATTCACAGCCTGTGTAAACCAGGAGTCCAACCCATGTGATGTGGTGGTAACGTGGGGAGAATGTGGAGCCCTGGAGGGTATGTGAAGCAGAAGAGTGGCCTGACTGGATAAAGGATGGCCCCATGGCGAGTGGCTGGGACTCAAGGCTGGAGGGCAGTGGGTAGGGCTGTCCTCAGCCTCTGGAAGTGGGTGTTGGAGTTCAGACTTGTTGTTCAGATCTTGGGGAATTCCAAGGTGTAAGAAGCTCATTAGAAAAGCACCAGCATTGCCCTGGGGGGGGGACCAGGGCTCCCTGGAGAAGAGTTTCAAATGATAATTCTTCAGACTCTTCCCTCACCCCTCACACAGAGCCTAAGAGCAGGGCAGGTAAAGACGGCCAAGGGGACAGGAGGCACCAGAGTGTCCCTTCTGCTGGCCCTGGTCTCTCTACTGTCTGCCGATCCTGACATCCGCACTGTCTTGGTACTTCTCTGTCCACTTGTTTCTCCCGCCTTCCTACCAGTTTTGTTCTCTCCCCCCTCCATCTCCATGTATGTCTTCCTCTTCTCTCTCCCTGTCTGTCTCTCCACCTCTATCCACGCTCCATCAGATTTAAGGTGTGCCACATTTCCCCAAGACACCTGGCTTTTTTGTTGTCAACAAAGTCGTGGAAAAGGAGGTGTTTCAGAGAGGTGACAGATAGATGGTGGGAAAGGCTGTCAGGCCAGGATACAGCGTAGAAGGAGAGTCTGAGGAATCAGCTTAGAGTTCTTAGAGGATCTCTTTTGATGTCTCCATGCAGATAACTGTCATCTGGTGGTCTTCCCCATCATAGCCAGGGTGGTGTGGTTGGATTTTCAACCTGTCGCACCATTGCCTCCTCTCCATTCTCTGTCACTCCCTCTGCTTTCCAGTTTGATGCTGCACTATGTGCATACTAACATGCACAGATCATAACGAAAAACGTATTTTTATCAACATTTCTCCTAGTAATGCTCCTGATGGAGTGACTGATGGATCTTAGAGATAAGACAATGGGGAAGTTGTCACAGTACTCTGGGCACTGGAACATGACCAGGGAAACCTAGACAATAAGGGGATTTCAGAAAGCAATGATATCCTTCATTCTTGAAGTTGGGCTGGACCTCAAGTCCACTTGTGCAAGTCCCGTTATCTCTTTTCTCCTTTTAATTAGGGCATTGACCATGCCATGAAATCTGTCCCCCTGCCCGTGGTGTGTGTGTGTGTGTGTGTGTGTGTGTGTGTTACCCTTAATCACCTCCCAGTGACCTCCACTTTCTAATACCATTCTAGTGGGGATTAGGATCTCAGCATATGAACACTGGGGGTGGGGAGGAGACACATTGTTAAAGTCTGTGATGCTTCTGGCTGGCTAGGTTTAGTCTGAAGCTCTCAACAGGAATTTCTGAGCTCTTTACATGCATGGACAGCCATGAATGTGAGGAAGTTTTCTGTAGCCAAGCTGAAGCTTGTTACCCTGGTGACATTTATGCTCAAGTTTAAATCTGGACCAAGCAAGTCTCATCCATTCTTCTCAGCAGGCTCTTCAGGAACTTCTGTAGAGACACAGGTATGGAAACGTATTTAAGCTCAAGATGGGCTGGTTCCAGAAGGCTACCCCTATCAGGAGATGGGTTTGTTTGTAATTCTATTGCTCATTGTATTTGTTTTCCAATTGAGCATGTAAGAGTGTTATAAAGGTAAAAGTCAGAGTCATCCACCCACCCACCCACCCACCCATCCATCCAGCATCCTCCTTAGCTTAATTTGTGCAGAGAAAAGCATCCCTGCTTAGAGTACCCCACCACCATCACAACATCTTTCCTCATGTCACAGCCTGTCCAGCGTCTCTTTAAACATGGGTGTCACACATGGGTCTACCTTACAGATGTGTTTGTCCCACTGGTGAGGAAAGGGGTCAGTCACCTTTATGATGCTTTCAACACAGCTCTGAAGGTGGAGTCAAGACTGCCTTCTTTCATAATTTAATGAGCTGTGTTGGGCACAGTAATTGACATTGAAGATACAGTAGTGCATAAAACAAAGTCTCTGCCTAGTTAGGGAAGCAGACAATAATTAGATAAATGCACTTTTGTAAGAAATATAATAAAGGAAAAGAGACCATAGAGGATGGCTGCATTCAGGAAAGTTGCCGGAAGGGTGTACTTGCAACTGGCAGAGGTGGGAAGGAAGTGAAGGCAGCTCTTCCGGAAGATGCCGATGAGAGAAGATGCAGGGAGTAGATCCATGGGGGACGCTTAGTCAGCACTGGACGGAAGAGAGTGGACTGCAACAGTAGTTTTGTAGCATGAACAGTGGGGACAGCATCTTACTATGTGATCCTGTCTGACCTTAAACTTGCAATGATCCTCCTGTCTCTGCTGCCTGAGATTACAAGTTTTCACCACCATACCTAACGTATTAACTTTCCTTGTGGGTACAGAGTATTTTTAATTTCATAATTTGTTACTTGTTGGCATATTCGCTGAGTGACTGGAGTCCTGTTGAGAAATTCTGTGTGTGTCTGTATGTTTCCCCTGCCTTTTTCTGGTAGCAGTGTCAGAATTTCACATTTAAGATTAAAGTTCTTTGATCCATATGGGGTTTGTTTTTATGAAGGGTGAGAGACAGTGATCTGGTTTCGTTATTCTGTATGCAGATATAGTTTTTGCAATACATATTTTTGTCAACTTTGTCAATAATCGGATGGCTGTGATTATATGCACTTTTATCTCAGGGCCCTCTGTAACTTTCTGCTACTCCATGGTTTGTCTTTGTCTAGTACTGTGGTGGTTTGAATCAGAAGACCCCATAGCTCATATGTTTGAATACTTGGTCCCCAGCTGGTGGAGCTAATTTTTTCCCAGTTCGTGTGGCCTGATTGGAGATAGTGTATCACTGGAGGTGGGATTTGAGGTTTCAAAAGACTCATAAGAAAAAAATGCCAGGTGGTGTTGGTGTACACCTTTAATCCCAGAATTCAGGAGGCAGAGGCAGAGGCAGGCAGATCTCTGAATGTGAGGTCAGCCTGGTCTACAGAGTGAGCTTTCGGTGGAAAAAAGACTCACGAGATCTCTAGTTAGCACTTTCTCAGTCTCCTTCTTGTGGATTCTCAGCTGTCCCTCCACGCTGCCATCATGGACTCTAGCTCTCTGAAACCATAAGCCAAATTAAACACTTTTTTTAATATATAACTTTCTTTGGTTGTTGAAGCAATAGAAAAGTAACTAAGACAATCACTATGCTGCCTTTGTTACTATGGTTCTGCAGTAGAACTTGAAATCAGATATGGTGACACTTAAATATTTTTTATTGCTTCAGCTATTCAGGGTATTTTGTTCCTCTGCATGAGTTTAAGGGTGTGTTGCTTTTGGTAGCACAGCCATTAATTCTCCCAGTTCATTATCATGGGTAGTCTTTCTGTCTTCTGACATCTTCTACAAAGAATCCCCTTAAAATTTTCATTAGGATGCCTCTCACTATTCTAACTTAGGTTCTTTATCTCACTTACTACTATTGTTATTGTTGTCATTGTTATTATTATCTTTGGAGTTAGCCAAGATTTTTTTTGAATATTCATCTAACTTTTAGTAATTTATGTGACTTATAATGTTTTGAATTCTGTTGTTTCAGGTTTTTTTGGTTCTTATTCTAGGACAGGGGTTGGTACAATTTACATTTTGAAAGTTTTAAAAATATAGTATATGAAGTGGGCACCAGGCACACAGGCAGCAACATACATATGGGCAGGCAAAATACCCATACACATAAAATATAAATAAATCTTAAAAAAGAAAACCATGATGTGGATATGGTTTGAGAAATGTTGTCATTATGTGATGTTTACAGGGTATATTTACACAAACCTGGAGGGCATACAGATCAACACTTGAAGCAATCTTGTGACTTGATTGAAGAATGTGATAACCATGAGATGTGTGAGGCTACTGCAAACATAACATAACATGTCCTATGACATGGTGTGCTCTGTGACACAGCATGCCCCATGACATAGCATGCCCTATGAAGCAGCATTCTCACTGATACGTTATGAAGGTGTGCTGTATGACACCATCTGCTCTATAAGACAGAGTGCTCTATGATACTCTGTGATACAACATGCTCTATGACACAGTGTACTCTATACCACCTGGTGACAATGTATTTTATGATGTGTCATACTCTATGATGCTCTGTGACTGTCTGCTCTGCAATGGTGTACTATGTAAGACAACAGGTTCTTTGCACTAAACATTTTCTAAGTAGCAATGGACTTTGTAAGAATGATTTAAAGGTGTAGAATAGAAAGAACATAAATTGCAGTGGGGTCAATTGTTCATCATCATTTTCAAATGTTGCCTATTTGTCATAGCTGCATGCTCTGTGCTTCTTTCTGCTCAGCAGTACAGTGGGTTCACTTACAGAACATCATCATGGATATCTGGACAAGGCATTGCTATACAGCAACTGGCAATAGAGACGCTGGTCATCAGGGGTTCTTTAGTTCCCTTGTAATCTTAGGAGGCCCCCAGTACATACGTGATCCATCATAACACATTATTGTGTGATCACGCAATAGTGACTAGGGCTTGCAAAACTCGAATGTTACTTATTCTTTTACAGAAAAAGCATTTTAGAGACTTTGGCCTAGTCCAGACTTGCTTGAATTCGTGTGTCACCACTTCCAAACACTGAAGAAATCTTAATCATTTCCCTCCTATTCTTTGAGTTATTTTGTTACATGTTCTATAGATACATAGACACACAGATGCACATGATATGTAAAATATATGTTGTAATTAATATATAAACCAAGACCAGAGTCATCTATACTCTTTAGAAAGTCTTACATGCTGTACAGATGCATCCTTGACTTCTCTCTATGTCTCTGTCTCTCTCCACATTCTCTCTACTGGTATGATGTTATTTTTGTTGCTTTAAATAGTCAATATTCTGTCATCTTTGCCCACACATTGACTGAATACTTTTCATTCTCCCTTTTAGTTGTGTGTTCCACAGAGGACTATTTTCCTTCAGTCTAAAGAAGTTCTTTGGAGCCGAGTGGCAGTGGTGAGTTCCTTTAGTCCCAGCACTCAGGAGGCAGAGGCAGGCTTGTGAGCTCGAGGCCAGGCTGATTTACAAAGTGAGTTCCAGCACAGTCAGGGGTACA
Source organism: Phodopus roborovskii (assembly GCF_943737965.1). NCBI lineage: Eukaryota > Metazoa > Chordata > Mammalia > Rodentia > Cricetidae > Phodopus > Phodopus roborovskii. The sequence continues at coordinate 8,865,800 of NW_026126448.1, forward strand.
CAGAGACACCCTGTCTCAAAACAGCAGCAGCAGCAGCAGCAGCAGCAACAACAACAACAACAGAAATAAGTTCTGTGGAGCATCTTTTTCTATGGTTCTTGGTGATCAATGACTGCCTTTCGTTTGAGAGACAATAACTTTGAGTTTTAAAGGGCTCGTTCACTGAGTTCTAGGTTGGTAGTTTTCATTCTTCCTCAGTGCACATTTCTCATCTTTCCTTTCTTACATCTTTCATTCCTTCCCTTCCCTTCCCTTCCCTTCCCTTCCCTCCTCTTCTCTCTCTCTCTCTCTCTCTCTCTCTCTCTCTCTCTCTCTTTCTCTCTCCCACATGAAATGTGTTACACAGTTACCTTCTTTTTCCATGAAAAGACCTCAGCCTGTCTCATTCTGTCTCATTGTTGATCATCTGAAGAAGCATATCCTCTCTCCCTAGGTCAGTTTCAGGACAATACTTGCTTTGTTTTTAGACATTTTCCTTTATATTTATCTTTCTTGGTGTTCTCTAGGCAGCATCTCTATGAAGGTCCATTTGGGAAAGCCATAGGCCATCATCCTTTACTTCTTGACTTGTCCTTTGTTCCTTAGCATTTACCTACAGACCATGAAAGCATGTGACTTTGACTTATTGATGGGATATTACTTATTTGCAATGATAGTTGTTCTCCTGCTATGCTAGGGATCCAGGCTGAGAGCCACACCTCTCACATTTGAGGGTGCCCATCAAATCTTTTGAGCTGTTCAACTAAAGTCAATTTGGGGATGATTCCCAAAATGAAGGAAGACAGACTTTGACATTTGATGTTCGTTGCACACAAATGCTGTACTCTTAAACACCCAGTTCTTCCAATAACATCTTAAGCTATATGGACCATGAATTACAAGACATTACTTTTTGGGTATCCACTCTTTTTTTTTTTTTTTTTTTGCAAATTCTCCATTTTGAAATGTGGGTCTCACAATTTTGTATCTCAGGATAAGCTGGAATTGTATTATAGAAGAGGAGCATGCTGCTTAATATTAAATGGAAATTCCCTTTAAAACCCTGGTTCCCCAGCTCTCTGAGACCCCTAGATTTACTTGGCATTGATCTTCGTGTTTGGTGCACCTGTTGTATGAATGGCAGCAGGGTTGGCATCTGGGGACTTCTCTCTCATGAGTGACAGCTCTGCTCTATTTTTGCAGCAGGAGAAGGATGCAGAACTTCCTCTGGAGAAATCGCAGCTCTCTTACTGAGTTTGTTCTTCTAGGATTCTCCAGTGACACGAAGATAAATGGCATTCTGTTCAGTGTCTTTCTTCTCCTCTACCTCATTACCCTTCTAGGCAATGGGCTCATCATCACCTTGATACACATGGATTCCCGCCTCCACACACCCATGTACTTTTTCCTCAGTGTCTTATCCATTCTGGATATGGGCTACGTTACCACCACAGTGCCCCAGATGCTGGTACATCTGGTCTGTGAGAAGAAGACCATCTCCTATATTGGATGTGTGGCTCAGATGTACATCTTTCTGATGCTGGGAATCACTGAATCATGGCTTTTTGCAATCATGGCTTATGATAGGTATGTGGCCATTTGCCATCCTCTCAGATACAAAGTCATCATGAGCCCTTTGCTGCGTGGGTCACTGGTAGCCTTTTGTGGGTTCTGGGGTGTCAGTTGTGCCCTGATATATACTGTTTCAGCTATGATTCTTCCCTACTGTGGCCCCAACGAGATCAACCACTTCTTCTGTGAAGTTCCTGCTGTCCTGAAGTTGGCCTGTGCAGACACATCCCTCAACGACCAGGTGGACTTCATCCTAGGCTTCATCCTTCTCTTGGTCCCTCTCTCCCTCATCATTGTCGTCTACATCAATATCTTTGCTGCCATCTTGAGGATCCGCTCAACTCAAGGGCGGATCAAGGCCTTTTCCACCTGTGCCTCCCACATCACTGTGGTCACCATGTTCTCCATCCCATGTATGATTATGTATATGAGACCTGGCTCTGAGTCCTCCCCGGAAGAGGACAAGAAGCTAGCTCTTTTCTATAATGTCATCTCTGCCTTCCTCAACCCAATCATCTACAGCCTTCGTAATAAAGACGTGAAAAGGGCATTCTTCAAGGTGGTAGGATGCGGCAGTGTGTCAGGATGAAGGCTTAGGAGTTGTGAGACAAATGGCATTCTGGAACACTCGCCATGCAGCTTCCTGCAATAAGAATACCTTTTATAATGATACTGTATTACATCCAGTGACTGACTGTGGTTCAACACCACTAACTTACTGAAGACTTTATTGGGATATTGCCATTGATTATATGTACTCATTTTGGCATGTGGTTATATGGAAACTGATCATACACACAGGTTCATATAACTTGATCAGGGGATAGAACTATTCCATCACCACACAAGGAAACATTATGTATGGTCCCCAACTCTAACCTCTAATCTCTGATATGGATGCCAGATGCAATATGTGTTGTTGGGGGATCTGTTTTTTTTTTTTTTACTCATCTTAATTCCCCTGTGGTCCCTCTAAAGTGCAATGTATAACAGCAGTATGTTTCTATATCTTGTCACAGTTTAGTTTGGGTGCAATAGTGATGGTTTCCATCCTTTGGCTAAGCTTCTAGAATATTCATTGAATATTTTTTATTTTTAATGGTTTTAAAATGACATTTGCTTATTTATTGTGGTGGGGGCAAGTGGCCAGCTTGTGCATGTGGAGACTGAGGGACAGTTTGTGGTAGTCAACTTTCCTTTCTACCATATGGGACTTGAAGATTGAACTCAGGTGGCCAGACTTGGCAGCAGGTGCCTTTGTCTGCTGAGCTCTCGTGTGCAGACTTTTGGAAAAGGTTTGCTTTTTCTTAGGAATAAATACACAGGAATATGATTGTCAGGGCATATGATGCGTGTATACTTCAGCTTTAATACTATTTTAATGAAATCCACAGCTAGATAAACATTTCATATGTACCAGTGTGTCTGTACTTAAACAGATGCATTGGAAGGCTGTGCAACACTGGGGAAACCCACACTTTTGGAAAGAATATAAACCTGTATTACCGCTTTGAAAACAGTCTGCAGTTCCTCCAGTATTCAATGTAGAGGGACACATCTACCAACTTTTCTCTAAGATACATATCTAAGAGAAGTTAAAACATATATGATTATACAGAAATGTACACATTGGGGGCTGGAGAGGTTGCTCAGTGGTTAAGGGCACTGCTGCTCTTCCAGAGGACCAAGATTTGATTCCAGCATCCATGTGGTAATTCAGCCATCTGTAACTCTGGTTCCAGGGGAAATGACCTCTTCTGGCCTTCACAGGCACTGTACACATGTGGAACACAGAAATGCATGCAGGCCAAACACCAATACACATAAAAATATTTTTTTAAAAATGTATATACTTGCCATAGCAACTTTATTCATGACAACTAGAAAGGAAGATCATCAACTCAAAGCCTGTTAGCTGAATGGGTAAATATGGTATATTCACACATGGAATGTATTTTGTATAAAGGGAACAAATAAATTATATATTATATATACATAAATATAATATGTACAATATGTGCTATATATGTATATATTACAGTGCTGATGTTTTGAAATCAATTAAAGAAGCCAGTTGCAAAAATTCAGTCATCTCATTTGTATAAAATAATCCAAAATAGACAAATTCTTAAAGTAGGAGGATTCATGTTGTTGTTGGTCCTAGGGGTATGATGGGAATTATGAATATGGAGTTTCTTTTGAGACAATGAAAATGCTCTAAAATTATATTATGTGAATAGTTATGAAACTGTAAATATAGTAAACTACTAAGTTATATACATGTAATGTATGAGCTTTATAGTGTGAGAATTCTACTAGATATTTTGCTTTTTTAAAAATAGTTTCTTGATGTGATGGCTCATATTAGACATTGAAGAATTTCTTTTGTTAGTGCTATCAAGCTACTTTTCTGAAGAAACAATTATTTCTGTAGCTGACAATCACAGAATGTATATGTTATACTTTTGTTTTCACTCAGCTAAATGTTCTTTTCTTTCCATTGAGGTTTCCTTTTTGACCTATGACATTATAATTGTTTATTATTTTTAACAATTTGTAGCCATGTGCATACTGGAGAAGTGTTCTATCTCTGAGCTAGACCAGTCTGCTATGGGTCATTTAAAATGTAGCACCAAGTCTCTAACAATTAGGAGAACTTCTTATTATCCTTTTCTTGTTGATCTGTGGTTTGATCCTATCATGGTTAGAGAACTTACCTTGGGTGATAGTAGTTATTTTAAGATTTACACTAATATCCCAATGATATGGTGTATCTTGGCAAATAGTTCCATTTACTCTAGGATTAATATATATTTAATCAATTAATTTAAAATTATTTTACTTTTTGTGGAGCCAGGGATCATGATAAATGCTTATGCCAATGTATGTCATGAACTGAATTGTGTCTGCCCATACTAACCCCACCCCAAATTCATACGCTGGGTAGCAATTTTCACTCTCTCTGGATGTAAGCTCATCTATAGACAAAGTATCTTTTTAGACAAAATTTCACCATGTAGTTGAGGATTACTTTTAACTCCTGATATTCTTGTCTCTATCTCCAGAGTGATGGGATTACAAGGCATGTGCCACCATGCCCAGTTTTGTGGAGTTCTGAGGATTGAGCCAAGGGTTTCATTCATGCTAGGCAAATGCCCAGGCTAGCCTCAAACTTACTTATATAGACCGCCTCTGAGCTCTTAATCCTACTTGTACTTCCTCAGTGCTGGGACTAAAGGTGTGTGTCACCAGGCAATGGTGGTACACACCTTTAATCCCAGCACTCAGGAGGCAAAGGCATGCGGATCTCTGTGAGTTCGAGGCCGGCCTGTCTACAGAGTGAGTTCCAGGATAGCCAAAGCTCCTGCAAGGGGGTTGATAGGCAGCAAGGACCTGGGGAAGAACTCAAAGGGTTCATATAACTTAAAACACACCTCTAGTCCTCCCACAGAAGGAGAGCCTCCTCTTCACTAGATGCAGGAGTTTCTGTAGCATCAAGTAAAAGCAAAAGCCAATAAATGTGATGACGCCTAGAAATGCATCTTAAGAACAGTGAAACCCATGGGAATCATTTGTGTTTATAAAGATCCTGTACAGAGTGACGAGAGTGTGGGAAGGAAGGTCCTTCAATTCATGAAACAACTGATTTCAAACTTTCCAGCGGGTCCCTTTCTCTCCTCAGACCCAGGACAATACTACATCTTCTACTTTCCCTCACTTCTCTGACCCTTGTGTGGACAGAGTCTTTCTTTCCTCTGACATCAAGACAGGCTGTAATTTTTCAGAATGGACTTTATTTAAACAAAGAGCAATGAGAAGAAAAGAGGTAGACATTTTTTTTTCAAAAGCACAGAGATGCCTAGCAGTAGCCCTTTCTCCATAACACCCAGAGATGCTCGAGGGGGCAGACCCAGGTTTGCTTCTTGGCAGTCTCTGAGTTTCTGCTTCTGACATTTTCCTCTCTTTTTCTTTTACTCTCCAGCCACTTTCAGAGCCCAAGAGGTTGATAAAAGGTGGTTCATTGCTCAATAATGAATATAAAAAATTAAATATAAGGGTCTGGAGAGGTGGCTCAGTGGTTAAGAGCACTGACTGCTCTTGAGAGGACTTGAATTTGATTCCCAGTACCCACATGGTAATCCCCAACCATCTGTAATTCCAGTTCCAGGGGAATAGGTGCTTTCTCTGGCCTCCATGGAAACTGCATGCATACATACATATACATACATGCAGGCAAAGCACCCCAACACAAATATAATAAAATAAGAATTTAAAAAGAAGTGTTGAAAAAATAATAACACTTGCTGAGAAAAACTAAAATATGGCCAGGTGTTGGTGGCGCACCCCTTTAATCCCAGCTTTCGGGAAGCAGAGGCAGGCGATCTCTGTGAGTTTGAGTCTAGCCTGGTTTATAGAGCTAGTTCCAGGACAGGCTCCAAAGCAATACAGAGAAACCCTGTCTTGAAAAACAAACAAACAAAACAAAAAGAAACTAAAATATGCCAGGCTCTATAGCAGATAATTGCATATATTGCCTCATGTGATCTTTGCAATCTCCCTGTGAGGAAGAATTAGAAAACTCACAGTAGTTAAGTGACTTGCAAAATTCACATACTTAGGAACTGGTGAAGCTTTATTAGTCACTTTTGTTGTTACTGTGACCTGATATCTGACAAGAGGCCTCTTAAGGGAAGAAGGGTTTGTTGGGGCTCACATTTTGAAGGGGCATAGTCCATCATGGTGGGGAAGGCATGTGGCAGGTGGCTTCATGAAGGTGACGGTATACGGCTGGCATTACTCATCTCCCAATGTCTTGGTGGTATAGGATGTGAGACCATGTCATAAAACCCACTGGCCCACTTTCTCTAGCTAAGCTTCATCTCCTAAAGATTCCACAGCCTTTGCAAATGTTGCTACCATCTGGGGACAAAGTATTTAAATACATGAGTCTATGAGAGACAGTTCACATTCAAACTCCAACACTAATTCTCTAGCCCTGTTCTTCCTGGCAGCAAAGTTCAGGTCCTTGACCCCTGGACACTTCCATCTGTCTCAGGGAGCATCACTCACTGTGGATATCTGAGTCCCCTGTCCCTCCCTGACACAAAGGATAAGGAGCTATCTTTACGGAGTCTGGATCTTGCACATCCCTGGGAAGGCAGTGACTGCAAGCTCTACTTTGTTCAGCTCTCTGGGTATTTAGCTTTCAAGCTTCACTCTGGAGCCCCACTCCATCCCAGAAGTTTGAGGAAAGCCCTTTTCACATCCTTGTTCCTTAGACTATAGATGACAGGGTTGAGAAAGGCTGTGGCAATGTTATAGAAGAGGGCCATTTTCTTGCCACTGTTTGATAAGGAGCCAGAGCTGGGACTCATGTACATGATGATACACGGAATGGCGAACATGGTGACCACAGTGATATGGGAAGCACAGGTGGAAAAGGCCTTGATCCTCCCCTGGGTTGAGCGGATCTTCATGATGGTGGTGAAGATGTTGGCATAGACAATGACAATGAGGGAGAGAGGGACCACAATGACGTTGAAACCTGTGATGAAGTCCACCAAGTCATTAAGGGATGTGTCTGCACAGGCTAACTTCAGAACAGCTGGGACCTCACAGAAGTAGTGATCAATTTCATTGGGGCCACAATAGGGCAGTCGCATAGCGAAGAAAGTATAGCACAGGCCACCCACCACACCATAGGTGGCACAGACACCCACCATTAGGAGACACATCCCACGGCTCATGATGACCTTGTACCTGAGAGGGTGGCAGATGGCCACATACCTGTCCAGAGACATGATGGAGAAAAGCCAGGACTCAGTGACCCCAAAGAGGAGAAAGATGTACATCTGGGCCACACATCTTGTAAAAGAGATGGCCCTCTTCTTGCTGAGAATATGCACCAGCATCTGGGGCACAGTGGTGGTGGTATAGCACACATCCAGCATGGAGAGGACGCTGATGAAAAAGTACATGGGTGTGTGGAGGCGTGAGTCCTGGTGGATGAGTGTGATGAGGAGGCTGTTGCTCAAGAGGATCAACAGGTAAAAGACTAGAAAGAAAGTGAAGAGCAGAGGATTGGTCCTGGGGTTGGGGGTGAAGCCCAATAGAATGAATTCTGTCACGGTGGACCAGTTGAGCTCCTGCATTGTGATCTTTCCTGTTTAAAGAGGTTTCAGATATGTGACTAATTGAGCATCTCAGGGGTGTTCAGGGCATCTATGTTCCCATTGTCCATTTACACTGACAGTTTCAAGAGTCTTTGGATTGCAAGTGGGGGGATGCTGAGAACTAATTCCCATTTGTAGTTTCAATGATACTGGGTTTTGGCTTAGGGTTTCCTAAGGGCTTTACTAGTGCAAATGGTAGGGCTGGTCCAGGGTAGCCCTATAGTATTCTTTCCATTCTGGTCTGAACCTTTGATCTATCCACTCCTTTTCCCAACACAGCCTGTGTCTCTCTACTATTCTCCCCACTTTCCATTTTTTGTCTTGGGGGCTAAAGAATTTGCTAAGTCTTACATGGATAAAGATTAGGATCAGGTCAGAGTTGGTGCTGCCCATGATTTGGGCCAAAGGTGTTTTTTTTTTTAATCACCATTATGATTTATAAAGTATGTGTAGTCAGAAGGTTGTGGCCCACATCTTTAATCTCAGTACTGGCTAGACAGAGGCAGGTGGATCTCTGTGAGTTCGAGGCCAGCCTGGTCAATAGAGTGAGTTCCAGAACAGCCAAAGCTACACAGAGAAACCCTGTCTTGAAAAAACAATAACAATAAAAGGTGTAAATGTGTGTGTGCCACATGCATGGAGGTAACCACAGAAGCCAGAAGAAGGCATCATATTCCTTGGGGGCTAACATGCCAAGGAGTTGTGAGCTCCCATGTGGGTGCTGGGGACCAATCTTGCATCCTCTGCTAAAGCAACAAGCATGTTTAATCCCTGCCCCACACTTGGCTTTTTATTGTGAGCTCTGGAGCTTGAACTCAGGTCCTCATACTTGCATGACAAGCGTGTTACCAGCTGAGGCATCTCCACAACCCTCCATACCTGCTGATAATAAAATGATAATCATTGGCACCATGTAATGCCCTGGTCTCCTAGATTCCTTTAACTTTCTGTTTTGTGAATGATCACAGAAACAGTTAAATACAGTTTCTCAAGAAACTATCTTGGCTTTCTTTTGAAAATTTGAACGAAGAAGCTTCATGCCTCATGCTAAAATTGCACAATGGAGGCCATTTAATGGGAGCCTGTAGGCTCCAAGAACCCAAGTGCCATCTCTCACCAGGTACCTTGTGTGACTGCTCCTTAAGAATCACTGAAACAGGCTGAAACAGACACAGGGGTGTGGGCAAGGAGGGGTCTGTCACTTCTTGACTGGCTGCCTCCTGACAATACAGCTGGGAATGTCCACTGGCCTGGGTGGGCATTTGCTGCGAGGCTTAATTAAAGTCTTACAACTTCAGAGTTATACATTCTCAATTCTTATAGAGCTCTTGAATATTTTTGTCTAGGGCAAATTTATGATCTCCGAAGCCACCCCACCTCTCCTTTTCCAGACAAGCATGGCCCCATGTGTCTTCTCTTCCTAGCTAAGGCAGAAAGCTCAGTTTGTTAGCTGCTAATGCAAGCTTCTTGTCTTTGGGAAGCCCAGAGAGGAGGCGTGATTGGGCTGGAGCTATATAGAAAGCCAGGGAGTGTCGTGAACATCAAGCGGACTGTCTCGCAGCCCAGGAAGCAAAGACTGCTTGCCCCATGATGAACTTGCTTTCTTAGCCCAAGTGAAGCCTGTGAACTGTTCTCTGCTCTTGCTTTCTCTGGCTGGTTTCCCTGTGTCTTAGGGCCCATTGGTTGGCCTCTCTTAGGCTCAGCTTTTGTCTCTCTTATGTCTAGGTTGTTGATGAGCTGCTGTCAGTGAAAAGACAGAGATGAATTGTGCAATTGCCACGTCTTGGTGGAGGGTGACTCTTCAGGCCAGAGGTGACTGGTGCTTGGGGCTGTTAGCCTTGGTCCCTTGTCATGAAGGATCAGAAAGTAGAGAATCATTGTGTTTTTACTGTGAGCCCCTGTATTTGCCTCTAGCTCCTCTCCTGCAATCAGGCTGGGATGAGACACTAAAGACAGCTGACTTTGCTATTTCTGCTTCTCACTCTCAGCAGATCATTGTGTCTTATTTACAGAGAGAATATTAACTTTCATAATGCCTGTTTCTAAATGTGTTTCCTCCCTCTTCCCTGCCACCAGCCGTTCCTCTCTCTTTTTTTCTCTCTCTCTGTCTCTGTCTCTGTCTCTCTCTCTCACACACACACAGAGAGACAAACACACACATATAATTACAAAGTAAAAACAGTTTTTTTTTTAAGAAAGAGGGACAAAGGCTAAGGGAGGAGGCACAGTGACATTGAGACCTTGCAAGAGACTGTTGGAGGGAGCAAAGAAGGGACACAAACAGAAGGAGAGAGAAAGGGGGATGGAGAAGGAAGAAAGAATGCCAAGATGCTGAGCAGTCACAGTATGAGGGCAGTGAGGCCTCACAGGCTGTCAGGGAGAGAGAGACACAACGACAATGAGCTGAGAGTTATGAATGGATAGTTATAAGAAAATTAAGGAAGAGACCAGGGGTTTGGGGAGAGAAAGTTGTGTAGGAAGGCAGAAAGAGGAGGGAAGAGTTCAAAGCTGGACAAAGAATACAGGAGCAGGCAGGGGCTCAGGGAGGACTGGGCAGAGATGCTAATGTGGAGGAGGATGCAGAGGACCAGACTCCAGCAGGCGGCTCCTAAGGAGATCCACATGGAGAAAAGCCTTGTGAATCAGAGAGGGTGCTGGAAGAAGCGAGCTGTCTGGGAGTTATGTGAAAGAGAGGATTGTCCTACAGGCAAAGCTAGAGACAGAGTCCAGGAAAGACATTCAGAGAGAAAGAAAGGCAGACAGAGTTGACTCAAGACCCAGGCAGAGAACCCCAGAGGAGAGGGAAGAAGAATGGGAGCCTCAGGCACAGCAAAGGGAAGCATTGGTCAAGGGCAATGGACAATGAATGAAAAGCAAGCGAAAGGCTGGGAGGACACAGGCCTGGGGACTGAGAGGACAATAGACAGATGGAAGAGCAGGCAGAGAGGCGGCCATGTACACTCACACACATAGGAAAAGGGACAGAACCAAACACACATGGCCATCAGAAACTGTAGGTTGCCCTGGACTCCTACCTGGATTTCCTGGCCAGCACAGCTGGAGATGGAGCAGCTGCCAATTCTCCAGGAGGACTGGGAACACTCTTGTCCTGAACATATAGTCCATCAGGAAAGAGGCTATGGGCGGTGCCCATCAGACTCTGGAGGCCACTCCTGAGTGACACTTGGCCCCAGGGATCCAGACAGGACAGTTCTAGCAGCCATCTCTGGGCTGGAAGGAGAAGCACTGGACTCTGAGGAATGTCCCTCCCCAGGGACACCCAGGCTGCTCCTTCTTCTGGGTTCTAGGATGGTTTGAAACTCAGCTGGGACAGAGCTGAGGGGCATTGATGGTAGGCTCAGGCAAAGCCCCAGGCTAGATCTGAATCAGTGGCTCTTCCCTCAGGAAAGAAAAACAGGAGACCCTCTGGTGACGCTAGACATGGTGACATAGCTATTTCTCCCTGCCAGGTGATGTTTCCAGGCCTTTTCAACCCATTAGGAAGTAGGCAAAATGTCCAGGATCCTTGAGCTGTCCTGGTCTACAGACATAGTGTAGATTCAACAGCAAAGGTTATGAGCTCAGAATAGAGATCATGCAAAGCCAACATTACCAGTATATGAATGGTTTTTATTATCAGCAATAAATTACAGTTAATTAGGTGCTCACATAGTCACATAAAAAGTAATTGCATTTAGTGTGGAACCTTGTGTTTGGTGCATCTTAATCTTTATCTTATACAATAGGGAGTCTGAGAGGGTCTTAAACCACCCTGTGACCTCTCAGATCTCAGCCCTTTGTGTCCTGGCGTTTCAGGCCACTTGGTGAAGAATGTTTCCCTTCCTTCTGGGAAGCACAGGGCTGAGGTGAGGGTCAGAAACTTGGGCACAGATTCAAGACAGAAACTGAAAAGAATTTTCATCTTGCAATTGAGTCCAAGTGAGACAACAGAGAGGACCGTGGAATGCTCACCTTTGAGGTCTTTTGGCAAAGGGTAGGGAGAAGCCCATTCTCACTTGATAACAGTAGAAATAGCAGACTTCATACTTTCTGAGCATGAGAAATTCATTGGCTCTCAGAGGCTCAGGGACCATCGACCAGGGCCAGAGTTACCGGTGGAGCATGACCTAAGAAGCCATTTAAGGAGCTAGGCCGGGAGTTCAGCTGGACATTTGGAACCATACGAAGGTTCTGGGGGAACTGCTAAATCGAGCTGATCCTAGAGCCCTAAGATCTGGGACAGGTGCTCCTATAGCTGGGCCACCTGTGTCCTGGGAGACAGTGGTGGAAAGCCAGTGCTGCAAACCATGAGCCCCAGGGCATCTGTCTCTCTTCCTTATCTGACTATGATGAGAGCTGAATATGCTTCTGAGTGGCAGCTTTCTCCTGCTTCCAAACCTTGTCTGCCCCTCTAGCAGAAGGGATCAGGTGCTGTCCAAGTGTGGCTCTATATAACCTTGGGTTCCCTTTAGGGTGGGAAAGCTTTGCCAGCCCCATCACCATCATGAAGGGTTTTTCCATACCCCAGGAGGACTGTTTCTTTCCCAGCATCTCGCTGAGCCAGCATGGATTCCTATCTCCCTGCCTGACATGTTCGCAAGCAGCCAGGAGACCCCGGTCCTCTCCCCTCTCAGCAGCAGGGCCTGAATTCCACAATAAAGCTGTGGCCATCACAGTCCACACGGTTGCTTTAGCCATCTTTCTAGCACATCACTGCTTTTATCCCTCCCCTAATGAGAAACCTTCACTGGTTCCCATGTGCAGAAGACAATCTCAGCTCCTCTGTGGTGGCCAGAGCCCTTTTCGGGAATATTCCTGTCCAGCTCTCCAGTAACACCACTTTGCATCGTTCTTTGATTGACACTCCATTGTGGGTGGCCGGAGTCACCTGCGTACACTCCCACTCCTGTTGCTTCCTCAGCCCTGGCTGCCCTGCCCTAGCATGGAGCCTGTGAGACATCTGTTGCATGCCTCCAAACCCAGCTCCACTGTGCTCTAGCCTTGGAAGCCTTCTCTTGCAAATAGGTGGAAGTTCTTTTATTGTGTCATGCCCCAGGCAGCTCTTCCCTGACGTCAGCTCCATGCTTGTCCACACCTCTCTCCTCGTGTTTCTGTTTGTGCTGTGGTTTCACTGGTCACTTGGTTGATTCTAGAAACATTTATATGCACCAATGATGGATCTGCATTAGAGACCAAAGATGATCAAAACTTGGCCCTCTTGCTCTGTTCATGGTCGTCTTGAGGACTGGCTGGAGAATGGAGAGGGATACAGGTGCCCAGAGGGCCCGGAGAAGGGCACACATGGGTTTGTGTAATGACACAGAGGGTCCCTCCCATTGACTCCCCCACAGACAAGGAAAAATTTCATTGGAGAGGCAGTATCTGAGCTGAGTCTGGGAAAAATGAACAGGAGTTTATTATGTAGAGAACATAGAGAAGGGCAGTCTGGGTACAGGGAACAGTGTGTAAGGATCCAGAGGAAGAAAACATGGCCTGTATTCTCTCCCCGTGACCATTGAAGGATAATATTTGCATCATTGACACCTGTGCTGCAAGCCTCAGTAAACCGGATCATGCAGATGAACACAGGGTACATTTGGAGGGCAGAAGGAAACTGTGTGAGCAGGACACAGGCGGGAGTTATCCTTGGTGCAAACCATCTTGCGAAGGAAAGGGTTCAAAGAGAACAAGAATAGAATTTTGGCTAGGTCAGAGACTCATGGGTAAACCTCTATCCCTGAAGCTCCCTGGAGCTTTACAGGCCTGTATTAGGGTGGTGTCTGCTGGCTCAGGTCCATAACCCACTCTCAACCTTGTTCCCCAAGGCCTGTATCTTCCCAAGTCCTGTCATTGTGGCAAGAATAATTTCCTAGCCAAAGACACAGATAAACATGTGGACACTTTTCTCATCATAAAATTTGGTTACAGAGAAACATCAAAAATAAAGATGGAGTGTAGAGAAAAACAGATAGTAAATGATTTATAAGAGTTGAATAAAATCTACCATGTGTGCAAACTAAAATACGTCATTCTTGATTAAATACAACCCTAAAATCAGAGACACGATTTCTGTTCATAAGACAGCATGGAACCCACTTAAGTTCCATATGTGCAATGTGTATCTTCTCATAAACACCCACAAGGTCAAGTGTTTTTAGCCATCCTTGCTAATGTGAGACGCTGGAAGAATTGGAGAGTCTACAGCTGGCAGTACCAAGAGAAACACAGACACAGAGGGACAAACACAAGATTTGGGAAGTCTTTTGTCTTCTAGTGGGTGGCAGGGGCCAGGATGGTTTGTCTCTCTGTCTGCTTTGTTTTTAAAATGAAGGCAGTTTAGCCAACCAGAAAGGGCTATTATGGGAAGGAGTGCATAATGAACATGTGCCCATGTTATGGCTCTACTCAGCTTCAAATGTGCTAGCTCCCCCTTGTCTGCAAGAGACACATTCCTAGTCTTTCGGTGATGGCCTGAAATAGCAGAGTAGTGCAGCCTGTGCATATTGGAAGGGCAACACCTACAGAGCAGACACCCTGGACACAGGGATGATCCACAAACTGACTGAGCCAGAGCAGGACAGAGTTCATCACACACACACACACACACACACACACGACTCTGGAAAGCAAACTGTAGAGATAAAGGAGGGGGCAGCTTTAGGCGTGGGCTAGCCATCACTGAGTGAGCTTGAAGCAGACCCTTCTTCATTTGCATCTTGATACTCTGCTTTGACTTCAGCCTTGGGGAAGAGCCAGCACCAGAGGTGCCACCTTATCTGGCTTCCAGTTCATTGTGTGATGACTCTAGTGAATTAATTTGTGTGGCACCTGTTTATCATTCATTCAGTCCCTTTATGAGCCTGCTATGTGCCTGGTACTGGAATGGGGTTTATAGGCATTTTCTGTGTTGAAGAAGACAGACACTAGAAATTTACTGACTGGGACTAAGACAAATAATGGACATTTAATTTAAAATGAAATTCACGAACACTCCCCCCCCTCCTTTTTTATTTTTGATTTCATTTTATATTTCAACCTCAGTTCTCCTCCCCCTCCTCCAGGTCCCCTCACCTTCTCCTCCCCCACTACTCCTTGCAGATAAGGGCTCCCATGAAGAGTCAACATAGTTTGGCACAATAGGTTGGGGCAGGTTCAGCTCCCTCTCCCATGCTTTAAGGCTGAGCTTGGCATCCCACCAAGGGGAGAGAGCTCCAACAAGCTAGTTCACGTACTGGTTTGTATTGTGGTCCTCCTGCCACTGAGCATGGCATCCTACCTTAAGGAATAGGCTCCAACAAGCTAGCTCACGTACCAGGTTTATATCATGAACACTTTCTATTCACCTAGAAAGAAAGCTGAAATATTTTCTGTTACTACTACACTATACCAGGGATTGCATAACTACCCCCCAAAACAAAACAAAACAAAACAAAACAAAAAAACCAGCCAGATGCAGCAGTGCACACCTTTAATCACAGGCGTATTGAAGGTGAGGCAAGCAGATCTCTGTGAGTTTGAGGCCAGCATGATTTGTATAGTGAATTCCAGACCAGCCAGGGATACATAATGAGACCCTGCCTTAAAAAAATAAAATAAAATGGGTTAATATTTAAGACAGAGCTAGCCAATAAGAAACACTAGTAACAGGCCAACAGTTTTATATCAAATACAGCATCTCTGTGTGTTATTTGGGGCTGATGTGGCCGTGGGACCAGGCTGGAGGGAAACTGCTAGTAACATAATATAATGAATGTAAGTCAACCAAAACCAAGCAAATTTTGCTACTATTTTAACACATTTCAAAGTTTCTTTTTATTGATTGATATTTCTTGACTCTGAAAATTGATAATCCAATGGGGTGGGGGGATTTGTGACACTAAAGGAATGATTTGATCAGTTTGCTTATCCATTTCATCCTGAAAAAGGGAGGGTATCTGGGCAGTTAAGGAGATAGCATTTTCTTGAGTGGTGTAGCCATGGGTAAGTTACCCACATGCAGTGGGTTGAAAACAAACAAACAGTAACCCCTATCCAAACCACCAAAGAAGGAGGGGGAATTGTTAGGAAGAAAGACTACAGCCCAAGAGGGAGGGGAATGACAGAGGATAATGGGTGTGTGAAAATTGCCATCCTTCACCACACACACACACACACACACACACACACACACACACACACACACACACGAAAACATCAGAGAATAAGATTTGAAGTCTGACTGTAGAGCCTGGGACTGTACCTAATTCTACCAGTGATCTCTCTTGGGAAGACAACCAGGGAAATACAGATTAAATAGGAGGCGACACTGCTACCTGTAAGACATCTTTTCATGTATCAGACAGAAATGTTATATTGAAGGACACAGAGTACTGGGAATTTTAGATGTGGATTGGTGCAACTACTTAGAAGAGTAATATGGGAATAGCTCATAAACCTTCTTCACTCTAAAATCCACAGAGCTTACTTTTGTCTATAAATCTAGATAGATATATGGGTATCACAGACAGACAAATACAGACCTGTTTGAATTATGAAAATGGAAGTAGATATACAATACGAAGGAACTGGATAAACAAGACATGGCCTATTCAGATGCTTGTCGATGAGCTGAGCCAGTTATCATCATCAGATGAGTAGGTAAAAGAAGCATGACATTGGTTTAAGCACTTTTCAGTCATATTGATAACTGCTTCCATTTGCATTTTTGACACATATAAGAAGAATAATTGCTCTTAGATTCTTAGAATACATTGCTCTTAGATTCGATAGTATCCAAGCAAAAGTTTAACAGAAAGCTGAATGGACCAGTTTAAAGATAGTTTAAAGAAAACCTGTTCAAAGCCAGTTTAAATTTGTTACTTTCTAATTTTCTTTAAAATGATTTGTTTATTTAATTTCATGTGGATGGGTGTTTTGCATATCTGCATACTGCATGTATGTCTGTGCATCACATGGATGCAGGACCTGCAGAGGACAGAGGAGAGCTTTACATTCTCTAGAACTGGCGTTACAGACAGTTGTGAACTGCTGAGTGCTGGGAACTGAATCCAAGTCTTCTGAAAGAACAGCCCGTGTTCTTAACCGCTGAGCCACCTCTCTAGCCTTATCTTATTTTTTAAAAGAAGGAAATAGTAGATTGGACAAAGCATGACATAAGATTAGGAGAAATAGAAGGGGAGGAGAGGAGAACATGTGGGACCAGGAAGATTGAGTTGGGGGACAATCAGACAAGAGGAGGAGAGAGAGAGAGAGAGAGAGAGAGAGAGAGAGAGAGAGAGAGAGAGAGAGAGAGAGAGAGAGAGAGAGAGCATAATAGAGGGAGCCATTATAGGGTTGAAGAGAAAACTGACTTAGAGAAATGTCCAGAGACCTATAAGACTGACCCCAAATAACAATTTGAGCAACAGTGGAAAGGCTACCTTAAATGCCCTTCCCTGATAATGAGATTGATAACTAACTTATATGCCACCATAGAGCCCTCATCTTGTAGCTGATGGAAAAGAAGCAGACACCCGAAGCTAAACACTGAGCTGAACTCCTGGAATCCAGTTTCAGAGAGGAAGGAGTGATAAGAAAAGGGGTCAGGACCAGGCTACAGAAACCCACAGAGACAGCTGACCTGAACAAGGGGGAGCTCATGGACCCCAGACTGATAGCTGGGAAACCAGCATTGGACCGACTCAGACCTCCTGAGCATGGGTCTCAGTTAGAAGGCCTGGGCAGTCTAAGGGACCTCTGACAGTGGAACCAGGATGTATCCCTGGTGCATGAAAGCACTTTGGGACCACATTCCCCATGGAGGGATACTCCCTTAACCTAGAGGCAGGAGGGAGGGAGGGCCTAGACCCTACTCCAATTGACTGGAGATTTTGATGATCCATCCTGGAAGGCATCATCCTCTCTGTTGAGTGGGGGAGGGAATCAGAAGGGAGGGGGGTCAGGAGGCATGGGTGGGAGAGGGAACTGGGATCGATATGTAAAATAAGAAAAAATTATATATATATATATATACATATGTACAAATATATAAGATTAATGTGTCTACCTTTGTCTCTCAGCTGCATGTCTATAGATAGATAGAGATGGACACAGATATATGTACATATTCTTAATTTTATGAAGCATGTAATTATCTTCTCCAAAGTGAGATTTAAAATATAAATTTTAAATGGACCAAGGAGCTGGAGAGATGGCTCAAGGGCTAAGAACACATGTTGTAAAGACCTGAGTTTGGGTTCCAGCACCCATATCAGATCGTCACAACCACATGTACTCACATGACATGCCCACACACACACACACACACACACACACACACACACACACACACACACACAATTAAAAATGATAAAAATAAATCTTAAAATTAAACCTACCCAAGTAAAAGTAATTTTCATAAACTGAGCTCAGATTAGATCAATTAGTAGCCACAGTTTTACAGATAGTACTAAACCACCCTAATTTAGACTTTATGCATCTAGTACAAAAAACAGTGCCAGATACTAGCTGCAAGGATTTCATCAAACATCAGCCCCAGGCTGTGTGTTTTCATAGTCTACTTCACATCTTTTTCAAATCCCCAAGTTCCTTCATGCTGTGTTCATGTTAAAACCGTGGCTGTGTCATGCACTTCTACAAATAAGGAGAGAGCCCAGGAAGAGCAATAAAACAATGCCATGAACTCCAAGGACAGCCTTTTCAAAACAATTCTTTGCCTTCAGTACTTAACTGAGTCTTTGCAGGAAGCTGGAAATTTAGCAAGCAATGATAGGACTTTCTGTTTAGGAGTGGCCACAACCTCTCCTGTTATCTTGGAAGCTCTTATGGTTCAGAACCTATTTCTTTAGCATACCAAATGAGCTCCACCCTGTCTTCTGGTCCTGAGTCACTGGGCTGTCCCTCTGCCTCCTATCACTTTCAGAAAAGCCCCCTTTACATCCTTGTTCCGGAGGCTGTAGATGATGGGGTTGAGGAAGGCAGAGACAACATTGTAGAACAGAGCCAGCTTCTTGTCCCGCTCTGGGTCATACCAAGAGCCGGGCCTCATGTACATGATCATGGCTGGCCCATAGAACATGGTGACCACAGTGATGTGGGATGCACATGTAGAGAAGGACTTGAACCTCCCCTGGGATGAGCGGATTCTTAAGATGGATGCAAAAATGCAGGCATAGGAGGCCAAGATGAGGGAGAGAGGGACCAAAAGGAAGATGAAGCCCAAGATGAAATCCAACTGGTCATTGAAGGATGTGTCTGCACAGGCCAACTTCAGGACAGCAGGGACCTCACAGAAGAAGTGGTTGATCTTGTAGGGGCCACAGTAGGGCAGACGCATGGTGAAGATAGTGTAGATCAGAGCACCAGTGATGCTAATGGACCAACAGATTGTGACCATCTTGATACAAACGAGACGGCTCATGAGTAGAGAGTAGTGAAGGGGGAAACAGATGGCGACATACCTGTCATAGGCCATAATGGCATAGAGGACACACTCAGCAATACCCAGAACTAGAAAGATGAACATCTGGGCTACACAAGAACCCCAGGAGATGGTCCTCCTTGGACACACCATATTAACCAGCATCTGGGGCACAGTGGTAGTGACATAACTCATGTCTACCAAAGAGAGGATACTGAGAAAGAAGTACATGGGTATGTGGAGGCAAGAGTCTAGGTAGATCAGAGTGACAATGAGGCCATTGCCCAGGAGGGTGACCATGTAGAGCAGAAGAAAAAAGGTAAACAGGGCCACTCTAACCTGTGATTCGCCGGAGAAGCCAAGGAGGAGAAACTCAGACACTGAGCTGTAATTTTCCTTTCTAAGGGTCTGCATGGTGACCTGACTGTTACAGAGAGATGAGCACTTTGCTGTTTCATCTGTGGCCTTAGGGAAGGAAGACCATAGCAGAGCCACACACACAAAAGCACACACAAGTTTCTTCCAGTGATGCAGTCAAACCCGTGTTGACTTGGATGGAAAGAGTGTCAAAGCTAGGGCTGCTGTGACACAGGGCAAGGAGTTGGGAGATCTGACTGCTCCCAGGACTGTCCCTGGAAGCCACCGTCACCCACAGAAGACAAGGAATTAATTGGCTATTTTTGCAGTAGAGAGCTCAGCCAATCCGTGACCACTGCCAGATCATTTTAACAGGGACACTTGTCCCAGTAGGTAGGCAGATCCTCCTGCTAGTAGAAGGTTAAAATTATGTCTCTGGAAGTCTGGGTTAGCAAGCTGTGGGTGCTTGGGGTCAAGCCAGAGCTGTGCAGTAGCCACTGAGGTCACAACAGAGTTGAAGCTGCGGAGGAGAGAACTGGAAATTTTAAAAAGCTGATAAAAATAGACAGGAAGACAAATGAAAGTTTACTACTGACTGGCTTTAGTTTATAGCCAAATCCAGGTAAAATATATTGATTTAGAAACTCATATTTATTGGTTAGGTTATAGGTGATCTTATCAATAGATTTTCGAAAAAGTCAAATAAACTCAAGACAAAATTACTACAGTTGTGTTTGATAATGCAAATGTTTAATAGCATATTAGAAATATATTTAGGGTCTGGGTATGTGGCTCAGTTAGAGAGTGCTTCTCTAATAAGCGCTAGGCTCATTAGCACCCATAAACCTGGCATGATGGCACGTACCTGTAATCCCAGAATCAGGAGATGGAAACAGAAAGGCCAGAAGTTCAATGTTGTCCTCAGCTACATAGTGAATTGAAGGCTAGCCTGGGCTACGTGAGAGCCTGTCTCAAAATAATAAAAGACTTACTCAATGCATTTAACTGAAACCATTATATTACGATCTTGGTATGGCAACAGTGCATTGCTCAATTAATATTATGTCTTAAAATGGAAAGGAAAAGACATATTGAGTAGCACAGGGTGGGGGCCTCACAACCTGCACATCTGAGGCAGTGGTCCTGGGCTCTGACCGGATGCTCCCAACTTCCCTGAGGCCTATCCAGGCTTTGTTTCTTGAACTGAGATATGTGAAGTTTTCTATTGCCTTCCCATGACCAAGCATTTAATCAGATTCTCCTGAGTGGCCTATGGTAGTCACTTACCCAGCAGTGTGACCTTGAACAAATTCCTCTGCTGGTCTCAGTCTCCACAACTGGTAAACAGAGATGAAACATTTGTGGCATAGATTTATAGCAAGGCACATGTGAGATACAGTGCCAAGACATTTTGTAGATATAAAATGAGACAAAAAAAAAAAAAAGGAATTAGTGTAAGAGAAACACACATGGAATCAGAAGTGCTGTGGCTGCTTCTAGCTTTTCCCCCATGTGCTGTGTGACATTGGGTGACTCCACAGCCCTCTCTGAGCTTCACAGAGCCACAATCTAAACTGAAGGTGTTAAACACGATGCTCTCTTCAGCTCAATTGTCTTTGATATCAAGCTAGAGACCCATAAACACACCAGTGCCCTAAGCACCAGGGAAGGGCTGAGATGGACAGGGCTCTGTGGGCAGGGGTTTGTTACAGGAGTTTGAGACGTGAGCCCAGAGTGTTGGTGGGTACCTAGCATGTGGTCAACATACTTGAACCTGGTAGCCTCTGGGAAGGCAGCCATGCTAACCACTGTACCAGCAAGACCTCTTCAGACCTGACAGACTCTCCTGAGTCACCGAGCTATTCAGATGCTTTGCTCTTCATCTGTTAAATGGCACTATTTCTTCCACAGTGGAAACTACAAGGGATATAGCTGATTTACCGAAGGTGACCAATACGTTATGCCAACTTAGATGACATTGTGTAGATGGAGGAATGGAGGGAGGAGTGATAGTGGCATTCCTGAATATCTAAATCCCAGAGGAGCAGGTCTGAGTGCACAATGGTAAGGACCGCTGGCCATGGGGATGATGGGGGAAGCGGGACAAGCAGGTGCCGACGACTAAACAGGCAAAAGACGACATGAGAGATATGTGTTCTGAGCTTCAAGGAGTGTGAGGAGTTGGATAAAGGGTGAAAATGTCCCAGGTAAGGAAAGTGTGTGAAGCCCAGCTCAGAGCCTTGGGTAGTGAGAGGGGGAAGCTTTCAGGAAACAAGAATGGTCATTATGGCAAATGACCACGCTGAAATCCAGAGGACAGGGAATGAGGAGATAGATGCCTGTGTCCCCTTCCAGCTGAGCCACACTCCAGACCTGAGCCATTTCAGAGCCCCCCCCCCATGCCTTCTCCTCCACCCTCCAGCAGGTGCATCTCATTTAGCATACCCCTTCTTGTGTCTCACTGATGGACTCAAGACCTTGCTCAGTGGCTCCGACTTGCTTTCAAGTTGGTATGAGACTCTCCGGCAGCTGTGGGAGACCCCTGAGTCACGATGTTAACAAGATGCCTAGCACTGGGATCCTGTCTGGACAGCCAGAGGCCCCTCCTTTTGGAGATTTGGGACTTCCTGACAGCTGGACGTCTTGGTTCTTTCTTTTCCTTGCCATCCCACTTTGTCCACAGGCACTTCCCTTGGGCCTTTCTATTTTCACAGACCCCCAGCCCTGCATAGCCTCCTTGGGGTCTCCTGAATCTTACTTGACTGGTCCAACTTTATTTCATGTCTTTCCAACCAGGCTGTGGGTTGACATGTCTCTTTTAGACTGTTCCACAGCATTTAGCAAAAATGAGGCACCTGTTAAGGGCTTGGGGAAACCATGGGTTCAGACTATATTCACTTAGGGAAAGATCTATAGGAGTTAGTCCCTGCTGGGCAATGGCAGCAACATTCAGACAGCCCTACTTGGCATTAGGTTTCCCTGTGTAAACTGAGTTCTGCTCTGCCTTCTACCAAACCAATAAGTGCCAGGGCTAGTACTAACTCCTGGGTCTTGAACAGCATAGGTGGCTTAACTACTGTGCTTCTCTGCCTCTCGCAAAGGCAAAAGCCCTCTCACCAGCAAAACACCCTGCTGGCATCCACTCTCCACCACCCACTCACTGATGTTCCCTGCATCTTCCCAGGCTCTGGGTTTCTGATAGAGAGGGAAGAATCTTTGCCGAGCATCCCACCCCCGCCTTCAATGACCAGCCTGTTTTATCGGAGCATCTTCCTTTACCCCTGTGGCAGCCGCTGCCTATCTTCTCTGAGTTCTGTGGGTCACAAGAGGAAGCAGTTCGTTCTCCTCTGCTCACACTGATGCTCTATGGGAGAGGTCCAGTGTTCTCTTAAGTGTGCAGGGCAGGGCTCCAGTGGAAACACCCAGAGGTGCTCATCTATCACATGAGGTTGAAGAGTGGAATTCCAGCCCATAAGAGCCCTGGGGATTACTTGCCTATGTCAGTGTGCACAGCACAGGGCCTCTGGGCTGGATGAAAGATGCAGCCAGGAAGTCTAATGCCCCTAAGATGTCTCAGGCTCAGCCCCTGGAACTGGGAAGCTCGACATCCTTCAGAAGTTTCCATTAGGGACTGAAATTTTTTCCCTCTGACACTTCAGAATGTCTGCAAGGATGGCCATGGGAGCCAGGTGGTCAAAGGCTGGGCAGACAGACTTCTCCCCTCTGACCAAGTCTAAAGGCTCCCAAATGCCTCCCTTGAGTCCTACTGGAATTCCAAGAGAGAATAGCAGTTGGCTAGCCTCATTAACGGTGGCAGGATAATGATTACCACAAAGGAGACTGCCTTGTGGATGAGAGGCATGGGCCAACTGTGAGCTACAGTACCATCTAACAGGCTGGTCTCAGCTAACCACCCGGTAAGGCTTCCCAAGGCTCAGTGAAAATCATAAACTTCATACCATCCAAGAACTGAGATGAAATTAACACCCTGAACACAGTGTGTCTAAGAAATGGAGGAAACTCTCCTCTCCATCTCCTCCACCTTCCTCCCTTCTCTCTTATTTACCTCTCCCTTCTCATCCTCCTCCTTTCCCCTCCTCTTCATCCTTTTTCCCTTTCCCCCATTTCTTTCCCTCCTATCCGCCCTTCTTCCTTCCCCTTTCCCCCCATCCCTTTGAGTTCACCCAGCCAGCAAATTTGAGGCTGGAGCCTTGAATCACATCTCTCTGAAACCCAGTTCCATCTACTCCAGCACACTTGTCTTTCTCGCAACATAGTTTCTTTTCATCTAACACTTAGTCATGGTGGGTTAACTTCTATTTATGCACTGTGACTCAATTTGTGAAAATTCTACTAAGAATTTCTCAGTGTGTTTATAGGGATAAGCACCTATAATTCTGTCTATTATATAGTTTCTTGTTTTTGTACTAGACCAGTGCTAGGCTGACAGACTGAATTTAGAACTGTGCTCTTAAATTTTCTAAGAGAGCATGAGCAGTGTTTTTCTTTTTTTTTGTTTAATTCTTCCTTATTTAATTTGTAGAGTTCATGAGCTAACCCCATATGGGTCTAGAGTTTTTACTATGGAAGTACTTTAACTATGAATTCAAGTTTTAAAAATTTATACTGGGTGTGGTAGCACAGGCCATTAGCACTAGGACTCTAGAGGTAGAGGCAGGTGGCTCTCTGTGAGCTGGAAGCCAGCAGGGTCTACACAATGAGTTTCAGCCAGCCAGGGATGTACAGAAAGCCTGTCTCAAAACAAAGAAAGAACTAAACAAAAGGTATTTGTGACTAGTCAAGTGATCTAATGTTTACAAATGAACTTCAGTACTTAATGTCTTTCAATGAGTTTGCCCACTTTACTTAAGCCTTAACTTATTAAACTAAGGTTGCTTATAACATTTTCCATTTTATATCTATGGAATCCACAGTGATGCTGGACTTCATATTCCTGAGACTGGAAGTTAGTTTCTTCTACCTTTATTCCTTATCTGTCTGGCTATGGTATTGTCAATGTTATTTGTCCCTCAAAATGGAGAGATGGTTCAGAGCATTGGCTGCTCTTCCAGAGGAGCTGGGTTAGCCCCAGCACCCACTTGGCAGCTCAAAACTGTCTGTAACTCCAGTTCCAGAGGATCTGACACCCTTTTCGGCCTTCTGTGGGCACTAGGAATGCAAATGGCAAAACACTCAGAGACATAAAATAACTTAAAAGCAATTTTAAAAATAACAACATCCGCTATTACTGTCCTTGCTTGTTCCTAATCCACTTCAGTGATTTTTATCATTTTTAATATTTTTCCTTTTCTTTGTATTTAACTTGTTCATCTCTATTTAGTTCTTCAGGCAAGAGCAGGTGTCCTCATTAACAGGGACCTTTTTCTTTTCTAATGTAAGCATTTTAGTGCTATGAATCTTTTTTTGTTTTGTTGTGTGTTTTTTTTTTGTTTGTTTGTTTTTTCAAGACAGGGTTTCTCTGTGTAGCATTGGAGCCTGCCCTAGAACTAGCTTTTGTAGACCAGACTGGTCTCAAACTCACAGAGATCTGCCTGCCTTTGTCTCCAAAATGCTGGGATTAAAGGCATGCACCACCACCACTGAGCTAGCTATGAATCTTTTACTAAAAGCTGCTTTTGCCATAGCACTGAATTTTTTATATGTTTCATTTTCTTTTGTTACAAATGCTAATTTTCTCTTCTTCATAGTGCTTTATAATTTTTTTTCAGTTTTGTGTTTACTTCCAGATATGCGGAGCAAAGTATGTGTCTTAGTTACTGTCTAGATATATCTTAGTTACTGTACTGTTGCTGTGAGGAGACACCATGACTGAAAATTTATAGCAGAAAGCATCTATTGGGGGCTTGCTTACAGTTTCAATGGGTGAGTCCATGACCATCATGGTGGGAAGCAGACAGGCATGGCATTGGAGAGGCTTAGTCCACTATCATCATGGCAGGGATCATGAAGGATGCAGGCAGGCACATCTGATTTGCAGGCAGCAAGCAGAGCAAGACACTGGGAATGGCATGGGCTTTTGCAACTTCAAAGCCAGCCCCTAGTGTGGTGGCTACTCTTGGTTGTCAGCTTGACTACATCTGAAATTAACTAATACCCAAGTGACTGGGTACACCAGTGAAGGATTGTTTTCTTATTTGAAGTGGGAAGACCCATTTTTAATCTGGAGTTTTTGAGGTGGGAAGAACCATCTTTAATCTGGGCCACACCTTCTGCTGGCAGCCGTATAAAGGACATGGAAGAAAGGCATTCTCTTTCATTTGCCTGCTTGCTCTTGTCTTGCCTAGCAAGTCCATTTTTTCATTGACATTAAACCCTACTTTTTCAGGATTCTTGCATATACTGAAGACCGGCTGAGACATCTATCCACCTGGACTGAACAGATATAGGATTCTTGGACCTTCCATTGGTAGACAGTCATTGTTGGTCTGTCAGGACCATGGACTGTAAACCTCTGTAATAAATCATCTTTCCGTGTGTGTGTGTGTGTGTGTGTGTGTGTGTGTGTGTGTGTGTGTGTGTGTTTGTGTGTTCCTCTAGAGAATCTTGACTAATAATAGACCCAGGGACATACCACCTCCAACAAGGCCACACCTGCTCCCTCAAGGCCATACCTCCTAATCCTCCCCAACTTCTTCCAACAACTGGGGACCAGGCATTAAAATATGATCCTATGGGACTCATTCTTTTTTCTTCCTTCCTTCCTTCTTTCCTTCCTTCCTCCCTTTCTTTCTTATTTTTTTTTTTTTTTTTTGAGACAGGGTCTTTTTTTTTTTTTTTTGTGTAGCTTTGGTTGTCCTGGGACGACTTGATCTGTAGACCAGGTTGGCCTTGAACTCACAGAGATCCATTTGACTCTGCTTCCTAAGTGGTGGGATTAAAGGCATGTGCCACCACCACTTGGCATGGGCTCATTCTTATTCAAACCAACACACCATGTTTTATGCTAATTTCTGAAAAATACATTATTTGCTTCAGTTTTGAAATATATTCCCTAGAAATATAAGGTTCTAGTGTGAAAGTTTTGAGGGAAGAGGTTTACTTATTTAATAAAGCTCTTGCTTTACAAACAGTTCTATCTGTAGGTCTCATGTGAAAATGCTGGATGTGATGACCCATGCTTATAATCCCAGTTCTGGGGAGGTGGAGAACAGAAGATCCTGGGAGCTTGCTAGCCACCCAGGTAGCCTAATTGGTAGGACAGTGAGACACTCTGTCTCAAAGGAAGTAGATAGTATTCCTAAGGATGACACCTGAAGTTGTCTGGCCTCCACATGCATTCACACACATACCTCATATCCACGCACATACATTTAAAAAGATTCTTGTTTTACATTGTTTCTTTTTCCCTCTACTGTTCAGAACCTTAGAAACACTGATTAATAGTCTTTTGTTATTGAGGAAAACTCATGTGTCACTCTTCTCCTCTGAAAGCAATCAATCTCTCTCTCTCCCTCTCTCTCCTTGCTCCTCGGTTATTTTAAGCAATATTCCTGTGGTATATCGTCTCATGGTTTTCTCTGTGTATTTTTCCTTTACTGTGGTTTTATTAATTATTTGAGAATTTAATACATTGTATTTTAATCCTTCATTTCCTCCCAGACCTACCCCCTATTTTCTACCCACCAAACTTTGTGTCATATTTTCAAGCCCATTGAGTCCAATTACTGTTGCCTGTGTTCTCTTAGGTGTATAGTCATCCACTGGAGCATGTTACACATAAACATAACCAAAGGAATGGAAGACTTATACAATGAAAACTTTAAGACACTGAAGAAAGAAATTAAAGAAGATATCAGAAGATGAAAGTATCTCCCATGTTCATAGAGAAGTAGGATTAATATTATGGAAATTATATTCTACCAAAAGCAGACTACAGGTTTAACAATAGTCCCATCAAAATTCGAATGCAATTTCAGAACCTTAAACTTTCTGTGGAAACACAAAAGACCCAGGATAGCCAAAACAATCATGTATATTTTCCATTGAGCTTTATGTAACCCATGAGGTTATAATTTCAATCATATTTTTGGGTATCATTTTCTCAAGAATTTTTCCCCTTTGAACACATATTAGACCCATGTTAAGCCACTTAACATTGTCCCAAAGTTCACTGGTGCGCTACACAGTGTTAAGGTTTTTCATCTTTCAGTGTTTTGTTCTGATTCATTTTGTTACCAAATCACTAAGCCTATTAAGCCTATTATCTACATCTATCTATCTATCTATCTATCTATCTATCTATCCATGTATTATTTTCAATGCACCCAACCACAGTTTCCCATCCCTCCACTCCTCTCATCTCCCCCCCCCCAACTCCTTTCCCCCAAGATCCACTCCTTCTCTACTACCCTTCAGAAAAGAGCAGTTCTCCTGGGGGATAACCATCAAACATGGCATAATTTGTTTTCTCCCGTAATGTCATCTATCCTTTATCTCACTCTGAATTTTCCATCAAACACACAGACAGGTAGGTCTTAGATGCTGTGGCAGTTAGAATGAGAATGGCCCCAATAGGGTCATATGTTTGAAGGCTTGGTTCTCAGTTGGTAGAACAGTTTGGGAAGGATTAGGAGGTGTGGCCTTATCAGAGGAGGTGTATCATCAGGGTTGGCTTTTGAAGTTTCAAAAGGTTCAAGCCATTACCAGTGTTGCCCCTCTGCTTCCTGCTTGCAGATCAAGACGTGAGCTCTCAGGTGTTCCTGTAATCTTGTCTTTGCTTTATTGTCATGAACCAAGCCCTCTGAAAACATACCCTAATTAAATACTTCCTTTGTTGCCTTTGTTATGGCCTTTGTTATAATAGCCATAGAAACCCTAACCTATACAGACACTGCTCACACTTATCTTTAATGTGCTCCGTCTTTCCTGCTGCTTCCTAAACATATGGCCTGTGACACAATTTCTCTCTGTTGTTTCTGTACACTCATTCCATCACCTGTCTACCTTTTCAGTCATTCCAACTGAGTGATTTTTCTCCTCACTATAGATTGTATCATCTTGTTCTGTCACAGAAAATTTTGTACTGAATGTCAGACATTTGAATCTTATTAAATTAATTCAGTTGTGTAAGTGTCTTAGTTTGGATTTCTATTGCTATGAAGAGATGCCATGACCATGGCAGCTCATATAAAGGAAAACTTTTAATTGGAGTGGCTTACAGTTCAGAGGTATAGTCTATTATCTTCATGTTGGAACATGGAAGTATGCAGGCAGACATGGTGCTGGAGAAGGAGCTGGGAATTCTACATCTTGACCCACATGCAGCAGCAGAAGACATGTGTGCTTGAGCATATGAGACCTCAAAGCCCACCCCCACTTCTCCAACAAGACCACACCTCCTAATAGTGCTCCTCCCTATGGGTCAAGCATTCAAACACATGACTCTATGGGTGCCATTCCTATTCAAAGCACCATACCTTCAATGTCTCTCATTATCAGTTATGAGTTTGCAGTCACCAATACTATGGCAAAAGAAGCTCGTTGCCCATTGCAGCTGATGCCAACTTAGATCATGGACTCCCACATGGTTTTTGGTGGCAGCATGGGTCACAGACCTCAACATGGCCTTAGCATAGCTTCTGGTAGCAACATGGACCATGGAAGTCTCTTGAAGAGACTTAATCCAGAAAAGAAACCATCTTTCTCTCCAATACCTTGTAGTTACTCAGAGTCTTGGTGATTGTGGGGTTGGGCAGTGTGTCCAGGGGCAGAACCTGGTGAGCTCCAGGCTGCTATACCACCCTGCCCTCAACACTGGCTGCCTTGATGGTATCCCAGGTATGACCTTGTGTCCCCCTCCCAGAAAGCAGGGTGAGCAGCATTAGCTGGGGCTCCATGCCTGGGGGAGGGCTGGAAGGCTCCATGCCTGGGTGGGGCTGTAGGTGGAAGGCTCCATGCCTAGGTGGGGCTGTGAGTGGAGTGGTGGCACCAGCCTAGTAGGTTGAGCTTCCACCATGACATCTCTAGTCCTACTTCTCTGAGCTGCATGTACCACTCCATTCTGCCATCTTTTTCTTTTCTTTTTTTTTTTTCAATTCCTGGAAACCAATTTTTAAAAGCATCTTTCCATAAGGCTGAGGGTGCTGCCACTGCCATTTTCTCATTTCATATCTGTCTTTTTATGGATTTTAATAAATAATAAATAAATTCTTTAATTTTCTTATTTCTGAAATCCAACTAAGTTAATCATTTGTAAGAATCTTAATCCTTTGGGGTATTTTTCTTTGACTCTCTTGAGTTTTGTGCTTGGCTTTTGTTAGGTGAGGATCAGAGCTGCAGTGAGTCTGGATGGTGGGGACAGGAGCTACTGATGGTTCAGTGTGGGCTCAAGTCTTTCTGGTGTTACCCTGTGGTCTCTTTACCCACATGTGCTGACCAAGGCTCTGTGAGTATGTAGAGCAGATCGCCAGAGTTCTTTCTTGGTGAAATCTACTCCTCTCTGAATTCCAGATGCTCTGGTCTCCCAGTGTACCCCCAAAGCCAGGAGACCCCAAACTTCTTCTTGTCTCAATCCCTATGACACAATTTTGCATTTAGCAGCCTGGAAGAATTTCAGGGCTCAACTCATTGGTTTCCCATCAGCCATAGATGCTTTTTTGTTGTTGTTAGGAAACATTTTCTATTTTCTAAATGTTTTTAATTTAAATAGGATTACATCACTTCCTCCTTGTGACTTGACATCCAATGTCTTAAAGAGAACATGATCTCATATGGTTTATTTAGGATTTGGGTTATCATGAGTGGGATGGAAGGTAATTAGGCTGCCCGTCACTTAATCTTATAACGAATTCTGCAACTGGTACATTTATAATTTACAACTCTAATTCAACTCAATAAGGTTTTTGTACAGAAAATCTTGAAATATTACAGTATTGTTCAATTTAATATTATAATAATAGGAAAAATGAGATCAAAGCAACATATCTAATAGGTGAACAGGTATTTGAAAAATAATGGCTATAAAGAATATACAAGTAGATGGCAGATTAGTTACCACATATCATGCCTTTAAAAGGCAGAATGGGGCTGGGAAGATGGTGTAGTCAGTAATGTACTGTCTGCACAAGCATATGAACCCTAATTTAATTCCTAGCATCCACATGAAAAGCTGTGCTTACCCATGTGCTAACAGTGTTGGAGGGCAGAGACTGGGGATCATAGGACTTGTTAGCCTATCAGTCTGTCCAATTAGGGAGCTTCAGATTCAGTATGGGACCTGTTATGAGTAGCTTTTTCTGCCCGCCTGGTCCCTGAGCTGAGTCAACCCCAAATAACACACACAGTCGCTGTATTAGCTATAATTCTATTGGCGTTTCTTATTGGCTAGCTATGTCTTAAATATTAACCCATTTCTATTACTCTAAGTATTTCTATGTGGTCTTATCTTACCAGAGAGAGAGGCAGACATTCTGCTCTCCCTGTCCTACATCTTGAATCTCCTCCAACCTCCTCCTCGAATTCTCCTTGTTTCCTAGTCCCACCTATCTTGCTTTCCTATTGGCCGACAGGACTTTATTAACTAACCAATAAGAGAAACATATTTACTGAATGACATCTCCCATCAGGAACTCTTTCTTGAAAAATAAGTAGGAGAGTTAGAGAGGGAGACAGCTGATATTAACTTAATGACCTTTACATGTGCATATGCAGGAAGGTCTGTTCATACACAGATACACACCTAAACACACATGCATACATCACACCCACCTCCACCCCAACACAACAAGAAAATAAGAGGCCCAACATGTACATTAGAATTTGCTCACAAAAGAAAACAGAAACCCTCAGTTAACAGTGGTATAGATGTGCGCAAAAATAAGCAACCAGCTAATTGTATTAGTTCACGTGGAACAATGCTGGTAAGAAAGATACTATTGATTTTGATCCATGCCCTTACAGGCTCAAGATGGTTTTGCTGGGCTTCAGTGAATACATCTGTATTCATGATGAGAGAAAAGGGGAAGGAGGTCATTAAGGATGGAGTTGGATCAAAGTTACCCTGTTTCTTTCATTAGGAAACCAGTTCTTTTCTCAAAATTCGTTAGTAAAGGCTCAGGGAGATGGATTGTTCAGCAGGTGAAAGTGCTATCTGCCAAGCCTGATGATCCTAGTGTGATCCTTGGAACTCACATGATGGAAGGAGAGAACCAATTCCAGCAAGTTGTCTTATGACTTCTACAGGTATGATGTGGCACACACACATCCATACACATATAAACACAATACACACATACATATGCACACAACTAACAATTATATAAATAATAAATAAATGTTAAAAAATCGAAGCTCATTGGTGAAATTCCCCATTAAGTCTCACGGGACCAGACCAAAAGACCTTATCTGCCATCCTAAAGAGACCCTGGAAGAGGAGGAAACTGGGTTGTCACTCTGGCTTGGACTGTTTGTGATGTATTGACTGCTTCCTCTCAAATGTCAGAGGCAGAGAAGAGCTAAGTGGATAGTCCTCCAACTAGAATCAGTTACAACAACATTGAAAGTGAAATGTGCTGCCAGTCAAGTGAGAAGATCCGCTGTCATTCAGTCAGAGAAAGAAATCAGAGAGTGCATCCATAGTCCAAATGGGACATTCCCTTGCTTCATGAAACTGAGGAGTAATGGTTTATCCATTACTGTATGGATCACACCTGGAATTCAAGAACAGGAGAGAATCTAGCAGGGATCAACCTGGACATGAAGGAATCATAGTGGGATAACCCCAGGACTAAGAATCTCTGCTTCCTAATCTCTAACACTTGTGACTAGGGTTGAGACCTTGAAAACACATCAAGATTCCTCAGAAGGCTGGGGTCTGGCTCGGGGAAGCCATCCTGCAGGTGAGCTTGGTGTCAGAAAGGCTGAGAGAAGACCACCTGACCAGGCTAGAGACTCTGTGGTCTTGGCTTATCTTCCCACCTCACAGAACACTCGGGAGGCACCTGACACTCAGTCATGTCTGGATGGCATCTCAGGGACCTCAGACACGACCTTGGAGGAGTCCTCTTACCTCTCTGATCACCGATGTCCCACCTCTGTAGAACAATGGATATACTTCTCCCCTTTGGTTCTTAGGAAAGTATGTATTTAGCAGAAGCCCCAGAACTCCCTGCCTCTCCGCCACCAATTGCTCCCTTTGACTACTCTAGAGTCCACTAGTTAACTGCCTCCAGTCCTACAAACTTCCTGTGTGAACTAAGAGTCCCTGAGGCTTCCTGCCCCTGGTTTGACCTGAGCTGGATTGAGAACTGGTTGAGAAGTGTTTGGGAACACAGCCTTGTGGTCACACAAAACCGCTGACAAAAACACTGGCTCCCTGAGGGCCACTTTAGCCTCCAGGGTTCCATTTCCATGCCTGTAAAATGGGAGTGTCAACATTGCTGAGATTCAGGGTACATCACATGTTGGACCACAGTGGCCACTCAGAAATCACAAGTGTGACCATGGGATGGGAAGCATAACTCTAATTTAT
This sequence comes from Phodopus roborovskii, assembly GCF_943737965.1. Lineage (NCBI taxonomy): Eukaryota > Metazoa > Chordata > Mammalia > Rodentia > Cricetidae > Phodopus > Phodopus roborovskii. The sequence goes on from NW_026126448.1 coordinate 8,898,789, forward strand.
GGAGAAAAATTTATGGCTTACTTAGGTCATGATGACCAAGTCTGTGTGACTACCAACCCAGGACTCATCTGTTACAGCAGTCATGTCCCCAGAGGCTGTTCCTGGGAGCCCTTAGCCATGCAGAAGGGAGGAGCGATCCCCGTGGCTGCCAGAAGAGTCTGTTGGGGTTGCTGTCTGGCATTAGAGCTGTTGGGTTGAGGCCAAGATCCAGCTTGGGGATTCTGGGTGGGATCAAGACAAGAGGAGCTTCTCAAGAGGAGATTCAGAGGCACCGAACACCATACTGAAGACAGGTAAGGGCAGGTAAGAGTTACCTCATTGCAGACGGAGGATCCTGGAAGGGAGAGAAGGATGGGATTAGAGGGTGGAAAGGGAGAAAATAGGGGAGTGGGAATAAAGAGAATTCAAAATTGATGTCAGAAGGAGTCAGTGCCTGCTTTCAGAAATACAAGAAATTTTGTGAGGGACAATCATAGTCACCTGAGCTACTTTGAAAAAGAACAAGACTCACATCTCTGGGCATCTGAGAGCATCCTTCTGTAGCGAGACTTCAGAGAATATAGATGCTCTTCTAAGGGAATGGATGTCCAAGTCACCTTCAGCTCTGACGTCTAGTGGGTCTGAAGCTGTCCAGAGCAGATCTGTGTGGCTATCATTGGCAGCTTGGAGAGGGGCCTGCAGCTTGCGTACATGAGGGGGACACAGAGCTTCTTGCCCAGGACTCCTGCCCTGCCCTGGACACCTTGGACCAGATTCCTTCCCATACAGGGTTCTGCAGATGGCTGCCTTTCATAGCCCAAGCTGGGGGCTATTGTTGCATTTCACTTTGGAGGTAGCTTCTGCTTGTGACATTCAGACAGGCTACACTTTTTGAGCAGTCAGGCAAGGAGTGCTCCAAAGGAAGGGGCATGCGTTGGGGGCAGCTGCTGCAGCCCAGCCACTTGGGTCCCACGGGTCATCTATGTCCCTTGGTTCCTCCCTGACCCCTGGCTTCTGTCTTCTAGTTTCCAGCCTTTTTCAGTACATGGAACCCCTTTCCTTTTCTGTGGTGCGTCATTTCTTGTTGTCTGTCTTTCTTGGCCTCTGTGTCTCTGTTCTGTCCAGGCTGAATCTTTGACCTGTACCTGGGCCAATTCTTGTTGCCTTTGGGTCAGAGTCTCTGATTTCTTCATTAGTTCCTTTTTATTTATTGTTACCATGGATTCTCCAGATAACACCAGGCTTTCCCCCATCTTTCCACCATTGATACTGTGTGCCCAAGTCCCTTGATGAACACCCCTTGTTTACTTCAGTACCCCTGAGCCCAGATCACCTTTTTCCTCCCAGATGATACTGGGGACTCCTACCTGGATGTGGCAGGAGAGATCAAATAGAGAAGGACCAACTCTGCCAAGCGGCCTCTGGTCCCTTATCAGAATGCCTCTTCCTCAAGAGATGACTGGCAGGAGGGAGGCCACAGCAAAAGGGCATAGCAAAGGGGCAGAAGTGGGCACAGGCTCAGGAAGATCAACATGTGGCCACCCACCTCCGTGCCCTGACGGTCCCAGTAGCCTATGGACAAGTCTGGCATCATCCTCTCACTACCTGCTCACTCTGATCTGTTTCTGCTTCAACTTTATTAATCCTACTTTGGGGACACAACTTCTGCCCTTTCTGCCCACTTTCTTTTTTTTAAAGAAAAATTTGAAGGACTATCCATTTATTCAACAAAAGTAAACACAAATGGTTTGGGGTTGCTTCGTGTCTGGGCACTATTATACCAATTAACTCAATTTTACAATGAATTTCTTTTTATCTTTTTTTTTATTTTAAAAACATCTTTTTCTCATTTTACATACCAATCCCAGTTCATACTCCCTCCTGCTTCCCTCCACCTCATCTCCATGCACTCCTCAGAGAGGGTAAGGCTTTCCATGGGGAGTCAACAAACTCTGGCGTATCTCTTTGAGGAGGACCAAGGCCCTCCTCTCTGTATCTAGGCTGAGCAAGGTATCCCTTCAAAAAGAATGCGCTCCAAAAAGCCAGTTCAAGCACTAGGAATAAGTCCTGGTCCCACTGCCAGTGGCCCCACAGACTGCCCAAGCTGTCCCAGGCAGGTCTCCCCAGTGTCAGTCCAGCTTCAGTGAGCTCCCACTAGCTCAAGCCAGCTATCTCTGTGGGTTTCCCCCAAAATGGTTTTGACAAATGTTATCACTCCTCCCTTTTTTCAACTGGACTCTGGGAGCTCTGCCCAGTACTTAACTGTGGATCTCTGCATCAATTGCTGGAAGGAGACTGTATGATGATAATACAGGTAGTCATCAATCTGATTACAGGGGAAGGCCAGTTCAGGCACCCTCTCCACTGATGCTTAGGGTCTTAGCTGGGGTCATCCTTGTGAATTCAGGGGAATTTCCCTAGTGCCAGGTTTCTTGCTAACCCTATAATGACTCCCTCAATCAAGATATCTCTTTCCTTGCTCTCCTCTGTTTTTCCTCCTGTGTTCTCCTCCCTCTTCCCTTTCCCCCTTTCCTTCTCCTCCTCCCTGTCCACTTTCATTCAGCTTCTACTCTGGAGGAGGCAAGGATGACCCAGCAAGTGAGTGAGAAAGAGAAATGGGGAAATGGGACCTGTTTCTCAGCAGGTAAGCCACGTAGTCTTTCCTCTGATGCTACTTCATTGTTCTGAGCAAAGGGTCTGGCTAGGCTGCACCTGTGACTGTAGGGAAGATGTGCGAACTCTTTCCCCATCTGTTGAAATGGACATAGTCATAGCACCAGCTTCACATGTTTGCAGGCATGCTGTGACATCTTTGCTATTTGTAGAAGGTAATGGCTCTGATTGGAGGTGTCTGGGCTAATCATTAGATCTTTTTCAGCTATTATTATTTTTTTAAATATTTGAAATAAAGTTGTGAATAAAAAGCAGATGTTATGATACTTGACACATGGACAGCTGCCATTAGAATTATTATTCATTAGCTTGGGTAGGAGTTGAATAAAATGGTAGAAAGGGCGTGATGTTAGCATCAACCTCTCCAACTTTCTTTCCACGGACTTGGGCCCTGGTTTCTTCTCAGCGGTTCATGAACGCAGCACAGGTAGGGTTTGGGGGGCCTTGTTTGTTTATCTGTTTGTTTTTTGTTTTTGCTTGACTGCTGGGGAGTAGGAGAGGAAAGTATAGGATGAAAGCGTATGTAAACATTCCTTTATCTTTTGTTCTGGCTTCCTAGCATCTTCCAGGATGTAGCTCACATCATACGCCTTTACTATCTTTGATATGCCAGACTCTGCTTTCAGTCAGGACTCTCAGAGGAAAATCAAGTCATGCTCAGTGGGGCCAAGCTTCTCTTGGGGAAGACTTGGACCTGCAGAATTTCCAAGCTGCCTGAGTTTGCTTTGTCCCAAGAGTGGACCTCCTGGCAACAGGAGATCTGAGTCCTAGTCTCAGCTTTTCTCTGAACTCCATCACGCTCATGGGTGTCTCCAACCACAAGCTGACCTCCATGGCTCCTCTCTCATGACTCCCTTGACTTTCAAGGAAGTTTTCTGTGCAGCTCCTCATAGCTGCCCACCATCTCTCTAAGAGAAAGAGCCCACAAACCTGCCTGGGGAAATGGGACCCAAAACAAGGGAAGTAATGAAGCCAGAATGTTTCTGCACGTCTTTTAGTCTTTTCCCTGTAGACAAGGAAACTGAAAGCGGCCCAGTAAGATTTTTATGGTAGAACGAGTGCTCTGAAGGCTAGTGTAATGAATGACATGAGTAATGAATGACTGAGATGAGAGAATAAGGAGGTGGAGGAGGACAAAGAATGGGGTAGAAATATGCTGAATGTCTGAGGTGGACATTGGCATGGTTGTTAAAGAGGGAAAGATGGGTGTAGTGGCATTCTGGGGGCAGTGGCAATGACCCCTGGGGATCAATGAGATGTAGGGGTGAAGCTGCAGCTGAGGAGTTCCTCTGAGTTTCTGAATGGTCTCATTGATTTTTTCCCCATAGATATGCACATGTGTAAGTATATATACATATGTTTTTGTATATCTATATGTATGCATATGTGGATGTGTGTGTATGCACAGATTATTAAACTAAAACCAACAGAAGTTTTTTTTTGCCTTTATTATTTGCCTTTTCCCCCCTAAAAATCAAGGACAGGAAGCATGCCAATAAACTGAGAACTAACTCTGGCTGAGTTCTAATGAGCCATGGCTTTGCTGTAGATAGCAAGCCATTACTGCCAGAGTATGTGAAATTCTTTTTCTCCGGTACATTTCCTGCCCAGAGTCTCAGTTTCTTCATTCATAAGATGGAGGTAACAATACCTACTCTCTGTTTCTCATGAAGCCAAGGCATTTTGCAAGGCATAGCTCCAGAACAGAATTCTGTAGTTTTGGCTTCTTGTGATAGACACTGGTGCTGTTCCTTGTTACCCTTCACATGGTGTGTACCTACTTCCTAAGTCCTGAGAATCAGGGAGTTTTTCCTAAGTCTTGGAAGTGCCACACACCCACCCTTTCTTGTGTTGCTGGTGTATAGACAGCTGTCCCCACTTAACAGCCCGTCCTCACACCCCAAACGCCAGATCCTTGAGGCAAATCTCACTTCACTGGCTTTTGTGTAAAAATGTGAAAAGTGGGAAATGGCAGCCTATTTTCCAGCTTTAGGTCTGAAGGTAGGTATTCTGAGATCCTTGGCCTACTTCCCTGTGGGAAGAATGTTGATGGCAAACAAGGTAACTTTATCGCCATTTTACAGCTGGGAAAACTTGAGTCCTGGTGAGATTAACTAGTAGCCAAATTCACATAGCACCAGTATCCAAGCAAACCAGCTCTCTGTGACACACCCTTCTGGCTTTTCCATCTAAGGCCCATGTGGCTGAAGCAAGCACCATTAATTTTTTCTGGGAGAGTGACAGCTGAGTGGGCATTCTGGGCGATGGAGTGATTTCATAGCATACTTGTGTAGCTTGGACCCGAGTCTCAGTTTGTGTACCAAGGACCATTCAGAAATGCACTTAACATTTGCTGAGCATATACTGTATGTTAGACTTCTCTCAGGGTGGTTTTCATGGTAAGTATCTCAGTTTTCTTCTCATGTGTTTATTTTCAATTTATAATTCTAGAAGCCGTCTCTCAGAGTTGGAGAAAGGGTAAATGGCTCACTCAAGCAGTCACTCAGGAGTGAGAAGTAAGAATTCCTTTCAACACTGTGGCCTATGATATAGAAGTTTGCAAAATTTTGGTCTGTGTACCACCCTGAGTGTAAAACTTAGGTGGAAAAAGAAATTAATGTCCTTGAAGGGACCAAATGGAGTCTCTTGCTATCTCATTTGAATTGCCAATTTGCACAGAGTTTTAAAAACATCTTATTTCTTTTTATATATTAGTGTTTTTCCTGCATGTATGTATGTACAACACATGTGTGTCTGGTGCCCACAGAGACCAGAAGAGGGTACTAAATTCACTGGAACTGGAATTATAATGGTTATGAGACATTATATGGATTCTGGGAATCCAACCTAGGAAGAGCATTGGGTGCTTGTAACTGTTAAACCATCTCCTCCTTCATGGAGTTTTTACAACATTATTGATCTCTAACTTCCTGGCTGTCTGAAGGAAACTTAAATGCCTTAATAGTAATAAGTCTCTGCTAAGGAGAATTAGGTACATTTTTTCCAATGTTTTCATTTCATAGCAAAGGAAGCTGAGGCCGAGAAGGGGAGCTACTGAAGATTTAGAGGCAGAGCCAGTACTGTACACAGAGCTCTGTTCTTCAAGTAGTTCCAGAGGACAGCAACAGGTAAAGTGGACAGCCCTGTTAAGAGGGACTTCATAACATTTGGTTGCTGACCACTAACCTCAACTCTGGTACATGGCTTAGCTAATTCCCTGTGTGAATTGGTACCTCCTCCTTCTTCTTTGTTAAATTAAGAATAGAGCATAATGCAAGGTCCCAACCAGACCTTTGTGGCAGAATTCATTCTTCTGGGCTTCTCCCTAAGCCCCAGGAACACACCTCTGCTCTTCTCGGCCTTTCTGATGATTTACCTGTTGATCATTCTGGGCAATGGCTTGATCTTCATCCTCATCTGCTTGGACTCACATCTTCACACCCCCATGTATTTCTTCATTGGCACACTTTCCATGCTGGACTTAGGCTATACCACCACGACTGTGCCCCAGATGTTGGCACATCTGGCCAGCCAGAAGAAGACGATCTCTTATTCCAGTTGTGTGGCTCAAATGTACATTTTCTTGGTACTGGGTGTCACAGAGTCTTGGCTCTTTGCCATCATGTCCATAGACAGGTATGTAGCCATCTGCCTTCCCCTCAGGTACAGGGTCATCATGAGCCCATGTCTATGTTGGGTAATGGTTATTTTCTGTGGACTCTGTGGTGTCACCTCTGCCCTCGTCTACACCATATTTGCCATGCGCCTCCCCTACTGTGGCCCCAACAAGATTAACCATTTCTTCTGTGAAGTCCCTGCAGTCCTAAAGCTGGCTTGTGCAGACACCTCAGTCAATGACCAAGTAGACTTCATTCTTGGGTTTAGTGTCATACTGATTCCCTTGTCCCTTATCCTTGTCATCTATGTCAACATCTTTACTTCCATCTTGAAGATCCGTTCAGCACAGGGACGATTGAAGGCCTTTTCCACCTGTGCCTCCCATATAACTGTAGTCACCATGTTCTGTGTGCCAGCCATGGTCATGTACATGAAGCCTGGTTCTAAGGCCTCCCCAGAAGAGGACAAGAAGCTTGCCTTGTTCTACAATGTCATTTCAGCTTTTCTCAACCCTGTCATCTATAGCCTCCGGAACAAGGATGTGAAGAGAGCTTTCCTCAAGGTAACAGGATGGGGTAGACCCCCAGAATGAATTCGTGGAAGGGTATTGAATCAACTCATGCTATGTAATTATTGTTCAAGAACTGATTTATGTGCTATCGGCCATGCAACTCCCTCTTCTACCTCTCATTTCAGATCTGTACAGGCCTTTTGGGGACCACCCCTTTCTTTGCTGGTGGAACAGGGCACTGTGAAATGCCTCCCAGGCACACGAGGCTTTTCCTTCCCATTTGTTCTATATGGCCTAGTTTTTTCATAAAACAGGCAATGTCTGAGCCATTAAAGCTTTTTATTAAAATAAAGAGAATGGATTGGGAATGCTCACTGTCTTGTAGAAACCATATACATATAACATGTGAGCTGAATATGGGGCAGAAACATGGACTTGGAGAAATCCTGGCCCTAGAGGAAGAACGAGCTGAAACTCATTCTTTGTAATCTGGAGACAAGTAGGGATAGCTTGAGGCCAAGTACAATCTGACCCCACAAACCTCATCTCAGGCCACCTTCTCCCTTCCTTCATGCCATATAAACTTAACTCTGTCACTGCCTTTGTTGTGATTTGACTATGAAATTCCCCACCCCCACCCAGGTTCATGTACAATGGGCAGGCTCTGATCTGATCAATGGATTAACCCCTTGATGGAGTCATGATATGATGATGTTGTTGGGAGGTGAGAAAATGTAGCGGTAGGAGGTGAAAGTAGGCCATGAAGACATGTCTTTGGGGGGCTACATCATGCCCTGACTGCTTTCTGTATTCTCTTTTGTCTAATCTGTGACTTAATAAGTTGAACAGAAATGTTTCATCATGCCCTCACTGCCACTGAATTATCTGAAACCATGAGCAGAATAAATTGTTCCTCCCATAAATTGCTTTTCATAGGTATTTGAGCACAGAAAGATAAAGCCAACAGACACAGAAAACCTTGATTGTTTTTTCCACATCAATTCCTCTGCATATGCCATTCTCCTTCCTTACCCTTACTCCAACTCTTGTTGACCCCTACTCTCCATCAAGTTGTGTTTTAAACTAAGATTTCCAAAACAGACTTTCCGTGAGCCCCAAAGAGCTGAGCATAAGCTTTACTTTCCTCTCCTGAGAAAGACAGGCATTGTGGTGCATGCCTTTAATCTCAGAACTTGGGTGGCAGATGCAGGCAGATCTCTGTGTTTGAGTCCAGCCCTTTTACAGAGCAAGTTTCAAGACAGCAATGACTATCCAGAGAAACTCTGTCTCAAACAAACAAACAAACAAACAAACAAACAAACACCACAGTAGTAGCAGCAACAACAAAAAAGCAAGTAGTCCAACATCTTAGCTTTCAGCTGGGAATAAAGTTCTATGAAGTAGGGATCATGACAATCCTGGTTACTGTTGCATCGTTAGGATTTAGAGTCATGCTTCATGCTTTTTACCTTCAATGAAGTTGTTGTGAGCTCAAGAATGAATGCTACATTGTGAAAAGTTGATGAATTGGAGGTAACAAAATTTGGGAACCAGTGGCACTTAGAAAGAAATATGTATGTATGTATGTATGTATGTATGTATGTATGTATGTATGTATAATAAGGACCAATGGAAAACATGAAACATTTATAATAAATCTTTACAATGTTCATAAAGCTGGGTTTTGAAATTTTACCTCTAGGACTCTGATCTTCAGAAAAAATCGTAAGTGCAGACCAAGTTGTATATACACAAGACATTCGTTACATAATTATTAGGAAAAACCACCAATATGATTTTCCATCCTTATGAAATACTGTGCAAACATTACTGTGTACAATGTCTGAGAAAGTATTAAACATCACTGGAAAGTGGGTCTGGAGAGATGGCTCAGCAGCTAAGAGCACTGGCTGCTCTTGCAGAGGACCTAGGTTCGCTTCCCAGTATCCACATGCTGGCTCACAGCAGTCCAGTTCCAGGGGATCTGAGCACTCATCTGATCTTCATGGCACCAGGACTTTTGCAGTCATACACATAAAATGCAAATTAAATGTTTTTAAAAATATTACTGGGAAGTGTGTATGATATTAGGTAGAAAATTAAGAATGTTATATAATTAACCCATGTATTACCAAACATATTATGATTTAGATTAAGAATATCTCTGGAAAGCTTATGTGTTAGAATTGGTTGCCCTCTGATGAATTTGTGGGGAAGTAATTAGATCATGAAGGATCTGAATTCAAAATTCATTTGACTATTGGGATGTAGTGGACACTGTGGAAGGTGGAGCCTGCTTGGGTGAGGGGGTGCCTCTTTAAAGAGTGTATTTTTCCCTGGCACATTCCTGCCTCCCTCTCTGTGCTTTCTAGCTGCTATGAGGTGAGAAGTTTGCTCCACCACACACTGTCAGTCATGATATTCTGCCTCACCTGAGGACCAGGTGATCACTGACTAAAACCATCGAAACTGTGAGTCAAGATTATTTCTTCCTCCTTGTTTTGCTTTTCTTGGTTAGTTGACACAGCAATGGAGCATGTACTAGAACACATAAATACACCTTTTAATCATACATACACACACACCACAGAAATAGAGACACATGTGTATCACAATAATTAAAAACCCAGAGACAGATATTCAGGTTCAAGATTCAAGCTGAAGATCAGAGAAGCAAAACAGCCAAGCCAGTGGATCTTACCCCTACTAAACTGAAATGGCAATTCTGTCTTCACAAATCCTCAGAGACAAAAGCTCTGAATTGCTGTCTCTTCCTTCTTCTATTCCTTTCTCTGCCCATCCATATCCTCCTCTCTCCACCTTCCTAGTGCTGGGATTAAAGGCATGAGCTCTGTTACTCTACACTCTTGTGTAGGTCAGGGTGGCCTTGAACTCAGAGATCTCCATCTGCCTGTCTCCTGAGTATAGAGATTAAAGGTGTGCGTCATCACTACCTGGCTTCTACAGCTAATTAGTGTGAATGGCTTTGCTTTCAGACACTTCAGGTAATCTTTATTAAATCATAAATAATATGTCACCACACACATGCACGCACACACATACACATATACATACTACATATCAGTGAGTAGAGTAAGATTAAAATGATTTTTAGTTTTGGTCGTGTTGTACTATCCAAAATTTTTCAATTATCACATGTTAGTTTTACAATAGAGATAAATAAACATTAATTTAAATTATGTGTTGTAAATAAACAGTGATTAAGTAAATAAAAAGATGGGAAGTCTCAGTTTGGATCTAAAAATGTCCCCTCAAATGTCATTTGTTGGATGCTTGGTTGACAGGTGATGAACCTTTGGGAAGTGATTGGATCCTGAGGGTTCTGACTTCATTGGTGGATTAATCCATTGATGGTTCATAATTTTATGGGCTATGGGGAGGCTTTAGATACTCGGGAGGTGGGCGACAGTTAAGGGAGTGGGCCCTTCCTCACTTTCTCTCTGCTTTCCTGCTATGATTTTGTTCTACTGTGTGCTCCCCGCTATGATACCCAACCTTTCCTCAGAACCACAGAACCTACTGAGTGTTGAGTATGCTCTGTGAATGTCACTCTGATGACACACCTTTTGGACCAAGCAAAACATTGTCATATAAAACACACAAAAGGACTGTAAAAAGATGATCCAGCAATTAAAAGCACTTGTCGTTCAGTTGTGAGTACCTGGGTTAGAATCCAGTCTCCACATCAGGCAGCTCACAAATACCTGTAAATCCAGCTTCAAGGGATCTGACAGTCTCTTCTGGACTCTTTGAGCCTGTATACACACATGCACATATCCTCACACAGACACGTGAACACATAAATTTTAAAATCATAAAATGGAAACAAACTGAGTGGATGCACAGAATTTTGCGCCTGTTGTTGAGAAAGTAATTCCACACCCAAACACTTAGAAGGATAATCAACAGCTGAGTAAGACCCCATTGTGTACTTGCACCATGTTTTCTTTGTCCATTCTTTGGTTGAGGGACATCTCTCTTGTTTTCAGTTTCTATCTATTACAAATAAAGTTGAGCAAGTGTCTTTTTCATAGGAAGGAGCATCCTTTGGGTATATGCCCAAGAGTGATATAGCTTGGTGTTGAGGGTAGATCATTTTTTTTCTGAGGAAGCACAATATTGATTTCCATAAGGACTGTATGTATTTGTACTCCCACACCCTCACCATCATGAGCTGACTCTTGTGTTGTCAATCTTAGCCATTCTGATAGGTGTGAGATGGAATCTCAAAGTAGTTTGGATTTGCATTTTTCTGATGGCTAAGAATGTTGAGTATTTCTTTAAGTGTTTCTCAGATATTTGAATTTCCTCTACCGAGGATTCTCTCTGTTTTAAATTGGATGTTTTAGTTTTTTTTAATATCTAGTTCCTTGAGTTCTTTATATATTTTGAAAATTAGTCCTCTTTCAAATGAGGAGTTGGTGAAAATATTTTCCAATTCTGTAGGTTGCCATTTTGTCCTATTGACAGTTTCCTTGGCCTGACAGAAGCCTTTAGATTTCATGAGGTCTCATTTAAATAATTGTCCATCTTAGTGCCTGTGCTATTAACATTCTATTCAAAAAAATGTCTCTTGTGCCAATGCATTCAAGGCTATTTCCCAGTCCCTTCTATCTGGTTTAGTATATCTGGTTTAATGTTGAGGACTTTGATCCACTTGGGCTTGAGTTTTGTGTTGGGTGATAGATACAGATCTGTTTGCATTCTTCTACATGCAGACATTCAATTAGACCAGCACCATTTGTTGAACATGATGTTTCCCCCCATTGTGTCTTTCTGGCTTCTATATGAAAAATCATGTGTCCATAGATGTGTGGATTTGCCCGGTTCTTCAATTCACCTCCATTGATCAGTGTGTTTGTTTTTATGCTGATACCAAACAGGTTTTTTTTTTTTTTCTTTTAATCACTATGGCTTTGCAGTACAGTTTGATCAGGAATGGAAATATTTCAGAAGTTCTTTTATTGTACAGAATTGTTTTAGCTATCCTGGTTTTTTTCATATGAAGTTAAGTATTGTTCTATAAAGAATTGTATTGGAATTTTGATGGGGATTGTGTTGAATATGTAGATTGCTTTTGCTAGGATAGGTATCTCTACTATGTGATTCTCCTGATCCATGAGAATGGAAGATCTTTCCATTTTCTGATATTTTCTTCAATTTCTTTCTTCAAAGACTTGAGGTTTTTGTCAGACAAGTCTTTTGCTTGCTTGTTTAGAGTTACACCAAAATATTTTATATTATTTGTGGCTATTATGAAAGCGGCCATTTCCCTGATTTCTTTCTCAATCCATTTGCCATTTGTGTATGGGAGAGCTACTGATTTTTTTTTTAGTTAATCTTGTATCTTTGATCTCCCCCAAGAGTTTTATCATGAAGGGCTTCTGGATTTTGTCAAAGGCCTTTTCAGCATCCATGAAATGATCATACAGTTTTTTTCCCCGTTTGTTTATATGGTGGATTACATTGACAGTTTTTCATATGTTGAACCATCTCTCATCATCCCTCACAGTGGATGATCTTTTTCATGAATTTTCTTGGATACAGCTTCCAAATATTTTATTGAGTCTTCGCATCTATGTTCATGAGGGAAATTGGGCAGCAATGATCTTTCTTTGTTGAATCTTTGTGTGGTTTGGGTGTTATGGTGACTGTGACCTCCCTCATAAAATGAACTTGATAATGTTCTATATGTTTCTAGCTTGTGGAATAATTTGAGGAGGATTGATATTAGCTCTTTTTTTGAAAGAATTCTGCATTAAGACCTGGCTCTGGGCTTTTTTTTTTCCAGGTTGGGAGATTTTAATGACTGCTTTTCTTTCCTTAGGGGTTATGGGTCTAATTAATTTTTTTTATATCTGAGCTTGATTTAACTTTGGTAAGTGGAATCTATCCAGAAAACTATCCACTTCTTTTAGATTTCCCAATTTTGTCAAGTTCAGGTTTTTAAAGTATGACCTAATGATTCTTTGCATTTCCTCAGTGTCTGTTATGTCCCCTCTCGCTTTTTTTCTGACTTTGTTAATTTGGATATTATCTCTGTGTCTTTTCATTTTTGGTTTTTTTTTGGGGGGGGATGGGGCTTCTCTGTGTTACAGTCCTGGCTGTATTGGAACTTGCTTTGTAGACCAGGCTGGCCTCAAACTCACTGAGACCCACCTGTCTCTGCTTCTGAGTATGTGGTCAATTTTGGAGAAAGTGCTGTATATTCTTTTGGTTTGGGTGGAATGTTCTATAGATATGTTAGGTCTGTTAGCTCCAGTATCTCTCTGTTTAGTTTTTGTGTGGATGACTTATCCATTGGTGAAAGTGGGGCATTGGAGCCTCCTACTGTCAATGTGTGATTTAAGGTTTAGTAATGTTCCTTTTACAAATGTGGGTGCCCTTGTGTTTGGGACATATGTTAGGAATCGAGAAGTCGTGTTGGTGAATTTTCCTTTGACGAGTTTGAAGTGTCCCACACCATTTGTTTTGATTAACTTTTGTTTGAAATCTACTTTGCTAGATATTAGAATGGCTGCAGCAGTTTGTGTCTTAGTTCCTTTTGTTTGGAACTAAGCCCTTTACTCTGCGGTAACATCTATCTTTGATGTTGAGGTGTGTTTCTTGTATTCAGCAGGGTGGATCCTGTTTTCACATCCACTCTGTTAGTCTGGGTCATTTTATTGGGGAATTGAATCCATTGATATTGAGAAATATCCATGAGCAATGATTGTTAATACCTTTCTTTTGTTTTGTTTTGTTGTTGTTGTTGCTTTGCTGCTGTTATTGCTGCTGGAGATGGTGGTGGTGGTGTGTGTGCTTCCCTTCTTTTGGTTTTGCTGGTGTAAGATATTTATTTTCTGAGTTTTATGTGTATAGTTAACCTCCTTGGGTTGAAGCTTTCCTTCTATTACCTTCTGTAGGGCTGGATTTGTGGATAGATAATTGCTTGAATTGGATTTTTCATGGAATATGTTGTTTTTTTCCTTGATTACTGAAAGTTTTGCTAGGCATAGTAGTCTGGACTGACATCTCTGGTCTCTATGAGTCAGCAGGACTTCTGTCCGGGCCCTTCTGCCTTGTAGAGTCTCCACTGACAAGTTGGGTGTAATTATAATAGGTCTGCCTTATATGTTACTTTTTCCTTTTCCTTGCAGCTTTTAATATTCTTTCTTTGTTCTGTATGTCTTGTGTTTTTATTATTATGTGGTGAGCAGATTTTCTTTTCTGGTCCAAATCTATTTAGCGTTCACTAAGCTTCTTGCACCTTGATAGGTACCTTCTTCTTTAGATTAGGAAAAATTTTCTTCTGATTTTATTGAAAATATTTTCTGGGTCTTTGAGCTTGGATTCTTCTACTTCTTCTATTCCTATTATTATTCTTAGGTGTGTTCCTTTCATAGTGTTTTGTGTCACTAATTTTTTTAGATTCACCATTTTCTGTAATTGCTACAACTATTTTATTTTATTGTATCCTCAATACCTGAGATTCTCTCTTCCATTTCTTGCCTCTTGTTGGTGTGATCCTTACATGTGCAGTTCCTGTTTACTTGCCTAGATTTTTCATTTCCATAATTCCCTCAATTTGTATTTTCTTTATTGCTTCTATTTCCATTTTTAAGTTTTGAACATTTTTATTCACTTCCTTCAACTGTTCATTTTTTTCTTGGCTTTCTTTAAGGGATTTACTCATTTCCTCCACTGTTTTCCTGTTAAAGGACCTTTATTGTCTTCATAAAGTTGGTATTAAGGTCTTTTTCTTCTGTTTCAGCTGTGTTGGAATATTCGGAGTTTTCTCTAGTAGGATAGTTGGGCTCTGATGGGGACATATTACCTTGGCTGTTGATTATGTTTTTTTCTTTATTATTATTTTTTTTATTTTACATGTCGATCCCAGTTCCCTCTCCCTTCCTCCTTCCCTCCCTCCCTGCCTTCCTCCCTCCCTTCCTCTTACCCTCTCTGTCCCCTCACATGCACCCTGACCACCCTCCCCTCCCATCCCCCACCCCAATTCCACATGTAGGGCAATGCCATCCATTTTTTTCTGTGTATATTTATTTATTTATTTAATTTAGTTTATTATTTTACATGTTGATCCCAGTTCCCTCTCCCTCTCTCCCTTTTACCCTCTCTGCCCCCTCACATGCACCCTGACCACCTTCCTCTCCCATCCCCACACCCCGATTAAACATGTAGGGCAATGCTATCCAGGTGGGGTCATGTAGATCTGTCAGGTCATTTGAAGTAGGGACTAGGACTTTGCTCCTGTCTCTAGGTTAAGGCAGTATCCCTCCATGGGGGATGTGTTCGCAAGGTCCTTTTGTGCACCAGGGATACATCCTGGTTCCACTGTCTGAGGTCCCTTAGACTGCTCAGTCCTATCTGAGACCCATATTCAGAGGGTCTGAGTCAGTCCCATGCTGGATTCCAAGCTATCAGTCTGGGGGTCCCATTAGCTCCTCCTTGTTCAGGTCAGCTGTCTCTATGTGTTTCTGAAACCTGGTCTTGTCCTCTACGTCTGCATCTGGATTCTAGTTCGACTCAGTGTTTAGTTATGGGTGTTTTCTTCTGTTTCCAACAGGTATTAGATGAGGGCTCCATGGATAAGTTAGTTGTTGATCTCACTATCTGGGAAGGGCATTATTTATGATAGCCTTTCCACGGTTGCTCAAATTGTTAGTTGGTGGCAGTCTTGTAGTTCTCTAGACCTTTATTTAGGTTCAGGTTTCTCTTCTAAACAATATTGGCTCCCTCTTTCCTCTCTCTTCTGTCTTCTATTCCTACCCTGACTCAATCTTCCTAGTCGCACATGTTTTCCTCTCCTCCCCCTCTCTTTCTCCTACTTCTCTCTCCATTCACTACCCCCCCACTTCCCCTGTGCTCTGGGGACTTGTCCCTTCCCCCTTCTGTGAGGGACTTTATATGAATCTCGGTGTGAATTATAGGCTGGTGATCCTTTGTTCTAGGTCTAAAATCCATATATGAGCGAGTACATACCATGTTCCTCTTTTTGTGACTGGGTTACCTCATTCAGGTTGGTTTCTTCAAGTGCCATCCACTTGCCTGCGAATTTCAAGATTCCATTATTTTTTTCTGCAGAGTAGTATTTCATTGTGTAGATGTGCCACATCTTCATTAACCATTCTTCAATTGAGGGGCATCTAGGTTGCTTCCAGGTTCTTGCTATTACAAATAATGCCACTATGAACATAGCTGAATAGATGTCTTTGTTGCATACATGTGGATCATTTGGGTATATGCCTAAGAGGGATATTGCCGGGTCCTGTGGTAAACTAATTCCCATTTTCCTGAGGAACCGCCATACTGATCTCCAAAATGGCTGTATGAGTTTGCACTCCCACCAGCAGTGGAGGAGTGTTCCCCTTTCTCCACATCCTCTCCAGCATGAGTTGTCATTGGTGTTTCTAATTTTAGCCATTCTGGCAGGAGTAAGATGGTATCTCAAAGTTGTTTTGATTTGCATTTCCCTGATAGCTAAGGATGTAGAGAACTTTCTTAAGTGTCTTTCAGCCTTCTTCGGTTCCTCAACTGAGAATTCTTTCTTCAGCTCTGTACCCCATTTTTTAATATGGTTGTTTGCTGTTTTGTTGACTAGTTTCTTGAGTTCTTTGTATATTTTGGAGATCAGCCCTTTGTCAGATATAGGATTGGTGAAAATCTTTTCCCAGTCTGTGGGCTGCCATTTGGTCATGTCCACTGTGTCCTTTGCTTTACAGAAGCTTCTAAGTTTGAGAAGGTCCCATTTATTAATTGTTGATCTCAGTTTCCGTGCTCCTGGAGTTATGTTCAGGAAGCTGTCTCCTATACCAATTTGTTCAAGGGTACCTCCTACTTTCTCTTCTAAGAGGTTCAGTGTGGCTGGATTGATGTTGAGGTCTTTGATCCATTTGGACTTGAGTTTTGGGCATGGCAGTAGACATGGGTCTATCTGCAGTCTCCTACACACCCTCATCCAATTGTGCCAGCACCATTTGTTGATGATGCATTCCTCACCCCATTGTATTCTCTTAGCTGTTTTGTTGAAAATCAGGTGTGTGGGTTAATATCAGGATTTTCAATTCAATTCCATTGGTCTACCTGTCTATTTTTATGCCAATACCAGGCTGTTTTCAGCACTATAGCTCTGTAGTAGAGCTTAAAGTCAGGGATGGTGATGCCTCCTGAAGTTCTTTTATTGTACAGGGTTGTTTTGGCTATCCTGGGTCTTTTGGTTTTTCATATAAAGTTGATTATTATCCTTTCAAAGTCAGTGAAGAATTGTGCTGGGATTTTAGTGGGGAGTGCATTGAATCTGTAGATTGCTTTTGGCAAGATTGCCATTTTTACTATGTTATCCTACCTATCCAAGAGCATGGGAGATCTTTCCATTTTCTGGTATCTTCTTTAATTTCTTTCTTTAGAGCCACAAAGTTCTTGTTATAAAGGTCTTTTCTTGTTTGGTAAGCATTACACCAAGATACTTTATGTTGCTTGTGGCTATTGTAAAGGGTGATGTTTCTCTGATTTCTTTCTCTGTCTCTTTGTCGTCTGAAAAAAGTAGGGCTACTGATTTTTTTTGAGTTTATCTTGTATCCTCCTAGTTTGCTGAAGGTGTTTATCAACTGTAGGAGTTTCCTGGTAGAGTTTATTGGGTTGCTTATGTAAACTATCATATCATCTGCAAATAGAGACAGTTTGACTTCTTCCTTTCCAATTTGGATCCCCTTGATCTCCTTTTGTTGTCTTATAGCTTTAGCTAGAACTTCGAGTACAATATTGGAGACATATGGAGAGAGAGGGTAGCCTTGTCTTGTTCCTGACTTTAGAGGAATTGCCTTAAGCTTCTCTCCATTCAGTTTGATGTTGGCTGTTGGTTTGATGTATATTGCTCTTATTATGTTTAGGTATGTTCCTGTTATCCCTGATCTCTCCAAGACCTTCATCATGAAAGGGTGCTGAATTTTGTCGAAGGCTTTTTCAGCATTTAGGGAAATGATCATATGGTTTTTCTTTTTCAGTTTGTTTATATGGTGGATCACGTTGATAGATTTTCGTGTGTTAAACCATCCCTGCAATCCAGGGATGAAGCCAACTTGGTCATGGTGAATGATTTCGCTGATGTATTCTTGGATTCAGTTTGCCAGTATTTTATTGAGTATTTTTGCATTGATGTTCATCAGGGATATTGGTCTGTAGTTTTCTTTCTTAGTTGTGTCTTTGTGAGGCTTGGGTACCAAGGTTATTGTGGCCTTGTAGAAAGAGTTTGGCAATGAACCTTCTGTTTCTATTGTGTGGAACAATTTGAGGAGTATTGGTATTAGTTCTTTGTTGAATTTCTGGTAGAATTCTGCACTGAAGCCATCTGGCCCTGGGCTTTTTTTGGTTGGAAGGCATTTGATGACTGCTTCTATTTCATTGCGGGTTATAGGTCTATTTAAGTTGTTTGTCTGTTCTTGATTTAATTTTGGTAAGTGATAGTTATCCAGAAATTTGTCCATTTCCTTTGAATTTTCAAATTTTGTGGAATACAGGTTTTCAAAATATGATCTGAAAATTGTCTGGATTTCCTCTGTGTCTGTTGTTATGTTTCTGATTTTCGTTTCTGATTTTGTTAATTTGCATGTTCTCTGTCTGTTTTTTCGTTATTTTGGATAGAGGTTTGTCTATCTTGTTGATTTTCTCAAAAAAAACCAACTCTTTGTTGCATTGATTTTTTTTTTTGTATTGTTTTCCTGGTTTCTGTTTTGTTGATTTCAGCCCTCAAATTGATTATTTCCTGGCATCTACTCCCCCGGGGTGAGTTTGCTTCTTTTTGTTCTAAGGCTGCTAATTCTCTAATGTGACTATCCTCTGTTTTCTTCATATGGGCACTTAGTGCAATGAACTTCCCTTGTAACACTGCTTTCAAGGTGTCCCATAAGTTCGGGTATGTTGTGTCCTCATTCTCGTTGAATTTTAGAAAGTCCTTAATTTCTTTCTTATTTCATCTTTGACCCAGGTATGTTGCAATTGCACATTGTATAGTTTCCTTGAGTTTGTAGGTTTTCTGCAATTTGTGTTCTTGTTGAATTCCAATTCAACATTGCAGTCTGATAAGATACAGGGGACTATTCCAATTCTCTTGTATCTGTTGAAGTTTGTTATGCCACCTAGTATGTGGTCAATTTTAGAGAAGGTTCCATGCGGAGCAGAGGAGAAGGTATATTATTTTGTGTTTGGATGGAACGTTCTGTAGATGTCTGTTAAACCCAGTTGAGACATAACTTCTGTTAGTTCTTTTGTTTATGTTTTGAGTTTCTGATTGGTGGTCCTGTCTAGTGATGAGAGTGGTGTGTTGAAATCTCCCACTATAAGTGTGTGAGGTTTTATGTGAGGTTTGAGTTTTAGTAGCGTTTCTTTTATGAATGTGGGTGCCTTTGTATTTGGGGCATAGATGTTCAGAATTGAGATTTGTGATGATGGATTTCTCCTGCGATGAACACGAAACAACCATCTTCATCTCTTTTGATTAATTTTGGTTTGAAGTCTAACTTGTTAGGATAGCCACACCTGCTTGCTTCATGGGTCCATTCAATTGGATGATCTTTTCCCAACCCTTTACCCTGAGGTAATGTCTGTCTTTGAAGCTTTGATGTGTTTCTTGTATGCAGCAGAAAGAAGGATTCTGTCTTCATATCCATTCTGTTAGCCTGTGTCTTTTTATAGATGAGTTAAGACCATTAATGTTGAGGGTGAGTAAGGACCACTGATTGTTAATGCTTGTTTGTTTTAGATTTGTTGTTGGAAGTGGTATTGTGAATATATTTGTCCTGCTTTACCCTTGGTTTCTGGTGTAGAGGGATTATCTGTTGCCTATGTCTTTGTGAGCGCAGTTAACTTCCTTGGGTTGGAGTTTTCCTTCCAAAAATTTCTGTAGGGCTGGATTTGTAGATATGTATTGTGAAAATCTGGCTTTGTCATTAAATATCTTGTTTTCTCCATCTATAGTGATTGAGAGTTTTGCTGGGTATAGTAGCCTTGGTTGGCATCCATGGATTATGTTTTTATGCTGGTATAGGAATCTGGGTTTGTGGTGATTATAGTTATAGGTGCCAGTTTCTGGGTTTGTCTTGGTTTCTGTTTTCTTTCTAGTCTTCTGGATGGTGTGGTCTTAGTTGAGCAGGAGGTCTCCACCCAAGTTGAGAGCTGGACTTCTGGTGGCAGGCATGGTCTCTGTTGTGGAAGTCAGAAGGGATTTTAAAAAATCCCTTGTTATAGATTAAAATGGAAATACAGCACACAGAAACCTTTGTCTTACAACAACAGTGTTAAGAAAGTTTATGACATCAAGCATCTACTTCAAGTAAACAGATTTCAAATAAACAGCCTAATAATACATCTCAATGTCTTAGAAAATAGAAAACAAACCAATCCCCAAATTATCTTATATAAATGGGAAGCTCAAAGCCATCTCAGCCCACAGTAAGGCATATCAATAATGGCAGAAGTGAGAACAGTTATACAATGGTATCAGGATGCACAACTTCTAGGTCTCATTCTGCTTCTGCTTCTGTAATTATTTCTGGAAACTGGTTCTCAGTTTCTCAACCTCAAAGATATGATTTTGGGAAGCAATATCTAGTTCCAACATTTTTTTTTTCCTGTGGAGGACCTAAATAGGGCCAGCAGAGTAACTGAAAATTGGGTCTTGGTATTGGTTCCCTTGCTGTCCTCACTTCCAGGTGTCAAAATGAGACAAGTTCAGGGACCAGTTTCTACATCCCTCCAGGAGTTGTGGTCTCAAGGTCTCTCCTCCAGTCTTGAATTTCCTTTGGGATGCATTTATCCCTTCTCGGCATGATGTTTGTACCATGATGTTTGTATCTCTGTACAACCTTCTTCTGAGTAATAGGCTCCCTCGGGACGGAAGACCCTTGAGATAATGCTGGGATCCAACTTGGCTGCAGCCATAGGGATGCTCCCTGATATCCATGAGCCTCATTAGTACAACAGTCAGGGCATCTTCAAGGAAGCTGCCAAGACTCAGTAGTTCTGGAGAGTGGCTGAAGTAGGGCCCTCCTACAGTCCAGTACCTGGATTCTGGAACTGTCCAAGGCAGTTGTAAGACAAGGGTATGAAGGAGGGGTGTACACTATACCTCGATTCAGGAGGGGAAATTAGGTAAGAAGTTCGAAGGATAAGACAAGCCCCCAGGAATTCCCACCAGTTTGCTGCAAGCCATTGCTCCAACACTATGATGCATCAGGATGGCACTGGAATAGCAGAGTTCATTAAAGAAAGGGTTTTTTTTTTTGATGGCAGAGGTGGATTGTCTCTCTTAGTAGCTGTGCACCATCAGGCAAGTTACTCTCTGTCTCATCCCCCTTTTCTAAATGAAAAGAACTTTAATGTAAACTAATGTAATAGTAATAAATACTAATTTGAATACTCTGTTCCAGCCACACCATTAAGCAAATTTCCATGTAATGCTTTAGTTAATTATTACCCTTTGAAACACAAGGAATGTAGGTAATTTGCCCCAGGATACTCTGGTAATCATCAATCGGGACTAGTACCCAGACTTTGTTCTAGTCTATGCTCTTAATGATAGACTGTCTTTGATCTAAGGTTACCAGGTCATGTTCAGGGAAAAGTTGTTTTTGTCCTTGTCTATCCCTCACTTTTATTTCATCTCACTAATATTGGAGGAGAAACTCATTTGAGAAAGATAAAAAACACTACCAGCATGTTCTTGATAAATTTCTTCAAATTTCCATAACATTTTTGTTCATATCAGTTAACAAATAGCTAGTATAGAACTCTAGTAGTGTCTGTGTTGATAGTTGACAACCTGGTTGAGATCCTCTAGGTAATGGGGCAACCACTGGACAAGATGTCCATCCTTGTAAATAACACATATTGTACATAGACATGATTTCATAGTCATCTATCTAAGATTTATTATCCCTGCACATGCTATGTGCTAAGAGCTAGAGACAGATGAGAGAGGTGAGAATTTTCATATTTAAGGAACTCTACAGATCAGTGTGTGTGTGTGTGTGTGTGTGTGTGTGTGTGTGTGCATGACTATGAGTAATAGTTCCAAACAGAGGACAGAGGATGATGCAGGGTGGGAATCATGAAAGACTATGATAATTATAATTTTACCAAGAGAAAGAAAAAGGAATGAGTTACTCGTTAAACAAGATGAGTAATTAAATAAGTAACAATAACTGATGTTCAATGCTATAGTATCACATACACCACCAAAGTCCATCAGTATTCATGAGATCTTCAAAGTCTGTGCTGTTATCCTAGTTTTGTGGGTGCTCAGACAGGGGCTAATGACTTTCTATAGTTTGTGCCTATAGTGCTATAGTCCATGGTAGACTCTAACTCTATAGTAGGCTCTACTGACTGCCTGATACATATTGTCCTACAACTTTGTGAAGTAGGCCCTGTTGAGAGGTCAGAAATGAAGTAGTCTGGCCAAGGTGGCAGCCAGAAAATCTTCCCTGTGTTGAATTACTGGTACATGATTTGGAGAGTGTTTTGGGTAACCAGTGGGTGCCCCTTAACTGGTGGATCTGTTTCCTCAGTTTTAAGATTGTGTAATGGTAGATAGATGTGATGTGGTTATTTAGTGGGGTGATTATGGAGAATTGAATAAGTAGTCAGAGCCATTCTCCACCCCTCACTCCCCCAGCCCCCGAGCTGTAGAAATAAATGCAAGAAGCCCCTGGAGATCAGCTTTCTGTCTAGCCTTGTAGGAACTGAGCTTCAGAACCAAGGACAGTGCCATCAAGAGGCTGGTGCCCAGCCTATTCCATATATAAATCCTTACTACATGCATGGCATTGTCCTAGAATCTCCTAATACTCAATGTGATACATGAAGAATCAAGAGAAGGAAAGCTCCTGTTCTTGCAAAGGAAATTGAAAAAACACATAAATTATGTATTACATTAGAATGCACTATGAAGAGAGGTAAAATAGGAGTTAGGAATAGAGAGCATGAGATGCCTCTGTCTCGAACAGGGTGGCCAGGAAGGACTTAGACATTCTCTGAGAAAACTACGCTTGAGCAAACACTTGTAGGAAGTGAGAGTGTGATCCAAGGAAAAGTAAAGAGTACAGAAATGGTAGTATTCTTTGAATGAGGATCGGCAAAAAGGTGTGTGGTGGAGCAGATGGAGAAGTGGGAGGTAGGAGGTGAGAACTGGGAAGTGTTGCATGATCTTAAAGCACTCAGGGGACTTTGGTTTTTCCTGGTTACTCAAGAAGCCACTATGGGGTCAGCAAGATGACCCAGCGGGTAAAGGAGCTTGCTGCTAAGCTGCCTATCCAAGTTTGATCCCCCAGACATACTTGGCAGAAAGAGAAAGCTAATTCCTTGACCTGCACAGGTATGCTGTGGTGTGTATGTGACTATACATAAATATACATGTGCATAAATATACACACATGTGCGCGCGCGCGCACACACACACACACACACACACACACACACACACACACACACAGAGAGAGAGAGAGAGAGAGAGAGAGAGAGAGAGAGAGAATATAGTGCTTTTAAAAAGAAATCACCATACTGGTGGTGGTGGTTGCTTTAAGTCTACATCTCATTCTAAAGCCCAAGTTGGTCCTAAACTCATACCTGCCCCTGTCTTCCGAGTGCTGGGATTGTAGGTGTGTGTCATCCCAACCAGCTTCACTGAAGGATTTTAATAAGAAGTTTCACATGATTAATCTTTTAACATATTCATTCTAAATAACTGTATGAAGAGAAGACTTTTGGGAAAGAGGAGGAAATATGGGAATATTCAGGGACACTGCAAAGCTCATGGCAGGAAGGGTAACAATTTAGGTAGTGGTGGTAATGGTGGGTATGGTGAGAAGTGGTCTTCTCTTTCTCATATTTGAAAGGCAGCCAACAATACTTTCTGATGTGTTGCACATGAGGTATGCAAGACAGAGAATGTTTGAAAGACCTTGGGGCTTTTTTGTCACTTTAGTTCCCTGCAAGGAGGAAATCACCACTAACTGAGTTAAGAAAGATGATGAGGACAGTCGTGCAGAGGACACTGGATGTTTGGTTTAGAAAATTTCAGATATAATTTGTTCATTGTAAATCCCAGGGGAGGTGGATATTAGGAAATCAGCTGTATCACTGGATCTAGATGGCACTATGGTTCAGATTGGTCAGCATCAGAAGTCAACATTCTTAGCAGGTGAGTGTGGATTCAAATTCAGCCCCCATTGGCCTCTGTTCTAGAGTATCTTGACTCTAACACAAATGTTACAATCATCTCCACCTTCATTTTAGACTGAAATCTGTCCATGGTTTTGTGGACTGTTATTTTAACCCAAATCAAAAATAATCTGCTTATAACTTTCTGTGCAGAATCTTAGATACTGTGATCATAACCCAAAGTTTGAGCATTCTATATGAGAAAAAACCCTTCATCTTTCAATGTGAAATATGTGCATTCTGTCCTCTAACACTGACCAGGCAGGTTCTGGTTTCCCATGAAATGACATCTAAGATGGATATGCAGTATATTGGCTAAATTCTTCATGAAAATGGATGATGAGGGAGAAAAACTTGGGCATCATATGGTGAGAACATAGGACTTGGGGTTTGGGTCCTGGCTCTACCATGTACCAAGTTTCAATTCTCTAATTCTTTGTAAAGAAAAAAGGCATTTCTGACCTGAGTGGATTGTGATGATAATCAGATAATATCAAATGAAACATTTCTTTTTACAGTATTTCTTGACAAATGGACATTTCCTTCACAGGACCTGGAAAAGATGGAATGCCTGGGTGGTGGCATTTTGTAGTAGACATTTAAGAACCAGCAAGGGGACAGAGAGAGAAAGGCTAGTCAGGAATATCTTCTGTCACTAGGTTGCCAACCTCAGATTGAGTCCATGTTAAAGTGAAAACCCACCTGCACCCATCCCTTATCTCGCCTGTGAGAGTCAGAGCTGTGGAAGGCTCCTTGCTGCTGCATAAGAACAATGCCCAGACACACAGACATTCCATTCCCAAGTCCATTTCTCTCATTTTTAAAGAAATGTTAGAAGACAGAACTCTTCTCTGACTTTCAAAGTTGGAGTCCCTGTGGTAATCATTGTGTGTTAATTTGTTCTGTGCAGTTGTAC
Source organism: Phodopus roborovskii (assembly GCF_943737965.1). Classification (NCBI taxonomy): domain Eukaryota; kingdom Metazoa; phylum Chordata; class Mammalia; order Rodentia; family Cricetidae; genus Phodopus; species Phodopus roborovskii. Next base: position 8,923,718 of record NW_026126448.1, read on the forward strand.
TCCTGCAGGAAGGGTTGGGGAGGAAGGATGAGGGAACAGAGCTTCTAAAGGAACAGTGGGGGTTGTCTGTTTGGTTTTGTTTCACTTGTAAAGTATCAGGGAAACTTTATTCAACAGCAAATTGACAAGTCATACAGATGAGAAGTGTAAATACAAGGTCATTCTTGACAGAGGGCCACACTCAACAGTACTCAAGGAAGGTCATACAGTGCTTTTTCTTGAGAATGTATGGCATGTGAATTCTGCACAGAATCAGAGAGGAAGAAGAGAAAGGAATAAACTGGTGCAGTGGTCATGATTCCCCCCCCCCTTTCTCATAACTCATTTGTTTTACATTCCCTCTTAGTCTTGAAATAATAGCATTGTGGGACAGCAGACATATCTAGCCTCCTCAGTTTGACTGTTTTATGGTGTGTGTGTTTGTGTATGTGTGTGCATGTGTACATGTGTAGATGCATCTTTTCTTCTAAATAAGAGTTTTGTTCTATAGCTTCTCATGGAAACCTTGGTATTTATCAGGCATAGTTAGTTGGACAACCCAAAAAGTTTGTAATGGAATTTCTACTAAACTAGAGATAGGCAGGGCCAATTTGAATAGACTACTCTCTGGACATGGGGAGGTGGGTGTTTTACCTTCAAGTCCCCATCTGTGGATTTCACAAAGCATTCTCCCATGCAGATTGCAAAGGAGTCAGTTATATGTCCTGTTCTCTCCTCAGAAAGAAGGCCATGCACAATCAAGACTGGAAAAATCACAGCTCTGTAACTGAATTCATCCTCTTGGGCTTCTCCAGAAACCCCAAGACCAATTGGATTCTTTTCTTCCTCTTCTTCTTCCTTTACCTATCTACAGTCCTGGGCAATGGGCTCATTGTCACCCTAATTAGGACAGATGCACATCTCCATACACCCATGTACTTCTTCCTCAGTATCCTCTCCTTGCTGGACCTCAGCTATGCTACCACAACAGTTCCCCAGATGTTGGCTCATTTAGTAAGCAAGAATAAGACCATCTCTTACACTGGGTGTGTGATTCAGATGTACATTTTCTTGACACTAGGTATCACCGAGACCTGGATTTTTGCAGCTATGGCCTATGACAGATATGTTGCTATATGTTACCCACTCCATTATGGAGTCAAGATGAGCCAAACCCTGTGCATAACTCTGGTGGCCAGTTCTGCCCTTTGTGGTCTCATCTGTGCCCTTGTCTACACAGTCTTTGCAATGAACCTTCCCTACTGTGGCCCCAATGAGATAAACCATTTCTTTTGTGAAATCCCCGCTGTCTTGAAGTTGGCCTGTGCAGACACATCCCTTAATGACCAAGTGGACTTCATTCTGGGTTTCATCTTGCTTCTAATACCATTATCCCTCATCCTAGCCTCATATGTTCGCATCTTCATAGCTATTCTACGGATTCGTTCCACCCAGGGTCGGGTGAAGGCCTTCTCCACCTGTGCTTCACACATCACTGTGGTCACCATGTTCTGTATTCCATGCATGGTCATGTACATGCGACCTGGCTCTGAAGCCACCCCAGAAGATGACAAGAAGTTGGCTTTGTTCTATAATGTCATCTCTGCCTTTCTTAACCCCATTATTTACAGCCTCCGGAACAAGGATGTGAAGAGGGCTTTTTTCAAGTTAATTGGAAGGGGCGAGGACACTCTGTAGGCCATGGAACAAGGTTACCTACAGTGCCTCTGGTCTCTTGTGTTTGCCACTCAGTTTCACCGAAATTCCTGGAGTTAATGAGAGGATTCTCATGATGGGGGAAACACAAGAAGAAAAGACTTTTCATAACTGTGCTAATGTATACATAGGAAAAGATTTAAAGAATTGTGCCCAAGATTTAGCCATGTCATTGACCTTCTGTGGCTATGGAAAAGTCACATTGGTTTGGAACAGTCACCTCATTCTCTGGGATTTAATTTTCAGTTGTCAAATGTGTTTGGTAATATGCATTCCGTCCAAATGATAATAGTTAACATTATATTTATGTACCACTCACTCCGTACTTTATGGTTTTTTTTCTTTTTCTTTTTGTGGTGCTTTTCAGTTCCATTTTTCTTTCCTCTTCCTCCTCCTCTTTGCCTTGAGGTGGGGGTCTCACTACATTGACTAGATTGGTTTTGAACTTACATGCTTAAGTAATTAGACTCCTGGATATCTGGAAATACAGATGTGTTTCTCTCTGCCTGACTGATAGGTATTTATTATTTCATGTTAACTCTAGAGGTATGTAATATCTCCTTCATACAAACAAAAACACTAAAATACAAAAACACTAAATAATTTTCTATATGTCATCCAGCTGGGAAGTTTGAACCCAGGGACTAGTTCCAAGGTCCAGATTCTTATGTACTACACATGACTCTGAAACATTCAAGAGAGAATCCGAAGCTTAGCTTAGACAGTGGATGGCTATGACTGAGGAAAATGAAAATATTTAAGAATATTGCTCTAGCTATACAAAGTGGAGCCCACCTTTAATCCCACCTTTAATCGGGAGGCAGTGAATTGCCTTGTGTTTGAGGCCAGCCTGGTCTACACAGAGACTTCTAGGACAGCCAGAGTTATATATTGAGACCTTGTCTCTAAAAAGGGTAAGGTTCTTACTCTCAGGTCATAATAGCAGGGCCAGATCCCTGCAGTCTAGAGCTATGCTGAGAAATCAGCCCTTCCTCACCATAGTTCTGCAGCTGCGAGCTAACACATTGTGCAGCGCAGTAACGACATCTCAATACATGCTTGTTGTGGGAGGTTTTCTTCCTCGTTCCATCCTCATCATTGTTTTGAGTTTCTCAGCTCTGCTCTCAGAGCTTCTCTTCCGTGGGTCTCTCTCCGATTCTGTCGTGTCTGCTCCCATTGTACTTCCTAGGCACACCGACTTTTACTTACCAAGTTTCAACAACTGGTTTTCCCTTCAATTTCCTCTGCTGCCCCAGCCAGAGAGACACAAGACAGTGGGAAGAGCCCTGGGCTTTGACAGTGGCTTCAGTTGTTGAGATCTTGAGAAACAAACTCCACTCTCCAGAATCCAGTCCTCTTCTGGCCAAAGTGGGGATGGTGACATGTCCTATTGGCTATACTATAAAATTGCTTTAAACCACGAATGGGAAGAGGAGTTTGTATCTAAATAATAATATGCATTGCCACCTCAGAGCCATTCAACTATCAACAGAAACATGTGTTTCTCCACCTCGGATGTGAAGGACAGAGTCATTGTCCAGTCAGGTGTTATGGGAACATTCATGGTAGCAATTGACTGCATATACAGAGTCATGTTTGAGAGAGAGAGAGAGAGAGAGAGAGAGAGAGAGATTTTGATTGATTGATTGATTGATTGATTGATTTTAATGGGACACACTCATAACATCAGCAGACACACTAATCAGGAACCAAACCTTTCTGCTATTTCAAATCAAGTCAAATTTCTATCAATATCTGGACAGATGACTCTGGTTTAGAACACTCATTGCTCTTGTAGAGTACCCAGGTTCAATTCCCCAACACCCACATGGTGGCTCATTAATAGTCTGTAACTCCAGTTTCAGGGGATCTGATGCCCTCTTCTGGCTTCTGGAGGCTCCAAGTAGTTATGAAGTGTAAACATTCACACATATAAAGTAAATAAATAATTTCTGTATTACTTTTTTTCTATCATTCTTATTTAAGGAAAATTATTAAAGTACTTAGCAAAAGTAACACAAATCTTCACCAAAAGCAAATCTTTTAAAGAAAGCATTTTCCCATACAAACACAAGATTAAATTTTAAAACATCCTAGGTGCTTTAACTGCTTTGAAAGAAGTTTTTTTGTATTTATTTTCTTTTGTTTTTATTCCTTTTGTATTTATTTGTCTTATTTGATTTTATTATTTTTTTAATTTTTTTTGAAAGAGAGATAGCATGAAGTTGGATGGGTAGGGAGTTGGATGAGATAAAAGAATAGGATCAAAATACATTGTATAATTTTTTAAACAATAAAAAATAGGAAATACTAAGAAAAAGTTTGGTCTATAGACCAAGAAGAGCTAAACTATTACAAAAGACCAGTAGATGCTAAAAAAAATGTGCTTTTGCTCATCAGTAGTTTTCTCCAGAATAGAAAGCAACTGTGCTCGCATTGCTAATATTTCCCCAAGCATTAGAGAACTCGCTCTCCGGGTGATGTGGGACTGTCAGACGGAAGTCCCAGGGTGGGTTTACACCTGAAGGACCCAGCCTCGAAGGAGGAAAGCCCTGGAGAAGAGGAGCCTTGGATTTCTACAGATAGAAATAGATTTGGGCAACACATTCTTGTGTTTCTTGGGGATTTATTAAGAAAAAGGCTCCGGGGTCATTAGAGAGGCCACATAAGGGCCACATGAGGGGCCACATGAGGGGCACATGAGGGCATCTGTGGAGACGAAGGGGGCTTTCTTCTCACAGTTCTCAAAGCACCGAAAACCCACAGCAGGCACACCCAATTTCCCCCCTCCCAACATGCCCCCCTGTGCTTGGGCTACCACCAGCTTCTCAGGTGTCTGCAGAGGCGGGGCCCTATATACCCACAGCCCCCCCCCCCCAGTTTCCTATAAAAGTGCCTTGTGCGTTTCTTCAGGAAGTTTCCTATTCGTTTTCAGATTTTAAAGTTCTTAATACCATGGACTAAGCATTCAACTCTGGCCTACAAAGACCCCATGTAACGTCACACACAAAGATGCCTGAAGTACGGAAGACCTTGTGTTCAAAACAGGGGCTGGAGAGTGGGTGTTAGCTGCTTTTGCAGAGGATGGAAGTTTGGTTCCCAGCACCCATGTCATGTGGCTCACAGCAGCTTATAACTTAAATTCCTGGGCATCTGACACCTTCTTCTTGTCTCCTTGGGCATCAGTCACACAGCAGTTTACATATACACATGCAGGCATTCAGACAGACAGACAGACAGATACACACACACACACACACACACACACACACACACACACACACACACTTTTAACCTAAAAAATGTCACCCAGCATTATGCAGCATGCCTTTAGTTCCAACACTCAGGAGGCAGGTCAGTTTGGTTTATAGCGAGCGAGAGAGAGAGAGAGAGAGAGAGAGAGAGAGAGAGAGAGAGAGAGAGAGAGAGAGAGCCTATCTAGAAAAACAAAGAAAAGGAAAAGGAAAGTCAAAATTTTCATGGGGCTTGGAGAAATAGTTTAGCGGTTAAAAGCACTGACTGCTCTTAAAGTCCCGGCACCCACATGGAAGCTCACCATTGTCTATTAATATAGTGTAGTGGGACCCGATGTCCTCTTCTGATGTTAGATGTATATGCAGACAAAACACCCATTTATATATTATACAAACATTTTAAAAGTGGAAGGAAAAATCCCCTGGAGGTAACTAACAAATTTAGCAAAATGTCACACAAATATATGCATTTCAGCAAAAATGATACTTACAGGGAAATTTTAAGTTATAAAAATTCTATATTGAGGAACTCACCAACCCTAAGAAAGCTAATGTATGACAGAAAACTACCAAGGGTGATGGCTCTTGCCTGATCTCAGTGCTTAGGATCCTGAAGCAGGAGGCTAGTCCAGGATAGAGTGTGAGGTCTTATTTCATCAATCAAACATAAAAGAGAACAACAAGACAAGAAGCAAACAGTCAGGAAAGCCAAGATTCAAGCAGGAATAAACAAAATGGGGAGTAGAAATGTTTGAGAAAATGAATAAAACAAAAAAGTGATTTCTTTAGAAGATCAATGAAATTGACAAAAATGAAACTCTCAAAGGAAAAGAAGAGAGAGCACATAAATCATTAAAATTTGCAGTGAACGAGGGAACATTACTGTGGACTTACACAAAGATTACAAGGAAATACTTTAAGTCAAGTAGCCTTAAAGTGTGTCACATTTAGAAAGATATAAAGTAGTAGAACTGTTTCAAAGGGGAGTAGGAAATTAAAATACAACACATTAGCTGATTTAATTATTTACCCATTTCCCAAAGAAGAGCTCAAGGACCAGGTGACTTCACTGACACTCTACCCAGCTTGTAAAGCCCAACACCAATCCTTTCAAACTTCAAAACAGACAAAACAGAAGGTAGAACTTTCCAACACACCCCTCTCATACCTAACTCAAAGCATCACAAGAAAAGACAAGTATAAATTGATGTCTCTCAGTAACATGTAAAATAATTTTATATGATAATGTAATAGATACTGTGTAGAGAACTTCTCTGAGGTCCTATAAGCGGCATGTGAAGGTCATGAGTTAGACCTAAATCAGAGCAATTGTAATTCAGCCACAGATAACTGCGATTCCTACTCTGATCAAAGAAACTTCTCTTTGCAGCAGATGGAGACCATTACAGAAAACCACAGCTGGTCAAAATGCAGAGAGCAACTGATTGTGGGTTGTCCAGCTCCAGTTAACACATCTACAACACAAACTCCAACCTAAGGCTCAGTGGAACCCATGGGACAATGGCCAGAAAGGTTGTAAGAACCAGAGGACTAGAAAAATGCTGTGTGATTACCTCAGAATTGACAGCTTCACCTGTGATAACTCAATGGTATGGCTCCCTGTCTTATTTTGTTTTGTTTTTGTTTGTTTTTTTATGGGATCTCTGGCTGAACTTAAAAGCTCACCAATAGGCTAGACTGACTGGCCAAGGATCTGTTTGTCTTTGGCCCCAACTTCCAAGAATTAGGGTCACAGATGTGATACCCAAATTGTATATGGATTCCTGGAATCCACTCAGGTCCTCAGGCTTGCTCAGCAGCCACCTTAACAACTGAGCCATCTCTCCAGCCCTTATTTTCATGCCTTATGTGCCTTCTGTGCTGTGGAAAACTCCAGGTCCCCTCACAGCCTTTCTAAGCCCCAAGCACACCTTTCATCACCTTAATCTGGCACTCAAGGTCCCCACACCCAAGACCCTTGGATTTCCCAATCCAAGGTCCTTTGGGACCCATGGCATCTCCATATTTGAAATCCAGTGGGGACAGATTTATGAGCATTGATTGGAATAAATCAATTGTAATATCATGTCCAGCCTCAATTATGTGCATATTTTAGCAATCTGCTTCAAATATGCTCATATTTAGTCCTATAACTGCCCTATACTATTATTGCTTCATTTTGGTGCTGTGGAAACTGAAGTACAGAGGGTTGGTGTCTTGTCAGCTATTACCATATTAGTAAGTGGTATAACCAGGATTTGATTTAAGGTCTTCCTGGATTTTTGCTCTCATCTTGCCCCAGGCTCCTTGAAGGATTCCACTGTTGCTTAAGTCCTAGTCCTTTCCCTCCAGAAAGCTGAAGTACTTCATGTCTACAAAATTTCAGGACACAACATAGCCCAGTGCCCAGCACAGCATGTTAGAGAGAATGAGACACTTGGGAAGATGAGCGCAAGAGCTCTAGTGCTTGACCCTCCACAGCCCCCGAGAAATGTATTCATTTTTTTTATGATCCATGCAAAGCTTTCCCAACATGTATGTCCAGCCTTCACTATTACAAGTCTTTCCTGTGTATCTGTGCATGTTCCCATGTATATGCACATACATGTGCACACATGTATGGAGGCCAGATGTTAACCTTAGTTTGTTACCAGGTGCTGTCCACTTTATATGGAGACAGAATCTCCCATGGGCCTGGAGCTCACCAATTAGGCTAGCTAGCTGGTGGGAAAACCCTAAAGATTCTGCATTATTTGCTTCCTTTTCTGTGCGATTACAAGTGCACATCACTGTGTCTGGCTTTTACATGGGGTTTTTGTGGCATTAAACTCAGGTCCTCATGTTTGTTCAATGAGTTATTTAGCAGCTGATCCACTTGCATAGGCCCCGACCTTGCATTTCTTAGTCTATGCATTTACTGCACTTGATCTTCATTCATCCATCTCCACTGGACAGCAAAGTGGGGAAAGGATTCAGCAACAGGGGACTTGGAGTTGGCGGGGATCAAGGACGTTGGCTATGAGGCATTCTGTGCCTAGGGAAATGGTGAGAAGTGTGCTTTAGGTCTGGGAGGGCTGCAGTGGGACCCAGAGGACCCAAAGGATCAGGGGGCTCATTAAGAAGCTTCAACTTCATCTTCCCTGAGGATTGGGAGCAGAATGTTAAAGGAAAACATAGCCTGCTCCTGGCTCAACCTTCACACAAAGCCCAGGTCAGGTAAGGAAGGCAGAGGTAGTCGCCTGAGATGTATAGCCCTTACAGTCCTACCCGATGCACTCCATCTGTTTCCATCACCCATCAGACCTCCCATCCCCACCCTCAACCCCATCTGCTTGCACAACAACTGCCTACTCCCTTCCACTCACACCAGAATTTCAGCTCTGGATTCTGTTCTTCTCACTGACCTCTGTCCTGCTCTATCACTGATGTCTCTGTGTGGCTCTCTCTGTTTCTTTGCATTGCTATTTGTTGTTATGTTGTTCAGTTGCAACAGAGAAAAGCAGAAGCAGCAGGAGGCTGAGTCCATGGGGATAAAGCAGTGGTCTCCCCTCAGCATTCCGGGGTTTGGATTCTTAGACTGAGATGCAGCACAAGGGGACTGGTAGTGAAGGTAAAGATGGAGATGAGAAGTTTCAGTAGTGGCTTTAAAATAGATTGTTTGAGGCTTTATGAGAGTCAGAAAGCTGGAGGCAGACACTGGAACTAGAGAGAAGCAAGCAGTGTTATTGGAGAAGGTCAGGGAAGTAGCAGAGTGGAGCCTGGCATCCTACCATTCTTTCTGAAATGCCTCTGGCCTAGGCGATTGTAAGTGCTCAGATTCCTTTACCTGTCCCTGGTCCTTCTCCTCATCTCCCTTCTGTACCACATTTCTCATTTTCTCAACTCTGCATCATATTCTGGTCAGGTTTTAGCAGGGACTGGCAACTGAGATGTCTACTAGGAGCTTCTGCAGTAGCTTAGGCACCAGGGTTAGGGAAGCTGGAGGACAAGAGAAGAGATAAACGTGGCAAATTCACTTTCCTTCCCTCTGGAGTGTGCTAGACGCTCCCCTACTCCACCATGAGCAGGTCTGGCTGCAGTGCATTCTTGAGGGTGTCTGTTTAATCTCATTGATTCTATTTTGGAATACAGAATTGCAGGGCACCTGAGCGTACCTTACAGCTGCCCCCAGTAACATCATATTACACTGAAACCTTCCTTCTTGATGTGACGCCTAACTCCGTCTTCTGGAATCTCCAAGGGTAAGATTCACTGGGCCCACAAAGAAAGGTTCAGCTGTGTCTCCACATGACTTGTAGAGTTGTAGACTTACAGAGGTCTCTGATTCTGGGATGCTCTTAACCTATCAGTTCTATAGAAGAAATGTCCCTTTTTGTTTCAACTCTTACCCACACTACATGGCGTCCAGATCCTTCTTCACAGCCTGTTTGATTTGTCCACAGCCCCCTTAAGGTTCTGCCAGGAATAAGAATGCTGCTCAGCATATAGTCTGCCTACTGCAGACGCAGACTGTGGCACCAGCTCTGATCACTAGGATCCTTTCTCAATGATGTAGCCTCATGCTGGCCTTTAGGATTCTCTCTATACTGACCTGGTGCTTCCCAATAACGCATTGTCTCACCTGGGCTTCCTATACTTGGATTATGCTTTTCTTTGAGACTGGGGCTCATTATGTAGCTCAGGCTGCCCCCTGAACTCTCTGTGTAACCCAGGCTGGCCTGGAACGCAACATGTTTTTGTTTCAGGCTTCTGGGTGTTGGAAACACAGGTGTGTGCCACCACAGCTGGCTAGGGTTGGATGTTTCAGTCAAGTGCAGCAGGGAGATTTTGCACTTGTTCTGTGACCTCTTTGTTGTTGGCGTCAGCCGTTGTCTTATCTAGTTGAGGCGAGACATCTGATTTTCATCCCCTAGTCAGATCTTCCTCATTTGCACACAAGCTGCCATGAAGAAAGAGTCCTTGAGGCTGGTCTATGGGAATGTGGAGTTGAGCTTTCTGACAGTCACTGTCTCATGCATCTGTAGCCACCTCAGTCTCACCTTTGTCCCTCCGTCTTTGTCCTGCGGGACCTGCCACTCAGGAAACCTGTTCTTTACAGCTCTTGCTGCATCACGCCTCTCTCCTTTTGTTATCCCCTCTTTTGGTGTATACACGCTCTGGCCTCCTTTCCCACCTTAGTTAAAACTGCCCCCACCTCAGGTCTTGATCTTAACATGTCATCTCACTCATTTACAGCCTAGTCTCCCCTCAGAACCCAGTGAGGTCTGACTTCTGCCTCAAAGCATGGGAGGCAGCTACTGTTCCGTTTGAAATAAAAGTCGACTTTATAGAGTCTAACAGGGAGACTCTTGTTTTGGGGGTAAGGATAGGAAGAGGCAGAACTGTTGAGTAACTCATCTAAAAGAAAGTGCCAAAAGCTTCCAGAGGATCAATAAACACAGTTACAAGTATATTTACTAAGAATTTTCCTTGTTTATCTCTGACTTTCTCAGATGTTTGAGTCACCAGAAGGAAAGGCGCTGGATGGGAGACAAGACTTCAGACAGGAAGGGGAGTGTCTCATCCCCATTCTCACTCGGTAGCCTGCACCAGGGATGCGAGAAGCAGTGCAGTGTGTAAGGGTAGGTCCCAAGAGAGAGGAAAGCAGGTAGCATTTGAGGGGATGATAAAAGGAAAGGGAAGGGGAGGGAAAGGAAAGGAAAGAGAAAGGGAGGGGAGGGGAGGAAAGGGAAGGGAAGGTTCATTAGGGGCTCTGGCCTGAAGCTAAATATTCCAAATTCAGACCTCAGTATCTGAACTGACATCTATACCAAGGAAGATTAAGGCCTTAGAATGGACAAAGCTCCTAAATGTGCATTCTAAGCTGGACCACTTGGTCCATTTCTTTCTGCAGTGGAAGAAGAATGCAAGGCTTCTCCTGGGAGAACCACAGCTCCGTGTCAGAATTCATCCTTCTGGGCTTCTCCAGGGATTTCCAAGTTAATGTAATCCTCTTCAGTGTCTTCCTTTTCCTCTACCTCTCTACACTTGCGGGCAACGGGCTCATTGTCACCTTGATCCACCTGGACTCCCGCCTCCACACACCCATGTATTTCTTCCTCAGTGTCCTTTCCATGCTGGATATGAGCTATGTCACCACCACAGTGCCCCAGATGTTGGTGCATCTTGTCTGCCAGAAGAAAACTATCTCCTATTCTGGGTGTGTGGCCCAGATGTACATTTTTCTGGTGTTAGGCATCACTGAGGGCTGGTTGTTCTCTGTCATGGCCTATGATAGATATGTCGCCATTTGCCACCCACTCAGATACAAGGTTATCATGAGGCCTTGGCTGTGTGGGGCATTGGTGGTCTTTTGTGGACTATGGGGCATCAGCTGTTCTCTAGTGTACACTGTCTTCACTATGAGGCTGCCCTACTGTGGCCCCAATGAGATCAATCACTTCTTCTGTGAAGTTCCTGCTGTTCTGAAGCTTGCCTGTGCAGACACATCCCTCAATGACCAAGTAGATTTTATCCTGGGTTTCATCCTTCTCCTGGTACCTCTTTCCTTCATCCTGGCCTCTTATGTCTGCATCTTTGCCACCATTCTGAGAATCCGTTCAGCCCAAGGTCGACTGAAGGCCTTTTCCACCTGCGCCTCCCACATCACTGTGGTCACCATGTTCTGTGGACCTGCCATGTTTATGTATATGAACCCTGGAGCCAACGCCTCCCCAGAGAGGGACAAGAAACTGGCTCTGTTCTATAACGTCATCTCTGCCTTTCTCAACCCTATAATCTACAGTCTGAGAAACAAAGATGTGAAGAGGGCTTTCCTCAAAGTAGCGGGCTGGGGAGGAGCCACTAAGTGAGACCCCCAGAACACAGAAGGCCACAATTGGACTCCAAAGAGCAGTCTGTGGCCATTACAACCTATTGCTCCTCATCACATAGGGATGGGCAGGAATCTTCCACTGACGGTTAAGGGAGATGATGTGCAAAGGTGGGTTTCTGTATGATGTAGCTGATGTTCCAGAAGGTGAGCTATTCTCAAGCATCGAGTGATCCACCTGGAGAGAGAGTGCCAAGTGTCTGCTTTGTTTCTGTTTCCAGGGCCAGCAGAGGCATTGACACAAGTGAAGAATTATTAGCCTCTGCTGTTGAGTGACAGTGCCTGCCCGATAACAGGGCATATTAAATCAACTCAGATACTAAGACAAGGTAGTCCAGAGGACCCTGAATCCTAGCTCATGCCATCTCAGCCAGGAGCAAGAACAGTCTTCAGAAGAATGAAAAGCAATCGTATTTCTCTACTTATGGTGGTAAAATACCCCAAGAGGAATAGCTAAAGGAAGCAAAAATTTGTATTGGTTTGTAGTTCTAGAATACAATCCATCATGGTGGGGAAATGATGGTGGCAGGAGCCCAAGGAGCAGTCAGGAAGCAGAGGAAAAGGAATGCTCCTGTTCAGCCTGGTGTCTTCTTTTCATTCAATTACAAGACATTGGTCTACAGAGTGGCGTTACCTAAGGTTAAGACAGATCTTCCCACCTTAGCTAATATAATCTAGATGAGCCCTCACAGGCATTCCCAGAGGCTAAAGTTATCAAGATAATGCCTCACAGGCATACTCAGAGGCTATCTTAAAGGTGATTCTAGATTCCCATCAAGTTGACAATATTAAACATCATATTAGGAAAAGAATATAGGGACTGGTTATCGCCAATGTCTAGGATACCATCTCCATCAGCAGCAACCTCTTTATTCATAGTTGATGGATCATCTGAATTATATTATCAAGATTACAAGCTTATACTTTGTAGACTGACTGATGACTTGGTAATAATTATAGCAAACAACTACCTTATGGGACAATTGTAAGAGGCCAAAATAGGTAAAGGTCTCTGAATGATGTTTGGTACAGTGCATCTCTGTAAAAACATCACTGTTCTATTCCATATCTATTCCTAACATCCAAGTTACCAAGCAACATCTGAGACTATCTCAGCCCAGAAGAGCAGCCACTTTGCTCTTAAGAAAGTAATCGCTGATAACAATCTTAGCATTTGTTTGTGTTCTGGTCTGCTGTGGATTTAGTTAGACACTCATCAACTCAAGTCAATAAAACTCTGAAGAAAACAGGACAGTCCCTCAAGATGTTGCATGAAGATACTCCAAATACAACCAGCTAGCACTGCTCAAAGATTTCATCATTAATATCTCACGTGATAGAGATCTTAATAAACATTTACTCAAATCTGGACTGAATAGCAGTGGTATTATTAATGCATTTGATTTTAGAAGCTGAAGCAGCAGGGATGGTGGTGCATGCCTGTAATCCCATCACTGAGGAGGCTGGGGCGGGAAGATCACTGGATATCTTTTAGCAGTACAGAAGCCCAGCTTATGACCCCATGAAATCCCTGATACAGACAAGTTTGTTCTGTAGAGTCTTGGGAAACTCTGCTGACCCCTCAGAGTCTGTCACACAGGGAGGCAGCGTAGATTTTAAGAGGGTTGTCAGGAGACATTTTTGTTGTTTTTTCAAGACGGTTTCTCTGTGTAGCCCTAGCTGTCCTGGGGCCTTCTCTGTAAACTGGGCAGACCTCAGACTCTGTCTGTCACTGCCTCTCAAATGCTGTCATTAAAGTCATGTGCCACCCCTGCCTGGAAAACTTTACCCATCTTTTTAAGATCGACATTTCCCTCTTCAAGTCTTCCCACCAGCAGGAGGCAGGAGGAAATGTTCCAGCATTTGTTAATTCTTTTTTTTTTTTAAATTTATTTTATATAACAAAGTCCAATTAAATGAAAACAAACATTTATACACAATATTTGGGAATTTGGGCGTTGTTATTTCCAAACAACTTCCTGCTGGTAAGGGGCGCTGTCATGGGGGATTCTAAGAAGATGCAGAAATCCTGGCTGTAGACTGTAAGGCTGCTTTGTCCAGCTGTTTTGAATGTAGGGTCACCTTGTACTCTGTTTCAGGCGGTCTGGCGTGATCAAATCACATTAGTCTGGAAGGAATCCACATCTTTTCATTTTCTGTGGAAACAAAAATAGAAATCCTTTTCCCCAGTAACTTGTCCTCCAACTTAAATTTTGGAGTCAAAGCATTTTTTTTTATTTAATTTATTATTTTACATGTCGATCCCAGTTCCCTCTCCCTCCCTCCTTCCCTTATTCCCTCCCTCCCTCCTTTCCTCCCTTTTACCCTCTCTTCCCTCTCACATGCACTCTAACCACCATCCCCTCCCATCCCCCCACCCCAGTTCCATATGTAGGGGAATGCCATCCAGTTGGGGTCATGTAGATCTGACAGGTCATGTGGAAGGAAGAAGTCAAACTGTCTCTATTTGCAGATGATACGATAGTTTACATAAGCAACCCAATAAACTCTACCAGGGAACTCCTACAGCTGATAAACACCTTCAGCAAACTAGCAGGATACAAGATAAACTCAAAAAAATCAGTAGCCCTACTTTTTTCAGACGACAAAGAGACAGAGAAAGAAATCAGAGAAATATCACCCTTTACAATAGCCACAAGCAACATAAATTATCTTGGTGTAATGCTTACCAAACAAGTAAAAGACCTATATAATAAGAACTTTGTGGCTCTAAAGAAAGAAATTAAAGAAGATACCAGAAAATGGAAAGATCTCCATAAACATAGTAAAAATGGCAATCTTGCCAAAAGCAATCTACAGATTCAATGCAATCCCCATTAAAATCCCACCACAATTCTTCACCAACCTTGAAAGAATAATAATCAACTTTATATGGACAAACAAAAGATCCAGGATAGTCAAAACAACCCTATACAATAAAAGAACTTCAGGAGGCATCACCATCCCTGACTTTAAGCTCTACTACAGAGCTATAGTGCTGAAAACAGCCTGGTATTGGCATAAAAATAGACAGGTAGACCAATGGAATCGAATTGAAAATCCTGATATTAACCCATGCACCTATGAACACTTGATTTTCGAAAAAACAGCTAAAATTATACAAGGGGGTGAGGACAGCATCTTCAACAAATGGTGCTGGCACAATTGGATGAGAGTGTGTAGAAGACTGCAGATAGACCCATGTCTGTCGCCATGCACAAAACTCAAGTCCAAATGGATCAAAGACCTCAACATCAATCCAGCCACATTGAACCTCTTGGAAGAGAAAGTAGGAGGTACCCTTGAACAAATTGGTATAGGAGACCGCTTCTTGAACATAAATCCAGGGGCACAGACACTGAGAAAAACAATTAATAAATGGGACCTCTTCAAACTTAGAAGCTTCTGTAAGGCAAAGGACACAGTGGACAAGACCAAACAGCAACCCACTGACTGGGAAAAGATTTTCACCAATCCTATATCCGACAAAGGGCTGATCTCCAAAATATACAAAGAACTCAAGAAAGTCAACAAAACACCAAATAACCCTATTAAAAAATGGGGTACAGAACTGAAGAAAGAATTCTCAATAGAGGAAATCAAAAAGGCTGAAAGACACTTAAGAAAATGCTCCACATCCTTAGCTATCAGGGAAATGCAAATCAAAACAACTTTGAGATACCATCTTACTCCTACCAGAATGGCTAAAATTAGAAATACCAAAGATGACTCATGCTGGAGAGGATGTGGAGAAAGGGGAACACTCCTCCACTGCTGGTGGGAGTGCAAACTCATACAGCCATTTTGGAGATCATTATGGTGGTTCCTCAGGAAAATGGGAATTAGTTTACCACAGGACCCGGCAATCCCCCTCTTAGGCATTTGTTAATTCTTGTCATCTCATAGCCAATATAAGCAACCCGGACTTTTCCTGTCCCAAGTTCAGCTGTGGCTTTAGACATACCAACATATCAAAGCACAACAGCTTTTTTTCCAGGAAATGCCTTGGTGAGACACAATCAAATTAAAATTATCCAATTTCCATTATTCAACCATATTCAGTAAAATAGTGAAGACTCAGTAAAAGTAATATTGATTCCATCCAACTAGAAGTCAGTAGGACAGTCTGAATTCAGACAGGAAAGTGACAGGAGAGCATTTGCTGGATGTGTTTTGGAATGCAGTAAGGAAGTGGACTTGAGGGTGCATGCCGGAGGCAATGGCTGAGAGAGTTGTCAGAGACTACATAAAAAGACTAGTTGATAGAGCCCACCCCCAAATTGCAAGGACAGAGAAAAATAGTAGAAGAGTTAGTGGAGTTGATTGTGTTGCTCTGATAAGGGTGATGCATGGGGAGATGTGGAGAACAAAGGGGTTTAATTAATCCTGAGGACAGAGATACTCAGACTAAGGATGGGCAGAACCAGTGGGTGCTGGAAGAGAGTGGGGGAGAGGAAATTCAGATCTCAGAGATGGAAATGTCCATTTACAAAGTACCCACCTAAGAATGCTTTGGTAAAGAGATCAGGGTAACATTTTTTTTTACTGGACCCAGGTCAAAGTGCTCACACCCTGTTTTAAAACAAAGTGGGCGGGGGAGACCAAAAACAAAAAACAAAAACCCAAAAACAAACAAACAAAAAACCAAACAAAAACCTAAGAGATGAGGACTAAAAATGAAAACAATAAAACCTTTCTATTTGGTGGCTAAAGGATGGAGAAGGGATTCTGAGATGTAACTTAGTGGCAGAGCACTTGCCCAGCATGAAGAAGGCCCTTGATCTAGCCATAGTAATAAAAAGAGACAAGTGAGCAGTTACTCACAAATGAGCATATCCACTCTAAGTTACAGATACACAGAAATGTTGCGTATAGGCTGCAGGAATGGCTGTTGCCAGGGACTAGCCAGTGATCTTCCAGCAGCTTGGCTTTCACCTTCTAAAACTCCTTCCCTGGTCTGAGCTTTGAGCACCTGGCAGCTAGTAAAACCTCTAACCTTTAAGTTGGGGGGGGGAACAAGATACATCTAGACAAAGGCGATCCTCTAGCATGGTTCAGGACATAATAGTTCCCAAGTATTCAACATGTGCATACACAGAGATGAGTAGGATCTCACAACAAAAAAGATGGACACAATGTGAAGATACCCATCCCCAACATTTTCATCTCATTTCAGCCACCCACTCCACTTCAGTGGGCCAATAACAGTAGCTTCCATGACCCTGCAAATTAGCTTTGGCAGTTGTTATCAACAGCAGAGATGAGGGAAGCTAGTAATGTAATGCCCAGCTGTGTGATCTCCAAAATTAGTGATTTTAGTCAGCTGGTGAGGTTAGAGTCTGTTTAGGTTTTTCCTTCAGTAAAGTGAAGTTACGACATTTGGGACTGACCTTAATTTTAGGGAAATGGATTTCAAATAGCTTTGTTAAGAAGAGTTTAGACCAAGACTAAAGCCATTCTGAGAGTGAGTGTGTGGGGTGATGAATGTCCTGCAGGTAGTAATAGTAAGAGATGGTGTGCACAGGATAGAGTTCAAATCCCATCTCCTTTGCTTACTAGCTATAGCTCCTTGGCTAGGGGCCCGCCCCAGCATCTCTGAGAACTAGTTTAATACTTTTCAAGTTTCCCTTAAGTATAATATGATGTTTCCTTTTTAAACATACCAGTCCTAGCTTCCTCTCGCTTTCATCTTTCCTTTTTCCCCACCAACCTGCCATCCCACCCCCATTCACACCTCAGGGAGGGTGAGATCTTCTATGGGAAATCATCAAAGTCTGTCACATCATTTGGGGCAGGACCTAAACCCTCCCCCATGTATCTAGGCTGAGAGGGTAGCCCTCCATAGGGAATGGGTGATCTTTTCAAATGTTAGAGAAACTGTATCTTTTTGTTCCAATCAGGAGGAAAAGACTGTTCAGTCGAGAGAGAGAGAGAGGCAGAGAGAGAGAGAGGCAGAGAGAGAGAGAGAGGCAGAGAGACAGACAGAGAGAAAGCACAATAAATGTAATCATGTAAGTGTTAACTCTGGTGGCATGTACTTGTAATTCCAGAATTCCAGAACTTGGGAGACAGAGGCAGGAAGACTCAAGGTTTCAAGGCCAGCCTTGATTGGCTTTATAAATGGAATCCGAGAACCTGGAAGAAGCTCAAAGGTGCGGAGAGTCATGGCACAAATACAGCAGGTGGCAATGGTTATCCAGGTGTCAGCCCACCAGGAAAAACTCTGATGGGAAAATCTTGTTTAGGCAAGGCTACAAGACTACAGACTCCAGAATATCTTTTTCTTCTGTCTGTAGCTTCACATGTGCTATTGTGCTAGAGGTCATGGGAGTATACAGCAGGTGACAACTAGTATTCAACAGGATGATTTACCGGATGAGTGACTCTCTGATGGGGAACCTCACTTGGCAAGGCTGTGGGGTCACTGTCTGTAATTTTTCTCATGTGCCACTAAAAACAGCTATGAGTATTATTTCTACTGCTTGTGTGTTTATCTCATGAAAATATTCCATCTACTGGGCACACATGTAGCTGTGGATGGTCAAGAAGATGATTTCTACTTAAATGCATAATTCTTATAAATAGACAAAGACAGCCTTTTACAGATTTAGCTGATTTTAGACTGTAGAGTGAATTCAAAATAGACTTGTTGCTCCTAGAGATGAATATCTGGCTGCCCCTAGTGACAAATACACCAGGTCAATTTCCCAGGTGTTTATTGCTGATTCCAGTCCAGAGCATGAAGACATGACTCCCTCAGCGATGGGCTTTCTGCACGTACTCCCAACCTCAAGGTTCAGCCAACTAATTGTTATTGTCTAAGTTCTGAATTTCAATGTATGGGAACCCTGACCAAGCAGAGCAACAGGCTTGCTCACTAACGGTCAGTGTGACCTCCCCCTAGCCTGAGAGAAACTGTGTGATCAGTTTGGCTCTGTTTCTCATTGTTTACTGAAGAAGAGCTATGTGACCCTGAAGATATACTTCATGTTTGTCCAGAGGTTTTGGCCATGAGAAGAAGCAGGGGAGAAGGATGAGAGGAGATGTGTGATGAGGAGAGAATTGTGAGAGATGTAGGAAGGAGTAGGAGAGCTGTGAGAGCTGTGTGCGTGTGTGTGTGTGTGTGTGTGTGTGTGTGTGTGTGTGTGTTTGTGTGTACTGAAAGAAATATACAGAGAAAGGAGCGTGAGAGATGTAGGAAGGAGTAGGAGAGCTGTGATAGCCCTGTGTGTGTGTGCGTGCATGCCTGTGTGTGTGTGCGTGCGCGCGTGCGTGCGTGCATTCGTGTATGTGTTGAAAAGAATATACAGAGAGGAGCGTGAGAAGAGTATGGAGAGGTGTAGCTGAGTGGGTAGAGATACAGAAAATGACGCTGTGTAGAAGAGAGCGGTATGTGAAGGAAGACATATAAGGCTGTGTGGAGAATGTAACT
The DNA here is from genome assembly GCF_943737965.1 of Phodopus roborovskii. Lineage (NCBI taxonomy): Eukaryota > Metazoa > Chordata > Mammalia > Rodentia > Cricetidae > Phodopus > Phodopus roborovskii. The sequence continues at coordinate 8,942,970 of NW_026126448.1, forward strand.
GTGTGGAGAGAGATACAGCTGTGTAAAGAAGTGTGAAGGTGTGTAGCAGTGTGGAGAAAGTATGGAGAAAATAGATATAACTGTGTATAGAGATGTGTGGCTGTGTAGAAGATAATGTAGCTGGGGAGAGAGGTGTAACTAACTGTGTGTATGGCTGTGCAGGAGAAAGATGTATGTATGTTAAGAGAGACATGTACCTGTATGTAAAGAGGTGTTATTGCAATTTTTGAAAAGCGCCATGAGAGAGAAAGATGCCATGCAACAGACTTTTTTTTTAATTAGGGAAAGGGATCATAAAAAGGGGGAAGGGGAGGAGGAGACTGGCCTCTGGGAACAAGAGCAATGAGGAGAGAGGGGGAGGGAGAGACAGACAGAGAAATGGAGGGAAGGAGAGAGGTAGATGGAAGATGGGCAGGGCCCTTTTAAAAGGGGACATAGTGAGTATGCAAGTGGCTGCAGCTGAGGGTACATTCTGTCAGAACTTCAAGGGCAGGCCAGTACAGATGCCTGAATACTAACAGATGTAACTGTGTGGAGAGATTGCCAAGAAAGATTATATAAGAAGAAGTAAAAGAGAAGGTCACCATTAGAAACGCATGTGCTTGTTCATTTTTTTCTTAAGCTTCCATCAGAAAAACCTGTGTTTCCTTATTTACCCTCAGATAGAAAAGTCTTGCCCTTTGGTGAATTTGTGGATTTTTTTACATACCCTAGAGATGGCCTTGGAACGGCTATATAAAATGCTGCTGGTATAGAAAAGAAATATTTCAAAGTTTCTCACTGCCCTGAGCAGGCCTTCTTTTTGCTGTTCTAGGTGCAATCCTGGAAGCTGGGCTCCCAGGCTGCAATACTATTACAATTTTTCCCTAGTGACTAGGGGTAATCCCCCACTGCCTGTATCTAGGTGTGTATCTCATGAACTCATCCTGATCTCCTAGGCATTTCTATCTGTGGAAGTCAAGAAGGTAAGTCCTCCTTAATCTGTGTTGTTTAATAGATACTAATAATGTTAGCTCACACAGAGTTTTGATGAACAAAAATAAATACAAAGAAATGCTACTAATATCAGAGGTTACAAGTTTCCCTTAAGAGCTGTCTTGGGTCACCGCTTACCCTGAAATTAAGAAAACAGCTGTATTTCCCCAGCTGCCAAGATAGCTGATATAAAGCTTCAAAATAGCTTTAGATTAGACTAGATGTCTTGCTCATGGGTTTTAAGTTAAAATATTTCCAGGGAAAAAAGCAGCCCAAGGATATATAACAAGCTGTATGATCTGTTGAACTAAGGTAATAATTGCAGAACAACCTAATTGCTGCATGCAGTTTCCTTGCTAGGTCTGGCAGATAACCTAGGGCAGTGATTAACTCTTTGCACAAATTCCTAACCTCAGTTTTATGATATGGGTATGAAACCTGAACACTCAAAATTCAGCCAACTGTTTTTTATGTCGTAATTTGACTTCATAGCCTTGAGACATGGTTACAAGTGTCCTCTTTATTGGTCTAAAGTTACACACAGGACAGAAAATACATTTTCAGATTTAAACCACTTTCGATGTTACTATTGCCTTAGAGAGTGCCAGCTGAGCTGATATTAACAGAATTTCAGTACCCAGAACACAAGTCTTAGGACACTCTGACTCAGAGAGTGAAACAACATTGCACTCTCTGAGTCTGAGATAGCACAAAATTTACAATTCCTCAGTACAGAATGTTAGTTTTAAAAGGTTACTTAGTTGTAAATCAGTTTAAATTGGCTTTTCTCTGCAGAAGGTCAGAGTAGTTAGTACACTCAGCTAGGGTGTAAGTATACAATTTTCTCATTTTCTTGGACTCCCCAGCATTGTAGGCTTATGACTCTAGAATTCCTTGTAAGATTAGCTCTCAAGATAGGTAATTCAGTGACTGTTTCTTTACAACTGCAAGTTATAGCCCACCAATTAGGGAGTTGACTGGGAAAAACTGCTTCTTTTTTTCTATGTGACTATTTATTTGAGTTGTCAGGATGACTCCTTTAAAAAATCATTTACTTAAGAAATGGTATGTGACATTACATGTAACTGGTATGATGCCTGAAAGATTTTGTGGGAGCATAAATAGCTGTGGAGAACAAAGAAAGACAGACTATCTTGAGAGAAACATCGTGAGAGAATAGTATAGGAAACCATAAGGAAAGTGTATAAGTGTCTCATTTCCCCAAGTCCCTCAGATAGAAAAGTCTTTGTGTGCCTACTGTGTGGATTTCTTCCAATAGCCTGGGCAGGTTAGGTGCTGGCTCTCCACAGACTGCAGTATGAAGACAAAGGGAAGAGGTATGACAACATGGACTTCCTCTCACCGAAGCTGACCTGGCTACAGCTGCTGCTGAGTGCCAGGTCTTCCAACAGCAGAAACCATCCCTGAGCCCCAGATATTATTGTGGGGTATCCACCACAGGAAACCCTAAATATGGGTTCAAGCCAATAGAAAGTCTATATTAGCCAGGATCCCAGTGTAGCACCAAGTCTTCTCAGGGTGAGCTTTGAAGTACAAAAGCCATATTTTGAGTTGACATACTTCAGTAAACAAGAACAGTTATCCAGAGACAGAACTATAGAAGCTAAAAATCTAGGTTAATTCATATAGAGACTTACCAAGAATGATTGACCTCGATGGATTAGGTCATTGTTTTCATTTTTGGCTAGTGGGGCTAAGTGCTGAGTTTTACAGACTGAATGGTACATCCATCATGGAGTCAGCTGTGCTAAGGTCTGGGGGTCTTTTGCAACATGGCACCATTTCCCCAGGATGACCATCTAACTACCTGGCAGCAGGATGACTACATTGGAACACTTCTTTCACGGAAAGGAAAGCACTTCATCCTTACTGAAATACTTATTCTGGTTACGGATTTGTCATAATGCTTCTGCCAAAGCCACCATCTGTGGACTTTCAGAATGCCTTGTCATGGTATTCCACACAGCATTTGCTTCTGAGCAAAAAAACTCACTTAACAGCCAGAAAAGTGCAACAGCGGGCCCATACTCAAGGAATCTGTGGGTCTCACCATGCTCCCCACAGCTGATTGGATAGAATGATGGAAGGGTCTCTTAAAGACACAGTTACAATGCTAACAAGATGGTTCTAACTGGGAGGGCTGGGACAGGTTCTCTATTAGGCAGGATATGTTGTCGTCCAGCTAGTCCACCAATGGATGTCTCCCAATGGAAAGTCCAAGAATGCAGTAGTTGTTTCAGTTCACAAGATTGGATGTCTCTGCTGGTCTTCAATATCTGCCAGAATCCTGAAGAAGCGGACTATATTACCAGTGAAGCAAGAGAGAGGGGAAGCAGACAAAGAGCAAAATCTTTCTTCTTTGTCCTTTAATTAGGATCCCTCATGGGTGTGTGGCTCAGGCTCTGGTTGACAAAGGAATTTGGAATTAGCTAGGCCAGACCACTCTGGATCTAATAGGCAGATTTACACCCACTCTCAAAGTGGGTAAGGGAGCAGATGGGGGCAATGACTTGAAGCTGACTGCCTCTAGAAGTAGAGACCTTCACAGTGGGTAGAGTTTGCAGGAAGAACAACTTTTATTATGACCTTATAGACCTCAGAACCCATGCAGGGACCCTTGTGAATGAGTCTATCCAGCTGCACTAGAGGATTTGAGGGCATTAAACAGGTGACTGGATGTGCAATGTGTAGGTTTCTATGACAACATCAAGGCTGCAAATTGAAGTGCATTTTAAAATAGTCTTCTCAGAAACTCTCCACCCATGTGTTTCCCATAACCACCATTTCTTACCAGTCAGTCACTTTGTTCTTCTCTGTTCGACTCTTCAGTTCCTCTCTTCCCCTTTTTTCTCTCTAGCAGTGTGATCAATAAAGATCATTCTTCCCAGGATTCTCAACCCAAGGTCCTTCTTAGATACTCCACATGCACTGCAGCTTTTTAAGGGAGAGATTCTTTAATCACACCCACACACTGAGTCCCCTGGGAGTCCCAGAATTTGACCCCACCTCTTCCTAGTCACCCCATCCTAAGAAGAAGGAAAGAAAGAAAGAAAAAGAAGGAAAGAAAGAAAAACCAATATCAATCTTGCCTGCTGCTAAACTTTTAGTTTTTTTTTTTTTTTTTTTTTTGGTTCCACCTGGGCTCCCAGCCTATCAGAGAGTGCCACCTATAGGCAGGGAAGATATTCTTCCTTGGTTGACTGACACACATGCCCAACATCTGAGGAAACATCCCAAAGGCACACTGAGAAGTGTGCTTACAAATTTTCTAGGTGTCTCTCAACCCAGTGACATTGACAAGCAAGATGAGCCATCACCTCTGAGGTCAGGTGGCAACAGGAGCAGGAGCTACTGAGTTTTCTCTTCCTCTTCCTAGCTCCTTGATAGTTACCTTCTTACTGTGTTCCCACATGGGAGTGGAGAGAGAGACAGAGATGGAGAACACCAGAGTCCAAGCAGGCTTTGGAAATACAGTCAAGGTATTAATTTTGTTGATCAATAAAGTGAAATACAAGAGAAATATATAGACCGAAGTCACTCATATACTAACCAAGTCAGCAAAGTTGAGATGAAACCCCAGGTCCATCAATGTCAAGTTTTGTTTTTGATTTTGGTTTTTTGAGACAGGATTTCTCTGTGTAATAAATAGTCTGGCTGTCCTGGAACTCATTTTGTAGACCAGTCTGGTCTCGAAGTAACAGAGGTCCACCTGTTTCTGCTTCCTGAGAGCTGGGATTACAGGCATGCACTACCTCCATCTGGCTGCAACCAAATCTTTAACATAAAGCCTGATAAATATATTTATTATCAAAGGATAGACAAAGGTAAGAGTTCTTCAAAGGAACACTTCCCACGGAGGAAAAAGTTAATGGTAAGCTAACATAAGGGGAAAATGAGCTACACACTTTCCCTGTCTGCTGACCAATCTATTGCTCATAATGCTCACAGCTGTCCTTCCTTTCAATCCAGGTCGGGAGCCCAGCATCTCTTCCGGCATTTCTCCATCAGCATCTCCATGTGCCCATGCCACTAAAAGTTCCTCCTTCAGTAAAGTCTCATTTATTTTGATTTTAAAATTGTTTTCATACAATATATTTGGATCATATTCTTCCCTTCCTCTAACTTCTCCTGGATCCTCCCCACCCAATTTCATGCTCTTTCTCCTTCCACTCTCTCTTTTTAAGTGCTGGCCATTTATCTGCATTAACACATTCTACCCTGCTTGCTCTGTGAAGACTAAGTCTCAGCCCTCAACTGACTCCTCCATTTCCTTTCCATCCATTCACAAATCCCCATGAAAATACTCCTGGTACTCTGCATCCTCTGTTTCTCTCACAACTTAAGAAATTCCTTAGCTTCTCATCATGGAGAGGGGACCACCATCTGCACTGTGTTGCCCATGCTGTAGCCACAGCAGGACTCAGCTAGGCCAGGAAGTTACCACCTTCTACTCCTTAGCCCTGGTAGGATACTTTCTGCATCTCTTGTTCATTGCCCACTTACAATCTGAGGGATCCTACAGGGGTCTGATGTCAATTTTCACAACAAACAACAAGGAAAAACTTTTCTTATTCTACTGTTAACCGAATCCCCACAGAATTAAGAATCACTGTATAGGTGATTTCCTAACATTTGCAGTAACAAAAAGAACTAGTATTTATTGAGTAATTTGTATATTCCAGCAATTGTTCCCCTAAATTTAGTTCAACATCACAAATGTTCACGGAAGGAAGTAATTCTACTGTATGTTATAGGTGAAAACCTAAGGTCTGGAAGAGACTGTTTGTTCCAGATTACAGGGCCTTGGAAAAGTGTGAGTTTAGGTGGTGTGTCATCAGTATATGGCTCTCAGTCACCTCTGCTGGCACACAGGTTCTGAAGCAGGGAGGTGAGGAAGACAAAGTCTTCACATTGTCCATCTAGTTGAGCTTATGGAGACCCAGCACATCCAGAGCCCTCCTAGGACAGGGGTGGATGGCTAGACACAGACCAGCTCTCCTGATGAGATTTCCCTCCTGTCTGGATGTGGAAGACCATGGAATGCATTCAAAGTATAAGAATCCAAGGAAAGAATATTTGAGGTGTGAGTTCTATGACATGGGACACCATTTAGTCATCCATAGCCTGTTATGGTTTCCCTTCCCAGTGGCCTCTGACTTCCCTTACAGTGATCCAGCAGACCAGCTGCCTCACGTCTATGACCCCAAATCACAAAGACATCAGGGTTGAGATCCAAGCTAGAAAAGGGTACAGATGATAGTCCCAACCTAGGAAATACTCAACTATATAGTGAGTTTGAGGCCAAACTATGCTACAACAGACTCACACCCCCAAAAGAAAAAATCATGATTGCTCTGCCTACAAAGTGTATTAGGCTGTGTCTCCATGTTGTGGGAAGGCTCCTTCAAAGATATTGATCACAATGCTCTCTCAGGCATATGGCTTTCTGCCTCCCACGAGACCCTTGAGCTCGGGACTCAATATTCTTTATTTTTAAACATGATTTGAAAGAGACAAACTGTAAATATTTATTAAATTAATAAATTGAGGGAGGAAAAAGGAAGTAAAGAAACAAGATTGGGAAGAGAGGAAAGAAGAGCAGGCAATGAGGGAAGAGGTCTGGGGAGTTTGAGATGTTTGCATAGAGGACCTAGGGATAAATGGTTTGACTAATCATTATCTCTAGACCCACAGATGTCTGAACCCCACCTATAAGCCAAACACCAGTGACCATCTTACCACTTGTAAATATAGGGATTGTGTGATGGAATGGCAGTTTCTTGATCTTATGAAGAAGCCCCATAAAGAACTTAGTCTGGAGAGTTGGGATTCTAGGAAGCTCAATCTCCAGGAAAGTTCCAATGTGCTCTAGAGTTGGAGGGTTGAGTCTCTCACTTCCTCTGCAAGTGGACCAGCCCCAGCTCCTGAAGGTGGCTGCTGTATAATCTTGATTAGCAAAGGCAAGCTCACACATCTTCATTTATTCCCAGTGGGACCAGATGCTGAGGTTTTGTGACCCTGCCTCTTCTCTGAACCTTCCCTGGGAAAGGACAATTTCTGTTCCCAGTAGGGTGCAAGGTTGATACCTGGATGTTGGCAACAAGTGAGACCCTTGGGGCCAGAGCAGAGGAAACAACCCACAAGGGGAGGAGTGGTGACCTGTTCCCTTTCCTAGACTAATTGGGAGTAAGAGCAGCTCAGAGAAGAGGAGGTGGGACCTGGTCACCTGATATACCTCTTTTACTGCCCAAACCCTGAGCCCTGACACTCAGTGAGACCATGCGTGAATCCTCTTCTCTCATGAACTAACTTGGGGAAAATCAAAGTCCTCCTTTCTTTGTTGTGTAATATCTGAGCATGTTACTTGTGGAATAATCCATTTGTACACTGTGACGATGTGTCACTTGGGTTGATTTCACAAAAAGCTGAATAGCCAATAGCTAGGTAGAATTTTCAGTGCAGAGAAGATTCTGAGAAGAAAACAGAGACGCCAAGAGATGGAGAAGAAGCAAGACATGCAAGAGGAGAGGTAACAGCCATCAGCCATGTGGCAGCATATGGATTAAATGATGTGGTTTAATTTGCATTGTAAGTGATAGGTAGAAATAAGATCAATCTATTGGTCATGCCTTCATCATCAATGAAGTCTCCATGTCACTATTTGGAAGCTGGCTGGTAGGGTAGAGAAAGATTTAAAACAGTTACTCAGCCACTCTGGAACTAATGAAGAATCAACAAGAATGGGATCTGGAGGGTGGCTATGAGCAAAAGTGGATTTGCTGCTCTTTCAGAACCCTAATTTGGTTCCCAGCACTTAACATGGCAGCTCACAAAGCATATATATCTCTAGTTCTAGAGGATCCGGTGCCCTTTTCTGACCTCCCCAGGGACTAGGCATGCAGGTGCTGTACATGCACACAAGCAGGGAAAATGATTGTATGAATAAACAAACTAAAAGAGTCAAGCATGTAGCAACATGGAAGTCAGTAGTGATATCCCCATGACAGTGGATGGAGGAAACTCCCTGAGAGGCTCCTGTCTCCTGGATGCAAATAAAAATTTGGGTCCAAATATATCAAGCTTTGGAGCATGTTATCTTGAACTTGCTGTTATTCTGACTCAGTTGCCTCTTCTGTAGCATTCCAACAGTAACCTACCTCTTCCTTTCTATGCTGGCTAAAGAAAGAAATGTGGTGATATCAGCACCCCGACACAAATTCTGGCCAGTGTTTCATGACTTAAATTCTCCATCCCTGGCTTCTATCTGTGTCTTGGTTTCCTAAGGATTCAGAAGGAGAAAATTGGACTATAAAGACTTCCTGCTGAGAAGGATTGATTGATAAGGGGTTAGAATTCCTATGGGCTGATCCTTAAACACAGCCAATAGTAAAAGTTAATTATAAGATGACAAATACATTGTATTAGAGGCAAAGACAGAGTACCTAGGAAGTAGCTCAGTGTATAGTGCCTAAGTAGATAGAATGTTTGAGGCTAGAGTCTGAATCATAGCATTAAAAAGAGGTGAAGGCAAAAAAAGCTTGGAGCTCTGCACATTCTGATGAGCAACTCCATCTTCCTGTGGTCTGTGTTTAGCAGTTGTTTAGTGTTGTGCATTTGCTGGCTGAAACACTATATAATGACATGTAATCTCAACCGCTGTTTAATGGCATGTGTTGCAACCATGACATTGGCCATATGGGTGTGTTTACACCTTAGTAATTGGCAATCAGCACTACTCAGAAGCACCTTGGCCCCTGCAGTGCAGTTGCTAACCATTGTTCCACAGCTCTGACCCCAACTCATCTCACTCCTGTTGTTGATCCTCATCAGCTCTGGAGAAGCTGAGAGTCAAGTCCAGGCAGAGATTCTTCTCCACCAGGATAGATAAGAAAACAGAGGATCAAGAAGACAGGACCCACTGAGTGTCATGTCAAAACAACAACCCTACCTCTGTTGGGTTTAGCCTTGGATATTTTATTATATATTTATTGGTTGGATAGACACACACACCATTTGAGTTGGACAAAGATGTCAGCAACATAGCAGAAAAGCAATCACATGATGGGAACAGATCTTGGAAAAAGCCCACAGTTCCCCAGAAGGCATATATTGGATCTGTCAAAAGAAAAAGACAGAGAAGATTAAAAATACATGGGGGTTTGGAGAACACTGCACCTTTCTGAGTGAGGACACAAAAAGGTAGGCAGATATATCCAAGCCTTATTGACTGCCACATGCCACTGCACACCCTGGTGTTTTTTTAAATGACTGCAGCCCCAAGAGATTCCCAAGCATGATTCTACCTGCTCATTGCACAGATAGATGAACAGTGACCCAGAAGGCATAGGAAATTTGGTAAGTGTTACCCATCTAGTGATTGGTAGAATAAACTCCAGGGTCTGGCCACTTGCCTCTTGAGTAAGGCTGAATCTGCCATGTATATCACATGCTTAATGTGTGAGTTCAAGCTAATGGCTGAATTTCTGCTCTAACCAAAATGTTCCTGCTACTCAGCGCTGGACCTACTCCACAGTGGTCATGTGACCACTCCAGAGATCAGCATGGAGGAAAGTCAAACTCCAGAGGTTTCATTCTGCACCAGGAGGACCCACAGGGCTGATGGAGAAGACGGTGAGCTTGGAGAAAGGAGAAGGTAGCACCCACAGCTCTCACAACCAAGGACTCCTTAATTGGCCCCCAGCTGACAATGCATCATTAATGGACCATGTGAGAATTGGCTCATTTGGTAAGATGAATATTTCAAAATTTTTCTTGTTTTGTATCTGGAGAAGGAAATGAAGGTGACCATGACAATCAGTGAGAGGATGGCAGGGAAAGGGGCAGACAGGTGTCTGCAGAGAATGCCATCCCATCCACTTAAGTTTTCATAGTGTGTCCTCTTGAAGACACTTTTAATGTGAATTCACATGAGACAGAAACATCTTAACATTCTTTCACTTTTCTAACCACACCCATTCTATTCAGTTTTACAATTACATTCCATGGATGTTTATGACCATGTAACTAACCCATGGGCCACAATGTACTCATTATTTTAGATATTAATATAGATAGATATTTCTCCTTCCAAACCAAAGGAACAAGAAATGTCACAGACAGTGTTCTATCCCTTGTAGGGGTTTCTCCAGACCACTGTCTTCAGGCACTTCCTGAAACAGGACGAAGTGCTTTGCTGTCCACTATCAGGTGGGGCACACATGTCACACAGAACCACGTGTAATTGATGTGATATTGCTCTTCCTCCTCAATTCACCCCAGAGAACTGCCTATGGGGACCACAGGATCAGACTGTGGAAGGGATGTATCTGGAGTAGGCTGCTTGGCTCACTTCCTCTTATAACCTACTTGTTCCTTCATGAACTGCTAGAGATATCTGTGTGTGCACTTTGACATTTGATAATGACAGCTTTGTGACCAGCACATGGATGCCTGGTTAATTATGGGCATTGGTGAAAACAAAGAAAGATAAAAGGATACAAAGACATTTTTATCCATTAAAATATACATGTACATATATATCTATAAATTAGCACTGAGTTCACATGGTCATTTGAAGACATGTGGTTCATGTATCAGAAGAATATATTAATAAGATGTCAGTATATCTTAAACAGATAAATAGATTCAATGTGCCCCCATCATATTACTAGTAGTCACTCTTTTGAAATTGCCAAATGGATCCTAAAGTTCAATGGAAAGTACAAGGGACTCAGAAGAGGCCTGTGGTGGTTTAATAAGAACAGCTCCATGGGCTCACATATTGGAATGCTTAGTCAACAGGGATTAGAACTCTTAGGAAGAATTAGGATTAGAAGGTGTGGTGTTGTTGGAGGAAGTGGATCCCTAGGTGTGGGATTTGATGTTTCAAAAGCCCATGCCAAGTCCAGAGTCTCTTTGCCTGTGGATCGGGATGTAAGTCTCAGCTACTGCTCCAATGCCATGAGTGCGGCCATGCCCCTGCCTTGATGATATTGGACCAAACTTTTGGAGCTGGAAGCAAGCCCCCAGTCACATGTTTTCCTTTGTAAGAGGTACTGTGGCCGTAGTGTCTCCTCAGAGCAATAAACCAGTGACTAAGACAACGTCAGTCTTGTAAAAGACAAAATGAAATAACTCATGTTTTTTACTTTTGAAACCACACACAAAGCCACAACAAACAAGAAAGGATGACACCAGTCTGGGATTGACAGAATTTAACAGACTAGGATTGTCCCTCCAGACACAAGCACTAAAATGTCTGGGCTGATGATTAAAGACATAAAGATCATTCAGTGGGGAAAATGAGACCCATGGATATCCTCATGAAAAAGAATGTAATTCTGCCCTTGACAAATACTGTAAAACCCGACATTAACCTGTTAGCCCCACTTGTCCAAAGACCAGGTAAAAAATTCCTGGAATGCTAGGAATTATAGTTCTTGGAAAATATAAAAGCCACATGGGAAGATACGGTGGTTGTATGGCTTTGTCCTTTAGAGACCCTACAACAGATGCCTGGGAATTTCAAAGATTGGTCCTGACCAAAGTCCATCTTGGTCTGTATTTAGTTAAAGCTTGCTTCAAATGTGACTCAAATTGTGCAACTGATTTCTCTCTATCTCTCTCTCTCTTTATTGTTTATATGATTTATTTTTTATTTTTATTTTACATATTGATCCCAGTTTCCTCTCCCTCCCTCCCTCCTTCTTGTGAGTCTCAGAACTAACATTTGGAGACCCCAGGAGAGATAATAAAGACCATTCCACTCCAAATTCTGGAACTAAACTCTTCACTCTGGCTCCAGGAAAGACATTCTCCTCTCCCTGCCCAGCAGCCATGCTGGAAAAAGGAGATAGCAAACATTTTTTTATGGAGGACTGCTTTTTGGTTAATCATAGATATCTTTTAAAAAGCTAGCTTCCTATGCTAGCTTTTCTGGATTCTGGTTATGGGATACCCTGTCTGGGAACATGGAAGACCTGATGAAGTTTGTGCTGTTCTTCTCAAGGTAAAAGAGAGATGTCCCATGACCCACCGGTTAATTCTGGTTAATTGGAAATTCAGCCAGAGCCACCAGATTCTCTCTCCTGACCTTGGAGCCCTAAGGAACCCCCCAGTGACTTCAGGGGATAATATTCTTGAACATGTCAGAGAGGCCTGGCACATGGGTATTTGTCTTCAAGTTTCTAATGCCTAGGTTCTGCACAACAGAGCTGAGGAACCATTGAAGCATTTTATGACACTGGATGCTCAGCTGAAAGTTTGGACAGGCTTAGAGTGCATTTGAGAGCCAAGGAGATTCAGAGAGGCCCAGCCTCTGGAGAGTTCCTAGCATCTGGGTTTTACAAGAATACAAGGAGACATTCTTTTGGTAAAACTTTTAGAACTCTGAAGCAGACTATGCCAGTTGTTAAATGTCATTGTCTCGTGCCCTCTGTTTTCTGATGTCACTTTGACTCTGTCTTGTCTTGTGGATGTAACTGTTGTCATGCAGTCTGACTTGTGGGGTGACTGGATAGACAAACAACAGAACTGATACACTACTCCAAGGGTCATTCATAAAGTGGTGGAGTTTTGGGGACATGAGATTCAATGGTAGTGTGTATCAGATGCAGAATGCAATGTTTAGGGCTTGTGGGCAGCTTTGAAAAACCCAGGGTCCCCATAGGGAAGCCAGTGGCCAGCCATACCACTGTGCCCATAGGAACTGGGTTGAGGGACAGATACAAAGGCATTCCCCAACCCTGAAATTATAGCATTGGAGGAGGTGAGGAAAGTTTTGTCCATCGGTTTTGAATGTACGAAGGTAGGTAGCACTGCAGGCTGGTTTCTGACTGTTCTTGAATTAGTGAGACCACTGTGCTGTTTTCTGAGACTACCCAGCCTCAGAAATTATATCTGGCAACTGGATATAACATCACAGAGACTCGAATGTCATTTGGGTATAGATGATACTAAAGTTGTTTATGTTGTTCTACTTTATTTAAAGGCTGGCTCTGGAATTGGGTTAGGATTCACCCTTTTTCAGACACAAGCATACTTTTAAAGTCTTTATGTCCAGGGTCAATATCTGTGACAGGAAAAAAAAAAAGCAGAATAGCTAAAGAGATTACTGGCTTATACATTTATTGGGTATGATTAAAACTCTGTAGTAGGTGTAACAAAAAGTTAATTTAAAACTCATAGATGGGGTAGACAGACAGTTAAAAATCTGTGCATAGTTAATCTTAATGGGACTATGTAACATGATCCCATTTTATGATATAAGTAACATGTGGTCTGCCACCTTAGGCAGCCACATGGCTGGTAGCCATCTTTGCTAGGGTTGCAGAAGAAAGATGTCTATGGTTTCACTACCATCTTCATTAAGGGAAATTATGTAGTGTGGCCCACCAAGCATTTGTCCTGCTTTGCACAGAACAAAGAGGTTATATGTGTCTTTAAGAGAAAATCATTATTTCTTTACAAGCCATTCAGAATTATAATCTAGAAATGCACAAAATTACAAAAAGGAGCCCTGGAATGAAATAAATGACTGGTATCCCATCCATTTCCAGGTTCCTTCTTGATTAATAACTCTGATGTCAGCCATCACAGGGCATTTGGCCTTTCTGCTTCTGCTAATTACTCTTAGCTCTTGCATCATTGATGCCTTAACTAGATAATAATTCCTGTCTGGGTACCATTCTGCTGATGGTTATCAGATCCCAATATAAACAAGTGTGCATCATAAAGTCAAGGATTTGACCCAGAATACAACTCAAGGGGGGATATGTAAGAGGCAACGTTAACTTGGAAGCCCCACCTGCTCAAAGACCAGGTAACTTCCTGGAATGTTAGGAGCTGTTGTTCTTGGAAAATGTCAAAGCCACATGGGAAAATATGGTGGTCATATGGTTTTGTACTTAAAAATCCCCTAAAGCAAGTGCTTTGGGGCTACTCGCTGTGAGTCCCACAAAGTGTCCCTGACCAAAGTCCATCCTGGTCAGTATTTAATTAAAGACTTCTTCAAATTTGACTCAAAATTAGGGGACTGATTTTTCTCATGCAAATCTCAGGATTAACAATACCATACAGAAAATTAATTCAGAATGGATCAAACAATTAAAAAAAACCTAAAAACAAAACACAGGAGTGAATTTTCATGACATTGGATCAAGAAACATTTCCTAGACATACTGCAAAATAACAAGAGATAAAAAGGACTTGGCCAGGGTGGTGAAGTATGCCTTTAATCCCAGAACTCCTGAGGCAGAGGATGAAGGATCTATGTGAGTTCATGGCCAGCCTGGTCAACATAGGGAATTCCAGGCCAGGCAGGGCTACATAGAGTGAATCAGTCACCACAAAAGGACATTAGTTGTATTTTACCAAAGCGAAAACTTTTATACTATAAAGGACATTATCAAAGAGGCAAAAACTCTCTGAGGTTTAGTGCCCATCCTATAATCACAGCACTGCGGAGGAGGAGGCAGGAAGATAAAAAATTCAAGCTTTTCTCCAGGAATGTGGGAAGTTCCAGGCTTGCAGATATGTGAGAATTCTAAAAAACAACAACAACCCTGAATATACAAGTAAGAATGGTAATGAATATTAACTACAAACGAAAGGTACCCATTATTCAAAAATATGTGGCCACAAAATAAAACGTGAGGGTCTGTGGCCTCCTTGCTAATTAGTCAGATAAGAGCTACTCTGAAGACCAGAGGTAGTTCATACCCACCAGCATCAAGGTGTAAAAAGGGAGACCATGGTCAACAGTCAATAGTGGAACCTGCACTTAGGTGGTACCTGAAAATTGGAGCAGATACTGGAAGGTACTGAAGACACCCCAGTTCTCTTCACTTCCAGAGGTGCATCATTTGACAGAAGAGGTCATCATGCTTCCCCATGGACCACAATGAATTTATGTGTGAAGTTTGTTATCTGAGTTGTGTTAGTTCTGTTCCACAGACTATCAGCTTACTTTTGTCCTGAAAACACATGCTGTGCTACTTAGCATATAGTGTCTCAGTCTTCTGCTGTGTCTGCTATCATGTTATCCGGTTAGAATGTTTTGTGTTGGTTTATAGGTATGCTATTGTTTTCTGGGAACTACACTATGTTACATAATGCACATTACCTGCTGGCTTCTAGGGCAGAGGAAACAACACATCAGACCATGCCAACAGAACTAGTATTACTTCTCTCTCTCTCTCTCTCTCTACACACACACACACACACACACACACACACACACACACACACACACACAAAACTCCCCACCTCCTGTTCTCAGGCTGGACTGTACTGCTTGCTTTGGCCAGAAGGATGGGAGGAAACAGAAGCGGGTCACTCTAGAGAAGCTGAGTCATTGTGAGTTTGTCCACAGTTCCTTCCATTCTGTTCTAGGGTGATGTTGGACAGAAGGTTCCTCCTTCAGAATGGACATGAGAGGCCAGAAGGTCACTACCAACCTACGGCTACAAACATGAGCAACATATGAATCTTTGCAGCCCTAACTCACTAAGATTTCTGAGATGTTTCAAATTGTACCTTAATGTAGCCTGTCAATCAAGACAGCCACCTTGTTTTCACAGAAGTCTGTTCCAATTACCAAGTACTACACTGGTTCAAAGGCACAGGCCATTTACACAAATAAAGAATCTGTACCTGTCTCAAAATTCAAAGTGAATACCTCAATGCAGCTCTGCTTTATCCTGGGTCACTAGTACACTCTGCCATGACCTATCACCTTGATAAAAGCTCTCTTGATGTCTTTGTTTCTCAGACTGTAGACCACGGGGTTGAGCAAGGCAGTGAAGGCATTGTAAAAGAGTGAGATCTGCTTGTCTCTCTCAGGGGAGTAGCTGGAGTTGGGCCTCATGTAGATGTAAGAGGCTGGACCATAGAAGAATGTGACCACAGTCAGGTGGGAGGCACAGGTAGAGAAAGCCTTGCAGCGGGCCTGGGTGGACTTGATCTTGAGAATTGCCTTTGCAATGTGAACATAGGAGGCCACTATGAGGGAAATTGGAGTGAGAACAACAAAAACACTCAAGACCAGGTCCACCATCTCAATGATGTGGGTATCCATACATGCCAGGCTACGCACTGAAGGACCTTCACAGAAGTAGTGGTTGACCTTGTTAGGCCCACAATATGGCAGACTCATGGTGAAGAAAGTATGTAACAAAGCAGAGAGGAAACCACAGACACAAGACCCAGTTGCTAACTGTCTACACAGTCCCCAGTTGAGGATGACAGTATAATGCAATGGGTAGCAAATGGCCACATATCTGTCATAAGCCATGATAACAAACAAGGTGCATTCAGTAGTAGCCAGAGCACCAAACACATACATCTGCAGCCAGCAGCCAGCAAAGGAGATGGTCTGAGAGTGAGCAAGAAGATGCACCAACATCTGGGGCATGGTGGTGGTGACATAGCACATATCTAACATGGCAAGTTTACAGAGGAAGAAGTACATGGGCGTGTGCAGCTGTGTATCCATGCAGATCAGGACGATGATGAGCCCATTGCCCATGACTGCGCTCAGGTAGATGAGAAGGAACACAGTGAAGAGGATGCTGTTGGTTGTGGGGTCACTGGAGAAGCCAAGCAGGATAAACTCAGAAACCCAGCTTTGGTTCTGCCCTGGAATCATCCACATGGTGCAGGCTGTAAGAGAATCACATTCATCTTTGTATCACCTGTCACATGGCAGCTATAGAGGCAGAAAGGACAGAGACAGGGTGGTGAGATGGCTCAAAGGTTAAGAGCACTGACTGCTGTTCTAGGAAACCAGACAGCTTAGAGCTATTGTAATTCCAGTTCCAGGGGATCTGACTCCCTTCTCTGACCTCCATAGGCCAAAAGCTCACATGGTGCACAAACATGTAAATAGGCAAAAAACCATACACAAAAAAATAAAAAATAATACTTTTTAAATAAAAAAGAAAGGCTTGGTGTGGTTCTGAGCACTGTTCAATTTCTGTGAACTCTTTTCAAGTTACTGAACTTCCTAATGCCTCAGTCTCATCTATCAAATGAGGCTGATGGCATACATTCATGTCTCAAGATTATGAGGAATATATCTAAAGCATCTCACATAACTCCTTGAAACAGAGGATAACATATCACATATCATATTCAGTCTCACAATCTCATTCCAGCTCTGGGAAGGCAGACACAGAGGATCCCCAGAATAAGAGGGCTAGCTACACTAGCTGAAATGATGAGTACTGTGTTCAACTGAGAGACCCAGCCTCAAGTAATATCCTCAAAGAGATTGAGGATGAACCCCATGTCAGTCTCTGACCACACATCACAGACATATGCAAAAATAGAGAGTAAATAAGTAGCTGAAGAAGACAGAAGAAATATCATCAGACACAGACCCAGACACATAAAATCCTATGAGTAATGACAGAAGTTTATGTTTGCAATGCACTGGGGACACTGTAGTCTTCCTGGGGAATGCTGATGGATCATGTGATATGAGAACAGGAAAGTTACTTCTTTCTTTCTTTCTTTCTCCTCTCTCTCTCTCTCTCTCTCTCTCTCTCTCTCTCTCTCTCTCTCTCTCTCTTTCTCCACAAGCAATCAATTCCAGGTGTACCATAGCTTTAAGTGGTAAATCTAAAGAAACTTATTTTTAAAGATTCAAATCTGATAAACATACCTATCTATCATTTTAGGAGAAGCATAGGTAAGATTTATTTAAAAGAGCACTTTCTTTGAAGGAAAACAAATAATGGTAATCTAGAATAAGCAAAAAAGAGAAGAGAGTACTTAAAATACTTATACAAAGATCTAGAAGAGCACAAACATAATAACAGACACTCTAATAGAACAGTGAAGCAGGTTTACAGGACATTTCACAAGGCAGCTGTGAGCACTGATGAGGCTAAGGTTCTCAGCACCATTGCTCATCTGGAAATTTCTGGAGAACACCACAGTGCCAACGCCCACCCTCCTCTTCTCAATCTCACATCACTACACATCTACCAGCATGGCAGCAATAACAGATAGCTAGGATTGACAAGAGCAACTGGATCCGATGGGAGAGCAAATTAAAATGATCCCTTTAGTGTGTGCCTGGCTGTGTTCCCTAGAGTTGAACACATTAATGCATTGCCTAGCCATACAAACATCAACTATATTTCTGAAACAATTTGTAAAACCAAAGATACATACAAATACATGCTCAAGGAAAGACATGCAAAGGAAATTTCTAAACACTGCTCACAATAGTCTGAACTATGGCCCCACTCATGCTAATCAGCAAGAGAATGACTAAAGTGGGAATTGCTGTTGATGGGAGAAGAATATGAAAGACGCTTCTAAACACCCTCACTCCTCTCTTTCCCTGCCCTCATCCCCTCTCCTGAGCAGTCTACTGCTCATAACCCTCATAGAAAGCTGTTCTTAATTTCATCCCAGGTCAGGAGCCCAGCATCTCCCCTGACATTTCTGCATCAGCATCTCCTTGTTCCTCATGTCTCTACATTTTTCTCCTTTAATGCATTCTATTATTTTTAATTTTAAAATATTATTTTCATATAATGAGTTTTGATAATATTCCTTCCCTTCCCCAACTTCTCCCACACCCGCTTCACCCAACTTTATGTATTTTCCCTACTATTCTTTATTTCAAAACAAAACAAACTACAAAAAAAAATTAAGTAAAAAAGTAGGATACAAGGTGTATTCTAAGAGATTTATATAAGGTCCCTCACAAAATGGGGAAGGGACAAGTCCCCCAGAGCACATGGGAAGTGGGGGGGGCAGTGAATGGAGAGAGAACTAGGAGAAAGAGAAGGGGAGGAGAGGAAAGCACGTTCGACTAGGAAGATTGAGTTAGGGTAGGAATAGAAGACAGGAGAGAGAGAGAGAGAGAGAGAGAGAGAGAGAGAGAGAGAGAGAGAGAGAAACATAAAAGAGGGAGCCATTATTGGTTTGAACCTAAAGAAAGGTCTAGAAACCTACAAGACTGATTCCAACTAACAATTTGAGCAACCATGGAAAGGCTACAATAAATGCCCTTCCCAGATAGTGATATCAACAACTAACTTATCCACCACCATGGAGCCCTCATCTAGTACCTGTTGGAAACAGGAGCAAACACCCATAACTAAACACTGAGTCGAACTAGAATCCAGATGCAGAGAGAGAGGACAAGACCAGGCTGCAGAAACACATAGAGACAGCTGACCTGAACAAGGAGGAGCTAACAGGCCCCCAGACTGATAGCTGGGAAGCCAGCATGGGACTGACTCAGACCCCCTGAATATGGGTCTCAGCTAGAAGGTCTGAGCAGTCTAAGGGACCTCAGACAGTGGAACCAGGATGTATTCCTGGTGCACAAAAGGACCTTGCGGACACATCCCCCATGGAGGGATACTCTCTTAACCTAGAGACAGGAGAGAAGTCCTATTCCCTACTTCAAATGACTTGACAGATTTACATGACCCCACCTGGATGGCATCACCCTACATGTGGAATGGGGGTGGCGGTCAGGGTACATGTGGGGGGGGGGAGAGAGGGTAAGAGGGAGGGAGGGAGAGGGAACTGGGATCCGACAAGTAAAATTAAAAAAAAAAAAAGAAAGAAAGAAAATAAAGTAATTAAAAAAGAAAGAAAGAAAGAAAATAAAGGAATTTAAAAAAAGAAAGAAAGAAACTAAAAGCAAAATAAAACAAAAGAATACCAAACCAAAACCAAATCCATGGAGCCAGTCTCCCATTGGCCTACAACTCCTAAGCTTGTGGCCAGCAATAGAGTAACTGATATACACACAGACACTGTAATGAAGACAACTGACTTTCCCTTTCCTGATAGGGATCAATTATAAGTAAGTTCTTGTTTGGAGCACAACTTTGTCTCCACTTCCCCTTCTCAGTGCTGGGTGTTCGTCTTCCTCTGCATGTTCTCCATGTGACTGTTGCAGTGGTTTTTCAAAGTTGTCATACTGCTCCTATCTGGTCCCTACTGAAAGCCTTTTATGAGTTGCCAAGCCCTGTCATTTGAGGTAGGTACTGTCATTCCTAACCTGCTTGCTCTGTGAAGACTAAGCCTTGGCTCACAACTGTCTCCTCCATCTCCTGTCTCTCCACACACAAATCCCCATGCAAGCACTCCCGGTATTGTGCATGCCTCTGTTCCTCTTATACATTAACAAGTTGGTAGCTTACTCTCAAGGAGGGGGATCCACCACCTGCACCATGTCCCCTACACTATGGCCACATCAGCCAGGAACTCTTCCCTGGCTTGTGCTACTACCTCCCACCCAAACCCAAGTAGGATATATCCTGCATTTCTTGTTCATTGGCTGACGGGTTCATGGGGGAGTGGGGTCTGGTATTAATTTTGACATCAAACAACTTGTATGAACCATGTGTTACTTTCTTGTTAACTGAAACCCTACACGATGAAGAAAGAATTAACTGATAGAGAATGGCTATAAGGGTAACTTCCTAAGCATTGCAACAATTAAAAACAACTAATACTTATTGGGTAAACTGTATATTCTACCAAATGTTTCACTAACTTTATCTTAACATTACAGCAGTTTACTGAAGGAAATATTCTTACCTGTGTGTTATAGGTGAAAACTATGACCCAGAGAGGACATCTTTTTCCAGATTACAATCTCTGCACGGGAGAAGTGGGGGTATAAGTGGTGTGACGTCAGTGCCTGGCTCTCAGTCACCTTCCTGCTTCTGACACACAGGCTCTTTAATGGGGAGGTAAGGAAGGCAAAAATCTTCATGTTGTCTATCTAGTTGAGTTTATTGAGAATCAGCACATCCAGAGCCATCCTAAGACAGAACTGGATGGCTAGACACAGACAAGCTCTCCTAATGAGATTTTCCTCCTGTCTGAATGTGGAGGGACCTGGGATGCACTCAACTTATATGAATCCAAGGAAACAGGATTTGAGTTGTGATTTCTATGGCATAGGGATTCCATTTAGTGACCTGCAGCCTGTTATGGTTTATTTAACTTACAGTGTCCCAGCAGGAAGGTGGCCCAATTCTATGAGACCAGTACAGACAGATAAAGACATCAGGATTGAGTTCCTGGCCAGAAAAAGCTACATGTGTCAGCCCCAACCTAAAAGCTCAATTCTGGAAGGTTTGGGATCATCAGTGATAGGATATACTTGACTGGGTAGCAATTTCGATGCTAAGCTAGGCCACAGGAGACTAATCACCCACCTTCCCAAAACAAAACAAAATAAAACAAAACAAAAAAATATGAATGCTCTGCCCACAGAGTACCAAGCTTTTTCTCTGTGATGTGGGAAGGTTCCTTCAAAGACGTTGACTATCACGGCTCTCTCATGGATATGGCTTTCTGCTTCATTTTTTTTTTTTCTGTCAACATGATTTGAAACAGAAAACTTCTCTGTAAATATTTTATTAAACTAATAATAGGAAGAAGGAAAAAGATGTAAGGATGTAAGGACACAAAGTTGAGAAAAAGAATAGCAGACAATGAGGGAAGAGGTCTGGGGACTTTAAGATGTATGCACAGGGGTCCTGGAGATGGATGGCTTGGCTACTTCTTATCTCCAGTACCAAAGATTCCTAAGCCCCACCCACAAGCCAAACACCAGTGACCATCTTACCACTTGTAAAACCAAGGAATGTGTCACCAATTGGCTATTTCTTCTTCTGAGCCTCCTAAAGTAGCTGAATTCAGAGAGAAGGGATTCTAGGCAGCTCAATCTCCAGAAAAATTTCAAGGTGATATAGAGTTGGAGGGACAGAATATCTTGCCTCTTCTGGAAGAACAACACCCTGGCTGCTGAAGATGGCCCCTACAAAATCCTGCTTAACAACTGCAAGCTCACACATTTTCACCTCTTCCCAGTGGGACCAGATGCTGAGGTTTTATGACCCTGCCTCCTCTGTGAGCTTCCCCAGGAGAGCTGGGAAAGGACCATTTCTGTTCCCAGTAGGGATGCTGAGATGATCTTTGGATGCTTTGAAGTGAGACCCTTGGGGACACAGCAGGAAGAAAAAACCCACAGAGGGAAGAGCTGTGACCTGTTCCCTTTTCTAGACTAAATGGGGGTAAGAGCATCTCAGATGAGAGGATGTGGGACCTGGTTACCTGATACACAGGTCATGGACTTAAGTTCTCATTCTGATTTCTCTTTTACTGCCCAAACCCTGAGCCCTGACCCTCAGTGAGACTATTGATTGAATCACACTCCTTTCTTACCCAGCAATTCTGGTGCTAATAAAAAGTTAACAATAATGGACCTCAAGGGTGGCTATAAGAAAAAAATGGACTTCCTGCTTTTGCAGAACATCGAGGTTGGTTCCAAACATATCTATATCTCCAGTTATAGAGGATCTGGTGCTGTCTTCTGACCTCCCCAGGAACCAAGCTTGCATGTGCTATACATACATTCATGAAAGAAAGGCACACATATAAACAAAGAAGAACAGTCAACTATGACATAGCAACATGGAAGTCATCCGTGACATCACATGACAATGGAGTGAGTAATCTCTCTGAGGGGCTCATGTTGGATGCAAAATAGAATTTGTTTTTAATCTATCAAGCTCTGGAGCATGTTCTCTTGAACTTGCTGTTATTCTGCCTCAGGAGCCTCCTCTATAGAATTCCAATAGTAACCTCTTCCCTTCTAGGCTGACTACACTATAAATGTGATGATGTCAGTACTCTGCCTCGAGTTCTGAACAATTTTCATGACCTCAATTCTCCATCTCTATCTCTTTCTGTGTCTTGGTTTTCTAAATATTCAGAAGAAGAAGACTGGACTATAAAACCTCCCTAGTTAGAGTGATTGATTGATGAGGGGTTAGAATTCCTGTGAGCTGCTTCTTTAAACACAGCCAATAATAAAAAATTACTTATAAAATAACAATTAAACATATTGTATTGGAAACAAGACAGAATGCCTAGGAATGTGGCTCATCTGTATAGCACCTGAGTAAATAGAATGCTTGAGGCTAGGTTTGAATCATAGCATTAAAAAGAAAGTAAAGGCAACACAAGCTCTGAACTCTGCATATCCTGATGAACAACTCCATTTTCCTGTGCTCTGTGTTTAGCAGTTGTGTGGTGTGGTGCATTTGCTGGTTGAAACATGATATAATGGCATGTAATCTCAACTTCTGTTCAGTGGCATGTGTTGCAACCATGACTCTGGCCATAATGGATGTATTTACACTTTAGTAATTGGCAATAAGCACTAATCAGAAGCATCTTGGCCCCTGAAGTGCTGTTGTTAAACCTTGTCCACAGCTCTGAAACAAACTCTTCTCACTACTGTTTTTGGTCCTGATTAGCTCTGGAGAGGCTGAGAGTCCAGGCAGAGACTCTTCTCCACCATGTTAGATAAGGAAATACTTTCAAAGGCAAACAGACAAGACCCATTGAGTGTCACATAGAGAAACAGCCATCATGGGTCTGTTGGGTTTAGTCTTGGATATTTTATTATTGATTCATAGGAAGGAGCAGGAGTGAGAAAGACATCCACACAATTTGAATTGGGCATGGATGTCAACAACATGGCAGAGAAGCACTCACATGATAGAGATAGAACATGAAAACTGTGATAAATCCCAACACCCCACAGAAAGCATATTTGGTAGCTAGATAAAGAAAAAGATAAAAGAGTGAAAAGAAACTCTAGGTAGGAATGTTACACTTTTCTGAGTGAAGACTCAAGAAGGTAGGCAGACATAATAAAGCCTCATAGCTGCTCCAAGGGAAGGCACACTCTGGTTTTTTTTTTGTTTGTTTGTTTGTTTGTTTGTTTTCTTTTTTCTAAATAACTGTAGCACCAAGAGATTTTCAAGCATGGTCCTATCTGCCCATTGCCCAGATAACACACAATGACCCACAAAACTGGAGTAACTTGGTTAAAAGGTAAGTCAGCTACGGAATGGTGGAACCAACTCCAGGGCCTGGCCACTTGCCTCTGGGGTGAGGCTGAATCGGCCATGTCTATCACATGCTTAATGTGTGAGTTCAAGCCAATGGCTGTACCTGGGGTCTAACAAAAACACTTCTGCTGTTCAGAGCCTGGCCTACTCTATGGTGGTCATGGGACCACCCCAGAGGTCAGCATGAAGGAAAATTCAAACTCTAGAGGTTTCCATCTGTATCAGGTGGACCCACAGGCCTAAAGGAAAGGATGGTGAACTTGGAGAAGGAGAAGCTCTTACACCCAGGGTTTTCTTAATTGGCCCCAGGTGACAATGCCTCATTAATGGACCATGCAAGCATTAGCTCATTTGGTAAGGTGAGTACTTAAAAAAGTTTTCTGGTTTTGTATCTGGAGAAGGAAGTGAAGGTGACCATGACAATCAGTGAGAGGATGGCCAGGGAAAGGGGCAGACAGGTGTCTGCAGAGAATGTTATCCTACGCACTTAATTCTTCACATCTTGTCCTCTTAAGGACACCTTTGATGGGGATTCACATGAGACAGAAACATCTTAACAGTTCCAGTTTCTAAGATGGCTGCCCACAGATCTTTCCAAACTCATTCTATCCAATTTCACAATTAAATTCATGGATGTTCATAACCATGTAACCAACCCATGAGCCACTAAACCTGTAAGACATTTCTCCTTCCAAATCAAGTGTCATGGACAGTGTTCTATCCCTGAATGGGCTGTCATCAGGCACATTTCAAAAACAGGATATAGTGCTCTCCTGGCTGCTTTCGGGTTTGACAGGCATGTCACATAGAACCATGTGTCACCATTACGATTTTTCTCTTCTTCCTCAATCCAAAATAGGGAATTGTTCTTGAGGACCACAGACACAGGCTGTGAAAGGGATGTAGCTAGAGTAGACTACTTGGGTCTCCTAAGTTCAGAGGTGAGCTGAAGTCCTGGTTGGAGTAGTCTGTGAGGCTGGACCACCTCAGTTATCCAATTTGAAGTTGTTCTGGTTACAGATTTTTGAAGAAACTGCAACAGAGGCATTATGAGAGGCTATATTACCTGGTCTACTTGTTGCCTTCATTGGTGTCTAGTTCTTTTTAAAGGTAACATACATATCTGCATTAACACAAGTATGGAATGTGTGGTATGCACAAGTCAACTATAGATGATATTTTGTTTTGCATTTTAGCAAGCAAAAGACATCTGTCAACTGCATACGTTTGTTTGGACTGTATAACAAAACTGTAATATGAATCTCAATCCATGCTATATGAAAAGATGGCATGTAATAATAAGTCATGAGGACTCTGTAGCTAACAGGATTTATCATATCTCATCTATTCTGAAGTGTTCCCACGTTGAGAGTTCAGCTTATAAATCACCTGTCTTACAGTTTTTCTTGGTTTCTTACTTCATGACAGTAGCCAAGATTCACAGGAGATCCCCCCATATTAAATCTTCTCTTTATTAATTTTTTTAGAAACACATATCTTTTGTTTCCTGTGGAAATAAAGGCATACCCTCCCCTCCCCAATACAACACATTTTCTGACTCCTTTCTAAAGTTAAAACATCCTTAAAATATATAGGCAGGTTTAATTTAGCAGTTTTTTTCTATGACCCAATGTCTCTCAGTAGTTGTTATTTTTGTTCATTAACATTTAAAAATTCAAAGTCAACAAAACCCCTGACAGGATCCAGGTACCCTGTATATTTTCCATACTTATGTGACTTGTTCTTTTTATACTGCCTTTATCTTTCTTTAAAGACTTCATTATATTCAAACTACTTACTTTTTTTTTTTTTAATAACTCTCTATACAAATTTTCTTCTCTTCAGTTCCTAAGTTCATTCAGAGCTTATTCAAACTTATTCAGAGATTTTTCTCCGTCTGGACCTGATTTTTTTTCTCATTTGCATCATCTCTCAGACTGTTTGAGCCAAACCTTAGCATCTAGGCTACTAGCTACCTGGCACTGCTTAGCAAATGATGCTGGATTCTGGCTCTTCCCTCTTCAGGTCCACCAGAGCCAAGACTCATGCCTGTGAGTAATTTCTGGGAGCCATGTTTACCTGCCTTAGTTCTTGGAAGCTGTTGGGCCTGCACTGCTTCACAGAAATGTCTATCAGATAGTCTAGGCATATAGGCCAAAGATGGTTAACCCCAAGTTGCAGAGGAACCTTGGGTGGCTGTTAGGCAGCCATCTGTCCATGTTATTTTTATAGTTGTAGAAGTTGTTTGCTCTGTACTTCCTGTTTACTGGGGTAATATTTTAGTCTCCTTGGGTCTCTGATGGGAATTGAAGAATAGATAGTTATACTGTTTTCTTTGTTACCAAGTTCAGAAAAGGAATTTACAAAACAGATGCAAAGTTTATGAAGTTTAGAGACATAAAAGTTCAAGGTGTTCTTCTCAGAAAATGTTTTAAGGTCTAAAAAGATATTTTTAGGTTGGTAACACAAGTTATGATAGAAAGTGGTTTAGGTATTAAACTTTGGACTCATCAAGATAGGATAGATAGCCATTTCTACAAATTTGCCAAAACTAATGGACTGGACATTTGGAATATATTTTTTTCTTGATAATTGTTCTTATTATGTTAGAGTTAAACCCTTTATTTTTTATTTAGACAAAAGGGTGAAATGTTGTGGTGTATTTGATCATCTTGTGTATAAGGTGTCTATTGATTGGTTAAATAAAGATCTGAATGGCTAACAGTTAGACAAGAGAATAGGCTGGGCTTCTGGGGGAAGAGAGGAACTTGAGATGAATGTGGGCGCACAGGGGAGATGCCAGCTAGATGTAGAGCAAGTCAGATATACAGAACAGAAGAAAGGTAAAAAGCTATGTGGCAGAATTTAGATTTGTAGAATCAGGTTACAAGAGCTAGTTAGAAATAAGCTTAAGCTAAAGGCCAAGCTTTCATAATTAAAAAGGCTTCATGTCATTGTTCTACCACACACATGGATATCAACCTGAAAAGGAATGTAACTGTGCCCTTGCCACATACCATACAAAGCCGGTAATTCAGAAAGGGTCAAAACCTAAAAGTGGCTTTCAAAACAAAACACAGGTGTAAGAACAATTTCATAGATATGCTGCAAAATATCAAGAGATAAAAGTGCTTGGCCAGGTATGGTGGAGTATAATTTTAAAGTCAGCACTACTAGGTCAGAGTTTGGAGGATCTCTGAGTTTGATGCCTGCCTGGTCTATTTAGTGAATTATAGAACAGACAGGGATACATAGGGAGAATCTGTCTTTTAAGAAAAAGTATGTGAATTGTATTATTCTAAAATAAAATTTTTATTATACAAAGGACACTGTCAAAGAAGCCAAAATTCTCCCAAGTGTGTCGTTCCTTCCTATAATACCAGCAAAAGGGGGGGGGGGGGAGGCTGAAAGAGCAAAAAGTTCAAGGTTATCTTCAGAAATGTTAGAAGTTCCAAGTCTAGACTAGGACATGTGGGAATTCTGAAAAATAAGTATATAAGTAAAGAATTGTAATGAATATTAACTATGAATGAAGCATGCACATTGTCCAAAAATAGGTGTCCACTGAATAAAACTGGAAGGTATGAGGACTACTTAGAAAATAATAGTTCAGGCATTGAATCAGACAGGAATTTGCTGATTAATCAGGTAAGTACTCTGAAGACGAGAGGCAATCCATACTCATAACCATCCAAGAGTAGAAGAGGATCTAGCATCAGCAGTCAAGGGTGGGGTGTGCCTTGGGTTTGACCTACAATGAAGAGCAAAAGTTAAGACTGTTCTGATGAGACCCCAGCTCCCTTTGCTTCCAGAATTGCATCATTTGACAGAAGTGGTAATCATGTTTCCCTATAGACCATGTTGAATTTATGTGTGAAGTTAGTTCTCTGAGCTGTATAGTTCTGTTCCACAAGGTATCAGCTTACTTCTGATAACACATGCTGTGCTACTTGGCATATAGTGTCTCAGCCTTCTGCTGTTGCTACTATCATGCTATCCACAGTTATCATGTTTTGTGTTATAGGTATAATTTTTTTCTGGGAATCATAGCAAGTTACATAATGTGCATTGCTTGATCCTTTCTAAGTAGAGGAACCTACATACCAGACCATGGCCACAGAACTTGTATTACTTCTCTCTAGACAAAAAATCTTCCCACCCCTTCTCTCAGAATGGACAATACTGCTTGCTTTTGCAAAAAGAGTGTGTGGAAAGAGAAGCAGGTCATTCTTGAGAAGCTGATGCATTGTGAGATTGTCCACTGTCCCTTTGATTCTGTTCAAGGGTGACATGTTGGATATAAAGGTTTCCTCTTCCAAGATAGATGGAAAAGAACAGAAGATCACTCTCAACCTACAGCTCTAAACCTGAGCAACAAATTAATCCTGCTACAATCCAGCACGATTACTGAGTTTTTAGGAATGGCACCTTGGTGTCTTTTGTTCATCAAGACAGCCATCTTGGTGTCACAGTGGTATGTTCCAATTACCACGTAATATGTTGATTCAAATGCAAAGACATTGTACCTTTCGAAAAAAGAGAATACTTCAATGCAGTTTCTCTAGTATCCTAGTATTCTCAAGTCCACCCTACCATGCCCCATCACCTTGAGAAATGCCCTCTTGAGGTCTTTGTTCCTCAGACTGTAGACCACGGGGTTGAGCAAGGCAGTGAAGGCATTGTAAAAGAGTGAGATCTGCTTGTCTCTCTCAGAGGAGTAGCTGGAGTTGGGCCTCATATAGATGTAAGAGGCTGGACCATAGAAGAATGTGACCACAGTCAGATGGGAGGCACAGGTAGAGAAAGCCTTGCAGTGAGTTTGGGTGGACCTAATCTTGAAAATTGCCATCCCAATATGAATGTATGAGACCACAATGAGAGAAACTGGAATAAGACACATAAAAACACTCAAGACCAGGTCCACCATCTCAATGAGGTGAATATCTGTGCAAGCCAGACTACGCACTGAGGGACCTTCACAAAAGTAGTGCTTGACTTTATTGGGTCCACAATATGGCAGACTCATGGTGAAGAAAGTATGTAACAAAGCAGAGAGGAAACTACAGACACAAGACCCAGCTGTCAACTGTCTACACAGTCCCCAGTTGAGGATGACAGTATAATGCAATGGGTAGCAAATGGCCACATATCTGTCATAAG
This sequence comes from Phodopus roborovskii, assembly GCF_943737965.1. Lineage (NCBI taxonomy): Eukaryota > Metazoa > Chordata > Mammalia > Rodentia > Cricetidae > Phodopus > Phodopus roborovskii. Next base: position 8,972,036 of record NW_026126448.1, read on the forward strand.
CCATGATGACAAATAAGGTGCTCTCAGTAGCAGCCACGGCACCAAACACATACATTTGTAGCCAGCAGCCAGCAAAGGAGATGGTCTGAGAGTGAGCAAGAAGATGCACCAACATCTGGGGCATGGTGGTGGTGACATAGCACATATCCAACATGGCAAGTTTACATGGGCGTGTGCAGCTGTGTGTCCATGCAGATCAGGACGATGATGAGCCCATTGCCCATGACTGCGCTCAGGTAGATGAGAAGGAACACAGTGAAGAGGATGCTGTTGGTTGTGGGGTCACTGGAGAAGCCAAGCAGGATAAACTCAGAAACCCAGCTTTGGTTCTGTCCTGGAATCATCCACATGGTGCAGGCTGTAAGAGAATCACATTCATCTATGAGTCACCTGGCACATGGCAGCTGTACAGGCAGAAAGGGGAGATACAGGCTGGTGACATGTCTCAAAGGCTGAGATACCTGACTTGCTCCAGGGAGAATACAACTTAGAGCTGTCAGAGATTCCAGGTCCAGCATGACTGACTCCCTGCTCTGACCTCCACAGGGAAGACACACACATGTGGTGCACAACCATGCATGTAGGCAAAAATCAATATACAAAAAATAAATAAACGTAATACTCTTTGCTTAAGAAAAGAAAGGCTGGATTGTGTGCTCTGAACACACTGGTCATTTTCTGCACTCTTCTCAAGTTGCTGAATCTCCCAGTGCCTCAGTCTGTTCATTTATCAAATGAGGCTGGTGACACTCCTACCTCGGGATTATGATGAATATCTAATCGCACATAACTCCTCGAAACAGCAGATAACACATCACATAGCATATGCAGCCTTACACTGTCACTCCCACTCTGGGAAGGCAGACACAGAGGAACTCCGGAATAAGAGGGCTAGCTACACTAGCTGAAATGATGAATGCTGTGTTCAACTAAGAGAATATCCTCAAGGAATATCCTCAAAGAGATTGAGGATGAACCCCATGTCAGTCTCTGACCACACATCACAGACATATGCAAAATAGAGAGTAAACAGAGGTCTAGACGCACATAGACATTTGAGTAATGACAGAAGGTCATGTGTACAATGTACTTGAGACATTGTAGCCTTCCCAGGGAATGCTGATGGATCATGTGTATATGAGAGCAGGAAAGTTACTTTTTCCTGTTTTTCTCCTACATCCTTTTGCAGACAATCAATTCCAGGTGCAATGGAGCTTTAAATAGTAAATATAAAGCAACCAATGTTTTAAATTCAAACCTGATAAATACGTCTATCATTTTAGGGGAAGCAAAGATAAGATTTCTTTTAAAAGAGCCTTTTCCTTGAAAGCAAAAATAAGGATAACCTAGAATAAGAAAAAAAAGTACTCAAAGTGCTTAGACAATGATTTAGAGAAACACAAACATAACAACAGCTGTTCAAATAAAACAGTAAACCATATTTAAATGTCATTTCACAAGGCAGCTGTGAGCACTGATGAGGCTAAGGTTCTCAGCACCATTGTGCATCTGGAAATTGCAGGAGAACCCAAAAGTGCCAACATCCACTCTCCTCAATCTCACAACGCTACACACCTACCAGCATGGCAGCAATAACAGATAGCTAATATTAACAAGAGTGACTGGATCCAATGGGAGAGCAAATTAATTGATCCCTTTAGTGTGTGCCTGGCTGTGTTCCCTAATGTTGAACACACTGCACTGCTCAGCAATACAAGTATCAATTATATTTCTAAAACAATATGTAAACACACAGGAACACACACACACACACACACACACACACACACACACACACACACGGAAAGACATGTAAATGAAATTTCATTTCCTGCCACTACTCACAATAGTCTGAACTAGGGCACCACTCATGCTAATAAGCAAGCAAATGGTTAAAGTAGGAATTGGCTTTGATGGGAGCAGAATATGAAAGAGACTTTTAGACACTGTCAGTCTCCAATCCTCCTGTCCCATCCCCTCTCCTGAGCATTCTACTGCTCATAACCCTCACAACTGCCTTTCCTATCAACCCAGGTCAGGAATCCATCATCTCTCCTGCATTTCTACACCATCTTCTCCATGTGCCCATTACCTCCAAATTTTCCTCCTACAGTACCATCTTTTCTTTTTTAATTTTTAAAAATTATTTTCTTACAATAGACTTTGATCATATCCTTCTCCTCCACCAACTACTTCCAGACTCTCTCCACCTGACTTCACATTCTTTTCCCTCTCATACTTTCTTTCAAGACACAACAAAACTACAGAAACTAGAAAAAAAAAGTAAAGAAAATCAAAGCAAGCAAAACAACACGCAGAATCCATGAGTTAGTCTCCTGTTGGCCAACTACTCGTGAGCATGTGGCAGGAGTAGAGTCACTGATATGTGCAGTGACACTATGGAAGAAACCCAATTTTCCCTTTCTGATAGGCACCAGTTGCAAATAAGTTCTCATTTAGGGGCAGAACATAGTTTCCACTTCCCTTTTTCAGGGCTAGGCATTTGCCTTCCTCAACATGTTCTTCTTGTGACTGTTGCAGTGGTTTTTCAAAGTTTTCATATTGCTCCTATCTGGCTCCTGTTGAAAGCATTTTAAAGGCTCCCAAGCGCTGACATTTGAGCTGGATGCACAGGACATTCCAAAACCTCCTGCTCTGTGAAGACTAAGCCTCAGCACACAACTGTCTCCTCTACCTCTTCTCTCTCTCCATTCACAAACCCCCCAGCAAGTGTGCCCTGTATCCTACATGCCTTGCCTCTCTCACACCTTAAGGCATGTGCTTAGATTCTCATCATGGAGTGAGGACCACCACCTGCACCATGTTGCCCATACTGTGGCAAGAGCAGGACTCAGCTCTTCCAAGGAAGCCTTCCCTGTTATGCTATCACCTCCCACCCCTAACCCAGGAGGACACATCCTGCATTTCTTGTTCTTTGGAAATGTGCAATCTGAAGAATCCTTTGTGGAGTCTGATCTCAATTTGACACCAAACAACCTGGACAAACCCTTTGTTACTCTCTTGTTAACTAAAACTAAGAAAGAATTATCTCTGATAGTGTGTGCCTATATGGATGACTTCCTACCCTTTTAAATAATAAAAACACTGTATTTATTTTGAATAATGTATATAGCCCTGACAATTTCCACTAACTTTAACTTAATAATATAATAAGTCATCAAAGGGAGTATTTTTACCCTTGTGTTACAGGTGAAAACCTAAGGCCTGGAGATGGGACTTTGTTCAGTTTATGTGGTGTGACATCAGATCCTGGCTCTCAGCCACCTTTCCTGCTTCTGGCACACAGGCTCTGAAGTGGGGAGGTGAAGAAGACAGTCTTTACGGTGTCCATCTAGTTGAGCTTATGAAGACTCAGCACATCCAGAGCCATCCTAGGACAAAGCTTATGGCTAGACACAGACCAGCTCTCCTGATGAGATTCCCCTTCTGTCTGAATGTGACAGACCCTGGAATGTATTCAAAGAAGAAGGATCCAAGGAAACAATATTTAAGGTGTGATGTCTATGGCATTGGGACATCATTTAGTGATCCACAGCCTATTATGGCTTCCCAGGTCATTGGTATATGAATTCTCTTACAGTGTCCCAGCAAGACAGTGGCCCAATTCTATGAGCCCAGCACAGATAAAGATGTCAGGATTAATTTCCAGGCCAAAAAAGGCCACATATGTTAGCATCAACCTACAAAGCCTGAACCTGAATCTGGAGGGTTTAGGATCAGGAGTGCTAGGATATACTTGACTATATATAAAGTTTGACACCAAAGTAGACTACAGCAGACTAACTCAGCAGACTATCTCCCAACATAAAACAAACCAAAACCAAAAAAAAAAAAATCATGATTGCTCTGCCCATGAGGCACATCAAGCTGGGTTTCTGTGTGGGAAGGGGCTGCTTCAAAGACATTGGCCACCACTGCTCTCTCAGAGATGTAGCTTTCTGCTTCATTTGGGATCTTTGAGCTTAGGACCTGATATTCTTTCTCTGTCAACATGATTTGAAACAGAAAACGTCTCTGTAAGTATGTATTAAATTAATAAAAAGGAGGAATGAAAATGGAGGTAAAGACACAAGTTTGAGAATGAGAGCAAAGACAAGCAGGCAAGGGGAAAATGTCAGGGGACTTTGAGATGTATGCACAAGATCCTGGAGATGGGTGGCTTGGCTATTTCTCATTTCCAGTACCAAAGATGCCTTAGACCCACCCACAAGCCATCCATCTTACCACTTGTAAATCCAAGGACTGTGTCACTGAGTAGCTGTTTCTTCTTCTGAGCCTCCTAAAGTAAGTGAGTCCAGAGAGAAGGGATTCTAGGCAGCTCAATCTCCAGAAAAATTCCAAGGTGCTATAGAATTGGAGGGTTGAGTATCTTACTTCCTCTGCAAGTAGACCAGCCCTGGCTCCTGAAGATGGCCCCTATACGATCCTGCTTAACAAAGGCAAACTCACACATCTTCAGCTCTTCCTAGGGGAACCAGATGCTGAGATTTTATGACCCTGCTTCCTATCTGAGCCTCACAGGGGAGCTGGGAAAGGACCATTTATGTTCCCAGTAGGGATGCTGAGATGATCCCTGGATGCTGTCAGCATGAGCACTGAAGTGAGACCCTTGGGTCAGAGCAAGAGGAAACAACCCACAGGGGGAGGAGTGGTGACCTGTTCCCTTTTCTAAACTAATTGGGGGTAAGAGCAGCTCAGAGAAGAGGAAGTGGGACCTGGTCACCTGATACACAGTCAAGGAATTAAGTTCTCATTCTGATTCCTCGTTTACTGCCCAAACCCTGAGCCCAGACAGTCAATGAGAGCATGGCTGAGACACATTCCTCTTCCTTCCTCAACTACCTTAGGGTAAATTAAAATCTTCTCATCTCTGCTGTGCAATATCTGAGCAAGTTACTCAGACATTCTGGTGCTAAGGAAGAGTCAGCAACAATGGGGGCTGGAGGGTGGCTATGATAAAAAGGATTTGCTTGCATTTATAGAACTTAAGTTTGTTTCCCACAACATATGGGGCAGCTCACAACCATTTATATTTCCAGTTCTAGAGGATCTGGTGTCCTCATCTGTTATCCCCAGGGACCAGGAATGCATGAGTTGTACATCTATCTATCTATCTATCTATCTATCTATCTATCTATCTATGCATCTACCTACCTACCTTGACATGGAAGTCAGCAGTGACATCCTCATGAGAGTGGAATGAAAAAACTCTGCAGCACTCCTGTCTCTTAAATGCAAATTAGAATTTGGGTCCAAATATATAAACCTGGAGCATGTTCCCTTGAACTTGCTGTTATTTTGACTTAGTTGCCTCTTCTATAGAATTCCAATAGTAACCTCTTCCCTTTTAGATTGGTTAGACTATAAATGTGATGTCAGCACCCTGCCAACAGTCCTGGCTAGTGTTCCATGACCTTGCATCTCCACCCCTGCCTTCTGTCTGTGTCTTGGTTTCCTAAGAGTTCAGAAGGAGAAGACTGGAGTATAAAGACTTCCTGGTTAGAGTGATTTATTGATAAGGAGTTATAATTCCTGTGAGCTGCTCCTTGAACACAATTAATAGTAAAAATTAATTATAAAATGCCAATCAATAAGAACTTAAGTTTTGTGCATGGCCATAGATATGGATCTATCTGCAGTTTTCTACATGTTAGCATCCAGTTATGCCAGCATCATTTGTTGAAGATGCTTTCTTTTTTCCATTGTATAATTTTATCTTCTTTGTCAAAAGTCAAGTGTTCGTAGTTGTGTGGATTAATTTTAGGGTTTTCACATTGAACCTCTTAGAGGAGAAAGTGGGAGATACCATTGGACAAAATGGTACAGGAGACCTGTTCCTAAACATAATGCCAGTGGCACAGACACTGAGATAGATAATTAATAAATAGGACCTCCTGAAACTGAGAAGCTTCTGTAAGGCAAAGGACACAGTCAATGAGACAAAACAGCAGCCCACAGAATGGGAAAAGATCTTCACCAACCCCACATCTGACAGAGGACTGATTTCCAAAATATACAAAGAACCTAATCACCAAAACATCAAACAATTCAATTAAAAAGTGAGGTACAGATCTAAATAGAGAATTCTCAATAGAGAAATCCAAAATGACTGAAAGACACATAAGAAATTGCTCAACATCCGTAGCCATCAGGGAAATGCAAATCAAAATAACTCTGAGATACCATCTTACACCTATCAGAATGGCTAAAATCAAAAACACCAAGGACAGTTTATGCTGGAGAGGATGTAGAGGAAGGGGAATATTCCTCCTCTGCTGGTGGGAGTGCAAACTTGTACAGACACTTTGGAAATCAGTATGGCAGTTTCTCAGAAAAATGGGAATTAGTCTACCTCAAGATCCAGCAGTTCCACTCTTAGGCATATACCCAAAGGATGCACATTCATACAACAAGGACATTTGTTCAACTATATTCATAGCATCTTTATTTGTAATAGCCAGAAAATGGAAGCAAGCTAGATGTCCCTCAACTGAAAAACAGATAAAGAAAATGTGGTACATCTACACAATGGAGTACTACTCAGTGGAAAAAAAAAACAATGAAATCTTGAAATTCACAGGCAAATAGATGGAACTAGAAGAAACTATCCTGAGTGAGGTAACCCAGTCACAGAAAGACAAACATGGTATGTACTCACTCATAGGTGGATATTAGACATAGAGCAAAGGATTACCAGTCTACAATCCACAACCTTAGAGAAGCTTGGAAACAAGGAAGACCCTAAGAGAGACAAACATGGTTCCCTGGAGAACGGGAAAGGGATAGGATATTCTGAGCAAATAGGGAGCATGGAGGAGGGGAGAGGGAGAACATGAAAAGAGATACTCTAATAGAGGGAGACATTAAAGATTTACAGAGAAATCTGGCACTAGGGAAATATTTGGAGATCCACAAGGATGACCCCAACTAACAATCTAAGCAATACTGGAGAGGCTACCTTAAATGCCCTTCCCCTATAATGAGATTGATGACTACCTTATATGCCATCCTAGAGCCTTAATCCAGTAGCTGATAGAAGCAGAAGCAGAGATGCACACCTAAGCACTGAGCCAAACTCCTGGAGATGCAGAGGAAACACAAGGTGAACATGCTGTACCAAGATATACCAAGATAATGTACCTATGGTAGGACATAAGTAAAAATGTGGGTTAATTTAAGGTGTAAGAGCTAGTTAGTAACAAGCCTATGATATTGGCTGAGTGTTTATAATTAATAATAAGTCTTTGTGTGGTTATTTGGGAGTGGGCTGGCAGGAGAGAGCTGACTGGCAGTCCTGATGAAAAAGTATGCCTACACATGGCGCATACCGTCGGGCAACGCACGTATCCACATAAAGCCTGAGAAAGCTTAAGAAAACATTTCAACACTCAAGAACAGAGCCACATATGAATTCTTCCCCTCACAGTCTCATGCCAGCTACAGTGCAGAGACAAGTCACCTGGCATCTGTCTATGGGATGAAACCAGTTACCAGCTGCCATGCACTACCACCATGCACTAAGGTGAGCAGTGCCAGTGTCTGACATGGCAGTTTAAGATTTGACTCCTGATCGGAAAACAACACAGATGCTCAGTAAAGATGATGCAAACCTGGTGCACGAGCTAGCTTGTTGAAGTCCACTCCCTATGGTGGGATGCCATGCTCAGCCTCAGTGCATGGGAGAGGCACCTGCCCCTGCCCCAACATACTGTGCCAGATTATGTTGACTCCTCATGGGAGCCCTTACTCATGAGGAGGAGTGGACTAAGGGGGGGGCTTAGCAGGGAGGCAGGGGTAGGGGTGGGAGGGGGCAAGGAGGAGTGGGAAGAGGTGTGTGAGAAAGAACTGAGGTTGGAATGTAAAATTAAATTTAAAAAGAAAGAGTAAATTATTGAATCTACTTTAATAAAAAACAACTATTAATTACAAAATACTTTATGTTGGTATGGATTGTGGCTTATTGATACAGATTTAATTTTTATAGCATATGTATGTATACTCTTATTTTGAGTATTTGCCTATATAGCTCGTTTAAATATGTACTATATAATTAAGAAATACAGGATAATAATCATCTATAATAATCATCTATAATAATCAAACTTATAGTCATATTAGGTATGTTTTCAAGGTTAAACAGACATATTTAGATAAGTAGACGGTCTTCAAACACTTCAAAGACCCATAGATTATGGTATTTAAAGTGTTTAATAATCTAAGGCTCTTCATAGCAGTGAGACACATCTGACTTTGACAGCACCACCTTACTTCAAAATAACATGATGAGCATTGATGACCCTCCATATGGAATTTGCTTTCTTTATGACAAAGGCTAGTCATTTGGAGAAAAAAAAATGCCCTTGCCTCAACTGTTGACAGTGTACTGTCCAAACTGGACCAATAGGATGCAAAAGAAAGTGACTGCCAAACTTTGTAAGACAAAGTAGGAGGAAGTGTGTCACTGAAGGTGGGCTTTGAGGTTTCAAAAACCCATGCCAAGTCCAGTGGATCAGGATTTAGCTCTCAGCTACTTCTCCATTGCCATGAGTGTTTCCATACCCTGCCATGATGATAATGAACTTAACCTCTGAACTATAAGCAACCCCAGTCATCTGTTTTCCTTTATAAGAGTTGCTGTGGCCATGGTGTCTCATCAGAGCAATAAACCAGTGACTAAGACAATGTCAAACAATTGTGTAAAAGGACAAATGCAAGAACTCGTGTTTTCTACTTTTGAAACCATCCACAAAGCCACAGGAAGCAAAAAAAAAAAAAAAAAAAAAAAAAAAGATGACACCAGGCTGGGATTGACAGAATTTAATAGACTAGGATTGCCACTCCAGACACAAGCACTGAAATGTACTGGATGAAAATTAAAGACATAAAGATCATTCAGTGGGAGAAATAATATTTTCTGAAAATGTGAGTGATTCAAATGGATATCTTTGTAGACATTAAAATGTTTTCTTAGGTAAACAATTTAAGCTTTTATGTTTCTCAACCTCATAAACTTTACATCTCTTATGTAAGTTTCTTTTCTGAATTTGATAACAAGGAAAACTGTAAAATTGTAACATCTATAATTCTTCAGCCCCATCAGATACCCAAGAAGGACATAATATTACCTGAGTAAACAAGAAGTGCAGAGAAAGCAACTTTCAAAACTACAAAAATGACAGGGAGACCTGTCTGCCTGGACAGTCACCCAAGGTTCCCCTGCATTGTTGGCGCATCTGTGTTTGGCCTATGGGCCCAGAATATTGGACAGACTTTTCTATGAAGCAGGAATTTTGGAAGAACTGCCCTACTTTGTCTTGGCAAAGTTCTTTTGTGTCCTGCTCATCCAATTTGGTCAGCATACTATGAGCAATTGAGGCTTGAGCAGTTTCTTGTCCAAATGGTTAGTCTTGCCACATTGAAACTAATAGTTTGAAAATAATAAAGTCTTTAAAGAGAGAGTAAAATAGTGTAAAAAGAATAATCCATGTAAGGAGGGGGGAATACACAACATGTCTGGATCCTGTTTGGTGTTTTGTTGGTTTTGGATTTTCTTTTTTTTTAATTTAATTTTATATAACAAAGTCCAATTAAATGAAAACAAACATTTATACACAATATTTGGGAATTTGGGTGTCGTTCTTTCCAAACTACTTCCTGCTGGTAAGGGACGCTGTCTTGGGGGATTCGAAGAAGATTCAGATATCCTAGCTGTAGTCTGTAGGGCTGTTTTGTCCAGCTGTTTTGAATGTAGGATCAGCTTGTACTCTGTTTCAGGTGGTCTGGCGTGATCAAACCACATTAGTCTGGTAGGAATCCACATCTTTTCATTTTCTGTGGAAACAAAAATAGAAATCCTTTTCCCCAGTAACTTGTTCTTCAAGTTAAATTCTGGAGTCAAAGCATTTTTTAAAAAATTTATTATTTTACATGTCAATCCCAGTTCCCTCTCCCTCCCCCCTTCCCTCCCTTTTACCCTCTCTGCCCTCTCACATGCACTCTAACCACCCTCCCATCCCATCCCCCACCACAATTCCATATGTAGGGGAATGCCATCCAGTTGGGGTCATGTAGATATGACAGGTCCTGTGAAGTAGGGACTAGGGCTTCTCTCCTGTCTCTAGAATAAGGCAGTTATCCCTCCATGGGGGATATGTTTGCAAAGTCCTTTTGTGCACCAGGGATACATCCTGGCTCCACTGTCTGAGGTCTCTCAGACTGCTCAGACCTTCTGGCTGAGACCCATTTTCAGGGGGGCCCGAGGCAGTCCCCTGCTGGCTTCCCAGCTATCAGTATAGTGGCCCTTAGCTCCTCCTTGTTCAGGTAAGCTATCTCTATGTGCTTCTGCCGCATGGTCTTGTCCTCTCCATCTGCTTCTGGGTTCTAGTTCGACTCAGTGTTTATGTATGGGTGTTTGCTCCTATTTTCAACAGGCATTAGTTGAGGGCTCCATGGAGAAGTTAGTTGTTGATCTCACTCTCCGGGAAGGGCATTTATGATAGCCTTTCCACAGAAGCTGAGATTGTTAGTTGGGAGCAGTCTTGTAGTTCTCTAGACCTTTCTTTGTGTTCAATTTTATCTTCAAACCAATATTGGCTCCCTCTTTTATGTTCTCTCTCTGTCTCTCTCTGTCTCTCTCTCTCTCTCTCTCTCTCTCTCTCTCTCTCTCTCTCTCTCTCTCTCTCTCTCTCTCTCTCTCTTTCCTATCTTCTATTCCTAACCAGGCTCAATCCTCCTGGTCGCACATGCCTTCCTCTCCTCCCCCTCATTTTCTCCTACTTCTCTCTCCATTCGCTGTCCTCCCCCACTTCACCTGAGCTCTGGGGGACTTGTCCCTTCCCAGTTCTGTGAGGGACTTTATATGAATCTCTTAGAATACACCTTGTATCCTAGTTCCTCTGGTGATGTGAATTATAGGCTGGTGATCCTTTGCTCTAGGTCTAAAATCCATATATGAGTGAGTACACACTGTGTTCCTCTTTTTGTGACTGGGTTACCTCATTCAGGATGGTTTCTTCAAGTGCCATCCACTTGCCTGCAAATTTCAAGATACCATTATTTTTTTCTGCAGAGTAGTATTCCATTGTGTAGATGTGCCACATCTTCATTAACCATTCTTCAATTGAGGGGCATCTAGGTTGCTTCCAGGTTCTTGCTATTACAAATAGTGCTGCTATGAACATAGTTGAACAGATGTCTTTGTTGCATGGATGTGAATCCTTTGGGTATATGCCTAAGAGGGGGATTGCCGGGTCCTGTGGTAAACTAATTCCCATTTTCCTGAGGAACCGCCATACTGATCTCCAAAATGGCTGTATGAGTTTGCACTCCCACCAGCAGTGGAGGAGTGTTCCACTTTCTCCACATCCTCTCCAACATAAGTCATCACTGGTGTTTCTAATTTTAGCCATTCTGGCAGGAGTAAGATGGTATCTCAAAGTTGTTTTGATTTGCATTTCCCTGATAGCTAAGGATGTAGAACATTTTCTTAAGTGTCTTTCAGCCTTTTTGATTTCCTCTATTGAGAATTCTTTCTTCAGTTCTATACCCCATTTTTAAATAGGGTTATTTGGTGTTTTGTTGACTAGTTTCCCGAGTTCTTTGTATATTTTGGAGATCAGCCCTTTGTCGGATATAGGATTGGTGAAAATCTTTTCCCAGTCTGTGGGCTGCCGTTTGGTCTTGTCCACTGTGTCCTTTGCCTTACAGAAGCTTCTAAGTTTGAAGAGGTCCCATTTATTAATTGTTTCTTTCAGTGTCTGTGCCCCTGGAGTTATGTTCAAGAAGCGGTCTCCTATACCAATTTGTTCAAGGGTACCTCCTACTTTCTCTTCTAAGAGGTTCAATGTGGCTGGATTGATGTGAGTCTTCTACACACTCTCATCCAATTGTGCCAGCACCATTTGTTGAAGATGCTGTCTTTGCCCCATTGTATAATTTTAGCTGTTTTGTCGAAAATCAGGTGTTCATAGGTGCGTGGATTAATATCAGGATTTTCAATTCGATTCCATTGGTCTACCTGTCTATTTTTATGCCAATACCAGGCTGTTTTCAGAACTATAGCTCTGTAGTAGAGCTTAAAGTCAGGAATGGTGATGCCTCCTGAAGTTCTTTTATTGTATAGGGTTGTTTTGGCTATCCTGGGTCTTTTGTTTTTCCATATAAAGTTGATTATTATCCTTTCAAGGTCGGTGAAGAATTGTGGTGGGATTTTAATGGGGATTGCATTGAGTCTGTAGATTGCTTTTGGCAAGATTGCCATTTTTACTATGTTTATCCTACCTATCCAAGAGCATGGGCGATCTTTCCATTTTCTGGTATCTTCTTTAATTTCTTTCTTTAGAGTCACAAAGTTCTTATTATATAGGTCTTTTACTTATTTGGTAAGTGTTACACCAAGGTACTTTATGTTGCTTGTGGCTATTGTAAAGGGTGATGTTTCTCTGATTTCTTTCTCTGTCTCTTTGTCGTCTGAAAAAAGTAGGGCTACTGATTTTTTTTGAGTTTATCTTGTATCCTGCTAGTTTGCTGAAGGTGTTTATCAGCTGTAGGAGTTCCCTGGTAGAGTTTATTGGGTTGCTTATGTAAACTATCGTATCATCTGCAAATAGAGACAGTTTGACTTCTTCCTTCCACATGACCTGTCAGATCTACATGACCCCAACTGGATGGCATTCCCCTACATATGGAACTGGGGTGCGGGGATGGGAGGGGAGGGTGGTTAGAGTGCATGTGAGAGGGCAGAGAGGGTAAAAGGGAGGAAAGGAGGGAGGGAGAGAAGCAGGGAAGGAGGGAAGGAGGGAGGGAGAGGGAACTGGGATCGACATGTAAAATAATAAATTAAATTTAAAAAAATGCTTTGACTCCAAAATTTAAATTGGAGGGCAAGTTACTGGAGAAAAGGATTTCTATTTTTTGTTTCTACAGAAAATGAAAAGACGTGGATTCCTTCCAGACTAATGTGGTTTGATCACGCCAGACCGCCTGAAACAGAGTACAAGGTGATCCTACATTCAAAACAGCTGGACAAAGCAGCCTTATAGACTACAGCCAGGATTTCTGCATCTTCTTAGAATTCCCCCATGACAGCGCCCCTTACCAGCAGGAAGTAGTTTGGAAAGAACGATGCCCAAATTCCCAAATATTGTCTATAAATGTTTGCTTTCATCCAAATGGACTTGGTTATATAAAATAAAAAAAAAATGCTGGTGTGATGGCACACACCTTTAATCCCAGCACTTGGGAGACAGATGCAGGTAGATGTCTGTGAGTTCAAGGCAGCCTGGTCCACAGACTTCCAGGACAGCTAGAGCTGCTACATAATAGACATTGCCTCAAACATCCAAAAAAATAAAACCACATAAAAAAATTTAAAAGGCACCAAGATTCTTCTGCTTCTAGACCACTGCTGGGCTGGGGGGGGGTTGTTTTTGGGCCAGAAGACACAACTTGGAATTGAGCATTCTCCAAAGCAGTAATAAAGTACCATTCCGGCAAAGTTTATTCAACCCGCTCCACCCCCCAATATCCACAAGCTGCACATTAAAATGGTGAGGCAGGACAAACAGCCCAGCATAATTCAGCTGCACTGTAACATCGTATGCAGCCAGTATGCGTGCGACTTCAAGGAAGGAGCTACTAAACAGACTAAACCAAAACAAAACAGACTGAGGTTGTCATGAGAATGGTTAGTTCCTTGATGTGACCTCTGCTTCAACAACCCTAATAAATAGACAATCCTAGTACAAGGAAAATATCACACTATTACAAATTTCACACTAGCAAGACAGTCAGTACAGTAATGTTGCTTGGTGCCATTAAGCAATGGCTCAACCATGTTATGCCCAGAGTTCATGCCTTCATCTACACACAAACTTTCATATTTTATGAGCATAACACTGTGAAGCAAACACTGAGCTGAGACCTAACTCCCAGGATGGATGCTTTTACAGGCTACAGTGTAAGAGGGGAACATGTGCATCACCTTTGTCTGAAGGACATTATGTAACCAATCAATATCTTAGGAACCAACAGCCTCCTCCAGTTTCCAGTGGGCACAGGGCTGGTTCCAGGCGGCACCATTAGGAAGCATCCTTCTGTAACTGCTGTACCATTTTTTCCTCCAGCTGCTTTCCCTTGCCTGCAAGAGGAGCCCGGATAAGATGGATGTTCTGCTTGACTTCTTTGATGTCCTGGACCTTCTGCAGCTCTTTGTTTTTCTTCAACCTGTTCATTATAAACTTAGCCTGGCGTTTCTGTTTGATCTCTTAAACTCTCTTCATTGCATCAATAGTTTTACTCCATAACTCTCGCTGGTATTTCACAGGTTCATTTCTTCGTTTTTCAAATTCAAATGAGTTGTCCACCATGAGCTCCTTGCCAGTTGCTTTCTGGAAGGCTTTAGTCCACCTGACCTTGTGTGGGTTCCTCTTCTTCTTAAAGTTTTTATGACACTTGGATTTGCAGAATCAGAACATCTCGCAGTCGTTGCAGATGAACATCATGCTGTGGCCAGGGTAGATCGGCCCGGAACAGAAATAACACTTCTCAATCCTCATGTTTGACTCCACGTGGGCCCTTCTTAGTTCTTTGATAGAGTTGAAGATTAGAAAATCATAGTGATAGTTTTTCTTAGTTATGATAAAAGATAAATTAGATGTGAAACTTTAGATTCACCAGACAGAATAGATGATTGAATATTTAATCTAATTTTGCCAAATACAAATAATCTGGATATTGTGATTGTAATTCATACTTGACAACTGTTTTTGTTTTTGTTTTGTATATAATCTTACTATATTAAAGTTAAAACCTTCCTTTTTAATTAGACAGAAGAGAGGAAATTCTGTGGAATAACCCTCTTTTATACTGTAAAGATTTCTAATTTGAATTGACTTAATAAAATGCTGATTGGTCAGTAGCCAATCAGGAAGTACAGGTGGGGCAACCAAGCAAAGGATGATGAGAAGAATAAGGAGTGAGGAGCCAGCAGCCAGACACAGAGGGAGCAGGAGATGCATGTGCCATGCTAATAAATGTACTGCAACATGGCAGAACGAAAACAACGAACATGGGCTAACTTAAAATATAAGAGCTAGTTAGTCATAAGCCTGAGCTATTGGCTGAGCATTTACAATTCATATTAAGCCTCTGAGTGATTATTTGAGAGTGGCTGCAGGACAGGAAATGTTCCTTACAAATCCTTTAAATAATAAGAGTAGTTTTTACCCTGACTATAACCAATAACAACTTGCAAACAACCCCCCCAAGCAATCTTATATATCCATAACCCAATAAAATTACCAAAAATTACCAACCTCACTCTTGGGAATGTGGACAACATATTCTCTAGACTGCTTCCTGTTGTCTGGGGGGTCACAACTTCTTTAGGGGACTCTGAAAATTTAAGATAATTGTCAAATCCTGGTAGTGCTAGCTGTATTATTTGTTGTTCAGTCTCTGTGTGATGGGAAAGTGTAGAGGTGAGCTGAAGTCCTGGCTGGAGTATTCTGTGAGGCTGGACCATCTCAGTTAGCAGCTTTGAAGTTATTCTGGGTGCAGATTCTTGAAATAACTGCAATAGAGGCATTGTGAGAAGTTGGATCACCTGAGCTACTTGTCTTCTTCATTGGTGTCTAGTCCTTTTGTTCTGAAAACACAGAATCTTTTAAAGGTAACATATATATCTGCATTAACACAAGAATGGAAAGTATGGTGTGCACAAATCAGCTAAAGATTATTGTGCTGATATCTTGCTTGTACAAATAAAGCCTGTCTGAAGGTCAGAGAATGAAACTTGCCACTAGCTAACCATAGAGGTCTGGAGGTCTGTACAGGCAGATAGGAAGTGAACTAGCTGGGTAGAAACAGGATATAAGCAGGGAGGAACAGGAATTCCCTCTCTTGTCTGCTGAGATGCGGAGGAGGTAATGTGTGGCAGTGGCTTGCTCCTTCTCTCTGATATCTCAGCATTTTCCTCTATATCTGACTCCATTTAAGAACTCCATTTACAGATGATGTGTTTTTTTTTTTTTTTGGTGGGGGGGTTTGGTTTTTCAAGACAGGATTTCTCTGTGTAGCTTTGGAGCCTGTCCTAGAATATGCTATGTAGACCATGATGGCTTTGAACTCACAGAGATTTGCCAGCCTCTGCCTCCCAAGTCCTGGGATTAAAGGTGTGAGCTACCTCGACCTGGGTAAAGGTAATTATTTTGTTCTATGTTTGAGCAGGTAAAAGACATCTGTCAACTTTAAATGTCTGTTTGGACTGTATAGCAAAACTGTAATATAAATCTCTATCCACATCATTTGAAAGAATGCCATGTAATAATAAGTCATGTGGACTCTTCTGCCAACAAGCGTTATCATGTCTCATCCATTTGGAGGTGTTCCCATGTCAAGGGATCAGCTATACATTACTGGTGTTATTGTTTTTCTTTGTTCCTTACTTCTTGTCTGCAGCCAACATTTCCAGGACATGTCCCCCAATCAAGTCTGTTCTTTAATATTTTTTAAGGAATCCATAGGTTTATTTTTTATTTCCAGTAGAAACAAAGCATAACCTCTCTCCCAGTGCAAAACATTTTCTGACTTACATTATAAAGTTAAGACATCCTTAAAATATATAAGTGGGCTTAATTTAGCGGTTTTTTCTATAATCCAGTGTCTCTCAGAAGTTTTTCTATTAAGCGACCCAATAAACTCTACCAGGGAACTCCTACAGCTGATAAACACCTTCAGCAAACTAGCAGGATACAAGATAAACTCAAAAAAAATCAGTAGCCCTACTTTTTTCAGACGACAAAGAGACAGAGAAAGAAATCAGAGAAACATCACCCTTTACAATAGCCACAAGCAACATAAAGTACCTTGGTGTAACACTTACCAAATAAGTAAAAGACCTATATAATAAGAACTTTGTGACTCTAAAGAAAGAAATTAAAGAAGATACCAGAAAATGGAAAGATCGCCCATGCTCTTGGATAGGTAGGATAAACATAGTAAAAATGGCAATCTTGCCAAAAGCAATCTACAGACTCAATGCAATCCCCATTAAAATCCCACCACAATTCTTCACCGACCTTGAAAGGATAATAATCAACTTTATATGGAAAAACAAAAGACCCAGGATAGCCAAAACAACCCTATACAATAAAAGAACTTCAGGAGGCATCACCATTCCTGACTTTAAGCTCTACTACAGAGCTATAGTTCTGAAAACAGCCTGGTATTGGCATAAAAATAGACAGGTAGACCAATGGAATCGAATTGAAAATCCTGATATTAATCCACGCACCTATGAACACCTGATTTTCGACAAAACAGCTAAAATTATACAATGGGGCAAAGACAGCATCTTCAACAAATGGTGCTGGCACAATTGGATGAGAGTGTGTAGAAGACTCACATCAATCCAGCCACATTGAACCTCTTAGAAGAGAAAGTAGGAGGTACCCTTGAACAAATTGGTATAGGAGACCGCTTCTTGAACATAACTCCAGGGGCACAGACACTGAAAGAAACAATTAATAAATGGGACCTCTTCAAACTTAGAAGCTTCTGTAAGGCAAAGGACACAGTGGACAAGACCAAACGGCAGCCCACAGACTGGGAAAAGATTTTCACCAATCCTATATCCGACAAAGGGCTGATCTCCAAAATATACAAAGAACTCGGGAAACTAGTCAACAAAACACCAAATAACCCTATTTAAAAATGGGGTATAGAACTGAAGAAAGAATTCTCAATAGAGGAAATCAAAAAGGCTGAAAGACACTTAAGAAAATGTTCTACATCCTTAGCTATCAGGGAAATGCAAATCAAAACAACTTTGAGATACCATCTTACTCCTGCCAGAATGGCTAAAATTAGAAACACCAGTGATGACTTATGTTGGAGAGGATGTGGAGAAAGTGGAACACTCCTCCACTGCTGGTGGGAGTGCAAACTCATACAGCCATTTTGGAGATCAGTATGGCGGTTCCTCAGGAAAATGGGAATTAGTTTACCACAGGACCCGGCAATCCCCCTCTTAGGCATATACCCAAAGGATTCACATCCATGCAACAAAGACATCTGTTCAACTATGTTCATAGCAGCACTATTTGTAATAGCAAGAACCTGGAAGCAACCTAGATGCCCCTCAATTGAAGAATGGTTAATGAAGATGTGGCACATCTACACAATGGAATACTACTCTGCAGAAAAAAATAATGGTATCTTGAAATTTGCAGGCAAGTGGATGGCACTTGAAGAAACCATCCTGAATGAGGTAACCCAGTCACAAAAAGAGGAACACAGTGTGTACTCACTCATATATGGATTTTAGACCTAGAGCAAAGGATCACCAGCCTATAATTCACATCACCAGAGGAACTAGGATACAAGGTGTATTCTAAGAGATTCATATAAAGTCCCTCACAGAACTGGGAAGGGACAAGTCCCCCAGAGCTCAGGTGAAGTGGGGGGGGCAGCAAATGGAGAGAGAAGTAGGAGAAAATGAAGGGGAGGAAAGGAAAACATGTGCAACCAGGAAGATTGAGCCTGGTTAGGAATAGAAGATAGGAAAGAGAGAGAGAGAGAGAGAGAGAGAGAGAGAGAGAGAGAGAGAGAGAGAGAGAGACAGAGAGACAGAGAGAGAGAGAGAGACAGAGAGAGAGAACATAAAAGAGGGAGCCAATATTGGTTTGAAGATAAAATTGAACACAAAGAAAGGTCGAGAGAACTACAAGACTGCTCCCAACTAACAATTTGAGCTTCCATGGAAAGGCTATCATAAATGCCCTTCCTGGAGAGTGAGATCAACTACTAACTTCTCCATGGAGCCCTCAACTAATGCCTGTTGAAAACAGGATCAAACACCCATACATAAACACTGAGTCGAACTAGAACCCAGATGCAGATGGAGAGGACAAGACCATCAGGCAGAAACATATACAGACAGCTTACCTGAACAAGGAGGAGCTAAGGGCACTAGACTGATAGCTGGGAAGCCAGCATGGGACTGACTCAGGCCCCCCTGAAAATGGGTCTCCGCCAGAAGGACTGAGCAGTCTAAGAGACCTCAGACAGTGGAGCCAGGCTGTATCCCTGGTGCACAAAAGGACTTTGCGAACATATCCCCCATGGAGGGATAACTGCCTTAATCTAGAGACAGGAGAGAAGCCCTAGTCCCTACTTCACATGACCTGTCAGTTCTACATGACCCCAACTGGATGGCATTCCCCTACATATGGAATTGGGGTGGGGGGATGGGATGGGAGGGTGGTTAGAGTGCATGTGAGAGGGCAGAGAGGGTAAAAGGGAGGGAAGGAGGGAGGGAGGGATGGAAGAAGGGAGGGAGGGAGGAAGAAGGAACTGGGATCAATTAAAAAAAAAATGCTTTGACTCCAAAATTTAAGTTGGAGGGCAACTGGGGAAAGGGATTTCTATTTTTGTTTCCACAGAAAATGAAAAGATGTGGATTCCTTCCAGACTAATGTGGTTTGATCACGCCAGACCGCCTGAAACAGAGTACAAGGTGATCCTACATTCAAAACAGCTGGACAAAGCAGCCTTATAGACTACAGCCAGGATTTCTGCATCTTCTTAGAATTCCCCCATGACAGCGCCCCTTACCAGCAGGAAGTAGTTTGGAAAGAACGATGCCCAAATTCCCAAATATTGTCTATAAATGTTTGTTTTCATCCAAATGGACTTTGTTATATAAAATAAAATAAATTTTAAAAAAAAAGGAAAAAAAAACAAAACAAAAAGCCAACTAAAAACTCTTCGGTTTTGGAAAGTAGAATTTATGGACAGAATGTTGCCTTTTATTTGTACATAAATAAAACCTTTTCTAAAGTGAAAAAAAAAAAAGAACTAAGAAGGGTGAAATGTTACCTAATGACGGGGATACCAGGCTGCCTAGACATTTACCCAACGTTCTCTGTAACATTCGGGCATCCAACTCTGGCCTAGTGACTGGAGATGTCATAATGTAAATGTTTCTCTTATTGGTTAATGAATAAAGCACTGTTGGCCAATAGGAAAGCAAGATAGGCAGAACTAGGAAACAAGGAGGATTCGAGGAAGAGTAGGGAGGAGTCAGCATGGAGAGACTGGAAAGAGCAGAACGCCGGACCCTCTCTCCGATAAGATGAGACCACGTGGAAATACTTAGATTAATAGAAATGGGTTAATATTTAAGACAGAGCTAGCTGATAAGAAACCAGTAACAGGCCAGCAGAATTATATCAAATACAGTGTCTCTCTGTGTTAATTGGGACTGGCACAGCACTGGGACCAGACCCGTGGGGGGGTTGTGAACATACTCATAACAGCCTAGCATATCTGACAGACTTTCCTGTGAAGCAGGGAATTTTAAAGAACTGTCCTACCTTGTCTTGGCAAAGTTTGTCAGTTGCTTTTTGTATCCTACTGGTCCAGTTTGGACAGTAACTGTCAGCAATGAGGCAAGGGCAGTTTCTTTGCCCATTTGGCTAGCTTTTGCTTAAAAAAATTAATGCCATGTGGAGTTTCTTCAATGCCCATCATCGTCTCTGAAGTAGATTGGTGCTGTCAGGAGCAGACATGTATCACTATCGTAAAAAGCATAAGTTATTAAAACATTTTAAATGCCATATTCTGTAGGTCTTTGAAGTGTTTGAAGGTTGCCTATCTGAACTACATCTCTATATGACCTTGAAGCCCTCACTAACATGACTGTGAGTTTGCTATTATAGATTATTATGTTTTATTATTTTTGTTTTTTATTATTTTTATTTTTGTTTTTTTATCTTTTCCTTATTTTACATATTGATCCCAGTTCCCTTTCCCTCCATTCCTCCCTCTGTCTCTCCCTCCCTCCCATACCCCCTGACCACTCTCCTATCCCATTCCTCCCCCCCACTCCACTGGGAGGATGATGCCTTCCAGGAGGTATCAACAAAATCTGTCAAGTCATTTGGAGTAGAAACTAGGCCCTCCCTCCTGCCTTTAGGTTAAGGGAGTATCCCTCCATGAGGAATGTGTTCCTAGAGTCCTTTTATGCACCAGGGATACATCCTGATTCCACTGTCAAAGGTCCCATAGACTCTCCAGGCCTTCTGAGACCCATGTTCAGGGGGTCTGAGTCGGTCCAATGCTGGTTTCCCTGCTATTGGTCTGGGGGTTCATTAGCTCCCCCTTGTTCAGGTCAGCTGTCTTTGTGGGTTTCTGTGGCCTGACCTTGTCCCCGTTTTCTTATCATTCCTCCCTCTCTGCATCTGGATTCCAAGAGTTTGGCTCAGTGTTTAGCTGTGGGTGTCTGCTTCTGTTTCCATCAACTACTAGATGAGGACTCTAAGATGGTGGATAAGTTATTTGTCCCGCGCTACCGTCTCGCCAGCAAGAACGACGCGGCACACAGATAGGATCCTTCTGCGATAATAGCTTTAATGCTTCTTGAGAGGCAGAGCATAAGCTTACACCAACTGTAGAGCGAAGACCCCGAGAGCAAAAATCCACACCCTTATATAGAAACTCAGCCTCGCTTAGGACGTGTCACTCCCTGACTGGTTGCTCACTCATCAGGCCGAATGACGCCACGGGAGAGGCGCGGGAGAAATCCCCTTGCACGCGCGCACAGGCTTATTTATGCCAACCGTCAGCCGGATGCCAGTGCCATCTTGTAATGGAGAATGTAGGGACGGCTCCCTACATCTATTCATCAATCTCACTATCAGGGAAGGGCATTTAAGGTAGCCTTTCCAATTCTGCTCAGATTGTTAGTTGGGGTCAGCCTTGTAGGTCTCTGGATATTTCTCTAGAGTCAGTTTTCTCTTTAACCTATAATGGCTCTTTCTTTTATGGTATCTCTCTCTCTCATCTATTCCTCCCCTGACTCAATCTTCCTAGTCCCACATGTTTTTCTCTCCTCCCCTTCTCTTTCTCCTAGCTCTCTGTCCACTCACTGCCCCCCCACTCCCAATATGCTTGTTCCTTTCCCCTTCTGTGAGGGACCTTGTATGAATCTCTTAGGTTCCTCCTTGTATCCTAATTAATTATAGGCTGGTGACCCTTTGTTCTATGTCTAAAATCCATATATGAGTGAGTACATACCATGGTCCTCTTTTTGTGACTGGGTTACCTCATTCAGGATGGTTTCCTCAAGTTCCATCCATTTGCCTATGAATTTCAAGATTCCATTGTTTTTTCCCCCCACTGGGATTATTATTAATCTCTATTTCTCATTATATTTACATTTTAAATGAGCTGCATAAACATAATACCATAAACAAGAGTAGACATATACATACAATAAACAGAAATAACTTAAATCTTGTATCAATAAGTTAAAATTCATACCAATATAAAATATTTTTAGATTAACAGTTGTTTTTGGATTAAGGTAGATTCAATAATTTACCCTTTCCCACCATCATTTCTATATCATATCCCCCTTTAGAAAGAGGTCTCTGAATTTAACTCATTTATTTTTAACCAACCACCCCTTAAATAATAGCAAACATTTATTTTTTTTATATTTTTTTATTTAATTTTATATAACAAAGTCCAATTAAATGAAAACAAACATTTATACACAATATTTGGGAATTTGGGCGTCATTCTTTCCAAACTACTTCCTAATAGCAAACATTTATAATCAATATTTTGGGAATGTGGGTGTAGTTCTCAGGACTACTTCCTGATGATTGGGGGGAACTGGTAATCTTTGTGGGACCCTGAGGAAGTTTAGAATGGTCAAGTCCTAATTGGAGTATTTTTGTGAGGCTGCATCATCTCAGTCAGAAGCCTGGAAGCTGTTCTGGATGCTGGGTCACTTGGGCCATTGGTTCCCACTGGAGATTTTTCAGGGGAAGTCTTCCTCAATCAACCTGATTTTTCTTTCTTTTTTTTCTTTTCATTTTTATTTTTTTTCTTATTTTACATATCTGTCCCACTTCCCTCTCCCTCCCATCCTCCCAATCCTTTTTCTTTTCTCTCCCAATCATTCATATTTTTTTTTAACAGACTGTAAACCATTTAGAAATTTCTTCCATCTGAATCTGTCTTTACTGCAGATCTCCATCTTTTTCTGACCTCATGAGCCTTTAAATTGTGTGGCCAGGACTAAAGCCACGGCTTTGGCAGCTGTCTCTGCTTCACTCCTTTGTTCCCTGGGAGCCTACTCTCATGGCCAAGGTCCTGACTAGAGCCATGTTTACCACCCCAACTCTGGGAAGTTCCTGAGTCTATGCTGCCTCCTAGTAGCATGCCACTTGCTGCTCATAAACCCCCATTTAAGTGGTTGGTAGCAGAGCCTTTTAGGAGAGCCTCATGGGTTTTGCTGCTAGCACTGAGTCAGGAACAGGAAGCCATCTCTTAAAGGAGACACACCTCTGCTTGCTTGTATCTCTCATTCTTACATTTTCCCTCCCACTTATTCTCTCTGCCTGCCATCCTTGCTATCTATCCTTCTCCCACGTGCTATTGGCCTTTCAGCTTTTTAAGAGAGCAATCAAGTACCTTAGGCAGGCAAGTAGAAACAAATGCAACACATCATTACATAATTAAACAAATGCAGCACAAACAAATGTATCACATCCTTACACCATTACAAATGCAGCATAAACAAATGTAACATACCTTTACATAGTTAAAATAATATTCCACAATAACATGCTAATTACTTTTGTCAAAAAATCCTGTGGAAAGAGAAGCAGATCATTCTTGAGAAGCTGAGCCATTGTGAGTTTGTCCACCATTCCTTTCCTTCTAGGGTGACATGTTGGATATAAGGTTCCTCCTTCAGATTAGATGTGAGAGGACAGAAGGTCACTATACGCCTACAGCTGCAAACATGAGTAACAGATGAATCTTCAAAGCTATAATCTGGTAAATTTACTAAGGTGTTTATAATTATACCCTAGTGTAGCCTCTCAATCAAGACAGCCACCCAGGTTTCAGAGTGGTTTGTCCTTGTTACCAAATATAATGTTGGTTCAAATGCACTGGTCAGTTACATATAATAAAGACACTGTCCCTTTCTTAATTAGTGAATGATTCACTCCAGGTTCTGCTAAATCCGGGTTCAGCAATCCACCTTGCCCTGCCCTATCACCTTGAGAAATGCTCTCTTGATGTCTTTGTTCCTCAGACTGTAGACCATGGGGTTGAGCAAGGCAGTGAAGAGTGAGATCTTCTTGTCTCTCTCAGGGGAGTAGCTGGAGTTGGGCCTCATGTAGATGTAAGAGGCTGGACCATAGAAGAATGTGACCACAGTCAGGTGGGAGGCACAGGTAGAGAAAGCCTTGCAGCGGGCCTGGGTGGACTTGATCTTGAGAATTGCCTTTGCAATGTGAACATAGGAGGCCACAATGAGAGAAATTGGAGTAAGAACCATAAGCACACTCAAGATCTGGTCCACCATCTCGATGAGGTGGGTATCCATGCAAGCCAGGCTACGCACTGCAGGGCCTTCACAGAAGTGGTGGTTGACCTTGTTAGGTCCACAATATGGCAGTCTCATGGTAAAGAAAGTATTTAACAAAGCAGAGAGGAAGCCACAGACACAAGACCCAGATGCCAACCATATACACAGTTCCCAGTTGAGGATGACAGTATAATGAAGTGGGTGGCAAATGGCCACATATCTGTCATAAGCCATGACAACAAAGAAGGTACACTCAGTTATACCCAGGGCTTCAAACACATACATCTGCAGCCAGCAGCCAGCAAAGGGGATGGTCTGAGAGTCAGCAAGAAGATGCACCAACATCTGGGGCATGGTGGTGGTGACATAGCACATATCCAACAGGGAGAGGATGCAGAGGAAGAAGTACATGGGCATGTGCAGCTGTGTGTCCATGCAGACCAGCATGATGATGAGCCCATTGCCCATGACTGCGCTCAGGTAGATGAGAAGGAACACGGTGAAGAGGATGCTGTTGGTTGTGGGGTCACTGGAGAAGCCAAGCAGGATAAACTCAGAAACCCAGCTTTGGTTCTGTCCTGGAATCATCCACATGGTGCAGGCTGTAAGAGAATCACATTTATCTATGAGTCACCTGTCACATGGCAGCTATAGAGGCAGAAAGGGCAGAGACAGGGTGGTGAGATGGCTCAGAGAGCACTGACTGCTGTTCCGGGAAACCACACAGCTCAGAGTTGTCTGTGACTCCAGTTCCAGGAGACCAGATTCCTTCTTCTCACCTCCATAGGCCAGAGACTCACATGGTGTACAAGCATGCATGCAGGCAAAAGCCCATACACAAAAAATAAAAAGCAAAACTAATTATAAAAGAAAGGTTGAAGTGCGGTTCTGAGCACTGGTCAGTTTCTGTGAGCTCTTCTCAAGTTACTGAACCTCCCAATGTCTCAGTCTCCTCATCTATCAAGTGAGGTTGATGACACGCATGTCTCAGGATTCTGATGACTGTCTAAAGGGTCTCATATAACTCCTGGACGCACCATGTAACACATGACATGCCATTTGCAGTCTCACACTCTCATGCTAGCGCTGGGAAGGCAGACACAGACGAGCCCCAGTATAAGAGGGCTAGCTGCACTACTTGAAATGATAAACACTGAGTTCACCTGGGAGACTCTGCCCCAATGAAACACACACACACACACACACACACACACACACACACACACACACACACACACACATACCACAGACATATGCAAAAAAAAAAAAGAGGGTAAAAATGTAGATGAAGAAGACAGAAAACACCAGTTCAGCACAGGCCCACCCCCACCCACATGAAGTCCTATGAGTAATGACAGAGGGTCATGTGTGCACGGAATGTTGATGGGTCATGTGAGGAGAAAAGTTCTTTCTTCCTTTTTTACTCATGTCTCCCTCTGTACACAATCAAGTCCAAGTGTGCCACAGGTTTAAGTGGTAAATCTAAAGCAACCAATTTTTTAGAATCAAACCCAATAAATATATTATCCTTTTAGGGGAAGCAAAGGTAAGATTTCTTTGAAGGAAAAAATAATGGTAAGCTAGAATAAGAAAAGAGAGTACTCAACATACTTATAGAAAGATCTAGAAGAGCACACACATAGCAACAGACACTCCAATAGAACAGTGAACCATATTCACAGGACATTTCACAAAGGCAGCTGTGAGCACTGATGAGGCTAAGGTTCTCAGCACCATTGCTCATCTGGACATTGCTGGAGAACACCACAGTGCCAACACTCACCTTCCTTTTCTCAATTCACACCACCACACACCTACCAGCATGGTTATAATAATAATAATAATAGTGTGTGTGTGAGCGAGAAAGAGAGAGAGAGAGAGAGAGAGAGAAGAGTAACCGAATCCAATGGGAGAGTAAATTGAATTGATCTCTTTAGTGTGTGTCTGGCTGTGTTCTCTAAAGTTGAACACATTTATACACATTTATTCCATTGCCCGGCAATACAAATACCAACTATTTTTCTGAAATAATATGTAAACACATAGGCACATACAAACATATGCTCAAACAAAGACATGTAAAGAAAATTTCCAAACACTGCTCCAGTAGTCTTAACTTGGACACTACTCATATGCTAACCTGCAATACAAAGGTTAAGCTGGGAATTGTTTTTCATGGGAGCAGAAATATGAGACTTCTAAAAGTCCTGTCTTCACTTTCCCTGTTCCCATCCCCTCTCCTGACCAATCTACTGCTCATAACCCTCACAGCTGTCCTTCTTCAGCCCAGGTCAGGAGCCTAGCATCTCTCCTGGCATTTCTGTGTCAGTGTTTCCATGAGACCCTTGCCTCTACATTTCCTCCTCAATACAGTCTTACCTTTGTCTTTAATTTTTAAATTTTTTTCATATAATATACTTTGATCATGTCTCTCATCTCCCCCAACTTCTCCCAGACCATGTTCACCCAACTTCACGTTCATTTTCCTCCCATTTCTCCTTTCAAGACAAGACAAGACAAAACAAAACAAAACAAAACAAAAACTACAGATATTAAAAGAAAACCTAGAAGAAAGAGAACCAAAAACAAAAGAACACCAAACAAAAAACAAAACCATGAAGTCAGTCTCCTAGTGGCCAACCACAGAGTAACTGATAAGCACAAAGACTCTAATGAAGAAAACGGACTTTCCCCTTTCCAATAGGTACCTGTTGCAAGTAAGTTCTTGTTTGGGGCACAACTTTGTGTCCACTTCCCTTTCTCAGTGCTGGGCATTGGCCTTCCTCTGCATGTTCTTTGTGTGACTGCTGAAGTGGTGTTTCAAAGTCTTCATGTTGCTCCTATTTGGCCCCTGTTGAGAGCCTTTACAAGCTCCAGTGCCCTGTCATTTTAGCACGTGCGCTGGTCTTTCCTAAACTTCCTTCTTTGTGAAGACTAAACCTCAGCACACAACTGACTCCTCTACCTCCTGTCCCTCCATTCACAAACCCCCATGAAAACACTCGTGGTACTCTGCATCCTCTGCCTCTCTCATACCTTAAGATGCCCAGCTTCTCATCGTGGAGCACAGACCACCACCTGCACTGTATTGCCCACGCTGTAGCCACAGCAGGTCACAGCTTGGCCAGGAAAGCATTTCTCAGTTGTTACCACCTCTCACCCCTAGCTCAGGTACAATATATCCTGAATTCTTTCATTCATTGGCCAATTACAAACTGAAGTCTCCTAGAGGGATCTGCTAATCCATTTTGACAACAAATAATTTGGACAAACTTTTCTTCCTCTGCTGTCACTAAATCCACAGATATCTAAGAAAGAATTATCTATGACAGAATATGGTAGTATGTGTGATTTCCTAGCCTTTCTAATACAACCAACTAATACTTATTTTGGATATTTGTATATGCCAGCCAATATCCCACTAACTTTAGTTTAGCATCACAACAGCTCACTGAAGGAAGTGATTGCACCTTGTGTTACAGGTGAAAACGTAAGGCCTGGAGGCCTGACTTTAAGATTGCAAGCTCAGCACAGGAGATGAGGGCCTGGCTCTCATTCACCTTCCCTGCTTCTGGCACACAGGCTTTGAAGTGGAGGGATGAGGAAAACAAAATCTCCACATCATCCATCTAGTTGAGCTTACGGAGACTCAGCACATCTAGAGCCCTCCTAGGACAGAGTTGGATCGCTAGACACAGACCAGCTCTCCTGATGAGATTTCCCTCCTGTCTGAATATGGGAGACCCTGGGATGTACTGAAAGTAGAAGAGTCCAAGGAAAGAGCATCTGGGTGTGGTTTCTATGGAATCAGGACACCAGTTAGTGATCCATGGTCTGTTATGTTTTCCTAGGCCAGTGGTCTATGACTTTGCTTACGGTGTTCCACCAGGATTGCTGGCCCAAGTTTATGAGCCCAACAGTCACAAATGAAGACATCAGAATTAAGTTCCAGGTAGGAAAAAGCTGTGTGTGCAGTCCCAACATACAGAGCCAGCATTTCCAAGATTTAGAGTCAGAATTACAAGGAAATACTTGACTCTATAGACAGTTTGAGGCTAGGGTACAGCAAAGTCACAACCCCCACCCTCAAAAAAAAAATCATGATTGCTCTGCACACAAAGTTTCCAGCTGTCTGTGTGGTGTAGAAAGGCTCCTTCAAAGACATTGTGTAACGAGTACGGGTTTTTCCGCCTGCCGCCGCCTGGTCTTGTCCTGCTGTCGCGCCAGCCCCAATTAACACACAGAGACTCTATATTAGATATTATACTATTGGCCAGGTACTAGTTTCTTATCGGCTAGCTCTGCCTTTAATTATTAACCCATTTCTGCTGATCTATGTATTTCTCTTACCAGGGAGCCGGCGGCATACTGCTTTCTTCAGACTCTCCATCTTGACTCAGAAGTCACTTTCCTGTGGGTCCTGCATGTCCAGTTTATACATCACAAAGTCAAACAGTCCAGACAAGAGGAGTATCTTGTCCAAATGGCTAGTCTTGCCATATTGGAAGTAAACTCCAAAACGTGTTTCTTTAATGTCCATCTTCCTTTTTGACGCAGGTGGTGTTACCAGGAGCATTTATGTCTCATTGTCAAGTAAAACCCTAAATTATTTTAAATGCCATATTCTGTAGGTCTTTGAAAGGTTTGAAGAATTCCTATCTATCTTAAATACATGTCTGTATATCTAGAAATCCTAACTAACTTAACTATAAGTTCTGACTATCATAGGTAACTATCTATAATCTGTACTACCTTATACATTACATTTCTAACTGAAACACAATACATAAACAAGAGGAGAAATATACATTTCACCAAATTGACTTTAAATTGTATCAATAAATGAAAATCCATTCCAAAACAAAGTAATCATATCAATACCATAATTCCCTTTTTACCTTTAAAAATAATTGGCTGCGATCATTACCCATTTATAACCAAGTCCATTTAAATGAAACCAAACATTTATAAACAATATTTGGGAATTTGGGCGTCGTTCTTTCCAAACTACTTCCTGCTGATAGGGGGCGCTGTCATGGGGATCCTAAGAAGATGCAGAAATCCTGGCTGTAGTCTGCAAGTCTGCCTTGTTCAAGCTGTTTTGAATGTTGGATCATCAGGAACTCTGTTTCAGGGGGTCTGGCTTGCTCAAACCACATTAGTCTGCAAGGAATCCACAGCTTTTCATTTTCTGTGGAAACAAAAATAGAAATCCTTTTCCCCAGTAACTTGTCCTTGAACTTAAATGTTGGAGTCAAAGCATTTTTAAAATATATAAATTGAATTAATCCAGCAGCATTTCCTTTATCAGTTGTTGTTATTTTCTCAGCAGTCAAACAATGTAGAGACAACACAATAGCATACAGTAACCAGATTGTCTCTGAGCTTTTCATCTTTTTTTTTTTTAATATGCCTATGTATTTTTTTTTTTTGATACGCCTTACAAATGGCACCCACGTGGCTAGTAAGAACTTCCACTTAAAATTTAACAAAAGGTTAAAAATGGGTTTTAGAAACAAAAGAACAGAGATAAGCAAGGTTTCTTGGTAACAGCATTTTTCTCGGTTGGACTCTGTTTTGTGAGAGACAAGCAGATATTTGCGCGGCTCCTTAAAGGGAGGATTCCTGACTCAGCATCAGCGGCAAAAAACCGCATGGCTTTAAAAAAACAATGCTAACAATTTATTGGTGTGTATGAGAGATGGCAGTGGCAATGGCAGTGACCACATCTCCAAGCCGGCAGCATGCTTTCTGGGTGGCAGCGCAGACCAAGGCGGTGAGCACAGCTCTCAGTGCTGGCGGTAAAAGTACCCGCCACCATCTTTAGTAAACCGCGGCAGAAACAAAGACTTTCATTTTAACAATGTTGTTGTTTAACAGAAAAAGATAAAGATTTATAGTAGAGACAGATTCACATTAAGAAAAGGTGCTAAAAGTTTACAGTGTGTTTTAAAAAAAAAAATACATAGGCTTGGGAGAGAAAAATAAAATGGTTTTAAATAGACAAAGAGGAAAGGCTCTCTCTGGCGTGACTCGGACAGGAGAGGATCGGGTTGAATTTCCTGGTGTTCATCTGTCTAGGTTGTAAGTTATTTCTCCCTGAATAAACATCTATTCGGCCTATTTGTTTATCCTGATCCTTATTTACCGCGATAACATTGACCATCACTAACCTCTCAAGGATAAGGCTTTCTGCTTCACTTGGGATCTTTGAGGCTTTAGACTCCATATTCTTTATCTATCAACATGATTTGAAACAGAAAATCTGTAAGTATTTACTAAATTAATAATTTGAGGAAAGGAGAAGGAAATAAGGACAAAACATTGATAAAAGAAGAAAGAAGAACAGACAAGGAGGGAAGAGATCTGGGGAGTTTGAGATGTTTGCACAGAGGACCTGGAGATGGATGGCCTGACTAATTATTATCTCTAGACACACAGATGCCTGAACCACTCCCACAAGTCAAACACCCAAAGACCTTCTCACCATGGTAAATAAAGGGAATGGCTCACTGAATGACTTTTATGAAGAAGCCTCCTAAGGCAACTGAGTCCTGAGAGAGGGGATTCTAGGCAGCTCAATCTTCAGAAAAATTCCAAGGTGCTGTAGAGTTAGAGGGGCTGAACCTTTCACTTCCCCTGCAAGTGGACCAGCCCCGGATCCTGAAGGTGGCCCCTACAAAATCCTCCTTAACAAAGGCAAGCTTACACATCTTCACTTCTTGCCAGTGGGACCAGATACTGTTTAATGACCCTGTCTCCTCTCTGAACCTCCCAGGAGAGCTGGGAAAGGACCAGTTCTGTTCCCAGTAGGATGCTGAGATGATCCCTGGATGCTGTCAACATGAGCACTGAAGTGAGACCCTTGGGGGCAGAGCAGGAGGAAATAACCCACAGGGGGAGGAATGGTGAC
The DNA here is from genome assembly GCF_943737965.1 of Phodopus roborovskii. Lineage (NCBI taxonomy): Eukaryota > Metazoa > Chordata > Mammalia > Rodentia > Cricetidae > Phodopus > Phodopus roborovskii. The sequence goes on from NW_026126448.1 coordinate 9,003,361, forward strand.
CTGTTCCCTTTTCTAGACTAATTGGGGGTAAGAGCAGCTCAGAGAAGAGGAGGTGGGGCCTGGTCACCTGATACACAGTCAAGGAATTAACGTCTCCTTCTTATTTCTCTTTTACTGCCCTAATTCTGATCCCTGACACTGATGAGACCATGTTTGAGCCATACCCCTCTTCCTTCCTCAACTACCTTGGGGCAAATCACTGTCTTCCCTTCTCTGCTATGTAATATCTGAACAAGTTCACCAGCCACTCTGGTGTTAATGAAGAGATAACACTGATGGCATCTGGAGGGTGGCTATGACAAAAAAGGATTTGCTGCTCTTGCAGAACAGAAAGTTAGGTTCCTAGTACATACAGGGTAGCTCACAACCATCTGTATATCCAGTTCTGGAAGATATGGTTCCCCCTTCCCCAGGGATCAGGCATGCATGTGGTGTACATACATATGTGTGTGTATATATAATGAATATGCAAAATACTGATACATATAAACAAACAAAACAAGTCAACCCCTACATAGCAACATGGAAGTCAGCAGTGACATCCCCATGACAGTGGAGTGAGAAAACTCTTCATGGGGCTCCTGTCTCTTGGATGCAAATTAGAATTCGGATCCAAATATATCAAGCCCTGGAACATGTTCTCTTGAGTTTGCAGTCATTTTGCCTCAGGTGCCTTCTCTATAGAATTCTAATAGCAACCACTTCCCTTCTAGATGGTCTAGAAGAATAAAATGTGATCACATCAGCACCCTGCCGCAAGTTCTAGTCCTTCCCTGACCTCCAATCTGCACGCCTGAGTTCTGTTTCCTAAGGATTCAGGAGGAGAAAATTGGACTATAAAATCTTTCTAGTTAGAGTGATCAATTGATAAGGTATTAGAATTCCTGTAAGCTGCTCCTTAAACATAGCCAATAGTAAAGGTTAATCATAAAATGACATTATATTGGAAACAAAAACAGAATGCCCAGGAATGTGGCTCAGCTGTATAGCACCTGAGTAAATAGAATGCTAGAGGCAGGGTTTGAATCACAGATTTAAAAACAAGTGAAGGCAACAAAGCTCTGAACTCTGCACATCCTGATGAACAACTCCATTTTCCTGGGCTCTGTGTTTAGCAGTTGTGTAGTGTGGTAAATTTGCTGGATGAAACACTATATAATGGCATGAAATTTCAACTGCTGTTCAGTGGCATGTGTTGCCACCATGGCATTGGCCATGATGGGTGTGTTTACATCTTAGTAATTGGCCATCAGCACTAATCAGAAGCACCTTGGTCCCTGTAGTACTGTTGTTAAATCTTGTCCACAGCTCTGACCCCAACTCTTCTCACTCCTGTTGTTGGTCCTCATCAGCATCATGAATAACTTAGAAGAATTAAGGAATTTTCTGAAGGATGAAACCAGTTACAAAAGCTGTACCTGGCATTAATACGGATTGGCTGTGTCTTGCTGTGGATTCTTCCTATAGCTTATTCCTTTCTGTAACAAACCTAGGATTTACTTCCCACAGTTCAGCACCATCTGATAATTTACTGGGAACAAATTTCTCTCATGCATTTGGAGTTTTATTGATTACATTTGCTAGCTGTGTGTAAATTCCTGTTCTTCATTAACAGGTCCTAGTTTACTGATTATATTCCTCAGCTATGTATAAGACCTGTTTCCCACTATCAGGTCCTTGTTTCCCTCTCCATTGCAATTGCAGAGATCTGCCTTTATTGCAATTATCTTTATTGACAGGCATTTTGTCAGTGTTTAGGGCCCAGGCAAAAGCATTCCATCTAAGACATTCCCAGATATCCAAGAACATAGAATTACTACACTTCCAAAATTGTTGGTTCATAGCTGCATAGATGGATAGAAAATATAAGCATATCCTTACCTTTACCTCACTGACAGATAAAGTGATAACCTAAACTAACTCTGCACTAAAAGATTCCCAAACGGCTTGTTTTACTAAGCCAAGATTTTAACTCAGAGATTTACTGCTCCCTCCTGTTTCCCCTGAGAAGATAAAGACATAGGGAATCAGCCCATTTGCTCATCCTCAGGGAAAAGCAAACTTTCCTGAAGGCCTGTGCTGCCACTGAGGCCAAAGCACTGGAAGGTGCCAGGTTTTCTTTCTTCCTTCCTTTCTTTCTTTCTTCCTTCCTTTTTTAATTTATTATTTTACATGTCGATCCCAGTTCCCTCTCCCTCTCTCCCTCTCTCCCTCCCTTTTACCCTCTCTGCCCCCTCACATGCACCCTGACCACCCTCCCCTCCCATCCCCCCACCCCAATTCCACATGTAGGGCAATGCCAACCAGGTAGAGTCATGTAGATCTGTCCAGTCATTTGAAGTAGGGACTAGGACTTCTCTCCTGTCTCTAAATTAAGGCAGTATCCTTCCATGGGGGATGTGTTTGCAAGGTCCTTTTGTGCACCAGGGATACATTCTGGTTCCATTGTCTGAGGTTTTGTTTCTTGTGAAAATCAAACTTAGATGCTCTCTTTGATCTACAGTCCTAAGTAATTCATGCTAAAAGTTTCTCCTAGCAGTTTTAGTTTATTGCTCTGTGTGCAAATCTTATCTGCCTTACTGACCCTGAGAAACTCAAGCCTCACATTGTGTTGTAAAAAGAATTACTGTTGCAAATGTATATATAAATGTACCCCCCAAGAACTGGGGGAAGACAAGAACTTGAAAGATAAAAGAAACAGAAAAGAGAGTTAGGGAGAGGAAGACAAGATATAGAGAAGCAAAGAGAGAAGAAGAAAGGACATGCGAGGAGCAAGTGTGTATGTGTGAATTCTTTTTTTCCCTCAGATTGTAGATCCCTCACTTATTTGTAGTTCTTTTTTTTTTTAACCCTGAGCAGAAATTTTAAAAGCTGGACTTTCAAAGTTTCTGATAGGGAAATTGTTATAACTTTCTGGGTGAGGACTCAAAGAGGTAGGCAGATATAACAGATCTTCATGGCTGCTCCTAGGGAATGCACACCCTGGCATTCTAAATGACTGCAGGCCCAAGAGATCAACCATGGTCCTAAAGGTCCATTGCATGGATATTGAACAATGACACAGAAGACATGAGTGATTTGGCAAAGTCACCCAGCTAGGGAATGGTAGAACCAACTCCAGGGCCTGGTCACTTGCCTCATGGGTGAGGCTGAATCTGCCATGTCTATCGCATGCTTAATTGTATGGGTTCAAGCTAATGGCTGTATCTGGGGTCTATCAAAAACGCCCCTGCTGCTCAGAGCCTGGCCTACTCCATAGTGGCATGTGACCACTTCAGAGGTCAGCATGAAGTAAAGTCAAATTCTAGAGCTTTCATTCTGTACTAGGAGGACCCACAGTTCTGAGGAGATGTTGAGATTGGAGAAAGAAGGCAGCATCTACAGCTCCTACAACCAGGGACTCCTTAATTGGCCCCCAGCTGACAGTGTGTCATTAATGGACCATGTGAGAATTGGCTCATTTGGTAAGGTGAGTACTTAAAAAAGTTTTCTGGTTTTGTATCTGGAGAAGGAAGTGAAGGTGACCATGACAATCAGTGAGAGGATGGCCAGGGAAAGGGGCAGACAGGTGTCTGCAGAGAATTTTATCCTATGCACTTAATTCTTCACATCTTGTCCTCTTGAGGATACATTTGATGGGAGCTCACATGAGACAGAAACATCTTAACATTCTTTACCACTGTTGAGAATACCTTTGATGGGGATTTGCCTGAGACAGAAACATCTTAACACTCTTTCCTACTTCTAAGAAGGCTACCCACAGATCTCTCCACACTCACTCTATCCAGTTTTACAATTATATTCCATGGATATTCATGACCATGTAACCAACCCATGGACCACAATGCACTATCAATATAGACTCTTCCCTGGAAGCCATTTCTTCTTCCAAACCAAAGGAACAACCAAATTCCATGGACATCATTCTGTCCCCTGGAAGGGTTTCTCCTGACACTGTCTTCAGAGATATCCAGAAACAGAACACGGTGCTCTGATGTCCACTTTCAGGTGGGGCAAGCAAGTCATTTAAAACCATGTGTAACTAGAATAAGTTCTTCTCAATTCACTATAGGGAACTTCCCAGGGGAACACAGGCCCTACATCCTGGGGAAGGGATGTATCAGGAATATAGCAGTTGGGCCACTTGCTCATGTAGCTACTTCTGCCTTCATTGACTACTAGAGATATCTGTGGGTGCACACTGATATCTGATGATGCCAGCTTTGGACCCACTACATGGATGCTAATTTAATTATGGGCACCAATAGGATAAAAGAATGATAAAACATATCCCTAAAAATATAATTTATGTATGTATCTAAATATATATCCCATATATTTGTGGGAGGTGATTGAGTTCACATGGTCATTTGAAGGCTATGAGATCTCAAATGTGTTGGTGAAGAAAATGTGATTGTTGCAGGGGAGAGAGTTGGAGGAGTGAAAATTGTCTAGGCAAGTACACGGAGTCAGAACAGATAGTGTTACCTTAGTCATTTCAACATTAGCACTAAAGTGTATTCTCAACCAATATCAGCCAAGGACATAAATACCAAAGATAAGGATGAGACAATAGATATCTACACACAAAAGAGTAAAATTGGACCCTTGCCACATACCATTCACAAAATTACTGCAAAATAGATCAAAATGTAAATGAATCTTTTAAAACCTAGGAGAAATTTTCATGATCTTACATCAGGAAATGATTTTTGGATATATCCAAGAAAATCAGATAAAAGTAGATGAGTTGGATTTTACCAAAGTGAAATTTTTATGATACAAAGGATATCATCCAGAAACATCAGCCAGATGTTATGTCACAAGCCTATAATCATAGTACTTGGGAGGTAGAGACAGGAAGATCAGAAGTTCAAGATTGCTTTTAGGTACATTAAAAATTCCAAGCCAGAATAGGATATATAAAACCTTCTCTTAAAATAAACCCCCAAATAAACAATAATAATAAGTCCTAACTATGAATGGATTTATTTAGTGTCCCCCCCAAAAAAAATGGCTGAAGAAAATTAGATGAGCATTACTAGGGAGAAAATGGACAAGACATTATTGGAAGACCGTGAATCACAGAGGAATTTGCCAATCAGCCAGGCAAGCAGTACTCTGGAGCTGACAGGCAAATGATGACCTAAGTATACAAAAGGGGCTGGCAGTCTGCAGGTAAAGACAGTACATGTCCTCAGACACTGAATGCCATTTGCAGCAGGGGTTGGAAATGTTGCAATGAAATCCAGAACACTTGATTTCTAATTTTGTGTTATTTGACCACACAATGCATAGTTCATGTGTACCCATAGAGCACATTGAATTTATGTATTAAGTTTGGTCTCTGGCCTGTACTGCTTCTGTTCCACACACTGTTGCTTTAACTTTAATAACGACAATCTGTGTTGTACGACTCACCCTATAGCACTTCAGCCTCTACTCTTTCTATTATAAGGTCACTAACAGTATGTTTCTTGCTGATTTACAACTCCAGCTACTCCCCCGAGAGAGACAAGCAGATCTCTCTCTTTTACAATGCCTTCACTGCCTTTCTTGACCCCGTGGTCTACAGTCTGAGGAAAAAAGACATCAGGAAGGCATTTCTCAGGGTGATGGGGCATGGTAGGTGGATTAATGAATCAGGATGATGAAACCTTGGGTAAGAAAAATGCTCACTGTTGAAGACAGAGACAATGTCTTTATAGTATATAAATAACATTGAGCATTTGATCCAGTGTAACTACTTAACAACTAGTGATAATATTCTTGAAACAGAGATGGCTCTCTTATAAATAGATTACACTACAGTTCAACTGAAAGCACCTTTGTAATCTTTGTGATTATAAGTGCAAAGACTCACTTCTTGCTCATATTTGTTAGTTTTAGATTGTGAGTGACTTTGTGTAGTTAGTCTCAGATCAATCCTAAAGGTGGAGTTCAGTATCCAGTGCGTTTTATATCAGAAAGTAAGGCATAGTGGATAAAAGTCATGATGACTCAGCTTCTCAATAGTGATGGGAAGCAGTGTCAGAGGAAGGCCAGGGCTTCAGGCCCAGAGTAGCAGCATCAGAGGGAGGTTTGAGCTTCAGGTCCCAAGCAGCAGTGTCAGTGAGAGGCCTGAATCCCAGCCCAGAAGCAGCGTCAGAGGGAGGTTCAAGCTTCAGGCTCTGAGCAGCATTAAGGGAGACCCAAGCCCCAGACCTGGGAGCAGTGTCAGAGGGAGCTCTCAGCCTCAGGTCCAGGAGCAAGGAGTGATAGCCAGGTGAAATGACAGCAGCAGTTTCTAGCAGTAGCTTCCAGCAACTATCAGGATAATGATGGGCCTCTTTGCACACATGCTTTTGTCAATGAAAGCATGTATAGTTCCAGTATAGAGAAGTAAGTAACAGGAGGTATGTTGTAGATGTAAGAGGCTGAACCAGAGAAGAATGTGGCCACAGTTAGGTGGGAGGCACAGGTAGAGAAAGCCTTACAGCGGGCCTGTGTAGACTTTATTTTGAGAATTACCATGGCAATAGGAGGCCACAATGAGGGAGATTGGGGCAACAATTAGGAAGACACTCATGACTAGATCCACGATTTCAATGAGATGAGTGTCCATGCTAGCCAAGCTATGTACTGAGGGTCCTTCACAGAAGTAATGGTTAACCTTGTTAAGGCCACAGTATGGAAGCCTCATGGTTAAGAAGGTGTGTATCAGAGAGAAGAAGAATCCACAGATCCAGGTCCCAGCTGCCAACTGTATGCACAAGTCCCAGTTGAGAATAACAGTATAACTTAGTGGATAACAAATTGCCACATACCGGTCATAAGCCATGACAACAAAGAGGATGCACTCAGTGAGGACCAATGCACCAAACACACACATCTGGAGCCAGCAGCCAGCAAAGGAGATGGTCTGAAATTTAGTAAGAAGATGCACCAACAGCTGGGGCATGGTGGTAGTGACATAGGCAACATCCAGCATGGTGAGTATACACAGGAAGAAGTACATGGGCATGTGCAGCTGTGTGTCCATGCAGATCAGCATGATGATGAGCCCATTACCCATGACTGTGCTCAGGTAGGTAAGAAGGAACACAATGAAGAGAGCGCTGTTGGTCATGGGGTCACTGGAGAAGCCAAGCAGAATAAACTCAGAAACCCAACTTTGGTTCTGCCTTGGAATCATCCAAATCACTGGACCTGTAAGAGAATCGCATTCAAATGTTTGTCATATGATACATGGTAACCCAGCAAGATGGCATCTACAGAGGCAAGAAGGCTGAAGTGTTGGTTCTGAGCATACTACTCAGTTTCTGTGCACTCTTCCCAAGTTACCCAAGTTATGTATTCCAATGCTTCGGTGTCTTCATCTATAAAACAAGGCTAATGGCACTCATATCTTGGTATCATCGTTAATATCCACAACACTCCTAGAAATATCACGCAACATCACATGCTGTATGAAATCTCACTCTTTCATTTCAGCTCTGAGAAGGCAGAGACAGGGGACCCCAGAACAAGAAGGCTAGCTACTGATGGGGGATGTCCTTCTGTATGGCTAAACACTGAGCCAAACTCCTTGAATCCAGTTGCAGAGAGGGAGGAGTGATGAGCAAAGGGATCAAGACCAGGCTACAGAAACCCACAGAGACAGCTGACCTGAACAAGGGGGAGCTCATGAACCTCCAGAATGATATCTGGGAAACCAGCATAGGACCAACCCAGACTCCCCGAACATGGGTCTCAGTTAGAGGGCCTCAGTTATGGAACCTCTGACAGTGGAACCAGGATGTATCCTTGGTGCCCTGGTGTGCAAAAGGACTTCAGGAGCATATTCCCCATGGAGGGATACTCCCTTAGCCTAGAGACGTGGGGGGGGGGCCTAGGCCCTACTCCAAATGACTTGACAGATTTTGATGACCCCTCCTGGAAGGCCTCACCCTCCCTGGGGAATGGGTGGAGGAATGGGACAGTGGGGGTGGTTGGAGGGGGAATAGGAGGATGGGAGGGAGAGGGAACTGGGATTAATATGTAAAATAAAAAGTATTTTTAAAAATTAAAATATATATATATATATATATATATGGAAAAATACTTACCACAGAGAAAAGAATGGTAGATCAGAATGAATTAAAAGCAAGTACTCAAACTCTTTATGCAAATTAGAAAAATAAAGTCTGTACATAAACATGAAAGCAGCCTCCTCAACAGAATAATGGAAAAGAGAGTTAGAACATTTCACAAAGGAGTCTATCTACATGAGCACTGATTAAGCATCAAAGCACTCATCACTGTTACTCACAGTGTAAATGCCCACCCCTACTCCCCTAATTGCTAAAGCTCTCATCACCTCACACCCACCAGAATGACTACAATAAAATATGCTTACTGGTGATGATAGCATCTGGGACCAATGAGAAAAGAGTAAACTCAAATGATCCTTTCGATAAGTGTTGCATCAGATACATATCCCCTGCAACTGAACAGAGTTCGTTACCCAAGAAGTCAGTTATGAACTGGTGGATTTCCACCAATATACTCATGCATGTCCATGCAGATGCTCCAAAAGGGATACACAACAGAGATTACAAAACACTGCTCAAAATGGCCTATTGAAATAGGGGACCAGTCAAATGCCAATCACCAGTACAATGGATAAAGCAGGGTTTTATTCTTGAGACAGGACAGAAATACCAAAGAGACTTCAAGTGTTCCTCTGTCTTCATTTTCCTGTTGCCATCCTCTCACATGGCCATTCTACCACCTCATAACGTTGAGTGCCAGCATCCCAGGTCAGAGCCCATCATTTCTACCTGCATTCATGTGAGCCACTCCATGCTTAGTCACCTTCCCTACTTCTGGCACACAGGCTCTGAAGGGAGGAGGTGAAGAAGAAAAGTCTTCATATTGTCCATGTAGTTGATCTTATGGAGACTCAGCACATCCAGAGGTGGATGGCTAGACACAGACTGGCACTCCTGATGAGATTCCCCTCCTGTCCGAATGTGGGAGGCCACAGGCTGTACTTGCATTCAAAGGGAACCAAATGAAGGAGAAATTAGAAATTTTGAACATTCTGGAACATAATAAACTTTTTAAAAATCCCCCCATACCTCTCTTTCTCCTCTTTCAAATACTGTTCCCATGGCAATAGGTTTGACAACATTGACTAACTGAAGTATTTTATGCTTTATCACACCAAATAGCCTCTGTCTTCGTGGACAGTGTCCTTCCACGCTTCACTGCTCAGACATGAAATCCTAGCACTCAGTAGGTAACAACAACATAATTGTAAATCTTTTTCTTTTTGAAAAATTTTGGGGTTTTTTATTAGTTACATCATCATCATCATCATCATCATCATCATCATTATTATTATTATTATTATTATTATTATTATTTTATATGTCGATCCCAGTTCCCTCTCCCTCCCTTCATCCCTTCCTCTTACCCTCTCTCCCACCTCATATGCACCCTGACCACCCTCCCTCCCATCCCCCCACCCCAATTCCACATGTAGGGCACACTGAGTCAAACTAGAATCCAGATGCAGACGGAGAGGACAAGACCAGGTCACAGAAACACATAGATAGCTGACCTGCACAAGGAGGAGCTAACATGCCCCTAGACTGATAGCTGGGAATCCAGCATGGGACTGACTCAGACCCCCTGAATATGGGTCTCAGCTAGAAGGACTCAGCAGTCTAAGGGACTTCAGACAGTGGATCCAGGATGTATTCCTGAAGCACAAAAGGACCTTGCAAATACATCCCCCATGGAGGGATACTGCCTTAATCTAGAGACAGGAGAGAAGCCCTAGTCCCTACTTCATGACTTGACAGATTTTCATGACCCCACCTGGATGGCATTGCCCTCACTGTGACTCCTGTTGCCTTGTGTCATGGTGATCCTGTAGCTTTGGATCTGCAGGCCTGGCCCCTTCATGAAGACCAGCAGTTCACGGATGAGGATATGGGGATGGGCTACGTTATAGTCCCTCGGTCTGGGTGGCTCTAGTTTTCTGCCCAGGCAAGGTGCCATGCCCACTCTCCCATGTGCTACAGCTGGTGAGGGGTAGGACCAGTTCTTCCGTTGTCATGCTCCTACCTGTCATGACCACCACATGAGGGATGAGGGGGTGGAGTCAGTGCTCCTGCTCTCATTCCATCTCAGCCAACTCATCCCCACCCCCAGACTTGTCAGCTCTGTTGTGCTGCCCAGGCCAAGTGCAGGGCCTGCTCTCCCCAGTGCTGCTGCCAGTGGGAGGCAATGCCAATTCACCCACTCCCATGACTTCAGGGCCAGCTCTCCCACCCAACACAGGCAATGAAGGGCAGGGGAGGGGGAAGGGTGGGGCCAGTTCACCTGCACCCCCAACAATGGGCTCAGCTCTATGTGCTTCCCAGGCTAGGTGTTGGGCCCACTGTCTGGAATGCTGCAGCCAATGAGGGGCAGGATCAGCTCTCACATTCTCATGATGCCAGAATCAGCTTTTCCTGCCTGCGCTAGGTGGTGAGGGGCAAGGGCAAGAAGTAAGAGGGTATCTCTTCCTCACCCATGCCACCGTGTAGCAGACCATTGCATTTTTAGGGCTGGGTCACTTGCACCTCTGCCAACAGGGAAAACGTTGCTGTGCTGCCCGGGGCGGGGGTGGGATGGGGTGTGTCAGGGCCTGCTCTCCTGGTGCTTCAGTTGGTGAAGTGCAGGGCTGGTTCTGCCTGTGCTGCAGTGAGCGAAGGGTGGGGCCAACTCTGCACAGCCTTATCCTCACTGTTTCAGTGATAACAGGGACCATGGACGTCAGGCCACAGACCCAGAGACAGCCCCTGGCAGCATTCTAGGCCTATGGACCTAGACATGACCCCTGGCAGCAGCCCAGACCTGGATGATACCACAGCCCTGGGAAGTAACACATGCCACTCATGTCTGTATGGGCCCTGCAACAGTACTTCCTTGGGCACCAGGAAGGCCACAGGTGGAGGCCCAGATCCTGGTTATCAGTGTGGCCTTTGGTGGCAACACAGGTCACGGACGGATCAGTACAGACTGACTCAGGCTGTGGTAGGACCATAAACCTTGACATAGTCATTAGCAATAGCCCAGGCCCAGATTTCCTCATGGCCCTTGTTGGCATTGCCGATTGCCCAGATCAGCATGATCCCAGTGACTATGTGGCCCCCAAATGCTAACATATCCCCATGTGGCAGCCCATACCCCAGGCATTCACTTAGCCTTCAGTGATAACAGGAGCTGTGAACAGTGACACAGATCCTAGCTGGGTAAGGCCACAGACCCAGACATGGCATATGGCAGAAGAACTAAGCAGATCCTGCCAATCATGATCCTACCTGCCTATTTCACAGTTGAATGAACAGTGACCTCAGAGATGTGAAGTACTTGGCAAATTTGGGTCATGCAGCTAGTCAATGGTATAGCCAGCACCAGAACTTCACCATGTCTCCTGGTTGGAGGCTGACTCTGCCATGGCTATCACATGTTTAATCATCTGTTTAAGCTCATAGCTGCACCTGAATTCTAACCAAGTTCTCTGCTGGTGATGATAGCTACTCCTGCTCTGGAGGTCAAGGGACCATCTCAGAGGTCAAGAGGGAGATGGAAAACTCTAGTTTCATTTTGACCCAGCTGGGCTCATAGGACTCAAAGTGAATACGGTGGGATCTGAAGAGGGAGTTAGCAGCTTCCCCAGTCCTAACAAACCAGGGAATCCTTAATTGGCCTCCAGGTGACAATGCCTCGTTGAGGGACCATGTGCAAATTGACTCATTTGGTAAGATAAGTACTTCAGGAAGTTTCTGAGCTACTGTCTGGAGAAGGAAGGGAATAATGAGCTTGTGCTATTGTAAATCACTGAGGGCTTTGAAATGGTCCCTTGGGACATCACATTAAAAGTCACAGCTTACAAAGCATTTTCACAAATGTTTCCTTACTAGGACCTCACAGAAGGCTTGTGACTAATCTGTAGGGTCCCCATTTCACAGATGTGAAGGTTGATGACAGACATTAAGTCTTTGCCATAGCCAAACATGAAAGAGTCAGTGATGCTGGTGTGGGGCATTTTGCTGCTTAACTTACCATAGGAAACTGTCTATGGAGACCACAGGATCAGGCTGTGGAGTAGGAAGAGTAGATCACCTGGGTCACTTTCTCATGTTGGCTACTTGCCCTTTCATAGACTGCTAGAGATATCTGTGTGTGCAAACAGATATTTGATGATGTCATCTTTGTGACCCAGTACATGGGTGCCCAGTTAATTATGGGCATCAATGAAACAAAAACAATGAAAAAGGAAACAAAACAGCTAGGCATGATGGCACATGCCTTTAATCTGAGCAATAGGAGGCAGAGGCAGGTAGATCTCTGTAAGTTCAAGACTTGCCTGGTCTACAAAGGGAATTCCAGGATAGCTAGGGTTGTTACACAGCTAAACTCTGTATCAAAAAACCAAAAAGGGAAGATATTTATATGTGTATTTAAATATATAATATCTGTAACAGCTAGATAGATAGGAAGATAGATGATAGATGATAAAAAGAAAGAACTGGAAGACAGAGTTCATATGGTCATTTGAAGACTTGTGGTTTATGTATCAGAAGACTATGTACTTAGGATGTCAGGTGCTGTGTCTGAACTCTGTTACCTGCTTTTGGGACCCTTTCCTCTTCTAGGTTCAATAGGAAAACAGCAGTCAAGGGTGGGATGTACCCTTGAATGCTACTTGAAATTGAAACAGAAGTTAGAAAGTTCTGATGAGAAATCAGCTCCCTTCACTTCCAGAGTTGCATCATTTGACAGAAGACCTCATCATGTTTCCCCATGGACCACACTGAATTATGTGTGAAGTTCGTTTTCTGAGCTGTATTTGTTCTATTCCACAATCTATCAGCTTACTTCTGTCACAAAAACACATGCTGTGCTATGTAGTGCCTCTGACTCTCAGTCTTCTGCTGTCTTTACTATCATGAAATCCATACAAGCAAGTTTTGTGTTGGTTTAGAGGTATACTATTGTGTTCTGGGAACTATACCAGGTTATACAGTGTGTATTACTTGCTGCCTTCTAGGTAGAGGCAACACCATATCAGTCCATGATCAAAGAACTTGTATTACTTCTCTATAGACAAAATCTTCCCACCTCCTGCTCTCAGGGTGGACCATACTACTTGCTTTGACAAAAAAAAAAAAAAATGTGTGGAAAGAGAAACCGGTCACTCTTGAGAAGCTGAGTCTGTCTTCTGTATCTCTCCTTCTGTTATAGGATGACATGTTGATTCCTTGTGGAGATATTTTGTGTGTGCCCTAACAAATAAAGCTTGCCTGAAGATCAGAGTGTGGAGCTAACCACACTAGTTAGCCATAGAGGCCAGGCAGTGGTGGCACACACCTTTAATCCCAGAACTTGGGAGACAGAGGCAGGTGGATCTCTGTGAATTCAAGGCCACCCTTGACTGATCCTGTCTAAAAGGATCTAAGCTCACACCTTAGATCACAGCACTTGGGATCATACTCCTTTAATCGAAGCACTAGGGAGGTGGAGACAGGAGTGATATAGATTGATGGAGATGGGTAATATAAGGCAGAAGGAGACTGAAGCTCACAGCATTTAGACCTGAGATCTAATAGAGATAGCACTCAGTCTGAGGATTCTTAGGAGCAGGATCACTCCTTTGGTCTGAGGATTCAGTAGAGGTAAGAACTAGTGATTTTCCTCTTTGTCTCACTGATCTTTCAGCATTTACCCCAATATCTGGCTCTGGGTTTTCATTATTAAGACCAGTTAGAATTCCTGCTACATCTGGAATCCAACTTTTGGGGCATGAATTCACAAAAAAAAAAAAAAGCTATTTGCCTGTGGTTTTGCAACCACAGGCATAGCTACATGTGGCTGGAGCCACCACCCACTGGCTAGGTTTTTCTTTCTTGTCTCCTAGTGAGTTGGGGGCTTTCAATGGACCCCCTTCTCAGGATCCTGCCAAACTAGGTAGCTGCCTTGAAACCTGCTCTGGCTTCTAATGTTCTACTCAGTAGCAGTGAGCCTCACATCTTCAGCAGCAGATTTGGTGAGACAATTGGAAATTCTTAAAGGGAAGAATTAGTTAAAAAGAGAGTTTTCCCCCACATTAAAAAATGGAAGCACAATTACAATGGACAGAATTAGGTATCTGTATGATTATGCAATGCATGATTTAAAATTTGAACAATTAAATCAATTAATGAAGGGATAATCAACTTAACGGGGATTGACATAATTTCATTATCATCTTGTAATTCTTGGTTTATCTCTGAAAATGTTAGTTAACATGAGTGCCAAGATAGAGGCCTTAGAAAAACTTATTAAAACAGATCATAGAGATATTCAGACCCATACAGAGTAATTTAAAGGAGAACAAAGCTTCCCACACAATCATGTGTGATGCTTTGGATAGGAGAGGTGATTTCCAGAGGTTTGAAGAAAAATTAAAATGTTAAATGTTTCAATTGTTGTAAACAAGATAACCTAAAAAGGGATTGTTAACAATCCCTATATAAACAATCCCCCTATAAACAATGTTTTTTCTAAACATAATCCAAAGAGAATGCCTCTCCCTTCTGAATTATGCAGAAGGTGTGGCAAAGGTACACATTGGACTAATGAATGTAGATCAATAAGAGATAGTCAAGGTAACCCTTTGCAGTCTGGAAACTCCTTGGAGGTCTCTTGGAGGCCCCCAAGTCAAATTCAGTTCAGTCCTTTCCTGTCATTGTGGAGGAAACTCCTTCCCAGAGAAATTAAAGAACCCAATGTCTATTGTAAGAAACTTACAGCTATGGATGATAGAAGAGCTTTAGAAGCGAGAACAAAAAAATTAGCAAAACTTTAAAGCAAATAGTTTGTCAAACTTCTATAACTGAACAAAGACAAAATTAAAAATACAAATAAGTGATATTAATTGAAGGTCTTGTAAACACAGGTGAGGAAGTAACAATAATTGCATCAAAATATTAGCATCCAAATTGGCTTCTTCAGGAGGTAAATGTTCATCTTCCAGCGATTGAAATATTGTATCGGTAAAAAAAAAAAAAAAAAAAAAAAAAAAATCATCAAGAAATGGGTTGAAGGACAGAGAGGAAAATTAAAGCCATATGGGGACATGATTTGTTACAGCAATGGAATACTCATATTATCATTCCTCCAATCTCAGAAACAAACCATAAGTTAACATATGTTTCTGGGGAAAATATTAGAAGGTATTATAAAGAACAGTCACCAATCATTCACATTGTACAAAAACAGGACACAGTAGCTGCTGATATTTCAAAGGCATCAAAAGCACTACTATTAAAATGGTTGATGGACAAACCTATATGGGTTAAGCAATGGCCTTTAACAACAGAGAAACTGGAGGCCTTAGAACAGTTGGTACAGGAGCAGTTAAATGGTCAGCATATTGAAGAGTCAACCAGTTCTTAGAATTCTCCTGTATTTGTTTTTAAAAAGAAATCTGGAAAATGGAGAATGGTAATAGATCTAAGAGCTGTTAACAAGGTGATTCAGCCAATGGGTTCTCTGCAGTCTGGAATTTGCCTTCTCTGTTACTTAAAGGATGGCCTCTTATAGTTATTGTTTTAAAAGATTGTTTCTTCACTATACCTTTACAAGAAAATACAGAGAAAATTTGGCTTCAGGTGCATACTTATACTAATTCTCAGCCTACTAAGAGATATCAATGGAAGGTTCTCCCACCAGGAATATTAAATAGCTCCATCCTGTGACAATATTTTGTAAGTCAGCCATTGGAAATGATACGTAAGAAATTTACTCAATCTATAGTCTACCATTACATGAATGACATCTCATTAGCTGATTCAAATATAGATAATTTTAAAAGAATGTTTGAAGAAGTAAAGAAAATTTTGCCTTGTGGGGGATTATAAATTTCTCCTGAAAAAATACAAAGAGAAAATTCTATTAATTATTTAGGATGTAAAATAGGTATACAAAAAAAAAATTAAACCCCAAAATGTGCTTATTAGGAAAGATCTAATTACAAACTGTTAGTGACTTTCAAAGATTGATAGGAAACATTTCTAATCTATGGCCCACTATTGGAATAAAAAAAAATCATGAACTGAGTAATTTGTTCAAAGCAGTAGACAGTGGCAAGGTCATATATAGTCCAAGAGAATTATCAGCTGAAGCTGAGGGAGAATTGGCTTTGGTGTAAAAGAAATTACAGGATGCACATGTGGATCAATTGGGCCCACAGTTTGATTGCATTCTAGTTATTTTTACACTTTAACAATTATCATAAAGGAATATTAATTCATATGGAAGATATTATCTTAGAAATTATCCCTTTACCACATAAACAGTGAAAAAATTAAAAACTTATATAGAAAATATCTCTGACTTGATTCTAAAGGGAAAATTGAGAGCTTGTCAATTATCAAGAATAGACCCAGCAGAAATTGTAGTATCTTTTACTAATGATGAAACTGACAAATTATGGGCAGAAAGTGAACCTTGACAAAGAGCTTACAGTAATTTTTTGGGGAGAGAGTAACAACAAATATCCCAAAAGCAATATAATTCAACTTATAATGAGAACTAATTGGACCCTTCCTCACATTTTACAGGATACACAAATATCTGGAACCCTTCTATTCAATAGTGATACAAACAAATCAGGAAAGACAAGGTGTGATCATCCTTGAAAAACCCTGCTTCATAGAAAATTCTGTCAAATATTCTAGGCCTTTAGGCTAGAGATGGATGCCCCAACATTGCAAAGGACTTTAGGTGACTCTCCAGGCAGCCAGCTGTTTCTGTCATTTCTCACATTTTATTTTGGAAGTCGGTTGCACTTTCTGCTTATTCAGTTTATATTATTTCCTTCTCAGGTCTCTGAGGGAGTTGAAGACTAAAAAGTTAAAGTTTTCCTTGTATACCAGGCTCAGAAAAGAATGGTAATGAAAATTAAAAAAGAAAGTAAATGAGTTATAAGACTTTGTACTCAGCAAGATAAGATAGATAATGGAGTATTTTCTCTGAATTTCTCAAATACAAATTGACTAGACACTGCTGATGTATTTATTGCCTTATATATTGTATATAGTTATTGTACTTACTGCATATATTTTTTTCTTATATTAGTTATAACCTTTTTATTTTAGACAAAAAGGGGGGATGTGGTGATTTTTGTTTATGATATAACAAATAAAGCTTGCCTGAAGATCAGAGTGTTAGCCATAAATGTCATGCAGTGGTGTACACACCTTTAATCCCAGCACTTGGAAGTTAGAGGCAGATGGATCTCTGTGAGTTCAAGGCCAACCTGAGCTACATGAGATTCATCCAGTCTAAAAGAGAAACAGAGGCAAGTGGCAATGACTCACACCTTTAATCCCAGCACTAGGGAGGTGCACACAGGAGTGATAATGGCTAGGCAAGAGAGAAATATAAGGCGGGAGGAGACAGGACCTCAGAGCATTCAGTCTGATGTTTCATAGAAACAGCATCCAATCTGAGCATTCATCCTGAGGATTCCTAGAAACAGGATTGTGCATTCAGTCTGAGGATTCATAGGACAATCTGAGGATTTGGTGGAGGTAAGAACTAGTGGCTTGCTTCTTTGTCTCTTTGATTTTTCAGTATTTACCCCAATATCTGATTCCAGGCTTTTCTTATTAAGACCAATTAGAATTCTTGCTACAGTTCCTCCTTCAGGATAGATGTGAAAGGTTAGAAGGTCACTACCAAACTACAACTACATATAAATTCCCATTACAAAAAGTACAGAAGAGAGCATGGTGAGGAAATACTGGGCCAAACAAAACCGAATACCAATTGGGCAAAATCCAAACTCAGCATCTCAGTTTCTCATATCAAAAGGTTCTTCAGATACCCAACTCCTTTCAGCTTTGCTGAATGCAACATACTTCTTTCTCTTTGGCTGATTCTACTTCTTGCTACTAGTTTTTCTCGGAAGCTATGGTATCTCTAACATCTAGGCTTCTCCGATGCAATCAAGGCTTCAACTCCAAGGCAATTCACAGCTTCACACAATCGCCTCTCTAGGCCTCCATTCAGGGACAACCCACCAACACATGCCTGGCCTCAGAAACTTTCTTTGGGCATAGATTGAAATTCCATAAGTCCTTACTTCTATTCTTGACTCTAGAACCAAATGGCCAAAGCTGCCAATTCTGCTGTTTGCTGAGGCTGAAACAGCCTCCTTGTTCAATTACATCTTCACCAGCTTTGTTTGTTACCATCAGTGCCTAAGCTTGGCTGTCTGCAACTTACTCTATAGACCAGACTGACCTCAAACTCAGAGACCTACCAGCCTCTGCTTTCCCAGTACTGGGATAAAAGGCCTTCACCACTACAGCTGGCTCTAAGCTTTTCTTTAATTCCTTTACACAAGTTGGAAACTTAGCTGGGTGGGATCTTGCCCTATGATCACCACTCCCCTTATTCCATTTCTTAATCTGTCTCCTTGAACATAGAGCTTAGCTCCATTCCACTTCCAGGTGATCCTTTCCTCCTCAAATTGTTCTACATTTTGTATTTCTATTTGATAAGCTCGCTCCTTTTCATCATAAGTCTTCTTTAGAGTTGACACTAATAACCACACGACAGCGTCTATATTAGGCTGTTTTGAGATTTCCTCTGCCAACAGAATCAATTCAAAACTCTTCACTTTAGCCCCAGACAGACTATTCAGACAAGGGCAAAAAGCAACCACGTTCTTCGACAAAATATCAGAAGAATGACCTCTAAGCAATATTCTAAAATTCTTCTCCTCTGAAACCTCTTGAGCCAGGCTCCAACAGCTCATCAAATCACACTCAGCACCACTGTCTCCCATGCTTCTACTACTATGGACCATTATGCAGCACTTAAAAGTATTCAACGACTTTTCTAATCCACATTCCCAAGATCCATAGTCCTTTAAAAAAAAAGTTTGGTCAGGCCTATCAAACACAGCAATACCCCAGTACCTGGTACCAACTTCTGTCTTAGTTAGGGTTTCTATTCCTGTGAAGAGACACCATGACACAGCAACTATTACAAAGAAAACATTTAATTGTGGTAACTTACTTACAATTCAGAGGTTCAGTCCATTATCATCATGGCATGGATCATGGTGGCATGCCAGCAGATATGGTGCTCCCTACATCTTCATCAGAAGGCAACAGGAAGTGGACTAAAGCACTGGACAGTATCTTGAGCATGTATGAGACCTCAAACCCACCTCTACAGTGGCATAACACCTCCAAGACCACATCTACTCCAACAAGGCCACACCCCAAATAGTGTCACAGCCTATAGGGGCCAATTACATTCAAGCTACAACAATATCTAATGTTGTTTCTTAGTCTTGTAAGTGGCACCTTAAAACAACTCATTTCTCATGGCCATAACATTCATATGAAATGTAGTGCTAGCCTTGATTTCCAACTCAGGAAACTGAACTGTAGAGTTCGTAACATACCAGCATCTACAGACAGAACTTCCCATATTTAGATGTTACAATTGGTTGTGGGATGATGAATGCTCAACAATAAGTCTCCATTAAAACAGAAACAAGGTGTAACATGAATAAATAAAAACCAACAGACAGATATTGGGGTTCAAGCTGAAAATCAGAAAAGCAAAGCAGCCAGCCATTAGACATTTCAGACCAATGTTCAGACCAAAGGGGAGATTGTGTTCTCTGATTACATCTCCAAACTGCACTGCTCTCCTCAGAATCATAGGCTGCTGCCTCTACCCAACATTGCTGAAGACTCATTGCCCAAGACTGACTTATTTCGTCTTTATATACCTTTCTATGACCAGCCATATCACTCTCGTCTCCATCTCCCGAGTTCTGGGATTAAAGGTGTGTGATCCCAACAGCTGGTATCACCTTTGTGTGAGCTGCTTCTCTTTTAGACTGGATCACTTTTAAGTAGCTCTGTGTGACCTTGAACTAACAGAGATCCATCTGCCTCTGTCTCCCAAGTTCCGGGATTAAAGGTGTATGCCACCATAGACTGACTCTATGGCTAGCTACTATGACTGCTGGGATTAAAGGTGTGTATCACCACTGCCTGACCTCTATGGCTTGTGGCTAGCTTTGCATTCTGAACTCTAAGGCAAGTCTTACTAAATCACAAATAATATATCACCACAATTTGTCTTTTTTATCTAATACAAAAAGAAGGCTACAACTAACATAAGAAAAACTATGTACAATAAATACAGTAACTATGTACAGTATATACAAGCAATAAATACATCAACACTGTAATAATATAGAAATGTACACTTTGTATTGGTATGGATTTTGGTTTATTGATATAAATTCAAGGTCAATTTTGTTATATGCATATTTCTACTCCTGTTTAGGTATTCTGTTTATATGGCTCATTTAAACATGTAATGTACAATTAAATACAGATATATTAAATTATCTGTACAATTAAATACAGACAATTAAATATAGTCACCTATAATAGTCAAAATTTATAGTTATGTTAGTTAGGTTTTCTAGAAATACAGAAACATACTTGAGATGGATAGATATTCTTTAAACCTTTCAAAGACCTATAGAATATGGCATTTAAAATTGTTTAGGGTTTGTTGTTGTTGTTGTTTTCTGAGGTTTTTTGTTTTGGTTTAGTTTGGTTTGGTTTGGTTTGGTTTGGTTTGGTTTGGTTTGGTTTTTCGAGACAGGGTTTCACTGTACTGCTTTGGAGCCTGTCCTGGAACTAGCTCTGTAGACAAGGCTGGCCTCAAACTCAGAAATGTGCCTGCCTCTGCCTCCTGAGTGCTGGGATTAAAGGCATGTGCCATCAACTCCCAGCCTTAAAATGGTTTAGGGTTTTTCATGACTATGAGACCCAACTGCTCCTGGCAACACCAATTACATAAGAAAGGAGGATGGGCATTGTAGAAACTCAATATGGAGTTGCTTTCAACATGGCAGACATAACCATTTGGGCAAGAAACTGCTCTTGCTTGGACTGTTTGACTGTATGTTGTATAAACAGTATATGTAGGACCCACAGGAAGGTGACTAATGAACTTACTAAAACAAGATGGGACAGTCCTACAGAGTTCCTGATTCATGGAAGAGTCTGCCAGACATTCTGCATGTCACAGAGAAAAATGACTGACAAACTGCTACAGGTGGGACAGTTTCAAATTTCCCACTTTACTGAGAAGTCTGCCAGATTCACTATGACCTATGGACTGAAGATGGATGCTCCGACGTTACAGAGGAAATTTGGGTGACTGTCTAGGCAGTGAAATGTCTCTGTCACCTCTAGAGTTTATACATTATCCTTCTTAGGGCTTTGATGGAGTTGAAGACAGTTATGGTTATTGTTTTCCATAGTTATGATAAAAGATAAGTTACATATAAGATTTTAGACTCACAACGATAGGGTAGATTATAGAATATTTTCTTTAAAGTTTGCCAAGTGTTAATGGACTAAATATTGTTAACCATAGTTCTTACTCAATAACTGTTTTGTTATGTATAATTTTACTATGCTAAAGTTAAAATCTTTCTTTTATTTAGACAGAAAAGAGGAGATGATAGGGGATGTCCTTCTGTATATATGTTTCTCTTATTGGTTAAAACACTGTTTGGCCAATGGATGCAGGAAGATAGACAGGTTTAGGAGACGAGGAGAATTCTAGGAAAGGTAGGTGGAAGGAGATGGGACAGACTCCATGTAGTTGTCAAAGGAGTAACAGGTCTGGACATTCTTGGATAAGCCAAGACCACGTGGAAATACATAGATTAATAGAAATGGGTTAATAATTAAGACAGCTAGCCAATAAGAAGCCCTGGCCATCAGCTAATAGCTTATAATTAATATAAATGTGTGTTTATTTGGGACTGAAGTGACTGTAGGACCTGGCAGAATAGGAAAGAACCCCCAAAATGGTGTAGTCCATTTGTATTTGACAAAATCGGAGAAAATACTCTATTTCTGTCCTATCTTGGTGAGTTCAAAGTCTTTACCTAATTTACTTTCCATTCTTTTTTTTCCCCAATCCTCAAACCATTTATTGACAGCAAAAGTCTCCATAGCTGTGAACCACATGAGGGGCAGGTAGGGGGAAGTATGGGAATCAGCAAAGAGTTGTTTGCAGGGGTGCTGCCACCCTGGGCATGCTGTAAGCTCATGGTCATCACCGGCCATCACTGGTTTGCTGCTGTGGGCAACAGGGATATTGTAGGACAGCCACCTCGGAGAGCTATGGGGACATGGGGACACAGGGACAGAGACAGAATGCTGGGCACAGGGACACAGGACACATGAGGCTACTGAGGCACGGATACAAAGGGGGCAGTGAGTAACACAGGACATGCCGAGGTGACAATGAAATAGGGTTAGAATTCTGGGCTATTCTGGACACTACCCAGCAGGCTTCCTCCTCAACCACTCAGGCGCCAGGGTTTACAGGCAAGAGACACTGAGGCAGGGCTGGGCAGCAGGTCATTTTCCCTCAGAGTCAAATAGGAGACCCTGAAAACAGCATCTACAGACCGAAGGCTGAACTGTGCCTTCAGGGTCCTTGTAGAGAATTGCATAGCAAGGCTTGAAGCATTAGGGTTATCCGTCATGCTCAGCATGCCCGCCAGGGGTCAGTGTCGTGGAGCAGTGCTCATAGCAAAGGCAGGGTCAATGCCAGTCCTTACCCAGAGAAGTCACCTTCTCAGCAAAGTACACCCACCCTCTTGTTGCATGGAGGACACATGTTGGGTTCCCCAGTGAATGTGGTGACACTAGAAACTTTGCTGAGACCCTTGGGGGTTTGCTGGTCTTCTGATCCTAGGTTCTACTACAGGGACCTCGATGGGGCCAGTAGAACCAGCGCCCCCTATATCCACGCCTTTGGGTCCAAACAGCTGGTGGCAGAAAGGATTCCCATCATGCTCAGCATGGCCCTCGGGTATCATCATCTTGTTACAGCTCTCACACTTGAGACAACTTGTGCCAGCCCTTGCCCTGGGAGCTCACGTTCTCAGAGAAGTACACGGTCTTGTCATGCTTGGGACACTTGGAGGCTACGGTTGGAGCACTCAGTTGGTCCACACCCTCCACCCCGTTCTTACTTTCTATTATAATTTGCATTATCAAATCAAAATTATCTTTTTATGTCTCTCAACCTTATATACTTTGTGTTTCTTTAGTGAGCTTCTTTTCTGTGTCTGGTACACAAGGAAAACTATAACTATACTATCTAGTCTTCAGCTCCCTCAGAGACCCAAGAAGGAAATAATATTAACTGTATAAGCAGGAAGTATGAGCAAGGGACTGCCAAAAATGTGAGAAATGACAAAAGTAGCTGACTGCCTGGACAGTCACCCAAGTTCCTCTGCAATGTTGAGGCATACATCTTCCATCTATAGGCCTAGCAGATCTGACAGACCCTTCTATAAAGCACAATTTTTGAAGGACTGTCCTATCTTGTCTTGATAAGATTTGCAGTCACCCCATTTTGTGCCCTGCTTGTCCAATTTGGACAGAATACTGCCAGCAATTGAGGCAAGAGCACTTTCTTACCCAGTGTCTACTTTTGCCACCAAAAAGTAAATTCAATGCCCATCATCTTCTCTGATGTAGATTGGTACTGTCAGGAGCATGCATGCCTCATTGTCATAAAAACAGAACCTATGAAAATATCTTAAATGCCATATTCTGTAGATCTCTGAAGTGATTGAAGACAACCTATCTTTCCAAAATATATCTCTGCTTGATCTTGTAAACATTACCTAATGTGACTACAAGTTCAATTGTAATAGGTAACTAATTACTAACTTGCATATCCTTACTATCCTATATAGTTAGCAATAATTACTTTCAAGGACTAGAAATTTGTATTACATTGTTCAATGGGCTATATAAATACAATACCTTGAACAAGATTACAAACTATGTACAATATGTTTTAACAAGCAAAGTTAATCTCAAATTTGTATCAATATATAGAATTTGTATACAATATACAAAACTCTAATACAATGTAAAATATTTAAAAGTAGTAGGTGCTTTTGCTTTTTAAAAGTAGATTCATGATCTACCTTTTTTCCTTATCATATCTATCCCCCTCCTTTTTTTGATCATTGACAATATCTTGTAACCAACCTAAACAATAGCAAATATACCTAACCCATTGAATGACTAAAAACTACACACCTCACCTTTTGAGAATGTGAGTATCATGTTCTTAAATTTACTGCCTGCTGTCTGGGGGGGTGGGGGAACATGACATCTTTAGGAGATCCTGAAAAGAAAAAAAATGGGTTAATTTTCAAGCTACATCATTTGTTGTCTTGGCTAGAGTAGTCTGTAAGGCTAGATCACCTCAGCTAGCCACCTCAAAATTGTGCTGAGCAGTCTCTGAAGCTAGATCATCTCAGCTGGCCTCTTTAAAATTGTTCTGAGTATTTTGTAGTCGAAAGCTGATCTTTAAGCTTAATGGTGTTATTGTAATCCTGGTGGAATTGTCATCTGTCAGTTCCCATCTAGTTTGTTTGTTTGTTTGTTTTATTTGTTTGTTTGTTTGTTTTGTCTTGTTTTTCAAGACAACTTGTGTTAACAGTCCTGGCTGTCCTGATACTCATTTTGTATACCAGACTGGCCTTAAACTTGTGATCCTCCTGCCTTTGCCTCCCAGTTGTGGGATTAAACACATGTATGACCTCTTCCTGCCTTGGATTCAATCTTCTTTTTGAAGATTTCAGAGATCCACATTAAGTAAAATTATTTCATTTCTTGGTAATTTTTTCCCAGGCAGTTCTCCTTTCTTCTTTGAATGTTTATTTGTCCAAGGATCTTTAAATTCTTCAAGGTGTTTGTTCTTATTTTCCTGAAAGTCAAAAACAAAATCCTTTCCCAACCCTATGGGGAGGTTCCTAATCTAATCCTTATCAGTTTTGATTTATGATTTCTCCTGAAATTTTTGTTTTGACTTCTAAAGCTCTTCTGTCATCCAGAGCAGTATGTTTTCTTCCAATGCAATTAGATTTTTTAAAGGAAGGGGTTTCCTCCATGGTGTCAAGAAATAACTAAACCAAATTTGACATTGGGGGGGGTCTTTGAGAGTCCCCTCAAGGCATTTCCCAAGGGCAAAGTATTGCCTTGATAATCTCTTGTTGACCTACATTCCTTTGTCCAATGCCTGCTTTGCCACACCTTTTGCATAATTCAGAAGGGAGGGATGTTCTATTTTGATTCTATTTATAAAATGCATTGTTTCTAGGAGTGCCTTGGTTACAGTCCCTTTTAAGATGACCTTATCTACCACAATGAAAACATTTGACACTTCATTTTTTTCAAACCTCTTAAAATTATCTATCTTATCCATAAATCATTATCATGGATGTGAGCTTCAATATTAATTGTATCTAGGATCCAATCCTCCAAAGGTGCTGACCTTTTCTTTAAAGGCCTAGTTATCTTTTTGCATTGAGCATTAGCATTTTTCAAAAGTTATTGTTTAAATTATTATCTGTCTAGCTTATGATTCTGGTATTTTACTGCTAATGGCAATCTTTGTAAGAAATCTGTGAACGCTTCCTTTGGGCCTTGTATAATTTTTGTAAATGATTCCATTTTCTTTCCTACTTCTCCAATTCTGTCCCAAGCATTCAAAGCTGCTACATGGCACAAACCCAAGAGATGATCATATAGACACTGCCTTTCTAAAGTAGCATAATTTCCTTCTCCAAGAATTTGATCTTGGGAGATATTCATACATTTGGCTTTATCCCATTGTTCAATAGTCTAGCCAGACAGTCATATCAACCAACTTTTTAGATATAAATCAACAATTATCATTTTGATAGTTAACATCATGTCAATCCCAGTTAAGTTGATTATCCATTCATTTAATTGTTCCATTTTAAATCATGCATTCCATAATCAAACAGAGACCTAACTCTCACCATTACAATTATGTTTCCCATTTTTAACATGGGGAAAAAAAACTCTTTTTTAACTAATTCCTTCCTTTAAGAATTCCCGATAGACTTAACAAATTTGTAGACAGTGTCAGTGAACTATGAGGCGTAGCTCATTTGATCCAAGAACTAGCTTGTGGCTGTAAGCTGTCAGCCTGAGGAGGGGAGCTCTAGGAAAAGTTTGAAAGTTTCCGAAGTTTGAGTAGCAGCTGAAGACTGTTTAGAAAAGCTACAACCAAAATATCCTACAGTCTTTCAAAGATTTGAGGTAAAACAAAGTAAACCTAGCCAACTGGACAGGGACTCCTGGGGGAGCCTTGTGTGTAGTTCTGGCCTGGACTATTGACCTCAAACCCACAGGCAAATGGCTTTTTCATGAATTTGTACCTTAATGTTGGGTGCCAATATGTAACATGAAAAATAAAAATCCAGAGACAGTTATTGGGGTTCAAGCTTCAAGCTGAAGATCAGAAAAGCAAAGCAGCCAAGACAATAGATCTTACCTCTACCAAACTGAAATGGCAATCCTGTATCCATGAATCTTCAGAAACAAAAGCTCTCTGATCCTGTCTCCTCCTCCTTATATTACTTTCTCTGTTCAGCCATATCCTCCTGTCTCCATCTCCCTAGCGCTGGGATTAAAGGCATGTGATCCCAAGTGCTGAGATCAAAGGTGTGAGCTGTGTTACTCTTCACTCTTGTGGAGGTCAGGGTGGCCTTGAATTCGAGATCCATCTGCCTGCCTTTTGAGTCCTGGGTTAAAGGTGCCTAGCTAGCTAGTATGGCTATTAGGGTTAAAGGAATGTATCAACAATGCCTCACCTCTATAGCTTGTGGCTGGCTTTGCTTTCTGAATTCTCAGGCAAGCTTTAATAAACCATAAACAATATAATAGCACAAGAGGCACTCCATGCCAATCACCATCCAAGGGTAGAAAGGGAGCCAGTAGTTAGCAGTCAAGGGTTACATATGCACTTGGCTGCTGTCTAATAATTGGAGCAGATGTTGGAAGGTTCTGGTGAGACCCTAGCTCCCTTCACTTCCAACATTGCATCATTTGACAGAAGAGATTGTCATGTTTCCCTACAGACCACACTTAAATTATGTGTAAAGTTTGTTATCTGAGCTGTATTGATTCTTTTCTGTAGACTTTCAACTTACTTCTCTCTTGGCAATACATGCTGTGCTGCTAGGCATATAGTGCCTCAACCTTCTGCTGTCTCTGCTATCATGCTATCCACAGTTGGCATGTCTTGTGTGGTTTATAGGTATGCTGCTGCTTTATTGTAAGTACATTAGGTTACACATTGCTTGTTACCAACATATCAGACCATGACTACAAAACACATATCAACCTCTTTTTAGACAGGTATGAGAGGAGGCTGTGATTGATAGAGAAGCAGGTTGTTACACAGAGGGGTCAGCAAGATGTTGATCTTCCTGATTTTAATTTTTTTATTTTGGAATACAAGGGTGGAGGGCATATATGGAGGTACTGGAAAATGCATGGGATTGGGGTACATGAAGTGAAATTCCCAAAGAACTAATTTAAAAATGTTTAAAAAGAATAACTCTCTGCGGGCATTAAACAGTAAGATTACTTAGGTGTTTTGAATTATACCTTAGAGTAGTCTGTCAATCAGAACGGGCATGATGGTTTCACAGTGGTTTGTCCCAATTATCAATTACTATCCTAGTTCAAACACACAGGTCTGTTACATACAATGAAAACACTGCCCATTCCTTAAACATTGGATACTCTACTCCAGCTTCTCCTGGATCCTGGTTCACTAGTCCACCCTACCATGCCCCATCACCTTGAGAAATGCCCTCTTGATGTCTTTGTTCCTTAGACTGTAGACCATTGGGTTGAGCAAGGCAGTGAAGGCATTGTAAAAGAGTGAGATCTGCTTGTCTCTCTCAGGGGAGTAGCTGGAGTTGGGCCTCATGTAGATGTAAGAGGCTGGACCATAGAAGAATGTGACCACAGTCAGGTGGGAGGCACAGGTAGAGAAAGCCTTGCAGCGGGCCTGGGTGGACTTGATCTTGAGAATTGCCTTTGCAATGTGAACATAGGAGGCCACTATGAGGGAAATGGGAGTAACAACCACAAAAACACTCAAGACCAGGTCCACCATCTCAATGATGTGGGTATCCATGCAAGCCAGGCTACGCACTGAAGGTCCTTCACAGAAGTAGTGGTTAACCCTGTTAGGTCCACAATATGGCAGACTCATGGTAAAGAAAGTATGTATCAGAGAGAAGAAGAAACCACAGATCCAAGTCCCGGCTGCCAACCATATACACAGTTCCCAGTTGAGGATGACAGTATAACGAAGTGGGTGGCAAATGGCCACATATCTGTCATAAGCCATGACAACAAAGAAGGTACACTCAGTTATACCCAGGGCTCCAAACACATACATCTGCAGCCAGCAGCCAGCAAAGGGGATGGTCTGAGAGTGAGCAAGAAGATGCACCAACATCTGGGGCATGGTAGTGGTGACATAGCACATATCCAACAGGGAGAGGATGCAGAGGAAGAAGTACATGGGCGTGTGCAGCTGTGTGTCCATGCAGACCAGCATGATGATGAGCCCATTGCCCATGACTGCGCTCAGGTAGATGAGAAGGAACACGGTGAAGAGGATGCTGTTGGTTGTGGGGTCACTGGAGAAGCCAAGCAGGATAAACTCAGAAACCCAGCTTTGGTTTTGCTCTGGAATCATCCACATGGTGCAGGCTGTAAGAGAATCACATTTATCTATGAGTCACCTGTCACATGGCAGCTATAGAGGCAGAAAGGGCAGAGACAGGGTGGTGAGATGGCTCAGAGAGCACTGACTGCTGTTCCGGGAAACCACACAGCTCAGAGCTGTCTGTGACTCCAGTTCCAGGAGACCAGATTCCTTCTTCTCACCTCCATAGGCCAGAGACTCACATGGTATACAAGCATGCATGCAGGCAAAAGCCCATACACACACACACACAAATAAAAAATAATGCTTTTTAAATAAAAAAGAAAGGCTGGGTGTGGTTCTGAGCACTGTTCAGTTTCTGTGAGCTCTTCTCAAGTTACTGAACCTCCCAACGCCTCAGTCTCCTCATCTATCAAAAGAGGTTGATGACACGCATATCTCAGGATTATGATGAATATCTAAAGCATCTCACAGAACTCCTGGAAACACCATGTAACACATGATGTGTTATTTTCAGTCTCACACATTCCTGCTCTGAGATGGCAGAGACAGGGGATTCCCCAGAATAAGATGGCTAGGTACACTACTTGAAGTGATGAACACTGGGTTCACCTGGGAAACCCTGCCTCAGTGAATTAGATGGAGGAAAAACTAAGAAGAACCGCACGTCAGTCTCTGCCTAAGCCAAACACACACACACACACACACACAGAGAGAGAGAGAGAGAGAGAGAGAGAGAGAGAGAGAGAGAGAGACATACGCAAGATAAAGAGTAAACAAGTAGATGAAACATGGGCCTAGACACATAAAGTCCTATGGGTGATGACTTTATGGGTCCTATGGGTTATGTGTCCAGTGCACTGGGGACACTGTAGTCTTCCCAGGGAATGCTGATGAATTGTGTGGATATGGGAGCAGGAAAGTTATTTCTTCCTGTTTTACTCCTAGATCCAACTGCACACAATCCAATCAATTCCAGGTGTCCTGCAGGTTTGAGTGATGAATCTAAAGCAACCAATTTTTTTAGATTCAAGCCTGATAACATCTATAATTTTAGGGGAAGCAAAAAAAAAAGCACTTCCGCACTTTCCATGGAAGGAAAAAGATAATGGTAATATAATGGTAATTTAGAATAAGCATACCATAACCACGAATGCTCCAATAGAATAAAACAACATTCACAGGACATTTCACAAGGCAGCTGTGAGCACTGATGAGGCTAAGGTTCTCAGCATCATTGCTCATCTGGACATTGCAGGAGAACCCACAGTGCCAATGCCCACGCTCCTCTCCTCTTCTCAATCTCACACTAACACATACCTACCCACATGACAGCAATAACAGATAGCTAGGATTGACAAGAGCGACTGGATCCAATGGGAGAGCAAATTAAAATGATCCCTTTAGTGTGTGCCTGGCTGTGTTCCCCAGAGTTGAACTTATTTAATGCATTTCCCAGCAATACAAATATCAACAATATCTCTGAAACAATATAATCACAAAGGAACATACAAATGCATGCTCCAGGAAAGATATGTAAAAACATTTCTAAACATTGCTGGAAATAGTGTGAATTAGGGCACTACTCATATGCTAACCAGCAAGACAATGGCTAAGGTAGGAATTGCTAATGATAGGAGTAGAATATGAAAGAGACTTCTAGACATCCTAATCTTCACTTCCCCTGTCCCTATTCCCTCTCCTGACCAGTCTACTGCTCATAATCCTCACAGCTGTCCTTCCTTTCAACCCAGGTCAGGAGCCCATCATCTTTATTATCAATTCTTGTTTAAATTAAAAACAATCTTATTTTACACACCAATCCCAGTTCCTCTCCCTCCCGTCCTCCCATTTTTCCCACCAACCCCCCCATCCCATCCCCCATAGATGCCAAGGGAAGTGAGACCTCCCATGGAGGTCATCAAACTCTGTCACATCATTTTGGGGCAGGACCTAGGCCCTTCCCCATGTATCTAGGCTGAGAGGGTATCCCTCCATAGGGAATAGGCTCCCAAAGTCCATTCATGCACTATGGATAAATACTGGTTCCACTGCCAGAGGCCCCATCGACTTCCCTAGCCCCACAACTAACACCCACATTCAGGGGGCCTGATTCAGTCTTATGATGGTGCCCCGGCTGTCAGCCTGGGATCCGTGAGCTCCCACTTGCTCCAAGCAGCTGTTTCTGTGGGTTTCCCTGGTGTGGTCTTAACCCTTTTGAGGAGCCCATCATCTCTCCTGGCATTTCTGCATCAGCATCTCCATGTGCCCCTTGCTTCTTAATTTTCCTCCTTCAACACGGTCTTTATATTTTAATATTAAAAATTATGTGCAATCCTTTGTTGACTCCCCATGGGAGGCCTCACCCTGTCTAAGGAGTGGATGGGAGTTGCAGTGGGGGAGAGGTCGGGGAGCAGAAGAAGGGAAGCAGAGTAGGAGGGGAAACTGGGATTGGTATGTAAAAAAAAAAAAAAAAAAAAAAAAAAAAAACATAGTTATACAATTTTAAAAATTTAAATGTTGTCAATGTTCTTAGATCATATTCTTCCCCCTCCGATCTCATCCCAGATCCTCACCACCCACCTTCATGTTCTTTCCCCTGCTCTCTCTTTCAAAACAAAACAATGAAAATCTTTTAAAAATTAAAGAAAGAAAATCAAAATGAAACCAAATGAAAAACAAACCATGGAGTCACTTTCTTACTGGCCAGCTAATCCTGGACATGAGCCATGCCCTGGAGTATAACAGATACAAACAGTGACACTATTGGAAACAAAACAAAACAAAACAGATTTTAGCTTCCATAGCAGGTATCAACTGTAAATACCTTCTTATTTAGGGCAGGACTTCTGAGTTCACATCCCATTCTCATTGTTTGCAATTTGTCTTCATCAAAAAGTCCTTCATGTGGTTGCTACAACAGTTTTTAAAGAAATCACACTGCTCTTATGAGGGCCCCGTTAAAATCCTTTCAAGAGCTCCCAAGCCCTGGCATTTGAGTCAGATGCACAGGTCATCATTCCTACCCTGCCTGCCTGAAGACCCAGACTCATTGCACACCTGTCTCCTCTGTCTACAATCTCTCCGTGAACAAATCTCCACGCAAGCACTGCCGGTCTCCTGCATGCCTCTGTCTCTCTCACTCCTTAAGGCAAGTGTTCTCATCATGGAGGGGGCCCATCTCCTTCACCATGTTGCCCACACTGTAGCTACAACAGTACTCAGCTCTGCTGGAAGCCATCCCTGTTGTGTTACCACCTCCCAACCCTGACCCAGTTGGTGACATCCTGCATTTCTTGCTATTGGCCTGTTACAATCTGAAGAATTCTAGAGGTCAATTTTGACACCAAACAACTTGGACAAACCCTTTGTTACTCTCTTGTTAACTGAAACCCCACACAACTAAGAAAGAAGTGTCTCTGATAGAGTGTGTCTGTGTGAGTGATTCCCTAACCTTTGCAACAACAAAAACAAAAACAACAACAACAACAAAAAAACCTAACATTTATTGAGTAAATTATTCATTCCAGCTGCTGTTGCACTAACTATACCTTAAAATGACAACAGTTCCCTGAGGGAAGTAATCTCACTTGTGTGTTATAGGTGAAAACCTAAGGACATGTGACAAGAGGAGATTTAGGTGATGTGACATCAGACCTTGGCTCTCAGTCACCTTCCCTGCTTCTGGCTCACAGGCTCTGAAGTAAGGAGGTGAGGAAGACAAAGTCTTCACGTTGTCCATCTAGTTGAGCTTATGGAGACTCAGCACATCCAGAGTTATCCCAGGACAGAGATGGATGGCTAGACACAGACCAGCTCTCCTGATATTTCCCTCCTGTCTGAATGTGGGAGACCCTGGGATGTATTCAAAATAGAAGAATCCAAGGGAAGGGGATTTGATGTGTGATTTCCAAGGCATGGGGACACCATTCAGTGAACCCCTGCCTTTTGTGGTTTCCTAGCTTAGTGGCCTCTGACTTGGCCTACAGTGTCCCAACAGGACAGCTGGCCCAAGTCTGTGAGCCCAACACTCACAGCTGAAATCATCATGGCTGATTTTCAGGCAGGAAAGAGCTACACATGGTAGCTCCAACCTACAAATCCAACATCTGTAAGGTTTGGAATGAGGAGTCCATGAATATTTCAATTATGTAGAGAGTTTAATGCCAGGCTAGGCTACAGCAAACTCACAAAACCCGTACCCCTCAAAAAACAATCATGAGTGCTCTGCCCACAAGTAGCAAGCTGTGTCTCCCTGTGTGGGGACACTCCTTCAAAGGCACTGACCACCACTGCTCTTTCATGGATATAGCTTTCTGTTTCACTTGAGATCTTTGAGCTCAGAATTCTATATCCTTTGTTTCTGAAAATGATTTGAAATGGACAAACATTCTATAAATATTTGTTGAATTAGTAATAGGAGGAAGGAGGAAGGAGGAACGAAGTGAGGACACAGGGTTGAGAAAGAAAGAAAAAAAGATCAGGCAATGAAGGAAGAGGTCTAGGGAGTTTGAGATATTTGCACAGAGGACCTGGAGATGATGGCTTAACTAATTA
The DNA here is from genome assembly GCF_943737965.1 of Phodopus roborovskii. Classification (NCBI taxonomy): domain Eukaryota; kingdom Metazoa; phylum Chordata; class Mammalia; order Rodentia; family Cricetidae; genus Phodopus; species Phodopus roborovskii. The sequence continues at coordinate 9,036,574 of NW_026126448.1, forward strand.
TCTCTAGACACACAGATGACTGAACCCCAACCACAAGCCAAGCACCCTTGACTTTCTTACCACTTGTAAATCCAAGGACTGTCTCACTGACTGGCTGTTTCTTTCTCTAATGAGAAAGAGACTAAAGGAAAACCCCCTATAGCAACGTAGTTTAAAGTGATGGGATTTTAGGTAGCTCAATCTCCAGAAAAATTCCAAGGTGCTGTAGATTTAAATCTCTCACTTTCTCTGCAGCTCTGAATCCTGAAGATGGTGCCTATACAATCCTGCTTAACAAAAGCAAACTCACACATCTTCACCTCTTCCCAATGGGACCAGATACTGAGATTTTATGATCCTGCCTCCTCTATGAGCCTCCCCAGGAGAGCTGGGAAGGGACCAGTTCTGTTCCCAGTAGGGATGCTGAGATGAATCCTGGATGCTGTCAACAAGAGCACTGAAGTGAGACCCTTGGGTCAGAGCAGGAGGAAACAACCCACAGGTGTTCCCTTTCCTAGACTAAATGGGGGTAAGAGCAGCTCAGAGAAGAAGAGGTGGGACCTGGTCACCTGATACAGTCAAGGACTTAAGTTCTCATTCTGACTCCTCTTTTACTGCCCAAACCCTGAGCCCTGACACTCAAGGAGACCATGTTTGAGTCACATGCTTCTTTCTTCCTCAACTACCTTGGGGCAATCTTAATCCTCCCTTCTCTGCTGTGTAATATCTGAGCAAGTCACTCAGCCACTCTGGTGATAGAAAGTCATCAACAACGGGGGCTGGAGGGTGACTATGAAGAAAGAGTACTTGCTGGGCTTGCCGAAGACCTAGTTTGATTCTCAGCACTAACATGGCAGCACACAAACATCTATATCTCCAGTTCTGAATGATCTAGTACTCTCTTCTGATTTTTCCAGGAACCAGACATGCATGTGGAATATACACATAGGTGCAGGCAAAACATTCACATGCATAAACAAAAAAACAAAGAAGTGTCAATCATGACATTGTAGGTAGGTCTCTCTTTAGCCACCAGCTCACAAATAAAGACACAGAGGCTTATTATTAACTATGAAAGCCCAGCCTTCAGTTAAGCTTATCCCACTAGCTCTTTTAATTTAAATTAACCTACTTATATTAACCTATGTTTACCATGTGGCTTTTTACTTTTCTCTCATTCTGTATGTTCAACTCACCATGCCTTTTATGGCGTCTCCTGAGTGCCTCAATTTTCTTCTTCCTTTCTCTACCTGGATGTGCTGCCTATCTCTCCTGCCTAGTTGTTGGCCATTTAGCTTTTATTACACTAATCACAGTAATATCTCTTTATGATGTATAAATATCTTATACCATTTCTCCTTTTTGTCTAAATAAAAAGAAAGTGTTTAACTATAACATAGTAAAACTATACAATAAGAACAATTATCAGGTAAGAATTATATTCACAATTGTAATTCAAAAAATACTACAAAGAGAAATCATACCATACAACAGGACTCACATAGAAGGTTTATTGGAAAATCGAGAGAAGGGGCAGAAAAGGGGGCAGGTAGAGAGTCAGAGGCCGGTCCCTGGGGACAAGAGTGGTGGAAGAGAAAGAAAGAAAGGGAGAGAAGAAGAGAGGAAGAGAGATAGAGATGGGAGGAGGTCAGAGCCCTTTAAAAGGGGAACTTAGTGAATGTGCCCAGGAGGTGCTCTTAGTAGCTTCAGCTGAGGGCATATCCTGTCAGAACCCCAAGGGCAGGGCATTACAGATGCCTGAATACTAATAACAATATCCAGTTCATTTGTATTTAGGAAATTCAGAGAAAGTGCTATATTATCTATCCTATCTTAGTGACTCCAAAGTTTTATACCTAAACCACTTTCTATCATAACTTTTATTACAAACCTAAGAAATATCTCTTTAAATCTTAAAACATCTTAGATAAACAACTTAAGTTTTATGTTTCTCAACGTTGTAAACTTTACATCTTTTTTGTAAGTTTTTTTCTAACAAGGAAAAATGTAACTGTAACTATGTCATCTTCAACTTCATCAGAGACCAAGAAGGATATAATAATATCTGAGCAAACAGAAAGAGCAGAACAGGGCTGGAGAGATAGCTCAGCCGTTAAAGGCTAGGCTCACAACCAAAAATATAAGAAACAGCAGAACAAACAACTTCCTAACTATAAAAATGACAGAAGCAGCTGGCTGCCTAGACAATCCCCCAAGGTTCCTCTGCAATGCTGGGGCATCCATCTTTGGCCTACAGGCCTAGAATATCTGAAAGACTTTTCTGTGAAGCAGGAATTTTTAAGGACTATCCTACCCTGTCTTGGCAAAGTTTGGCAGTTATTATTTTTATTTTACATATCGATCCCAGTTACCTCTCCCTCCCTCTTTCCCTCTCTCCCACCCTCCCATAATCCCCAACCACTCTCCCCTCCCTTCCCCCCTCCATTCCACATGTAGGGTGATGCCTTCCAGGAGGTGTCATCTAAATCTGTCAAGTCTTTTGGAGTAGGGACTAGGCCTTCTCTCCTGTCTCTAGGTTGAGGGAGTACCCCTCCATGGGGAATGTGCTCCCAAAGTCCTTTTGTGCACCAGGGATACACCCTGGTTCCATTGTCCGAGGTCCCTTAGACTGCCCAGGCCTTCTAGCTGAGACCCATGTGCAGGGGGTCTGAGTCAGTCCCATGCTGGATTCCCAGCTATCAGTCTGGGGGCCCATTAGCTCCTCCTTATTTTTAAAGTGTTTAGTTTTTCTATTAATGCCTGTATCCATGATTTTACTGCATCTGTTTAAAGGTTTTCTCAGTCTCAGCTGCCTTACTGCACACCTGCAGTCTTCTCTGACCATGTGAGCCAAGCCTTAAGACCCTCGCACAGCTCCACTTGGTGCTAATTGGCTTAAAGCCCACAGGCAATGTCTGGGACTGGGAGGACATGTTTGACTCTGTGTTTGTGTGTTTGTAACTTTTTTTTCCTCAGGCCCTACGTGGAAATACATGACCCCACATCAAACATCATATCTTTGACCCACTAGCCTACAAATAATGACACAGGGACTTATTATTAATTATGAGAGCTCAGCCTTAGCTTAGGTTTGTCTCACTAGTGCTCTTAACTTAAATTAGCCTCCTCTTATTGTCTACATTTTGCCATGTGGCGTTTTACCTTTCTTTCATTCTACATGTCTGAATGAAACATGTCTATGGCGTTTCCTGGGTACCTCAATTGTTCTCTTCCTCTCTTTGCCTGGGATACCCACCTATTGCTCCCGCCTAGCTATTGGCCATTCAGCTTTTCACATCAATATCTCCTCACATTGTACAAATATCCCACACATTAAATACCAACATTTACTCAGCAGTGACATCTCCATACCAGTGGAATGAGAAAACACTAACATGGTTCAGATCTCTTAGATGCAGATAAGAATGTGAGTCCAACTTTTTCCAAAAGTGCTTCACCTTCAGCTCCGCGAAATTCCTCTTTGCTTTTTCTTAAGGGTTTCTGGCACAGCAGGAATCTTCTTTTTCTTCTCCGGTGCGGCCTACCGGAAGGCACAGAGGAAGCTCGTCTATGAAAAGGCAAAGCATTATCACAAGGAATACAGGCAGATGAACCGGACAGAGATTCGCATGGCTAGGATGGCAAGGAAAGCCAGAATCTACGTGCCTGCAGAACCCAAGATGGCATTCGTCATCCGAATCCGAGGTATCAATGGTGTGAGCCCAAAGGTCCACAAGGCGTTGCAGCTGCTCCTTCTTTGTCAGATCTTCAATGGCACCTTTGTTAAGCTCAACAAGGCTTCGATTAACATGCTGAGGATCGTGGAACCATACATTGCATGGGGGTACCCCAACATGAAGTCAGTAATCGAGCTCATCTACAGGCGTGGTTATGGCAAAATCGATTAAGAAGAGAATTGCCTTGACGGACAATTCCTTGATTGCTCGATCTCTTGAAAAATACAGCATTAATCTGCATTGAGGATCTGATCCATGAGATCTACACAGTGGGAAAACGGGTCAAGGAAGCCAACAACTTCCTGTGGCCCTTCAAATTGTCTTCTCCACGAGGTAGAATGAAGAAAAAGACCACTCACTTTGTGGAAGGTGGCGATGCTGGCAACAGGGAAGACTAGATAAACAGGCTTTTTAGAAGGATGAACTAAGGTGCTGCCTGTGGTATTTTTGTAATCTAGTCAATTAATAAACAGTCACAGCTTGGCAAAAAAAAAAAAAAAAAAAAAAAAAAAAGAATGTGAGTCCAAATACAGTAACCTCTGGAGCATGTTCTCTTGAAGTTACTGTTATTCTGACTTGGTTGCCTCTTCTGTAGAATTCCCTTCTAGTCTGACTAGAAAATAAATGTGATGATGTCAGTACCCTGCCACAAGTACTGGCAAGTGCCCCATGACCTTGAATCTCCACCCCCACCTTCAGTTTGTGACTTGGTGTCCTAAGGATTCAGAGAAAGACTGGACTATAAAGTCTTCCTGCTGATAGTGGTTGATTGATAAGAAGTTAGAATTCATGTGAGTTGTTCCTTAAAAACAACCAATAGTAAATGTTAATTATAAAATCACAATTAAATATATTGTATTGGAAACAAAGACAGGGTATATAGGAATGTAGCTCAGCTGCATAGCACCTAAGTAAATACAGTGCTTGAGGCTAGAATTTGAATCATAACATTAAAAACAAGTGAAGGCAACACAAGCTCTGAGCTCTGCACATCCTGATGAACAACTCCATTTTCCTGGCCTCTGTGTTTAGCAGTCGTATAGTGTGGTGCATTTGCTAGTTGAAACACTGTACAATACCTTGCTAGTTGAAACACTGTACAATACGGTGTAATCTCAACTGCTGTCCAGTATGTGTTGCAACAATGACACTGGCCATGATGGTGTATTTACGCCTTAGCTATTGGCAATCAGCACTAATCAGAAGCACCTGGGCATAGCCCTGGCCCCTGCAGTGCAGTTGCTAACCATTGTTCCACAGCTCTGACCCCAACTCTTCTCACTCCTGTTGTTGGTCCTCATCCGCTCTGGAGAAGCTGAGAGTCAAGCCCAGGCAGAGATTCTTCTCCACCAGGATAGATAAAGAAACAGAGGGTCAGGGAGAAGCAGACAGAATACTAACTGTCACATATAGAATGACACAGCCACCCCTGGCTCTGTTGTTTTTTGTCATGGAGATTTCATTATAGATTTATAGGGAGGGGCTCATGAGGTAGACACACAAACATACACCATCTGAGTTAGACATGGATGTCATTCATCAACATGGCAGAAAAACAACTACATGGTGGAAATCAGGACACAAAAAGGTAGGTAGACTTAACAGAGCCTCATGGCTGCTCCAAGGGACTGACTGTACAGGCTGTATTTTTAAATAACTACAGCACTTGGGGATTCTCAAGAATAGTTCTACAAGCCCACTGAACAGATGAAGGAACATTGACTCAGGAAACATGACCAGTTTAGAAAAGTTCACTCCAGCTGGGTAGAACCAACTCAGGGCCTGGCCACTTGTCTCTGGGGTGAGGCTAATCTGCCATGTCTATCACAGGCTTAATGTGTGGTTTCAAGCTAATGGCTGTACCTGGGGTCTAACAAAAATACTCCTGCTGCTCTCAGAGCCTAGCATACTCCCCAGTGGCCATGTGACCACCCCAGAGGTCAGCATGAAGGAAAGTCAAACTCTAGAGGTTTCCTTCTGTACCAGAGGGACCCATGGGCCTGAGGGGAAGGTGGTGATCTTGGAGAAAGGAGAAGGCAATATCCACAGCTCTCACAACCAGGGGCTCCTTAATTGGCCCCCAGATGATGGTACCTCATTAATAAGCCATGTGAGAATTGCCTCATTTGGTAAGATGTACTTCAAAAAGTTTTCTGGTTTTGTGTCTGGAGAAGGACCCTGAGGGGAATAACAGCAGGCAGTGCTGTTACTAAACAATGATGACATTATAATGGTCCCTTGGGACATCACACTGAGTCTCATAGCTAGTGTCACATGTATTTCCTCACAGCAGACCTAGGAGGTAGGCCTGGGGTTCCAGTTTCACAGATGTGGTATATATGATGACAGAGACTGAACCTTGTCATGACCAAGCATAGGAGAGTTATTAATGGTGGTTTAAGGCATTTTGGTGTCCTCTGAATCAGAAAGCGCCTGTGAAACCAATATAGCCAGCTCCTTGATCTTTTAGATCTGTGAAAACTAAATCCTCCAAATAAAAGTGATTCTCAAGCAGGTGGGATAATCTGTGGGAGACTGGAACCTTCATGTGTGGCCTCCCAGCTGTGGGCCCTATCCATCAGCCCAAGATCCCACCCCTCAGCTGTGGGCCCTATCCATCACCCCAAGATCTCACCCCCAGCTGTGGGCCCTATCCATCAGCCCAAGATCCCACCCCCCAGCTGTGGGCCCTATCCATCACCCCAAGATCCCACCCCCCAGCTGTGGGCCCTATCCATCACCCCAAGATCCCCCCCAGCCATGAGACCTATCCATTACCCCAAGATACCCCCCCCAGCCATGGGACCTATCCATTATACCAGGACACCCCTCCTGGCTGTGGGACCTATCCATTACACCAGGAACCCCTCCTGGCTGTGGAACCTATCCATTATACCAGGACCCCTCCCCCCAGCCATGGGAACCTATCCATTACACCAGGAAATCCCCTCCTGGCTGTGGAACCTATCCATTACACCAGGACCCCCCTCCTGGCTATGGAACCTATCCATTACACCAGGATCCCACACACACACACACCATGTGTTGTCTTGCAATTTGAAAGATCTCCCCGATGACCTCAGGCTCTCAGTCTAAATAAGCCCTTCTTTGAAAGGCTTGCTTTAGGTATTTTATACAGCAACAAGGAACATAACTGAGAGTCTAAGGACATAGAAATGGAAGGGAGGTCATGGCAGTAGGAGCAGACTCAGGGGCACATTTGTTTCCAGTCAGGAAGCAGACGGATGGATGCCCTGGCTCAGTCTAATATCTCCTTTTCTACTTTTTACAGCTTACTTTTGTCCTGACAACACATGCTGTGCTACTTAGCATGCAGTGTCTCAGCCTTCTGCTGTCTCTACTATCATGCTATCCACACTTAGCATGTTGTTTTGTGTTGGTTTATAGGTATAATATGGTCTGGGAACTGCACCAGGTTACAAAATACATTACTTGCTGCCTTCCAGGTAGAGGAGCCAACATTTCAGGCTGTTACCACAGAACATGTATTGCTTCTCTTTTAACCAAAACTTCCCACCTCCTACTCTCGGGCTGGACCATACTACTTGCTTTGGCCAGAAGAAAGGGTGGAAAGACAAGCAAATCATTCTTTTTCTTTTTTTTAATTTATTATTTTACATGTCGATCCCATTTCCCCCTCCCTCCCTTTTACCTTCTCTGTCCCCTCACATGCACGTTGACCACCCTCCCCTCCCATCCCCCCACCCCAATTCCACATGTAGGGCAATGCCATCCAGGTAGGGTCATGTAGATCTGACAGGTCATTTGATGTAGGGACTAGGACTTCTCTCCTGACTCTAGGTTAAGGCAGTATCCCTCCATGGGGGAATGTGTCCACAAGGTCCTTTTGTGCACCAGGGATACATCCTGGCTCCACTGTCTGAGGTCCCTTAGACTGCTCAGTCCTTCTGGCTGAGACCCATATTCAGGGGGGCCTGAGTCAATCCCATGCTGGCTTCCCAGCTATCAGTCTGGTGGCCTGTTAGCTCCTCCTTGTTCAGGTCAGCTGTCTCTATGTGTTTCTGCAGCCTGGTCTTGTCCTCTCCATCTGCATCTGGGTTCTAGTTCGACTCAGTGTTTAGGTATGGGTGTTTGCTTCTGTTTCCAACAGATATTAGATGAGGGCTCCATGGATAAGTTAGTTGTTGATCTCCTATCCAGGAAGGGCATTTATGGTAGCCTTTCCACAGATGCTCAAATTGTTAGTTTGCAGCAGTCTTATAGGTCTCTACACCTTTCTTTGTGTTCAGTTTTATCTTCAAACCAATATTGGCTCCCTCTTTTATGTTCTCTCTCTCTCTCTCTCTCTCTTTCTCTCTCTCTCATCTCCTATTCCTACCCTGACTCAATCTTCCGAGTCACACATGTTTTCCTCTCCTCCTCCTCTCTTGAAAAGCTGAGTCATTGTGAGTTTGTCCACCAATCCCTTCCTCCTGTTCTAGGATGACATGTTGGATAAAAGGTTCCTCCTTCAGATTAAATATGAGAGGACCGAAGGTCACTCCCAACCTACAGCCACAAACATGAACAAAAAATGAATCTCTGGCCCCTAGACTCAGGACAGTGGGCAACACTACGATGCTCAAATACTTGATGGAAAGGTGGTAAAGACAAGACTAAGTAGTGGAGATACAGAAGAGAAGGGAAACAGTTGCTGTGCTCTGGAGTCAGGTGGAACTGGCTGATAAGAGATGCTTGCAAAGCATCCATGGTATTGTCCAGTCCTGGGTTGCTGCAGAGGGCCATGTCAGGGTCCCTGGTCTTACTATAGCTGTCTGTGATCCAAGTTACCTCCAAGGGCCATGCAGATGTTTGTGGTGGGCTGCCAACCAAAGCCATGCTGATGTCCATCCTTATGCTGCCACTGTGGACATATCTGGATCTGAGGTCCAACAGCAGCCAGAGTCTGTGTTGATGTCTGAGGCCCAAATTACCACAAAGGACATGCAGATGTCCAAAGTCTGGGCAGCCACCTGAAAATACATTGATATCTGAGTGCCCAGCTGGCTGTAAGATGGTCCTGTCCCTTTCCAGCCACCACACTTGGGAGAGCTGGGACCATCCCTCACTGACCTGTAGCATAAGACTGATGTAGGCAAGGGGAGAGCTGGCTCCACCCCTTCTGGCACAGGTCCAGGAGAGCTGGTCTCTCTACTCAATGGCCACCACCCACAGGAGAGCTGGCCCCACTCCTTTTAGTCTGCTGCTCACAAGCGACCTATCCTAGCCTTACTCCAGGAGTGGTAAAGCATGCTAGGCAGTAGAATGTGGAGTGAGCAGCCTCACCCATCATGGATTCAGGGAGAGGTGACCCCACCTCTTGTTGGAGGAAGGCCCAGTGGAGACCCAGGCTGAACAATTCAGCTACCACCCAGGCCTAGACTCAGGACCTTGAGTTGGCCCAGTCCAACATCTTCACCATCTATGAGCTGCTGGAGAATGTGAAGGAGTCTGTCCTGTGGAACCATAGCCACAGGATCTCCATGACAATAGGGCAAAATGGGATATCGGAGAGGAGTCTTGATGAGGGTCCAGTATTAATGCTGGAGCAGAAGCCAGAGGCCTTGAACCAGAGCACAACTCTTTGCAATGAATATTTGCAAGTAAAACTGTGTGGGGTAAAGGGTATATTGTGTGACACACCAGATCTTTCAATGCCAATGTGAAAGATGAATATGTGATGGAGATTCAGGCAAGAAGAGGGAGAGTGGTACAATACTGCACAACAGGAGATGCAGCAGCTGTGATAGGTATGCGCAGTCCACCCTACCATTCCCCATCACCCTGAGAAATGCCCTCTTGATGTCTTTGTTCCTCAGACTGTAGACCACGGGGTTGAGCAAGGCAGTGAAGGCATTGTAAAAGAGTGAGATCTGCTTGTCTCTCTCAGGGGAGTAGCTGGAGTTGGGCCTCATGTAGATGTAAGAGGCTGGACCATAGAAGAATGTGACCACAGTCAGGTGGGAGGCACAGGTAGAGAAAGCCTTGCAGCGGGCCTGGGTGGACTTGATCTTGAGAATTGCCTTTGCAATGTGAACATAGGAGGCCACTATGAGGGAAATTGGAGTGAGAACAACAAAAACACTCAAGACCAGGTCCACCATCTCAATGATGTGGGTATCCATACATGCCAGGCTACGCACTGAAGGACCTTCACAAAAGTAATGGTTGACCTTGTTAGGCCCACAATATGGCAGACTCATGGTGAAGAAAGTATGCAGGACAGAAAAGAAAAAAACAGAGATCCAAGACCCAGCTGCCAACTGTATGCACAGTCCTCACTTGAGGATGGAAGTATAACGAAGTGGGTGGCAAATGGCCACATATCTGTCATAAGCCACGACAACAAAGAAGGTACACTCAGTTATACCCAGGGCTCCAAATACATACACCTGCAGCCAGCAGCCAGCAAAGGAGATGGTCTGAGAGTGAGCAAGAAGATGCACCAACATCTGGGGCATGGTGGTGGAGACATAGCACATACCTAACATGGCAAGTTTACAGAGGAAGAAGTACATGGGCGTGTACAGCTGTGTGTCCATGCAGACCAGCATGATGATGAGCCCATTGCCCATGACTGCGCTCAGGTAGATGAGAAGGAACACAGTGAAGAGGATGCTGTTGGTTGTGGGGTCACTGGAGAAGCCAAGTCAGGATGAACTCAAAAACCCAGCTTTGGTTCTGCCCTGAAATCATCCGCATTGTGGGTCCTGTAAAAGAACCATATTTATCTACATGTCACTTCATAATTGCCAACTATAGAAGCAGATAGAGAAGGCATATGCTGGAGAAATGGCTGAGTTTAAGAGCGCTGACTTCTATTCCAGTGGTCCAGACAGCTGTCTGTGACTCCAGTTCCAGGGGATCTGACTCCCTCTTCTTCATCCACAGTCCAGGTATACATACTGTGCACAGACATGCAGGAAGACAAAAATACATATACATAAAATAAAAATATACTTTTTAATTCAGAAAAGAAAGGCTGTGTGTGGTTCTGAGCACACTGGTCAGTTTCTGTGCACTCTTCTCAAGTTACTGAACTTCCCAATGCACAGCTCTCTCTTCACCTATCAAATGTCATGTCTCTGGTTTATCTACAGCATCTTATATACCTCCTAGAAACCACATAACACATGACATGTAGTATGCATTTTCACATCCTCATTCCAGCTCTAGGAAGGCAAAGACAGAGGATCCCCAGAATAAGAGGGCTAGCCACACTAGATGCATGATGAGCACTGGGTTCAATTGAGAAACCCTGCCTCAAGGAATACAGTGAGAACAATTAAGGAAGGGACCCATGCCAGTCTCCGATCACACACACACACACACACACACACACACACACACACACACACACACAAGAGTAAATAGCAGATGAAGAAGTCAAATGTCAGACACAGGCCCTCATACACATAGTTATATGAGTAATGACAGGAGTTCATTGTGCAGTACGCTGAGACACTGCGGCCTTCCCTGAAATCCTGATGGATTGTGTGGGTATGAAGCAGGAAAATTCTCTCTTACTTTTTTATTCCTAGCTCCAATTACAAACAAAAAATCAATTCCGGGTATACTGTAGGTTTAAGTGAGTGGTAAATCTAAAGCAAACAACTTTTTGGAATCAAACCCAATCAATATATCTATCATTTTAGGGGAAGCAAAGGTAAAATTTCCTTTAAAGTGCATTTTCCTTGGAGAGGAAAACAAAATAACGGTAACATAGAATATGTGGAAAAATACAAAGAATTAGAAAAACTATATCATAAAAACGGACGCTCCAATGGACTACTGAACAATATTTAAAGGTCATCTCACAAGGCGGCTGTGAGCACTGATGGGGCCAAGGAGTCCTCAGTGCCACCAGTCATCTGGAAACAGCAGAGCATCACCCTTGCTTATCAATTTCACATCACCACACACCTACCAGCATGGCTATAACAACAGATAGCTAGTATTGACAAGAGTAACTGGATCCAATGGGATACTAAATTAAAATGGTCCCCTTACTGTGTACTTGGCTGTGTTCCCTAAAGTTGAACACATTTATTCCATTTCCCAGCAATACAATATTAACTGTATTTATGAAGCAAAAGGTACATACAGGCTGTGGAATAATCCTTTTGTGCACTTTTACTCTTGTTACTTAATAAAGAGCTGAGTGGCGAGTAGCCAAGCAGAAAGCATAGGTGGGAGAGCCAAACAGTGAACTTTGGGAAGAAGAAGGGCAGAGGAGTTGTCAGCCAGATACAGAAAAGTTGAACACAAAATGAGATAGAGGTAAAAGCCACAAGCCTCGGGGAAGCATAAATTAATAGAAATGGGTTAACCTGTAAGAGCTAGTTAGCAACAAGCCTGAGCTATCAGCTGAGCAATTATTAATTAATATTAAGCCTCTTTTTGGTTGTTGTGGAGCTGGCAGTCAGGACAGGGTAACTCTGGCAATACATATGTTCAAGGAAAGACATGTAAAAGAAATTTCCAAACACTACTCAAAATAGTCCTCACTAGGGCACCATTCAATACTAAATAAGCAAGAAAATCGTTAAGGCAGGAATTGCTTTTGACGGGAATAGAAATATGAAAGAGACTTCTAGACATCCTCCATCCTTGGTTTCCCTTCCTCATTCCCTCTCCTGACCAGTCAGTCTACTGCTCATAACCCTCATGGCTGTCCTTCCTTTCAACCCAGGTCAGGAGCCCAGCATCTCTCCCGGCATTTCTGCATCAGTGTCTCCATGAGGTCCTTGCCTCTTAATTTTCCTCCTTCAATACAGCCTTTTTATTTTAATTTTAATTATTTTTGGTTTTTTGAGACAGGGTTTCTCTGTGGCTTTGGAGACTAGCCTGGAACTAGCTCTTGTAGGCCAGGCTGGTCTCAAACTCATAGAGAGCCACTTGCTTCTGCCTCCCGAGTGCTTGGATTAAAGGTGTGCGACACCACTGCCTGGCTTATTTTAATTTTTGAAACTATTTTCAGTCAATGTTCTTTGATAATATTCTTCCCCTCTTCCAACTCACCCCAGATCCTCACCACCCAACTTCATGTTCTTTCTCTTCCTACTCTCAATTTCAAGACAAAACAAACAACACATTTTTAATTAAGAAAATAAAAACAAAACAATCACAAAATTATGGTCAATAAGAAACTAATCTCAAACATAAGACCTTCCCTGAAGTATACATTTATATGCACATTGATACTCTATTGGAAAAAACAAAACAAAGAAACAAATTTTACCTTTCCTAGCAGGTTCAACTACAAATAGCTTCTTATTTAGGGGCAGGACTTTGAGCTCAGTTTCCCTCCTGGCCATTTCTCTGCATCAAAAAGTCCTTCGTGTGGTTACTACAACAGTTTTTAAAGAAATCACACTGCTTTTATGAGGGCCCAGTTACAATCCTTTTAAGAGCTCCCAAGCCCCGGAATTTGAGTCAGATGCACAGGTCATTCCTACCCTGCCTGCCTGAAGACCCAGACTCATTGCACACCTGTCTCCTCTGTCTACAATCTCTCCGTGAACAAATCTCCACGCAAGCACTGCCGGTCTCCTGCATGCCTCTGTCTCTCTCACTCCTTAAGGCAAGTGTTCTCATCATGGAGGGGGCCCATCTCCTTCACCATGTTGCCCACACTGTAGCCACAATAGTACTCAGCTTGGGCAGGATGTCTTCTCTGTTATACTACCACCTCCCAAGCCTAACCCAGGAAGGTTACATCCTGCATTTCCTGTTGATTGGCTGGTTAAAATCTGAAGAATCCTAGAGGGATCTGATATCAATTTTCACAACAAAAAACTTGGACAACCCCTTTGTTACTCTCTTGTTAACTGAAACCCCACAAAACTAAGAAAGAATTACTTCTGGTGGTGTGTGGCAGTATGGGCAACGATTGCAATAAAAAACAACTAATATTTATTGGGTAAATTGTATATTCAAGTCATTATTTAGCCCTAAATTTAGCTCAACCTAACAATTCTCTGAAAGAAGTCTGTGTGTCCGTTATAGATGAACATTTAAGGCCTGGAGAGGGCAGCATACTCCAGATTACAATCTCTGCATAGGAAATTGGGAGTTTAGGTGGTGTGACATCAGATCCTGGCTCTCAGTCACCTCTGCTGGCACACAGGCTCTGAAGCAGGGAGGTGAAGAAGACAGTCTTCACGTTGTCCATCTAGTTGAGCTTATGAAGACTCAGCACATACAGAGCCCTCCTAGGACAAAGCTTATGGCTAGACACAGACCAGCTCTCTTGATGAGATTTCCCTCCTGTCTGAATGTGGGAGACCCTGGGATGTACTGAAAGTAGAAGAGTCCAAGGAATGAGCATCTGGGTGTGGTTTCTATGGGACTGGAACATCATTTAATGATCCACAGCTTCTAACTTGGATTAGAGTGTCCCAATTGTATGAGCCCAATACTCACAGATGAAGACATTATGATTGACTTCTAGGCAGGAAAAGGCTACACATATTAGCTTCAACCCACAAAGCCAGCATCTGTAAAGTTTAGAATGGGGACTTCAAGGATATACTCGACTATACAGCGACTTTGAGACCAGGCTAGGCTACAGCAAACTCTTAACCCCCATGTTCCCAAAACACAATCACGATGCTCTGCCCACAAAATATCAAGCTGTGTCTCTTCTGTGTGGTGTCTCCTGTAAGACATTGACCAGCACCACTCTTTAATGAATATGGCTTTCTACACCACTTGAGATCTTTGAGCTCAATAATCTATATCCTTTGTTTCTCAACATGATTTGAAACAAACACTCTGTAAATACTTATTAAATTAGTAACAGGAGGAAGGAAGACAGAAGTAAGGACATAAGGTTGGGAAGAGAGGAAAGAAGAGCAGACAATGAGGGGAGAGGTCTGGGGAGTTTGGAATGTTTGCACAGAGGACCTGGAGATGGATGGCTTGACTAATTACTATCACTATACCCACTTACCTGGACCCCACCTACAAGCCAAGCACCATTGGCTTTCTTACCACTTGTAAATCTAATGACTGTATCACTGAAAGAGGTTAAAGGGGAAGCCTCCTAAAGCAACTGAGTTCAGAGAGAGGGGATTCTAGGCAGCTCAGTTCCCAGAAAACTTCCGAGGTGCTGTAGAGTTAGAGGGCCTGAACCTCTCACTTCCCCTGCAAATGAACCAGCCCCAGCTCCTGAAGATGGCCCCTACAAAATCCTGCTTAACAAAGGCAAGCTCAAACATCTTCACCTCTTCCCAGTGGGACCAGATGCTGAGATTTTATGACCCTGTCTCCTCTCTGAGCCTCCCAAGAGAGCTGGAAAAGGACCAGTTCTGTTCCCAGTAGGGACACTGAGATAATCCCTGGATGCTGTCAACAAGAGCACTGAAGTGAGACCTTGGGTCAGAGCAGGAGGAAACAACCCACAGGGGGAGGAGTGGTGACCTGTTCCCTTTTCTAGACTAATTGGGGGTAAGAGGAGGTGGGACCTGGTCACCTAATACACAGTCAAGGACTTAAGTTCTCATTCTGACTCTTCTTTTCTGCCCAAACCCTGAGCCCTGACCCTCAATGAGACCATGTTTGAGTCACACTCCTCTTCCTTCCTTAACAACTTTGGGGCAAATAAAAATCTTTCCCTTCTCTGTTGTGCAATATATGATCAAGTCACCCATCTACTCTGGTAACAATAAAGAGCCAACACCAATGGGGGCTGGAAGGTGGCTATGAGCAAAAAAGGATTTTCTATGCTTGCAGAACACTAAGTTTGGTTCCCAGCACATACATGGCAGATCACAACCATCTGTCTGTATCTCCAATTCTGAAGTATCTAGTACCATCTTCTGACCTCCCCAGGAACCAGGGATGTGTGTGGAATATATACATAGGTGCAGGCAAAATGATCCTATACATTTTTTTAAAAAATGTAAACCATGACATTGTAAGCAGATTTTTAGTATGAAAGATAGGCCTTAGTTTAGGCTTTTCCCACTAGCTCTTATACCTTAAATTAACCTACTAAAATTAATCTGTTTTACCATGTGTCTTTTTACATTTCTTTCATTCTGCATGTCTGACTCCCTGTGTCTTCATGGCATCTCCTGAACTCTTCAATTATCCTCTTGTTCTCTGTGCCCAGAAGTCTAGTCTGTCTCTGCTGCCTAGCTATTAGCCATTCAGCTTTTTCTTATGCCGATGACAGCAATATTTCCTCACAGTGTATAAATATCCTACAATATCTCCCTTTTTGTCTAAGTAAAAAGGAAGGTTTAAACTCTAATATAATAAATAATAACAATTACTAGGTAAGATTTACATTTACAATAGCCAGTTCACTTGTATTTGGCAAATTCTAAGAAAATTCTACAATAAGCTAAATTGCAAATATATCTATCTCATCTTCAACTCCATGACAGACTCAAGAAGTATATAATATTACCTGAGTAAACAGGAAATGCAGGGCAAACAGCTTCCCAAACTACAAAAATGACAGAGACAGGTAGCTGCCTGGACAGCCACCCAAGGTTCCTCTGCAACATTAGGGCATCCATCTTCGGCCTTCAGGCTTAGAATATCTGACAGGCTTTTCTGTGAAGCAAGAATTTTTAAGGACGGTTCTACCTTGTCTTGGCAAAGTTTATCAGTCACCTTTTTTTATGTCATGCTTGTCCAGTTTGGACTGTGTGCTATCAGCAGTTGAGGCTAGGGCAGTTTCTTGCCCAGTGGCTAGCTTTGCCATAACAAAAACGAATTCCATATAGAGGTTCTTTGATGCTCATGATCATTTTTTGAAGTAGAGTGGTGCTGCCATGAGAAGATGTATCTCACTGTCATGGAAAGCCATAAGTTATTAAGAACATCTTATAGGCCATATTCTATAGATCTCTGGGGTGTTTAAATACTGCCTATCTATTTAAGATATATCTCTGTTTAACCTTGAAAACATACCTAACATGGTCATAAATTTAATTTTTATAGATGGCTAACTGCTAACCTGCATTTTTTATTATCCTAAGTAACTTTCAAGGACTAGAACTTTACATTTTTTAAATAAGCTTCATAGGCACTATACATTAAACAAGAGTAGATATATATATATATATATATATATATATATATATACAGTATAACAAAAATAATCTTAAATTTATATCAATATACAAATATCCATTCTAATGTAAAATATTTAAGGCTAGTGATTGTTCAAAAGTAGACACAATTTGCCTTTTTTATATAATTTTTTTATTTAAATTTGAAACAAACTTGTTTTACGTATTAATCCCAGTTCCTGCACCCTCCCATCTTCCCCTGTTCCCCTCACCAAACCCCATACCCTTTCTGCCCCAGGGAGGATGAGGCCTTCCATGGGGAGTCTTCATATCATTTGGAGCAGGACCCAGGCCCTCCCCCATGTGTCTAGGCTGAGGGAGTATCCCTCTGTGTGAAATGGGCTCCCAAAGTCCATTCGTATACTTGGGATTAATACTGATCCACTACCAGAAGCCCCATAGACTGTCCAGTCCTCCCAACTAACACCACATTCAGGGAATCTGGGTTTGTTCTATGCTGGTTTCCCAGCTATCAGACTGGAGTCTATGAACTCCCCCTTGTTCAGGTCAGCAGTTTCTGTGGGTTTCTCCAGCCTGGTCATGACCCCTTTGCTCATCACTCCTCCCTGGTTGCAACTGGATTCCAGGAGTTTGGCTCAGTGTTTAGCTGTGGGTGTCTGCTTCTGCTTCTGCTTCCATCAGCTACTAGATGAAGGTTCTAGGATGGCATTTAAGGTAGTCATCAATCTCATTATCAGGGAAGGACATTTAAGGTAGCCTCTCCACTACAATTAGCCCTTTTATCCCATCATTTCTATACGATATCCTCCTTTTTCCCTTCAGAAAGAGATCCCTGAACCTGATCTCCTTTGTTCAGTATTTTTCCTGACCACTATCAATAACAATTTATAACCAACCCCTCTAAATGATGACAAATATCCATAACCCACCAAATGACCAAAAACCACCCACCCCAATTCTTGAAAAAAAGTAGTCATCATATTCTCTAATCTGCTTCCTGTTGTCTGAGAGTGACATCATTTTTAGGGGACTCTGAGAAAGTTGGGATAATGGTCAAGTCCTGAGAGAGCTAGATGTATTATTTTTGTTTTGTTTTTTGTGATGGGAAAGGGAAGAGCCTATCTGAGTCTTGGCTGGATAGTATGTGAGAGTGGACCATCTCAACTACCAGCTTTGAAACCGTTTTGGATGCAGAATTTTGAGGGAACTGTAACAGAGGCATTCTGAGAGTCTGGATCACCTGAGTTACTTGTCTTTATCAGTGTCTGGTACTTTTTTCCTGAAAACACATAAACTTTTAAAAGGTAACATATATACCTGCATTAACATAAGTGTGAAATGTGCAGTGTGCATAAGTCAGTTAAAGATGATTTTTTTTGTTGTTGTTTTATGTTTGAGGTAAAAAGAAATCTGTTAACTGTATATGTTTGTTTGGAGTATAACTAAACCTCTATCCATGCCATATGAAAGGATGGCATGTAATAATAAGTAATGAGAGCTCTGTAGTCAATAACATTTATCATGTCTCACCCAGTCTCAGAGCTGTTCCCATGTCGAGTAATCAGCATATGTCACCCATTCTGTAGTCTTCCTTTGTTTCTTTATGTATGTAGCAAAAATTCTCAGGAAACCTCCCCCAATAAAATTTGATCTTCATCAATTTTAAAGAGAACTATAACTTTTGTTTCCTGTGGAAACAAAGGCATAAACTTTCCTCCAATACAACACCTTTCCCAACTTCCATTCTGAAGCGAAGACATCTCTCATGTATGTAGTCTGGTTAAATCAGCAGTCCCTTTCATGATCTAATGTCTCTCTGTAGCTGCCATTAACTTACCACATTCAAAAAGTTCAAAGTCAATAAAGCACCATATAGGATCCAGATGCCCTGTGTATTTCCATCTTTTATGTGGCTTTTCTTCATTTATATTACTTTGCTCTTTCTTTAAAGACATTATATATTTAAACTATGTATATTTCTATGACTTTCTATACCCATTTTTTACTGGATCTGTTTAAAGGTTTTCTTGGTCTGAACCACTTTGTTGTATGCTTGCAACCTTCTCACACCATGTGAGCATTTTCTTAAACCTACCACACAGTTTCTTAGATGGTGTTGGCTGGCTCAAGCCACAGGCATTGGCCAGGAATAGGAAGTCAGGTTTGGCTTTGTGCTTGCATGTTTGGAACTTTTTAAAATTTTTTTCTCAGGTCCTATATAGAAATATGTGTCCCCACATTGGACACCATATGTAGAAACTTGTCACAAATAATGACAAGGAGAATTACTATTAGTTATGAAAGCTCAGTCTTAGCTTAGGTTTATTCCTCTAGCTCTTGTGACTTAAATTAACCTTTTAACAATATAATTCTCCATATTATAACAATAATAATTCTCCATGTGGCTTTTTTATCTTTGTTTGATTCTGTATGTCCAATTCTCTTTGTCTTCATGGTCTCCTAAGTACCTGAATTATCTTCTTCCTATCTCTGCCCAGAAGTCCCACCTGTCTCTCCTGCCTAGCTATTGGCCATTCAGCTTTTTGTAACACAAATCACATCAATACCTCTTCATGGTGTACAAATATACCTCAACATGTCATAACCAACATGGAAGTCAGTGGAGTAAGAAAACAAACGGCTCATGTCTCTTAAATTCAAATTAGGTCAAAACAGATCAAGCTCTGGAACATGCTCTCCTCCTCTTGCTATTATTTTGTCTCAGTGGCATTTTCTATAAAATTCCAATAGTAACCATTTCCTTCCTACGCTGGGTAGAAAATAAATGTGATGATGTCAACACCCTGCCACAATTACCGGCCAGTGTTCCATGACCTGAAATCTCCATCCTAGCCCTTTGTCTGTGCCTTTGTTTCCTAATGATTCAGAATGAGAAGACTAAAAAAGTCTTCTTGGTTAAAGAGACTAATTGATAAGGTATTAGAATTCCTGTGGGCTGCTCCTTAAACACAGCCAATAGTAAAAATTAATTATAAAATGGCAATTAAATAAATTGTATTGGAAACAAAGACAAAGTGTCCAGGAATGTGGCTCAGCTGTATAGCATCTGAGTAAATAGAATGCTTGGGACCCAGAGTTTGTTTGTTTCATAGCAGTAAAAACAAGTGACGGCAACACAGCTCTGAACTCTGCACATCTTGATGAACAATTCCATTTCCCTGTGCTCTGTGTTTAGCAATTGTGTAGTGTGGTGCCTTTGCAGGTTGGAACACTATAAAATGACATGCAAGCTCAACTTCTGTTCAGTGGCATGTTTTGCAAACATGACATTGGCCATATGAGTGTATTCACCTTAGTAATTGGCAATCAGCACTAATCAGAAGTGCCTGGGCTTCAGCCCAGCCTCTGCAGTGCCGTCGCTAACCATTGTTCCACAGTTCTGTGTTATGAGGAGTTTTTCCTCGCCGCCAGTCTTGTCCCACTACCATGCCAGCCCCAATTAGCACCGAGACTCTGTATTTGATATAATGCTGTCGGTCAGGTACTAGTTTCTTATTGTCTAGCTCTGTCTTAATTACTAACCCATTTCTATTAATCTAAGTATTTCCACATGGTCTCATCTTACCGGAGAGTAGGGCTGGCGTTCACTCTCTCCGTTCTCTCCATGCTGACTCCTCCTTACCACTTCCTTGAATCCTCCTTGTCTCCTAATCCCGCCTATCTTGCTTTCCTATTGGCCAACAGTGCTTTATTCATTAACCAATATGAGAACCATATTTACAGAATGACATCTCCCATCAGCTCTAACCCCAACTTTTCTCACTCCTGTTGTTGATCTTCATTAGCTCCAGAGAAGCAGTCAAGGCCAGGCAGAGATTCTTCTCCACCAAGATAGATAAGGAAACAGAAGTTCAAAGAGAAACAGACAGAAGCAGTTGAGTGTCACATATAGAATGGCACAGCCACCCTGGCTCTGTTGTTTTTTGTCATGGAGATTTTATTATAGATTTATAGGGAGGAGCTCACAAGGGACAGAAAGACACACAAACACACACCATTTGCGTTAGACATAGATGTCATCAATGTGGCAGAAAAAACAACTACATGATGGAAATTAGGACTCAAAAAAGTAGATAGACTTAACAAAGCCACATAGCTACTCCAAGAAACAGTATTTTAAATAACTGCAGCCCCAAGAGATTCCCAAGCATGATCCTACCTGCCATTTGCACAGACAAATGAGCAGTGACCCAGAAGACATGAGAAATTTGGTAGGTGTTACCTATATAGTGAATGGTAGAATCAACTCCAGGGCCTGGCCACTTGTCTCTGGGGTGAGGCTGAATCTGCCATGTCTATCACATGCTTAATGTGTAAGTTCAAGATATGGGCTGTATCTGGGGTCTAACAAAAACTCCTGCTGCTCAGAGCCTGGCCTACTCCACAGTGGTCATATGACTACCCCAGAGGCCAGCATGAAGGAAAGTTAAACTCTAGAAGTTTCATTCTGTACCAGGAGAACCCACGAGCCTGAGGAGAAGATGGTGAAACTGAAGAAAGGAGAAGGCAGAACTCACAGCTCTCACAACCAGGGACACCTTAATTGGACCCCAGCTGACAATGCCTCATTAATGGACCATGTGAAAATTGGCTCATTTGGTAAGATGAACACTTCAAAAAGTTTTCAGGTTTTGTATCTGGAGACAGAAGTGATGATTACCATGACAAACAGTGAGAAGATACAGCCACAGGAAGGGACTGGCAAGTGTATTCAGAGAATGCTATCCCATCCACTCAATTCTTCATAGCCTTTCCTGCTGATGATACCTTTGATGTGAGTCCACATAAGACAGAAACATCTTAACATTATTTCCCATTTCTAAGAAGGTTACCTACAGATCTTTTCCATACCCCTTTGCTCTAATTTTACAATTATATTCCACAGATGTTCATGATCATGTAACCAACCACTGCACTCATAGACTCTTACCTAGAAGACATCTCTCCTTCAAAACCAAAGGAACAACAAATGTCTTCACCGCTATCTTCAGGCACATCCCAGAAACAAGGCACTGTGCTCTGCTATCCACTTTCAAGGGAAGCAGGCCTGTCACTCAAACCCATGTGTAACCAGCATGTTTGCTCCTCCTCTTCCAAACACCACATGGACTGCACATGGGGACCACAGGTGCAGACTGTGGAAGGGATGTAGCAGGAATAGACTTGGATTTCTTCCTTGTATAATCTATTTGTGTCTTCATGGATTACTAAAGATATCTGTGAGTGCACAATGATGGTGCATGTCTGCTATTCATGCCAGCTTTGTGACCAGTACATCAGATAACACTTAGTTCATTGGGCATTTAGGCCACATGGTAGTTTGTAGTCTTCTGGTTCCTTTATCAGAAGACTTTCTTTTGTTAAGATGCCAACACACCCTAAGCTGTGCCTCTACCACAGTCCTAGTTCCCACTTTACTGAAATTGCCAAATGGATCCTAAAATTCATGGAAAGTGAAAGGGACTCAGAAGAGGTCAAACAGTCTAGAATAAGAACAAAGTAGGAGGAATTCTGTTTGCCAATTTCAAAACCTACCACAAAGCTGTAGAAACATGTAGGTAAGCAGACCAGAACTGACTGTTCAGATTTTAATCATGGACATACAGAGCATTCAATAAAGAAAAGAGTGTTTTCAAACATGGTCTTGAAACAAATGGATGTCCACAAAGAGAATGAAATTGAGCACCTGTATTCTACCATAACTACCAAGGCATATATTTTGTTTGTTTGTTTTAACCACCTTACTACAAAAGTCTTTATGTCAGGCTCTCAGACTTGGATCTACATTCTTTAAAAATACTACAAGTTTCCTGTCCCTGTGGTATGAAGAGTTAATGTGGTGTTTTGTTGCAGTGTGTGTGTGTGTGTGTGTGTGTGTGTGTGTGTGTGTGTGTGCTTTAAGAGTGTAATATGGTTTATTAATATAATTAAAAGGAAATCTGAATTCCTGTAGAATTCAAAGTTGTATCTAAAGGCCTGTGTATTTTAAGTTATTGTTAGTATCTTTGAGACAAGAGTCCCATTGTGCAACACAGGCTGTCTTCAAGTTCAGAATACTCCCACCTCAGGCTCTGAGTTTGGTATCACAAGCACACACCATTACACCGGGTTAGACTCTTTAGTCACTTCTAGCCTTTGGCATGTTTCCTGTGCTCTTTTCTATACCTGTGTTCATGTCTTCTAACATCATATATTTTTACATATTGGTATCATCTCATATTCATTTTTATAGTTCAGAATTATAAGCAATTCTTCATAACATTAAATGTTTTTAAATGCTTCTTTGAAATATTCAACAAATACCAAAAAAAACTAAATAAATAAAGTAAATGAAGCATGCCAGCATCAAGAATGAAAAATGGAACAATACCATGGATCTTAGCCATTTAAAAGATGAATCAAATGCTATAAAAAGCATTAATTAGGGGCTAGAGAGAGGGCTCAGCAGTTAAGAGCACTGATTGTTCTTCCAGAGGACCCAGGTTCAATTCTCAGCACCCACATGGTAGGCAGCTCATAACTGTCTGTGTCACTGATCCCAGGGGATCCAATACCTTCACACAGGCATGCATGCAGGTAAAACACAAATCACATAAAATAAAAATAAATATAGTTTTTTAAAAGCTTTAGGCTGGTAAGTTGGGGGGTATAAATGAAAGAGAAAGGTGTCCTCACAAAACACAAATTACCAGAGCTCACACAAGAGAAGTCAGAGGAGCCCAGTGCCACCTTTAAAACAAAACTGGAAGCTTAAACTTTCCTAAAAACAAAACTCATTGGTAATTTAGTAAATTCTTCTTATGCTTAAAGAAAGAAAAAAAAAGCTGTTCATTATAACATATTTCCTAAAGAATAGGAAAAAACTGAAAACTACTTACTCCATGTGACAAAATTACAAGAATATTACAAAAAAAATATGTTTTTTCATATAAGCCATGTTGGAAAAGTAGAAAACATAGTTTTAGAAAGCTAGACTCAGGGCTGGAGAGATGGTTCCATGGTTAAGAGCACTGGGTGCTCTTCCAGAGGACCTGGGTTCAATTCCCAGCATCCATACGGTGGCTCACAACTATCTGTAACTCCATTTACAGGGAATCTGATGCTCTCTTGATGTGATAACACTTGTCTCTCATCAAAGAAAGATGATAGCAAATGTTGAAATGAATGATGAAACACAAATTCCCTTTCCACAAGAATTCTTACCCAGTGAAATAAATCAATAGAAAGAAATAAAACACTAAATGTTAGAAAGTAAGAAGGAAAAAATCACCTATAGATTCTATGATGGTGTAGGTAAAATAAATAAAAAAATAAATACAAAGAAAAACTGAAATGAATAAGCAAGTGTCTATAAAAAAAGAATTTACCATTGCATTCTTTTGCAAATAAAATAAAATAAAAATGGGCTGGTGTAATGACCCAGCAGGCAAGGGCACTAACCATATCCTGATCTCTGAATTCAACCTCCATTACCCACATAAATATGAAGGAGAAATCTATCTGTACAGAGATGTCCTCTGACTCCTCATTTGCACCTCTCTCTCTCTCTCTCTCTCTCTCTCTCTCTCTCTCTCTCTGCCTGTCTGTCCCTCTGTCATGTACACACACACACACACACACACACACACACACACCAATAACAAATTAAATATATAAAAATATATAAAAACAAATCTAATGAAAGACACACATGGAAAAAAAACTTTAGATAAATTATTGAAGACCTCTATAAATGATAGGATAGGTCATAATATAATGATGTAAATGTGATTTTGTAACTTTGGTATACCTACAGTCAAAATCCAAAAGCTTCTATTTTGGGAGTTTGTTGGTTTTGGCAAAAATCAACACCCCTGGTTATAAAACTAATATGGAAAACTGGAGAACCTTTAAGGAAAAAATAAAAGAATAGAGACCTATTGCACATTGAGACTGGAGCTGGGGAGGCTAAGTAACAAGGAGAGCTGGGGGGGATGCATGGATCTGGAAGGGGGAAGGTGACTGGACACAGAGGTGGGGATGGGAAGAGGAGGGATCCGGTGTGGGGCAGGGAACAATGGAGGGAGAAAGTATCCAGAGATACTATTGGAATTGGAGGACATTTGGGGGGTGATGTGGACTAGTGCAGCTGACTTCCTGGAATCTACAAGGGTGGCCCTAGGGAAGAGTCCTAACAAGAGAGGATATGGAACCTGAACCAGCCATCTTCTGTAACCAGGCAAGGCTTCCAGTGGTGGGATTGGGACACCAACCCAGCCACAAAACTTTCAACCTACAACGTGTCCTGCCTGCAAGATGCACTGAGATAATAGTGGTGAAGAACCGGTGGGAATGGCCAACCAATGACTGACCCAACTTGAGACCCATGCTGTCCATGAAAGAGAGCCCATGCCTAACATTGCCTGGAGGGCCAGGAACCAGAAGCTAAATAGCCCGGAGACCTAGGATAGAACCAAACATACCGGCCAAAAAAGGTCAATGAAATGATTCCTAAAGATACTCTGCTATACTCATAGACCAGAGCCTAGCCCAACTGCCATCAGAGAGCTCCATCCAGTAACTGATGGAAGCAGATACAGAGACCTTCATCCAAACATTGAGTTTGGGGAATCCTGATGGAAGAGGGAGAGAAAAGATTGTAGGAGACAGAGGAGTCAAGGACATCACAAGAACACAGCCTACAGAATCAACTAAACAGGGCTCATAGGGGCTCACAGAGACTGAAACAACCATCAAGAAGCCTGCATGGATCTACACTAGGTGTTCTGCGTGTATGTGATGATTGTGTAGCTTGGTATTCTTATAGGAACCCTAACAGTGGGAGTGGAGGTGTCTCTGACTCTTTTGCCTGCTCCCAGGACCCTTTTCCTCCTACCAGGTAGCCTCATCCAGCCTTGAGATGAAAGTCTGTGCCTAGTCTTATTGCATGTTGTCATGCCATGTTTGGTTGATATCCCTGAGAGGCCCACGCCTTTCTGAAAAGAAACAGAGAAGGAGTGGATCTGGGTGAGAGAGGAGGTGAGGGGAGTGGGGGAAGCAGAAACTGCGGTTGGAATGTAATATATAAGAGAAGAACATTTTTAAAAAAGAAAAGACGAGCTGAAGGTGCAGCTCATGTCAGGGCCCGTGCATGCACACAGTGTCCTGGGTTCAATCCCTGGCATCCTAACAATAGCAAGAAGTAAGCAAGGCTCGCTGTGAAGTTATAGTCATTGAGCAAACGTGAAATTTACATAAGAAGAAACAGATCAGTGGGCAGAACAAGGAAACCTCAAGCACAGGCCCATGTATAGGCAGTTGAATGATTAATGACAAATTTCATTCTACAATGCACAGGGAGAAGATGGGATTCTCCATAAATGCTGCTGAACCATGTGGATATTCCCATAGGAGAATTCTTTGTGGCCTGTCCCTACCGCAAGTGCACATGAAAGACAATTCCAGTTTTACTTTAGATATAAGTGGTAAAAGTAAAAGCAGCCAGTTTTAGGATCAAAGTCAGGAAATCCCCTTATCCTCTTAAAGAGGATTTTTTTTAAAAGATTTATTTATTTTTAACTTATGTGTGTGTTTTTAACTTATGTATATATGTGCACTACATACATGCAGTGCCTCTGGAGGCCAAAACAGTGTGGTGAGTCTCCTGGAACCGGAGTCACAGATAGTTATAAGCTGTCATGTAGGTGCTGGGAATTGAACTCAGGTTCTCTGGAGGAGCAGCTGGTGCTCTTAACTGCTGAGCTATCTCTCCAGCCCCAGGCGAAGATTTCTTAAACAGGACATACAAAAAAGTACCACCAAAAGAGAAGTCACAAACCAGAACATATAAACAAGAAGTACTAAAAACATCGATGTAGCACAAATAATAAAAACCCATTGAGAGATACTGGGCTTCAAGCTGAAGATCAGAAAAGCAAAGCAGCCAGCCACTACAGAGTTCTTACCTCTACTAAAGCTCAGACCAAAACAGGCGATCCTGTCCATAGACAGACTACAGCCTGCAATCTCTCCACCAAAAACCTCAACTGCTCTGAGCTCCTGCCTTATATTCCTCTCTAGTGCTGGGATTAAAGGTGTGAGCTCTGTTTCTCTTTTATACTGATTCACTCTCGTGTAGCCCTGGGTGGCCTTGAACTCACAGAGATCCATCTGCCTCTGTCTCCCGAGTACTGGGATTAAAGGTGTGGCCACCACTGCCTGTCTTCTGTGGCTAACTAGTAGCTTAACTCTGCACTCTGATCTTCAGGCAAGCTTTATTAGATCATAAACGAAACATCACCACAGATTGATACTCATTTTAAAGATCTCCCACGTATTAACAAGCACACAAATTCTGCAATAGAATAAGAGGGAGAGGTAAAAGACTTTTCACAAAAGAGATCATCTAACTAAGCAAAACAGTGCTCAGCATTTGGGATCTGTAAAAGAAGACTACACTGTAACCCTAGTCCTCTCTCCTCATCCTTCCACCCCCATAGACACTCAACTACCAGAAAGACCACAGTGAAATATACCCAATACTGGAAAAGGCATCTAGGACAAACAGGAGACTAAAACTTAAAAGCCATGTGTTATTCTACTCATTTTAGCTCCAATTCTCAAGAACTCATTGAGGAAAGTGTGCTTGTCTGCATCACCAATAGGTGGAAAACTAAGGCACAGATAAATAGGTGGTAAGTGGTGCAATTGCTTAGTGGATAAAAGCACTTGCTGTGTGTGCACCTAATGACCTGCGTTCAGCCCTCAGAGTGCACAGTGGAAAGAACCAAAACCCAAAAGTTGTCCTAGGACTTCAATGTGTGTGCAGTATCCAGATCCAAACTCACACAATACATATTGCATGCTTACAGAGAGAGGGGGGGATAAATTAATTTTAAATTATTTTTTCATTAAAAAAAAGGAGAATCAGGAGCCTGGCTCAGTTACCTTCCCTGCTTCTGGCACACAGGCTCCTACGTGGGATGGTGAAGAAGGCAAAGTCTTCACGTTGTCCATCTAGTAGAGCTATTGAGATCACTGAGGTCCACTGAGCACCATGGAATCACACCCTGTGTAGAATTGGAAGCAGAAGTAATGTCACCACACAAAACTGGACCAAAACCTTCCCAAGTGAGAGGGGTGAGATGGGAGGCACAAAGTACATCTCATCATAATGTGTCCTCCATCTACGCTCATACATGAAGGTTGTGAGGCCGTGAAACTGGATTGAAAAAGCGGGGGAAGTCAATGGAAATTGTGTTGGGAAATTATGAGCAATCTGGTGACATGCTGGAATTCTCAGTAAATAATTATTGGAGGAAGGAAGGAGGAAGTAATGAGAGAGGGTTGACACGGTGGCCAGCTGGGAAAGAAGAGTGGTAATGAGCAGGTGGCTAGCATGTACACACCAAAGCTTGGATGTAGTGTCCTAGCTACTGCTGGCCACCAGCCTCACAGATACCTAGATCTTACCAACAGGCTAAAGATGAGGTGCCACTTCATACCTAGTGGGTCCACAGGACTGTTACTGGGTGGCTCTTAATGGGAAAGGATCAGATCAGGAAGCCCCATGGGCAACCAAGGATCTGATCAGGAAGCCCCTTGGGCAGCCAGTCCAGGGAGTCAGGATTCCAGGCAGCTCCTTCTCCAGAACAGCCACAAGGTTTCTGAGAGTTCTCCCAGACAGCAAGCCAGCACTGCCCCTGAAGGCCTTACCCAAAGGATCCTGGGATGCAGACAAAGGAGACAGACATCTCAGCCTCCTCTAGTGGGACAAGTTGCTGAGGTTCTACAAGTCTTGCCTCCACCTACCCAACCCCAGCCCTGTGCCAAATGGAGTTCCCCGAATACTGTCAACAAGAACACACACACACACACACACACACACACACACACAAGCCTCTGGGGACAGAGAAGAAGTAAGCAAGCCATCAAGCCACAGAGAGAGGGTTGTTGAGGGATGTGAGCAGCTCAGAGCAGAGGGTATAGGACCTGGACACTGGTGGACTTACTGGTGGATTAAATCTTCATTCTGATTTCTCTTTTGATACCTAAACCCTATTGTGTCAGTTATATCATGTTTGAGTCACACTTCTACCCCTTCCTGAACTGCCCTGAGCAAATCAAAGTCCTCCATTCTCCACCTATAAAATACCTACACAGTCTAAAGATGAGAAGCCAACAGCCTCATAATAATTAGAGCACTAATTAAGAGTCTGCCGACCTCATGCCAGGTCTTGAATCAGGTTCTGGCAAGAAACATCCAGAGGTCATCAGCATCACCCCAGGTGAAAAGGCAGAATTTGAACCTAGAAAGTTCTGTTGCATGATCTCTTACCTTCCTTGTCATTCAGACTCAGTTGTTGCCTCTCTGAAATGTTGGTCATAGCCTCTACCCTCTGTGGTTGCTGGGAGAGTTAAATGTGACAGTTGAGCACCCTGGTACACGTGCTGGCCCAATTCTACAACTGTGAATAGCCATCCCAGATTGATCTGTGCTCTGTTTCCCAGCTATTCACAAGGAGATTGAACTCTGAGGCCCTTCCCAGTCAGACCATCAGAAGAAAAGTTTAGAAATTATACAATATTTCAATAAACTACACTAAAAGCAAAAGCCATGTGCCCGGAAATGTGGCTCAGAGACAAAGCACCCAGCTAGAATGCTTGAGCCTTAGCTTTGATCCCTAGAACTAACAATCAAACAAACAATAAATCAATAATGCAAAAAAAAAAAAATCACAAAAGTCCCAGCACTCTGGAGGCAAAGAGGTGGGAGGTTGTCTATGATTTCAAGGTCAGCCTGGTCTATAAAGGGAGTTTCAGGCCAGCCAAGGCTACATAGTGATACCCTGTCCCCTCCCCCAAAAACTCAGTGACACTAAATGCTCAAAACTGTTTCTATGCCAAAATGTTTTAATACTTTTTACTTAGCTTGTGTCTAGGTGCTTAACAGATATTTGGTTTACTGGATTTGTTTGGTAATGAGTCAAAATTCAAACATTCAGGGATAGAATGTGAATGCCTTGACTTTGGCCATGATATGTATATTTATACTACAGAATTTGGGAACAATTCAAATTAAAGGAAAGAAAAGAATGGAGGGAGAGAGGGGGAGGGAGTGAGGAACGGAAGGAGAAAGGGAGGAGTGGGAGAAGAAAGAGAGGCAGGGAGGGAGGGAGGGAAGGAAGGAAGGAGAGAGGGAGGGAGGGAAGGAGAGAGGGAGGGAGGGAAGGAAGGAGAGAGGGAGGGAGGGAAGGAAGGAAGGAGAGAGGGAGAGAGAGGGAGGGAGGAAGGAAGAAAGCAGAGAGGGAGAGAGGGAAGGAGAGAGGAAGGGAGGGAGGGAGGGAGAGAGGGAGAGAGAGAGGGAGGGAGGAAGGAAGAAAGCAGAGAGAGAGAGAGGGAAGGAGGGAGGAAGGGAGAGAGGGAGGGAGGGAGGAAGGGAGGGAGGGAGGGAAGGAAGGAGAGAGGGAGGGAAGGAAGGAAGGAAGGAGAGAGGGAGGGAAGGAGGAAGGGAAGGAGAGAGGGAGGGAGGGAAGGAAGGAAGGAAGGAAGGAGAGAGGGAGGGAGGGAGGGAGGGAAAGAGGGAGGGAGGGAACCAATCCTTTCCAGCACTAACCTAACTCTTTATGCATGTCACTGCCCCTCACTTCCGCATTTTTGTTTTGAGCCGGTCTCACTAGGTAGCATGCAGCACACTAGGTAAACCAAGCTAGCCTCAAACTCACAGAGCTCAGCCTGCCTCTCTCTCTGCCTCACTTGGGCTCTTAAGAGGCAGTCCAGTCCAGAACAGGATTCATCTCTCCTCAGACAGATGGGGAAACTGAGATTCAGAGAGACGGAATCACTTGCCTCGGGAAAGAAACAATCTAGGGCTATAGAGAGGATGAAATGCTAGCCACCTTGATTTTTAAATATTAGGAATATTTCAAGATAATCAAGTGTGGGCCTACCTTCCTGTTTTTCAGATAAATGAATCCAGAAGATAGGAGGAATCTGGCAAAGATCATGCAACTAGACAATGGAAAAATCAACACTAAAACCTGGCCACTTGCCTCCTGAGTCAAGGTTGAATCTGCAAAGTACATAATAAGCTTAATTACCTAAGTTTATGATAATGGCTGTACATGAACTTGGACCAAAATGTCTCCTGTTGCTGAGAGCCGTTCCCACTCCACTTTGGGTGTGGGGCTGCCAGTCCAGAGGTCAGCATGAGGAATAAGGGAGACTCGAGAGGTTTCTTTCTTAATAATATGAGCCCACAGACTCCATAGAGATGGTGAGCCTTGAGAAAGGAGAAGCTAGATGCTAATTACAATCCTAACAACCAGGGACTCCCTACCTGACCCAAGCTGTCAATGCCTCATTGAGGGATCAATGCGAGAGTCAGCTTATTTCGGTAAAATAAGCACTTCGGAGCATTTTCTGGTTAGTGTCTGGGGAGGGGAGATGAAAGGGACCCAGGAGGCTGTGAGGATCATAGAGTCTGAGAGCACTGAAGTGGTCCCTTCACAGCCCGTAAAGCACTTCCATGTATGTTTTCTCACCAGCAGGCCTAGGAGAGAAGAGATATGCTTCTCTTTTCACATCACTGTGATGATGGAGGAGGAGGAGGATTTGATGATGATGATAATGATAATGATGATGATATTAATCACTTACCATAGACAAAGAATGAAGGAGATACCAGTGCTGTGTTTGGTCATTTTACTATCTCTCAGTCAGCAAATGACTTCAAGGTCAGTGTATCCCTACTCTTGCAAAGTGAAGTCCCTCCCACAAAAGAAATATTGTCCATAGCAAGGTGTGTTAAAGTTGGAGTCCAGAGCCTTGATGACCTGGCTCTCAACTCTATGCCCCATCCATCACCCCTGGATATCCCTGACACCTTGCTTTCTAAAAGACTGAAGTAAGCAAGATCTGTCCAGCTGCCCAGCAACAATTGTCCAGTCATGAGGATCTCACCCTGTATGCCCTCATTATCTTGAGTTCTGGATTTTTACATTCCCAAGGCTATGAATCTTATAATGATCCAACAAGGAACATGGAGCTCTAAGCTGGCAGAACTGCAATCTCAATAACAATAATGACAGAAATATCAACCAAAATTATACCATAATAATGACGATAACAGCAAAATCTCATAGTGTGTCTCTTCCCGATTGCCTAATGTTTTTTTAAGTGTCTACTTGCAATAACTCATTTAATATCCAAAACATTAGCTATGAAATATGGTGTGGGTAAACTGAGTCATACTCATTAGCAGTCTAGGATTTAGCATGTGGAAATTAATACTGTGGCAAATTGCTTAATAACTAACTCTGTCTATAAAGAGTAAAGGTAAAATTAGGTCACAGTCTGTATCACTGAGCCCAAGCACTACCTGTATCCCTGATGTCTTAGCTGCTTTATGTGTGATATCATTGGGTGGTGCCGAGGGAAAGAAGCTGATTGATGTACACAGAGAATGTCATCCTATCCAACTAATTAACCAACTCTTTCTTTTTAGACTTTTTGTGAGCATTAATATGAGACACTTTTTTTTAACTTTTTCTAGTTCAAGGATGGTTATCTACAGCTCTCTCCCCATACTCATGGTCACAAAATATCTAATCAAGTTCTATCCAAGTCCCCAACTAGCCACACATCCAGCCAACTCATGGCCAGTGTGCATTAGTCAATATAGACTTTTGCCTGTAAGCCATTTATTCTTCTAAACCAAAGGAACAAATAAATACCCTGCTTGATGTCCTGTCCCCTGGAGGGTTTCTCTTTGCCATTGTCCTCAAGCATGTTCCAGAAAGACACCTGGTGTTCTAGCAATCAACTTTCGAGTAGGATAGGTACATCACATAGAACTATCTGTAACCAGTATGCACTTATTCCTATGTAGTCAGTCACAAAGAACTCATCAGGGAGACTTTAAGTCCAGGCTGTGGAGGAGAAAGTAGCAGGCCACTTGGGCCACTTCCTCATGCAACCTGCTCCTGTTTTCAGAGACGACTTGTGGTAATCCTGAAGGCAAACTGACATTTGGTGGTGTGTACCTGCTGCACATGCCAACTCTTAAAGTCAGATAACACTGGGTTTATGATGTGTGTGTAATAACTTAGTCATGTGTCAGACTTTAAATTGTTTTTAAAGGCTTATTTTATTTTTAATTATGTATATTTGGGAGATATCATGTGCATTTGTGATTACTGGTGCTCATAGCGTCCAGAAAAGGGCTTCAGACCTCCCAGAGCTGGAGTTACAAGCAGTTGTGAGCCACCCAACATAAGTTCTTCATCTTTTTTGTTTTGTTTTGTTTTTTGTTTTTGATTTTTGAGACAGGGTTTCTCCATATAACCTTGGCTGTCCCAGAACTAGCTCTGTAGATCAGGCTGGCCTCGAACTCACAGAGATCCACCTGCCTTGTCTTCCCAAGTGCTGTGATTAAAGACGTACACCATCACCTCCCAGTCAGTACATATTCTTAATGACTACCCATCTCTCCAGCCCTAACTTCAAACTGTTAAGATGTCAATATGTCTTAAACTGATTAATCAGCAGACCCAATCAATGTACTTCTATCATAATCCTAGCTACTACTTCTCTTCAAAACAGTCAAGGGACTCAGAATAGGTCAATCAACCTTGAGAGATAAGAATAAAGCTGGAGACCTCTTGTTTCCCAATTTCAAAACTTACTGCTAAGCTATAGCAGTGTGACCTGGCATAAGGACTAGCATGTAATGTAATAGATTACAACTGACAGTCTAGACACAGCCTTAAAATTTATTGTCAATTAATTTTCATCAGGGACATAGAGATTGTTCAATGAGTAAAGAATAGTTTTCAAAAATACCACTGAGACAAATGGACACCCATGTGCCAGAGAATAAAACTGGACCCTGTCATATACAATACAGAAAATTATTTCAAAATTAATCAAAGACCTAAATGACACTTTTAACATAGGAGTAAATTTTGATGCTCTTGATTGAAGCAATCATTTCTTAAAATCTATTATAAAAGTATGAAGAGAAAAAGATTAATTGAACTTTATTGAAGTAGAAACCTTTATAAAAAGAATACCACCAAGAAAATTCAACCAAGTGTGGTGTCACAAGCCTGTAATTCGAGCACCTGGGAGATGGAGACAGGGAACTCAGGAGTTCAATTCCAACCTCATCTACAAAGCCAGCCTGAACTTGGAAGTTTGACCATGCTTCAGTGGATGATCTGACAGCTGCAAGTATAACTAACAGCATGCTATGGATTCAATGGGTTATTAAATAAAAGTGTTTAAAAGAAGACACAAAGTCAGGGAGCTACAGAGGCAGAGACGGATCTGAGAAGAGCTAAAAGAGGAGGAGGTGAGGGTGAATATGATCAAAATACATTGTATGAAATTGTCACAAAAATATTTGCACATTAAATATCTGATTAAAGGCTTGTGTCTATAATGTATCTTTCACAGTCTTAAAGCTCAGGGATGAAGAAATGGTTCAGTCAGTAAGAGCACTTGCTGCTCTCCCAGGGGACCCAGGTTCAGTTCCCAGCATCAACATGGGTACTCACAAACATTAGTAACCGCGGTTCTGAGGAACCAGACCCTCTTCTGGCCTCCAATGGCACTGCACACATGTGGTGTGTAGACATATATGCAGGCAAAATAAGAATACCCATAATATAAAATAAGTATTAAAAATAAAACTTAAAGCTCGATAATTTAGACAGCGATAACTCATTGGCAAGATGGGTAAATGATTTGAATAAACATTTCTCTGAAGGGCATATATGACTGAGCAATAAGCATGTAAAAGAAGTTTGTGATGGCTTGAAAGAAAATGGCCCCCATAGGGAGTGGCACTATTAGGAGGTGTGACTTTGTTGGAACAAGTGTGGCCTTGTTGGAGGAAGTATGTCACTTTAGGGGTGGGCTTTGAGGTCTCCTTTGCTCAAGCTATGCTTAGTGTTACACACAGTTGCCCCTGCTGCCTGTGGACCAAGATGGAGTCCTTCTCCAGCATCATGCCTGCCTGCCACTATGTCTAGCCATGAAGATAATGGACTAACCCTCTGAAATTGTAAGCCATGCCAATTAAATGTTTTTCTTTATAAGAGTTGCCATGGTCCAGTCAAACACTGGGCATAGCTCAGGGAGTCCTATTGAGGAGAAGGAGGAGGGATTTTAGGAGCTGACGGGGTCAGGGACATCAGAGAAAAACCCACAAAAATGACTAGCTGAATATGAAGGAGGGGTGGGCTGGGGAAGATGGGGGAGAGTGGGTGGGAGGGGAGGCTATGGTCAGGTTGTAAAACTAATTAATTTTTAAAAAGAATAAAAATGAATAATAATAATGATTATGACGAATTTAAAAAAACAAGAAAGAGTTGCCATGGTCATGGTGTCTCTTCACAGTAATAGAAACCCTAATACAATATTCCTCATTAATAGCTGTTGGGGAAATGGAAATCAAAACCATAGAAAGGTACCATTTCACACTCCCAATGTGCTATGCTAGAATTTTCATACACTGATGGAACAATTACTTACAGGAATATGGGTAACTCATGTTCTACCGCCAAAGTCCCATCCCAACTCAACTGTCTGCTTCATACATCTATCCTACCAACCCTTAAGATCCTGTGCAGCTGGGTCAGGAGGGAACGGTGACTGGAATCTCAGATGAAGGACTAGAGAACCTCCCAGCTCCTTCCACAGCGAGTGTTAACAGCCTCGTTATCCTGGGCTTAGCTAGTAACTATGTAATAGTTACAGTGGGATAATAACAGTATAATATGATTATAATAGGGCAATTAGGTTATCCTAGAATTAGCATTGTCTGATTATTTTATTGTCTTGCCTATGGGCACGGTCTTTCTTCCCAAGTCACCACACCTGTTCTGCTTCAAGATGGTGATGCTCATGTCAAACCTAAAGAAAACAGCTACACTACACATATCACCTCAGATCAGCCTTGAAACCGTTTGAAGCATGTGGTGATATAATCCAAGCAATCGGGAAGCTGAAGCAGAAGGATCTGGTGTTCAAAGTCATCCTACTCTATACAACAAAACATTTCCTTAAAAAAAATGTCAGGCAGTGGGGCACACACCTTTTCATGACAACACTTGGGAAACAGACGAGTGGGTCTCTGAGTTTGAGGCTAGCCTGATCTATAGAGCAAATTCCAGGACAGCCAAGGCTGAAACATCAAATCAAATTCCTAGGAAGAAAGTATTATTGGCCTGTCAAAAAGGCATCCGTTCCATATCCCAAGATACACAACTCTGCCCGTACAAATCAGGACTCAAGCCCAGTCTGTCGATTCTATTGCTATTACCCTTCCCCCATACCACTCCTGATGCCAGGATCCCAGGCTTGGGCTCTGGATACTATGTGCCCTACCTACCCCCACTGCTGCCCTCTCCCAAGCCCCATGCTGCTGGTTGGGTTCAGACTTTCTGTTCATTTCCTTTGATAGCCAGGCTGTGAACAAAAGCTAATCTTGGCAGAACAGCTACCTGGCTCCATTCCTTATGGGAAGGAAGTCCATAGCCAGAGAAGTACATTGTGTCTAAGGAAGCCCCAGAGGTCCCAGGGGAAGGGACAGAAAATGCTCTCCTCTGCTAATGGGTCAGGTCAGAGACATCTGCCTACCTGTCTACCTGCCTACCTGCCAGGGACCCTTAGAGGGAGGGGCAAGAAGAGCATGATCCTTGCACAGGAGCCCATGGCCAGATCCTATCCCAAACAGACATCAGAACAAAGGGTTGTTGTGGAATAGCAGTGGGAAAGCAGGCATTCTGTAGTGGAGCAGTCCGGAGCTCTGAGGGCTAGGCTGGGAGAATGGGATTTTCCTAGAAAAGACTATCTGGGGGGAAAGGTGGGATGAAGAAGATGAGGGGAGTGGCGTCAGTTGTCACTGTCATCTCACCTGACAGGTCAGGCCTTTGTGCAGGGCTGCCTTGCTTGGCTGAGTCAATCAAGCCAGAGGCGGATTGGTGGGATAAGGGCCAAATATTGCCAGAGTGGTGCTGCTCCTTCATAAAGAGAGGATGAGCTGCTCGGAGTTCAGCACGAAGTCCGGAGCCATGGCCAAGAGGAGCGGTAAGTGGGGTCCTCCTCCAGGTCTGGGAAAGACACTGAACTAGGCATTAGGTGCAGGATGCAGGAGAGACATGGGTCAACGGACTGGGTGTAGGTCTGAGGACACCTCAGTCGGGGATCATATAAGGGTGAAGAATAAAAACTGAGACAGGGATTCAGCTTCACCAGGAGCTGGCGATGGGTCAGGGTGTTGAAAATGAATTCAATGGGGGAGGCATCTGGAGGATGGGTCTGGAGATTGTATCCATCCAAGGGAAAGTACAGAGGGACCAAGAAACAAATGCGGATAGCTTAGGGGAACTGTAAGGGCTGGAGACTGGATAGGAACACTGAGGTAGATCTGTGGAGTGGGGAGAGGGATGGAGACTTAGGGGTTCTCTCGCTTGGGCCTGGTGATGTCTCTCCTCTTTTCTAGTGAGCTATCCCAGTTGAAGGCTGTCTTGGCATTGGGAAGGGTCTGGTGCTCCTCCTCAGCTGGTAGTCCCTAAAAGTCCTCTTCCTTGGAGGAGCTTCAGTTGCCTTGACATTACAAAGACCAAAGTAAGGGGTCTGTCACCAGCCAACAACTCATCTTCTGGATGAAGCGGAGAGTGACAGCCCTTGCCTGGTCTACTTGAGAGCAGGTGACACTGAAGAAACCACAAGGCCCTTCATGTCAGACAAGACCAGCTAACTGAAAAAGAGAACCAAGTCACTCAGGGCTTGTTTTATGGTAGTCATTGACTATCTGAGTGATGAGTCCCAATCTTGACATCACATTAAATACCTGGGAAGCCTGGAGAAACCATAGATGAGGTTATAGAAAACATAGGGACTGCCTGCTTCCCACTCAGAAAGCTGAACCTTCCCCCCTCACACACTCACCTGTTCACAAGTGTACACACACCTCTCACTGGCTGGCTCACTCTCTTCCCCGCACAGCTCCACTTTCCAGAAGCACTCACAGAACCCACACAAGCACCCACTTTCTCATACATCTCTCACAATAGATCCAGCCTAACTCACATGCCAGTTCTCATACATCTCTCCCTCACTCACAATAGATCCAGCCATGTTCTCAGTCCATCTCCCTCCCCCCATGGGTTCGTACACACTGAGACAACCACACTGTTCCACAGAGGCAGCCCTCACATACAGTCGTGAACTATGCAGTCATACGAAGCAAGAGCAAACTACAACCACACTCCCACCCGCAAAGTCAGTTATACACAACCATATTCCTTTACACACAGGTGAGCACACATGCACACTCCCCATGGGGAGCAGACACATGTAGCGTCACCTATGAATCTCCCACATCCATGAGCTTCCAGGGTGCAAACTGTGTTCACACTCAGAACACTACACAAATCACACAAATAACACTACAGTTCACAATGGCTTGCACAACACAATTGCCTTCATATAGACATAACGCCAAACATTCGTATCTATAGTCACACACTTGTCAGACACTGCCCTCACATGACTGCCCTGCGCCAGCTCCCACAGTCAAGCTCATCCTGGATAAACAGGTCCCAGAGCCTGGGCTCCAGAAAGACCACTTCCTTGCTTTCTCTGCCCCCCCAGGCATCTTTATTTTGGGTATCCTGCTATCCATCTCCAGCTGCCTTGCCTTCTATGAGGACCTTGACAAGTGTTTCCAGGACCCGGATTATAACAACATCCTCCTCACAGCCCAGAATGGGCTCCATACCACCCCACTGCCCAAGAGAGTGGTGGTAGTGGGAGCTGGCATGGCAGGCCTAGTGGCAGCAAAGACCCTACAGGATGCTGGTCACAAGGTAAGAAGGTCTTGAAAGGCCTCGAGCATCAGCCTCCAGTTTGCCTCCTTGGGTGGAAAAGGGGTGAATGACCTCACAGGGAACGATGTACAAGTGCATGTAGCCACTAGTCAGTGTAGCCCGTGGCCCTTAGTCATTGCTAACTGCCATTCATGTTCTTATGGAGACAAGAATGAAGACACATGCTACCAGGCAAGGGCCTCAAATAACTCTGGATCCTCAGGAACAACAGCCCCAGTGAAGTTATCCTACATGTTCATGGCCTCCAAGCCAGAGCCTATGGCTACTGGGAGGTGAGAGCAGGATGGGGAGAAAGGACAGCATTTCCTAAGAATGACAGCAGCTTCTCTGAACGTCAGGTAACCATCCTGGAGGCCAGCAACTACATCGGAGGTCGGGTCCTCACAATCAGAAACAAGAAGGAAGGCTGGTACTTTGAATTAGGGGCGATGCGAATCCCAGAAAGCCACAAGTAAGTCCTATACGGGAGAAGGAGCAAAAGGAGCATAGTGGGGATGAGCAAAAGGCAGAAGGGACCGCGAGGCCATGGTGTCTGAGAACTTTCAGACTCACTGTGTCATGTGATCCAACACGTGGGGGATGATACTCAACTCCCAGTTCAGAGAGAAAGCAGCTGTCACAGAAAGCCCTGGTCACGGGAAGTGATAGATCCCAAACTGACAATGGCAGTCACTGATGCCAACTCATCAAACTGCAGAATGTAAATATGGGAAGTTTCATATTTGTCAGTTACATCAAAACAAGCTGAGAAAGTATAACACATTATTACTAATAATATCTACTTTGCTCTAGATCCTATCTCCACAGATGTTTCTGTTTTCTTTTTTATTTTTTGCATTTAATATAAATTGAGTCAGCACTCGCCCTCCAAACCACCAAGAACATAAACAACTGCACCAGCCCCAAGTGGAGCCATTAATTACTGCCTCAAAGCCACTTAGAAGTGCATGGCATTGTCGCAAATGCTGCTGAAACAGAGGACAGTTGTCTATACTTTTGAGTCCTATTAGCTGGGACTTCATAAAGGGCCTGAATTCAATGAACTTCTAGCCCTCTGTAGCCTTAGGAGGTGGGGAGCTAACACCTACATTAAATGAGATTACAATTGGACACGCAGTCAGTTTGAGCTTCCTAGGCACAAGGTTACTGTAGTTTCACCAGAAACAGTTGCTAATATGGGACCGGAAGGAACAAGGATATTATTCTGCCTATTTCTGCTCCAGGCTAACCCACACCTATGTCAAGAAGCTTGGTCTGAAGCTGAATAAGTTCATCCAGTATGATAACAACACCTGGTACCTGCTCAATGGACGGCGTTATCGTGCCTGGGAAGTCAAAGCTAACCCCAAGATCTTGGGCTACCCCGTGAGCTCCACAGAGAAGAGCAAAACTGCCCAATACCTCTTCCATCAAGCCATCACTGAGGTGCCTGATGCCTTTCCCAGCTGGGATCAAGTAGGAAAGGGGTGGTGCCTAAGGTCCCACAGCAAATCAGTTCATGGGTTCAGGTCATTTGACCCCACCCAACATTGTTATGATTGGTCCACCTGCCTTATAACAACGATTAATGATGTCACCGCCCTCAACCCTTCTCTTCTGTCTTCAAGAAATCTACAGAACATGACTTGGTCAGCAGCAGTGTAAAGAAAGGGTTAACTAGATTAGACAGCCCTTGGTAGTGAGTCAGTCATCCTAGATGACAATGAAAATCTTACCTTAAAGTGTCTGTGTGTATGCATGGGCGCATGTGTGCACATGCGTGCCTGTGTTTGTGTTCAGGTAAATGTCGGTGCATGTGCATATTTGTGTAGAAGCCAGTAATCAACAACAGCTATCTTCTTCGTTTGCTTCCTACCTTGTTTTATTTTATTTTTGGCAGAGTTTTTCCACTGAACTGACCTTGCTAATTCTGCTAGACTGGCTGACCAGCAAGCCCCAGGAATCCCACTGTCTCTACCTTCCCAATGTTGCCATTGCAGTCATGTGATATCGCACTCTTTTTTTTTTTTTTTTTTTTTTTTTTTTTTTACATTTGATGTGCATTGGTGTTTTGCCTTCCTGTATATCTGTGAGAAGGTGTCAGATCCCTGGAACTAGAGTTGCAATTGTGAACTGCTATGTGGGTTCTGGGAATTGAACTCAGGTTCTCTGGAAGAACAGCCAGTGCTCTTAACTGCTGAGCCATCTCTCTAGCTCCAACACACCCTACTTTTATATGGGTGATGGGACTAGAACTCAAGTCCTCAGTCTCATCCAGCAAATGCTCTACCAACTGAATATTCACCTTTAATTTTTGTCTTGAATACGTCTTTTGTTTCAAGTCAGGTGTGGTAGTACAAGCTTTAATCCCAGTTCTTTCGAAGCGGAGGCAGGAGGAGCTAGAATTGAAGAGCAGCCTCAGCTGTGCAGTGAGTTTGAAGCCAACCTAGGTTTTGTGAGACCCTTCCAACAAAAGCACGAGTGTCTTTAAATGAAGGGAAGGAGCAGCAACCAAGTGCTCTGGGAACTGCCCTTTTCTGGCTTTTTCCAGCCTTTCCAAGGGACATCCAAAAAAAACCTGACTCTAATCTAAAGTCATGGGAGGCATCTGTCACTCTGTGACCTTGTCTATGACAGCCTAGGTGTCCTGGTCACCTGGAGGCCCAGCTTATTAGTATCTCTCCTCCCCTTCTGCAGATCAAACAACGGATGAAGACATTCAACTGCAGCCAACTGATATCCCTTTATGACTCTTACTCCACCAAGGTAAGTGAAATAAGAGGCCCCAAGATGGAGGTGGAGTGATGGGCTC
The DNA here is from genome assembly GCF_943737965.1 of Phodopus roborovskii. NCBI lineage: Eukaryota > Metazoa > Chordata > Mammalia > Rodentia > Cricetidae > Phodopus > Phodopus roborovskii. The sequence continues at coordinate 9,078,050 of NW_026126448.1, forward strand.
TGTGCTAGGCCAAGGCTCTGTGTCAGTGTCCAGCCCACAAAATACCCTCTTCCTACTGCCAAAGCGTTGTCTCCCTCAAGCCCAGATATAACCTTGCTGGGCTGAGGCCCCTGCTAAAGCTTTCCTATACGTTAGACCCTCTGGACCATCCTTGCATCTATGGTGCCCCCTCCCCACAGGCTTATCTGACGAAGGAAGGAATGCTGAGCAAAGGAGCTATCAAGATGATTGGGGATGTGATGAACGAAAACGCTGGGTACTACAAGTCCTTCCTGGAGTCCCTGAGGAGTGCTAGCATCTTCTCCGGAAATAATGAGTAAGGCTGACTTGGGGCTGGGAAGAACCTGGTCCCCAGCATTGGTTTATTGGGTATTCACTATGCAAGGGGCACTCAAGTAGCAATGCCTGCCTGACACAGGGCTGTGTATTCATAAAGACAAAGTTTATAAAGTGTCTCACACAAGAGTACAGGGAGGTAGGTTTTTCCCTTTTCAGACCAGAGGAATGGCCAGTACTGGGACACATAGGTCTGCTAGCATCTCCCGACTCATCTTCCCCTCTCCACCCCTGCAGATTTTCAGAGATCATCGGTGGCTTTGACCAACTCCCCAGTGGCCTCAGTGCCAGCCTAAAGCCTGGCACCATCCATTTGAGGTCCAGAGTGGAGACCGTGGTGAGAAAGGGGCCTACGGTTGAGGTTATGTACCGCACCGATGGCCCCACCTCTCCGCTGCACAAACTCACTGCTGACTATGTCATCAACTCAGCCTCCGCCAAAGCCACACGGCTCATCACCTTCCAGCCACCCCTGTCCTCAGACAAAACACACGCCCTGCGCTCCGTGCATTATACCAGTGCCACCAAGGTGGTTTTGGTGTGCAACAAACGCTTCTGGGAACAGGATGGCATCCAGGGAGGCTACTCCATCACAGACCGTCCCTCACGTTACATTTACTATCCCAGCCACAGACTTCCAGGTGGCAAGGGTGTCCTACTGGCCTCTTACACTGTGGACGATGATTCCTTCTTCTTTACTGCCATGAAGCCCAACCAGGTAGTGAATATAATCCTGGATGACCTGGCTGCAGTGCACCACATACCCAAGGAGGAGCTAAAGCACATGTGCCCAAAATCAGTGATCAAGCATTGGTCTCTAGACCCCCTCACCATTGGTGCCTTTGCTGAGTTCACACCCTACCAATTTGTGGACTATTCGAAGAAGTTCTTCCAGCCAGAGGGTCGTGTCCACTTTGCTGGAGAGCATACCAGCCTGCCCCATGGCTGGATAGACACTGCCATCAAGTCTGGCATCCAAGCTGCCAAGAACATTCAGGCCATAGTGGACAAGGAGGCTATTCATGGACAGAGGCCTCTCTAGAAGCCTTTTACAAACAACTGGGGTTCCCCCCCCAAGAACAGTCTCTAGGAGAATCTGGCAGAGTAGGCTGGAAGATGAAAGGCAGGAGAGGGGTCACCACTGGTCCCTTGGTCTCCAATCAGGAATCCAGCTGGGAAGCTGGCAAGAGACATCTCTTTCCTATCTCACTCTCTGCCTAGCTCTCTACAGGAAACCACAGAGCTGCAGTACATGGAGGCATGGGTGGAGGTCAAGCTTGGAGAATCCTAGAATCAGCCTTTAACATGTCTCCTGCTTCGGAACAATAACAAACAAGAAAGAAAAACTTCTGTGCCTGATTTGTGTCACTCACAACTAGAGTTCCTAAACAAGCAGACAAACCCCAAGGTACCCGCAAATTGAACAGCAGACTGACACATTCACTCACAACTACATACACGCAAACTCCATTGCTGTGTGCCTTAGCCAAGGGCCTCTCATCTTGGCCCAATGTGGGTGGAAAAGGAGGCAGGATTCTTAACTGCTTTTTTTTCTACTATGCATTAGTGGGATCTCAGCTACCCTGAGATACTCTCTCCCCCTCACCCCTACCCATTGCTATCATAGTCTATACACAGTCCTGAGGGGACACCATGCTCCTTCTTTACTTGTTCCCTCACTAAAACTCACTTGTCTTTACAAGACCAGCCTACATTATCCTTCCTCCCCTCTGAGCCACAATTCTCCCTCTCTAGAATGCTAAATGGACTGAGAACCTTACTGAGATCATGTCCCCAACCAGCCTTGGAGAACCCCTAAGGGCTAAGACCACAAATATTTTATGGTGTGTGTGTAAGTAAGCTATTCCCTTTAGCCTGCCAATACTTACTGAACATGCCATGTACTGGGTACCATAGGACACCTGGCTGAGAAGCAGAAACACAGAGAGTATGAAACAGTGAAAATCAACCCTCTCCACCTGCCCCCCTATGTGGTCAAAGATCAGTTCCCAAATCTGACTCAATTTTTGTCCCAAATTCTTAGAAACAAAGAATCATTCCTGAGTCTTGGAGGATCGACCTAGTAAAAAAGAAAGGTAAACTGAGTCACAAACACTCCTCATTTGACAGACCCTGGGGGACCCGGGAGGCAAGCATGGTGAAGTGCTGGTTGGAGTTTTGTGGAAGACTGGCATATGATATGGGAGGGAGAGGGAAAGAAAATGCACATGTTCTACAGCAACCCAGCCCATTGTTAAATCTAAACATCTCTTTTCAGATACCCAATTGTCAATGACAGTCAGGACATTTTTAGTTCCAAGTGACAGAAACCAAACTGGGGCTTTCGGTGGTGCAGCCTCATGTCCAGAAGTCCAGGAGGAAGCTGCTTTTATCAGAACAACTAGACTCCAGATTAGAAAAAAAAATAGTGTGAAGGGCCCACAATCTAGATCTAAGTGTGCCCTGCCCTCTTCTCCAATGCAAACACCTGTGGTATGACACAAAGACACAAAAAGTGTGCAAACAGTCAGAAGATGCACACCTGGTTACTGCAAGCAAACCAGGTACTCTCTGTGGCCTGGAAATACACTCAGACACCATGCCTGGGGTTATGCTGCTGTACCTGGCTGCAGGAATCTGAACAGGGGAACTCTCTAGGGGGTATCTTGGTGACATTAAGCAGTCACCCTTCCTTTGAAAGTCCCCCAAGGTGAGCTTAGGCTGGTCCGGTCCCTTTTACAGATGTTAGGGTTGGAAGTGGAGCTTATTGTTTGATTAGTTCTAATCCCAACATAATATGTGGATTTAAGTTTATGCATAGCCAGAAGTTTCTATCTATGTCTGGCTGGGAATGGTTAAGAAACAGATACTCTCCATCTAGGATAACAAACTCCAAAATGCTAGCTTCTGCTGCCCCTTGACTTATCCTTAAGGTTACTGAGGGAGTTCCTGGGCTAAGTGGGGATTTAGGGCTTATTCTTACCACCTTGGAGGGGGTTGTATCTCAGGGATGCCAAGATGGGCTGGTTCAGGTCAATGGCCCATTCAGCCCAATAGGCCAGATGACCCTGGGAGCAAGTTTCTTTTGAATAGTACATTTCTGTCTGGGTTTGGACTTTTCAGGTATAACCTGACTCCTCAGGTTCTACCAGTTTCCCAAAAACGGGCTCCTGCCAAGCCCTAACCTATATGGATATGAGATTGCATTGCCAGTGGCCACAAGAAGGTGATGACGGTTTTCTCACTGATCTATTAAGAGATCTGTGAGCCCCGAAGAGGACTTGGTTTTGCAATGCTGAGCACAATAGCATTTATTCTCCTGACTTCTGGCAGCTGGGGGGGGGGCGGGGGTAGGCACCATGGGCATCAGCCAGGCAGGCATGGTACTGGATAGATCAGTGTTCCTGCTCTTTACCAGCGGACCCACAGCCTCAGAAGTGAGTGAACCATCCCGCAGGAGCCTCTGGTTGAACAGTTTACAGAAATATGCCTGGAAGGTGGGTTGGGTCTCAGTGGATAGATTGGCTATGAGCTCCCCAGTCTTGGTCGGTCAGTCCTGGCTTATGGGGGTTTGGAGCCTTTCCCACAAAGAAACAAAGAAAAATGGACAGCCATAATTGTAAGTAACACAGCAGTCATATCTTTGGGGGGTCAGAGAATGTAGTGACCCATCTGTGGTTATCTTCTATAGCCTCCTTCAGCTGGGTCTGGTATATTCACGGGGTAACCAGCAGCCTTCACCACTGTGGGGGTGGTAAGGACCAAAGGGCAAAGGCCTTTCTACACTGGCTTCAGGCTCTGAGTTGGGATCCTCTTTACTCACACAAGGTCTCCAGGCTGGAACTTGTGGGCAGGCTCAGTCTTGGGCAAAGGTGCAGCCTCTTGAACCATCTGATGAATAATCCTCTGGGTCTGCTGCAGAACCTGTAAGAACTCGAAGAGGAGATAGTAATATCTGCCTTATAAACAGCTTAAGGAGGGAGAGGGCGGCCACCCAAATGATTTCAAATAGGATGATGGGGGCCCTTAGAAGGGCATATGGTAGGAGGTTGGTCCAATTTTAGCTAGTCTCCAGGACACACTTAATTAAAGTCTCTTTTAAGGTCTTAGTCATCCTTTGTTCCTGCCCTGAGCTTCGTTTCAAATCAACATTTAGGACCTTTGTCAGATTTGGAGAAACTTTGGTCATGAAGGCCAGACCATTGCTGGACCCCAGGGAGAAGGGCAACCAAAATTAACTCTTGGAGGAATTTCTTGGTGACCACTGAGACCACTTCCATTCAGGTGGGATAAGCTTCCACCCATTCGGAGAATTATCTATGACAACTAAGAAATATTTATGCCTAAGAACCATGGGTATATTCCACTTCCCCATGTTCTCCAGAAGTGCTTTCTTGGGTGTGGATTCCTTCCAGGACATTTTTATTTTCTTTCTTTGGTGTTCACTTGCACACAAATGGTCCATCAGGACACCGTGTCTTTGAAAGGATTTCTAGTTGAGGGTGTAATATATGGGCCTGAGTAACTCAGCAGATTTTTTATGCCCCCTGGTGGGTGGCTTGGTAGAGTTTGACAACCACTTGTCTTCTGAAAACAGCAGGGAGTTGAGGTCTCCCGTCCCATAAGAACCAACACCCATTTGTGTCCTGCTTGACATCTTCCCTTTCTGCCATTTGGTTTCTTTCTATGTGCAATTTGGGCATTGGAACAATTCAGGTTCAGACAGGGTGACCAAGATCTGGAGAGGACCCACGGGTTTTAGGGCCACCTTCTGGGTGGCTATGTCTGCTATGTCTGCTGCCCTGGGCCTCCTGGGTTCTCCTTTTTGATGCCCTTAGCAATGGGCAGCATTGAGCTCTTTTGGCAGCTTGGGGCCTTTAGTAGGGCCAGCATTTCATCTTCATTTTTAATTTCCTTTCCGACTAAGGTAAGGAGTGCTCTTTCTCTACAGAGGGAACTATGACCATGGGCTATGGCAGATGATACAGACCGTGTACCTTGCCCTTCTCCCAGTGAAGCACCTGGGTTAATGCCAAGAGCTCAGCCCTTTGAGCTGATGTCCTTCAGCTAATAGACAGGGCGGGCCCATACTGTCCTGTCCAAGGTGACAACTGCAGCCAGCATACCTGATTTCATCTTGAATAAAATTGCTCCATTGGTATACACTGCCTCTTTGGTTTTTCAAGGGGGCATCTGTTTGTTCAGGTCTGATGGATTGGACCATATCAGACACTGCCATGCAGTTGTGAAGAGGCTCTGCAGGGTTATTATCTGGCAGTGGGCTGGCTGGGTTGAGGCTGAAGTTTTCAAGAATTGGATACTAGGCTGGTCTGCAAGAAGTGCTTGATAATGTGTTATTTGGCCATTGAACATCCACTTCTCTGGAGTCTCCCTCAAGAGTGCCTCTACAGAGTGCAAGGTGGTTAAGAATAGTTCCTAACCCAAAGTACATCTACCTTCTTATAGCTTCTTATAGCATGGTGCTAGCAGCTAACCGACAGAAACAGGATCAAGTCTTTTGGATAAGTAGGCCACTGGCCTCTTCCATGGTCCCAGTGCCTGGGCAAGGACCCCCTTTGCAATAACTCATGTAGGAGAGGGCATCTCCTCTTCCTTTGCAGGGTTTGAAGCTCCCCCATGGGATCTCTTTTACCAGTCTCCCTGAGACTGATCAATCTTTTGTTTTATCTCCTACAGAGTCAAGGTTATTATGAGCTGTCTGAGAAATCTCCAAAAGTTGTGACATATTCAAACCTTCAACCCCTTCTAACTTCTGAAGTTTCTTCTTTATTTTTATTTCATGTGCATTTGGGGTTTTGCCTGCATTTATGTCTGTGTGGGGGTGTTGGGTTCCCTCGAACTGGAGTTACAGACAATTGTGAGCTACCATATGGGTGCTAGGAATTGAACCCAGGTCTTCTGGAAGAACAGCCAGTACTCTTAATAACTGAGCCATTTCTCCAGCCCCCTGAAGTTTCTTTCTAATATTTGGGTCTGACTGCATAACAAAAGCAATGCCAGTTGCTTGTTAGGGTTTTTGTTTGTTTGATTGATTGGTTTTTTGTTTTGTTTTGTTTTGTTTGTTTGTTTTGTTTTGTTTTGTTTTTGTGTGGGTGTACAGAGATGGGCACTGGGTAAGTCTCACAAAGGTGTTCCAGGAACCAGCAGGTGATTCTTGAGATTCTTGTATTACCTCACCCATCTTAGAAAAGCTGGGGGGTTTTCCACCAGCTGCCTTTGATCCTCCTAAAAGGGCCTGATGAAAACTGTCCAGAACCTCCTTACCTTGGTCAATGTTGGGGGTCCCAGTCAGGTTTGGCAAAGGGGAATCCACTCTATCTGGGCTACACTGTTGGGCATACATCCCCTGCCCAGCACCAGGACAGCTTTTCTACTCTCAAGCTGGATTCTGTCCCACTCCTTGGACATGAAGAGATGGCCAAGAGCTTTTGGCAATCATTCCAGTTTGCCTTGTGGGTATAAAAGACTGTCTTCGGGTGACTGATGAGAGCCTGAGGGTTTTTAGAGAATGATGGGTGCTGAGTTTTCCAGTTGTACAGGTCACTGGCTAAGAGCAAGACAAAAACCATAAAGGAGATGAAGGGTCCAGGTCTTGGGCCCTCTGGAGGCAATTCCTTTAGGTGGACAGGGATTGCCTCTGACCAGGGGAGTTCCTTACAGAGCTCCTATAACTACAGCCACTCTGTGTGTGTGTGTGTGTGTGTGTGTGTGTGTGTGTGTGTGTGTGAGTGTGAGGAGGGGAGAGGGAACCCAAGGTATGAAAAACTACCTCTCCCCACACACACACACTGCAGCACATCTAGAGAAACTATCTCCCCCTCCCCTGGTGCAGCTGTCTACTGGAGTGAGCAAATGGAGTGTGGGGGCTGGGAACTATTTCCTCTTCCCTGTGCACACTCCACATAACAGCCACACAGATGGCAAGAAGGGTCCATGTAGATGCATTGAGGTGCCAGACTGTGAAGGGCTAGAGGCCCCAGATGAGAGATCAGGTCTCTCCCCACCTTCACACGGGAACACTCGACAAGGGACCATGATGTGGGATGTCCTTCTGTATGCTTTTATTGGTTGGTGGATAAAGTTGTTTTGACCTATGACAGGGCAGAATATAGCTATGTGGGAAATCTAAACAGAGATAGAGAAAGAAAGAAGACAGAGTCAGGGAGACACTGGGTAGCCACCGGAGAAGCAAGATGTGAGGTTAACAAACCATGAGCTTCGTGGAAAATTCCAAACTAAAGTTAATTAGTTTAATTTAATTAATTTAATTTAATAATGAGAGCTAGTGAGTAATATGCCTGAGCCATTGGCCAAACAATTACAATTGATATTAAGCCTCAGAGTGGTTATTCAGGAACTGGCAGGCAGGAGAGAAACCTCCATTTACAGGACCATGAGCAGGTGTGTAGAGAAAGAACCAGCAAGTGAGACAAAGAGAGAACCCACTCAGGCATTCTTGGAGTCAAGACAAGGGAGACAAGGGTGAGGGCATATGTCCAGCACCGTTCCAGGGAGCAAACACAGCAGGAGTGAGAGCAGAAGGAAGAGCTTCGCAGTGGTGTTGGAGGGAAGCTGAAGGGACTATTCACCCCATCATGGGCATGATCCCCACTGGGGCATATGGGAGGGGGAAGTAAATGTTCTCCAGTGTGGCTGGCAGAACAGGTGGACATTTGGGGTTTCTCTGTTTGACCTGGAGGAACCAAAAGGAAGGAGGATCAGATCTTAGGCCAGGGGTGTGGTCCTAGTCTGTAAAACCTCCCTTGAAGAGTTTTAACATGCACGTCAATGGTGGCTTGAGACTGCTCACTTCTCCTCCCACTTAATTCTGTCTCTCCAACCAAAGTACTGGCAGAAACACGGAGGCAACAATTGAGACAACCAGGGTGGCCACCACACAGACTGAAACCAGTGACATATCTCAGGATCCCAGACACTGGGATTAGGGGTGCATCCAGCCGTCCCTAAGTATGCTATTCAAAAGGTGCCAAAAACAGACTCACCGCTGGAGAAGACAGATCCAGATGATTTTCTGTAGTTTCCCATTTAGGGTGGAGGCGTCATGAGTCTCTGGATTGACAGAAGCAGAGACAGAATCCTGGGATTCTGGAACTTCTCAGGGTGTGCATCCCCTAGGAACTGTCGGTTCCTAGTGCTCCGTCCCAGGAATCCAAGGTCTCCAGTGTCCTGGAATCTCAGTTTCTAGTAATCAAAGAAAGTTTGTATTGCTGGCTGGCAGCTACAAGAGACCTTGCCCAAATCATGCAGCCCCAAGCCTCATTGTCCTTGGCCCTTTATGCACAAAATCCACCTCCTGGCTGACACACTTCAGTTAGCAAGAACAGTTAGCAAAAAAACCAAAATACAGAATCCAAAAGGCAAAGGTAGTACATTTAAGTGCTTTCCTGGATCTTGGAACTATGGCTAGGTCTTTGATGGATTCAGGTGCTGTTGTTGTTGTTGTCCTTTTGGCAGGAACTGGGTCTGTGTGCTGAGTTCTAAGGTCAGACTGGTGCTACCAACATAGCATCAGTTTTATAAAATCTGGGGACCTGTTAGATCCAGCCCAGTGGTCATCAAAGATAAGGAAAGAAGCAGTTTTAAAGATTGTGGGTAAATAAAATCAACAGACACCCAATACAGATTGCATCTCCCTTGGATCTCAGGGTAGAGCCAAGGAAATCAGCTGAGCCCCTCCAGGGCTTGAGGGAGTCAGCTCTCTTGGGTTTCCAAGGTCAGCCAGTTCACCATAGACAAGGCCACATGACCATGCAGGACCAGAAACCAAATAAATGACACCCTATGATCCACCCCATTGAGGAAGGAGTGTAGGTGAACTTTTCTGTCCCACCAGCCAACTCCCAAATAACCACACAGAGACTTATTATTAATTATAAATGCTCAGCCGATAGCTTAAGCTAACAAGCTACTAGCTCTTTTAACTTGAATTAACCCCTATTTCTTATCTACAATCTCCTACATGGCAGCACCTTTTTTCAGCATGGCATCTTCATCTCCTGTTTCCTCTTAAACCAGAGAGTAGTACATATTCACAGTATACAAAAGGATTATTCCACAGCAAAGGAGTCTTTTTCAAATCATGTCTTAGGCTGTTCAGATTTGGCAAGCCCTCACCTACAGGCTCATGTCAAAGGCAACGTTTCCTTGAGATGCTCAGGTCTGTTTGGTAGGAATTCTGATTCAGTAGAGTTCAGCACAAGAAAGAAGCATAAGGCAGGACAGAGGAGAAAAAGGACCTTAGGGAAGACCTTGTATCACTCTAAATTCCTAATAATTCACAGTGTCCAGAAGAAACAGGTCAGGAAGCAGTACCAGTACAGACTTGGGTAGCAGGATGTTCACAAACAATTTTTCTCCACCCACTGGACCCAAGAAGCACAGACTCAGCTGCACAAAGAAGGAACAGGATGAGGGGAGAATGGACAGAAGAATATTATTCAATCAGCAACTTGGAGGCAAATGACTCAGGCATTTGTATGGAAACTCGGTGACAGCTGGAACTCTCACAGGGACACAAACCCGCCATGTGAGGCTCTTAACTACAAACAATGGAAACAGAATATAAAAACAGAAAGAAACAGGAATACCAAGAAGCTTTGAAAATCAATAGGAAGGCTCAAAGTGAATCTTAGAAGTGGACATGTGTCAAGCCTGAAAGATAATGTCATAGTCATTGAGCACTGGGTGTGGACTCCTTGCTCACCACCATAGGCCAAAAAAATGCTTCCACTGCTAACATAACTGATTATCAACTGTCTGCTGCTTTTTTAGGTCATTTTTCAGATAGAAATATATAAACAGCTAAGTCTGGACTGGTGCCTGTAGTTATTTGAATAAAATGGCCCCCGTAGGTTCATGTAGGTTCAAAGCTCAAGTCTGCCCAGTGTAACACAGTACCCTCCTTCTGTTACCTGCAGATCAAGATGCAGAACTCTCAGCTCCTTCTCCAGCACCATGTCTGCCTGCATGCCACCATGTCCAGCCATGATGATAATGTAATAAACTTCTGAAACTGTAAGCAGGCTACCCCAGTTAAATGTTTTCCTTATAAAAGTTGCCCTGTTGGCAGCCAGGAGCACACCTTTAATCCCAGCACTCAGAAGGCTAGGCAGATGGATCTCTGTTAGTTCAAGGCCAACCTGATCTACAAAGCAAGTTGCAGGACCCTGGCTGGGGCCAGGGGAAGATGAAGTTGCCATGGTCATGGTGTCTCTTCACATCAATAAAACCCTAACTAAGACATTGACTGGGGAAAGATTAGGGGATGCAGCCTTGTTGTTGGAGGAGGCATATCACTGAGAGTAGCCTTCGAGATTTCAAAAGCCCATGCAATGCCCAATCTCTATCTCACTGGCTCACTCATTCCCTCCCTCTGTATCTCTATTTCTCTCTCCTTCCCTCTCTATCTCTATCTCTCCCTCTCCCTCTCTACCTTTTCCTCCTACCTACCCCTCCTTTCTTCTGTCTGCAAATCATGATATAAAGTTCTCAGCTAGCAATCCAGTGCCCTACCTGCCACACTCACCGCCATGAGAGTCATGGACTTGCCCTCTGAAAATGTAAGCAAGCCCCCAATAAAATTCTTTTCTGTTATAAGTTGCTTTGGTCATTGAATCTCCTCATAACAATAGGAAAGTGACTAAGACAGTTCCAATGGAATCAACCAATAACATCTTTTAACTTTAGATGTGTAGGGTTGTTAGTTTTCTATCCTATAACAAGATACCTGACAAAAACTACAAAAGGAAGGAAGATTCACTTTGGCTCATGGTTTCAAAGGTTTAGTCCATGTTTACTTGGTTCTGATGTTTCTGGGCCACTACAAAGAAGAATGACATGGTAAGGTGGGATCATATAGCAAAACAAACTGCTTACCTCATGACACAGAGAGTATGAAGAAAGGGCCCAGGGGTAAAATATATCATTTAGAAGCATGCTCGCATGATGCACTTCCTCTAGTTCCCTCTGCCCAGCAAGCCACTCTGCTCTAAAATCATCAATGATGAAGAGCTCTAGCAGGCCCAAGCATGCCAAACATGAGTCCTCTCCATCCTCACTACCTTGCTGAACCATTAGATTACATTCCTAAAGCTAGCTACCAAGGTCTATTCCTTTATTTAGCTACTTCCTCCTCCTAACGCTGACCACCAATGTCCAGCTATCAAAGTATTGAAGTTCAGCTACCCTAACTAACATTTAATTGGCTACCCCGATTAAAATTAAACACCTCATCCAACACAGGGTCTCCCTTTATAAACTTCCTTTTGCCTATGGACCATGCCTGTCTCCTCTCTATCCAGAGGCAAATATTTGTCCCTCTGGGACAAATACCCCTTCCTGCCTCCTTTGTCCTTTTCCCTTCTCCCCTGTCTTCTATTTCTTGTCTTTGTCTTTTATTTTCTGCCCTGTGTCCCTCTGGGGCAAATAAATCTCCTTTATGCTGAGAACTTGATCTTGGGGTGTCTTGTACCAACGTCAAGGTCCTTTCAAATGGATTTTAACCATTTGTGCTGTTAGTGCCCTCATGATGTAATCATCTCTCAATAGGACCACCATCTTAGGACAAACCTTCAACACTTTAGCTTTCTTGGGAGCATCTTCAACAAACTATAACAAGGAGTGAGGGAGCAGTTTCCATGAAATCCACAAGCATAGAAAACAACTATATTGATGCTGAGAATATGGTGTATAACAAGGTAAGACTTGAAATGATGGATACAGGCTACTTTTGGTCCATTAACCTTTTAAATCCTCTGAGTTTAATGTATCATCTGAACAATAAGAAAAACATTATGTTGCATTCAAGAGAGTTTGAGATCCTGTAAAAACACATCCAGGAATTATGTCATAGAGCATTTGATAGGTCCTCAACCTCTACTCTGAGAGATGGATTGTTCTCCTTTTACATGACTTGACAATGAAGTCAGGGCTATCTGCCTCTCTAGCTCACTCCACAATGTAATGCTGCTTCTAGTTATAGACAAAAAAAAATACTAGCCTAAGGAAAAAGAACAAATTCCAGATTTGGGAAAAAATTCTTTATAATATTCCAAATTTTTTAAATGGAGTCTCACTATTATTCCTGACTGGAATGAAATTCACATAGACCCACCTGCCTGTGCCTTTCAAGTGCTGGGGATAAAGGTATGCATGATCATGCCTGGCAAATATTCTAGAAAATTTTAAAGCTAACTGGGCACACCAAAAAGACAAAGAACTGTTACCCAAAATTAAGCCAACATTCCATGCTGCTCCTAGACCCTGACTCCTAAATTTAATGCCAGGGTCTGGTTCATATTTGAGCAAAATTCTCAGGGAACTGAGGACAGAAGGCCCTTCTATGTTCTGGGAAATGTGACACAAAACAATTAGCCTTGCCCCGGGAAACACATGAACAGGGAAGACTCTGGAAGTTTCTATAAACAAGCTAATGATTAGATCAATAAAAAACATTCGAGAGAAACACTGTGTATTCAAACAGGCACCATGGTACAAATAAGGAAATGGGAGAGAAAGGAAATTCACAGTTCTAGAACATAGTGAAGCCCACTGTCCAAACTCAGTCTGCTTCCTCAGTACCTCTACTGGCTCTCAGAATTCACTCCTTAACCTAAGCAACAAAGTGAAGCCTTTCTCAGTCTTACTCAGCTCAGTCCCCTCTGAGTCTCCAGAGTACAAATGGGTCACTAGATCAAAAGCTAAAATAATAATAATAAGTACATTTGCCAACAGCACAGTTTTCCAGTCACGTTTCTCTGTCTTTTACATCTACATGGGTGACCTTCACACACCTCCTTCAGGAGGGTGCTTGCCCTGTCCTTCCTTAGGGTGATGAAAATTGAACCACAAAGAAAAATTAGTAATTCTCACTGTCTTAGTCATGGTTCTATTGCTGTGACAAGACACCATGACCAAGACAACTCTTATAAAAGAAAGCATTAATTGGGGGCTTGCTTAGAGTTAAGTCCACTGTCATCATGGCGGCAGGCATGGTGCTGGAGCAGTAGCTGAGAGCTACGTTGTGATTTTCTGGCTGAGAAAGAGAGAGAGAGAGTAAGCCTAGTGTGGGCTTTTGGAACCTCAAAGCCCATCCCCATTGACACACTTCCTCCAACAAGGCCACACTTCCTAACCTTCTAACACATTCAAAGAGTTCCATTCCCTGGTGACTAAGCATTCAAGTACATGAGCCACTAAATTCATCAAGCCACACAGTAAGAACATGACAGCTTTATAGTTCAAGCCAGATAGTTATCTATAAAATCTGATCCTAATCATATATATAAAGATAAAACTTATAATAACAAAAATAATAACAACAAGCTGGGTATGGTAGCATATGCCCTTGATTGTAGCACTTGGGAGGCAGAGACAGGTGTATCTCTATGAGTTCGAGGCCAGCCTGGTCTACAGAGCGAGTTCCAGGACATCCAGGGCTACCCACAGAAACCCTGTCTCAACCAAAAAAGAAACAAGAAAAACCAAGTTAATAATGATAATAAATAGATAACAAAAACTTCTAGAACTCTCTGATAGAGATATCAACAAGATTGAACAAAAATATCAGGCCCTCATTCCCCCTAGAAAAGTAAACAACAGATTGACTGGAAATAGCCTTGTGGGGGTTCTAGAAGCCAGCAAAGACTTCAAGAAACCAAGCTGTGATTTGTTGTGGGGAATCCCTGGCAGTGGACCAGGATTTATCCCAGGTGCATTGTAGAACCCTTTTCCTGTGGAGGGGGGTGGTGGTACCTTGCTCAGCCTTTATACTGAAGGGAGGGGCTTGGTCCTGCCTTGACTTGGTATGCCAGACTTTGTTGACTCCCAAGGGAGGCCTTTACCCCCTCTGAAGAATGGATGGGGGGTTGGGGAGAGAGTGAGAAAAGGGAAGGGAGGGGGAACTGGGGTTGGTGTAAAATTAAAAAAAAAAATTAAAGGAAAAAAAACTGATGTTCAATCAGGAAAAGCAACAGCTTTTTATTCTTCTCTTTTAATTTTTCTGTATTTGTTTTTGGTTGGGTTTTTTGGCTTTGGGTCTTGTTGTTGTTGTTTTGTTTTGTTTTGTAGACCAGACTGACCTCAAACTCAAAAAGATCAGGCTGCTTCTGCCTCCTGAGTGCTGAGATTAAAGGCATGTGCCACCATAATTATTTTTACTTTATGTGTATAACTATTTTGCATACAAGCCTGTATGTACACCACACATGTGCTTATTGGACCCCTTGGGACATAGATGATTGTGAGTCACCATGTGGGTGCTGGGACTCAAATCCAGTCCTCTGCAAAAGCAACAAGTGTTCTTAACCACTTAACCATCTCTCCATGCCCAAAGCCACAGCATTTTAAGTAGGAGATTTCGTGACATTTTTATACAGCTTTGTCTAAGCCCTTTCCAGCATAGCATAATTGGGAAGCAGCAGAATTCTCCATTTCCCTCAAGAGAAGATGGGGTGAATACTATTTCCATATTATGGTTTGTCTGAATCTTACAGAAAGAACTGATTTTTGTCCTGTGTGGCCCAAAGGTCAGACAGCAGCAGTTGTATAACTTGGATGTTAGGTGGAAGCAGCTAAACGCAGTGAGTGGTAGGTGCAATGCTTTTCCATGGTTGGTGGTAGCTGAGGCTACAGATGACAGACAACAAAGCATCCAAGGCTCTGGAGGGGGAAAAAATAGGATGAGGCCCTTAGGGAAAGCAAAACAGTCTGGAAGATCTATCAGGACTGGGCATGACAGCTCTATAGCTCAAAGCATTTGTGTGATCATGGAGAACAGAGTTCAAATCCCACCACCCATATAACAAGTCAGCTATCCTTTGCAAACCTGCAGCACCAGCTCCAGTGGGTAGCAGAGATGGTAGATTCATGGATCTTGACAGTTCCCATTCTACCTGAAGAAAAATGATCCCCAGGGTTAAGGAGAGACTCTGCCTCAAAAGGAATTATCAGAGTAACAAAGGAAGATACCACTATCCTCTTCTGTCCTACACACACAAGCACACAAATAAATAAATAATTAAATAAATCAACTGTAATGATGTGTGAAGGACCCACAGATGATGTTGCCCTCCATTGTGAAAGACTCTTATTTCGACATTAAGAACAAGAAAAAAATGCTTGTTTTCAACACTTTAGCATAGTACTAGAGGTCCTTGCCAGAGCAATTAGGAAAGAAAATCAAAGGTATCTATTGTAGTCACTGTTTTATTGCTGTGAAGTCACCATGAGAGATGCTGGGCCTGACTCTCATGGTGACTTCACAGTGAAACCTCAAAGCCCACTCTCAGTGGGCTCTACCAAGCCACACCTACTCCAATAAGACCACACCTCCTAATCCTTCTCATGTAGAGCCACTCCCTAATGACTAAGCGTTCAAATATACGAACCTATGCAGACCATTCTTATTCAAACTACAAACAGTATACACATTGGACAGATAGAAGCAACATTGTCTCTATTAGCAAGCAACATGAGCAGCTGGAGAGAAGGCTCAGCAGCTAAGAGCCTGTCCTGCTTGTAGGGAAGCTCACAAACACTGTAACTCCAGCTTCAGTAAATCTGATGCCCTCTTCAAGCCTCGGAGCACACCTGCACTTATGTAAACATTCTCACACTAAACACAAGTGCATAAATATTTTTTTTAAAAAAATCAAGCAACATAATCTTATACATAAAACTACCAAAAATGCTAATAATAATAAATGACTTCAGCAAATCTACAGGATCCAAAATCAACACACAACAGTTAGTTGTGTTCCTATGTACTAACAATGAACAATCCAAAGGGGAAGTTAAAGGGAAACACCCCTTTACAACAGAATCACAAAGAAGGAAAATGCTTAGGAAAAGAGTTAACCATGAATGTGAAGGACTAGCACACTGAAATCACAAAACTGCAGAATTCAGTGACATCCTTATGTAGAAAAACTGTGTTCATGACACAATATTAAGATATCAATACTAAATGTTAAAATCAAAAGGGGCTGGGGCTAGAAATATGATTCCATGGTTAAGTGTACCAGCTGCTCTTGCAAAGGACTTGGGTTCAATTCCCAGAACCCACATGAGAGCTCACAACATCTGCTTCTGACCTTAGCAAGCATTGCACACATACATGCAAACAAAATCTCATACACATATGAATAAACACATTTTTAAAGATGCCAGCTCTACAGAAAATAATATACAGATTCTATACAATTGTATTCAAAATTCAGTAATTTTACAAAAATAGGAAAATCAATCACAAATACAGATGAATTCTCAAGGGGCTGTGAATAGCCACAATACTGAAAGTCAAAATCCAAGGTGCCACACTTATTAATGTCAAAATATACACACAGCTACAGTTATCAAGACAGCACTGGGTTGCTATGAAGACAGACCTATAAACCATAGAACAGACCAGAACTAGCAAAAAATAAATCTCTGAGGATGTGATTAAATGATTATATGAATTTCAACAAGAAAACAGAGACTTTTCAAAATGGTGATGACAGAACTGGATATCTAATTGCAAAAGAATGATATTAAACCTTATATCACAAGAGCTGATGGATCTTACAATGGATCAAATACCCAAACATAAGACCTGAAACTGTGCAACTCTTAGGGGAAACATGGGAGGTGGGGGAGCATCATGACACCAGGCTTTGTATATGGCACTGATACCACAGTCAACAAAGGAAGAAATAGATATATCAGAAACCCCAAATTTTACAATAGTGAGCATCAGATGACACAAAGCACAGAGAGAAAGGCAGCCACAGAACTGATATACATATATATCGTTGGCCTGACAAAGGGAGCTATCCAAACACATAAAGTTTACCTATCATTCAACAATTTTTAATCCAATTACAAAGTAATTAGTGGGCCATTGTGACCACTCACCTGATAAAGACACCTGTCACTGAGCCTGACAACCTGAATTCAATCCGCAGGACCCACATAGTGAAAGGAGAGAACCAACTTCTTCAGGTTCTCCTCTGACCTCCATACATATATGGCTGCCTGTAATTGCAGCTCCAGAAGACCCAGCACTCTCTTCTGGTACAGGGAAGACAGCACGGGGAGAAGAGAAGGGCATGCACAAGTTGCCATAGAAGGAGACTAGATTCATGCCTACAGATCCACATTCACTACCCCAATTGGACTACCAATGCCAATCAAAACAATCTGGTACAGAGATGACTCAACAGTTAAGAGCACTGGCTGCTCTTCCAGAGGACCTGGATTCAGCTTCCAGCACTCATGGGGTGGCTCACAACCGTCCGGGGGATCTGATGCCTTCTTCTGACCTCTGTAGGCACCAGACAGTCACATGGTACACCTATATATATGCAGACAAAACACTCATATGCACAAAATGAATAAATATTTTAAACAAAACAACAATCAATGCAGCACTTAATAAAATGTTCGTCATAAATCAGCCCCTGGTGAACCAGTCTCTGTGATAACTGAATTAACTGAGTAAGTGGTTTATTTGAAAATCTTCCAGCCAGGTGTTGGTCACACACGCCTTTAATCCCAGCATTCGCCAGTCAGAGGCAGGCAGATCTCTGAGTTCTAGGCCAGCTTGATCTACAGAGCTAGTTCCAGGACAGGCTCCAAAGCAATACAGAAAAACAGAGAAACCCTGAGGAAGCCATCTTTGTATTTAGCACACAGAACTTAGGTTTTATTTGGCACAGACGGTTGTTTCTAGTGTTTTGTTTCTCAAAATGAATGGGACGTTTATGGGACTGAACAACCAGATCTAGTGTGTGGCTCGGCTTAAGGTGCGCTAGTGACACCTGATGGCAGGTTACCTCCATAGCACAAGCGAAATTTGAAAAGCCTTTCAGAATGCAAGCAGCAAACTCAGAGTGCTGCACAGACACTAGGCACAGACATTGACTAGACTCTCAGGAAACTTCACAACAGTGAAACTTGAGATTCAAAGCACTAAATGGCTTCAGAAAACGGGCCAAGCTGTAGCTCAGTTGGTAGAGCACCAATTTAGCGGTCACAAAGCCCCAAGTTTGATGTCTAGCTCCTAGGTTTGATATATATAAATCAGGCCGGTACACATCTGTAAGCCCAGCACAGAGGCAGAAAGATCAGGAGTTCAAGGTCATATGTGGCAAATTCAAGGCCAGACTGGAATAAATTAAATCCCTCACATCTCTCCTAACAACAAATCAATAAAACTGAGAGGTAATGAAAACAGGATTCTTCTACAAGATTACCTGACAGCAACTATGATAAAAAGATGCCAGAAACACCACCATTTTGCACAGACATCACCACAACCTCACACAAAACACTCTTCGAGGACATATGCCTGGCAACTTACTGTATGTTCATCCTCAACCTGATCTCACTGTGGCCAAGGACGACTGTTTTATCTTTAAACGTCTTCCCTATTCTCAACCTATCTGGATATGCTCAGTACACTACACTGCTGTTTCCAAATACATACCATTGTCATTTATGTAACCCTCTCTGGTTTGTTCTGTGTTTAAGATGTAGTAGGCCCTGGTGTAGGCCAGTTCTCACCAACAGTGGCTAAGGAAATAAGTAAAAATTAATGTGGTAACTGTTTCCTCTTTCACTTTAATAGACTTCTAAAGATTTGTTGTTGTTGTTGTCATTTTAAACAAGCTCTCTCTACATATCTCTGACTGTCCTGGAACTCTCTATGTTGACTGTCTCACAAATTCAAATGTGGCTGGGCAAAGAGGAATATAAGGCAGGAGGAGATAGGAGCTCAGAGCATTCAGCCTGAGGATTCGTAGAGACAGGATCTCCCTTTCTGTCTGAGATAGAGGTAAGTGGCTGGCTACTCTTCTTCTCTGATCTTTCAGCTTGCACCCCAATAATTGACTTCTGGATTTTACTAAGACCAATTAGAATTTGTGCTACAGTAGACCAGGTTGGTCCTGAACTCACAGAGATCCTTCTGTCTCTGGAACGTGCCACCACACCAGGCTGATTTCTTTAAAATTTTGATTTATGTGTGTATGTGTACTGAGGGTATGTAGATGCCCACATGGGCCACCAGATGCTATCAGAGTCCTATGGAAGAGCAGGAAGCACTTTAAGCTCTGGGCTATCTCTCCAGCCCCTTCAATAGACTTCTTCATTTGGAACTGAAGAAACGGTTGCCTGGAATACAGACAAGCCTTCAGGTTTCCCTAGGAGTTAGGCATGCTGCTCCATAATATATAAGCAGGTTTGTTGTTTGTTTGTTTGTTTTTCAAAAAAGCCTCAAGAAAAATGCTAAACTTGACTGTATGCTGTCTTCCTCCATCCTTCTTCCACCTCCTGTCTAGCAGTGTGTGATGGAGGTAGTGTGTATGCTCTCACAGCACCCTCCATGCTTAGCAGTGAGCAGAAAGCAGCTGGAATTTCAAGGGCTTGGCAAAGCCACCATCCCAACCCTTTACTATTTCCTGACACCATCTAGGCAGGAAAAACATTAACCTACCTAACTCTGAGTTATTTTGGATTTCTGTTACTTTCCCAAAGTTCATCTTAACTGGTACAATTCAAGCAAAACAGCCCTTGGCAACTCTAGGCATTTAGAACATTAAAAAGCAGACTGACTGTGGTGATGTTTATGGTCTAATAAAACCACTGAAGATCAGAATGCAAAGCCAGCCACAGACATAGAAGCTGGGCAGTGGTGACACCCATCTCTAATCCCAGGACCCAGGACACAGAGGCAGATGAACCTCTGTGAGGTCAAGGCCACCCAGGCTACATGAGATTGGATCAGTCTAAAAGAGAAACAGAGCTCACACCTTTAATCCCAGCATTAGAGAGGTATATAAGACAGGAGTAGGGCATTCAGTATTCAGTCTTAGGCAATTAGTCTCCAGCCACATTGAGGACAGGATCCCTCCCCCAGCCTTGGTAGAGGTGAGGACTCTCTGTGACTGGGATGTTTTTCTTCTCTGCTCTTCAGCTTGAACCCCAATATCTGTCCCAGGGTTTTTATTATTTGTACTACAACTGACTCCAAGAACGAACGGTAAGGGGCTGAATGAAGTAGCTTGAATGTATTTCCCTCATAGCTATGCTCTGTCTCCTTGAAAGAGAAAGGAGTAAGTACGCAAGAGAAGACAAGTTTTCCCAAAATTACTGCCACATAGACACACTAAGGAGCGGGGTCTGCCAGATGCCTGAGTGTCCACTTCAGATCCTACTGTCCTATGAGCCCTTGTCTTATCTCACGGGTGACTCCTTCTCAATGTTCTCCACTTAGCCACTTCTTCCTTTTCTAATTTTTCAAATACTTTTCCCTCTATTCTTACTATTATGTTTGAGTGTTTTTCCCTCATGTATGTTGTCATACCACATACATGTAGTGATCAAGAATCCCCTGAAACTGGAGTTAGAGATGGTTGTGAGCTGCTGTGTGGGTGCTGGGAATCAAACCTGGGTCCTCTCTGAGAACAACCAGTGCTCTTAGCCACTGAGCCATCTCTCCAGCCCCCAAGCTACTTCTTTCTCTCTATATTGTTCCTGTTTCATGTTGGGAGGATGAGGACAGATTTCTGAGTAGTGGCCTAGGCCTTGAAACCAGGCAGCTGGATTAGGAAGCCAGTCCCTGAGCCAGAATCCTTATGGCCTTGAGCAAATCACTTCTTGATTTAAGCCTCCATTTCCTAATCTATAAAATGAAGATGACCCGGATCTCACGTGGTTGCTGAGAATAGAGAGGGCAGCCCTCAAAGAATGACAATGAGTGGCCATGTGGGCTAGGATTCTCTCTCTCTCTCCCTTCCTCCTCCCTCCCTCCCCCTCTCCCTCTTCCTCTCCCTCAATGGACTGAAATTGCCTTCTTCCTGACTTCAGCATAGCCACATTCCTTTGCCTACATCATATTCCATGCTGTTGTCAATGTATTTTTTTTCTAGAAATGGTGAGCTGGGGTTACAGCTTGTACCACCATGCTTGCCTTAGAAGGATTGCCAGGAACAGACTGACAGTCAGAGCCTAGAATAGCCACATTCGCAAGAGCAGTAAACTAAATAAACAATCCTGGGCAGACAGCATAGCTCAACAGGTAGGGTTGCTTGCTGCCAGCCTGACGACCTGAGTTCAGAACCCACACAGTGAAAGGAGAGAACTGTCTCCCACAAGTTGTCCTCTGAAAAGAAAGAAAGAAAAACCAGGAAGTAATGGCACACGCCTCCCATCCAAGCACTTAGGAAGCAGAGGCATGTGATCACTGAGTTCGTGGCCAGCCTGGTCTTCAGAGCAAGTTCCAGGACAGCCAGGACTACACAGAGAAAACTTGTTTGGGGGGGGGGGGGTGTCCTCTGACCTCACCATGTGGTCTGTGGCTTGTGCATGCCCACACATATATGTACACAATAAATACATGTATTTAAAAATACCCATATGGAGCTTATCATCCTCTAGAGGAGAGCCATACTATAAACCTTTTACTATCTGACTCTCTGACCTCATTTGACTCCTTTGCAGAGTTAACTGTGAAAGGATACCCTCCAGAGGTTGATGTGGTTGTATAAACACAGCCTTGAAGCCCAAATCCCCAGCATCAAGGAGCTCATCCATTAACATCACTGTCTGGATGACTGTTGCTGTGGATATTGACATTATTACAGACACTTACATCATTAAATAAATTAGTTATATATAAGTTATCCGAACGGCTTGGTGCAACATCTAGGATAAATGGAGGGAGGCGGGGGAAGGGGATGGGAGGAGAGGAGGAAGGAGTAACTGCAGTCAGGATGTAAAATTAATTGATTAATGTTTTTAAAAGTCACATAGAAATCTGTGTATGAGAGAGAGAGAAAGAGAGAGAGAATGCAGGGGGATCGTCCTAGACTACAGCAGGGACAACACGGCTCTTTTCCAAAATGACAAAGATGATCTGCCACAGGTGCCACAGCAGCCTGCACACCCACATTATCCACCCCCACAGGAAGCGAGGCCACACCAACAAGCCCGGCCCCCAATAGAAGACCAAGTAAAGGAAAGGGTAGCCAGATGGGCCAGTGGCCCTGGGACTGCAGTAAAGAATGAAAAGAGAAAAGAAACAGTGTGATATTTGACACAGAGCCAGGACTGCAATAACAGCTGGATGTGACTAAGAAGCAGGCCCACAGAGCCTAATATTTTCACAAAAATATACACAGGACAAAAGAATCTTTTCAATGCATTATGCTGGGGAATGTGGATGCCCTCGAGTAAAAGGAGATCCAATCTTGTCTTAGTTAGGATCTCTATTGCTGGGAAGAGACACCATGTCCACAGCAACTCTTAGAAAGGAAAAACATTTCATTGGGGCGGCTTACATTCTCAGAGGTTTAATCCATTATCATCAGAGTGGAACATGGTGTCATGCAGGCAGACATAGATCTGGAAAAGCAGCTGAGAGTCCTACATCTTGATATTCAGGCATCAGGAAGTGATCTCAGACACTGGATGTGATTTGAGCATAGGAGACCTCAAAGTCCACCTCCATGGTGACACACTTCCTCCAATGAGGCCACACCTACTCCAACATAGTGTCACTCCCTTTGGGGGCCATTTCATTCCAAACCACCACAGATCACTCGGCACCAAAATCAACATAAGTGGCTTGAAGAACTTCACATAAGGCATGAAACATTAGGAAAGCATGTCAAGATATAGCACAGATAAGAGCTTTCTGGAAAGGACACCAAGAGCTGCAGCACAGACCCCAGGAACTGAGGTTGTGAAAATGCTCCCACTAGACTGGCCTGTGGACAAGCCTGTAGTGCATTGTCTTGACTGATGATTGATGTGGGAGAATCCAGCCCACTGTGGGCAGTGCCACCTCCTAAGCTGGTGAAATAAATCCCTAGGCTATAATAAAGCAGGCTGAGCAAGCCATGAGGAGCAAGCCAGTATGCCGCACTCTTCCATGGCCTCTGCATCAGCTTCTGCCTCCAGGTTCAACCGTCCAGTTTAAGTTCCTGCCTTGGCTTCCCTCTGTGTACTGTGACTCCGGATAAGCCTGCCAAATAAGCCTTTCCTCCCTCAAGTGCTTTTGACCATGGTATTTCTTCACAGCCATGGCAATGCTACATCACAGCCAGAGCATCCCTGACTAAGAGAGAAGAAACGGGAGTTACAGAGACAGTCTTGCAGAGGACAGGAGTTCACTTCCCACATGGTGGCTCACACTGGAACTCCAGTTCCAGGGCTCTGATGTCCTCTTCTGGCCTCCATGTAGTAGGAGTAACAAAAAACAAAAGAAACAAAAACAAACCCAGAGACAGATATTGGGCTTCAAGCTGAAGATCAGAAAAGCAAAGCAGCCAACCATTAGAGAGTTCTCACCCCCATCAATGCTCAGACTGAAGGGGCGATCCCCTAAACCTCAGACTGCATCTCCAGACTGCACGGCTCTCCACCAAGCCTCAGAATCCTAGACTGCCATCTGAGACTGCACTGAGCTCCTAACATACTCTCTAGTGCTGGGATTAAAGTCATGAGTTCTGTTTTTCTTTTAGACTGATTCATTCTCATTGTAGCCCTGGATGGCCTTGAACCCACAGAGATCCATCTGCCTTTGACTCCTGAGTCCTGGATTGAAAGATGTGTGTGTACCACCACTGCCTGGCCTGTATGTCTGACTAGTGTGGCTAGCTTTATTAGATCATAAACTGTATATCACCACATCTCCACTCTTACCTGAACACACATATCTGCTCTTCCTGAGGACTGGGATTCAATTCCCAGCACCCACATTGCAGCTCACAACTGTCTGTAACTCCAGTTCCAGGGCATAAAATACCCTCATACAGACATACATGTAGGCAAAACATCAATGTGCATAAACAATAAACAAAATGTGGCATATATTCACAATGGAGCATTATTCATTCATAAAGAAGAGTGAAATTGGGGCTGGAAAGATGTCTCAGTGGTTAAGAGCACTGGCTGCTCTTCCAAAGGATCAGGGTTTGATTCCCAGCACCCACATGGTGGCTCACAACCATCTGTAGCTCCATTTCAGGGAATCTGATGGTTAATTCTGGAGTCCTTGGGCACCGGGCATGCTTATGATACAGACAAACATATAGGCAAACACTTATACACATAAAATAATAAACCAGATTTTAAAATAAGAATGAAGCTATGTCACTTGCAGGAAAAATGTACAACTACAAGCCAGAGAGCATCCTGTGATAGCCAGTTTTCTCTTTTCAGGTGGTAGGTCCCAGAGGCTGAACTCAAAACACCAGGTGATGGGAGATGGCATTCTGTAAATATGTTTCTCTTATTGGTTAATGAATAAAGCACTGTTGGCCAATAGGAAAGCAAGATAGGCTGAACTAGGAGACAAGGAGAAAAAGGAAGTAGTAGGGAGGAGAGTCAAGATGGAGGACGGAGAGAGAAGAACACCAGCCCTTCTCTCCAGTAAGATGAGACCACGTGGAAATACTTAGATTAATGGAAATGGGTTAATATTTAAGCCAGAGCCAGCCGATAAGAAACTAGTAACTGACCAACAGCTTTATATCTAATTCAGCATCTCTGTGTATTATTTGGGGCTGCACGGCTGTGGAACCAGGCCGGCAGGGAAAAACTACACTTAACAACCAGGCTCTGTCCCAGGCTCAGTCAATCCCAGGCTCAGTCCCAGACTCAGTCAGTCCCAGGCTCCACCCCAGGTGCCTTCATTCATTGAGTCATCTCATCAATGGCCTGAAGACTTTTATTTATTTGTTTTGTTTTGTATTTCGAGACAGGGTTTCTCTGGGGCTTTGGAGGCTGTCCTGGAACTAGCTCTTGTAGACCAGGCTGGTCTCGAACTCATAGAGATCTGCCTGCCTCTGCCTCCCGAGTGCTGGGATTAAAGGTGTGTACCACCACCGCCGAGCATCTTCCCATCACTATAACAAATTCCTGAGAGAGGCAACTTACATGTGGGAAATGGGAAGGTTGGGAAGAACATAAAACTTCATTGACAGACATTTAAAAGGACCAAAGGAATGCTTAACCACACCATTTTCACAGACAGGAAGGCTCAACACTGTAAAAATGGCATGGCTCCCCAAATTAATCTATAAATTCAATACAAATCCAGTTACAATTCCAGCTGCCTCTTTCGATTTCTGACTTTCCAGTCTCACTTGAGGAACTGTGGGAGATGGGAAGGGGAAATCCTGGAGAGAAGCTGTGAGCACAATCACTGGCCCACTAACTGACAAAGAACTCCAAAGACATGGAGAGGATGCTGCAAGTCCCAAGCCATGTTATCTTGGGGCATCTTTACCCTCTCAGTAGCCACCTACCACACTCCTCTGTGTGTGACCTAACATCTTTGTGACTCTCAGAGAATCCTTTGGGTGTACAGACCTCTAGGGCCTTAGCTTCCTAACCAAAGGGCTAAGAATTCCAGTCGACAGCACAAGGCTTCCAGCTGGACCCATCGACTTGGCTGCCACCTGCCCGATGTTCCCACCAACGTAAATGAAGTGCCTTTATCTACAATTTCCTTTGTTCTGTTCCTATAGAACTTCATGAGCCTGTTAATCAAGTTGGACTAAGGTATTTGTGGAAACCTAAATCTGTGTTCTCAGGCCCATGGTCCCTCACACTTGATTCCACATCTTCTGTTCCTTTGAGGGAGGGCTGTTTCTTAGAACACAGACACTGACATTGCCCACATACTCATGACCTTTAGGAAACACCCAGTAGGGACTGGCCAGATGACTCGGTGCTCAGTTAAAAGCACTGGCTGCCCCTCCAGAGGACCTCGGTTCGATTCCTAGCATCCATATGAAGGCTCACAACCATCTGCATCCCCAGTTTCAGTGGCTCTGGCCTCTGCAGGCATATATGTGGTGCACAGACATTCATGCAAGCAAAACACATAAAATAGAGTCAAATAAAATTTTATTTTTTTTAATTAAGACATAAAAGCTTTTGTAGAAGCAAAAGGGAAACACTCAGCGGTGAGCTCGGAGGTGGGGCTAGCCAGCATTGTAATAAATGTGGGGGCTGTCTTGGTTTTTGTTCAGACATTTTTCTAAATTTAATTAGGATTTCATAACAGTGCCACACGATTAGGCAAACTGGGCAGCAGTTTGGGTAAAAACCAGCCCCACACCCACAACTATACGCAGGAGTTTCCCGGAGGAAGGAGTGCTGTAGGTTAGTGGGAAATACTAGTCACTCAAAGGAAGATCTTTTAAATTACATTTCCTCTTTACACTTCTCACATCCTCAGTTCTGAGAAGAAAGTAGAACTCAGCCAGTCATGGTGGTACGTGGTGGCACGTAATGGCATGTAGTGGCACGTGCCTGCCATGCCAGCACATGGGAGGGAGAGGCAGGAAGGTGAACCATTACCTGAGACACTGTCTCAAAGAAAAACAGTGCATTTTTTTGCAAGTTAGTAAACACTGCAGCTCTGAACTCGGGGTGGGAAATGGTTCCCCCCACACACAAGCTAACCTGTATCTAGCAAAGCAGTTCCTCCCAGGAGGAAGTCGGCAAAAACTTACAAGATTTTGTAATGTCCCAATCCCCCATCCTAAAACATCACTGTAAAAATCA
The DNA here is from genome assembly GCF_943737965.1 of Phodopus roborovskii. Classification (NCBI taxonomy): domain Eukaryota; kingdom Metazoa; phylum Chordata; class Mammalia; order Rodentia; family Cricetidae; genus Phodopus; species Phodopus roborovskii. Next base: position 9,104,987 of record NW_026126448.1, read on the forward strand.
ACAAAGCCTGGTGTTGCTGCTCTGAACAGAAAACAGTTTACAGAGAGGGCCTGGTGCGTCACAGGAGGAAACCAAGAGCTTTTCAAAGGCAACTCTGACATGCAGGAAATGAACCAAATGTGGGATTCCCGACAGGATGATCCACTAAATCAAAGCAGAAATCTGTGCTCTTCTGAAAAACCGCCAACTTGATGTCAATCAGGAAACCCACACAGTGGGGACCTCACACAGTTGGCTTCAGGGGTGCCGAGGTCCCATGGAGACTTGATTTCCAGGCTGGTGGGATGGCTGAGGGGCTAAGGTGTTCACTGAGCAAGCCTGACAGTGTAGTTCAGTTCCTAAAACATACCGTGGAAGGAGAGAACGGATTCCCACAAGCTGCCCTCTGACCTCCTCACACTCGGTGGGGTGTGCACACATGATCAGCTATTGAGTGTACTTTTTAATTGGTTTTTCCAACTACAGTAGGGTCACTAAAAGAACACCATTATCAAGTGTGCCCCGGCAGCCCCATAGCCTCCTGTGCTCTGCATTTGAACTGAGATTTGCTAGGCATCCTGGGGTTGTTCCCAGCCTGGCCAGCCTGTACTCCTTCTCCCTCTGGAAACCTCTCCCTCCTTTGCAGGAGACATTACTATTATTATTATTATTATTATTATTATTATTATTTGGTTTGGTTTTCAAGACAGGGTTTCTCTAGCCAGTCAGTGGTGGCACTTGCCTTTAATCCCAGCACTCAGGAGGCAATGGCAAGCAGATCTCTGTGAGTTCCAGGACAGGCTCCAAAGCCACAAAGAAACTGTGCCTCAAAACACCAAGAAAAAAAAAGGACAGGGTTTCTCTGTGTTACCCTGAAACTCACTGTGTAGACCTTGCTGGCCTCAAACACCCAGAGATCTACCTCCTACTGCCTCCCAAGTGCTGGGACTAAAGGCATGAGCCATCATGCCCTGCTGTACATGTCTGGTTTAAATCAAATACTGTGAGTATATCCTGAGCTACTGAAAGCACAGGAGAACACACCCTTCGAACTGTGTTTGCGGGGGTAGTTTATATTTTTTTCCAGGAGTTAAAAATTCTTGCACTGGTGTGTAACAAACATCAGACACGCACTGGAAAAACATTCTAGGTATGAGGAATTTTTGTTACACATTCTTGTGTGAAGGCACAGAGTGTACAGAGAGAACATTTTGTCTTTGCAGAACAAGAAATCAGTATGATCAGAACTAAAGGTCCCAATGTGGAAAGCAAATTCAGAGAGGGAGGCAAAACTATGAATTATTAGGTTTTCTGCTTTGTCTAGTTGGGAACACACCCTCCTCCAGCCCTTCCTTTAAGGTAGACCTGGCTCATCCCTTTGCACCCGTTTTACTCAGGGGTCAATGACATTCCACAGATTTCCTCAGAGCAGATTCCTTGTCTCTGGTACCCTGCGGGGAAAATTCTCCTCCCTCAGTCTTCCCCAGTCTTCTGCTCTGTCTCAACTCAGGGACATCACCATCTATTCTCAAGTGCTAAGCCTTGTCAATCTCCTGCCCTTGCTAAGCATAGACAACTGAGAGATTCTTCCTGCCTGTCTTCCCGCTCTGGAAAATCACACTCTAATTATGTTTAATGGCTGGAAACTATTGTTTCATATAATGGGAAGATAGATCTGGCTTCTGCGCATCACCCTGACACTCCTGGTCCCACAGCTGTTCAAACTTCTAGTGTTGTATTAAACCCTTAGCTCCCGGAATGCACGGCATATCTTCTAACAAGATTCAAGACAAAGTCTTCTACATTGGATGTGTTCTGGAATTCTTTGCTGGTCTCTCATGCTGTAAAGTGGCAACAGGACTTGTTCATATCAGAAAAAGAGGGCAGTGTTAGTCCACAGCATGCAATGTCAGCATCTGCAAATATTGCAGCCAAAGACCTTTGGCAAGCAAGGCTTTCACACACCAAGCATATACAGTCTTAGAACATCATGGTAGAAATAAAGAATGTGAGGGCTGTGGGACATGTGGGTCCTCCGGGCATGCTGGGGAACTTAGCAAAGGCATATGACGAAGTCAGAGCTTCCAACCCTGCAAAGTACATGGGCAGAATGCAAGAAAACATGGTGTCTTAAGGGAATGCTTATGTAACCCAGGCTGACGTCCAACTCACAATCCTTCTGCCTCAGCCTCAAGGGCTGGGATGGCAGATGTGCAACACTGTGCTTGGAAAGGATTTTATTTCTTATAATGTAAATTCTGGATTTCTGAAACCCCCAAGCCAGAATCTGCTTTTGTGGTTGACCAAATTACATATAAATTAAATTCGTCTCCCTCTCAGCATGATTGAGACCATATTGTTGGTAAAGAAAACAATGGCTTATAAGATTATAATGGGAATGTTGGATGAACTTCAACCCCTTTCAATCCTCAAATTATACTAGTCTATGTTCCTTCACCAACGAAAACAGCCCCCTCCACCCATCTGAAGATGTCAGCTGAGGCATGTGTGGTGGCACAGACCTTTAATCCTAGCACTGGGGAGGCAGAAGCAGATCTCTTGGGCAGCAGAGTGAATTCCAAAACAGCCAGAGTTACATAGAGGTATAATCACCTTGTATGAGGTAGCCACCTCCAGGGGGCATTATGGTTATTCTTCAGACCCACAAACACTTCCAGACACGTTGCAATCCTAACAGATCCAAAGAGAAGGACTAAGGAGGGTGACTGGAAAACAAGTCCTAGAAGTGAAAAACGTTAGGTTTTATCAGTTTGTATCAGAAAAAAATTCTGGGGCATGTTTATCTAATTCTAAGGATGTTACAGCAAAGAGAAAGAAATGAATTTTTTTACATTTAGTATTTATTTGTTTGTCTCAGGACTGGAGATAGCGCACATGGAGAGACATCAGAAGACAATTTGCAAGAAGAGTGTGTTCTCTCCCTCCACAATGAGGGTTACAGGTTCAGGTTGTCAGTCTTGGTCCCTCACCTACTGAGCCATCTCCCCAATCCAGAATCATAATGTTTGATTGTGCTGAACTTACTGATTAGATATGGGAATGTGAGTGGCATAAGAATGTTCATCTACAGATGCTTACTGACATGGTTGGCTGAACCCTTAACAGTGGACCTACACTAAGTTAAGAAGAAATGCCCGCATTCCTTGCCACCCTGAAGAACAAGATCTCCAAAGGCTCTGAGAACCCTGAACCCCACTCAGCAAGAAGCTCCGGCCACAGAGAGCGTTTACCTGGCAGGGTGAACAGTACACCTCCATGCTCTCCACTGAACTGAACCCTCTCTCCAGCCCTCTGTCAAAACTGAACTAGCAAATAGTGCCTGACACACTGGTGAGGCAGAAAGTACGAGAGAGGGGCATTCCACAGAAATTAAGTCACCAACCATTTTGTGAAAGTTCTTGCTTTCAGCTGTATCTGATACTTCCAAGCATCGCCTCCACCCACGGTGAAGGAAGACAAAGACTCGAACGGACTTTGGCGAAGGGAAGCACTGGGTATCTACCTATCCTACTACAGCCTTCTTAGTACCCTGAGGGTGCCACAGGGTGGCAGCACGGTGCCTTAGAAAGTTCCCTGGTTTCAAAAAGACCAGAGTGACCTTGAGTTTCACTTACTGTGTGGAAAGCAGCTTCAAAAAAAAAAAAAAAAAATTACAGCAATTATAAAATAAAGCCACAGACAAAAAAACAAAACAAAACAAAAAAACCCTCTGGGTGTCAGTGTAAAAATTGCCCCAAATGGATTGGAAACACACGCACACGTGTACAAAAAGCGGTGGGGTGAGATGGTAAAAGTCCTTCTGAAATGAGCCTGATAACTAGAGTTAAATCTCCCAGACCCACGTGGTAGAAGAATTGACTCCAGCCCTGATATCCTCTCTGACCTCCACACGCACAAACACCCGTGTTGCGCGCACACACACACACGCAGATGTGCATGTACACACACGCAGGTAAATGTGTACACACACTAGCGTGCACATGTTCCAGCAATAAATAAAAATTTTGAAAGAAAGAGCAATGTAGTAGAGCTTTAAAAATAACGATAACGCAGGCACACCCGTCTAGTATTTGAGCTAGAACGCAGGCAAAGTAGCCATTTAGTTCTGAAATAGGACACTCACTTCGGGAGCAAATGGAACCTGGAATTTATCCGCTGCCTGCCCAGAACTGTTGGGTGAGATGTGCATTCGTCCTTTCCAGCCGCTGGAAGGCTGAACTAGACTCAGCCATCCCCTCTCTAGTCAAGACAGATTGCTGCTCTTCCCTTCCAGAATGTACCTACGCTGACCAGCAGGGGGCGGCAACTTCCCACTCATGGTCCAGTGCTCCGCCCGATGGCTTCTGTTTCAGAAACCTGAGCTTCAATCACAACTGAACAATTTGGATCTTGGACTAGGGATCTCATCTCTCCAAACTATGGTTTCCCTATCTGGAAAGAAAACATTGAACTGATCCCCTGTAAGGTCAGGGAGATGATATGGATAAACAGCAAGACATTTTCCAAACATTAGTTGTTCTTAAACATCAAAATAACAAAACTGACTTGATTCCATTCTCACCAGACAAAAGACAAAAAACATGGTTCCCATTTTTCAGATGAAGAAATTGAGGCTCAAAGGAATTCCAAAAGACCTGAAGGCTCATGAGGCAAACTGAAGTTTTGCACTGTCTCTATAGACTCTGTATTTTACAGTAATGGAAGTCCATCCACAACCCTTCTGAGATCCTATGATCCCAAGGCCACACAAGCAAGTCAGTGGCCAACTGAGGACCCAAGGAGTCGACGAACTGAGTCCCCAGGCCGGTGGTCAGTCTGCCTCCTGCTGCTTGTGAATGCTTGGGTAGCAGGACCGGATTTCACTGCGTGCCCTCAAACATACACATGTAGACAGAAGTTCAGGCCAGGTTTGGTGGCACACACTGGACATCCCAGCTCTCAAGAGACCTGTGTGCTTGAGGCTACACAGGAAAACCTTGTCTCCAAAGTACAAGCAGTTCCAGGCTAGAGAGTTGGCTTGGTGGCTGAAAAAGCTTGCTGCTCAATCATGAGGGTGAGAGTTTGGAATCCAGCACCCAAGTTAAGTGGTTCACAGCCACCTGGACCCCAATGCCCTCACCTTCCCTCTCCTGCCCTCTTCAGAGCATGCTTCTAGAATTCTCCAGGGAGTGTGTCTTACCGGTAAGACCACAGCAAACAATTGAGATGTGTGTTACATCCATCGCTTTCAATTTCCCACTTAAAAGATTATGACATTGAGAATCAAGAATGAGGCTCTGTCTGCTTCACTGAGATTTTGTACAGGCCCTTCAGCTGCCCTGGGCCTCAGTTCCTCTTCCTGAGTTGTAGGGAGTATGAGCTCTACCCCACATCACCTGGAGGTTCACCATCTTGCAGCCTCCCTAGGCCTCAGCCAAGCTTCTGGGCAGAGATAAGACCTGTCTCTGCTAGAATTCTCACTACCCTAATGAAGTCCTCAGCTGGCCACAGCCTGGCGTTTGCCCTGCTCTGCAGACAGGAATCCGCACACATCTCCACATTGTCTCTGCAGCAGCTCTCAAAGCTCCCCAGACTGGGGCTGTCTGTAACCCTGACTGGCTCGGAACTTCCTATGTAGACCAGGCTGGCCTGCAACCCAGAGAGCTGCTTGTCTCTGCCTACCTGGCGCTGGGACTAAAGCATGTGCCACCACATCCAGCAGTCCTCCTTGAAACAAACTAATAAAGTCTTCCGGCTTTCCTTAGCCCCTCTGGCTGCTGCTCTAATCTTGTGGAAGAGTACCCGGGACCCATTCCTGTCTCTTTAGTCCTTTAGACGATGTCAGCCAAACCTGTACTGCCCAGCACCAGGGAGGCCCTCACTCTCACTTCAGCTCCATCTGCCTCTCGGAGCCTGGGCCTGGTAGCAAATGTATATGCAGGAGGCCTACCCTCTGCCAAGCATGTCAGGCTTTCTAGGTGTAGCCACACACAGCCAAAGTCCAGGCCCACTCAATGGGAATTTTCTGCCACCTTTCTATGGCTTCCAAACCCTCTGAGGACTCCCCCAACCCCTTATTCATTCACAGTTGTCATTATGAACCTCCAGACACTCAACTCCAGGGACCAGCTCTCTACTGGTTTCCTGACTTTACTTCTTTATTCTGGACTGGCCAAAAATACCCGTAGTGGTGGAGGTTTGATTGTTTTAGGGTTTGGGGTTTATTTGTTTTAAAGATTTTTGTTGTTGTTGTCGCTCTTCGAGGCAGGGTTTCTCTTTGTAGCTTTGGAGCCTATCCTGGAACTCACTCTGTAGACCAGGCTGGCCTTGAACTCACAGAGATCCACCTGCCTTTGCCTCCCAAGTATTGGGATTAAAGGTGTGTGCCACCCACACCTGGCAAGATTTATTTGTATTTTATATGTATGTGTATTCTGCACGCATGCATGCAAGTGCACCATGTGTATACAGAGCCTGAGGAGGCCAGAAGGAAATGTCAGATATACACTGGAACTAGGGTCACAGCAGTCTGTTAGCCATGAGTGCCGGGAACCAAACCTAGGCCCTCTGCAAGGGCAACAACAACTCTTAACCACCCAGCCATCTCTCCAAACCCTTGTTCTGTTTTTGAGACAAGGTTTCAGTTTTGAAATAAGTTCTCATGTAACCCAGGCTGGGCTCAAACTTAGTCTACAGCCAAGGGTGACCTTGAGCTCCTGCTCCTCCTGCCTCCTGTGGCTTTACCTACACTTCACTTAGTTATTTACCCTTTGGCAACCATGAGAAAGAAGGACTGCCATTAGCTGAGTATTGAAGCGACCCAATCAGGGTCCCACAGTTAGCCACACAGTTCCCACCCAGTCCTGCACCCACGGCTGGCTGACTGCAGAGCATTGAGCATCTGCCCTTAGCCACTCGGCTGCATTGTGATTTTGCCTCTGAGCTGAACAACCAACAGGACGGCAGCCCCTCTATCCCCCTGGCCTCTGAGGACCCTCTTCAGTAGCTGGACCCTGTCCTGCTACCATTCCCTCGCTATCTGCTGGCCACACCCTTCACCTGCCCACCTAAGCCATCTGGTGTAGTTGTCAGGTCAACTCTACCTCCATACCTCAAAGGGTTCCTTCCCATCCTTCAAGCCAGACAAAATGTCTTTTCTTGACTGTGCTAAAAGAGCCATGGTGTGGGACAGGCTGGGGGAGACAGTGGGTCTGAGAACACGGAAGAGATGGGACCAGATTATTACAAGCACCTTCTTGATCTGAGGGCTGAGAACCCTTGCTTTCAGGAGGCCCTTGTAACAAAGGTAGAGTTGGCCTTTAAAGTCCTTTAACATTCACAGAATGAAGAGAATGTCAGGCCTGGGAAGGGCTTCAGAGGAAATAAATCCCACTCCCTTCACTTTCCCCCCAGGGATGCCTACGCCCAAGGAGGGGCAGAGGCCCAGCAAGCCATCTGGCCAGTAGTGGGAGGAAAGGCTGTGCTCCCTTGCCTGCAAAAGGACCCATCTCAGCAGGTCCCCAGCCCGCAGAGAAAAGAGTGGGAGGAGTCTGGAAGAGTAAAATCAAAAGCTGCAAACCTGGCTCTGAGCCGGCCTGGCCTGCTCGCTCCAGAAGGCCTCGGTAGTTTTCCATAGCCACTGGGGCCAGCAGCCCGGGCCATGTGCTCTCCTCTCCCCTTGCCCTCCACATTCCTCTGCAACACACACAGTGGCACGCAGGGCCCTGCTGGAGATGGAGAAAAAGCAGGGATAGGGGCAGAAACCCAGATACATGCAAGACTTCCAGATAAGGGTTTGGCCAGAGATGCACAGGTCAGGAAAGACCACAAAGATGTCAGTAAGGTGAAGGGTCCCAGACCCGCAGGGCTACACACAGCCATTGCTCATCGATGCAGAGATACAGCAGGCCCATTCTCCCATGCAAGGTACGCACAAAAAAGACCACCACAGATATGCACGTCCACACCACACCACACCCCAGACCATGTCTCTGCTACCCGCAACTGTTTCATCTGTAACAAACATGAGACAAAGAATGTGGACAGGTCCTGAGCCACCTGAGGTCTTACTCAGCACAGAGACAGCACCATTCCTTAATTCCAGAAATTTCGCTGGAATTCCTTATTCTGTCCCTGGGAGCTGGAGTGAATCCTGACATACCTCCACCACTGTGGCCCTTTCTTTGTCCCCCATCTACATGGACAGAGTAGAGGGACATCTGTGAAATCCTCTCTTTGGTCCCCTCCAATCCCCTCTCTACTCCTGTCACCCACTCTCACCTGGTTGCCCCCTTCATCCCTATGGTTGGTACCTGATACAAAGGCTGAATACATTTATAGGATCCACCACACAGAACGGTGGGGGACAAAACCTTAAGCACACCAATCTGTGACTCCCCACCAGGCCAGAACCTCCCTCTAGGGAGCATCTGGGGGCTAGCTGGCTGCCTACACTTAGCTTTGGGGAGGGCAAAGGGGAGTCAGAGACCCTTTGAATCTCCCATCTCTAGTTTGCAAATTGGAAAATATAACCTTAACTCTCAAGGAAATACAGTTGATCATGAGGGTTACTTTAGTGCACTGACTTCAATCAAACGAGAAGCTAGGCAGAGTCAGCTGGTAATGCAGCCTTTCCTAGTCTCAGTTTCCCTATTTGGGGGAACGTTAACACTGAACCTGGTATTTGGAATCTCTGTCCAGAACAGAGAGCTCTCTGCCACAGACTCCCCACCTCCACACCCACATCCCCCAGCCACGCCACTCATTCCCATGCTGCCCAGTCAGCCGGAAGGGATTTGAAGCCTCAGGGGATCAACAGGGTCTGTACTGAGGCCACTTTGTCCCAGGGGGGCCCTGTGGTCACGTTGCCCTTGCCCACCCCACCTCTGCCAGGCCAGGCAGCTTCAAGGGCTCGCACCAGATTTCCTGGCCACATGCCCAGCACCCTGTGGGCTGTTTGGGGATACATGGTGTAAGGGACAACAGGGTCTCTGAAGGAGGTTCCCGCCTAACTATCCCTGCCCACTTCCAACTGAGTGCCTGAGCTAGATTCCCAGGACCACCCTAGAAGGGTGTAGACCAGGCCTTCGGCCCGCCCTACCTGTCCTGTCCTGGGCAACCTAAGAGAGGAAGGATTGCTCCATAAAAGCCTTGGAACTTGAGAGCTCTCAGGATGCAGCTCATCCAGGAAAGGTGGGGATAGGTGAGCTGGGGGAGTCAGTTTTCAGTGTGGCCTGCTCAGAGCTTTCTAGATGAGACTGGTGGGTAACCTTTGGGTCTGGCTGCTCTGGGTCTGGGTTAGAAGAAGCTAGTGCAGATATACCAGCTCCAAATGTCGGGATCTTATCTCAGTGTTAAAAGTTTGGGAGTTGAGAATCCTCATCTGTGTATGGGGTCCTGGCAGAGTGTCTGAATTCACAAAGACATGTCAACGAAACCAAGTTGATGTACCTGGTCCAAGGATTGCCATCTTTTCTCAGGGGTGTGATTTCCCTCCATTAGGTATTTGGGGTGCTCTGTAGATTAGGTGTTGGAGCCCCGTCAGTATACATGATCCAGGGCTGTGAGCTCACTGGCTGCTCCATGCTCTGGGTTTGAATCTGCCCTGGTGGATCAGGTTCAGATGTAAGCACACACTCTGGGACAGTGTGGGAAGGCAGACATCACTGAGAGTCAGTCCCCTGTCCCAGCTCAAGACTCCCCTGGACCAGCAAAAGCAGGGAGCAGGGCAGCTTAGTTTGACACCCTTCAACTCAAAACTCGAAGGCAGAAGCCATGCCGAAGCTGGTATCAGTCATGAGCTCACTCTGAGCGGAGGCAGTTGCTGCCCTTGCTTCAGTTTCCTTCTGGAAGAGCCAGCTTTGGGTCCTCCAGGGTCCCCAGGCCACATCTCACTGGAGTGTATGCAAATATTCACGGGAGCCTGCATGCTCCCAGACACACATTGCTCACTCCAGGCTGCCCAAGCTTCCTAGAGTGATGGGCCGGTCCCCCTGGAATGCCTTTGGCTCTCCTTTCCCTCCCCTGTTTCTAACAATCCCTCAGGCGCCTCCTGTTCTGAGAACTATGCACGCGCACACCCCCCCACACACAGGTGTCTTTTCAGACCATGATTTGAGCTGTTCTTGCTCTGATGTCTCAAGCAGCCCCAGATCCAGCCTGATCTTCCTGGTTCTGTCTGTTAGCTGCGAGTTCCCTGAGATCACAGTCCTATTCACTCCTGGCTCCCATTCTAAGGCCTTATTCTGGATTGCCATGGGATCCCATGCTTGGCTGGGCCACCATCCCATGCTGGCAGGTGACCCTTTAAGAAGAATCTATTTAGCCTCTAATGCCCCGGATGGTGGGGTAGGCACTAATCGGATTTTGGGGGCCTGTCTCCTGCCCACACCAATCCTCCTTTCCAGGCCAATGGACCCATGTGACGGTTAGTCTGAAGTGGCAGAAAGTCTTCAAGGCCACGTGGGCCATGGGGTGGGTAGCCAGGAGGGTGTCTGCCAGATTCCAGTTCTTCTGGTGAGAAGTGGACAGAACCAGAGTCTTTACATCACAAAAGTCACAAGGAGCAGTTACCTGGCTCTCTAGGCCACTCTGGGAGGTTGTATCAGTGCCATGTGCAAATTTCCAAGTGCACATACACACAGAACCCTCACAGAGAGGCTTCTGGGCCAGATTCTTGACCAGGCATTCTGCAAACGATATTTCTGGCCTTGCTTGACAGAAAGGAAAACTGAGGCTCAGAAAGGTGTGCGAAGCTGCACAGATGCTAAGTACAGAGTCAGAATTCAGGGTCGTGTCTTGCACAGAAGCACCTGCTGCTCACTTAGGGACACACTCCTTTCACATCCTTGTCCTCAGACCCCAAACTTGTAGTTAACTGTCAAAGGCTTAGCAAGGAGCAGAAAGGGCGACCTTGTCCAGTCATGCCATTGCACAGGAAGAAAGAAAGGAAAGGATGTGTTCCAGTTCTCAGCTTACAAAATGACAGAACCAAAACTACACTCTATGTCTCCATTGTCACATAGCCACATGCGTGCATAGCACATAACACACAGTTTAACCAGATACTCTTTTTTAAAAAGGTTTACTTATCTATTATATATAACAGTGTGCTACCTGCAAGTATGCCTGCATGCCAGAAGATCTAATTATGGATGGTTGTGAGCCACCATGTGGGTGCTAGGAATTGAACTCAGGATCTCTGGAAGAGCAACCAGTGCTCTTAACCTCTAAGCCATCTCTCCAGCCCTAGCCAGAGACTCTTCACAAAGCCTGTCCCATGTCCACACGCAATTATGCCTCACATATATCTGCTTGCATGTGTATACCTGCACATACAGCATCACACACATGCATCCAGCATATACAGACACAAACACATATGTAGATATATATGATCACAGACGAGACCCATTTATGTAAACTCACTTGTACACACGTGCTACACTCACCCTCAGGCAAAGCACACATCCAGGCTCCCTCATAGGATTAGATGCCCCCACCTCCTACTACAGAAGGGAAAGCTAACCCCGATTAGACACAATTAAGGACAGAGTCTGGTAGAAGCCAGACCTTAAGGTGTTTTTTTTTTTTTTTTTTTTTTTTTTTTTTTTGGAGGGTTCTTTCCTTTCCTTTTCTTTTTTTGTTTTTGTTTTTTGTTTGTTTGTTTTTTGTTTTCTGAGACAGGCTCTCTCTATGCCTCTCTGGATGTCCTGGAACTAGCTATGTAGACCAAGCTGGTCTTGAACTCACTACCTACTTCTGCCTCATGAGTGCTGGGATTAAAAGTATGCACCTCCATGACTGGGTAGACCCTGAGTTTTTAAAAGGGAACCTGACATCCAGCATGGTCTTTTTGTGGGTACATGCTGGCATTGCCATTAGCATCCCTGGAAAATGTGACCTGACACCAGCTCCTCATAGGCCCAGGCAACTCACAATACATCATCTTGGCCAAGCCAACAAGTAGTCCCAAAAAGTGCCAAGTCATAAGCCAGGGCTAGCCAGGCCAGACTTGTCTTGTCTTGTTTGCTGTTTGCTTTCTGCCCAGAACCCTGCTATGGACTCTCCTCATCAGTGGGCCAGACCTTGAGTCATAAGGTGGCTTCCCCACCCTCTGAAGAGAAGGGTCAAGGTACCTAGAACCACTGATGTGGTTTATACAACTTGGTGAGCCAGCTAACTCAGATTTCTTAGTGACAGGTTGAGATGGATTATTTGGGCCAAGCAAGTCTTTCTGAATGACTAAAGCATATGAACCTACCAGATATAAAGGATTCTCAAAACCTAGATGGTTCCAGCTGTCAATCTTCTAGAGGAACATGGACAAAGAACAGCTAAGCTGGGCCAGAGGTGGGGCCACTTGAGTTGGGCCCTGAGTAAAAAAGTAAGAGTTCACCAAGAAGTTTTCAAGCAGGATGGTGGCAGCACCTGCCTTTAATCCCAGCACTCGGGAGAAGGAGGCAGGCTGATCTTTGTGAGTTCTAGGACAGCCTGGTCTACTGATCGAGTCCCAGGACAGCCTCCAAAGCTACAGAGGAACTCTGTTTCTTGGAGCAGCTTAAGTATGGGATGGAGTACAGGGTCATCTGAAAGTACAAGAGTTGAGACCAATCTGAGGCCACCACTCAGCACTTATCAGTTACCTACTGTAGCTGGCTTTTTGTTTTGTTTTGTTTTGTTTTTACTCTTTGCCCTTTTAGGGGTCCACCACCTAGTTCCCAAATAAATGCAAGGAGATTTATTTTTACTTACAAATGTCCAGCCTTAACTGGGCTTGTTTCTAATCAGCCTTTCTTAACTTAAATTATCCTGTCTACCTTTTGCCTCTGGAATTTTATCTTTCTCCTTCCTATATATCTTTTGGGGGGGGGTTGTTTTGTTTTGAAGATTTATTTATTATGTATACAGTGTTCTGCATTCTGCCTGCATGTATGCCTGCACACCAGAAGAGGGCACCAGATCTCATTACAGATGGTTGTGACCACCATGTAGTTGCTGGGAATTGAAGTCAGGACCTCTGGAAGAGCAGCCAGTCCTCCTAACCTCTGAGCCATCTCCCCAGCCCCCCATTCTATATATCTTTCTTTATATTTTACTCCGTTGCAGGTTGTGTGGCTGTGTGTAGCTGGCCCCTGGTGTTCTCCTTTCCTCCTTTCCTTCAATCCTCCCTCTTCTCGTTTTCCCCTTCTATTTATTCTCTCTGCCTGGCAGCCCCACCTATCTCTCTCCTGCCTAGCTATTGGCCATTCAGCTCTTTATTAGACCAACCAGGTGTTTTAGGCAGGCAAAGTAATACAGCCTCACACAGTTAAACAAATGCAACATAAAAGAATGCAACACATCTTTACATCAATAAATAAATATTCCACAGCATAAACAAATGTAGCACATCTTAGGCCAATATTCTACAGCAATCTACTATATGCGACATTATGACACACCACACCATCCAACCTGACTCTTGAGAACTCAGGTTTAGGGATCTCAAAGTCAAGTGTGTTGGATGCCAGGCAAGCAGTGCGGAAAGATGAAAGGGACAAATGCAGGTCAACCAGTGGTCCTGGCTCAGTCTGAAGCTCAAGTCAAGGGTACCTGCCTGTGCTGGGGAAGCCAAGCAACCCCTTCAGCTGGGCTGAGCTCAGGGGTGGTAGACCTTGCATTGCAGTTCAGGTTCTAGATTCTAGAAGCTAAACCCAAGATCTAGAGCAGTGGCTCTCAACTTTCCGAGTGCTGCAACCCTTTTCATATGGCTCCTCATGTTGTGGTGATCCCCATCATAAAATTATTTTTGTTGCACTTTATAACTGTAATTCTGCTAGTTATGAATCGTAATGTAAATATCTGTGTTTTCTGGTGGTCTTAGGTGACCCCTGTGAAAAGGTCATTCAACACCCAGTGGGGTCATGAACTGCTAATCTAGAGGAAGCCAAATTGCTCATACAGCTGAGAGGTTTGGGTCATTCTCTACAGTTGGGTCTGAGAACCCACAGGAGGGAATATGACTCACAAGAACTTCCTGAAGTTCACTATGGCCACTAGACTGGTAGAGCTCTTCCTAGCCTAGCCCTGTCACAAGCATTTCCTGGCAAAGGCCCTCTGTCTTCAGCCAACCTTCATCTTTACAGCATCTCCTACCCCATCTCTGAACTGTCCCTTGCTATGCACATCTAGAATGCAAAAGTGGTCCCTCCACATTTCCATTTCTGACCAAAGGCCCTCCATAAAGGACATGACAACACATACTCTTAGACTGCTTGGCAAGACCTTTGAGTATAGGTACCAGGGAAGCATCCCGGATTCTACAAAGTAAAGGAAGGAGAGAATGGCCAGGGTACAGGAGAGGCCATTAAGTAAGCAACCTGTCATTGGATCATGTTGATGGAGTATGGTTTTGGCCTTACAGTGTGAAAAGGTCACTGGACATGGACTCAGGAGCTCTGGATTCTCAGTCTGACCTCAGATCTGCTGAATGGCCTTAGAGAATTCCCTGCCTCACTCTGGGTCTCAGTTTTGCCTCTAGAAAGAAGGCCAGTGAATTAGGCCAATGGGTCTGTGTGTTCCATGTCTTATTGGAGTGTCACAAAAGCCTCAGATATGATGTGCATGTTCCCTGCAGTTCTTTGAGACTCCTGAAGACCAGACTATCATCCAGGCAAGAGTGAGGCATCCCTGGTTCTGATGCAGTTTTCCCAGTGCACAGGGAGTAAGGGTGGTGCTTTCAAGCACATAGCACAGACTTCTCCCTCCCTCCACAGCACACACAGCCCTCAGACGCTGAGCTGAGGGACCTGGGAGTAGCCCTGTCCACAGACTGGCATCCTTCCCACTCCCCAGCAGCCAACCCTCTCTCCTGCAGCCTCATTAAATTATTCTGCCTCACTAGCCCCAGGCTCAGGCTCAGGCTGCCTTTGATGTGTGCCCATATAGCTTCTGAGGCCAAGACCAGACCCCTCACACTAGGCCAGGATGATGGGCTCCGACAGCTTCCTGGGGCCCCAGTGGTGGTAGGAATACCATGGTGCACACTCACAGCACAGGGACAGGATGCTCAGCTGCTCACTTGCACTCTCTCTCTCTCTCTCTCTCTCTCTCTCACACACACACACACACAAAGCCATACAGACCATACACTATGGCACACACATGCAAACACAAATACCCTAGAATGCAAAAATTCACTCCAGCAACCCCCAACCGCCCTACTTAAAGATCTGGAATGAAAACTCCAGCCTAAGGAAGTTAACTACACTCACCAAGACATACTCAAAAGATAATCCCACTTTGTAGGATCCACCCCCCAAAAAGTGGGGCAAATATACTCACAATACCTCTGACAAAAACAAATCTAAAATGAGAATTAAAGGTAATGGTCCTTACTTTCCCTCAAAATTAATGGTCTATACTCTCAAATAAAAAGACACAGGTTAACAGAATAGACACAAAAGATTCAGCCCTTGCAGTCCCCCTCCCCTCTTGTCTCTCGCATGCTTACACACCCATAGCAACTCCTAGGCTCCTCTACCTTTTCCTTGTCCCTCCATTGGGAAGCTAAGGTCTTCTGCAGTCTCACTCAGGGCCTCCTTACCTTTCATCTGAACTGTCTCATGATCAACAAGTTCCATCAGCCTGACCCATAGTTTGGGTTTATAGTCTGTGTTAATAAGCTGAGCAAATGACTAACTTCTCTGGACTCTATAGCCTTGCCTGTAAAATTAGAATAACAGTGCATCCCTGTGCCTTCCATGGGTTATTATGGGGATTGCAGACAGGAGATGTAGAGGCAGGAGGACCAGGAATTCAACGTTATCCTCAGGTACATAGGGAATTCAAGGCTACCCTGGGCTACAGGAGGCCTTGTCTTTAAAGGAGAGGGAGAGAGACTTAAAAGATGTTCATAGGTGTGGTGCCTCACACCTTTAATCCAGCACTTGGGAGGTAGAAGCAAGTGGATCTCTGTGAGTTCTAGCCCAGCCTGCTCTACAGAGTGAGTTCCAGGGTAGCCAGGGTTACACACAGAGAAACCCTGTCTTGAAAAACAAATAAAGAAAAAAAAAAGAGGAGGAGAAGGAAAAGAAGGAGGAAGAGGAGAAAAGAGGAGGTTGTTCAGGTTAGAATTCAGATATGAAGACTCATGAAAAAAAAAAAACCTGGGCCTGGCCATGCAAATGCCTACTATCTCAGCTCTGTTGGCATCAGAGAGGGTAGGATTCCTGGAGCTTGCTGGCCACCAGCCTAGCTCTAAATTCTGTGAGAGACCCCGTCTCAAAGGAATAAGACAGAGAATGATAGAGCAGGACACTCAGCATCCCCCTCAGGCCTCCACACCCAAGTGTGTGCATACATCACACACATCACACACACCACATTAAGTTCATTGCTGAGTAGAACAGTGTCTGGTGTGTAATAAGAATGCAACAAGTGTTGGCTATGTCTTTTGCCCATTCCCTCCCTTACCCTTGGGAGCCATGACAGACTCACCAAGCTTCCTAAGCCTGTACAGCAGCCCCATGCTTCTGACCATGCACATGGCATTCACCTGGACTATCACTGCCCCACCCAATTCTCTCTACTATCCATCTGGAGAGCACCTGTTGTCTTGAAACCCCTGCTCAGGTGGCTGTGCCTTTGGGAAGCCTTTCTTGCCACCACCATCCACTCCTAAAAGCAGAGGAACTTGTTACTGACTCCTTGTGACTCACCCATCCCACCCCCTCCCGCCCTAAATTGTCTCTTTCCTTGGATAAGAGCAAGAACGGGATATGGGCCATATAAAGTTCACATCCTGACTCCTGCACTCTGGACACCAGTCACAGCCAGCATCAGTGATGTGTGAAAGAGCAAATGATGCTGAACACAGTATAAGTGAGAGCACTCACACAACTGATTGTAATAGTCTCAGCAGCACCGTGGCCGAGGGCATAAATAGTAATCATATACTAGGAGCGGCTGCTGACTGCTAAATGGGAACCTCCAGGCAGGCTGGGATTAAGGGCTCTCTGTTCAGTCCTCTCTAGAATTCTGTCAGGCTGTGGTGTAGATGTGTCTGTCGCTTGGGGTGATGGATATGTGAAACATCACGTGCTTTGGAAAACACACCATGCAGCAACCAACCAGAAGAGATCGATTGGCCCAGGACAAGACGGGGATCTACAGACTGTGGCTCTGAGGAAGAAAAGAATAAGTGAGGGAGATGTATGACTCAATGCCAGTTTTTCAAAGGCCACCCCCTTTGGTGCAAATTTTATAAAGACAAAATGTGTCTGCTTGTTCGGGGCTCTAAATTTTATTTTCCTCTTATGTGTATGAATGTTTTTGCCTGAATGTATGACTGTGCTGTATGCCTGTACACCACACATGTACATTGCCTGTGGAGGGCAGAAGAGGCCTGTGGAGGGCCTAAAAGTCACAGATGGTTGTGAGCTGTTATGTGGGTACTGGGAACTGAACCTGGGTATTTGGAAGAACAGTCAGTGTTTATAATTCTTAATCTCTCCAGTCCCTTTGTGTAAAGGGTCTTATTTTTTTAGTCAGATTTTCATGAAGACTTGAGTCGTAACCCAGGCTAGCCTGTAACTCACTAGCCAAAGAATACCTTACCCTCCTGCTCCTCTTGCCTCTGCCTCCCATGTACTGAGACTATAGGCATTACATACACTTCTCAAGGACATGTTTAGTAACACAGCAGAGTAAGAAAAGGGGTGGAAGTGAGAAGCACGTGACTAGGAAGGAGGAACGTGAAACACCCCTGCACCCGAGAGCTGAACAAACACACACAAACAATCTATGGACTCAACCGTTCTGGCCTCTTTTCCAGCTGAGGACATCAGCTACTTACATCACCACTCTTTGGTGTAGATCTTGGCTTTGTTGCATCTGGGCAGCATTGCTGCTGACAGTTCTCTTTAGTGCAGGGAAAAGCTGAGCTTGCGTGGCATGTGCCACCCTGTCAAATCGCATGCATGCACAGGGTCATACAAGAGGGCCCCAACTGAGCCACATTCCCACAAGCCCTACGGCAGCTCCCCTGACTGAAGGACTAGACAAAGAAGGGAAAGGGGGAGAGGAAGGTAGAGGGAACTGTGCCAGAAGAGGCTAGCGCGTTCCAGGTCAACCTAACCTAAAATCCATGGCCCTGTCTCAAAGGTAAACAAAAAAAAAAATATTTTTTAAAAGAAAACTAGGAGTGAAGAAATAGAACAAAGATTCCATAGACATCTCAGCATAGGAGGAGAACATTCTTGAATTTTCTCTGCCCCTATGGTCACAGATTCCAGGCTGGGGCAGAGGCAAGGGTATGAGGGCTAGAGGCAGGTCTGCTGAGTCCATCGACCCTGAGCTGCTGAGGAATGCTTTCTCTTATCTGGAGGCAGCAGAGACTGTCATGAGATCTTGAATTCTCAAGATAGCAGAACCTCAGGGACCCAAGAACCTACTAAGTGGCATATGACTGCTCCCGGAAAGGCTCTGGTTTGACCTTTGTGCAACAGCAATAAGAAGGACAACAGTGCACACTTTGTACGGGGTCCTTAGTGCAAACTAACATGATACTTCATGTGGGGTCCTTAGTACAAACATGATACTTTGTATGGGGTACTTAGTGCACACTAATATGATACTTTGAAAGGGGTACTTAGTGGAACATAACATGATACTTTGTACCGTGTACTTTATCCCTGTAACCTCTTTGACTCTCATATCGGGAGAGCATGCTAAAAATATCGCCATTTTGCTGGAAAGGGAGAAGTTAAAGATCTTCTCAAAGTTACCCCATGCCTGATAGTAGCAGTGACCATCCACTTTCTGGATGTCTGTTCTCTGCCAGCCTCTCTTTAGTCTGCTTGCATCTTGTCCCAGTCATCCCTCAGGGCAGCCCATGAGCAGCATAGTCCCTTACAGATGACCCAAAGATGCGTCTGTACAGCGGAACAGCGGAGCATGGCACACCCAGAAAAAAGAGGTTCAGTGATCTGACTTGAGTTTACACTTTGCCCCAGGGCTATGTTGCTGTTTGCAAAGCAGAACCAGGGTATGAATGTCAGAAAAACCTGCCCTGTGGAATGGGGGCAGCTCTAGCCTCAAACTCTTGGGGAGCCTGGCTTCCTCCCGGCCAAATGGGAATCTCTTGAGAATAAAGAACACCCAGGACATACAGGGCGAGCCACTGGCTCTGCTGGGCTCCATGGTCTCTCCAGACCTTCTGAAAAATATCCCTAAGCCTGGGGTGATGGGAGAGGCTGTGCCCTCCCCCTTCCCCAGCCAGAGCTGTGTGAGTTAATCCCGGGAAGAAGACACATTAGTCTGGGAGAATTGGTCCCAGCCTGCTCTGCTGAATCAGCAGGAAGTACAGCCCTTGCTCCAGCAGCTACGTGAGCCCCTGCACACCACCAGCCACCAGCCTGTCTGCCACCCCAGTGCAGGGCCCCACCATTGACATGCCTCACATGCCTCTTTGCTGCCTACCTCCTTCCGGCAGCCCTCTCCCGTGTGAGCAGTCCTCTCTGTCCATGTTCCCAGACACAGATCTGTTTCTCACCACTGCCCCCCCCCCCCGCCCTGGCCCCCAGAAGACAGACACATCTCCTGCACTGAGAAGGAATGTTGCCCAGGATGTAGCACGTGAGACGGGCTTAGGTGAGACGGGCTCAGGAGAGGTGGTAAGATGTCCCCTAATCTCTGTACCACCAGCTTAACCGGGGAGCTGTTGTCAGCTCATGGACACCACCACTCTCGAGTATTCACCATCATCCTAGTGTCCATCTCTGTCTCTGTCCTCCCTGTTACTGCCACTATTGCAATGGCCACTACCATCACCACAATAGCAAGTTCACCATTGGCACAGCCAGCCACACCACTTCCAATGGCGCCATTCAGTTCATTTTCTGTCGCTGTAACAAAACATCTGAGACAGGCAACTTATGAAAATACAAGTTTATTTGGGCCCAGTTCTACAGGCTAGCAAGTTCAAGAACAAGGCACTGACATCTACTGGGCATCTAGGGAGAGCTTTCTTGCTGCGTCATGACACAGCAAGACTCTTACTAGCATGGGCTGGGACAGAGGCTCATCATGCTGTAACTCAGGAGGCTGCTCTCAACATGATCCTCCTGCCTCCACATCCTAACTTCCCAGATTACAGGTGTGCATCCCTATGCCCTGCAGATCCCTTCCTTTTCTTATTAAGCTGTAATGGCACCATGGGCCTACACTCTCCTGACACCATCCTACTTACCTCCAAAGGCCCCAACTCCAAATCCCACAGATTGTCTTTCAGGATTTAGTCCCCAACACACGAACTTTTGGGAGGACATACCCATACCACTGACATCACAAATGTCACCAACACCACCCAAAACATTGCCACCAGTTCTGCCACCATCATGTCTGTGAAAACAAGTGCCATTAAGATAATTTGAATCAACAACACCTCTATCTTCTCCCCAAACCCACCATCCAACCACTGCATTTTACCACCCAAATGTGACCATTTAAACACCAGCCCACCCTTGCTCTTACCACTCTCTGTGCCCTGACATCACTGTGCCCATGTCTGTCTTCATTATCACTACTGTCACACTACCCACCATTATCACCACCACAGTACCAACCTGAGACTTGCATCCCCACAAGCCGCTGCCACCAGCCACAGCCATAATTGCAGTCAACACCAGCATTGCTGTAACCCATCACACACCAGCTATTTGAGAAACCTGCTGTTTGCCTCTGCCCATTTCTCTACAGAACAGAAAACAGTGGTTGTGTAAATGCAGAGTTCTTCCTGTTGTCTTGACTCTATTAATGGCATTCCCTTTTGCTTCCCATTAATGACTCCCTCATAATAGATGCAATTGTTCCACTAAATTGGTCCACTAAGCGATTCACTGGGGAAGAGTCATGCATGCCTGGAAAACACAGGAGTGATTTTGAGAGCCACCTCTCCCTGCTTGTGACATCAAGAAGCTTGGCTCTCAATGCTGCAGACCCTTCTGCCTTCCACCATACATGCTGGGCCATTGTAGATGTATCTGTCCCTCCAATGTATGCTTGCCTTTGCTCCCTAGACCTTAAGTTCCTCAACAGCGAAACCATTCATGAAAAGAGCACTGGGAGCCAACACCCTGGACCCCAGCCTTGCTTGCATCCTCACCTCTGTGTGGCCTTGAGAAACACTCCTCTCCACCACACAGGCCTGAGAGATAGTATCTAACTCTGGGACTGTACAGGTTTTGGGGAACTGAGACTCTTCCTGACAGGTCTGAGCCCTTTTCTCCAGAAGGTTCTTCTCAATGGGAAGACCAAGGAAGGAGTCAGGTATGCTTGGCTTCTAAGCCATGAGCCTTGACCCCTGATGTCAACATCTGCCAGGAATAGCTTCGTGAACTCAGAGCAGATGTCACCCATGCACGGCGGAGTCTGAAGGGTTAAGCCAGCCAGGGCTTCTGAGCAACCATCTCAGATGAAAGGTTGCTTCAGAGAACGCCATGTGGCTGTTGTGGTTGGCAGGTCAGGGGCAGTGGGACCAGGCTAGGTCCCGAAGGAAACCCCCTCCTGGTCTCACCAGAACAAAGTGGTGTTTTGCAAAAATGCCATTGTTCTTGGCTAAGTCTTTCCCATCTCAACATAAACCAGGAAGCAGGGCTTCCTTTCTTGGGCGAGACCCTAATGTCCCCCACCAGTGGGGGCGGAGGGAGAACAGTGGTCTGCCACAAACTCCAGCTGAAGAGTACAGACCTCTCTACCTGGCTAAAACCAATGCTCCTAGTGTTGGTGTGGGGGGTGGGGTGGGGGGGTGTATATTTGTGTGTGTATGTGCTTGTATGAGTCATGTGTGTGTGCATGTGTGTCTGTGTGGTATGTGTGTGTGGTGTGTGTGCATGTGTGTGTATGTGTGTGCATGTGTGTGTGCATGTGTGTGTATTTTTGTGTTTGTGTGTGTGTATTTGTGTCATGTGTATGCATGTGTGCGTGTGTGTGTGTGTGTGCGCCCATGGGCACACACACATGCATGTGCATCCCCACTTCACACCCCACTTGGAGTCACAATCTCCAAGGATAGAAAGCCATTTCCTTCACACTCAGATCAGGACAGTCCCAGATTTGAGCATCCACACAATCCATTTTCTGAAACAAAACTGAGGCAAAGAGTCTGGAAAGTTCTGACAGGGGCACAGGCCTCGTTAATACCAACAGGGGAAGAGCTGAGCTTGCTGTGAGTACCCTGGCACCAGCACTGCTGAACAAGCCCCATCACCCAGTTTCCAAGCCGAGGCATGGCCCCGCTCTGAACCCCTTCACATACAAGACTCAGCACATCCAGCCTCCATTATCTGCACATCCTGGGATTCTCCCAAGCCATTTGTTGTCCCTTCCTGAGATCAGTCACTCAATATCCAAGGAGAGACTTGTCTTCCAGGGCTTTTGCCCAACTGAGGAGGGCAGAGCTACTATCTAACCACCTCAGCCCACCACTCCCCTACTGCAAGTCCCAACCCACAGACACTGGCGAGGAGGGTGCAGGCAGTAACTCTGGGCCATCTGTAATAATCTGTAGAAGCCAGAGGGCAGCTTTCTTCGCTTCAAACAATTGTTATGTAAATGTAAAGAGTGAGGAAGCAAGTAAAAATGTTTCCTTATATGACTTCAAACAATTAAAGCAAAAACTAAATTTTAAAAAGTGTCAGGATGTCTATTTTTGTTTCTATAGTTTTTTTTTTTTTTTTTTTTTTCCTTTTGGGTACGGCAGTTAGAGACAGGGTTTCTCTGTGTAGCCCTGCCTGTCCTGGAATTCACTCTATAGACCAGGCTGACCTTGCCAGCCTTTACAGCTTTTTCTTAAACAAGAGTGTCATTTGCTTAAATACTAATAGATAAATAGGTAATGGCTAGGCTGTCTCCTCTTGGCACATACTGGAAGGCTTAAATGAGCCAGGCTTCCCCCCCCCCCAGCACAAGTGTCTAACTAATCCTAGATCCCTGGAAAAGCACCAAATGGTCATCAGATGAGACACTGTCACTTTCTAGGCAAGGACTATTTGACATTGTGCCATTAACAAATGTCCTCCAATCTGTAGGATCTAGGTAAAGTCCGGTTTACACACTGCTTTCTTAAGGCAGTGGTGGTGGTGCACTTTTCGAAGCAGAGGCAAGCGAATCTCTGAGCTCGAGGCCAGCCTAGTTTGTACAGAGTGAGTTCCAGGACAGCCAGGGCCACACAGAGAAACCCTGACTAGAAAATCAAAACAAATAAACAAAAAACTTGCTTTCTTGGAGGCTGGAGAGGTGTGACTATAGTTAAGAGCACGTACTGCTCTTGCAGAGAACCCAGGTTCGGTTCCCAGCAGGCACCGGATCATTCATTAATCATCTGTAACTCCAGTTCCAGAGGACACAGCAATCTCTCCGGCCTCTGCTGGCATACACACAACACAGTACAAATACATACATGCAAGCAAAACAGTCATATACATAAAATAAAAAGAAATAAAACTTTAAAAGAACAATGTTTTCTTGGACTAAAGAGAGGGCTCAGCAGTTGAGAGCTCTTACTTTTCTTGCAGAAGACCCAAGTTTGGTTCCTTCAGTGTATCCTGTATAGACACAAACATTATACATATGTATATATGTATGTATATATATACATATATGTGTATATATTAATAAAAACAAAACTTATTTTTTTTCTTTTGTAAGAATTGTTTCCTTGAAGCTCTGGAGTAGGGTCCTTGTATAGCATGGGTCAAGGCCCTGGATGGATAGAAAATAACATTTCATTTTCTGAGGGTGGTTCTAACTTCAGGGGAGGTTAGAATGGGAAGGTTGGATTTGGGTTTTTTGTTTGTTTGGTTGGTTGTTTGGGTTTTTTGTTTGGGGGGAGGGGTTTGTGTCTGTTTGTGTGTTGTTTTGTTTAGAGTTTTTGCTCATTCTTTTTTTTTTTTTTTTTGCGGGGGAGGGGGGGCAGTGTTTCAGGAGAACCATCAAGACAGGATTTCTCTATGTAGCCCTGGTTGTCCTGGAACTCACTTTGTAGACCTGGCTGGCCTCAAATTCACAATTCACAAAGATCCACCTGCCTCTGCCTCTACCTCTGCATGCTGGGATTAAAAGCATGTGCCATCACCACCTGGCAAGGGTTTTGCCTATTCTTTACAAAATAATTTATACTTCTAGGTAGAACTTTATGAGAGTAAAGGAAGTAGAGATGGGAGTTGCTGGATCACCCAGTGCAGCTGACTCAAACTGTGCTTCCAGAAGAGAGAGACCCCAGAGGAGTGTGTGGCCTTGTTTGTTTTTCCTAGTTCCTGTGTTTATCTCTTGGGTTTACAGAGGAATGCCTACTAGGGGATTTTGCGCCCCAAAGCAACTACAAGATAAGGAGCAGATGGAATTCCAACCAAAGAAATCAAGATAAGGGGCTAAAGGGATTTAAGCCAGGAGATCAGGGCTCTAACTCCTAGCCCCAGAGTTTTCTCAGGGAATCCTAAACAATGGACAATGCCCAAGGAATTTCTCACCTTATAAAGGTGACATAGACTCCACTTGCTGAAGTGAACCCTAGAACAAGAAGGGACCTGCCACCCTTAAATTCCCATAAATACACACCTTGACCTGGGCAGCAGTTCACAACTCAGAATCACAAACTCAATTATGTAGATTCTTCCAAAGAAAATGAAACCTGATGATGCATCTCTTCCCGCTCTGCTGATGAGAAATGCCAGTTCTGTTATTGTTGGGACTTTCTGCCCTAGGAATGTAAGAATCTGGAAACCCTTAGGCTCCTTGCTACTCAGTATGGTCTAAGGATGAGAAGCCTTGAGTTTCCTTGCAATCTTGTGAGAAATAGAGACCTGGGCTCCTACCAGGGCCTATTGAACCAGGATCCCCAGGAAGTTTGTGAACATTTTAATGGTGGAAGAACACTGTAGATTTTAAAGCCCCCAATGCCATGTCTCTCCAAAGCTAACAGCACCACTGACTTCAAAGAGAGGATCAGGGTTTGGGTCCATCTCCTCGAAGGGACCAGAGGCTGCTGCTCTCTGAGATCTTTCCATTTCTTCTCAAGGCCTTCTCCCCTCTACCATTTTCTCCCCCCCCCCCCCTTTTTTTTTCTCCCAGTGCAATCCCCTCAATAAAGCCAAGTCTCCTATCAACACAAACCTGAAAAACTAGTTGTCTACAGAAGACTTGATCAGCAGCCCTGTCCATCACCACTCCAGGCAGAGCCCAGAGGCGCCAGTCTTTCTGCATAGAATGAAGGGCCAAAGCCACCTGCACCAAACATCCCCATCCATTATCTCGATACACTGGCCATTCTTTAACCCTTTCTCCCAATTACACCTAGATTTCAGTGCAAAACAAAGGCTTAGGTTGTGATTCTAATGGGTTTGTTTTCTAAGGGGAAAGACTGATACTCTAAGTCTTAGATTGTTTCTGAGAATCATGAGACCTTAATGAGTTAGTTTAGGGATTAAGAAAAATGTTTGCCATCAACAATGGAATATGTTCTTTCCTACTTTTTAGGGAAGGGTGAAGGGCAGGGGGATTCTTCTTTCAAAATAAGCCCTGTGAAGGAGCCCATAGCATAAAACACTGGAGTTGCTTTGGCGTGTAAAGTGCAGTCACAGAACCCAAGACACATGGGCTCCTCCATGCTCCCTTATCACACCAGAGAGTGGCTCAACGGCCTGCCACGCTCAATGGAGCAGAAGATGGAAGACTGGCTTTGGCTGCCCATCTACAAATACCCAAAACTTCCTCATGGCTTCCTTTCTTTGGCCTCTGATCAGTTTCCAAGACAGAGGCCTTGAAGAGTAGCCAGAACAATAGTCCAGGCACACGCAGGACTGGAAAATGCTAGCAACTCACCTGTCATTTACAGTTAAAACTGCCATTTCTGTGTTGAGGACTGCAAGAAATGGGCTCATTTCCTCTTTCCCATGACTTACAGAACAGAGAAGATTCTAGAACACTTCTTCTGAGCTTAAAGTTGTGAACAATGGTGGGCAGGCAAAATGAGACAGAGAGCAAAGGCTCTGGAGAGCTGACTCCACTCAGTTGTCTTCAGACTGCCACATGAACTCTCTCTCTCTCTCTCTCTCTCTCTCTCTCTCTCTCTCTCTCTCTCTCTCACACACACACACACACACACACACACACACACACACACATGCACACCAAGTAAATGATGAATTAATGATATTAGTAAATGAATAAGCAGGAGGAGGGCTGGGGAAAGGGATGAAGTGAAGGGATGGGAGACTGTGGTCGTTTTCTTCTTGACGTCTTCAAATCTGAAACAGCTCTCTTGAGAGAGGCTTGAGAGCTTTCTGGAACTGTCTAGAAAACCCAAGCAATCCTCCTGCTTCTTTCTGAGTGCTGGGAAATAGGTGTGCACTACCACCCAGCCTGGAAAGCAGATCTCTGTAAACATGATGGAGTGTGAGAAATTTGCTGTATTTGAAACTAACCGGTGTTCTTCTAACTGGGGTCCAGTGCTTTCCAAATGTAAACAATGAACTATGTCAATGGGTCAACCAAGCAAATGACTTGGCTCTCAGTCAACATGTTGTTTAATGAATGAATGGAAGGGGATAGAATTGGACTGGGTGGAATAGCTCTAGCTCATCACTAAGATTGGGAATTCTTTGGAAATTTTTATTTTTCTACATACATATTGTTATGTATGTGTATAGGTGTGCATGCCAGTTCTTGTTGTAAAACATGTTTTTCACCGTACATCGCAGCTCAGAAACCAAAAGCCCACACTCTAACTTTATGAAGTGTTATTATGCCTGCCTTCAAATAAAGAAACATGTAGGAAAATTAACCTGTTCAAGGTCACCCATAGTAAATGGTAGAGCTAGGGTCAAGACTCCCAAATCTTGA
Organism: Phodopus roborovskii; assembly: GCF_943737965.1. Lineage (NCBI taxonomy): Eukaryota > Metazoa > Chordata > Mammalia > Rodentia > Cricetidae > Phodopus > Phodopus roborovskii. The sequence goes on from NW_026126448.1 coordinate 9,131,846, forward strand.
ACCTCCCAGTCTGAGGCTTCGGTGGAAATGGCCATATCAAGTAGAGTAGACGGCAGTATAGGAGAAAATGGGGGTCATGGAGGAATCTGGCAGGAATTCTCTCTCACGGCTTAGCCACACATTCCCATTCCCAGCCTTAGCACTCAGTGCTCTTTACAGGGCACACCCAGAGAAGGTATGGTTAGGGTCACTGGAAGCATGCTGTGAGTGTGTTTTACCATGCTGTGATTCTTGTGAATCCAAGTAAACTGGTATTTTAATGATGATTAATGGAACTGTTTCGACAGTACTCACTCTGCTTTGAGCTACTTCTTGTAATAGCACTGTAACCGAGCTAAGCAGCTGACTGATAGCCACCTGGATGAGCTTGCACTAATGTGCAAACAAGATAGTTGGTATCTGCTACCTTCCCCTCCATGTTGGGAAGCTGAGATAACACATCTTCGGGCACTGTACATCAGTGCCCATGTGAGGTACATCTGGCTGCAACTCCACCCTCTGCTAGCTTTCTCTTCTGGAATGGCATCAGCTCCTGGAGGCTCTGCCCAAGTCAACAGTCTTTCCCTTCAATGTGAACAACTCTCAGACCAAAATCAAGCATGAGCTTGAAGGAACCAATCCCCTAGACCTTTTTAGTAACTTCTCCATGGACACTCAGCATCTACCTTCTTACCAGCACTTGGTGTTCCTGGGATTTCTTATACTTTTGGCTTCCTATTTTGCCTATATTTTCATATACATGTGTATGTGTGTGTGTGTGTGTGTGTGTGTGTGTGTGTGTGTGTATGTGTGTGTGTGTGTATGTGTGTGTTGCTTAGGTTTGCTTATTTTGCTTTTGTGTGTATTATAATAAACAGATTAGCTCAGAAACCATGCCTCAAGCTTAAATGTTTACGGGTGGAGAAGAATGTTTTCCAGTCCAGCATACTGCAGACCATGCTGCTTGATGCTGTGGGTCACCCTACCATCAAGCCATACCTTCTAGTCTAGGCAGAGGACTGTAACCAGCCACGCAGAGCCCAAGCTACCTTATGAGCTGGCCAATATTTCCCTGTGTTGAGACATCTTTACAAGCTTTGCAAGCTGCTTGGTGACACAAATCTTTGACCCCAGCACTAGGGGTGGGGGTGGAGTGACACCGAGTCAGGCAAATCTCCTGAGTTTGAGACCAACCTGGTCTACACAGCTAGTTCCAGGACAGCCAGTGCTATATGGGGAAACCTGTTTCAAACCTCCACCCCCACCCCTAAAAAAAGGAGGAGGGAGAAGGGAAAAGTTTTATAGCCAAACTGACCACAGTGTCAGTGTCTGCTGAGGAATCTAGCCCCTTATTCCTCAGACCTTTATGTTGAGGCAGGGTTTCACTATGTAGCCCAGACTTTCCTTGAACCCATGACCCTCCTGCCTTAGCCTTTAAGTGTCTAAACAACCTTGATGTTCTCCTTTTTGGGCAAACTCGGGGCCTTTTCTACATCATAGCTGCTTTACTAGACTAATGTGACCTCTCCTCTCAAATGCATGTTGTCCGATTCCATCATCTTCCGCAATGAGTGCCCAGGGCCCCTCTTCCACTTCTGACCACGAGGTAAATTTGGCAGCATCAGTGTCTGCTCTGCTATAAAAGGCAGCCTATAATTTTCATATGTAAGGAGCCAGGGTGTGGCAGGTCCAGGCCCTTGCTAGTGGGCCCTTTCCGGGTTCCATCAATGCAGTCCTTAGAACACCACAGTCCTTTTTACATCAGAACCTGTGGTCCTTTTCCCACAACATGCTCTGGCTACCCTTTCTTCAAGAGAAGTTTGGCAGTCAGTCATGCCTTGACCTAAGTCAACCCATCTTGGCTCCCAATAATCCCTGCTTAGAAAAGGAATTTCTGGACATTTGCCTGGGATTGTCACAAGCTCACTGTACCATATTTTTTCCCATGCTTGAATTGAGACAGTGTGTTTCGGGGTTTGTCCCCTGATAACTTTCAGTTCCCATCTTTGCCTTAAGGTTTCTTCAAGTGGTGTGGAGATAGTTGGACCCTACTCATCTGGCCTCTGTTTCCTGTAGGAGAACTACAGGACTCTATCTCTGATTTGACATGCTTTCTCCTGGGTATTCTAAGACATCAGGGCCCTCTGTGTCATACTCTGCTACCTATAGACATTAAGTCTGCCGCTTATTCTCTCTCTCACTCACTCTCAGTCTCATACTTGCTCTCATGCATCCTGTCAAACTCGCTCTCTTAATCACTCTCCCCTAAATTGATTCAGAAACTCCTTCCCATCTTCCTTAGGTGTTTCAGTTAGGTGGGATCAGCCACACCAACAACAGCTTCAAATTCCAGTACTCCAAACCCCAAACGTAGATCTTGCAGCAGAAGCGAGGAGCCAGGACAAGGCAGAGGTGCTGGGCAGAGCCAGGCAGCTTATTTGAGGCATGGCTTGTTGGAGCCAAGGCACCACCAGGTTCAGCCATCAGTCATTCACAGGTAGATGTTCATATCTCCATCAAAAGAAGAGGTGGTTAAGAGGATGATGCAGGAGGATTGCTGTGAGCTTTAAGCTGGACAAGGCTACAAAACAAGTATCAGGTCTGCCAGGCCTAGGCAGAAAAAAATTGTCTCATAAAAATAGATAAATGCAAACAGAGGGGGAGGTGAAAACCACAGAGAAAAGGCAGAGAGGGAAACAGAGAACACCGCGGGCAAAGAGAGAGAGAGAGAGAGCCTGGAACAGAGAGAGGCAGAGACCTGAAAGAACTCTGAAGTCAAGCAGACCCCCAGTTGGGAATTCCAGCAATTCCTCCCCCTTGATTAAGTGAGATCTGGCACCTAGGAAGGATTTAAGAACTCACAGTGACATGCTTGTCACGTTTGTCACGTCATGCTTGTCAGGGCTTCTGATGCTTCCCAGGGAGGACTAGTTATCCCAAACACCCCGAGGGAGGGAGCCGTCAGGGCCACTCCTGACTTCTCAGGCTTCCTCCACCCTGTGCCTTACACATACCAGGCTCCTGATTCAACACAGACCCCCAGCAGCTGCAGCATCTGGATTTACTGCTGTTCTCATACCTGGTTGTCTGGCTGGGAGCCAGGCCCCTTGGCTCTTCATGCCCACCAACCTGGAGAAGCAGTGCGCTCAGCCATGTTTGCATGAAGGGACCTCAGGCAGGAGTCTAGCCCCACAGCCCCTGCTCTTCCTCCTGGCTTTTGCCCTACCTCTATTTGCTCATTTGTCCCCAAGAGTGTGACATCGGGGTCTGCCTCGTTAGGTCATGTGGAAGGCATTACAGAGGGTACCCAGCTTGAGAAACCGGCACAAAGTAGGGACTCCGGAAAGTTTACAAAATCTCATTTTGGGTAGCCAGTGAGGTAGGATGAGAGGCAGGGAATGAGTGGTCTTAGAAATGAAGGCTTCCCCTGAGGAGTTCCTTGGCAGCTGCTGGCAAAGGATCTGCCCTTGTGCGATTCTGACTGGCATGTGGGGTAGATGAGAAGGAAACGAGGAATCAGGGATGATGAAGATGAGGCCTCTTCAGAGCTCAAAGTTCCGTGGCCAGTCATGAAGAAACCCTGGATTTAACTGACTCTCAAAGAGCCCTTCTGACTCTCAGAGTCTGTCCAGCAGGGAGAGATGGCCTCCCAAAAGAGCCTTGATGACTTTTGACCTCCCACAACGACCAAACTGAACTCTGGAAGCCTGGCTTATTTGAGATGACCCCAGCCCTAAAGTAGCTTAGGCTGTTGCCATAAGCACTGGTCCTCCATTCCCATGGCCATGTGAGGACATAAAAAGTCACAAGGCAACAAGATTTGAGAGTTCTACCAAACCCTTCTCAACCACTCACTGGCCAATGATGATGGCTCAGGAAGCTTCCCTGTGCCCGAGAAACTTTTAGAAACAGGTGAGTGTTGGGTTCAGGTCTCACTTCCAACACTTGAATTGTTCTGTGACCTTTGATGAGTCACTTCCCCACTCTGAGCCTCGGGTTCTTGTTTCTAACTGTTTAACAGAGCTTGATTTCTCTCTTTGGGACCCAAGTTCACAGCATAGAGCCATATACAAAGCTCAAGAAATTGATTAGGTGTCGGGTGGTGGTGGTGCACACCTTTAATCCTAGCACTTGGGAGGCAGAGGCAGGAGGATCTCTGAGTTCGACACCAGCCTGGTCTACAAATCAAGTTCTAGGAGAGCTAGGGCTGTTACACAGAGCACCCTGTCTTGAAAAACTACAAAAAAAAAAAAAAAAAGAAAGAAAGAAAGAAAGAAAGGAAGGAAGGAAGGAAGGAAGGAAGAAAAAGAAAAAGAAAAAAGAAAGAAAGAAAAAGAAAAAGGAAAAAGAAAGAAAGAAAAGGAAAGAAAAAGAAAAGAAATATGTTAGGTAAGCAAATTAACCAGATTCCTGGTTCTCGAGCACTCTGCAAGCAATTTGCCTGAAATCCTCCCAGAAAAAGCCTACTAAGACCTCATTTTACAGGTTAAAAAACTCAAGGCACAAAGAGACAAGTGTTGGGGAATATTATTTTAAGGTGTGTGACTTTTGTTTATGCTGCATCTGTTTAACTCTGTGAAGCTGTGTTACCATGCCTGTCTAACACATCTGGTGTCTAATAAAGAGCTGAACAGCCAATAGAGAGGCAGGAGCAAGGATAGGTGGGGCTGGCGGGCAGAGAGGAGAAATAGGAGAAAATGAGGATGAAAAAGAGCAAAAAGAGAACAAGGAGATGAGGACATTAGAGGCCAGCCACCCAGCCACCCAGCCACCCAGCCACCCAGCCACCCAGCCACCCAGCCACCCAGCCACCCCACCACCCAGCCACCCTGCCACCCAACAACCCAGCCACCCAGCCACCCAACAACCCAACCACCCAGCCACCCAGCCACCCTGCCACCCCACCACCCAGCCACCCAGCCACCCAGCCACCCAGCCACCCAGCCACCCAACCACCCAGCCACCCTGCCACCCAACAACCCAGCCACCCAGCCACCCAACAACCCAACCACCCCGCCACCCAGCCACCCTGCCACCCTGCCACCCCACCACCCAGCCACCCAGCCACCCAGCCACCCAACCACCCAGCCACCCAGCCACCCAGCCACCCAACCACCCAGCTACCCAGCTACCCCGCCACCCAACAACCCAGCCACCCAGCCACCCCGCCACCCAGCCACCCCGCCACCCAACCACCCAGCTACCCAGCCACCCCGCCACCCAACAACCCAGCCACCCAGCCACCCCGCCACCCAGCCACCCGGCCACCCAGAGTAAGAAGAAAAGTAAGATATACAGAAGAAAGATAAAAACCCAGAGAGAAAAGGTAGACAAGATAATTTAAGATAAAAAAAAAGATGGCTACCAATAAGCCAAGCTAAGGCAGGACATTCATAAGTAATAATAAGCCTCCATATATGATTTATTTGGGAACTGAGTAGTGCCAAAGAGCCAAAGAGTAAAATATATCAAACAATGGACCGGTCCTAACCCAAAGCATCCAGACAGTCAATGGCAAAACAAGGGTTCAAATCTAAGTCCCATCTGTCCAGAGGTGGAACCAGGAAAGGACCTTGTTCTTCTGGAAACACCCTAGCTGGACAGAGGGGAGCCTCCGCTGGGGAGAGGAGTCCCACAGAGGTACTTACTTGCAGCGAGCCTGCCTTAGTTATCACCTCCGTTTACAGAGTGACCAAAAGTATCAAGGCCAACTGAATGAAGGAAGAGTAGGGAGACAAACAACAGGCCCTCGGTCTGAAGCTGACCTTAGGGCTCCAGTGGCTGCACATCATCTCCCTTGCCAGTGAATTCCTTTCACCTTGGCCAGGCAGGAGGATGACCCTCTGTCCCTGGTAATCATACCCTTGCCACTCAGTTACAAGTAAGTCCCAGAGGCCCCACAAAGGCCATCTTAGCTCCACACACATTCTCCTCTTTTTTTTTCTTTTGTACATATGCACATGCATGCGAAAGTATGTGTGTATGTATGTTCACATATGTGTAGGTACATACATATGTGTAGGTGTGTCATGTACATGTTTGACATGCATGTGGGGCCCAAGGCTGTTGCTGGGAGTCTTCTTTGGTTCATTCTTATTGACGTATTCATTGTGGCAATGAGGTAATGTCTCTCAATAGAACTCAGAGCTCACAGACAGCCCGTCTAGCTAGTCAGCCTGCCCCAGGGAAGCCCCTGTCTCTGTCCTCTAAGCTCTGGAATTATCAGCAAGCTGTCACATCCACACGACATTTGCATGGGTCCTAGAGATCTGAACTGTCCTAGTACTTGCATAAAGTGAGAACTCTATCCACTGAACCAGCTGCCTAACTCCATTCCCACTACAAAGTCCATACCAAGCATCCATCTAAAATGGTGAATCATTTTTTAAGATTTCATTATGTAGCCATGGCTGACCTTGAACTCATTATGTAGAGCAGGCTGTCCTTTAACTCACAAAAAATCTGCTGTCTACCTCCCAGCAGATGTGTGCCATCATACCTGGCCTTGCTGTATGTTTTTAGCAAGATCACCTTTTCTCTAGGACCAGGACCTCTAACCTTGCAGAGCCAGGCATTGCAGGAGTGGAAAACACAGTCTCCTAATGGGTCATTGGGAATGATGGTAAATGGGACCATTCCTGTTTCATCCTTTGATTCTTAAGCCCTAATATTTTTCTGAACCCATGAAACCATGAAGAAATTTTAGAATCCAAGTCTAGAGGCCAGAGTACAGCTATACAGAGGCTCACTATAAAACAAGTGTGGGCTTGGCCCCACTCTCTTGAGTAGTCATACCAACCAACCACAGAGACATAAAGGATCATTGGTACAACCATGATGGATGATTCTGGACCCCACTTGCTCATGCAGCTTACGGGGGTCCCATTGAGGGTAGGTCACAGATATATCATTTCATCACAGGGGACTTGCCTAACTTTATGATTCGGTGGGTCCAACAGAGCACTGGACATGTGGGTGATTCCAGATATATGGTGTAACAGTTAATACTAGTTGTCAATTTGGCAAGATCTAGCATCACCTAAGAGGCTGCCTGTGTGGGAGTTTCCAGACTGAGTTAACTGAGTTGGGAAGACACATACCCTTCCCAGGCTTGCTCCCTGCTGTACGGAATAAAAAAAAAAAGTGAAAAGGAGCCGAACATCATCACTCACCTCTCTGCTTCCTAACTGTGGATGCAACGTGGTCAGCTGCCTTCCACACCATGATAGATTGAACCCTCAAACTGGGAGCCAGGTAGCTCGCTGCATCCTTTTGTCAAGAATTATATTCAAAGTAACAAAGAAAGTCATATGATTACCTGTTGTTCCATGATCATCACATAAATGATGGTCACCACAGCACATCGGAACTGTGTTCTAAAAGGAATTCAGTTCTTTTGATGGAAGGCATAGCCTTGTCCCATAACCCTAGGACCTAAACTGAACAGCCATCTGTTTCCACCCTGACATCTCCAATACTAAAGTGCACTGCAACCTAGGCCTGTTGAAGAGCCTTTCCTGCCCCAGGCCTTATTCAAGCTGGAGTTGTCTTCCAATATGTGGGCTGTAGAAATGTCCCCAGATATGGGATGTGTGCTGCCTAACAAATCCAGAGGCCTAACTGGCATAGTGCATCCCTCTTTATGATGCCAGGAACAAAATGGTAGCACCAACCCATTACCCCTTGCTTTGGATTGAACATTCCAGCATGCCTTTGACTCCTAGCCCCGTAACGTCCTCACTGATACAGGAGTCTTGTGAACCTTTGTAAGGCTTATCACATTTTATCAAGACCTGCTGTGAGCTGGACACTTCTTTACATTTTAGGACAGCATGATGTCACTGGTGTAATGACTCCATGAAATGTTCTGTGGAATGTCCAGGTGAGCCATGCTCTTCAGACTCTACTGTGATAAGGAGCAGGGGCATTAACATTGCTCTGGGGTAAAACTCTGGGTTTATATTGTTCATTCTACGCAAACAAGATTTGTTACAACCTTTCCTCAGAAGGGGAAAAAAAAAGACCAAACTGATAACTTCATACTGTGTACCTGAATTCATATTAATGTGTTCTGATAAAGACAGCAGAGCAGCAGGGTCTGGGTTTAGAACTCTTTATTTGATAGTTTGTCTACAGTCCTACTCTGGGATCCAATTGACTCAATTTGTCATTCAGTCCCCTGGGAAAGCACACAGCTTTCTACTCCTGCATCCTGAGATAGTTAAGAATAGCATTATTTCTACAAACCAGTGTCCTCATATGGGGATTAATCCAGCCTCCTATTATTTCAAACCACTCTGTCTTTAGGAAACTGGAGAAAGAACCAGAGAGATGGCTCAGCAGACTTGCTTCCAAGTCTGATGATCTGAGTTTAGTCCCATATGGTGGAAAAAAATGATCAATTCCCACCGTTGTCCTCTGCCTTCCACAGGGGTTATGGTTTATGTATGCCATCCCCTCCCCCAGTCTCTGCACAAATAATAAATAGTAAAAATGTAACAAGAATCCAGGCACATGCACATGCCTTTAGTCCTAGCAATCCGGAGGCAGAGGCAGGCAGATGTCTGTGAGTTTGAGAACAGCCTAGTGTACAGAGTGAGTCCAGGACAGGCAAGGCTACACAGAGAAACCCTGTCTTGAAACTCCCCGCCCCCCCAAATGTAACAAGAAACCAGAGATGTGACTGTGAAGTGACCTCATATTCTCAGTGGCCCACTATGAATTGGACTCTGAATTCCATTTATTAGTAATTATCCCTCAAGTGACTTTGATAAGGGGACTTTAGTGACACTTTGGGTCTCTGAGTATCAATGCCAGCTTCAGATCCTAAACTTAGTAGCCCTAGAACTCGGGAGATCTTCACAGATCATCCTAACCATCTCAGCATGCGCACGCGCGCACACACACACACACACACACACACACACACACACACACATACACACAGACCTCTATGCATCTCTTTAGTCAGCAGGTTTTCCCTTTCACTAACACAAAGATCTCAATACTTGATCAGGTCCAGGAACAAAGCAAGAGATTATGATGGTGGGGGCAACCACTCCAGACCTCCAATGTAAACCTCCTTGCTTTCCTCTGGTGCTCGACTCCCTGTACTGTCTATTTTGCCTGTAGTGATGTCTGCTGTAACCATGTCCACAACTCCTCAGGCCACCCTTCCTTGGCTACCTCTCTAACATTGCTGGTTGCTGTAACTGTGACTCCCTAGCTGTTTGTTTATTTGTTTAGTTGGTAGGTTGGTTGCTTGGAAGAGGGCTCTTACATAGTCTATGCTGACCTTGAGCTCTCAACCTCCAACCTCATTTCTCAAGCACGTACCATCATGTCCCAGACTCCAAGCTCATATAGTTCTATTGCCTCTGTTCCTGTAAACAAACATGCTCTAGAACATCTCTTCCAACACCATTTTAGACTTACAGAAGAGGAAGTTGTCACTGAACTTGATCTCCCTGGGGCCCCTGTGACACATTCCTAGTAAACTGATGAACGATGCTCTTCTGTGCCTTCCTGTGAATTATAATCCTCTGATTTGTCGTCTGGCCTCAAATGGTACACCCACTTTAGTGTGTCCACTCCCATGAACCATTTAATCCCTTTCTCCACTATGTACCAAAGGAAGCCAAGCAATTCAGCCTTGCTTGGAGTGGGCTATCACTTTCTACATGCTTCTAGAAGCTTCCTAACCATCAAGTTTGTCCCATCCCCTGGATTCATGACAGAATAAAATCCCAGTCTTAAACTCCAGATCTCTTTCTATAGTATTATAAAACTAAGCCAGCCACATTATATGCTGCTTAATTCTCGATGCTCTTCTAAGGTGTGGTCTCTTTTCTCCCAGATAAGACCCTGGTTGAGTCACGGTGCAGCTAGACTCCAGTTATCAGTCTGGCAGCCAGGAAAGGAGGTGAGGGTGGATTCTTACAGGGAGCCCTTGTTGGGCCCCTAGAACCTGGCCGGAGAGAACATTCTTCAGTCTCTCTTGCATGGAAGTGATGGTTGCTATCTCATGTTTGGAGAAGGTGGGTCATCTCTGCATTTTTTGATAGTACAGAAAATTCTGGACAGTCAAAACACATAGGTTTCGCCCATCCTGTCTCCATCTTATGTGTCAGGTCCTAGGTGGGGATGGGATGGAGGAGTAGAACACAAAACTTCACACATGCCTAGGCAAGCACTCTACCACTGCACTGTGTTCCCAAGCTCCACGTTTTCCCAACCAACACCCTAAGCTTAGCACGATAGACCTCTATCACTCAGGAGTGCTACTAACCCTGAAACTTCATTCTGCTAAGACCTAACTTTGAAATTTAAGCTTTATCTTCTGGTTGGTAAGCCATTTAAGAACTTTTCTCTTAGTTTTTAAATGTCCACAGCTTTCATTATTCTCTCTGTAGAGTCAATGTTACCTGAGACAACCACTAATTCTCTTGTTCCTGTATCCATCATCTATTATACGGCTACAGTGTTTCCCCTATTGAGACTTTCATCCAAGTCATTGAGAGTTTTAGCAACACAGACATAACCTTTTGTCTGTGACCCATGTATACATACACACACACATACACACACATACATACATACATACATACATACATACATACATTACATACATATGGGACAAAAATCTTCATGAATGGTTGGGCAGGGAGTGGTCTAATAAATAAAACAGATAAAACAGTCTTATACCCTGGACTAGCTGGGGTTCTCCAGAAAAAGACAAGGAGACAAGGTTAAGAATGCCAGATACTTATTGGGATATGATGCCTGTGAAAGATGAAGCGAGAGGTTGAGAACATAGTTCAACATGTACAGTGTTTGTTTAGCATGCATATGACCCTGTGTTTAATCCCCAGCTCTTCATAAACTATGCGTGGTACCACAGGCTTGCAATGCCAGTACTTGGGAGACGAAGGCAGGAAAATCAGAAGTTCAAGATCATCCATAGCTACAAAATGAATAGGGGGGCACAGCCCGGGCTACAGAAGACCCTTTCTTATATACATAAATAAGCAAACAAATAATGGAAACAAGATAGGGTAGGGAAAGTATTGAGACCATGATGGAGAGCTGACTAACTCTCTACCAGCCTGCAGAATGAACATGGACTATTGAAGATATCCACCTTGAGTAGAAATGACCAAGCCTTATTAGTTTTGTTGCACCCAGCCACTGGCCAAGAGCTACCAGGAGAGTCTGGTCACCCAAAGGTGCTGCTGTGACTAGAAGTTTCCTACCTTACTCCTTCTAGTTTGATATGAGTTGAGTTATGACCCCTCCAAAAAGATGAGTTGAAGCCCTAACCCCATGTACCTCTAAATGTGACCTAATTTAAAAATAGCATTACTACAGATGTAATTAGCTAAGGAGGATCAGTTCATCCTATAGACCTGGTGCCCATATAAGAAAATAGTCACAGAGACACAGAAAGAAGCCCACTCGAAGTAGTATGGGGATGATACATCTTATAAGCCTGAGAATACCAGAGCAGGGAAGGGCTGGACACATTCTTCTCTAGAAGCAGCTTAACTTCTGACACCTTCATTTCACACTTGGGCTTTCTGAACTGTGAGACAGTGAGTTATCTGCAGTGCCAGGTAGCTACTGGAGAAGATAGCGTGACAGAGGGGGTCTTGACGTCAATGTTCAAATGGAGGAAGAGAACTGCATATCCCTGTGCCAGACCCAGTGTGGGTCATTTCCTCCCATAATCTCATTGGTCATCACTGGCCCCATTTTGTAAGCCATAGGTCATGAATACAGAGAGAAGGGAATGGCCCAAGGCTACTCAGCTACAGAATGGTGAGGTTGAACTTGAGCCAGGTTTCCTAGTTGAATAGCAAGCTGCTCTCTCCTGAATCACCTGTAGGAGCAAAACTATGGAGTGACAAAACAACTTACTCCCATGTTGTTTCCCCTGGAATCCATGCTTAATGAACATTCTTCATTGTATTTCTCAAAGTTATTTATTTATTTATTTACTTACTTGCTTTTGGTTTTTTTGAGACAGTGTTTCTCTGTGTAGTTCTGGCTGGTTTGGAACTCACTCTGTAGACAAGGCTGGCCTCAAGCTTAGAGATCTACCTATCTCTGCCTCCCTGTGTGCTGGGATTAAAGGCATGTGCCTGCTCAGCTACCAAATTTATTTTTTTCTTTCTTTGTGTGTGTGTGTGTATGTGTGTGTGTTGAACAGATATACATGCAGACAAAACATTCATACACATACAAATAAATAAATAAAAATTTAAAACTAAAGCTCTCTTCCAGCTTATTTTCATGTTTTTATTATCTTTGAGATCTTCCACAACTTTATAAACTATGAGAAAACAATGACAGCAAAACAAATTTTTCCCTTAGAAATGCATGTGAATTGGGCCTATTAGAATACAGCTGATTTTTGCTTATAGATCATTTTGGAAATAGTTTCAAAATCATCAGCATTCTTTTTTTTGAAGATTTATTTGTATTATATTTAACTGTGTGTGTGTGTGTGCGTGCGTGCGTGCGTGTGTGTGTGTGTGTGTGTGTGTGTGTGTGTGTGTTACACATAACTGAAGGTGCCCACAGAGACCAGAGTGACAGGCTATTGTAAGTACTTCTGAAGCTGGGGTGACAGGCTGTTGTGAGCCATGTGATGTGGATGCTGGAAGTAGAACTCCAGTCTTCTGGGAGAGCAGTATGTGCTCTTAACTGCTGAGACACCCATGAGGCCCCAAAGTGTGGGTCTCTTAATTCTACTCAGAACTAGCTGTCGCGTCTAAGAGGTTTCTTCATTAACTACTGTATTAAATGATCTGCTCCCATTATACATTTCTGTGAATGGGAAATCCATGTTACCAGATCATCTTGGCTCTGTCTCAATTGTCCTCCTCCTGCCAGCTGTCTAGGACCAGGACATTGTACTGCATAGCATTGGCTCTTTAAGATCTCTTTCAGAGACCATAAGGGACATTCCTTTCCTTTGGTTCTTTTCCTTATTTTTATTACTGCTTCCTGCCTTCTTAATATTTATTTTTGTGTGTATTGTAGGAAAGGCCACAAGCCCAGATTTACCTGTCTCTTAGTGGAAAGGCATGTGTGCTAGCCAAGGCCACATGGGAACATTTATTGACACTGTCACCTCCTCTGTTTACTCTCTTTCTAAGGACACACTGTAACCCAGCAGGCTGGGAAGGGGCAGGAGGTTGAAGTTCCTAGGTGGACACTCAGACCCAGACAACAAGAAAGGCTGTTGGAAGTGCCAGCAGTCATAGCCTCCTGGACCACTGTGAGCCAATGGAGACAGTTTGGTGGCTGGGAGAATGGATGGCTCTAAAGAGGCTCAGGAGCCACCAGTGTCTGAGAGATGATACTGAAGGTCCCTATGGGTCCCCAGCAAGGACCCAGGCAAAGTTGAGCCCCAGTGCAGGAAGGAAGCTGTCCTGAATGTTGAAGTTCAGGATGGTTCCCTGGAGCTGTGGACTCTTTGATCTTGTACCATTATTGGTTAAAAATAATTTGAGCAAGCAGCTTCAATATAGAAACATTTTCTAAATTTTCTACTTATGTGTCTCTAAATAATAATAAAGTACAATTCCTTTCTATTGTTTTTAAAAAAAAAACACACATATATAGGGCCCATTAGATGGCTCAGCAGGTCTAAAGGCACCTGCTGTCAAGTTCAGTGAATAAATAAAATGTAATTTTAAAAATTCCAAATATATATAGAACTAGATATAGCATCTCATGCCTTATAATCAAATCATTCTAGAAGCTGAGAGAAGAATCACAAGTTCAAAGTCAGCCTGAGTTAAGACGTTTGTTCCATGAGAATCCAGGCAAGAAAGGAAGAAAGGAAGCAAGGGAGGGAAGAAAGAGGGAGGGAAGGAGGGAGGGAAGGAAGAAGGGAGGGAAAGAAGGAGGGAAGGAGGGAGGGAGGGAAGGAGGAAGGGAGGGAAGGAAGGAAGGAGGGAGGGGAGGATGGAGGGAAGGAGGGAAGGAAGGATGGAGGGAGGGAAGGAGGGAGGGAAGGAGGGAGGGAGGGAAAGAGGGAGAGAGGGAAGGAAGGAGGGAGGGAGGGAAAGAGGGAGAGAGGGAAGGAAGGAGGGAGGGAGGGAATGAGGGAGGGAAGGATGGAGGGAAGGATGGAGGGAAGGAAGGATGGAGGGAAGGAGGGAGGGAAGGAGGGAGGGAAGGAGGGAAGGAAGGAGGGAGGGAAGGAGGGAGGGAAGGAGGGAGGGAAGGAGGGAAGGAAGGAGGGAGGGAAGGAGGGAGGGAAGGAGGGAGGGAAAGAAGGAGGGAGGAAGGAAGGCATATAAAGAGAAAAAAGTTCCTCTACCCAGGAAATAGTCTTGTCTATCTATCTGCGTTGGAAACCAAACTGTTCCCCCTAGGGAGCCACCTTCACAGCTAGGGAGAGAGTGGTGTTCACAAAGACTGTTGATGACTGCTGATGGCTGTGTCTCCTCCCTGGTCCAGATTTTCTTCACATGTTTAAAATTGGATGAGAGTACCTGTCACCTACAGTTTTAGGATAAACATCAGTTTATGCAAAAAATTTCAAATGTCATAATTACCTGCCTTGAGTGTCTGAAATGCTAGCCTCTGTTGGGTTTACGTTTTTAGCAACCAGAATGCGAGCTCACCTCTCCCCTCACCCAAGGGCCACACCTGAAGGTGTAGACTCATTGACGCCAAGCCCATAGGAATTGCTGCAATCAGATTCTCATCCAAGGGGTCAGCATTGGAAGTGAGACTCCTGGAGGGGTGAGGGTAGTCAGGGCCCTGAAATAAATATGGACGCCTTCTCTTCCCACCTCTGGCATACTCCAGACCTGTGGCAGTGTTAACCTCTGAAAGTGTTAGCACTGACCCCTGCCTAGTCAGCACTCAGAACCCAAAGCCCTGGTACAGATCATCCCATTCAGCTTTAGAAAGCACATTTTCCAGGGCTGGAGAGATGGCTCAGCAGTTAAGAGCACTTGTTGCTCTTGTAGAGGACCCAGGTTTAATTGCCAGCACCGACATGGCAGCTCACAACCATCTGGAACTCCAGCTCCAGGCACTCCAACAGGTACATACTTGGTTCACATACAGGTAGGCTGGTGAAACACGCATGCATGCAGACAAAACAGTCATGTGTGCAAAGCAAAATAAATAAACCAAAAAAGAAAAAGTGAAATAAAGTATATTCTGCTTTCATTTTTTTATCTTTAGGGAGCCTGACATCCAGATACCAAAGTCACAGGTCACTAAATGGCCAAACCCAGTTTTGCACTCGTGTGGGCTATCCCAAGATCACCTCTGCCCCAGACTTCTGTGACCTGCTACCTACCAGGTACCAGCAGTCTTGGGTGAGCCTGAAAGCAGAGCTCCTTCAGGAGTCCCCTGGGGCTAGCACGAGATGTGTCACCGGTCTCTTGGACAGAATCTCTGGGCCCAAGGAAGTTTCCCAGCAGCCCAAGGCATACTTGGATGAAGGGCACTAAGGAACTGCTTTTGCTTGGAAGCCTGAGAGCTTGTGGTTGAAAGGCATTTAAGCCAGTCTGAATTTCCTGTTACTATTTCCCTGACCTGGCAAACTAAGCCCCCAAAGAGGTAGCAGGCTCTGCTCATAGTAGTTTAATTAGAGAATATGCCACATTAGAAATATATGTTAGGTATTGGTTAACATTGAAGTGGTCTGTAGATTGAATCCCATCTCTAACACTTTAGTTCTCTGAACCTTTGTTTTGCTTAAAGACCAGGTCTCATGTAGCCCAGGATGGCCTCAAACTTCCTATGCAACAGAGAATGTCCTCTAATTCCTGGTTGATCCTACAGCCTGTGCTCCCCAGGTTTGTGCTAGGACTACAGGCTATGCCCCCTTGGCTGGCTACTTCTCTGAGTCCTAGTCCTCTTCCTTCCTTTATTTTGGGAGGGGGGTTACTTATTTTTATTTCGTGTATATGGGTGTTTTTCCTACCTGTATATCTGTGCACCATCAGTATATAGTGCTTGCAGAGACCAGAAGAGGGCATTGGATCCTCGAGACTGAAGTTACAAATGTTTGTTGGGTACTGGGAACTGAACCTGGATCCTCTGGAAAAATAGTATTCTTAACCATTGAGCCATCTTTCCAGTTTCCTCTAGTACCTAGTATTCTTTTCAATCAAAGATAATGTGAAGAAAAAAAAAAAAAAGCCGGGCGTTGGTGGCGCATGCCTTTAATTCCAGCACTGGGGGGGGGGAGACAGAGGCAGGCAGTTCTCTGTCTATAGAGCTAGTTCCAGGACAGCCTCCAAAGCTATACAGAGAAACCCTGTCTTGAAAACCAAAAAACAACAAAACAAAACAAAAATGAAAAAAAAAAAAAAAAAAAAACAGAAACAAAGAAAGAAAATGTGTACCTCATAATAGTTTTGAGGGCTATTCATTTTTTTCATTCCATAAATATTAGGTTGAACTATATGAAATTACCAATACCCAATCATAACTATGATTCAACTATAGTATTTTAAATTTTTTTATCTCTCTCATTTTTGAAGCAGAAGTGCTTCTCTAGGGAGACATAGCTAGCTCCCTCTTTAACCCTCCACTGACTGTGTGGAAGCTAACCTGTTTTACACAGTCAATTGATTATGAATGCTAATCACATCTAGAGTCTAGCAGAGTCTAGACGGAGTTACATGTGTAAGTAATACCGGCCCAGGTGCCCAGTCTGGATCTTGCATTATATCTGACAATGTCAACAGCGTCCTAAGTAGCTGGAGTCTATCTTAAGAGGTGCAGGGTGTTGTGAGAACAAATGTGAGCTGGGACTCAGATTCAAGGTCCACGGAGGCTAGTGAAGAGTGTAAAATTTTAAGCTTTGGCTTGAAAGAGGTTGGCAGCCAGCCCTGGCCCAGCATGTAGGCATGGAGTCCTCAGTTCTGGATCTGCAAGGCCAAGGTAGATCAGCAGAGTGAGCAATGGGGGGGCTGAGATGCATTCAGAGGCCCCATAAGGGCTTCAACAGGGGAGATGAGGGTTAAACCAGAGACCCGGCTGTCTCCATCATTTTGCATTGTATTTGACACAAGTCAGACCCCTCATGATTGACATGGAACCCTGAGACTTAGTGTACAAGCCAGAGTCTCTCTCTTCTGGGCTCTTTGGACCCTGCCTCTTTGATTCTGATCTCCAGTCTTACCAACTTCATTCCCAAATTAGAATTCTTTTGCAACCCAGGGGCCAACTTTGAAGTCCAACTGCACACGCAGTATTTGTGATAGAGTCATAACCCATCAAGAGAGGAGAACTGGACCGCCCTGAGCAGCCAGGATAAAGGAAGGACTGCCAGAGATGTACAGAACCCACCCCCACCTTTGTAACCGGGATTGCCTGCCCAGGCCACTACAACTCCATCCAGTTCTGTCCCCGCCTTGGTTCCTGAGTCTCCAAGTCCCCTTTTCCTGCCAAACAAAGCCCCCAGCCACCCGACTGACGTCCAACAGGCACCTGGGGCCTCCGGGCCTGGGAATCAAAGCCTGTTTTGCAAAGGAGGCCCTGTGTTTGGAGAAACACCCATCCCCTGCCGCCCAGCCCTTCAAAGAACCGGCATTGTTCTGTGCTGAGAAGGCGCCTCCTGACGCGCTGGGCAGGGTGCGGGCTGACGCTGGTGGACCTCTGATCTCAGGCCAGGCCCCCAGACACTTGGGGGAGGGTGGACCTAGGGGCCAAAGAGGGAGCAATCGGTCCTTGTGGCACCTTGCCCCTTCTTCATTCTCTGCCCACCTGGGTTCCCATCTCTAAGTCCAGGCTCTCCCACCTGGGGCTCTGGACACGGCAGGCCTCAATAAGAATCAGGCACAGGAATCGAGGTAGCAGAGGAATTTTAGTGATCATAAGGGGCATTTGAGGGCGTTTACAGTAAAAGACTGCAAACATATCGTTGGGCACAGTGGTACTTGGGATACTGAGGCAGGAAAATCATAAGTTTGAAGCTCTGTCCCCAAAATATAGGGGAGGGTGTGTGTGTGAGTGTGTCTGTGCACGTTCGTGCATACATGTGAGTGTGTGTTCTCATTTTACGGATCATAAGACTGAGGCTAGGGAAGAAGAATTCAGTCCAGTTCAAGACACGAACTGACAGACTTTTGTCCAGACCTTACCACTGAAGCTCCATGTTCTTTGTTGAAGGAACCTTTCCCATTTGCTTTTGTCCCACTGTGGTTTCCATCTCAGTCTAACGTCGGTAAAGGCAAAGTTCATTTTAAATAAAATCTGCTCAGCCACAAACTAAGGCCACAGAACTGGCAGTGGTGCCACGGTGGCTTGCGGGTGGCCCACATAGCATTCAAACGCCACCCTTAACTGCCCTTCCTTGCTGCCCACCACACATAATATGAGCTGGGGTGGTGTGGGGGCTTTTAGTCTCACTCCTGTGACACAGCAGAGGCCTCTCAAGGCCCACAGAAGGCAAGCAATCTGCTCAAAGTCACCCAGAAGCTGAGGTTAGATCAGAACCCAGAACCACATCTCAGAAGCTAATTCTGTCTGGGCCTTCCCTCTGAGATCACACTTCCTGTTATGTGACACTGCAGATCCTTTGCCCAGATGCTCCCTCCCCGTCTGTGACTAAGAGCAAAGTCCCCAGCACTGCAGGGTGTCCACCAAACTACTTACCCATTCAGAGCCTCAGTTTCCTTCTTTTGTCAAACAAGAATGCTAGTGCCCCATTTGAGGCTCTTGGGAAGATGAACTTGGGGGAACAACACCGGGAGCCCTCATAATAAACAATATGCATGATCATGATCACTGTGATTGGCCCACTTTCACCGTCTGAGAGAGGAGGGGAGGGGCCCAGCTAAGGTGAGGAACTGTCTCTGTGGGAAGCTGCTTCCCAAAGCAGATAGATAGCAAGGCCTCCTTCCTGCAGGCTTTACAGGAGAAAGAAGGGCAGGAAGGGAAGAGCTGGGCGCCTGGGGGTGGGGTGTTCTGATCTCCTGGCCTGAGATTCCTGGGATTCTCCGGTCTTACCGTCCTACCTACTTGGCCTGTCCGGGCACCGAATGAGATCTTTTGACAGTCAGGATGTTGCTGTCCTGGTAATCTCCGCCAAACATCTAAAGACCACAGAGGTCACATCCAGCCCCAGAACCCTGGAAAATTCCATCAGCCTGCATGGGGAAGTAGTGTGACAAAGGGAAAACTTAGGACAGCCATTTGACTTCTCTGTCTTGTGTAAGAGACAGATGGGCCCCATGGCCAGAGGTTCCATCCCCAACCCTGCCACTGGCATCCCCAACTGCCACATAGGGCCAAGTGCCTCACATCCATGGGTCTCAATTTCTCTTCCACTCAACAAAGACAATGTCCAGGCCGTGTTATTATTTAGGTTATCTTATACGCCATAATTATCAGACCCTAAATGAGGCCAAAACATAAAATGTGGGGGCTGTGGAGATGGCCCTGGCATCAGAAGTGCTGGCTGCTCTTCCAGAGGACTGGAGTTCAGTTCCCAACACCCACATGGCCACTCACAACCGCCTCTAACTTCAGTTCTAGGGCATCCAGCACCAACACCATGCCCTTGCCTCCTCAGACACCTGCACACACAAGTACAGACACACAGACACATATATAAATAATCAAACAAATCTTTAAAAAGAAGTAACAACAATTCAGAGGACTGGCTGCACTTCCAGAAGAGACAGGTTTGTGTCTCAGGACCACCGTGGAGGTCCACAGCTGTCTGTCACTCCAGTCCCAGGGGTCCGATAACCCTCTTATGAGCGCTGGATGCACATAGTTCACAGACATGCATGCAAGCAAAGCACCTGTACTCATAAAAATAGAGAAACAAAAATGAAAAAGAGAAATATCTCTGTTAAAAAGAAGAAAAATACAATATATAGTATGTGACATGTTAAGGTAACTAACAAATAGGGAACCAGAGTCAGGAATCTGTTGGAGTTTGTCATCAGGAAGTCACTGGGGACTTAAAAGAACTTCATTATCGCTGTAAAATTAACACCTGAGGTTTCTTGAGGGCTACTACTTGCTGACTGGGAAACTGAGGTAGAGAGGTGCGCAAAGTCAGATGACTAACTGGCAGACCTAAACAGTCAGCCAAAGGCAGACAACATCAAAACTCACCATACACTATGCACACACACATAGGCACAGGCCCCCTACAGTGGGGCTCCTGCAGAATCAGCATGTCAGAATGGTGCATAAAAACACTCCTCAGTCACAGTGGGTGCCGAGAAAGAAGCAGAGAAGCACCTACTGGTTGTAGGTGCAGTTACTGAAATGGGTGTTTTGTTTTGAAACTAGTCTCTCTGTGTAACCCTGGCTGTACCGAAACTCACTCTGTAGATCAGGCTGGCCTCAAACTCACAGAGATCTGCCTGCCTCTGCCACTGGAGTGCCACCAAGCCCAGCAGAAACGAATTTCTTGGTCAGAAAAATACTCAGGAAGTAACAGAGAGACTGAGGAAAAGGCAGAAGCCATACCTCATGACCACAACCCTTGCATGCCAGCGGTGGAGGCACTGGAAGAAATCAATTTTTTAAAAAGATTTATTTATTTATTTATCTGTGCATTAGTGTTTTGTTGCATCTATGTCTGTATGAGGGTGTCAGATCCCTTGGAACTGGAGTTACAGACAGTCGCGAGCTGCCATATGGGTCCTGGGAATTGAACTGGGGTCCTCTGGAAGAGCAGCCAGTGCTCTTAACCCCTGAATCATCTCTCCAGCTCCCCAGAATGAATTTCTTAATGTTTGCTTCTCTTGGTCAGAAAAGTACTCATGAAATTACAGAAGGACCAAGGAAATGGTAGGAACGGTAAGCACCTCATGCCTACAATCCTTACATCCAGGACTTCATACCCAGATGACTCAGCTGCTGGCTTTATCTGCAGTAGCTCATAGCACTGAACACAAAGGGCCACAGTGCAGGAGGCCAAGACTGCCTCAGGGAATACAAACACAAATGAGGGAGCCATTGCCATGGAGACTGGGAATGCTTCCTAGAGGAGGAGGACCACCAGACCCAGGGTAGGGGACATTCTGGGAGAACCCATAGATACAGACAGGTTCTTAGCACTCAGTAATCTCTGAGTTAACCTGTACCGAGGATATCAGCAGGATGCAGACTGGAAGAGTCGGAGAATTCAAGAAGCAGAACCAGCTGGCCAAGGTGGCACACACCTTTAATTCCAGCCCTTGGAGACAGAGACACAAGAGGATCTTTATGAGTTGAGGCTAGCCTGAACTATATAGTGAGTTACAGGCCAGCCAATGATATAGAATAAGACCCTGTCATAAAATTAAAATCCAACCAAAACAGCCAGTGAGTGGTTCACGCCTTTAATCCCAGTGTTTGGGGGGCAGAGGCAAGTGGATCTCTGTGAGCTCAAGGCCAGCCTTGTCTACAATGCATTCCAGGCCAGCTAGGGCTGCACAGAGAAACCCTGTCTTGAAAAACAAAACAGAGAAAGAAAGAAAATCTCTCAAATGCACACGCCCTGTGACCCTGTTGTTCTACTCTAGGTCCTCACAAAGGACTGACTAAGGGCTGCACATCTGAGCACTGGAGGGTGTAAGCTCGGAGCAGTGAGCCACAGACTTGGTTGGGATCCTCCTCTGCCGGGATTTTAATGAGGCCCCACTGCCTGGCCCTCTAGCTCAGTAGTTCCCAACCTTCCTAATGCTTTAACCTTGTAACACAGTTCCTCACGCTGCAGTGACCCCTAACTATAAAATTATTTCATTGCTACTGCACAACTGTAATTTTGACACTGTTATGAATTGTAATGTTATGAATCATAATCTGATATTTCCAGAGGTCTTAGGTGACCCCTGTGAAAAGATTGTTTAACCACCAAAGGGATCGCAACCCACAGGCTGAGAACTGCTGCATAAGTTGCTATGACCTTGGACAAATAGCCTCCTCTGACAAAAAAAACTCCACTGCCGTTTCTGTGCCTAAATGTTCTAGTTTATAAAATACGAGCAGCGATAACATAAAAATCTAAGGCTTCACTGGAGATCAAACCAGCTAACATGCATAGAGCAAGCACCCGCTATAGATGTAGATAGAGATGTTTTGGAAAACATCAAAAATACCTGTATATCAACAGTAAATTTCAGTTTGCAGAGTGTCCATAGAATACCATGCAGGCACCAAAAATCCCAAGCTATTTTAAGGAGTTTCAGTGACATGAAGAGACATCCAAAATACTGTCCTTTTTTATTTACTTATTTGTATGTTATGTGTCTGAGGGTTTGCATAGTGTGTATATATATCCATGAGTGTGCCGTATGTTCTTGAAGGTCAGAAGAGGGCATTGGATGTCCTGGAATTGAAGTTATAGACACTGTGAGCCAACATGTGGGTGCTGAGGACCGAACCCTAACCCTGTAAGAAGAGCAAGCACTCTTAACCACCAAGCTTCTCTCTAACCCTATGTAATATTAAGGGAAAAGGAAAATAAGGCCGATTACCAAACAGTGCACCTTGATGGATATTTAAGTGGATTTACTTAGAACACCTGGAAGAATTCAGACAACAAATGCTTATCCTGCCGGTTACTGGGAGGCAGGTGCAGCTGGGAGGCAGCAGGACAGGGCGGCAGCCTCCTTGGGTTTCCTCTCTTCTTTCTTTCTTTCTTTCTTTCTTTCTTTCTTTCTTTCTTTCTTCCTTCCTTCCTTCCTTCCTTCCTTTCTTTCTTTCTTCTTTTTTGTTTTGTTTTGTTTGTTTGTTTGTGTTTTTCAAGACAGGGTTTTTCCCTAGAAGCAACCTAGATGCCCCTCAACCGAAGAATGGATACAGAAAATGTGGTACATTTACACAATGGAGTACAACTCAGCGGAAAAAACAATGGAATCTTGAAATTTGCAGGCAAATGGATGGAACTAGAAGAAACCATCCTAAGTGAGGTAACCCAGTCACAGAAAGACAAACATGGTATGTACTCACTCATATATGGATATTAGACATAGAACAAAGGATTACCAGCCTACAATCCACACCTCCAGAGAAGCTAGGAAACAAGGAGAACTGTAAGGGAGATTAACATGGTCCTCTGGTGAAGGGGAAAGGGACAAGAGCCCCTGAACAAACTGGGAGCATTGGGGGAGGAGGGAGGGAGATAGGAGAAAGAGGAGGGGAGAAGAGGAGGGGGAGGAGAACATTGAGGGATCAGTCAGATTGAATGGGGAGACGAATAGATGAGATCAAGAAAAGAGACACATCAATAGAGGGAGCCATTATAGGTTTAAAGAGAAATCTGGCACAGGGAATTGTACAGAGATCTATACGGATGACCCCAACTAGGAATCTAAGCAATAGTGGAGAGGCTGCTTTAAATGCCCTTCCCCTATAATGAGACTGATGACTACCTTAAATGCCATCCTAGAGCCTTCATCTAGTAGCTGATGGGAGCAGAAGCAGACACGCATAGCTAAGCACTGAGCCAAACTATTGGAATCCAGTTTCAGAGAGGGAGGGAAAACCCACAGAGATAGCTGACCTGAGCAAGTGGGAACTCATGGACCCCAGTCTGACAGCTGGGGAACCAACATAGGACCAAACCAGGCCCCCTGAATGTGGGTGTCAGCAGGGCAGTCTATGGAACCTCTGACAGTAGAACCAGGATTTATCCCTTGTGCAAATGTACTTTGGAAGCCCATTCCCCATGGAGGGATACTCCCTTAGCCTAGAAACACGGAGGAAGGTCTAGGCCCTACCCCAAATGACTTGACACTTTGATAATCTTTCATGGAAGGCCTCACCCTCCCTGGGGAGTGGATGGAGGATGGGATGGGGGGCTAGTGGGGGATTGGAGGATGGGAGGGAGTGAGAACTGGGATTGATATGTAAAATAAGAAAAAATATTAAATAAATTTTAAAAAATAGACAGGGTTTTTCTGTGTAACAGCCATAGCTGTCCTGGAACTCACTTTGTAGACAAGGCTGTCCTTGAACTCACAGACCTGCTTGCCTCTGCCTTCCAAGTGCTGGGATCAAAAGCATGAGGCACCATGCCCAGCAGGTTTTCCTCTTTTGTTTTTTCTTTCTTTCCTTTTGAAAAGGTTTATTTATTCAAGTATTTGTGTGTTCTGTCTTCACACACACAGAAAGAAGCAGTCAGATCCTGTTACAGATGGTCGTGAGCCACCATGTGGTTGCTGGAATTGAACTCAGGACCTCTGAAAGAGAAGTCAAGTGCTCTTAACCGCTGAGCCATCTCTCCAGCCCCAGGTTTTCCTCTTTTCAATCAACTGTATTTTCTAATTCCTTTTTTTCTGGGATTGATGTGTATTTATTTTTTTAAATTATTTGTTTGAGAGAAGGTCTTACTATGTAACCCCAGCTGGCCACTACTCACTATGTAGAGCAGGCTGGACTCAAACTCATAAGAGATCTACCTGCCTTTGCCTTCTGAGTGTTGGGATTAGAGTCACAATGCACCATCTGCCTTTTAACATTAAATCATTCACAAATGCAGGAATCACAATGCAGATCCACTGGCTAACAGGGGAAAGAAGGAGAGGGTTTTATTCTATAACATTCAATTTATTCACTTAATAAACATTCAAGCATTCGACCACGTGTGGGTACTGGGCACTGTTCTGAGTGCTGTTTAGTACCCAGTCCAAAGTAGCATCACTGTGAAGAGTGGGGAAGGCCTGGGGTGCCTGCTCCTGCTTTAAAGCATGCAGCCCTTGCTCCCCACATGCTTCCCTCCTGGGTGATGCTTCTGGGTGTCTGTCTATGGGAACCAGCGTGTCCTTCCATGCGATTCACCGAGAGACACATGCACTCACCCTATCTGTGAAGGGACAGAGAGAAAACATCTGTTGAGATGACCCATCACCTCTCTGGGAACTTTGTTCTTGCCCACTCAACAAATTCCTCCAGCCACCTCAGGAGGGACATACCCTCCCCTCCATTATTGTAGATAGGGGAGAGGAGAGCCAGGAAAGGAAAGCCACTTATGCAAGGTGACCTCTTGTCAGATGAGCTGAAACTTGAGCTGGATTCTTCCCTACAGAGGGGCCTTTGCCAGCTAGGTAGAACTCCTAACTCCTCACCTTCATCACCAGCCTTCCCCGTGTACTGGGTTATCTGTTAACCACAGAACCCCAGGCCTTGTCTGGTGCTCCAGCTGCAATGTGGAGGTATGATGTAGGTGGTATTTATTGATGAGGAGACAGAGGCTCAGAGAGGTCACAGCCTGCCCCAGTCACACCTCCCTAGAATAGAGGAGCTGAGACTTGCAATCTGCCCTAACTGGTTCCAGAAGTGGGAACCTACACACCTGCACCACCCTGACCATTTCCTGGTCCTCCTCAGTCAGCCTCCTCCACACAGCACAGGCTCAGAGCTTCTCATTCCTTTGTTTCTTTTGCTGTTGCTGTTGCTGTTTGCTTATTATTTGCTTTCTTGTTTTGATACAAGGTGTCGCTATGTAGCCCTTGGCTGGCCAGGAATTTATCATGTAGACCCAGGCTGGCCTCAAATTCCTGAAGATCAGCCTGCCTCTGCCTCCCAAGTGCTGGGATCAAAGGTGTGTGCCGCCACACTGAATGATCCCCTTCTTGCCTTTTGCAGTGTTCACTGTCCTCTTTCAAAGAGTGTCATCTGTGCAGTCAAGAAAGACAAGACAGAGGGGAGTCCAGGGGAAGGGATACTATAGGAGGAATGCCTCAGTTTATCAGTTTGGGAGCTCTCACACAGCATTCTTTCATGGCAGTCAATGGATTCTGAAAAAGCATGGTTGCTAAAGAGAATGGAGAGCAGGTGGCTTTGCACAGAGCTCCACCCCCAGAGCCTAAACAACAGAAAGATGTTTCTCATCACTCTGGAGGCTAGGGACAACATCAAGAGACTGGCTCCTTCTGTCCTGGTAAAGGCCCTCTTCTGGGCTTGCAAACACCTTCTGGAACTGCTCTCATGCAGCCTGCCTCAGTATGTGAGTAAAGAGAGACCGAAGTGAGCTCTTAACACCTTTTCCTATAAGGACATGAATCCATACTGCAAGGTCCCACCCAGATCACTTCATCTGACCTTAGCTATCCCCCAAAACTCCATCTCCAAATACCATGACATTGGGCTTTGGGGCACACAAATGTTTGGTCCATGATACAGACCTCAAGCAGGAACAGAGGAGCTAGGCTGCTGAGGCCATCAAGCTGCTGGGTCTATGCGTATGTGGAAGCTAAGGGTTTGTGGTCCCTGCTGCCAAGGACCTGGAATGACTTAGCTAACTGAACGTGAGGTGGGTGAAGACTTGAGAACCAGCCAGGACCCCTGGGCAGTTCACCCCTGACTCCTTCCCACTCTAGAAATCAGCTGTGGAGATGAGCAAGACTTAACTTCTGAGAAAGAGGGTATGATGGTACTCTGGGCTCCTAAAATTATTTTGAGGGTAAAATGAGAAAGTGGGTATAATACCTAACCCCCAGAGCTAGACACATGAAGAGCAAGCACTCTGCAGATGGGAATTCCACTCTGAATCCTGCTATTCATTACAGCCACTGACTGCTGGTGTGAGGACAAAGAGAAGGTGGGTGTGGCTGTCCTTGCCTCTTGGCATGGCATCTAGGGAAGTTGCTTAGAAGGGACTTGTTGAGCAGAAACATAAAGGAGTAAAGATGTAGCAAGCCAGACAAAGAAAAGGGACAGGCTGACTGGTGAATTACAGGAGCACAGTGGCTCAAGTGGCTTCCTTCCCCTGTCCTGCAACCTGGCCTCAGACACTGCTGATGTCATGGCAACAATAATCACTCAGGCTCTAAGCCTGCACCTCAAACACTGCATTATCCCACCACAAATACAGGCACTGCACAAGCCCCACTCGACTGTTCCCTGAAGCCACTGACACCTGCAGCCCTGGCCCTCACCTTCCAACCCATCGCCCCTCTTCTAACTCCTGCCTTTCCCTGTTACTTCTCAGAGTTGAGGTCCAGCGCTCCCATGACGCTATCAAACACACCCTCCAATGTCCTTTACCTCACGGGACAGGCAAACCCTTTCCTATCTGCTTCCTCCATACCTGTGCCTAGCAAGCCAAACACCATAGACTCTGTCACATCACAGGCAAGAGGACTTTTCCTCATTAGTCCACAATCTTCACCTCAAATGGATTTGGACGTTGCCCAGTGACCTGTCACTCGGCAGCTGCTTCTCTGCCAGCCTTCACCACTCTCCCCACACCTGTGGTCCTCTGTTCTTGATCTCAGTGGCACCTCCCCCTCCCACTTGGCGAAGAAAGGAGACGCCATCCTTTATCTGTTCCCTGTCAAGCATGCGTGTGCAAACATGCATACAGAAGCACACATACATAGAAATGAACATGCATACAAAAGTACACATGCACTCACATGTACAAAAGCACACGTGCAGACACACGGGAGCCATGTACTTCTTTGTTCTTGTGTTTTCTCAAACAGCATTTTACGTTGAGGCCCAGGTTAGCCTGGAACTCTCACTATGTAGCTCAGCCTGGCCTTGAACTCAAAACATTCCTCCGGCCGCCTCAGCCTCCAAGTCCTGGGGTTGCAGGCATAAGCTCCCCCATGCAGCTTTGTGTTTCTTATCTCCTCTTTCTCTTGGATGTCTACTTCTTGCTCAGATTCTTTCTGTTGGCCTGTATTTGTGGTCATTAATCAAAACCAAAAGCCAACTCCCTCAACCTCACCTCCCTCCAACAACTCACATCCACTGCTGGTCTCCTCCAAAGGAGGTGTGCCCCCCAAGTTCTCACTTCCGACACTCATCTTTTAAAAGGTACTCAGCCTCCTCCATACAGCACAGTGCTCAGAGCTTGTCTTCCCCTCTTTTTTTGTTTGTTTTTTTTGGTTTTTTTTTTATTTTGTTTTTTGTTTTGTTTTGAGACAGGATCTCACTATGCAGCCCTTGGCTGGCCTGGAATTTACCATGTAGACCAGGCTGATGGAATCAATAAAAAGCCTGTCTAAGGTACTAGTGCATGTGTCTACGTGTGTACATCTGTATGTATGTGCCTGTGGGGTGAGAAATGCTTGCTGCCAGCTGCTGGGTGATGGGGCATACCTTTAACCCAAGAACTCAGAAGGCAGAGGCAGGTGGATCTCTGTGAGTTCCAGGCCAGCCTGGTCTATAGAGCTAGTTCCAAGACAGGCTCCAAAGCTGCACAGAGAAACCCTGTCTTTTGTTTGTTTGTTATGTTTTGTTTTTTGAGACACGATTTTTCTATGAAACAGTCCTGGATATTCTGGAACTCACCCTGTAGACCAGGCTGGCCTCTAACTCATAGAGATCTGCCTGCCTCTGCCTCCCCAAGTGCTGGAATTAAAGGTGTGTGCTACCACTGCCAGGCAAGAAACCCTGGCTTGAAAAACAAAATAAATAAATAACTGTCTATTTTAACTGTGGTCACAATTGCTCTGGTTGTGACACTTGTCAAGCTGGACACTTCAGTTAGGGGCACTAAACTGCCCATCTGGTCCTTACAGCAGCCTCTTGCATTGCCCAGGAACTTAACAATTTCTGCCATGCCACTGGGTACCACCATGTCACCCCTCGACTTCCCCTCCTCTCCATCTCCTGGACCTCCAGTGCTAACCACTCACCAATGCCATAATTACAGCTTCACGATAGCCAGTTGAATCACTGGGATCCCAGACATCACCTCTAAGCTGTATCCAAAGAAATTTTACCGAAATATACCAAAGCCTGAAATATGTGGCATGACCAACCAGGTCAGCAAAGCTATTCTCCGCTCTCAGCTCCAGACTTGTGCTTTCCAGGTACCTTTGCTCCCAGGGCTCTCACTGCACTGGCCTTCTAGCGATTCCCTATCATAGGACTTTGTAGGGGTTTGCTTTTCCTATTCATGCTTCAGATACTGGCTCAATTATCACCTCCTCCAGGAAGCCCTGTCCCATTTTCACACAGACTCTATATCTCACTTTGCAGCATTTGTTGTGATTGTGGTTTGCTGACCTGTTGTGTGCCTATTTCCCTCTTGGACTGCTAGGAAGGAGCCTGTCTGTCTCTGTTCACCATGGTGTCTTTAGTGCCCGGTCAGAAGGACCTAACCCATAACATTAGTCATACCTATGAATTGGGGCTGGCTATGTAACTCAGTTGATAGAGCTTACCTAACATGTGCAGAGCCCTGGGTTCGATTCCCAGCATGCCTGGGGATAGCGGTACATTCCTGTGATCCCAACACAGGAAGCAGAGGCAAGAGGATTAGGCATAAGTTCGAGGCCATCCTATTGAATTTCAGGCCTGAGATACTCCTGTCCCCAAAAACAAAAATAGAAAGAAAGAAAACATGAATTAATAAGTATATGAGCAGCATGCTTTTCTAGTGTGCGGTTGTATTCATCCCCCATAACCAATTTTTGCTCTTAACAGGTGAGATGATACAGATTCAGGTAGGCTAAGAAACCGAACCCTGGCCACACAGCTGCAAGGCATAGAGCCTGTGCAAGAACCAAGCCAGAGTTCTCCAGCTTCTCCAGGTGCCTGGAGCAGTGAGGAAGTGTTCTCACATCGTCCCCTCCAGACTCTTCAGGCCTACAGAAGCACCTTCGGAGTTCCTCCTTAGATCAGCCCATGAGCTGAGGAGTCCATGCCTTCCCAGCTACAGTAACTGAGAAGCAGTCGGCACAAACTGTCTCCAATTACTACTCAGCAAGGGAACAGAGCCTGGTTTCTCACCCAGGGCATCAGACTCTCCAAGTACCAGGCACGATAGAACAGGCCAGTGAAAGCATAGCCAGGATGTAGGGAGATTGTTAAACCTCCAATAAAAACGATACTGGCTCCAGGGCATCTTCTCTGGTTCACACTTGCCACCCTGAGTCATCTTGACTATAAGAAATGCTCGTGTCTAGAAATGTTCTGTTGACCCATGACACATCAGGATGGTTCTACCCCAGAGGGAGAAACGAAGGTGGAACCCATGCCATGTATTGTCCCTGGGACCAACTCAAGAAACCCAAGGCCAAGACAGCCTCTTTCCTAAGTTCCACCTCAGTTTAAAAATAAACTGTCTGAAACAGGACATGGTGGCACAAGCCTTTAATCCCAGCACTCGGGAGGCAGAGGCAGATGGAACTCTGAGTTTGAGGCCAGCCTGGTCTACAGAGCAAGTTCCAGGACAGCCAGGGCTACACAGAGAAACCCTGTCTCAGAGAAAGAGAAGGGAAAGAGAGAGAGAGAAAGAATATAAACTGTCTTTAGGGTGACTTTTCAAGGACAGCCTAGATCAGCCATTATTGTCCCTCTTAGGGCACAAGGTAGAATTGTAGAAATGGGGATGGAGAGTGCCAGGTGCTCACAGGCTCTGAGCAGAATCAGCCAGTTTCCATCTGGATCCAGATCAACAGCCCTAAGGCACTGGAGCTGCTCAGGCCTGAGCAGCCCCGCCCAATACCTGTCTTGGAGGCAGAAGAGACCAGGCTGACAAACTAAAGCAATCTGTGCAAGGGGTGGAGCTTCCAAAGAAGACTTCTTGGCCAGTGAAGTGGATAGTCTGCCTTCTGGACTCCTGAGACAGACAGTTCTTCATGCAGCATGCTCCATGCCTTCATTCTAGACCGTAACAGAGCTGTGCATCCGAAATTATTTACAAATTCAGACCCAATTTTCTTTTCTTTCTTTTTTTCTTTCTTTCTTTCTTCTCTTCTTCTCCTCCTCCTTCTTCCTTTTCTTCTTCTTCCTCATTTAGAAAATGGGGTCACCTATCCAAGAAAATGTCAATTGGTTGTCTGGACAAAGCCTCAGACTTTCTCTTACATTTGACTAGATTAACCCCATCCTTTCTCTTGATACATAGGTATTTAAACTAAGCATGGCCCAGTAATGGGTTTGAGTCCTCTACTAGCCAAGAAGTAGGCACATCCAGGCTGCCCTGTGGTAATATATTATTTATGATTTATTAAAGCTTGACTGAGAATTCAGAAAGCAAAGTCAGCCACAAGCCATAGAAGCCAGGCACACACCTTTAATCCCAGCAGCCAGAAGCTGGGGGAGTGGGTGGGTAATACACCTTTAATCCTAGGACTCAGGATTAAAAGGTAGCAGGATCTCAATGAGTTCAAGGCCAGCCTGATCTACAAAGTGAGTTTCAAGACAGCCAGGACTGTTAAAATAGAGAAAACCTGTCTTGGAAAAACAAAACAAACAAGCAAAGAACATGGAACTCCATAACAATTTTCCAGAACTATGACAACACCATTAAGCTAAACAGCTCTAAGTACAGATTGGCTTTGAACTATAAACTGCTCAGAACAATTTCAAGGGGGTCAGCTGAGATGATCCAGTCTCACAGACTACTCCAGCCAGGACTTAAGACAATCCCTGTACTTTCCCATTGTGCAGAGACTAGACAAAAATAATGTAGCTTGACAGTTAACCCAAAATTTTCTTTTCAGGATCCCCTAAAGTCACCATCACCCCCAGATAGCAGGAAGTAACTTTAAGGACATAATGCCCACATTCCCAAGAAGTGGGGTGGGTGGTTTTTGGTCACTCATTGGGTTATGTATATTTGTCATGGTTTAGAGAGATTGGTTACAAAATGCTGTCAGTTACAGTTAGGGAGAAAGTTGAACATGGGGATTAGATTCAAGGTTTTTGTTTTGGAAAAAAAAAAGGGATACAGATATGATAGGATAAAAGGATCCACTCTGAAAAGAAAAAAGAGAGGATAGAGATATAAGAGGAAAATATAGATTACTGAATCTACTTTTAAAAAGCAACTGCCAGTTTTAAATATTTTACATTGG
This sequence comes from Phodopus roborovskii, assembly GCF_943737965.1. NCBI lineage: Eukaryota > Metazoa > Chordata > Mammalia > Rodentia > Cricetidae > Phodopus > Phodopus roborovskii. The sequence continues at coordinate 9,163,576 of NW_026126448.1, forward strand.
ATTGAACTTTTGTATATTGTATACAAATATTGAACACTGATACAAATTTGAAATTAATTGGTTAAAACATGTTATACATACATTTCTAATATTGTTCAAGATACTGTACCTATATGGCTGAATTATCAATGTAATTCAAATTTCTAGTTCTTGAAAGTTATTACCACCAAGTGTATAAATAATAAGGAAATGCAGGTGAGAAATTAGTCACCTGTTGCAATTGAACTTGTGGTCACATTAGGTAGGCTTTCAAAGTCAAACAGATATTTTTTAAATAGACAGGTCATCTTCAAACAAGAGATCTACAGAATATGGCATTTAAAATATCTTAATGACATAAATATTTTTATGACAATAAGACATGTGTGTTCCTAGCATCATCAATCTACTTAAGAAAAGATGACAGGCATCAAAGAAACTCACATGGAGTTTACTTTCTTTGTGGCAAAAGTAGCCACTGGGCAAGAAAGTGACCTTGCCTTGAGTGCTGATGTTATGATGCTCAAATTGGACAAACAGGACGCCAAAGAGAGTGACTGCCAAACCTTGCCAAGACAAGGTGGGATAACCCTTCAGAAAATCCTGCTTCACAGAAAAGTCTGTCAGAAATGCTAGGCCTATCGGCTGAAGATGGATGCCCCAACATTGCAGAGGAACCTTGAGTGATTGTCCAGGCACCCAAATGTCTCTGTCACTTCTCACATTTTTTGGAAGTGGATTGCTTATAGTTCTTGCTTACTCAATTAATATTTCCTTCTCAAGTTTCTGGGGGAGTTGGAGACTAGATAGTATAGTTATAGTTTCATTGTTTGCCAGACTCAGAAAAGAAATTCACTTAAAAAATATGTAAAGTATAAAAGGTTGAGAGACATTAAAATATAATTTGATAATGCAAATTAGAATAGAAAGTAAATTAGGTACAGGACTTTGAACTACCAAGATAGGATTGATAATGAAGTATTTTCTCTGAATTTTTCAAATGCAACAGGACTAGACATTGTTGATGAACTTATTTTATTGCCTGTGTATATTGTATATACTTATTGTGCTTATTGTATGTAGTTTTTCTTATGTTAGTTATAAACTTGTTTCTATATAAGACAAAAAAGGGGATTTGTGGTCATAAATTATTTATGATTTATTAAAGCTTGCCTGAGGATTTAGAAAACAAAGTCAGCCACAAGCCATGAAAGCCAGGTACACACCTTTAATCCCAGCAGCCAGAAGGTAGGAGGTATTGGTACACACCTTTAATCCCAGGACTCAGGATTAAGAGGTAGATGGATCTCTATGGGTACAAGGCCACCCAGATCTACACAAGAGAAACAGCTCACACAAAGATGATCTCAGCACCTGGGATCACACACCTTTAATCCCAGCACTAGAGAGGTATAAAAGATAGGAGCAGGGTCTTCAATAGTCTGTATCAGGCACTGATTCACCAGCCACACTGAGGATAGGAGGCATTCATTCTCCATCCACACTGAGGAGAGGCAGCAGGATCAGCCCATTCAGCCTGAGGTAGTGGTAAGAGCTAGTGACCCACTACTTTGCTTTTCTGTTCTTCAGCTTGAAGTTTGAACCCCAATATCTGTCTTTTATTTATCATGCTGCACTGAGCTATGGTGGGGTTGCCGCAGTTCCTTAGCTATGCTGGATAGAGATGCCTCTTTTTGCCGGGACTTCCTAGCTCAGTAGTAGCAGCCTGGGCTAGCCTCCACCTTGTTATTTAGCCAAGGACAGCCTTGAACTTATAATTGTCCTGCCTGTATCTCCAAAGTACTGGAACTATAGAGAGTACCACCACCCTGGTTTATGCAGTACCAGGTATCAAATCAGTGCTCCATGACTGCGAGCCAAGTGCCCCATCAACTGAGCTACAGGTACAGCTATGGAGCCTTCCCCAACCAAGGTCAATACAGAGGACACTGAGCCGAAAGTTAGGGAGGAACAATGTTTGAAATATCCAAGCATCTTTCAATTTAACACTCTACATATTTTTCCCCTTAAGTCAGTTTAATTTTGTCACCTGTAACCAAAGATATTTTTAATATACCCATGATGTGGTGAGGTCATATGTATAAAGGATGCTGTCTTCATCAGACTCACCACCAAGCAGACATCAAGTGCATCTTCTGTATGTACTGGGGACATGCAGAAAGATCAACAAAAATCTCTGTCCAAGAAGTTCCCAGTCTGTGAAGGGATGGGAACCACAACAATCCCTGTAATAGCCGAGGGAAACTCAGCAGGGCCAGCAGGGCAAGACTGACCCAGGACATGAGGGCAGAGTGAGTCCCCACCATCCTCCTCCCTCTCCCAACCACTGACCATGGTCAGGAGCTGTAACTCCTCCCCTTCCTCCCTTCTGACCTCCCTGTTGACATGTGCATCCAGATTTTGTCCTGGGACACAGCCTGAGCAGAGATGGAACGGATCATGATGGCAATGTAATGCCAGGGCTCATGAGGTTGAGGCCAGGGAATTATCAGGAGTTGGAGGCCTGGCCTGGCCTGGCCTTTTGAAACAGAGTCTCAAAGAATAAAACAAAAGGAGTTAGAGCCAAAAACTGGGCATTTTGGATTGTGCCTGTAATCCCAGCTCTTGGGAGATGGAGGCAGGAGGAGCAGAAGTTTACAGCTATCCTTGGCACCATAGGGCATTGGAGGCCAGCATAGACTACATTAGGCCCTGTCCAGAAATAATACAAGGCAAGGACAAGCTATAGGACTTTGGAAAAGCTATTCCATGATTCTGGGCCTTCTCAATGTCATCCACCACTTGTGAAATGAAGGTACTATTTGTCTATGACCTCCAAAGCTCTTTCAGGGACTCAGCACAGGCACGAGCAGACATGATTTAAGAACTTACAATGCTACGCCTCTGCTCAGGCCTGTTGCTTGTAACCAATCTTTCCTGAGGCCATGTGACAAATACAGACAGATAGCACAGAGAAAATGATCTTCCCTCACCACCCACCAGCTGTATGATCCTCTCTCTATTGTTCAGTCTTTCTGAGTCTTCATTCCTCACTTATAAAGTGGGGATCAAAATAGCACCTACCAGCCAGAGCAGCTGTGAAAATGTTAAAAGTATGTGTACACTTGATACACAGGTACCTTAAAAATGGACTTTACATTTTTAAGCATGGTAGTACTTGTTCATCATCTCAGCACTCAAGAGGCTGAGGCAGGAGAACATTTTCATTTAAAGTCAGCCTGGGCTGCAATAGATAGGTAGGTAGGTAGATAGATAGATAGATAGATAGATAGATAGATAGATAGATAGATAGATAGAAAGATAGATAGATAGATAGATAGATAGATAGATAGATAGATAGATAGATAGGTACTGAAAGCAATTTAAGTGAATGCTGTTATTACTTTTAAGTAGGTCAAAGTTAGAAAAAGCCTGACTGACTTGTGCTCAGAAGGAGATTCCAATGGGCCACTGGTGAACTGATGTCGCAGGAGGTAAAGGTGAATACTTATGGGTCTGGCAACCTGCACAAAAGAAAAAAGCTGATTCCTGCAGGCTGCTGTTGCAGGGTATTTCAGCAAACTGTGTAAAGGTGTGTCTCTTTTTTGCCTCACATGCCTAAGGCACTTGTTGGTTTAGTAAAGAGCTGAATGGCCAATAGTTAAGCAGAAGGGAATAGGCAGGTCTTCCTGCAAGAGAGAGGAACTGAGGGTTAGAAGCTAGGCATGCAAGGGAAACAAGGAAGAAGTCAGACATGCAAAATGGAGGAGAGGTAAAAAGCCATGTGGCAGGACATAAATTAATAGAAACAGGTTAATTTAAGTTATAAGAGCTAGTTGGGGAAAACCTAAGCTAAGGCCAAGCTTATGTAATTAATAATAAGTCTCTGTGTCATTATTTGGGGGCTGATGATATAAAACAAGTTCGACTACAGGTTATTCTCTGACCTCCAAGTGTATTCCGTCTCTCACTAAATAAATGTAATAAAAATAATTTATGTTAGGGTCTGTCCATCATGTTCACAAAATGTACCTTGGGCACTGAATAGTGTCCGCTACCCAAGTATGAGGACCTGAGTTCAACTCCCAACACACACCTAAAAAGCTAGTCATGGTGGTGTGGCTTATAATCTTAGTGCCGAGGAAGCATAGACAGGATGAGCCCTGGAGTTCACTAGCCAGCCAGCCTAGCTGAACATGAGAGCCCTGGGTCCCATTGAGAGACCTTTGCTAGAAAACAAGCCCCTGGAGAACACTTGAGTTTGATCTCTGGCCTCTACTTGCACATGCATACATGTGCAGAGGCACACACACACACACACAGAGGAGGGGGGGTCTTGGAGATATTAATTATACCTAATAAAGATACACAGTTCACCTTTTTGATGTTCCCATTTTCCTCCCCTTCTCTCTACACAGATCCAATTCAACTCTACTCCAAGGTTTCTTCAAGCCATCCTCATGCCCCTCCACCCTGAATCCCAAATGTCTCATCTTACTGCCTTTCCCTTATAGGGTTTTCTGGAGCTGGTGAGAGATTCCATTACTGACAAGCATCTAGTAAGAGACTGCTGGGCTCCCATGACTGAGCTTTCTTGTCTAAAACGTGCTATTAGCATGCTACTCAAAAGCTCTTAGCCGCACACCTCACAGCAGATTTGGTTTCCCTCCTCAAGTGCTCACAGCTCTCTGCATGAGAATTTTCTCTGGCCTGGGCAAGATTCACCTGCCTGGGCAGCATTTTATAGGCAGAGAGTTAATGCCTCTGGCAGCATCTTCAGCCATCATAGAGTTGATGACTCAGAAAGACAGTGGATAACAATTCCAACTTCCTTTCCCTCTATGGGACAATTCTGAGCTGTGATCTGCAGGCTCTGAAAGGGCTCAGCCCTTTGGGAGGCCAGTTCTCTCAAGGAGTAATACCTTCACTTCACTTCCTGGGAACATCCTAGCTTTGACCCTTCACATTGGGCATATCTCATGCATGTTCCTGGACAAAGCAATTACATCCTTTTAAAAATTCCCAAATGCTAAGCTAGTCCTGACTTGGTGAGGCTCCAAAATAGGCAGTGCCAGGTGGCTAGGAACTAGCATATGCAGGAACAGGGAGATTGTGTCAAGGACACTGCCACTCTTGTGTTTTCCAGGGGCACCCTCTGCTCTGTGTTCCCAATATATTCAAGGTATACCAAGTCTGTTCTCCAGGTAAACCTTGAGTATCAAGTACAAGTGTCAAGTATGAGGCAAACACAACTGCATAGGTTTTAAGAGTAAACTTGAACACACTTCAATGTGTGTGGCTAAATCCTTGCTTTAGCGTCTACCTTGCAAGGTACCAGTTAAGGCACATTCAAGTCCCCATCACAATCAGTCTTCCTATCTTTATTTTTTGTTTGAGATAATATCCCTCTCTACATAGCCCTAGCTATCCTGGAACTCACTCTGTAAACCAGGCTGGGCTCGAACTCACAGACCCTCCTGCCACGGCCTCCAATGCTGGGATTAAAGGTCCGCAGCACCACACCAGGCTACCTGTCTTTGTTATATCCTTTCATCTCAAATGTCCTCCTACTTTTCTATCTGCTTCTATATTTTTCAATAGTCAGTTCTGGTAATTATTAATATTATTTTATTTCCTCATGATAAACATGGGAATGGTTGTCTGATTCTTTGGATTTCCAGAATTGTTTGTTTCTTCTTTGTTATTGTGTCATTTTTCAGAGTATCTCAAGCTGGTCTAGAAATCACTATGTAGCCAAAGAAGATCTTGAACCTCTTATGCCCTTGCCTTCCCCTCTCAGGTGCTGGGGATGGAACCCAGAACTTCAGGCATGCTGGTCCAGCTTTCTACCTACTAAACTGTATCCCCAGCCCTTGGTATGACCTCTGCCTGCTTCATCCCTGACTCACTGGAGCCTATTGATCACATCTACAGACCCACTTTTGCTCAACTGATTACCCCAAGGCTACAACCAACCTTATCATTATCCAGAACTGTTCCTGCTCTGGGTTCTGGGACACCATTGTCCCTGGGTAGCCAGAATCACCTCTCTCTGGCTCTCCAACTCCAGGGATATCTGCCTATGGGGTCATCAAGGCTTCCCATCTCCTGCTTCCCATCCCAGTCCCTCAGACCAGATCTATTCTACTTCCTCTAGACTGAAATAATTTCCCCAGATTTGCCAGATTCTTGTGCTACTCTAGCTTTCCCACTAGATGAAACTCAGCCCTGTTCAGATCACCCCAGTCTCTACCAATGACCTCAGAAGAAGTGCAGAACAGTCAAAGATATTTACAGGAGTCATTAAAATTGGAATCCTGGCTCCACCACTATTCACTGCATGACCCTGGGCAAATGATGTAAGTTCTGGGCCTGTAGGTTCCTGTAGGAAAGAAAAACAATAAAGCACGCTGCTCAGGTGGAAGGTTCGGTTTTCATTTTTTATTTTATTCTTTTTCTCAGTCCTTTTGAGATAGGGTCTTTCTATATAACTCTAGCTGTCCTGAAACTCACTCTGTAGACCAGGCTGGCCTCCAACTCACAGAGATCCTCCTGCTTCTGCCTCCCGAGGGCTGGAATAAAGACATATGCCACCACCGCCCCCCACTAAGGTTCAACCTTGTGCCAAAGACGCAGCCCCCTCAGTAACTGTTCAGTGAATACTGTTTTTCTGACTACCTGCTTTGTTGGGTGGTGGGAGGAATTAAATGAAATAATTTCTAGAAGGCACATTGAATTTTATCCAGCCCAGAACATGCGCTCTCTCAGACCCTTTGCTCCGAGTCACTACATGAGCTGCCTTCAAAGATCACCACAAACAGGGAGGTCAAAGCAGAATGAGCTTCTTCAGAGGTCTGAAGGCCAGAGTGTAAAATCAAGTGTTAACAGGACTGGTTCATTCCAATGCTTGAGCGACAAGCTATTCTATGCCCATCTCCTAGCTCCCAGGGACTGCCAGCAATTTTGAGACTCTTGTGGTCATCTGCACCTGATAACGTCAACTTCTGCTTTTCTATACATGTGACCTTGCCAGCTGTGTCCTCCCTCCAGGCTTCTCTTTGCTCTTATAAGGACTGCTGTCACTATATTTAGGGTCCACCCTAAATCCAGGATAAGCCCCTCTTGAGATGCAGAACTTAGTCACATCTGTAAAGACCCTTTCAGGCTCCACAGGTTAAGCCTGGGCCACATCGTTTGCAGGGAGGTGAGGGGGGCATTTTATTACAAAGTAGGAACAGATGTCAGATTCCTGAGGATGGGGAGACCAAGGGGGATGTATATAATCATTCGAAAAAGAACTGGTTAAGAAGGAGGCAGATAGTGGGGGTGTAACTCAGTGGGTAGAGTGATTGCCTCTCATGCACACCTGAAATCTAAGCCCTCAGGAGGTACAGGCAGGAAGACAAGAAGTCCAAGTCCATCCTCAGCTACACAGAGTTGGAGGCCAACCTGGGCTACATGAGACACTGTCCTAGAGGGCAAGAAAAAACAGAGATTAAAAAGGAGCTGGAGGGAGACTCAGAAGACAAATTTTGGTCTCTATTGTGTGTGTGTGTGTGTGTAGTGTGTGTGTTCATGTGTATGTGTGTACATACCATGGTGAAGTCTGAAGACAACCTGTGGGGTCAGTTTTCTCCCCCTAACATGAGAGTCTCAGGGATTGAATTCAGGTTGCCAGGCTTGCCAGCAAGCACTTTCAACTGCTGAGCCACCTCATCAGCCCCTTGTTCCTGTTTAAAAGATGGTAGAGAAACTGGTGCATGCCTTTAATCCCAGCACTCAGAAGGCAGAGGCAGGTGTATCTCTGTGAGTTCGAGGCCAGCCTGGTCTACAAAGCCAGTGCCAGGACAGGCTCCAAAGCCACAGGGAAACCCTGTCTCAAAAAACAAACAAAGAAACAAACAAACAAGGTGATAGAGGATTGTAGAGATGGTTCAGTGGTTAAAAGTACTTGCTGCTTTTACAGGGAGCTTGGGTTCAATTTCCAGCACCCACACAGTCGCTCACAGTCATCTGTGTTCCCATTTCCAGAGAATCCAAAGCCTTCTTCTGGCCCCTCTGAGTATCAGGCATACAGGTGGCATACATATATATACATGCAAGGAAAACACTCATAAAAATAAAACAAATATATCCAAAGATTAAAATTTAAAAGATAAATGGAAGGAAATGAAAAGGTGGCAGTACACACCTTTAATCCCAGCACTTGGGATGCAGACACGAAGACACAGAGAGATCTCTGTTTAAGGCCAACTTGGTCTACATAGTGAATGCCAAGACAGCCAGGGCTATGTAGAGAGACACTGTCTTAAAAAATAAGAAAATAAATAAATAAAGATGGTAGAGCCCTTGACTCAAGAAGCTGAAGCAGAGGCTGGAGAGATGGTTCAGAGATTAAGAGGACTTGGTGCTCTGACAGAGGACCTGTGTCCACTTCCTGGCATCCACACGGTGGCTCACTGCCATCTATAGCCCCACTTCCAGAGGATCCAACAGACATACATATATTATACAACATACATGCAGGCAAAACATTCATATACATAAAGTAAAATGCATAAGTCAAAGCAAAAAAAAAAAAAAAAAGAGGCTAAAGCAGGAAGATCTCCAGTTTAGGGCTTGCCTAGGCTGCCACCAAGACTAAAGACCTGAGTTCAATGCCCAGATCCCACACAGAAGAAGGAGAGAGCTGACTCTAGCCAAGTTAGACTAAGGTCTCCACAGGTGTGCTTAGACCATCTCTCTACACTCCACCCCCACAACAAAATAATGATGGCAAGAGTTTGAGTCTCCTGAGGGGAAAAAGAGGTGGCAGAGATCTTAAAGATCCGAAAGGGTGACTTTCTAGAGTTTAACAATATACAGGTTTGGGGGCATGCAGCTTCAATCCCAGCACTTGACAGGTTGAGACAGGAGGATCACTGCAAGTTCAAGGTCAGCCTGGGCTGCTTAAGAAGACTCTGTCTCCAAAGTAGGGGTGGAGCCACAGGAAATGGATCGAGGAGCTGGCCTCGGAATTATCAATAAATCTGGGCTGCCAGCCACAGATCAACAACAGGCCACAGAACAAGTCAGAACAGAGATATGGATGGAAGGGAGACAGGAGGGATGTGTGAGCCAAAGACAAGAGAAAACATAACTAGATGAGCCTGTGAAGAAAGAGCCTGCCATTTAAAAGGCCGAATCGGGGATTATTCACCGAGGTGCTTGCAGATACTGCCTCCAATTCTTCCTTTCTTTATTTCTTTTTGTTTTGTTTTCAAGACATGATTTCTCTGTGTAGCCCTGGCTGTCCTGGAACTCACTCTGTAGACCAGGCTGGCCTGGAATTTAAACTCAGAGCTCCGCCTGCCTCTGCCTTCTGCATACTAGGATTAAAGGTGTGTGCCACCATCACCTAGGTCTCTCCTTTATTTCTTGGAGCACTGAAGACTGCTAGAGGGTAGATAGAGTGATGGTGACCAGGATGAGACCCAGGAAGCCCTTGAGACTACTGAAGGACAGACATGAAGCTGGAGTGTCGCTCACAGGCCCCAAACAAGGTAGTCAGTCGGGCAGCAAGTAAGGACAGTCACCAAGGGTGCTCCAGACATGGAGCACTTCTAATATTCTTGTTCTTGTGTCCTTTGTCTCTCCACCCCCACCCCGGGGCAGGCCTCTGAGAGGAGCCCTTGCTCCAGACCATTTCCATGGTGTCCATTGGCCCCCTTGCCCTGCACAGTGAATGCTTTTCTCCCACTAAACTCTCTGGCAGGGTGGAGTCTGGGTAAAGCAGCATTAGCAATCCAGGCCTTTGCTGAGCTGGCCTCCTGTTCTCTAGCCTCCCACCAACCCACGTGCCTCCCTCCCGCCATGCAACTCCCTTAAAATTTGCTATCTCCTGGGCGCTCTTCACCCTTCACCGTGGAGCCAGCATGGTCTCTGCTGAGATCTTCCTCTGGTGTTGGCCCCTTCTGAGTTCCCCTCCCTCCTCGGTCACCGTCTCCCCTGTGTAGTACTTCCCCTCATTAGTCTGTTGGTCTGACAGCAACACAGAACTTTGCCCTCTGCGTGTGCTGCACTGGGCTCGGGTCTCACAATGTCCATTGTTCTGCCATAGCTTGGGCTCTATTATTCATTGCTCTGTCTTCTTCAGAACACATAGTCAGATCAAAATGTATTTAAACAAGTAAGATTTTGTCTTACCATTGCATTATTTGCTTGGGGTTTACTTCTAAAACAGAGCCAATGATTATACTTAAGTACTTAAGTATGTGACTGTTTTGTGTTTGTCTTGGGGGGGTGTTGTTTTGTTTTTGAGACAAGGTCTCTTTATGTAGCCCGGGCTGGTTTTGAACCCACAGCACTCTCCCTGACAGCCTCAGGTGCTAGAATTACAGACTTGAACCATCACACCCAATTAACTATGTGTTTTGTGGGGGGGGTGTGTTGTTGTCTTTTTTTTTTCCCCCAAGATAGGGTGTCCCTGGCTGTCCTAGAACTCATTCTGTACACCAGGCTGGCCTCAAACTCACAGAGATCCACCTGCCTCTGACTCCAAGTGCTGGGATTAAAGGCATGCACCATCACTGCCCAGCAACTATTTGGTTTTTATCATGTATTGATAATTACTTCTAAATAGTACTACCAGTGCATGTTTGCAGGGGGTTTTACTATTTTTGTTCATGCAGAGAGCCGGGGAGTCTCTTTCTGCAAGGAGTCTTTGCTGGTCCTAAGAAGTATGTAGCCCTTGCTCTATGTGGTAGGGTTTAATCATCATAAGGGAGAAAAGTAGAGGGGAAGTCTAGGATGGGAAGGCTCATCTAGGCTGTGAGAAAAACTCAGATTCATCAAGTTGACATTCCTAGTTCCCTCCCATCTTCTGAACAGCCTTACCGGCACTGTCTTTCCCCAACCTTCTGTCCCTACCTTCTAGCCAGTCTTTATTCATCTGCTGTGGTGTTCCCAGTCCCAGAACAGAGAAACTACAGTGACTTCGTGTGATCGGGGGACACTAGAGTTCACAGGGACCACACAGCCAAGAGTCAGCTGTGTGTGCCTGTCCCCGTGCCAGCACCCTGCTGTAAAGACCCTCTAGAAAGCATTTTCAGTTGTCCTTTTACTTGAGACAAATCTTCAATGTCCAAGATTAGCAGCCCCCTGGTTTTACACACTGTCCCCAAGGTCACACACAGGAGCAAATCCAAGAAGAACCAGAATAGACACTTACCGTACAGAGAGCTCCCCCTCCCACCCTCCAGCCACATTCAACTCAGAGGGAGCACTCAGGAGGGGGCAGCTCAAGTCCCCTGACCACCCCCATTCATTTCAAATTTCTATAAACATCAGAATGTGACCTTATTTGGAGACTAAGTCTCTATTCGGGTATTCAGATTCAAGTGAGATCATTAAGGTGAAGGAACCCCCACCACACACACACACACACACACACACACACACACACACACACACACACACTCATCCTATCTGACTAGATACAGAGAGAACCCGGCAGAAAAGGAAGACAGACTCCAAGAAGCAACAAGACAAAGGAGCCTGGGGCTGTCAGCAGTGAGGGGAGGCCTGGTCACATCCTCCTGCAACCCAGAGGAACACTCTGCCAGCACCTTGGTCTCAGCCTCCAGCCTCCACAGCCTTGAGAAAGAATTTTCTGTGGCTTAAGCCACCAGGTATGCGGTTCTTAGTCCCCAGTAAATAAGCACCAAGAAAAGAAAACTATCCTCCATCCAACCTCAAAACGTCTACTGAAGATATGTAGGAATAAATAGATTTTGTTACCTCAATTTTTGTCTTTTATCATGCTTTTATCAGAGAAAATTGGGAGGCAATTAAAAAGTAAAAGGGACACTAAAAGCTTATACGCTCTTCAGGTCACTGACGACATTTGGAATTTACTTGTAGTTTGGTTTCAGTTTGGGTTATCTTTCCTCTGTGCTAGAAACTTTCTCCAAGGGCTGTCTCGGGTCTTGGATGAGTGCCTGGGTACAGTTCTCCGGTCCCATCCAACCCTGTACATAGTGGATGCTGTGCAGATTTATGTAGACATTGTATAAAATGAGCCATGCTGCTTGATGACTTCCTTTTTCCCCTGGCTTATCGCGAGTATTTCCTCCTATATCCAATATTCTTTCACTCAATGCCTTTTCACTTCTGTGCGGACCTCCGTCTTTGAATGTGGCATGATGCCCTTACCCAGTGCCCTTTCATTGCAATCACCAGCCTTACCCAGTACACATAGGAACGGGATAGATCTTTGTTTAGGGTTTGCTAAGGACAATTGCTAAACCTGAGCGCCCAAATCAAAGCATCGCGGTGTGAAGCGTTGGTACCCACTTCGGTGACCCCGCTGGGAGACTGCAATCTTCCTCCTCCTGTAGCCAAACAGGGGCTCACTTCCCCACACCTCCCCAACATCTGCTGTTTTGCCTGCTATTGTTTTGACCAGTTGTATAGAGAGGAAACCCCAGAATCTCCTTTTCATTTGCACTTTGGACTTCTAATGTTTTTACAAGGTTTTTGTATTTCTTCAGTGAACTACGTTAATCATCCTCTGCCCGTTTTTGTCCACTGGTCAGTTCCTCTCATTGTTAGGGATTTAGCGGACTTGAAAGGGCAGCTGCAGATGGGCGACCACGGCAGCTTCCTCCCCGCCCTTCTGACCCTCCTCCTCCTCCTTTCCCATCCCCCCCAGAGCTTTCCTTTGCTCTCCAGGGAACCTTTGTCATCCAAACTGGCCCCTACTTCCCAGGGCCCTGGGAAAGTCATCTCTCGCCGCCCTCTCCACCTTTTTCTCCTTTGCCTCCGGAGCCCCACATTCTTGGAGTTCTCCCCACCTCTCCCCACGCCCTGCACGTCCTCCCTCGAAATTCTTCTCGGAGGCTCTAAGCCACAGGGGACCCTTACTAATCTAGAGCGGGAATCCCGCCCCACCCTTCTCCTGGCTGACAAGAGAAAGGAGAAGAAAGGCGGGGAGAGGTTCAAAGGAACAGCCTGGCCCCCGGGATGGCCTGGGAGAAAGAGGCAGGAGTGTGTGGTGGGGTAAAGAACCTGCCTGCTGCCTTTTTGACCTCTGAAGCCTTTCTAGAAGAAAGCTTACACCCCACAACCTCTTGGTACCTGCTCTCACATCATCTTACAGGGTTAGGAGGGGGAACAAAAGCAACATTGCCAGTAGATCATCCGTCACTAACAGGTGCACCGAGCAGGGTCAGACCTGGCTTCTCCAGGCGAGGTTAGCCCTGGGAAGAGCAGGTTTTCGCTTGTTTAGAGAGGGAGGCCAGAGGTCCTGGTGGACAGCGCAACTGAGCTCGATTTGGGACACACGGGATGCCCTACGATCGATCCAAGCAGTGGGCAGGATTCCTGGTCTCAACTCCACACTCAGTCACTTATTAAAATAATCTGTGTGGCAGACCAGCCTGCGCCAGTGCTGCTAGCCGTCCTAGATCTTGGGGAGACAAGCATGGACCTGAGAGAAATCTGAGCAAAGAGCACTATCAGAAAGGGACCGAAACTGGGAGAAAAGCAGCTGGGCCTGGAGGCAGACTTAGCAGACTGACTGGAAGGGTAAGAAAAGAAAACAATGCGTGCAGAGTGAGGGTCGCATAAACCCAGAGTGGAACATAAAGTATGGCTTCTTTGAGCCTGAGGAGCAAGCTCTTCACGAGGGTGGCGAACAAGGGAAGTGAGGGGCCCCGAGGCCTGGACCCCCAAACTTGAGGTGACGCATGTCAGAACCTAATTTCACCAAGAGCCAGCTGCAGATGGCAGCAGCCCGGGGCTGAGCTGTGCGAAGAGGGGGCGGGGAAGCAGCAGAGGCCTGTGCCCCCACATCCCCTGGTGCCGGGTCTCCGCCCTGGCCCGGACCGCACGTACCGCTCGTAGGCTCCGCGCGCTGGGGCAGGTAACAAAGCAGCTAGTGTGGGGAGGGCGCCAGGGCTGGGCTAGGAGGAGGAGGCAGGGGGATGGGGGTGGAGAGCAGGGGCCCAGGAGGGATCTGTCGCGCCAGGGCTCTGTCCTCCACCCGAGGAAGGCGCCACGATCCTTGCATTCTGGCGGGATGGCCCAGGCCCAGACACAAAAAGAGACTAGGCACTGGTCTCTAGGAGAGCTCCATATCTCACAGCCCTGGGTTAGGTGGGCCAGCGAAGGGGTGAACTCGTGGTGGTCCTGTCAGCACCCTTCTTCGGTGCGAGGACAGAGACCGCCCCAGGCCTCTGGGCGGAATTGGATTGATGTATACTTTCTGGTGCTCACTGTGGAATGCCTTATCGGAGAGGCCATTAGTCTACCTGGATGAACGGGTTTCTAAGTGGCACAAGGTTCTCAAGTCTTATCCCAAACAAAGAATGGGGGAGGGACCCAAGCTACACCACCGCACGTCTCCATAGGATGCCTCTATGTGCACTCACACAGGGCACGGTTAGATTTCCAGGCTGTGTCCACACCTGACAGCACACACACGTGCCGGTGGGTCAGCTACTTCCCCATTAGCCAGGCAGGGCTAGGGGATGAACTCAGAATGACCCTTTAGGGTCATATCCCTTCCCCCTCCTGCCCACCTCCTGGCTGTGTGTTGGGTGGGAAGGGGAGTGGGCAACCCAGAGGCTGATGGAGGAGAACAAAGGTACTTTGGGAGGGAAAGTCTTTTGCTTCCAAGCAGCTGCCCTCTCCTAGGGCCTCACAGCTCAATTCATGGCAGAGTGACCTCCCATCCCCCGCCAAATGTAGGTCAGCCGACCACCCAGGTTAGGTTTTGAGGGCACAAGAGAAAAGAAGGCTGATTGGCACTGACAGGGTCCCAACAGATGGCAGTGAGGAAGGCAGGAGATGGTGACTGCCCAAGTTTCCTCATCAGTATGGTGGTACAGTAGGTGACTCCTGTGGCTGTGATGCTGGGTCCTGCCTTTCAGTACTGCTTTAGAGTTTATTCCCCTGGGGAGAGGAGCCCAGCCACCCACTCTTACCCCATCCTTGCAACTTGGCCTGGAGTCCTCACTCCTAGAAGAAGATCATGGATAGCAGGAGAGAGAAGCTCTGAGGTACCACACAGCCTGGTGCAGTAGCCTATGGGTGAACAAGAGAGGTACTTGGGACGCTGTAGCCAGTGCACAGAGCAAAATTGGGGCTGCAGCCCCAGTGCTCAGGGCTGGTGACCAGTATTTAAGAAAGAGGGAAGCTCCCACACACACAGAGCCAAGAAGGAGGAGGAGGAGAAGAAGAAGAAGAAAGTAGATGAGTGGTGAATAAATGTCTCCGACTAGGGAGGCATTTGGAGAGGATGTTGCTGCACATGCAAGCTGGGACTTGTGGCAGAATGTCACTATTCTGACCCTGGTGTGCCCAGGCAACATCTTCCCTAGAATCAGGAAGCCCTTGAGTTCAGCTCCTAGCCCAAGACAGGACACACACAAGCGGCCATGCTATGCTCTCTGGGCCGTGAGCCAGTGAGCCGTCACTAGGCACAGGTGCTACAGTATCTCAGGCCCACCCCCATCCCCATCTTAGCCACCTCCTATGGTGTATGGCAACTGGGACCAAAAGATAAAAGCCTGCTTGAAGGCAGGCCTGGCCACTTTCTGGCTATACATCCTTGGACAGCCATTTCTTTCTCTGGACCTTGGTTTTGTTATCTGTAAAAGAGGCAAAAAAAAAAAAAAAAGTCTTAGTTGCTTTAGAGGAGGGAGTCTCATGCAACACTGCCCTTCCCCCTCAGTTCCCTCAGGACCCTCATCCCTACTCTCCTGGTTCCAAGCCTGTATACCTGCCCTAGCAGGGCCCAGTTCCCAGGAGCTGCTTTCCTTTATCTCTGTGCCCACTGTCACCCAGGAACCCAGGATTGTCTAGCTCAAGGTCAGTGGCAGAAGGCAATGCTCACTGAATAATAAAGGATGAATCCCCACCACCACCACCACCACTTGACAGGATTTCTTTGAGCAACTCTGGCTGTCCTGGAACTCACTCTGTAGACCATGCTGGCCCTGAACTCACAGAGATCCGCCTGCCTCTGCCTCCCAAGTGCTGGGATTAAAGGTGTTCACCACCATTGCCCAGTGAGAAAACACTTTCTTAACCAGCAGGCAAATCCAAGGGTTTTCTTCATTAGAACACTTTAAATCACAGTTCAGGACTTGGCTGTTCCCTTACAAACAGTAAATTGCCCATTTGGCAGATGAGGAAACTGAGCTCCAGTATGTGATACAATGCCCAGCTGAAGTCTCCTAACTTCCAGCGAAAGAGGACTCCCATACTCTTCCTTGAGGCCATATTTGTTTTACTTGTTTGCTTATTGAAGAGTGAATACTCGTGTGTGTGTATGTGTGTGTGCCTGTGTGTGTGTGTGTGTGTGCTGTGTGTGTCTCATAATTCAGGTCAACATGGCTTTCTGGCATTCAATATCCAAAAGCTAAGTTCTGGACAAGGACCTGGATGTAGTTTTGTAATTCTACAGTCTCTCAGGCAGGCCAATGCCTGTGGGTTGGAGCCAGGTGCAGTGCACCAGTGCCATGTGCAAAGCTGAGCCATGAGGCTGTTGACCTGGCAGTTTAAGATTTGTCTCAAGTGGTCAGAAAACAAGACTACACGTGTTCAATAAATACAGATCCAAACCAAAAAAAAAAAAAAAAAAAAAAAAAACTCTGAACAGTTTACAATGTATTTTCTTTTTTTAAGAGAAAAATGTGCATAGGCTTAAAAAAGAAAATAGTTATGGTCATAGAAAAATTAGTTTATTAAAAAAAAAAACTGGGCACGCCTTTAATCCCAGCACTTGGGAGGCAAAGGCAGGTAGATCTCTATGAGTTCAAGGCCAGCCTACAGGATAGGCTCCAAAGCTACAGAGAAACCTTGTCTTGAAAATAATAATAATAATATAAAGTCTTTAAAGAAGAAGAAAGTAATATAAAAAGGATAAGCCACATAAAGATGGAAAATACACAGGGAGGTTAAATCCTATATGGTGTTTTGTTCAATTGAATTTTTTGATTGTTAATGAGTGAACCACAGCTACTGAGGGACATGGGATTGTAAGAGGGACTGCTGAATTGAACCAGCCTAGATACTTTATGAATGCCTTAACTTTAAAATAGAAGTCAGAAAACATATTGCTTTGGAAAAGATGTTATGCTAGACACGTATTTTACTTATTCCAACATAAAACAAAAAGAAAATCATTTTTGATTGACTTGTGTTGTGCACAACACATAGTCCATACTTGTGTTAGTGCAGATAGTATGTTACCTTTGAAAGTCTGTATGTTTTCAGAGCAAGGGGACTAGACACCAATGAAAACAAGTGGCCAAATTATCCAGCCTCTCAGAGTGCCTCTGTTGCAGTTTCCACAGATTTCTGCATCTAGAACAGCTTCAAGGCTGCTGGCTGAGATGTCCAGCCTCACAGACTGTTTTAGCCAGGACTGCAGATAAGCCTTGCACTGTCCCATTGCACAGAGACTGGACAATAAATGTTGTGGATAGTTTTCCCAGGACTTGACCATTATCTCAATTTTCTCAGGTTCCCTAAAGATGCCCTCATCCACAGACAGCAGGAAGCAGTCTAGAGAACACAATGCCCACATTCCCAAGAGGTAGAGTGGGTGTTTTTTGGTCATTCAGTGAGTTATGGATGTTTATCATTTAGGGAGGTTGGTTACAAGTTATTACTGGCCATGGTCAGAAAGATAAACAAATATTAGATTCAGGATTCTCTTTCTGAAGGGAAAAATGAGAATATAGCATAGAAATGATGGGATTAAATGGTGAATTGTTGAGTCTGCTTTTGAACAACCACTAGTCACAAATATTTTACATTGGTATGGATTTTTCTATGTTGATACGAATTTAAGTTTAGAACATACTTTACATACATTTCTAATCTTGTTTAAGGTATTGTATCTATGCACCCCATTTAACAATGTAATGTAAATTTCTAGTCCTTGATAGTTATTACTACAAACTATTTAGGATAATAAAGAAATGCAGGTTAATAGTCACCTTTAACAATCAAACTTGTAGTCATGTTAGGTATGTTTTCAAGGTCAAACATATATTTTAGATAAACATGTAGTCTTCAAGCACTTTGAAGAACTACAGGATATGGCATTTAAGATTTTTTTTTAATAACATGAGGCTTTCCATGATGATGAGACACACCTGCTCCCGGCAGCATCTATTTACTTCAGAGAAGATAGATGATGGGCATCAAAGAACTTCCATATGGAGTGTACTTTCACTGTACAGAAACAAGTATCTGAATCCAGAATAGAGGCAAAGTCGTGTCTTTCCAAACCCTGTTCCTCTCTCCTTTCCTTCCTCTCCTCTTCCCCCCCCATCTAGTTCCCCCTCCTCTTCCCCCCCCCATCTAGTTCCCCCTGCACTCCCAAAATGAAAGAGAGAACTGTGGGCTAGGAATAGGGGCACAGACCTTTAATCCCAGCACTGAGGAAGAATCAGAGGTAGGTGGATCCTGTGAGTCTGGTCTACACAGCAAGTTCTAGGCCAGACAGGGCCACATGGTGAGACCCTTCCTCAAAAAAACAAAAACAAACAACAACAACAACACACACACACACACACACACACACCTGTGGCTCATTGCTCTCCTCCCACAGTTCAGAGTCTGTTGTGAAATGCCATGGGAAGCCAAGAGAGGTACTCATAACAAATTCTGAATCCCCTGAACATCACCTTCCAGGACAAAAAAAAAAAAAATCTTTCCTGAACTGTCCATGCAAGCCCTGAAGGCCATTGCGAGCATCTTTGAAAGAAAAGAGAGAAGAAAGCAAGTATATGCAGAAGGGAGGGTGGTGTGAAGATAAGCAGAGATTGAGCGATGTGGCCACAAGCCATGGAACATCTGCAGCCACCAGAAGCTGGAAGAAGCAAAGAGCAGTCTCTCCCACAGAGGTGTGGACGGGCGAGGGAGCCTGCTGCCACTTGCTTTCAGACTTCCTTCTCTGTGAGGAAAGTGCATTCCTATTGTTGTTGGGCACCCAGAGGGGCAACTGGTTCCAGCACACTAAGTATAGAAATCCCAGCAGCAATCAACCAGTAGCCTCCTGCCCCTGCCAAGCCAAACACAGACCTAAGTAGGCACACACCCGGCCATCAAGTTCTGAAGTCAGATCCTGGTGGGCTGGATTATCTGTGTCAGGGTAAAGGGAGATTTCTCCTCTACCCTCCAAAGATCAGCTGGGATAAACTTTCAAAGACAGATGGAAACAAGAAGGTATACAAGCTTATTAATACGCACGAAGGGACACATTCCAGGCTGGGGGAAATCACAGGAGTGTGACTACCCAGTAACCCAACCTGATTCCAAAGTTACAAGGTGGGAAGGACCAGCAAGAGTTTTTAGTGCAGTGGTTCTCAACCTTCTTAATGCTGCAACCCTTTAATACAGTTCCTCATGTTCTGGTGACCCCCCAACCGTAAAATTTTTCTCGTTGCTACTCCATAACTGTAATATTGTTACTGCTATGAATCATAATGAAAATATCTGATATGCAACCCCTGTGAAAGGGTCATTCAACATCCCCCACCCCCACACACACCAAGGGGTTGAGACCCACAGGTTAAGAACACTGTTTTAGAGGCCTGGTAAATGAATTTGGGAGGGACTCCCAGGGAGTGTGAGAACACACAGTTCTTATGAACTCGAGGCAAGAGAACAGGTAACAGATTGTAAATTATTCTGTTTGGGACCAAAATAGAGGACAATAGTATATGACAAAAGTCCGTCTTACGGTGTTGACAGACTTCAAGCTTTCTTCCTGCAGATAGGCATTTATGGGCCTGCTCTAGCTAATGCGATCCCAGAAGACTGAAGGCAACTGTGTTTCCCTTTTGGTGGATCTGGGCAGTTAGATAAGAGAATTTTACAGACAGCTTCTCTCTGTGCTGAGAAGAACGTTGACTTGGGGTTTACTCTGAGACCTCTCTGATCATCTACGTGCAAAACTTTGGAGCATCTCTTCTGCCCAAGGACTACTTACTTTGCATTATAGTTGCCATCTGCTCTATGCCCTGCCTGCCTCATCTTGAATGAAGCACTCGTTTCCCTGGCCCACAGACCCCAGTAGGAGGTGAGAGCAGGCTGTGCCAACTGGCGCTGAGTACCGGCTAGTGGGGAAAAACCACTCTTGGGGAAATCAGGAGGCCTTTATTTAATTTCACTTTTGCATTGAGTTTCTGTGCTAATCAACTCAGCCAAGCCACTTAGCCTCTCTAGATGTGTCTTCTCCGCTGCCAAAGGCCCAGACTGTTTGGTGTGAATTTTGCAGTCCCCGTTGGTTCTAAATGTAAATGAACAAGGGAAGAGTGAAAGTTTAGAAAAGAAGATGAAGATTATTAATGTCAAATGGTAAAAATATGTTCAGTCCTAAAAGCAGATTTGACTCTTTCAGACTGCATAAAAAAATGGCAAACCTTAAAAATTGGGAGGAGGGCTTTGGGTGAGGTTAGAGTTAGATGCATTCATCCATAATTGGATCTGTCTACAACTTCTACTGCCCAGTGAAGCACATTTGATCCATGGATCTTTGTCCTCTGCTTTAGTCTGAGTGTTTATGTCTGAAATTCATACATTGAACTGCTGGCCCCAGGGGATGATGTTAGCCCCTGGGGCCAGCATGAGGACACAACTGGGATCCAAGCTCTTAGAGACTCCAGAATGCTAGTTTGCTAGGGACACTATTGTGAGGACATTGCCAAGAAGGTGTTATCTGTGACTGAGGAAGATGCCCAAACTAGACACACTCTGCTCCATGCCTGGATCATGACTGCCCAGCCTCCAGAACTATAAACAATTTCTGTTGTATACAAGTCATTTAGTCAAACAGTTCAAATGGACTAAGTATCCTCTGCAGACAGAACAGTTAGACCAGTGGGGACATATCCAAGGAGTGCCCGACAATCAATGATGGAAACAAAGGTGAGATGGGCTAGATTAGATGGGAACTAGAACTGAGAAAATATGATAGGAACGTGGAGGCATAGAAGCCATAACATGGAAAGTCCAGAGACTGAACCTGTGGAGCCAGTGACTGAGCAGAGAAACCAAAGGAAGTGTTAGCATCAGTGAATTCGGTGAAGCAAGCAGACGGATGGAACAGGACCTATTATCTAGAATATGTAAAGAACTCGTATGATTTAATAACAAAAAAAAAACTAAAATATTTGAACAAATACTGTATCAGGGAATATGTCTGAATGTCTGGTAGGTACCCAGAAAGACTCTTTGGGAGACTCTACTGATGGGAGATGTCATTCTGTATATGTTTCTCATACTGGTTAATGAATAAAGCACTGTTGGCCAATAGGAAAGCAAGATAGGCGGGACTAGGAGACAAGGAGGAAAGAGGAAGTAGTAAGGAGGAGTCAGCATGGAGAGACTGGGGAGACCAGACGCAGGCCCCACTCCCCGGTAAGATGAAAGCATGTGGAAATACGTAGATTAACAGAAATGGGTTAATACTTAAGACAGAGCTAGCCGATAAGAAACTCGTAACTGTCCAACGGCATTATATCAAATACAGTGTCTCTATGTGTTATTTGGGGCTGGCACAGCGGCGGGACCAAACCAGCGGCGGGAGGAAAAACCAACTTCTTACACTCCATTATTGGCAGTTAATGGTCAGGTAATGGTGGTGGGGTAGGGAAGCCATTTTCTTCTGAGATGTAGCCACTGGCCAGCTGCCAATGCTCCAGGATATAATCTAGTAACTAAGCCTATACTCACGCACATGCCACCAGCCCTAATTAAACTCTGTAGGTCACACACACAAGAAAGAGATATGGAGTCAGGCATGGTGGTATACACGGTTAGACCCAGCACCTCACAGGCAGAAGCAAGAGGGTCTCTGTGAGTTCAAGGCCAGTATGGTTTATATAGTTAGAGTTCCATGACATCTGGGGATATACAGAGAAACCCTGTCTTAAAAAAAAAAAAAAAAAAAAAAAAAAAAGTAGAAGTAGCAGGGGAAAGAGGAACTTGTTGAGAGGAAGTAGTTCAGTGGAATTGGGGTATAAGAGAGGGTAATGAGATAATATGATCAAAGCACTATGTATCCATATGAAGTTGCCAAAGGAGAAATAAACAATGTTTACTAGAACATCTTTTATTTATTCTTTGACAAAAATCAGTGTAGTTTGATCGTATGCACCTCCAACTTCCCAAGCACAGCTAAAAGTCGCTCTCTCCCATTCATGTTTTCTTCCTTCCCTCCCTTCTTTCTTTTATCTTTCTTTCCTTCTTTCTTCCCCTCTCTCTTTTCTCCTGTCTTTCTTTCTTTTGGGGGTAGCTCAGAGAGTATATTTAGTGCTGCTTATTGGAATGTTGACTGGTTTGTTGGTTTGACCTTGTGCAGGTACACTGAGTCCCTGAGTACAATAGTCATGTCATATTCAGAAGACAGTGGATCACAGCACGCCTCCCCATTCTCTAGCTCTTACGTGTTCTCCACATACCCCACTGCAAAGTTGCATGAGCCTTGGGGAGGAGGGTGATATAGATGTCCCTGAACACTGTCACTTACTCTCAGCATTTTGACCGATTATGAGTGTCTGTGTTAACTGCTGACCACCACAGAGAGAAGCTTCTCTGGCCAAGGTTGAGAACCTCCATAATCTCTGTTTAAACACAAATATTTAGAAGGTTGTTTGCAACAGGTCCATTTAGTAAGACAGCAATAGTAGGTCATGCCTTCTCTCTTTCCATCCCACACCTATGACCTCTCTAGCCCTGGATTTATAGTATTAGGTGTGAATACCCTTCTATGGAGCAAGGTCTCAAATTCAAGCCAAAAATAGTTGGTTACCCCTGTAACTTTCACACCACTATTGCACTAATGGGCACATCTTGCCAGTCAGGTCAGTGTTGTAGCATGAAGGTTTCACTATTGGGTAATGTCATTGATGGTTTTTCTACTCCTAGCATCCACAAAGCACCTTCAGGCGCTATGATAGCTACCCAACAGGGAGGGTATTTTCTGATCAGTTCCATTCTGCATTCTCTATGTACTGAAACCGAAGTGTGTTGTGGCTTTAGCAATAGGCTCTTACCACATGAACAAACAAAGCGAATGACAATAGCTTGTATTGTTTTGGTACCCTCTGGGTCCTCAGTGACCAATAACTTGTAGGGAGGGATTCCCAACCCTGGCACTAAGATTTTCATTTCTTGGAGAAGCACTGTCCACCCATACAGGTACTTGTGTTCACATTCCTTTTCTTCTTAATGATATCTTTTAATTAGCTTACAAAGTAGGGGTTTCTGTACGGACTTTTCATACATCCTTAGCTTTGATTATCTTACCCCCTCATCTCCTCTGCTCCCCCACCTCATCTAACACATTTGTTTGTTTGTTTGTTTTTGTTGTTTTGTGACAATATCTCTCCCTCTCTACATAGCCCTAGCTGTCTTGGAACTCACTATGTGGACCAGACTGGCCTTGAGCTCACAGAGATCTGCCTGCCTCTGTCTCCCAAATTCTGGGATTAAAGACATGTGTCACCACACCTGGCCTAAACACAACTTTTAAAAGTATCTTTTTTTAGGGAGCTGGAGAGATCTCACCACGGTTAAGAGCACTCACTGGCAGCTCTTCCAGAAGACCTGGGTTTGATTATCAGCACTCACATGGTAGCTCGCAACTATTTGAAACTCCAATTTTAGGATATCTGATTCCTTCTTTTGACCTCTGCAGGCACCAGGCATCCACATGAGGCATAAACATACATGCAGGCAAAATACTCATACACATAAAAATAAATGAATTTTGCAGGAAATACATATCTCTTGAAAGCTTGCCTTTATTATTAGATATTTCCGTTTGATATGTATGAGTATGTAGCTACACTGTGGATGCAGTGTCATAGAGGTCAGAAGAGGAAGTTGGTCCCCTGGATGTTGGAGCTATAGATGGCTGTGAGCCACCATTGGGATGATGGGAACTGAACCTGGTTCCTTTGTAAGAGCAATGAGTGCTCTTAACCACAGAACCATCACCCCAGTCCTTTAAAAAGATTCTTAACATTATTACTCATTAGACAACTGTAGACTTAAGCCACAATGAAGCACCACCACTCCATGTATCTATGGAATGGCCACAAAACAAAGACTGTCCTTGAGTTCAACCAGGAAGTGGAAAATACACTCAGCACTTTAAACTGGTTTTCAAAGTCCTAGTACTACACGTTTGAAAGTGTTTGCTGTGTTCATCTAATCAAACGTTTAGGAATCATATATGGGTTAGCACGTCTATCTAGCTGGAAACTACCTGTCACCCGTTTCTGAACACAGTCACAGATCTTATCCTGGGAAAAAGATAAAGATAATTGCTTAAGGATCTTGCTGTTAGTTGGGACTTCTGCTATTTAGAACTTGCCATATTAGGTCCCAGATATGTTCAACTTCCTGGTTAGGGAGGGATTGAATTCCCCAACATTAGCCTCCCTTCATCCATGAGGTCTATTGTGAATGTGGCCTTCATAATACCTCTGGGATTTCTCTTTGTGCCCCACAAAAATGTTTATACTAACGATCTCTGACTAAGTCAGCATAAATGGCTGGACATTTGTTTCTTGCCAACTAACAGCTTTTCACTAGAAATGGTCAGTCAGAGTTCAGGGTCAGGCTTAAATGAGACTTAGAATCCTGGCCACAGAAGACGTAACTCTAACTACTCCTCAGATTATGTGTAATACACATAGGCGAGTGGTCAGGATATATTGCCAAATAAAGAAATGAGTGGAAACTGGCTTAACCAAGAGGAGTTTATTCTTGGCTTCAGGTGACTCAGCAGGTGTTATCAGGAATGGGGAAATGGGTCTCTCCTGAATCTCCAGTCCTCTGTAGGGCTATGCTCAGGCTTCCTGCTGCCCATCAAACAAGGGTTTTCCATCCTCCTCTGTACCATTGCATAGCAGGAGTCTCCCTGGCAACAGCAGGAGTCGTCTCCCTGGCAACAGCCTCGGAAAACAAGAGTTCACTTCTCTTTCTCTCAAATGTTACAATTTTTTCTTGCTTTTCCAAGCTTCTAATTTGGTTCAGGGCCAAAATTCTGATTGGCCAAAATCCATCAACTCTGTTCCTGGTTCTGTAGAGTGGGCTACTTCCTAGAGCAGCAGTTTTCAACCTATGAGTCAGGATCCCTTTGGAGGTCAAATGACCCTTTCACAGAGGTTGCCTAAGACCATTGGAAAACACAGATATTTACATTACAATTCATAACATAGCAAATTGATAGTTATGAAGTAGCAACAAAATAATTTTATGGTTAGGGGGTCACTATATTAAAAGGTGACAGCACTAGAAAGGTTGAGAACCACTGCACTAGAGGGATGTTACAGAATCACTGGTCCACAGAATATTATTGGTGGGGCCATGGAATGTTTAGATAATCACATATATATATGATTAAAACTAAAAAAGAGGTGGGGGGACTGAAGAGATGGTTCAATGGTTAAGAGCACTTGTTGCTCTTGCAGAGGTCTTAGGTTCAATTCTCAGCACTCACATAGTGATTCACAGACCTCTATAAATCCAGTTCCAAGGGATCAAATGCCGTCTTCTGACCTCTGTGGGAATCAGGCATGCATGTGGTGCACAGACATACATGCAGGCAAAACATTTGTATACATACAAATATATAGGTCACTGGACATGGTGGTACACACCTTTAATCCCAGGATTTATGCAGGTGGATCTACGTAATGCAGCCTGATCTATGTAATGAGTTCCAGGACAGCCAGAGTTACCTAGTGAGAGACCCTGTAAGGAGTGTGGTACACCACATGCCTGCCTAGTGCCCACAAAGTCCAGAAGAGGACATCAGATTCCCCGGAACCAGAGTTACAGACGGTTATGAGCCACCACCTGAGTACTGGAAATCAAACCCAGTCCTGAAAGAGCAGACAGCCATCTCACTGGCCCCATATGTTTAATTTCTAAAGGAACCTTCAGACTTTGAGAGTATATGTGTCAGGTCACAAACACCAGCACTCATGAAAACTCTGTTTTCCCCACATGTTCTTTACCAGTTGATTTGGTCACTCATTTTAATTTTGGACATTCTAATGGAGGTGCAATGTCATCACATTCTAGTATGTATATTAGTATGTATATGTGTGGGGGTGCTCGTGTGTGCAAGCATGTGTATGTATGTAGTGTGTATGCATGTGTGTAGTGTATGTCTGCATGTATGTAGGTGCATGTGTCCATGTGTGTAGAGTTTTGAAACTGATGTCATTGTCACCCTCAGTCACTCCACACCTACTTTTTGAGTCCAGGTTCTCTCCCTAAGCCTGGAGCTTACTTACTGTTTCAGATAAGATGGCTGTCCAGCAAGCTCTGGAGATCCCATCTGCTAAGAGCTGGGATTACATGCACCATGTATCCCCATGGGTGCAAGGATCCAAACTTAGAATCTCATGTTTGCACAGCAAACCCTTTACCCACTGAGCCCTCCCAGTCCCAAATTCTAGTTTTAGATTATGTTTTCTTTTCTTTTTTTCTTTCTTTTTTTTATGTTTTGTTTGTTTTTTGTTTTGTTTTGTTTTGTTTTGTTTTGAGGCAGGATTTCTTTGTATTACAGCTCTGGCTGTCCTGGGGCTTGCTTTTGCTTTGTAGATCAGGCTGCCCTTGAATTTATAGAGATTCACCTGTCTCTGCCTCCCCAGCGTTGAGATTAAAGTCACAAACCACCACCACCCATTTAAATTACATTTTATTAAGGACTATGATATTGGGCTTCTTTTTATATCATATTAGCATTCTTTTGTTTGTTGGTTTTTATTTGAGACCAGTTCGTACTATGCAGCCTTGGCTGGCCTAGAACTCAATATATATACCAGGCTGACTTCAAACTCAGAGATTCACCAGCTTCTGGCTTCAACTGCTGGAATTAAAGGCATGTACAATTAACCTAGCTTGATTTTATATATATATATATGTACATACATACATACATGCATATATATATACACATATGTATATATACTATATATATACACACACACACACACTTATATAGTGTGTGTTTTGTCTGTATGTAAGCTGTACATCTCATGTGTTCCTGGTGTCTATGTCTATGGAGGTCAGAAGAGAGCATCTGGTTCCCTACAACCGGGTTCTCAAAGAGTTGTGAGCCTCCATGTGAATGCTGAAAATCAAACCTAAGTTCTCTGAAAGAGAAGTCAGTCGTCTTAGCTACAGAGCCATCTTGCCAGCTCCTTTTTAATCTTATATGTATGAATATTTTGTCTGTATGTATGTCTGGGTACCACATATGTGCCTGATGTCCATGGAGGCCAGAAGAAAGTGTTGGATCCTCTGGAACTAAAGTTACATATGGTTGTGAGCTACCATTCGGGTGCTGGGAATCAAATCTAGGTCATTCGCACCTCTGAGCCATCTCTCTGGTCCCTAGCATTGATTTATTTATTGTTGATTGATCAATTAGGTGGGTTTTTTTTTTGTTTTGTTTTGTTTTGTTTTTTGAGATGTTGTCTTTTGTAGCCCAGGCTGGCCTTGAACTATAACTATAAAGTCAAGGATGATTTTGAGCTTTGAACTCTTCATCTTCCCAAATGCTAAACCAGTTCTTCTGGTTTAGCTCAGATTTCATGCTTTCTTGGTGAAGTGATATTCAAATCCTTGTCCTTGTTTGCTTTCTTAGTACCAACTTGTAATGACTCTTTTTATATTTTGAAACAAATCTCTTGCCAGATGACTCTATTTTCCAATTGTAGTTCATCTTTTTCTCATTCTTAGCAATATGTTCTTGAGAACGACAAGTTTTAATTTTTACGAAATTAACTTTATTGATTTCTCTTTTCGGGTGTACTAAGTTATCTCAGTAATCCCATCGGTTTGATATTTAGGCCTTACACATATTTTATTAGATTTACTCTTAAATATTTCATTTTGACCATGTCAAAACATGCATGCATGTGTGGGTGCGTGTGTGTGGGTGTGCATGTGTGTGTGTGTGGGTGCGTGGATGTGTGCATGTGTGTGCATGCGTAGGTGCGTGTGTGTGCGTGCGTGGGTGTGTGTGCGTGTACGTGGGTGTGCGTGTGTGTGTGTGGTGTATGTGATATGTGGGAAGGTTTGTGTATGAGAGGGACAGCACCTTCCTACATGACTGGTGGTCAGAGGACAAACTCAGGTGTCTTTGGTTTCTACCTTGCATGAGGCAGGGACTGTTGCTCACAATTGTATATATCAGGCTGGGCCACAAGCATCCATAGATTGTCCTTTCTCTACTTCCCATCCCAGTAGGGGTAAAGGATTTGTGCTCTACCGAACCTGGCTTTCCTGTGGGTGCTGGGGATTTGAACTCAGATCCTCATGCTTGCAGGGCAAACATTTTACCTGCTAACCATCTCTCTAGCCCCTAAATGTTTCATTTTTCAGAGGCACTTTTAAATTTTTTTAAAAAATTATGTATAAGTTTGTGTGTGTCTACATGAGAGTATGTGTAGGTGCCCACAGATGCCAGACACCTGGAGCTGAAGTTACTGTTGTGAGCCACCTGGTGTGGGTGCTGGGAACTGAACTCAGGTCTTCTGGAAGAGCAGCCAGTTCTCTTAACCACCAAGTAATCTCTCCACCCGCTAAATATTTCATTTTCTTATATCGCTGTCTACTGGTTATTATCGCGGTTTAATAAGGATCAGGATAAACAAATAGGCCAAATAGGTGTTTATTCAGGGAGAAATAACTTACAACCTAGACAGATAAACACCAGCAGGTTCCACTGGATGCTCTCCTCTCTGCATCCTGCCAGCAAGAGAACGGTCCCTGGCTCCTCCTCAGACCTAGTTCCACAGGTCACTTCTGCCCCTGGCTCCACCCCAATGGGCTTGGTCAGTGCCACAGAAGCAGACAAAGTGAGTATCTCACTACAGGTTCTACCATCTGTGTCATTTCTAGAGCAGTGTCTGTGAATTGGTTGATATTTTCACTATAGGCAGAGTTCTTTTCACATGCATGTGTGTGGGTCAGAATGCAACTCTGTGAAGTCATTTCTGTCCTCCCCTGAAGTCCCAGGCTTGCATAGAAAGTACCTTTTCCATTGAGCCATCTCAAGGCTGTGGGCAGTGTTCTCTTTGACTCTTTATTCTTGGGAGCTGCTGATTGGAAGCCAGACACTTGTCCATTTTTAATACATTGGGTGCTACATGTGTTTGTGTTTCTATAAAGAATATTGAGTTTCATTCTGAGGATAAAGTTACTAAGAGACAGTTTGATCTTTTGGTTAAATGAGGCTGGTGCTTAATTTGCATAAAGCTACTTCCTGTAATATGAGGCTGGTGCTGAATTTGCATAAAGCTACTTCTTGTCATGTCCAAAGAAAACTCCAATTCCCTAAACTCTAAAAAGCAGTCCAAATATCCAGGTATGAGCTTAACTTGGACTATAGGAAGAGTCCCAGTGGTTAAATAAAATCCAGCATTCCCCCAAGAACTTGTGAAACTGGTTCCCTCATCCAAAGGGAATCATTTTCCTTACCTCTGGCAGAAAGTGCTATGTTACCTGTGGTGCCTATTAGCATATCAGTGCTTATGTGGGCCTCTGGGCTCCCTCCATGTCACATGTTCACATGTACCTGTTACATTATTTCAAAATCCTTGCTCAATTCCTAGCCCTTCTCACCTCCTTCCCTACCATAAACTCCAGCTGGCAGGCTTCCCTCCTGCAGCTACTCATTCTCTTTATAACCCTGCTATTCTTACTGTTTCCTTTCTCCCACTGTGCCCCCCCAGTCTCTCCCCCCCATCTCTATCTCTGCTGCTTCTCTTTGTGTTCTCTCTATTCTCCATCCCCCATCACTCTCCCCTCTCTCACTGACAGCCCTGGCCACATCCAGTCTATTTTCTCTCTCTGCTCTGGACACTTGCAGATTCCTCTGGCTGTCCTCCCTGTCATACCTACAATAAAAACCTTCCTCTTAACCATGCCATGGAGCAGCCACACATGTCAGTTATCCCCACCTCTCAGCCAAGGCCCTTTTTAGGAATTCTCACCCTTGCCCCTTGAACTAAGAAGCTTTCTCTCTGCCTCTCAAAAGCAAGCTCTACTTCCTAGCATCGTGTGAGTTCTAAGTGCTTCCTGTTGTCTTTTTGGGTGGGCCTTTCCTAGCCTTGGGCAGTATCCATTGACAACACTCAGCCTTCTCCTCTTCCAGTATATCTCTAGTCTCTTTCTCTGTAACTCTCCTTTCCCCAACGCACTCACTGCCCTTAGACTCCATCATTGGCGTTGCTGACTCCCAGGCATGTCTTACTCAAGGAGAACATGACCTTAGATGGATTTCCCGATGATAAATAGCCCTGGGACTCGCCTTGTGTTCCTTCCTTTCTGCTGTTGATCACTGGTCATCATTGCCTAATTGGAATTGTCTGGAGTGCCACTCCTTTGGCCTGTTTTGTTGTTTAAACTGTTTCAGATAGGAGCATAAACCTAGTGTTTTATACCACCCTGGCCAAAGGTTCATGGCCACAGCATTGGTTGAGAAGTGTTAGGATTGGCTCTGAGCTACAGCTATGGGGAGTTTTGGCTTTTGTAGTTTTGCTTCTTTCCCTCCTTCTCAGCAGTTAGAAGACTTGACTCCAAGGACCAGAGGGATCAGCCCACTGTGCTCTGAAGCTGTCAGGCCCTGAGTGCTAACAGTCTGTAGTCCGAGGAACGAGGCCGTCAGCGTGGCCATGGGAAGCCAGGCCTACCACTTCTCATAATGTCACTAGAAGAATGATCTGGAGACCTGCCCAATTCCTTCCCAGCATCCTCCTTTGCTCAGGATGTGCTCAGATGGCAGCTTTAACCTCATCACCCACCAACAACAAGAAAAACAACTTTTTAAAAAGACAGTTACCTGCTAAGAATTTAGAGCTAGGAGAGGTAATGAAGCTTACCCAGTGATGGGCTACGAAGGGGAAGAACTGGAAGGATTAGACACTCAACCTCCAGAGTCCTGGGGCTGACAGGCTAAGAACGAGTCCTGGGAACCTTGTTAGGCTCAGCTTCTCTTCCTTCACTTCAGTCTGGAATTCAGATTTCAAATCTGGCATGTGTTTGCCTCTGGCCCTGAAACCCTATCCTGAGTCTGCTAGATGTGGGGATAGCATGGTAGATGCATCATACACAGACTTTGTAAACAGACAGAAATTCTGTTTTGTTGTTATTTGTTTGGTTTGGGTTTTTCATTTGTTTGTTTGTTTGTTTTGAGACAGTGTTTCTCTATGTAGCCTGTCCTGTCCTAGAACTCACTCTGTAGGCCAGGCTGACCTCAAAATCACGGAGATCTGTGTACCTTTGCTTCCCAAGTGTTGGGATCAAATACTACTTTCTAACTATATGACTTGGAGCAAATCACTTAGTTCTTACTGAGTTGCAAGAATCTATTTGATAGATTGGGGGAGTGGCATTACTTTGTGGGATTAATGAGAAATTTAAATAAGATCATATTTAAAGTGCTTACTTCCACATCAGTGTGCAACACTCTGTAGCAAGATTTAAAATGTCCAATTAGAAGGAGCTTGGGAGCTGGAAATATGCTCAGGTGATAGAATGCTTGTCTAACACACTTGAAAACCCAAGTTCAATCCCCAGTACTGTATAAATCAAGAGTGATGGCACATGCCAGTTATCTAAGGTTTGGGAATGGAGGCTGGAAGATCAGGAGTTCAAGATCACTCCTCAACTACATAGCAGTTGGAGGCCATCCAGGGCTATTTAAGACCGTGTCTCAAAGGGGGGAAAAAGATGAAGCTAGAGATGGAGAGATGGTCCAGCAGTTAAAAATGCTGGCTGCTCTTCCGGAGGACCAGTGCTCTTCCAGCACCCACAATGCAGTTCATAACCATCTGTAACTCCATTTCTAGGGGGCCATTTTTTTTTTTTTTAACCTTCCTGGGTACCAGGCACACATATGGTGCACAAGCATACATGTAAGAAAATCCCCACACATAAAATAACAAAAAGAAGAAAGAGGCAGGACTGGGAGGCATCTTTTTTTGTCCTGGGAAGAGTGATGTTTTGGAAATATCTCAGAGAATGCTGCCCTTCTGGGACCTGAACTCAAGAGAAATCATTTTGTCATAGTGCATCTTTAGGAATGTGGCAAAGCCTAGTTGGCCTGGGGAAAAAGAAACATTCAACATCAGCTTCTTCTAGCCTTGCACTCTGAGAAGGAGACAAGCAGCTTCAGCCTTCTCTCACCACCCTGTCTCACCTGAAGTGGGGAAAACCCTGCAAACACAAGGAAAGTTCAGCCAGGAGCTCAGCCTTATCCTAGGACTAAGACGCGGCTGTAGGATACCTTCCCTTGCCTTACACCTCGATGCCACACTCTCAAGACCCATTTTATACTACATTTCTTTTATCAAGTATACTTGACAATTTTCAGCAGCAACAAATATTAACACACACCAAAGGCCAAATGAATTTGGAGAAACACAAGTATTGGAACCAGAATCAGATATGACAGAATGGTGTATTAAACTGGAACTTAAAACGGTGTTAATTAATAGACTCAGGGCTGTCACGGAAAAGTAGACATCATGTAAGACAAATTGGCAATGTAAGCAGAGCAATGGAAAGGCTAAGAGAGAAGTTAAAGAAAGAGTAAGAAGCCAGGCATGGTAGAACACACCTGTAACCCCAAGCACCAGGAAGGTAGAGGCAGGAGGATCATGACTTCAAGGCCAGCAAGGGTTACATAGAGTTCCAGGTCAGCCTTCATTAAATAAGCAAGGCCCTACCTCAAAAGTAAATTAGAAAGCTAGGTGGTGATGGCACACATCTTTGATCGCAGCACTCAGAATGCAGAGGCAGGTGGATCTCTGTGAGTTCAAGGTCAGTCTGGTCTACAGAGTGAATTCCAGGACAGTCAGGGGTCAGGGTCACACACACACACCAAAACCCTGTTTGAAAAAGCAAACAAAACAAATAATGGAATGAGAAGTTTAAAACTTATCATTTACATAGGCTTTGAGAAGGAGCTACATTTTTGGGGAACGGTGCTTTGGTAAAGATTTTGAGTAGATATCTCACAACCGATGTAGGAAAGTTAAAGCTGAGTACACTTGAGCTCCTGAGGAACAAACTGAGAAGGGAAGAGAAGGATTAAGATGGAGAGAAAAGGAACATATATTCCATCAGACCATGTGGACACCGGATCGATAAAAGCTTTGTAGTCTACTCTTAAGAGTGGTTGGGGGTGGAAAAACCAAACCGAACAAACAAAACAAAAAAGCAAAACGAATGCTTGGGAGAAGTTGGGTTTGGTGGCACACACTTTCAATTCCAGCACTTAGGAGGCAGAGACAGGTGTCTCTCTGAGTTCAAGGCCAGCCTGATCCACAAATAAAGTTCCAGGACAGCCAAGGCTACACAGAGAAATCTTGCTTGGAAAAAAACAAACAAACAAAAAAGGAATGCTTGGGGGAGTGATATTTCTGTGTGAAACCCAAGATCTAATTTCATCCCATCCGGGTCATCGTGGTCTAGGACACAGTGGACACGCTCTGTTGGATGGAGACTCATGGGGATGAAGCCGAGCCTCTGGGGATTTGGCAGGCTTCTCTTGCAGAGAGGGGATCTTCTCTCATGTTAGCATATCTGCTTTCAAGAGACTCCATTTGCAAGAATCTGACTGACAAGCCTTCTCTAGAGGCAGAGTACAAACCCAAACAACTAGACACAGCCACCTTAGACCCTGAGGCACGAAGGGAAATGTCACATCCATCTACAGGGACAGTAAAAGCTTCTCCTCAATAATCCCTTCTAGCTAACATTTAGGCTTTAATATTTTGTTGTTGTTGTTTCGAGATAGGGTCTCACTATATAGTTCAGGTTGTCCAGGCTGTCCTGGAACTCTCTCAATAGACCAGGCTGGCCTCCAGCTCACAGAGATCCATCTGCCTCTGCCTCCTGAGTGCTGGGATTAAAGGTATGCCACTACTCCCAGCCTACTTTTATTATAATTTTTAAAAATTGTAGGCGCTAATATTTTTTTAGTTAGGTCCTATGTTTAAGATTTTAAAGGCCTAGGGTTCTGCAAGTCTTCAGTTCTCTGACTTTAAGAATCCAAGGGTTAGCCAGGTGTGGTGGCGCACACCTTTAATCCCAGCACTCAGGAGGCAGAGGCAGAGGCAGGCAGATCTCTGTGAGTTGGAGGCCAGCCTGGTCTACAGAGTTCTAGTGAGTTCTAAGACAGCCAGGGCTACATAGTAAAACCCTATTAAAAAAAAAAAAAAAAAAAAAGAATCCAAGAGTAGGCATCCAACTATTGTCATTTCCTGTCACATGCTGGCACTGTGCCAGGCACTTTACAAGTGTCAGTCTTATTTAAGCTGTCATGCCAGGTTCTCGGAACACCAAACAGACCTCCACAAGGAGCTATCCTCCACAGCAGACTATCCCGATGCAAAGGCAAAAGTTTCTTTATTGTTCAAGCTAGCAGGGACCTCTACGCTTGGAAGAAGCAGGGGTCCCTAACAATAACTGGGGGGAGGGCTATAGGACAAGTTCAAAAGGCTGAGAAGCACAAGATTATAAAGTTTCCATGGTTACTCAAGGTTGTACAAAGTAAAGCAAAAACTATATATTTTAGCAAGACACATTTGAGCAAGATAGGGCAAGGGCATGGGGTCGTGGGGGCATGAGTTTGCCAATTATCCCCTGGGCTGGGGGATGTTTACAACTGACAATTAGTGGTTATCTGGTTTTCTTTAGAACAAAGGAATGTTGACACAGATGGTGACTGGTAACTCCCTTTCTCTGAGAGCTGGGTTTAGGCTCCCTCTTAGGGGGTCAAATTCTTTCCACCATCAGAAGTTCCCTTTTTCTCTGTATAGGTTCAGCAGCCCAAGTTTTTAAACTTTTACGAATTTTAATTTTTGGTCCTTCAAAGCCAATGAGATACACTCTATTATCCCTGTGTCAGTACCAGAGGCCGGAGGGAAGCAGGTCGTCCACCTTTCCCCTCTAACAGCTGACATTCAAAGGAGCATCTTCCTTATGCTGGATCCTTTAGTTTTTAAGAAACTGTGTGTGTGTGTGTGTGTGAGCACGTGTGCCTGTGTGTGTGTGTTTGTGCACGTGTGCCTGCATGTGTGCGTGCGTGCATGCACGTGTGTGTGTGTGTGTGTGTGTGTGTGTGTGTGTGTGTGTGTGAATGTGTGTGGTGTTGGTGGAGGTCAGAGGACACATGGCAGTTGTGTTGGCTGTGTCGTTCTGTATTAGGTTGTGCTGTGTTGAATGTTTGTCTCTATTAACTGGGAATTCTTCTAGTACACAGATTAAACTGGAGTCAACCCATGGACGTAGCTCTCAGTCCCTGGACCCAAGAGTCAGGCAAGCTCACAAGATGTGTTTAGAGTGTAGATAACCAGTTAGCCAATGAGCTGCAAGGAATGAACTCTGATGTCCTCCGAGATCATCATCCTGGGATGGCATCATGAGGGGTCTGGCAAAGTGGGCATGCTCCTAAAGTCACCCAAGCAGGTAAGCCCTAGCCAGAGTTCACCCTCATATGAGCCTAGAGCCAAGAGTAAGACAGACTTAAGTCCCAGTCTGGAGCAGATGGCAACTGGAATCCAAATGAGGAGCCTGAGGGAGTTCATGAGGGAGGTCACAGAGTGAAAAAATGTGCCTGAATGCCCCAGGTGTGAGTGACTCATCTTTGCAAGTAGCCATTAAAAAAAAAAAAGTAGAGGTCAGTGCATACGTGTGTAAGTCAGGTGTCCTCAGTCCTGTGCCTGAGATTCTCACTTCAGTGAGCCAGCTAACACCCTTCATGACTGAGAAAGCTCCAGGCCTGACCTTTAGCCTGATTCTCATGTGTGGGCTCCTGGGGATGGTCCACAGACCCAGCTGCATCTCCCCCTGAGCATCTTCAAACCCAAAGTCCAGGAGTTCCTGGTTGCCCCAGCCACAGGCAGACAACCCCCTGACCTCGGCGGAGCCAGCTCTACAGCCCACTCCAGCAACAGCTCTCTCCACTGAGACAGACCTCAGCGCACTGTTGCGGTGTCTCACCCGTTCTCCACCCAGCTTCCACAGGACTGTTCTCTCTCTCTTTCTCTCTCTCTCTCTCTCTCTCTCTCTCTCTCTCTCTCTCTCTCACACACACACACACACACACACACACACACACACACACACACACACGGTGGCCAGTTCCTCCAATGGCTACCCATTGCCAGTTCCTCAGCCGGGAATGAAAGGTCCTTCACCAGCTACCCCTGGTGACTCAACCTCCACTCCCTCTGCCCTCTTGGACCTCACCTGTGTCCCCTCCATGGCAAACAGCAGCTTACACCTTTGTGCCTTTGCCTTCCCTGTCCTTCAAGTCCCTGCTCATTCTTCAATCAGCCTTCCACTGGCCACACCCTGCTTTTATAAAACTGTACACGCAATGTGATGGTAGCAATAATAATGTGGTAGAGTTGTCTGGCCATGCTGATTCTCCAGGTAAGGACATATTGTCCTGCCAGCTGTACTTGTGCATGGCTCTTAGGTCACTATGTGTCTGATGGAGAAGGGAGAAATGAATAAAAGGCAAGCAGCCGTACCAGGTGACTAGAGGCAGGAACGGACTTGGGGGTTGGAGGGGGCAAGACACCCTGACGAACGGAAAGAACAGGCAAAGCATGAAGACAAGGAGCTGGCTCCAGTTAGGTGAGGAAGCTGCCAAGTGTGCCTTTGGCCTCAGTTGTCCGCAGGGGTCCATCCTGTACCTGAGCTCTGTGCCCTAAAATCCCCGGAATCCTTGTCATTTCCTCGTGTTTGTTGCTTCTGCTACCCTGGAAGGAAGCGATCCCTGACCCTGTCCTTGGGAAGAGCCACCCAGTCCTTACCCAAGACAATTGTCTTTTGGGTGAGCTGGGGGTGGAAAGTGGGCTGTACCATTTGCTTCTACCCTGAGCATCAAGACCTCACAGGGCCAGGGCATGGGAGTCCCATGGGGAGGCTAGAGCCAGGGTAGAAGAGATAGGGAAAAGAGGGACCAGGAAGCCTCAAGGACTTGAGGCTGGACCAGTGGGCCCTGAAGCAGATGTTTGACTCCCAGGGTGAGTTTCCTGTCCCAGCCCTCTTGTTCTTAGTCATACTCCAGGTGACAGAGCATTTCAAGCTCAGAGGAGCTGAAGGAAAGGGACTGAAAAGCCTGTAGTGGGCAGAAAGAGATCCACTACCTATTTGCACCTTATTCACGAGGCCTAAGAGAGGCCTGGCACCTGCTGGGATCCAAAAACAACCAGAATAGAGGAAAAACAGACCTCATCCTAGTAAACATAGGCTTTCCATAACAAGTCCTGGGTCTTGAGAAGTGTTGGCTTAGAAATCAATGGTTTGGACCCGGGACTGGTATTGTTTGAGAGTGGCCCAAGCAACACTGTTATATCGACAGCTCATAGCTATCATTTAGCTGCACCCTAGCCCCTCAGCAAGGTATGCATTCCCTCTTGAGACTTGGCCCCAGTAGCTCTAGGTGTAGCCTTGCCTCTCTGTCTCATGAGACAGCTCCTTGTTCCATGGAACACATTCAGGTCTCCTCCACTTTGCACAGCGGGGATGGAGGGTTTGAGGGGGGGTAGGGAGAGGTGGGGGGGTTAGTGAGGGATTGGTTTGTTTGATTTGTTTTTAAGATTTACTTAATTTTACTTTATGTGCATTGGTGTTTTGCCTCTGTATATGTTTGTATGAGGATGCCAAATCCCCTGGAACTGGAGTTACAGTTGTGGGCTGCTATGTGGGTGCTGGGAATTGAAGCTGGGTCCTCTGGAAGAGCAGTCAGTGCTCTTAACCACTGAGCCATCTCTCCGGCCCTGTTTTTTTGTTTTCATAAGACAGGGTTTCTCTGCGTGGCTCTGGCTGTCCTGGAATTCACCGTATAGACCAAGTTGACCTCAGACTCAAAGATCTGCTTGTCTCTACCTCCTGAGTAGTACTGGGATTAAAGGTGTGTACCCCCCCCCCACTGCCTTGCTTCAGGTTCCCCTCCTTACCAATGTGTCAAGTAAGTAGTCTCTCTGCCACCCACCCTTCCACAGGGTTGAGGCCCAGCCACAGAGCTGCCTTCTCAGGGCAGCCTTCCCCATCATCCCACCAGGCAGAACTCTTCTTGTCACTGTGACTTTCTTGGCACTTGCCATCACCCTGATCATATGACATCTGCCACTCTGCCTGTATTTCATTATTTAATAACACCAGTGCCAGACGGCTAGCATAAGTTGCTTTGAGTAAGCCTCCCTAGAACCCCTTGAGATGGATGACAATAACAGCCACAGTGGTGATGGCAGTGATAAATGGTGATGATGGAGAGGAGGGCAGTAAATACTAGGTAAAGAGTCTGTCCCTCATCCTCACGACATTCCTTTGATATTGGACTATTTTTATTATTTTATTATTAGATAAGGACACTGAGATCCACAAGGGTGAATTCATGTGTCCTAGGTCGAATAGCAGATAGGAAGATCAGGATCTAGGCCAGGCCACGGTCCAGGTACCCCACTGGGTTTCCATTCTTTTATGGATGGAAACACTGAAGTGCATAGAGACCATTAGCCCAAACTGAACATTTTCATTTAAGAACCTCTGACCCTAAGGCTATTCACTCCCACATGGCCCCTGCTTAAACCCTTGCTAAGTTTCTTTGGGCTGACCCCCAATTCCTTGCCATGCCAGGCTATCTTCATCTC
Organism: Phodopus roborovskii; assembly: GCF_943737965.1. NCBI lineage: Eukaryota > Metazoa > Chordata > Mammalia > Rodentia > Cricetidae > Phodopus > Phodopus roborovskii. The sequence continues at coordinate 9,202,260 of NW_026126448.1, forward strand.
TCTCCCCACAAACCCCAGGGACTTTCCTCCTCCTCTTCCATGCCTGCTTCCCCTCTGACCTCACTCCCTACTCACCCTGCCCCACCTTGATTCCCTGGAAGTGAGGCCAGCCAGGCCTGGCGGAGGTCACTGCTTCCCAGGCAGGCAGGGATCCAGAAGCTCTTCTCTGAGTTCCCTAGCCTGCATTCCATGCTGAACCAGTGGAGGCAAGGGAAGGCACCTGCCTCTCCCCCTCCCCAGGCTTCAGTCTCTCCAATGGAAAGGTGGAGAATAGCCCTGCTCTGGTACCCGCCAGGGCTGAGAGATACCCTGATGAGATACTAGGCACGGATGGAGTACATACATACTGATGGTCCCACTGTAATTGACTCATTCTTGGGCAATGGTTTAGAAAGAAGGGGTTCCTGCATCAGCCAGGTAATGCTAGACATTCATCTAACCTTGCTGGTGCCCTCCTGGACCTCCTCTAGTGAAGAGGAATCATAGCAGTATACTCTGCATACTGTGAGGCCTGAAGGTGGAAAGGACGCTAAGCAGTTAAAGGCCACTAGCAGGGGGCAGGATCTCCCTTAGCAACTGAAGTATTAAGTATCCAGTGAGACCTTGCCTCCCTCTATGGAATGCAGGGCCACCATGGGGCAGCTTGTCAAAGATGTTTATCTGGTCTCATGGTGGGCTTCCAGTCCAGCCATCATGCCATGCCCACTGAGAAAGACATCAATAACTCTACTTCACCACCCAGTGGGTGACAGCAGGCTTCCAAATGTCTTTCCAAAAATGCTCTTGAATTCTCAGAAGATACAGAGCTGCTCCCCTCTGTTATTTTTTGTTGATGTTGTTTGTTTGTGTTTTGAGGTAGTGTTTCAAGTAGCCATGGGGCTGTTGAACTCGGTGCATAGCTGAGGATGACCTTGAATCCCTGCTTTCATCTCCTGAGTGTTGGACTTGAGGCATGCATCACCAGTTTCTTCCCTTTCTCCCTTGACCAGCCAATCAACACAGGGCAGATAAGTGTTCCTGATAAGTCTGAGTTCATCACCAGCTAGCTCTGCTGCTCATTCCCAAGGGAGCTCAGGCAAGCCACTTAGCTTTCCTGGGGGATCACTTGGCTCAACTGTAAAGTGGACAGGACATTCCCAGCCCTTGAGGGTTCCTGAGAGAATCACAATTGTCAGTTACAGAGGAAGTACATCTCAGACCTTGAAACTCAGATGAAGACACTGAGGTTCCATCTTTTCTTTTTTTATGATTTTTTTCATCTGCCCTGTCTGCTCTCTCTCTCTCTCTCTCTCTCTCTCTCTCTCTCTCTCTCTCTCTCTCTCTCTCTCTCTCACACACACACACACACACACATACACGGGTACCCATGACACACATGTGGCATTTAGAGGACAACACTGAGGATTTGGTTCCTTCCACTGTGCTGGGACTGTACTCAGGTCACCAGTCTTGCCTGAAGTGCCATCTAAGTTCCCTTGGTTTGTTCCACAGTCTGGATGAAGCAGGCAGAGTTCAGGAGTTCTGCTTGCACTCAGGAAGGCAGTTCTCAGGGCAGAAGGTATGTGTCACTTCATTTTTGTGGTGCTAGGGCTCCTCTCATTCAATGAACATCTGCTACCCAGCCACATCATCGGCAGAGTCCATGGGTTTCTGAGGACAAGACTTACCCCAGAGCTGCACCTTGTATATCTCGTTACACTCTCTTTTGTAATTAATGGTCATCAAGGTCCAGTGGCAGCCCAGGTCCTCCGGACTGACTCAGCAGGAGCAATCACATCAAGAGAGGTGTGGCAGGTAGGGTCACATGCCCTGTTCCCACCGGAAATCCCACAGACACAGGACAGGAAATCAGTGGGCTTGTCCCAATACCTGGCACAGCGAAGACAGTGACCTTAGACCCACTGCCAGTAGCTCAGCTGTCAGCACTGAGTGCTGATTTCCCAGCCTGTTCCTGTGTGTCACGTGCTTGGTCTTGCTGTCTCTAACTAAAACACCAAGTGTTCTTGTTTGTTTCCAGCTTGCCTACTCAGTTGGGGATTGGCAAGCCCTCTACCACAGAGCTGCATCACCGACCCGCATCTGGCTCAGAGCCACTTTGAACTGTCTCTCTTTTAAGCATAGTAAGACTCCATTTCTCATGGATCCAAACATCAAAGACATAAAACACAAAGGACACTTAGTATTGGTGAGGACTGTGAAAGGACGGTGTCTTAGTTAGGGTTTCTGTTGCTGTGATAAAACACCATGTATAATGAACAGATGAAGTCCCGGCTGAATGTTGTTGACATGAGCACAGCCATGACAGGGACCCCAGTGCTTCAGACTCATGGGAGTGGCAAAGCTGTCCGTGGGTGAGGCTCAGAGGGACAGCAAAGCCTTCCTCTGGCCCAAGTATGAGTGCTTATGGACAGTTGACCAGTGTGTATAAACTGTATCAGCCACAGCTTCCCCCTCCAGGTCAACTGCAGCCAGAGACAGTACCAAAACAGAGACCTCCTACAGAAACCCACTTCCTAGTTCAATTGTCCACCAGAAAGCCGCCTCCTGGATTTAGAGAGATAAAATAAGGTGTCAAGTTTCTGGATTGTTACTACTAGTGGTGATGTGATTTCCATGAGAGCCCATAATCTACCCCAACCCAGATTTTCATCCCCTCATCATCCCAGTCAAGTTTCCAGGACCAAGCTATGCAGGGTAAGATGACCATGACCAAATGCAACTTGGGAAGAAAAGGGTTTGTTTACTCTAGCATCTCTCTGGTCACATTCCATCACTGAGGGAAGTCAGGACAGGAACTGAGGCAGGAGTCTGAACACAGAAACTGAAGCAGAAGCCATAGAAGAGTACCGTTTACTGCCTTGCTCCCCATGGCTTGCTCAGCCTGCTTCCTTACATACATACCCCAGGGCCACCTGGCCAGGGTTGGGGCCACTCAAGGTGGGCTGTGGCCTTTCCATATCAATCACTGATCAAGAAAATGCTGGATAATCATAGTGGTGCACCCCCCTTAATCCCAGCACTCTGGAGGCAGAGGCAGGCAGGCAGGCAGGAAGATCACTAAAGTTGCACGGTCAATCTAGTCTATAGAGTGAGTCCCCAGAACAACCAGGGCTACATAGAAAGAACCTGGGGGGGGGGGAGCTCTACAGACTTCCTATAAACCAGTCTGTATGAAGATATTTTTTTCTCAATTTAAAGTCTTCTTCCCCGGTAACTCTAGCTTGCAAATTCACCATGCACCATGTCAGATCTACTAAAGGAAAACACACAGTTCATACTTCAGTAGTCAGAAGAACAAGATGTTAAAAAAAATATTTTTTGAGACAAGGTTTTACAATGTAGCCCTGGCCCAACCTCAAGTTTCCTATAATCCTCCTGCCTCACCCTCTTGAGTATTAGGATTACAGGTATAAGCCACCACACCCTGAAAAATGGATAATTCTTAAAGCATGATATGTCAAAAAATCTTTAAAATTACATCATATCTTTTAATATTGTAGTTCCTCTCCTATGAAATTTTTTGCTAGGATTTTTATATTTTCATCTATAAAGTCATTTATAATTGTCTCAAGATGAAAACTACCTAAAGTATTCCAGCGGAGCCTCAATTCAATCTACAATAGACTGTCATTTATTCAAAACTGTGGTAGACCTGATGCAATGGCATGAAGCTATAATCCTAGCACTTAGGAGCTAGAGGCCAGAGGGCCAGGAATCCAAGGTCACCCTCGGCTACACAGAGTTTAAGGCCAGCCTGGGCAACATAAGACATTGTCTCAAATATGTATTTTGTGTTGGGAAATTTCTACTTGCAGAGACATGTTATAATGAACATCTAAACCCAGAAGGATCTACATTAATATAACTGGTCAGTAAGCCAATAAGCTTGTTACATTGGGGCTTGTCTCCTTAGCATGCAGCTGCCAGGCTGGAGGAAAGCTGGGCTATCATGCAACATACAGAGGAGGATACAATACCTGTGGAAAGATGGACCCAACCATGTGTCTACAAATATAGCTGCACGATTGACCTCAGCTGATGTCATGTGCAACAGCTCAATGGGTCCCAAAGCCACAAACCTTTGCTTTTTAAAGCCACTAAGTTTGGAGGTGCTTCTCTCCTGCTATGTGGCTGGAGCATGCCGCCGTTCTCATGCCTAGTTTTCAGAGTACATACAGCTGTCTCCTGAAATAGGTTCTGTGTAGCTCCCCACCCTTGTGAGCTCCAGGGAGGCAGAGCTCTGAGCAACCCCGGCTTCAAAAACATAATAATAATAATTTTAGTTGACATTTAGCTTGTTTCTATAGAACTCTAACTATGAGGCACATGTTTAGCTTCACTCTGTAACTCAGACTGGCCTCAAGCTAAGGACAATCCTCCTACCTCAGTCTCCCAAATTCTGAGATTACAGGCAAATCACTACACCTGGATTATTTATGGATTTTTTTTTTGGTGGTTGTTGTTTTTGATACAGAGTTTCTCAGTGTAGCTAGCTCCAGCTGTTCTGGAATTCACTCTGCAGACCAGGTTGACCTTGAACTCAGAGATTCGCCTGCCTCTGATTCCTGAGTGCTGGGACTAAAGGTGTACACCACCACTGCCTAGCTTGGATTATTTACAATTGAAATCATGACAAACTTACAGTTTTATAACCTGTTTTTCCCATTCCAGAATATCCTGACTCCCTTTCCATGGTAATCATTGGTACCAATTGAACATTTTAAGCCAGTACACATGTGCCTATGTGACATGAGTCACCAGATCCCCACACAGAGAGGGACTCTGTCTGCTTTGTGGCTGGTATAGGGGGTCACCTGTGGTGACACTTTCATTATAAAACTGAAGAGTCTGAGGGACAATGACTAGCCTGAAGTCACCCAGACAACTTGTCCTAGAGCCCAGATCCAAGCAAAGCTCCCTCCTCTTGGGTCCCCAACCACAGGACTCACCCTTTCTTCTGCACTTAACCTTTCTGGATCTGTAACACTCATTTCAAACTCCCATAAAGATGGGATCTCACTCTCCTTTTATAAAATATGAGTCAGCTCCAGCATCAGGATGAGTCACCCAGCTCCTTTTGATGAATGTTCATGCTTCTGACTGCCAGGAGACATCCAGGTGGGGGTCTCTGGGGACAGCCAGGAAAAATGGACAATCTTTATGGGAGGCCTACTGTGTTCTAGGGCAAGACATAGAACCCACCTCAGACATTGACAACTTCAAGAGTGTTCAGGAACCATTTTAGAGAGAGAAAACTATAGTCCCCAGGGAAGGAGTAACTGGCTGAAGACAACACCAAACTTCTGACTCCTAGCACTCTTCCCTTTCTGGAGGCTTGAGAAACAGAGGTGTTGGGGCCATATCCAACCCTCTCTCCAACCTCAGAGGCCCCTATGGGGGTGAGAGATGGGGGAACAGACATTGCAAGAGACAGGAGCCTGCAACCTGGAAGTAAACAGGTCTTTGAGGCTGTAAAAAACCTGAATATAATGGCTACCATTGTCCAAGAACTTGGGTGTCAAGACTATGTATCACCCAACAGCCACTTTCTCAATCCATTTTCAGTGGACATCTTCCCATGATGTGTTTGGGATACTCAGATCACACACCCAAGGCACACCATGAAACAGGTCTGTCCCTCTGAATCCTGTACTGTGTCTTTTCTACATCCTGTCACCTCTTCCTTCATTTATCCTTTATCTGTCCCTCATTAAGCATTTATTGGTTATTTCCGGTACCAACTAACTTGTTGGACAGAGGAAAGCTGGGAAGGAGAGATTGCCCTGGAGAGATAATTATCTCTGGGGAAGATAAGGCCCAAATAATTGTAATCTAAGTGATTAGAACCAGGATAGGCAGGTGCTTGGCTGGTTCTGGATTGGGGGCCAAGACAAATGCCACTGGTCCAGTCTTTATTTCTTTTAAAGATCTGTGTGTGATATAGGAGTTACAGCATGTAGAAGTCAAAGGGCAACTTTCCCACAGTCTGTTCTCTTCTACCTTGTTTTAAAATTGTGTGTCTTTCTGTATGTATATACGTATGTATGTTTCTGTGAGTCTCTCTCCATCTCTCTCTCTAGCCTCCACTTTGCTTTTGAGGCAGACTCTCTCTTTTCTGCTGTTGTTCTGCCAGTGGGAACATCTGTCTCCACTTACCCCTCAATTTGGGTGTGCTGGATTTACAGACGTAGCCTCTGGCTTTTTATACAGGTTCTAGGGTTTAAATTCAAGCAAAGGCCTGCACAGCAAGCACTTTCCTCCAGTGAGCCATCTCGTTGGCCCCATGTTTTTAAAATCTAGGTACTAAAAACTCATATTTACTATCTGTATGACTTGGGCAAATTTCTTTACTGTGTAGAGCCTTTCTTTTTCTCCTTTAGAAAACAGAGAGAAAAGCATTAATCTCTTAGAATTCCCGAGGATATTAAATCAACTGGATTATTGTGTTGTTTCACTTAATAAACTTACGAAACGTAAGAGGTAGTGGTTCACTGGGAGGGTGAAGCGGAATGGTTGTGAATTTGACACAGTGCAACTCTGTCTGCAAAACAAACTAACAAATGGAAAAGATTCCAAATAAAACAGAAATATGTTAAGAGACCCAGTGTGTAGCTGCTATTAGTTTGGGGGCTTGGGATACTGGGAGACACCAGCAGGGGACATTTCACTAGAGCCATGTAAGATCTTGAGTGAAAACAGAAGCCTGATGCACATTCAAACAAATGCAGACATTAGAAACACACACAGCTCAATATTTTCACAAATGGAACACACCTGTGTAACCAGCATCCCCATGAATTGCATTATCAACGGGTCAGGTATCGGGTGTGGCGACACAAGCCCTCCCTCCCAAGTAAAGTTCAAGGCAGCAGTGGGCAGGGGTGCCCCCAAAACCCAGTTGTGAAGATAGATAATAATGCAATTTTCCATTCTAGTGCTGGGGAATCAAATCCAGACTCAGCAAACATTCTACCCAGTCCTTAATGCCATATTTTTGAGAAATCAAAATTACCACTAGAGTAAAAAAGAAAAATCCATGATGACGAAGTATAACCATTTTCAATAAAGATGGTATTAGTTACTGTAAGATGCTGAGTCATATAAAAGCTTGGGGCAAAGAGAAAAACACCAGGACTGCTGATTTGTTCTCCAGCTGCCTCACCCTGATTACCCAGCAGTCCCCCCTAGCAACGGAGCCCCTCCCTTCCAGACAGAACTGTTCCCCAGACTTCTGAGCTCAGGAATGCTTTGCATGTTATGTGCCTATAAGCACACACTTTTGCATATGGCCGTTCACGTGATGCTTGTGAGAATTAGCCATGTTGTTATATGCCATGGAAAGATGCTAAAAACAGGGAATGACGTTTTCTGAGGGACATAGGTCATGGCAAGTGCGAAGATGCCTGAGAAATGGATCTGATGGGGGTGAGGTGGGAGTGGAGAGGAAGGGAGGGCAGCCCATAGTCCTTTGAATGGCAGAAGCCACAGAATTGGCGGGGCTAGGGTAATCAGGTTGAGATGTCTAGGGGATTTCAGGTAGCTGGGTAGGGCAGTTTGGAGGTACCATCTTTGGGTTACTTGGGAGGGCAGGAGGTACAGTGATGAGTCTATATTTATGCATGGTGAGTGTGCGAACCTGTGGAACACCCAGAACACTGTCCTGGAGCCAACTCTAGAACTCTAGAAACAGTTCAAACAGATCAAAAAGGAGGAGGGGTATTTCCTTCAGCATCCCCCAGATCAATGAATAGGTTGTGGCACTTGCAGAGGGACACACAAAAGAATAAGGAAGGGGCGCCCAATGACGTGGGAGCAGGTGTGCAAATCAAAACAAAATATTAAACACAGAAAAGTATCCCGCTTGGCCCAACACACCCTCATGGAGTCCTATATACCATGTTTACCTCGGTACAGGAGGACTCGAATTGTAAAACAGCCTCCAGATTAGGGGTTCCCCATCCCAGCCCCCGCCTGCGCCCCTTGCATCAGCTGCCACTGATTCAGCAAAGCCTTTTCGCCCTACCGGGGACACTTGCCTTTAAAGGCAACAGATCCTTTTCCGGGCTGTCTTACTCACTCTTATTTCGTAGCCGCTAGGACCCGCCCCGCAAAGCACCGCCCCATTTCTAAGGCTCCGGGCCGACAGGCGTGCTAGCAGACACGCACCAGGCAAGGACTCGCCCGCATCATCTGTGCACCTGGCACCTCCCCTTCAGTCTCGAGAGTTTTTTCTTCTAGACTGGCTAAGGCTGGAGCAGCTTGGAAGCAACCCAGAAAAGACTGCTTTCCTTTAAGGGCTGAAGTCAGCCTCCAGGGAACAAAGCTGCCAGTGTAGGCACAGATTAGAGAGTCTCACCAGGTCGAGGGGGATGGGGGACCGCTGTGGGACACCATCTCCTTCTCACAGCCCCTTTGGGAGCCTTAGGTAGGGAAGGGTTTGGGAATGCTGAGATGTCATCGGCCTCTTTCTGAAACCCTCTGGCTTCCCACTGCCCACCCAATAGACAAAGCCCTGGCGTCTACTTAGATGGCATCCAGGAAGTCATTATAACTACCTCTTCAGCCTTGTCTCCCTACCCACCTCCCAGCCCACCCCAATTCCTAGGAGCCAATCACTCTACAAGGAGCCACTTCTGGCTTCTGCCACATCGCTCCCTTTGTGGCACACCTTTCTAGCTAGGGTTTTAAATCTCAGAGGGTTTTAAATCTCAGAGGCTTTCTCGGGTGCTCTCCTCCTAGACAGGGTTAAATTCTGTTTCCAAGGACTCAGTCTCCAAGACAATGGTCCACCTAAGAATACAACCTCTGAGCCAGTGTCCATAGCTCCCAGTGAATTTGCCTCTAAAGAGTGGCCTCCAGGGGCCATAAAACATTTACAGAGGACAGAGAAGTGGGATTCCAAGCAGACAATGGGATCTGTGTCTGGGCAGGTATGGTGAAATGGGGAAAAAAATAAAGCTGTTTTCCTGGCTACTCTGCTTTTCCTTGAGTGCCACGGGACCACGGGACCGGGCTGAAATGCTGACACCAACAATTAGTGCAGTTGAGCAGGGTATGGTAGCTCAAGTCTTTAATCCCAGTACTTGGTAGGCAAGTGGATCTCTGTGAATTTGAAGCCGTCCTGATCTACACAGTGAGTTCCAGGACAGCCAGTGCTCTGTCTCATGGAAAAAAAGAAGGAGGAGGAGAAAGAGAAGAAGAAGGAGGAGAAGAAGAAGAATTGCAGTCAAGTTGGCAGACTCTTATCCATCTCAGGAGACTGTTAGTCCCATTTTAGAGATAATGGGTTTTGAAGCTGAGGAAGAGATGTGCTCAGATATTAAATTGCAAAGCTGGGACTCAAAAGTTTGAAATTTGTGGTTCAGGATACTGTCTAAAAATAGCTTTCTTTCTGAAATCATTGTCTGCTGCCTTTATACCTGCTCTTCCCTCTGTCGAGAATGGCCTTCCCATCTAGCCACCTATTGAACTCCTATCCTCCAAACCCTGCTCTGCATCACATCACCCTTCCTAAAGGGCTACTTCCTGCCCAGCCCCCCCCCACTCTGTGGAGATTCACTCTGTATTCCCCTTCAGTGTTGTTTTACAATGCCCCTCTCTTGTCTCTGCAGCTTGGGGACTCACTGAAGCTAGCAATAGGCTTTCATGCCTCTGTTCCTGGGAAACTGACTAGCACATTGGCAGAGGGAAAAAAAGTGGCTGATTGGTGAGTGTGACTTGTTGGCTGAGAGACTGACACATGCTTTTATGATAGGTGAGGTGGAGTTTGTAAACTGGTTCCCTAAGGAAGAGCCTGGATGACCAGGCTGGGGCCTTGCTCCAGCCCTGACATCAGACGTACTGAGGGAAAGAAGCAGGGTCCAGAGACCGGACGGGACGAAGGGAGCAAGAGCAGAGAGCAAGGGAGGGAAGTGGATGAGGTACTGCAAAGTGAGAGGGGGAAGGGGACTCTGAACTTTCCAGGCCCACATCACATGCTTTCCCTTTCAGAGACCCCTTCCCAACCAGGGTGCCCCTAGGCCAGCAACTAGCTCATAGCTCAGCTCTCTGTCTCTAACAGAAACCAGCTTCTCCAGATCTCGCCCTCAGCTAAACCTAAACAAAAAGCTGGGATTGGAGGGCCTTCCCTCCATGGCCTCCAGAAAAGAAAATAGAGTGAACTCCAATGACCACATTGCCACCATTATAGAGGCTCTGGGCTGTCATACCCAGGAACTCGCCTGTAATTCTGAGCACAGGGTTTGATACAAATTCCATTTTACCCAAAAGAAAACCATGACTCACTATCCTGGAGCTTGTCCAGGATCAGCTAGAGCTGGTTTATAGGTGAGCTCGTTCAATGACAAGGTGTTCTGTATCCTTAACCATTTAGGCACCCAGCCTCTCCAGTCTTCACACTTAGGTGTCACCATAGATAGAGGGAGGTAGTGGTTTTATATACTAGAGAAACAGTGGGCACGGTTTCTAGCAGCAAAAGAGGAGCTTGAGCCTGGGAACAGAAATACAGAGCATGGAGAGGGAGAACCCTACCTCGGAGCCAGACCTCCCGTGGTCTCTGTAATAAATTTAATACCACTTTACACGTAATAGACGCGATTGTAAACACGCTCCAAATATTAACTCGCTTAATCTTCCTAACAACCCAGGAGGTTGTACTATTATTATCTCCATTTACCAAAAGTTATCAGGCAGCCGAGAAAGGAAACCGGAGTTCCAGCGCTGGCAATACATCCAGGCACCAAGCGCTACCATTTTGCGAGCGGCCGCTGAGACTCAGAGAGGTGTGCGCATCAGCCCAGAGCCACACAGCGAGCGCCCCCAACGGGTGCCCGGAGCGCCCAGGACTTGCTGAATTGAGCATCAAGAGCAGGCTCTGGCTAAGACCCTCAGCCCCTCCCTATAGAACCACGCCCCTCGGAGCCCCGCCCCGGACGTGCTGCTCAGGCTCCGCCTCCTCCCATCTCCAGAGCCAATGGCAACGGTCCTATAAAAGACTTGCTCTACGCACTTCGAGTGCTGGTCTAGGCTTCGGGGTCCCAAGAGTGCCAAGGCGTGGAAATCCGGCGGGAGACACAGAGTCAGAGCACGCCCGTTCCCCGTCTTACAGCCGGCACAGCTAAAGCCACGATCGCAGCGCGGCCATGGAGCCCAGCAGCAAGGTGAGTAGCGGGGCTGTGTGCTCCGGGAGTGTACATACTGCCGAGCACCAGGCCGGGTGCCCGTCCGAGGCCCCACTTCCTCACGCGGCCACCGCGCTCTTCACGCGGCCGGGGCGGGGGCCGCGGATCAGGGGCCCAGGAGCCGCACGTCGCGCACGACCTCGGCGGCTCCTCCCGCGCGAGGGAGGGGGCTGGAGCGCGGCGCCCATTGGCTAAGAGGGCCGAGCCCCCGGCCGGGCCCCGGCAGAGCGCAGAGGAGGCGGGACCCGCCCGAAGCCCGCGCCGCGCCGCGCCCGGAACCCGGGCCTTGGGGTGGCCAGGAGAAGGCACTTCCTCCAGCCTGGTTCGGAGGATGGCATGCTGCGCCGTCCTCCGGGTATGTGGGGCCTTTCCCCCCCAAGCTAGCCACTGCCTAGATAGGATCTCTCATCACCTGTGAACAGGCTTGCTCTGCAGGGGGCCGATTTACTGAACCCCTCGTGGGTGTGCGACATTGTTTCTTTCCTGCCCCGCCTTTGCTTTGTGTAGTTTGTTCTAGTCGCTTTTTAAAATTTTAAACGTTTGGATTTTCCCTTAGTATAGGGAGGCACAAGGATGCGCACCTTCACGCCCCCCCCCCATTCCCTTTATTAAGATAAGTACAGAGCGAACATGGGCTAAATCTCGGGCTGCCCTCACTGTGGGCAGTGGAAATGTATGGTGGGACCCAGTAGCGTGAGCCCAGGTTTCCCCGTGCCTGTTGAACTCCTGTAACTTGTTCTTTGGCTACGATGATAGGGTATAACTTAGTAAAAATACAAAAAAAGAAAAAAAAAAAAGAAAGAGAAGAAAAAAACTGAAAGACTGAGTCCCTCAGAGGCCACTTAAACTCCGAACTTCAGTTTCTCCATAGAGAGAGCTTTTCTCTCCCACTTCGTCAAAAAAAAAAAAAAAAGAAGAAGAAGCAGTCTCAACCCTCTAAATTGCCAGACCTGGGTCGATCTGTCCGCCTTTCTTACTTGAATTTTGTTTTTGTTTTGGAGACAGTCTTGCTAGAACTCACTGTGTAGACCAGGCTGGCCTCGAACTCAGATCTGCCTGCTTCTGCCTCCTGGGCACTAGGCTAAATATTTATTTTTTGAATGGATATGGTGAATGCAGAAGAGTGAAAGAGAATTGTAATCGGCCGCCTTTGGCTCATGGTTACCTGCTTTTTCCATGTCGTTCTGTGTTTCCTCACCAGGAGCACACAGATGGGAAGGGAAGTTTCCTCGAGTCCCACAGATCCTAAGGTCTGGGCTGTTTGCACTGCCCCTTTTCACCAGTGTTTCTTGAATTGTGAGCAGCAGGGAGAGTTTGCTTAACTTCTAGGCAGTCCTTGTGGCATCTGGATGGAGCAAATGCTTTCACTCCCACTGACTCCGTCTGTAAACCTTGGATACCTCCTTCCCTGTGGTTTGTATCTGTACTGATTTTGTGCTTAAGTAAAACGACGCTGGAAGCACATTAGAGCAGTTGTAATACTTTGGTTTTTTTTTGAGACAGGGTCTCTACATAGCACTGGCTGTCCTGGAACTCACTGTGGAGACCAGACTGGCCTTGAACTCGCTTATATCCGCCTGCCTCTGCCTTCCAGTGCTGGGATTAAAGGCATGCACTACCAAGGCCCGTTTAGGTTTGTTTTAATTATCTTGTGTACATTCTGGAGGAAAGTTCTTCCCTTTGGAAAATGCTGATTTCTCAATCAGGGCTGTAGCCTTTTATGCTGTATATTAAAACGGAATCCTAGAGAGCTGCTTAAATGTCCAGCTTGTCTCTGGTGTACTCCAGGAGTTAGGATGCTTCACTGAGTAGGAAGCAGGGAGGAGCTGGTGGCTGCTCTTGGCCAGCAGGAGTTCACCTTCTCCGAGTCTCACTTCACCTTTAGTGGCCATCCTGGCTAGGCTAGCCCATAGGCTAGTCTCTGCTGCCCTTTGCCTTGCAGTCTCTTCATTGAAGAAGACTTAAAAAAAAAAAATCACAAGGTTCTTCAGGATCCAGTGGTAAAAGAACATAGTTACCTGAGGCCCATGGGGTTTTGAATCCTCATGTAGCTTAGTTGCCTTAACTGCAGCGGAATCACGGCAGTTTTAATCATTAGATGGTTAGAATGTAATGGTGGGGAAGCCAAGAGAGACAGATGAACAGGTAAAGGCACTTTACTGCCAGGTTTGAGGATCTTTGTTCATCCCTGGGATTCACATGTTAAAAGGAGAGAATCGATTTCTGCACCGTGTTCTCTGACCTCCATATGCACACTGGCATGTGTCTCTCCCCACCCATAAGTAAGTAGATATAACTTTTAAAGTTTATAAAAGAAAAAGATCAGTCAGGCATGCAAGCAGATCTCTGAGCTTGATGCCAGTGGCCTCGTCTATCTTGTGAGGTCTCAGCTAGTAGCTAAGGCCACAGTAATAAATTTTATTTGTTTATGCCCCCCCCAGAAATAAATAAAACTCAAACCCAAAATATGTGTGCCAGTCCCTATAGATGCTCCATAAGCCATCCTTGTTTCTTTTAATTTCCATGGCATACTGGGCCCTGAGTAACCTTCAGTAACCTTCAGCCTCAGCTGAAGCCTGCATCCTAACAACATGTGCTTTTGGGGGACCAGGATGCTGAGTTGTGTTACTCAGGGAAGTCATTAAAGCTCTCACTGGTCTGGAATCTGCTGGGTGTGTGTATATGTGTTGCTCAGTATGCCAGAGCTAAGCCGTCTAGTGTGGCTGCCTGCCCTGCCTCAGGCCTCTGTTTAGCTATCTGATGAGCACTTGGGTAGTTAGGAAAGCATCTCACAATGCTGTGCTGGGGGCATGTGTAGCTTAGAGGTAGAGACTTTGCCTAATGTGTGTGAGGCCCTGGGTTTCATTTCTATGATGTGACGGGAATAGATATAACTACTTTTTTTGTTCATTTTCTTTTGAGATCCTCACAACAGCACTGTGGGGGAAATGGGGGTTCATGGTAACCAGTATTAAAGTTCAGAGAAAAGTGACTTTGTTAAGGTTATATGCTGACCCCCCCCCCAAAAAAAAAAAACACATGCTGCTAACCTTTTCAGGTAGTATGAATATGAAGATAAAGGAAACCAGACCTTCTGGCCCTGATGTAGCCCTTTTTTACAGAGGGGAAACCGAGGCAAGTGAATTCCAAGACAAGACTGTCAAGATTTGAGGTGCTTTATGGGGTTGACAGATTTCCCCCCCCCCTCTTATCCCACCCATCCAAAATGAGCAGAAGTCCCTGGGCTTCAGGACTTCACAGCCATTTCTGGGTGCTGTAGGAGGCTGCTGGTGGCTCTAGATTATAAGTAGTCCTTTCTATGAAGGGAAGAAGCTTTCCTGGAGCCTCCGTTTCTTTCTCTGGTAATTGTGGATAACACTCCCCATGTCCTCAATCAGGGTGGTGACATTTATAAGTAGAGAGACCTTTTTTCTTGGCCAGCTTAGATACACACAATGTAAACAGCCCCAAGACCATCCTTGTCCAGTGTTGAGCTACCCTCAGGTTCTGCCTTCGCTGGGTCAGCCCCAAATCCCCTGCTAATCAGCTTGTGACTTCAGAGAGTGGAGCTTTACCCTGTGCCTCCTGGTCACAGGGCATCGAAGCTGGAGATCTGCTCTAGCACCAAGGGTACAAACATCAAGCCCCTCCACCCCACCCCACCCCACCCCCTGACTGGCAGAGCTAGGAGGCCTGGAACAAAGGGGGAAGTGTACAGCATTGGCTTGGGGCCTGCAGCCTCACCCCTCACCTCTCGTGGGTACAGAAGTGACAAAGCCATTCAGTCTAGCAACCACTGTCCCAGGATGGCAGAGGCCAGGAAAGCTCCTGGCAAAACTCAAGGGCTGAGAGAGGTTGTGTCCAGGCTGGCCTAGCCCAAAACAAATCTCTAATTGTTACCTCCCTCCCAGGGAGGGGTGGAGTGGAGCCTGAGGCTCTGTCATTCAGCCACCAAGCCTGGCAGTAGCTTATGCATAAACTTGAGATTTTGCCGCAACTTGAGCCAGGGGCTCATGGGCCTGGAACCTGGTTTTTGCTTACTTCAAGGCTTCAGTACTCTAGCCAATGAAGTCTTTGGCTATCTCGGCATTTTCTGGACAGAACATCTGTTCAAGTTGCTTAATTCACAGCTCATGCATGCCCCCTGTCTTGAAATTAGGAGTATCCAGGGAAGGACCACTCATATTATCTTCTCACATGTTCCCAGCTCACCTTTGTGGATCAGCTATACTGAAGTTGGTCAGATGGTGCCGCCTTGTGCAGCAGATTTGGGGAATGCTGCATCTCAGGTGTTCTCACAGCAGAGTATGTGTTGTGGGTCAGGTGGCTGGAAGGCCCCCTGCTGAAGGGGGCAGGCTTTCTTGGAATAGTGAGCCTGGCTAAAAAGGAAGAAAGAAACAGCAGTACCTCTTAGCTTTCCTTGAGCATCAAGCTGTGGCTGTCCTCCCAACCTGAATGGTGGCTTCCTGCTCACCTCTCCTGGTATGTGGCTCTGAGGAGCCCCTCAGTGTACCAGAGTGATTCCTGAGGGTCTTAATCCATATCCACGTTGCTCTAGGTTCATCTTACCCTCCCTACCACAGCTTTGGGTACTGCCTGCGGTCTCCATGTCAGTCACATGACTGGCATGGTGTGGCAGTCCTCAGCACCAGCTCCCAGGATAGTAGTGCTAGCTGCTGAGGGAATTTCCTTCAGTTAGGCACTGGCCTGAGTGGCCTGTTAGGCAGCTTGCCATCAGTATTGTGGGCTGCATCATTGGGCTAGCATTGTACTGTGTGGCCATAGTGACCATCTTCAACCTCACCCAGACATTTGGTCTCTGATCTCAGGGCCACCATTATCTTCCCCATAAATAGCTCTTCTGATCCCAACATCTATGACTCAAAGACCTCTTCACTCCAGAGCCTTTAGTGTGTCATGCCTCTCAATACCAGGTCTTATGAGTTAGTCTGCTCTGTTGGTCCTATCCTTGCTCCTACCCACCTCATGTCAGTCAACTGGACCCATGTCTTGCTTGACCAGGGGGGTTACCCCACGATAATGACCCTTCTCTCTCCACTAAATATTTGCTTATAAGAGCTGGCCTGTTCATACAGCCAGGAGCTATGTAAAACCTCAGGGGATTACCATTGTCCCCAACACTTCTGAAGGCAGTGTGCTGGGCCTGCTGGGCCCTGGCTCTGGCACTGTGTCCAGTAAAATTCCCAGATGTTACCGGAAAATAAAATGGAATTTAAAAAAAAAAAAAACACGCAGAAGTAATAGAGCAAACTAAAGAGAACCATAAAAGTAAGGGGAAGAGCATCTTTTCTCCCACTCTTCACAATTGGTGTTTGTTTATTCCCAGTGACCCCTTTTGTGTATATATAGGCGCATGTCCTTGAGTGTAGTATTGGTGATGGGTCACACTTTTGTGTTGTGCAGCCCATCCACTCACCAGCCCAAGGCAAATAAATACTTCAGCATCCTACACAGTTAAGACACTGACTTTACATGTAGCAGCCCAGGAGGTTTTGGGGTTAAGGTCTACACAGCAGATGTCCTTGCACAGATCGTTAACTCTTTCTTCCTCACACAATGTAATTGTACCTGGGGCTTTTGTTTAGATTTTTCTTTTTTTAACAAGGGAGGATGACTCTTCATTTCAGGGACTTGACAGATCTTTTCCGTTCTTTCCAACAGCTACGTAATATTCCATTACAGACATGCTTCTTTCTCTGTGACTGAGAAATAGTGCCCCTGTACTTTTTTTTTAATGCTGCTTACCACCTGATACATAATATATATACATATATGTGTATATATAGTACATATATATAGTATGTATATACATATACACACATATGTGTATGTATATATACAAACATATATTTCTTTTCTACTCTGACTGTCAACTAAAATATCAAGTTGCATAGACAAGAGATTTGCTTCCGTTTATAACTGAATCCCATTCACTCAGGTAGCATGGGGAGCATGTGTTCAGGCACAGTCTTCACTAAGTAATGTTTTAGGAAACCCTCATAGAGGACGGACTCTGTAGGGGAAAGGACTTTCACAAGATCACCAAAGTGGAAGAGCTGGGACAGTAGTCTCTGTCTATGCCCAGTCTTAATCAAATTAATTTTATCAGGGCTGGAGAGATGGCTTAGCTGTTAAGAGCACTGGCTGTTCTTCCAGAAGGCCAGGATTCAGTTTGTAGCACCCACATGGCAGCTCACAACTATCTGAAACTCCAGTTCCAAGGTTTCTGACACCCTCACACAGATGTATATGTAGGCAAAACACCAGTGAACATAACATAAAAATAGATTATATATTTAAAAACCGAATTTTATATCTGCTGAATTGGTGGCAGTATCCCCCTGAATGCACTTTAGGGTCTCAGCTTCTTCAGGGTCCCTTTATTCACTGCAGGCTCATTCCCACAGGAAGGTGTTTGTTTGCTCTTTACAGGAATACCCTTTCTGCTCCTTAAGGAGGGTGGTGCGAATTTTGCCTGAAGACTTTGAAAATCCTGCACAGTTCAGCGATTGACTTTATCAAGGACCCATGGTTCAGGAAGACAAATTTTCTATAAAGGGAAGGATAGTGAATATTTCTGGCTTCCTGGGCCACAAGATGTGTCTCTGCCTCAGCTACGGCCGAGCCACAAATGGATACTCAGATGAGTGTGATTTTTGTTAAAGGTCCTGGAAATTCTAATGGAATGTAACTCAACCCCTTAGAAATGTAAAGCCCATTCTTAGCTGGTAGGTGGGATCCAGTCCCTTAGCCCAGCCCAGCGGTGATTGTCAGCTAACCTTGGCTTAGAGTAAATTCCAGCAAAGAAGGCCACAAAGTTCCCAGACCTACCTTGGCAGCTGCCTTCAGAATTGACAAGGCCTAGAGAGCTGCTGGAATGGAATCTGACCTACATAGAAAGCACCAGCTAGAAATCTTGCTTCCATCAGGAACTAGTACCGGGAAGTAGAGGAGAGAACTTGACCAGGAAGGACAGAGCATGTACCAGAACTCCGGTAGGAGCTTTGGCCTCTGAGCCTTCCTTTCTCTGGTAAAATAGGAGTAGTCTTTCCTAGAGTGGAGAGAGTAGGTTCCTGGTGGTCAAACCAGGATGTGAGCGGCTACTGGCAGGGTGCCTGGCACTTTACTGGTGCTGCTGATAAGTGCCCGGCTCCCACTCCTCTGCCCATGAGCACCGCCTGCCTCCAGTGCTACCACAGAGTGCCCAGGAGTCAGTCATGCAAGTCTTCACTAGAAGGCTTCAAGGAAACTGATTCAAGAGAAATCAGGGCCTGAGGTCAC
This sequence comes from Phodopus roborovskii, assembly GCF_943737965.1. Classification (NCBI taxonomy): domain Eukaryota; kingdom Metazoa; phylum Chordata; class Mammalia; order Rodentia; family Cricetidae; genus Phodopus; species Phodopus roborovskii. The sequence continues at coordinate 9,220,742 of NW_026126448.1, forward strand.
TTGAAGGTCAGCGTTCTGGGATTAGACCATCGCTGTTAAGATTTGGGACACTTGAAGGAATTGGAGTAAAACGGCAGGCTAGGAGTCCAGAGAACTCAAGTCCTACCCCTGGCCTTTTTGTTTACTAAAAAAACTAGGGTCCCTGTTCTCCAACCTCATCTTCCTTGTCTACCAAGATGGCACATGGATCTACAATATCTCAAGATTTTTTAGAAAAAATACCCAGAACTTTGCTCAAATGCATTTTTAGAAATATGTATATATAAGCAAATGGGTACAGAGGGTTGAACCTCTCCCTGCCCCACAGGGTTAAAGAGCTGAGTGGCTTGTGCCCCAACACACCAGAAGACCATGCTGGGACTCCTCCCACAGGGAACACCCTGCCTCTGCCTCCTAGTGGTGATGCTGTGTGCCCTCCCACCCTCTGCCAGTATTAATGAGAGGCTGCTACAGGACAAGCCAGGCTGGAAGGGCACACAGGTGGGATTAAAAGGCCAGTGACCAAAGGCCTGGGTTCATTATCCCAGCTAATAGGAATAAAGGTCCCTGAAGCTAACACTTCCATCATTTGTTTCCTGGCAAAGGAAGGAGTGGGGCATGGAAGATGGTCTTGTGTTCTGGTACCTGAGCTCAGGTGAACTGAGGGCCATGGAGCACCTGAGGGATTTGAACTCTGTCATCTGACTCAAGGGTCCCCTGTATCTTCCTTGGGCATGCCTCAGGGGGCTTGGGGAGGAAATCAGCCATTTCCACTTCTCAGAGCTCTGATGTCCCAGCATTCATTAGGGCTTCATTCTGGCAAAACATACATGGAATTAGTTTTATCCAGATAGTAAGTAAATTGAGGGGTGGGCCTTTATGGCTGTTCATCCCTCTTCTCACCCCCGGCATTCTTCTGTGGCAGGAGACAGCAAAGCCAGGGTCCCTTCTTAGAGTCCCTGGTTGATGGCAGATGGGTGTTTAAGTTAGCAGTTGTAGAGAGCATCCCAAGGCAAGGGCTTGAAAGGTAGCCTCATTCCCAGATGTGGTTTGCATCCCTTCCCTAAGACACCACCATCACTGCCTGGTGAACATAAACACATGTTGAGTGAGTAGATTTCAATTTCATCTGCAGACTAATAGAAGCAGATGGACAGTAGTGGCCCAGTTGAGGCTGGCTTCCTGTTCTGACCTCATTCAGCAAACACTTGTTGATTGAGATTTCCGAGGCCCTAGAAAACCAAGGCTCAGAGGTAGGGCCTGCCTCATCCTAACAAGGTAAAATGAAGTGGTACTGTATCCAAGCTTTATTCCTCTTAATTATAAGTCAGCAGTGATTTTAAGTGGGGTGTGGAAAGTGAGGAAGGGCGGGGGAGTGGGGAGGACTGGGCCAGGTGGCAGATCTCAGGGCCACGTGCCTACCAAAGGGCAGGAACTCCATTCCTCCCCTTCAGCTTATGCTGAACTTCGCTAAGCACTCGGTTTCTTAACCTGGCTATGGCAGCTGTCCCTGTTTCTACCCCTGTCCCTACTGTTCTGTCTACCTGGAATATAATCCTGCTGCTGCTTTCCCACTTGGCAGACTGGGTGCTTGCCCTTCAAGCTGATTCCAATTGGAATTCAGTTTGGTCTTCCTCTGCCTGCCCCTCAAAGCACCTCTACTGAAATCCAGATGCCATGGGTGGTCACTGGGTCTGCCTCCCCACACGGATACTCACTTGACTACATCAGGCATGGGCCTGCTGGGTCCTGAACCCCATTTCTTGCACATGGCAACTGGACCTGGTCACTACGTGTCTTAATAAGTTCTAATAAGGCAGCCTGCCTAGGTAGATGAGACTGAATGCCCGGTAGGCTGGTCTTCTACAATGGAGTTAGACCTTGATCTGCCAGTGGCAAAGCCCCTTAGAGAGGGGTTTGTCTTTGTTTCCCAGCAGCACCCCCCACACACACACACCTGTTGAGTAGGGCCTTAAGGAAGACATGCTTAAGCATCTCTGGCATCAGAGCCAGACTTAATATAAAACAGGGCCCTGCTGTCATAGTACCCACCTCACGTAATCTCTGTTGTAGCGTCCTCCACTCATGTTCTACCTGCATAATTTCTGGAAAATCTATATAATTTTTCTCTTACTATTTTTTATTAAATAATAAAATTACTTTGTTAATAAGTAATGTGAAATCTTGGGCTTATAAAGATAAATTGTATGAGTGTTCAGTCATACTGTTCAGAATCCAGTAGTCTGCACAATGAAATGAGGTATCATCTTTGCCTTGCCTCTAGCCATCCACCTTGGATCCCAGTGTTCATTATTATCTAGACCAAGCTGACCTTGAACGCTCCTTCCCAAGTGCTGGGATTAAAGGTGTGGACCACCATACTCAACCTTCATTATCCTCTATATGCATGCATTTAAAAGTGGTATGCATATCTCTCCCTCCAATTTTTTTCATGTCAAAGAAAGCATTCAGTATGAATGCTGCTGAAGCTAGCTTTTATACTTGTCATAATTTGGAGAGTGTCCCAAATCAATACACCTGATATATTCTTTACTATTCCATTGTATTGCTGTACCACAGAGTACTAAATCACAGGTGTGTTCTAATTTCATTTCTGTCCTAGTGTGCACTAGCAAAATGAATATTCTCATACCTTAAGTATCACACCTGAGAACAATCCTGAGCATGTCCCTCACCAGACAACCCAGCACATGAGGGGCCCAGCTGTCATCACAGAGCCCTGCCACCGATGTTAACCATGGCCTCTTAAGTCCCACTGGTCATCTGATGACCCTTGGCTTAACTGTGGCTCACCAGAAGCTTGTCATGTGCTCACTGTCCACTCAACCAGAGCCATGGATCTGGAGGCTCCCTAGAGAGCTGGGAGGCAGGAGCTTTGAGGGACCTTGCCTTTGCTTTAGTCCACAGAGGTTGGGAATTGGAGGGACTGCCATAAAGGATGGGTTTACAATGTCAGCCAAGGAGAAATGAGCAGATAGGCCATTAGAAGGCAAGCCCTAATATTCTGTACTGCACACCGGGGCAGACACAGACCTTCCTCTTCTCAACCTCTGATGTGACAACTGTCGTTGTGACAATCCTTGTCCTGCAGGCTTCTGGAAAATGAGAAAGACCTAGGAGCATGTCTGCTTAACAGCTACACCCAGCTTGATTTAATCTAGAAGTCAGTACTGCTTCTGGGTACTGTGGGGAAATAGACCCGGAGACTCACATAAGCCAAAGCCCTTCTGTGACTCAGAATCCCAGGCTTCACCCCTGTGCCCAGCCCAGCAGGGTGCAGGTGCTCTGTGCCTGCTGTGCCTGTCTGGGTTTTTTGTTTGTTTTTGTTTTTTAAATTTTGGCAGTTTCCCCAGCTCTTCCCACAGCTGGTTAAGGGCCTGCCTCACGTCACATTTCTTGGCTTCCTCATTTGAAAAGCTGGAAAGAGTCCCTTACTTTTGTGTGTTCAGGTGGACACCTCACTGGCCTTTCACCTCTGTGTAAGCAGGCCCTTTCACCTGCTTGCCTCTTCCCTACCTGCTGCCTACAACCCTTTGCTCCTTAGAATTCAGCACTTAGTCACCTTGGGTCATGTACTACTTGAATCATGTTTCTGGCTGGTATTTCATCCAGACACAAGTAGCCCTGAGCCTTGTGGTTTGGGGTGGGGAACGTTGGTGTAAGGAGCATTGAATCTAGTCTTTGGGGCTCTTAATTCCAATCCTGATGCTGCTGAAGACCCCTGAATAGATTGGAACTTTGATTTCTTGCTCTGAGATTTTGTTTCCCCTGCCCCGGGAAGGCTGGGAAGGGCAGGGTCATGTCTCCATTGCTGATTGTTCCATTTTGCAGATAGGCACATAGAAGGTAGGGACACAGTGGGACAGAGAGACCCAGCCTGTTGGGAGTTCCCATGGGCTAGGCTCAGGCCATTGCCCTTGGCTTCAAATCCAGAACCAGTCTTCCCCATTTGTACTGTTCTGAAAAATCAAGGCCTCTCGAACTGTGTAGAGACGACCTTGATTCCTCTATCCTTGGAGAAAGAAGTCTAGAAGTCATCTGGGCAGGTTTGAGCACTGGAGACCAGGAAGTGGCCAAGTTTCCTGGGAGAAGGCTAGGTGTGTTGCCAGGAGCCAGGCAAGACATCTGAACATGAGACCCTGCCAGCATTGGCTTTGCTCTGTAGTACTCTGGGCCCAGACATGCCTGTAACCCTGTGATTTCTTCCTCTGCAGAAGGTGACTGGCCGCCTCATGCTGGCCGTGGGAGGGGCAGTGCTCGGATCCCTGCAGTTTGGCTATAACACTGGCGTCATCAATGCCCCCCAGAAGGTAAGTGCTATCCCATCCCATCCATACACCCCCCCCCACCCCTCACTCCATCCACATACTCATGGTACCTCCTGGGTGTCTTATTGGTATCAGCTGAAATCCTAGAATTGCAGGGCCACAGAATGCTGGGTTCTTGGCAGGCCATCTTGACTGGTTTCCCAGCCAGCACAGACATTTACAGTGATCAGTAGTGTAGTGGGGCTCCTGAGGCGTCCACACCTGTTGCGGGGCCAGCAGGCAGGTGGGGGAAATGGTGCCATTGAGGCAGTCAGACAGAGCCAGGTCCAGAGCCGCCCTGTCACAGTTTATGTTCTCACGCCCCATCTTCATACTGCACAGTCCAGTTCCAGACTGAAACTGCTTCCTCTCCCTGGAGGTTCCATGTCAATTTAAGCAAACATGGCACCTTGCCCTGAGGTACTGCGGGAGCTAGAGGCCTGGCTTCCTTCTCCCCATTGCACATGCCACATCTGTCCCCACTTGCTCTCTAGGTGTCTAGATTGGAAAGGACTAGCAGTCACCTCCTTGTTCTGGGAGGAGGGGAGGAAAAGGGGTTAGGAACAGAAATGGGGATTGCCACAGTCCCTCCTCCATCTACACTGGGCATTTCACATGTGTTGATAAGGTTGGGTGGTGGTTTCTATTTTATAGACCTGGAAAATGAGGCCCAGCCTGATTGAATGACCTGTGGGCACAAGGTCATATACTAGTGAATGGTGGCATCTGAGGCCAAGCTCTTTGTTTCCATAGCCTCGGGCTACCTTCCTAATCCACACTCTCTTGTCATTTAACAGTTCATACTTTCTCAGGGATCATGAAATGGAAGTAGACAGTTCTCCTGCCAGGCTCATGCTCACTAGCCTGGCTGATGGGACTAAACAGTGAGTATGAGTGGCTCCCAGGACCAGGGGCCCAGCATGGGCACCAGACTGTGGAATTAGAGCTGGGCTTCTTCCAAGTAGGCAGAGCTTGGCTCTAGGGGCCACGCCTGATGCAGGTTAAGTAGGAAGCTTGGCTGCTGAGTCACACTGAGCTGCATGGGATTTTTCCAGGATCTGATATGGTGACTGTGAGCCCATGCTTAGAGCAAAGCCAGACCCCCTTTTTAATAAGGGCTCAGAACAGCTCCCACCAAGGTGTGCTTTGGAGCGGGCTCTTTCTGGGAATCTGTGCAGATGGAAAGCCTATGGGACAAGCAGGGACATTTACTACACATTGGGGTTCTCTTGACACCCCCAGATTCTGAAGTAATGAACCGGGATGCTGAGGAAGTTCCTCAACCGTTTCTGATGGGTAGCCAAAGATGAGAAGTACTGAATTAAGCAATGTCTTAACTGTGGTCACAGTGAGTTAGTGATATAATTAAGACTCTAAAGGCAGGATAGAGGAAGAGTTTTTCCTGACACAGAGTGGAGTGAGCAGGGGTTGGGGGGCAGTAAGATGGATTCCCAGAGAGCTACATCCTCTATGAAGAATGGATATTCTGGCATGTCAGGAAAGTGGGTTGGGGGAGAAGAGAAGATGGATATTCATAGCAAGCCAGAACTGGACCACTATGCATGAGTAACTTGAACCTGCAACATAGTTAGCCCCCAGCTTCGCATGGTACAGCCAGATGGGCAAGTGGAGGATACCATGAGGACCTTCCAGCCCATGGATGACATGCCTGATCAGATCTGCATCTTTGGAAATATCCAGGCACCTGGAGTGATGGGATAGATCCAAGAGTGAGCTGGTGTCAGAGACACTTCATGGATTAGTGGCATAAGAGCAAATGCTGGGTGCAGAAGAGGTGGCTCATTGTAAAAGGTGCCTGCCTCCAAGCCTGACAACCCGAGTTCAGTCCCAGGACTCAAAGGGTAGAAGACAAGGACAGATTCCTACAAGTTGTCCTCTGATCACCACATACATGTCAGAGCATGCATGTATCCTCCCACACACAAATAAATAAGAATTTTTTTTTTTAAAAATCTGGGAAGGGGAGAGAGACATATTTAGTCAAAATCACTTCAGTATGAGGACATGAGGGAGGGGGGTTCAAAAATGGCTTTTACATTTCTGGTTTAGAGAGGAACTAGTAGATATGAGGTGGCAGGAATTGGTTTGTGGGTAGTTGTGAGATGACAGGAATTGGTTTGTCAGTAGGCATGAGGTGGCAGGAATTGGTTTGCTGTCTGCCCTTGAAGACGTGCAGAAGTGTGCGTGCTTCTGAATTGGCTTCTTGGACACAGGGCTAGAGAGTGATGGTCGCTGCTATCCAGATGGGCATGGGGGGAGGGTCTGTACAGTAAAGAGAGCAAAGGTTTAGCTCATCAAGATATTCCCAGTGATGGATGGAGATGACACCTAAAGTCACGTGGGCATGCAGGGCATGGTGGTGCACACCGAGAAGTGGAGGAGGAGACTTGGTAGAGAAGAGAAAAAAGGTCCGAGTGGCGGAGGGATTACAGAAGGTTGGTGTTGGGAAACATGATGTAAAGCATCAGTAGAAGAGGAGAGGGGGAAACTAAGGAGGTAGGTGCAGGGAGCCTATAGGAGGCAACTTTTGAGCAGGAGCCTGGGAGACTGACTGTTCTTGGCAAGGAGGGACAAGATAATTTGAAGATGTGCATGAGTTTGTCTGCCTTAGAGGCTTTCTAGCTAGTAAGAAGCAGTGGAAGGCCAGTGCTGGGATGGGGAGATGACCTTGGTGTCAGAGGACAGGTAAGCACACAGAGGGCCCAGCCAGTGAACTGCATTCATGAGAGCAGCCAGGGACACCTCAGGAGCTAGACTTGAGAGCAACCATGGGGGAGTGACATTTCTGAGCCAAACGCAGTGGCGCTAGTCTGTCCTTTTCTACACTTTGCAGACACTTCTCACTAGCTTGGCAGGCTGGAGTTTTTCCAAGTAGGTAATTTATCATATGAAGAGAGGACCGAAGTATGCAAGAGTAGGACACTTGCCAGCATGTAGCACAGAATAGCCCCCATGCTTGGATGAAATTGACTCCATTGCCCAGGAAGGCACAGTGATTGAGTTCTGCCAGCATTGGTATTCAACAAGGACTTACCCAGAATCCACTCTGCCAGGCCTTGCACTCTGCAGCAAGGAGATATGGCTATGGCACCACAGAACACCCCATCTAGAGGGGCGGGGGAGGCCTCTTAGGAAAAGGAACGGTGTGGGGATCTGTGAGGGATAGGTTCCAGGACCCCACATGGAATAGCACAGTGCTGTTTAAATCTGTGGCCATCATTCCTCTCTTGCTCACTCATCCTGGATTACCTGCATCTGAGACCACAGAAATGTTGTTGTCAATATTTGCCGTATTGTTTAGGGACTGATGACAAAAACGGTCTGCATACAGTCAGCACAGATGCAGCTTTCCTTACAAATATTTATGTTCCCCAGCTGGTGGAACCCACAGATTTCAAAAGAAGAGGAGAGGTTGGGGCAGGTAGCAGCAAAGGCACTTTATGAAGGATTCGGCACACATACCTGGAAAGGGGAGGTTGGGCCTACAGCAAAGAGGGCCAGATGCCCAGGCAAAAGTGTGCAAGGACTTGGTCCCTTGATGTGCATCTGTCCATCTGCACGGGTACTCCAGCCTCCCGGGTCTGTTACAAGTACTTCTCTTTGGGATCGAGGTTGGGTGGCCATGCTCTTGAAGCTTTGCCCACAGTGAGTAGACATTCCTCCACTCATAGCCAGGAGTCTGTTCTCTGCCATAAAGCAGACCTGAAAGGCTTCTATCCGGAAGTGGTAATTAATCTTGATATTATCTTACATGTTTATATAGCACTTGCCCTCAAATTACCTCCTCTCCCTGCACCTTGTAAGCCTGGCAGGCAAGACTGGCTTCCTTTTCGTGGATGAGAAAACCAAGGCTGGGAAAGGACGCCCAGAGAGTGAGAGGCTGGGGGGGGGGGGTTGTTCAGGAGTTGGGCTCCTGGCTGGCCTCTCTAAGAAGAGGTGAAAAAGGTGAGCAGTGACAGCCTGAGTGGTACCCTGGGCTGACCTACACGGTGCCTCTCTATTTGATGAGGGCCAAGACCCAGTACACCTGAGAAAGGCACACATGGAAGCCAGGGGCTGCTGGGAGGGACCTGGTGTGAGCATAGCGCTTCTCGTTTGACAAGGGAGGATCCTGGTCTGCAGAGGAAGTGTTCTCACATAACCTCGTCAAGTAGGCACCATAACACCCATTTTCTAAGTGAAGAAATGTGAAGACACAGAGGACATACAGCTAGCCCAGAGTAGAGCTGGAGTTTGAATCCAGAGAGACTGGTTCCGCTCTATGCTCAACCTCTGTGAGAGACAGGCACTGGGAAAGGGTGGCATCTACACATTCTGTCCCTGCCTTCTTCCCTTCTCCCCTCCCTCCCTACCAGGCTGGCCTTGAACTCACTCAGATCTCTGCCTCACACTTGTCACACTACTGGCCTGCCGTGCTCTGAGCTCAAAGCTGAGTCAAGCCCAGTCATGTACAAATATCTCAAGAGCTTCCCACACAACTGTTGTGCAATCCCTCACACTGTCACAGCCCATTATTGCAAGCCCCCTTGGTTCTCTGTGCCCAGCACCAGTGACACGGATTAGATCATGTAGAAGTTTGTTCTAGATCACAGTATACTTACTGTCTGAAGACGCTGATAGAAAGAAACATGGACGGCCGAGGTAGCGGTTGGCCTTGTTTTCTCAGCCTTAGCACCTTGGGTCCTTTGCACTGGGTAGTTCTTTGGTGTCTATTGTGATGGGCTACCTACCCTTTACTCAGTAGGATGCCAGCAGGCATTGTAAACACGACAGATGTTCTCTGAGGGGCAGATTACCCTTGTTTGAAAACCGTTTGATGGAAGAGGGTGCTGGGCAGGAGGACATCCCAGAGGGGAATTGCAGTCCCTGAAAGGTGATCAAATGGAAGGGAAAGAGAAGTTTGATATGTGGGGTCACTGCCCAGAAAGGATATGAGTCATAGTGCTGATAAAGGGACACTTCGTCCTGAGGCCTGAGATGGCTCTGCCTGCTGCTACTGCCACAGTGAGGTGAAGGTCTGTCTACATGGGAAGCTCCTGCAGGCTGTGGAACAGGGAAGGGACACATGCCAGGGCAGAGGCCTGCTCTTGGCAAGGAAGAAGGCCTCTTCTGGATCTTCTGAAGCAGCCTGGGTGGTTTGAGTCTGCTTCTAGCTTTAACCTGAGCCTCTTCCTCCCTGGCCTCAGATAGGGACCCCTGGGGATACAGTAGGAGGGACTGCCTGTCCAGACCCACCTGGAACATCTGGCCCCAGGTTCACAAGTGACCCTCAGGTGTAGCTGCATTGTTAGAGAGGAGCTCTGGGCTGAGGAGGGGGAGTGGGGAGGAGAGGTGTAGGGCCAGTTTTCTGGGAAAGATGAGAGGCTGAGAGTAGGGGTCAAGGCCAGGCCAAGGGACTGAGCGGGACAATCTGACTCTTGTCCTTGTAAGAAGAGCAGCAAGGCTGTGGCCATATCCCCTTCATCCCCACAGAACATGGAGGAAAGAGCTGAGAGGCTCGTTGCTGGCGTGTGGGAGAAGACTTAGGCCTGAAAGCAGACTGTCCAAAGGATAGTACTGAGAGCATCCAGAGGCCCCCAAACAGGCCTCTGCAACAGTCTAGAATCCCAGGTCCAGTCAGCAGGATGGCCACGCTAGCCAGCACCCTGTGTGTAGCTGGAGAGCCAAAATGGTTTCCCACCTTGAAAGTATTGAAAGAAAAGCAAGTGACAGAGGCTGTGTGTGGCTTCAGACTTACCCTTTATATAATCATTTCCTCTCACGGCTCTGGATCAATTTGCCTCACAAGCTCCCCACACTCCTGAGGTGGGGAACCTCTTTGTCAGAAACTTAGGAACCTGGGTTTCTGCTGCCCTCTGGAGTCCCTGAGTTAGGCCCCTACGTTTCTTTGGGTTCTTTTTGCCCTGTATAGTTTATATAGTAGTAATGTGTACCTAGCAATGTAAGCTGGGAACCCTAAATCACATGCTCCTCTGTAGTTTATGTATTTGTTTGAGTCTTTTGGCTCTCTTTATTTGCTTGTTTATGCTGTTCTAGGGCTTGAACCTTAGGGTCTGGTGTATGCTAGGTAAGCATTCTGCAGCCTAGACACACCCTGCTTCTCTCTGAAAGATAGCTTCTCTCCTTGGGAGCAACAGTGACATCAGTAACTTCTGTGTAGTTTGCGTGCTCTGCCTCATGTCCCTTTACAGACACCACCCACCACCACAGAGAGGAAGTGAGCACTTCCTCTGTAGAGGGCAGGCATGCTCATGCACAGTTGCCTGGCCTGGTAAGAGTGTGACCTTGGGATTCCCAAGATGCCCTTGGGCATGTGCAGCCTCCTTCCCCTGACCCCAGGGGAGCTGCCTGGTAAGGAATTGCTTTTTCTTATAAACTGTCCAAGCCCAAGGACCCCAGCGGCACAAAGCCGATATGCTTCCCATACAGGCCTGGGGTGCTTGCTGTCTGCACTAACCAAGAGCATCACTAGGACTGTAGCTCTCGTGACAGGCAGGCCAGTTCTGTGACAGTTCTTTAACTGACAAGGGATGTGAACCCATGAAAATAGTTTTACATTTTATTTTTATTTTGTTTTTAATTTTAACAGTATGTCTGTGTACCACATGCTCATGTAGGCTAGAAAAGAGCAGCAGATCCCCCTAGAACTGGCATTACAGATGGTTGTGAGCTGTTATTGGGTACTGGGAACAGAACCTGGATCTTCTGCAAGAGCAGCAAGTTCTGAGCCATCTCTCTAGCCCCTTCCCCTGGCTTTACCTTTTAAAAGGATTATATGAAAAGCAAGTGAGCCCTGGCATTCAGGAGGCAGAGGCAGAGGCAGAGGCAGAGGCAGGCAGATTTCCAAGTTCAAGGACAGCTTGTTGTCTGTATAGAGAATTCCAGGACAGCCAGGGCTGCATAGAAAGACCCTGCCTCCAATTTTTTCTATTTATTAGTTTAATTGTTTGTTTTAAGTGTTTATGAGTGTTATGAGTGTTTTGCCTTCAGGGGCCTCAATTGCTTTAAAGCCTACTTGTGGGTCTGTTTGGTCCCCCTGAGTGACCAAAGGGAAAGAGTCCCAATTCCCAGTTGTGAGCCCTGGAGAAGGAATTGTCATTTATCTATAGGGCTCCCTTACTCAGAATGTCTTGTTCTCTGAAGAGCCTGATAAACAGGGCCTTGCCATTCCTGCAGTTCTCTGGGGTGTGTTAGCCCGTGAAGAACACAAGCACTTTGTTTCTTGTTTCTTCAGAGTCAGCCTGGTCTCTGCCCTCTGGAGGGCCAAGGGTTTCTAGGAAGAGCGCCTAAGACCCTTTCAATGACGCAAGGTAGCACTACCACTGGCTCTGGCCCCTGACCTCCAGGAGGACAAACTCTAGGGGGTCCAGAAATCTCTGGGCTAGATCTCAAAGGCAGGAGTAACAGCAGGGAGGGGAGGTAAAATGTAGATAATTGCCCTTGGAATGGAGGCTGGATTAACAGAGCATGACTTAATAATGTTGATGTTAAATCGTGGCAGGAAAGTATAAGCAAAAATAGCTTTCACTGAACTGAGGCCAGTACTGTGTGCAGTGGGCACAAGTATGTTTCCTCAATTTTTTCTAGTATTGGAAAGGAGGCAGTCATGTGCAACATGCAGACCTTTCCATGACAGACTGTGTGTTCACAGTGTTCACATGTAATATCATGACAGCTGAAAAGTAGCATGTACAAGGCCCTGAGTTTATCCCCAGCATCACAAAACAAAGCCATGTAGAAATTATTCCTGTGATCTAGAAACCGGCATAGCATCATTGCTCTTAAGTCTGTAAACGTACCCCCTGTGCTGCCAGTTTAGCCCAGGACTGTGGATATAGCTCCAAGGGAGAGCCCTTGCCTCACATGCTCAGTCCTCAGTATGCAGAAATAGAGTATTTAGCACACATGGGCTTGTACAAAGAACAGTACCATATATAGTGATAACAATAGGGGCTAGAGAGGTGCCTCAGTGATACAAACAACTGCTCTGGCAGTTCCTAGCACCCATACCAAGTAACTGACAAGTTCCTGTAAGTCCAGTTCCTAGGAATCTGACACTCTCTTCTGGCCCACATAAGCACTTGTATTCATGTACACATACCCACATACAGATACATACATACATACATACATACATACATACATACATACATACAATTTCAAATAAATGTTAAAAAAATAAAATGACAATAGAGGTAGCTGCTATTAGCTTACCTAGTTTTTCTCTATCATAATTTCACAGTGAGTTCCTTCTGCATACTAGAAGAGCCTGCCCTGAGACAGCCTGCTGGGTTGCGCAGCAGCATGCTGGTGTATCTCATGTTTGCCATCTCTTAATTGCATCAAGAGCCCCTGAGTGAGCCACACCATTTGGGTTTATTCTAAATGCACTGTGATGTTTGCATAATGGAATCACCTGATAACACGAATGTGCCCCCATTAAGTGATGCGTGATTGCAGTGCTGAAGTCAATGATGGAGAGGAGGCTGTCAGCTCAGAGCTCCTGGAACTTGCCCACAGTCAACCTGGAGCAAAGGGATCAGAACCTGATTGTGTTTCCGTTCGGAACTAGGTTCTGACCCCTGCACCATCTGGCCTCCCTTTAGACAAGTGTGCGCTTTGGCTGCCTTTTCCTAATCAGTCTGTCCTAAACCCTAAAGCCTGGCTAGGTCAGGCTTCTGGACACACAAACCATGACAGCAGAGTGGGCCCAGGCGCAGTGGGCACCCCACCCCACAACCCTTTTCCTTTGGCAAGAGCAGCTGTCCACCCTTTCTGCTATGCTTCAGTGTTTAGAATCAGGACTTGAAGCAATGGCTATAGAGAGGGTATGTGCTGCTCCAAGTGTACAGACATTTGTAGTGTGCACCTGGGGAGGGAATGCCTTGTGTCGGTGTGGAATTGTGTAAAAGCTGCAGGTGTTAAGGATGGAGAAGGGGTTGTGCCTGACCAAAACTGAGAGTCTTGTGGGTGCAGTTTAATCCAGGCACAGTCGCTCACACCTATGATCTTAACATTCAGGAAGCTGAGGCAGGAGGATTACTGTGAGCTACCGAGACCCAGTTTCAAAGAGAAAGGAAATAAAGCAAAATAAAAGTATAGTATGTGTCATGTCAGGACGTGTACACAGAAAGTTGTTTCTCTGTATGTACTTGGGCCTGTCAATGGCTACATGTGTGGTGAGTGGTCCTGGCTGTTGTCAGCATTACCTGACAGTGTGGTGTCAGAACCAGTGCCACCTGCCTAAGGCCACATCCTTGGCACCAGGTTAGGCCCTCCCTGGAGTGGGGGCAGGGCTAGTGAGCAGGCCCACACCAGGACAAATGTCTCCAGTTCCTAGAACCATTTCCTTGCCCAGGGCCTTTCCCTGAACCTCCCTGTTGAGCCCTTAGAAAGGGAAGAAGGCTATGGTTCCTTCAAGGTGGCATTCCCAGCCAGCCACAGGGAAGCTGGCCTCGGAGACAGAAAGTAACAGTGTATGTGCCTTAGAGCGTGTCCTCTAGTCCTCCAGGCTCAAAATGCAGAGTCAGTGTATACAGGCCCTCAGAATGGTAGAACCTGTCTGTCCAGCTGTGCTTCCTCCCCAGCAGGGGGTTGGGAGAGGCCCAGGTCCTACAGCTGTGGCCTAGTGGCCTAGAGTATGCAGGGAGCACGCTGAAAAGGAACAAATGGGCAGAAGAAACATTTTTCCCCTGTACCTTCCTGCTCTGTGACCAAACTGGCTCTGTCACCCTTGGCCATCTTGAGCACCTTGGGAGGGGGAAGAGCCCAGTCCTCTTCTCTCCCAAGAAAAAAAACTGAACCTACATAAAGGGAAGAAGTGGGTTAGGAACACTCAGTGTTTGCGGAAGAGCCAAACCCTGGCATCTTGTGGTGAAGTAGCCGCTATCTCTGGAGGGAGGGGCCACTCACCCAGGATCTTCTCCCTGCAGGTGATTGAGGAGTTCTACAACCAGACATGGGTCCACCGCTACGGAGAGCCCATCGTGCCCACCACACTCACCACGCTCTGGTCCCTCTCGGTGGCCATCTTCTCCGTCGGGGGCATGATTGGTTCCTTCTCTGTGGGCCTCTTTGTTAATCGCTTTGGCAGGTAAGCAGGAAAGGCCCTAGCCCTGCCTTTGGGAGCCCATGCCATCCTGCCCAGGGAGTTCTGGGGGGGGGGGTTCTGTGGAATCTGGAGGTCCTGGGAGCCGGCTGACCTGTGTGACCTGCCCCCAGGCGGAACTCCATGCTGATGATGAACCTACTGGCCTTTGTGTCTGCTGTGCTCATGGGTTTCTCCAAACTGGGCAAGTCTTTCGAGATGCTGATCCTGGGCCGCTTCATCATTGGCGTGTACTGTGGCTTGACCACTGGCTTTGTGCCCATGTATGTGGGAGAGGTGTCACCCACAGCTCTTCGTGGAGCCCTAGGCACGCTGCACCAGCTGGGCATCGTTGTTGGCATCCTCATTGCCCAGGTAAGCTAGTTCTGGGTCTGTCCACAGCTCTGCCCCTCAGGTCACAGCCCTGCCTAGGACAGCCTCACAATAGTCAGGTTCCAGGGCACACATAACCCCCCACCCCACTCCAGCCTAAGAGCAAGAGTCCTTGGCCTCCTTGGCCTTTCATCTCCTGTCATCACAGGGGCCCCACTTCAACGTGCTGGGCTCTTGGGGCTCCAGGCCTTCGTGCACACTGTACCTGCTCTCCTTGAAGCTCCTGTAGCTGAGAAACAATCCCCACCAGCTGTGCTAGACACATTTCCATGCGGCTTGTCCTTGTAGCAGTTTGAGCTGGTTTTACAGATGAGCAACAGGCTCATCGAGGTCTTCCCCTCTCCTAGCAGCTAGTGGGCAGGGAAAGCTGCTTGGTGAGTGGGCTGGGTGCTCACAGTTCCTCCTTTCTTTGTCTAGGTGTTCGGCCTGGACTCCATTATGGGCAATGCGGACTTGTGGCCTCTGCTGCTCAGTATCATCTTCGTCCCAGCCCTGCTACAATGTATCCTGTTGCCCTTCTGCCCTGAGAGCCCCCGCTTCCTGCTCATCAATCGCAACGAGGAGAACCGGGCCAAGAGTGGTACGGGCTGGACCCTGCCCTCCTCCCCGTCCCCATGAGCTCAGTCCTTTTTCCCCACTCTGAGCCCCATCCCACCTTCCCTCCGGTCCCACCAGTGCTGAAGAAGCTTCGAGGGACAGCCGATGTGACCCGAGACCTGCAGGAGATGAAAGAGGAGGGTCGGCAGATGATGAGGGAGAAGAAGGTCACCATCCTGGAGTTGTTCCGCTCGGCCGCCTACCGCCAGCCCATCCTCATTGCTGTGGTGCTGCAGCTGTCCCAGCAGCTGTCAGGAATCAACGCTGTGAGTACTCCACCTCCCCCTTCTGGGGCCCCAGCCAAGCCCACGCTCAAGTGTGCACCGTGAGTGAATCCCAAACAAAACCCTAAGCAAGTTCTGCCAAAGTAGTATACCTATGGAGCTAAAACGGGTGGTGGTATCCACCTGTACACCCCAACACACACACACACACAGGCGGGCGCGCACGCACACACACACTTATTCACCTTGAGTCCCACGCCCATTGGTAAATAGTAGAGAGGCAGGAGAAGCCATAAGCACAGCAGATGGCCAACTGTATTCCTTTCTGGCAGGTGTTCTATTACTCAACAAGCATCTTCGAGAAGGCAGGCGTGCAGCAGCCTGTGTATGCCACCATCGGCTCGGGTATCGTCAACACAGCCTTCACCGTGGTGTCGGTGAGTCTACTTGCTTCTGGTCAGCAGCCAGAGTCCAGCTCAGGGCCTCGTGACAGTAACAGCCTGTCCTGGGAGCCAGGCTTGTGTCAGTAAACTTTTATTGCTCACTACTCACTGTTGCACAGACACAGACACACAGGAAGGTGGGAAGTGCTTTCCCAAGGTCACAGTCAGGGTGCCTTTGCTGTCTGAGCCACAGAGCCACACTTCACCCTCTCCTGTGGACTCAGAGGGCAGATTTCTGCCCTCGTCCCCTACGAGGTCCCCCAGCTTCAGCCTGGGGGGAAAGGTGTTGTTCCCCCCACCAGTGTGTTCAAGGCCTTGTAGTTGGCTATGGGAATGCGCCTCTGTGCAGGTAGGCTCCAAGAGGCACCAGACCAGGCAGGGGGAACATGACTCTTTCCTTGTCTACAGCTGTTCGTGGTAGAGCGAGCTGGACGACGGACTCTGCACCTCATCGGCCTGGCTGGCATGGCAGGCTGTGCTGTACTCATGACCATCGCACTGGCCCTGCTGGTGAGTGAGTGGCCAGGCCTGGAAGGCCCAGGGCAAAGCAGGGTGGGAACCTGGATTTAGACAGACCCGGGCACCCGTGACTGTAGACTCCACCTGGATGTAGATAACAAAATGCCCATGTTGCACCCAACCTGGCTGCCCAGTGTTGGTGTGCCTCTGGACTGGCCGACCTTGTGCTTCTTGGGTTGTCTCCTCCCATTTTAAACTTTCTCTTCCCTGGTTGGCGATTTCCTAACCCAGTACATCTGGCTGGAAAAACCAAGCTTTCACCGCCATATAAAACTGTTGCCCCACACTGAACCTTGCAAAGCCTTTATCTATACCCTCAATTCATCTCCACAGCAACCCTCAGCAGTATAACGGTCCTCTCCATGCCACAGAGGCACACAGACACACCTGTCTCCATTCTCCGGACTAGGAGCTGCGCAGTTAGATGTTGTAGCTTCAGCATCCCTTTCCTAAAGTGCTCAAGCCAGATAGGTTTTGTGTTTCAGATATATGAATATCTGCATATGTATGCACAGTGAGTTACTTTCAGACTAGGACTGAAGTCTAAATGAAAAACTCACTTACATTTCACATATGCCTTCCACATGTAGGCTGATGTCAAATTTAACTTTTTTTTTGTGACTGATATGGTAAGGTATGGAATTTTCTATTTCTGGTGTTGTCAGCAGCACTCCAAAAACTTCAAATTTTGAAGCATTTTGCATTTTTGGTTTTTCAGATCAGAGATGTTCAGCCTCTTCTCAAACTAAGGCCCTATGTTGGATAAGGAATAAAGCTAAGAATTAACCAAAGGTTGGCTGGTCTCCAGCCTTCCACTAATTTCTATGATAACCTGTACCCTGCAGGTGTGTGCATGCTCACACATGTACACACACATGAGCGCGTGTGCACACACACACACACACACACCTTTGTCCAAACCAAATGAAGAAAAGCACCAGGGATAGTCTTTTCCTAGAGGATAGGCACAGTAGGTCCTTGTGAGACTGAGACCTAGCATAGGCTACTGGGGTGTCCCACTTCTTTACTGCAAGGCAGTTTAGAGAAGAAAGCATTATATTGGGGGGTCCATGACCGTCATGGCAGGGAACATGGTAGCAGGTAGGCAGGCATGGTACTGGAGCAGTTACTGAGCGCTTACTTGCATCCTTACCCATAAGCATGAGGCAGGAAGAATAGCTTCAGTTTTGAAACCTGAAAGCCCGCTCCCAATGACACACCTCCTCCAATGAGGCCACACCCCTTATCCCTCCCGAACACTTCCAACTGAGGACCAAGCATTCAAACACAAGCCTCTGGGAGCTATTCTAATTCAGATCACCACATTGGGCTGTGCAACAATGGGGGGGGGGACCCCAAGCCTCCTACTTTTCAGCCTAGACTGGAGGCATCAGCAGCTTCTCTTCCTTCTGAGAAGCCATCACATTCCAGTCTAACCTGACCCCATCTCCCCTCACAGGAACAACTGCCCTGGATGTCCTATCTGAGCATCGTGGCCATCTTTGGCTTTGTGGCCTTCTTTGAAGTAGGCCCTGGTCCCATTCCATGGTTCATTGTAGCTGAGCTTTTCAGCCAGGGCCCCCGTCCTGCTGCTATTGCTGTGGCTGGCTTCTCCAACTGGACCTCAAATTTCATCGTGGGCATGTGCTTCCAGTATGTGGAGGTAAGAAAACATCTTCTCTGTCCATTTCCCAACTGCACCTAGGGACCCATCATGCTCTCTGAAGTGCTCACCTTGTTACTCAAGCATCATGCTGAGGAGCAGGCTCAGAAGCCCATGTCACCTGGCCACCATTGCTCTTCCCTTAGTTTTCATGCCATTTCTGGAGTTTGTCACAAGTCAGATGTGAGCAGTCTCTTAGTTTTGCTAGAACCCCTGGGTGGCTGGTAACAATTCCCTTCTTCAGATCAAAGGCTCAGAGGTGGAGCCAGGACAGGTGGTGACAAGTGTCTGTTTTTCAGCAACTGTGTGGCCCCTATGTCTTCATCATCTTCACGGTGCTCCTGGTGCTCTTCTTCATCTTCACCTACTTCAAAGTTCCTGAGACCAAAGGCCGCACCTTCGATGAGATCGCCTCTGGCTTCCGGCAGGGGGGTGCAAGCCAGAGTGACAAGACACCTGAGGAGCTGTTCCACCCTCTGGGGGCTGACTCCCAAGTGTGAGGGGCCCCACACCCAGCCCGGCCTACTCCCAGCAGCCCAAGAATCTCTGGAGCACAGGCAGCTAGATGAGACCTCTTCCAAACTGACAGATCTCAGGCGAGCCGGGCTTGGGAGCCTTTCTTCAGCCAGTGATGATGTCCAGAAGAATATCCAGGACTTGGATGGCTCCAGAATTTTAATGAAAGCAAGACTGTTGCTCAAATCTGTTCAGATAAGCAACAGATTTTATAATTTTTTTATTACTGATTTTGTTATTTTTTTTTTATCAGCCACTCTCCTATCTTCACACCCTAGTCTTCACCTTGAATGGCTCAGTGCCTGAGGGTGGGGACCAAGCCCTGTCCAGACACATGCCTTCTTCACCAAGCTAATATGTAGGGCTGGACCTATGACCAAGGACACACTAACTATGAACTATGAGGCTTTACCCCAGGAGGTGGTTGCTGCTGCCCCCTTCCGAAGGCCTGGATGTCCCCACCATTGGGGTCAGGCTCCATTTTAGGATTCGCCCATTCCTATCTCTTCCTTCCCAACCACTGAATTAATCTTTCCTTGCCTGAGACCAGTTGGAAGCACTGGAGTGCAGGGAGGAGAGGGGGAAGGGCCAGACTGGGATGCCAGGTTCTAGTCTCCTGTGCACTGAGGGCCAGACATCACCATGAGAAGGGCCTCGGAGGCTGAGAACTTACTGCTGAAGACACGGACACTCCTGCCCTGCTGTGTATACATGGAAGATATTTATATATTTTTTGGTTGTCAATATTAAATACAGACACTAAGTTATAGTATATCTGGACAAACCCACTTGTAAATACACCAACATACTCCTGTAACTTTACCTAAGCAATATAAATGGCTGGTTTTTAGAAATGTGGTTTCAAAATGCTTGTAGATTGGGGCCAGGCAGGTTTGGATGGAAGTGAGAAAGCAAGGTTGTGACCATGCAGTGACTCAGGATCCTGCCAGTTTTTAACTGCTCAAAAATCTATATGACCTCCCACCCAGAGGAAAATCCAAGTTCTCTGTCCTAGCTGTCAGCAGTTTCATGTTATTTTCAGACCGGTAAATGCTAGCTAGCCCCGATACTCCAGCTTAAGCATCATCTTGACAGTGAACATAGATGTCGAACACGCGCCACACTTTTGACAATTCCTTACCCCAAACAAAACGAGTTGCTTACACTGCCCCAGTGAGTTGTTATGGTGCTTTGTATCTAAGGACGTGTCCAAAGTGTCTGGGCAGCACTAAACAGGCAGGCCCTTCCCACAGGCCCACCCCCTTTGAATTCAGAGGCCCTTAAAGGGACTTTCCTGTGGCAGGGTATCCTCCCACCCGTCTGGGTTTATCTGGATTTTCAGCATCCAATCCAGAGCTATGCACTCCAGAAATACCCTTAGTAGAGCGCCATGGGCAATCTGTCTCTAAAGGTTACAAGACCTAGAGGGAATTTCCTGACTACATAGCAGACAGCTATAGACTCTGCAAAGACAGAGTAGGGCAAGTGGGAAGGGCAGCGGTCAGGGGCGTGGCAAGGCGGGTGGCCTAAGAACTCCAGGTTCGGGAGAAGCTGCCATCAACACGTTCCGTGTCCAGGGCTGAAAAAAAAAAAAAAAAAAAAACCAAACTCCTCATCCCGGAGTCCGCTGTCTCCCAAAGCGATGACGCGCAGGCGCAGAGAAAAGGCCGAGGTGACTACATCCTCCGCCACGCATCAAGGACGCGCGGAGGAGGTGGAATTAGATGACGTATTCACCAATCAGAGCGAGGGGCGGACTCTGAACCAGGGAGGAGTACACCTGTCCTGCATCAGGTGAAGCCTTTAGTTTCTGATAGAAAGCCAGCAGGTACTGGGTTTACTCCTAGGCGCCCTTCTCTTCTCATCAGCGCCTAGACAGGTTAGTACTTTATCTGCAATCCTGCCTCAGTCTCCCTGAAAACCGAACTCGGCGGCAGCCTGTATTTTCCTCATAATGCTGTCCACCCACTGCAGGAGTCGACAGTCCTTCCTTTAGAGCAAGGAGGGGCAAGACTGAATCACTTCTAGATCTCAGCTTCCACCAGAGAATCTGGTCAAGACTTGAAACGAGAGCACAAGAATTTAGTCTCGGCTTCGCAAACCGAATTCTTCCCATCTAGTTTTGGGCTGGAGAGCCAATTCAGAAAATGCATTCATTAATAGGGACAGAATGTCTATTGTCTTTTGACAGAACTGCATATTCATGGCCCTTCCTCGCATTCTGATTGTCTCTCCAGTCCCCTGCCAATTCAGCTGCTGGCAGTAGACCCGGCCCCTTACCCTCTTCTCCGAATTATGCAGAAGCCTCCTCATCCCTCCCTTCTTTCAGTCTTAGTTATCGTGGTAGTGATGCTTCTAAAATTTAGTTGTGTCTCTCTTTATAAACCTTTCCTGAGTCCCTCTTTCCCCTCAGAATAATACTCATCTTTCTTTTTTATTACATGAATTGCACATAATGGATTTCACTATGGCATTTTATGCATGCATGTAATGCATTTTGATAATATCTACTTCTATAACACTGTTATCTTTCTCTTGCTGAGCTCATGCCTCTACCCAACCAGCCCTTCTCTAATTTCATTTTTTTTTTAATTTTAAGAATTTCATCATATTATTGACAGTGGTGATGGGGACACGTGTGTGTGTGTGTGTGTGTGTGTGTGTGTGTGTGTGTGTGTAAGTCAGGGGACAACTTGTGGGAGTTGGTTTTCCACCTTGGGTTCCAGGCATCAAACTCAGGTTGTCATACTTTGGTGGCAGGCACTTCTTTCTGCTAAGCCATCTTGCTGGTCTTTCCTCCTCTTCCTCCTCCTTCTCTCTCCTTACCCATGAGTTTCACTAGAGTTGCTTATAGGAGCATAGGTGAGAGCTTGTTTACAGGAGCATGGACACCTTGCCAGTGACTACACCTTGAAGAAAATACCAATCCATCCCTCATCAACCATTAACTGCGTCTAGGTTCATCCTCCCTCCGAGAGAGGATGCTAATGGCCCAATCTTGTGCAGGTAATCACTCAGCTGCTGAGTTCAAGAGTGACACAGCCAGACTGAACAACTTTAAGCAGTTTTGAGTCTGCCGTGACTGCTGCCCACTGCATGATGCTTACCTGACAGAAACTAGAGGTGGCAGTAATCTATGGGATAAACATAATTATCAGAAGGCAAATTGGTGGGCATGCCAAGTCCATTTGACAAAACAACAGCTATAGCTTCCCACTAGGGCCTGTGACCTTTCCAGCCATGGGCTTTAAAAGAACCAGACATCAATTCTCATCCTGCAGAACAGGCTTCAGTCGCAATCAGAAAGTAGTTGATTATCCCCATATCAGAGCTGATTCAGTTGTATCAGTGGACACATCTTAATTTCCATCTTTTTTAGTATGAAAATTCAAGGCTCTTGGTGATGCCCCTCTTACCACTGGCCCCGACCCCTGTCCATACCCTCCAGAGACCAAGTACTCTGTCTTTGGCTACCATGGCCCCTTTCCCCCTGGGTCTTTGGGATACACTTCACAGTGCTGATCCCCATTCACCAGGATGCCATTCTTATGAGGAAACCGTCCCAGCCGGCCCATCCATCGGCACACTGCTGCCTACTAGTGGCTGGTGGGTGAATATTTACATCAGGGCTGATTTTAACTTCTGCCTTTCTTGTTAGAGAATAAATGGCTTTGGAGGGTCCATTTGGTCACTCTGTTCCATCCACTCAAAATGATTTCACTAAAGCAACATCTGCCATATTAATACATGATACAGTCCAAACTTTTAACCAAATTCGGATTGATAGAGACCACAATGCTCCATGCCCTGTGCTCCAGACAGGCTCACAACTCAGCATTCCCTAGAAAGCTCCTCCCAATACCTGTCTTAATCTAACACGTTTGCTCAAGCTTTTTTTCACCTAGTCTGCCTTTGTTTGTTCTGTTGTTAACGGAACTTTTCCTGGGGAGTCATGAACACCAGATAGGGAACCGATAAAAGAACAAAGGTGCCCCTCAGGCTTAGCTTAGAGAACCAATGAGTTTATTTGCCTTACTTCTGGGGACATAGGTGACCCTCCTAAATAGCCACACCACAGGATTCTCCCCGAAGCATGGTTTATGAGTTACTCAGAGCTTCAGCAGATGGAGTCCCCACTTTAATTAATCTTTTGCCTCCTATAAACTCTAGAGTCTTCTCAAGTTACATACAGCTTAGGGGAGATTCAAGAAAGAGTGGCTGGAACTTCAAGTGAGGGTCTGAACACTCGTCCACCTGTCCTTCCCAAGTGAGGGTCTGAACACTCCTCTACCCGTCCTTCCATGACAGACTCCAACAGGTCCAAACCCCAGGCCTGCTTGTGAGTCATCCCAGCCGCTCTGAATGAACCGGTTGGTCAGTGATGGCTAAGCCAGGTGCTTGCGGTTCGTGCCTGTAGCCTAGCTGGTAATGGCTGCTCTCCTCAGAGGACAGCATTCCACATCTGCCTGTAATGTGGTGTGGTCACAGGAGCCCAAATTATCTGTCACTTTCTCTGTGAGGCATGTGTTCATTCCTTCCGCTCTTATGTAATCTAGCACATACTCTGTCACACATTCTCCTGTGTCTGCACTGCCTTAGAGACGAGTCAGAAACAGCTGACTGTAGACTGTCTGCCACTTCACTGAGTCATCGTGGACAAGTCTCTTCGCTCTTCTGATCCCCAGTGTCCTCATATGTCTTATTAAAGTGGAATAAGTATGCTGGTGGCGGTGAGTACACTGGTGGCAGTACGCGCCTTAATCCCAGCACTTGAGAGGCAGAGGCCAGTGGAGGTCTAAGTTCAGGGCCAGCCTGGTCTACAGAGCAAGTTCCAGGACAGCCAGGGCTACATAGAGAAACCCCTGTCTCAAAAAAAACAAACAAAAAGAAAGTAATGCAAATGTCAGCTGGGGTCCCACCATCCTTGCTCCCTTTCACTTTTCAGAAAGCAATACTCCCCTTAAAGAGTTTTTAAAATGAGAATTTCATACATGCATAAAATGTGTCTTCATCAAATTTGCCAGCCCCTTCATTCTCTACCCCACCCCCACCCCGTCTCATTTTTTTGAGATGGGGGTCTCACTATGTGGACTTGGCCTGGAACTCACTATCTAAAACAGTCTGGCCTTGAACTCACAGAAATCAGCCTACTTCTGCCTCTCCGGTGCTGGGATTAAAGGTCATGCCACTGTGCCCAGCTCATTCTCTCTGTTCTTAAATTTAAACTAGTCAGGCATGATGGCCTTTAAGTCTAATACTCAGGAGAATCTCTTGTGAGTTTGAGGCCAGCTGATCTACATAATGAGTTCCAGGACAGCCAAGGCTATGAAGAAAAACCCTGTCTCAAAAACAAATTTATACTATTTTAAAATTGTATGTATATGAGAATTTTGCCTGCATCTATGTCCATGCAATATGTGTATGCCTGGTGCCTGTGGAGGCCAGAAGAGGGCACTGAATCCCTTATAGACAGCTGTGAGCTTGTCATGTGTGTGCTCATAATCTAACCCTGGAAGAGCAGCCAGAGTTCTTAACCGCTGAATCATCTCTTTAGCGTGACCTCCCCACCCCCCACACACACTTCTCTTTTTTTTAACCTACTCCATTTAGTGCTACCTGTATGTTCATGGATGTGGGGCCATGTACTAGAACATGGGTAGCTCTTTCAGGAGCTGCATACTTCCCTGAAGAAAATCAACTCTCCCTTCCACATGAGTTGCCAATAGTTCTGCAGAGAGAGGTGGAGCTTCGTGAGCTCCTCACTGTCTGCTGGGATTTGGGTCCTTGCATAGCCCTTGTGCACACAGTCAATGCTGCTATGAGCTCATGTATGCAACAGTCCTGTCACACCAGCAAACTATGTTTGACTGAAGATGCCCGTAACTTCTGGCTCTTACAATTTATCTGCTTCCTCTTCATCAGTGATTCCTTAGGCCTTGGGGAAAGGAGTGTGATGCAGACTTCTCGTTTAGGTCTGGATACTCCAGTCTCTTTGTGTATGTTGGCCAGTTGTGGGCTTCTGTTAATCTCCATCTGCTGCAAAAAGAGGCTCCTGATGAAGGTTGAGAGATGCACTAATCTCTGAACATAAAGATAAGGACTTAGGGAACAGTTTGTTAATATGTCCAGAAAGATAAGGACATAGGGAACAGTTTGTTAATATGTCCAGTTAGCAGAATGATAGCAACAGGCAACAGGCTGTCCCCTAGGGCCTATGATTTCGTCAGACATGGGTTTTGACAGTATCAGGTATCAAATATGAGCTCTGTCTTATACAGTGGGCTTTAGATCAAATCAGAAAGCTGTTGGTTACTCCCATTAATATCCATGCCACTGTTGTGCCAGAGGGTGAGGGCTGATACAGGAGGATAGGTGTGGTTTACTAACAGGAGAGAGGGTGAGGAGTTACTTATAGGGAAGAGTCCCCTTCCTGGCAATTGTTACTCATGTACACATCATCAGGGAGGAGTGGGGACTCTCTAATGCATGCTCCTCTTGGTGAGCCTTCCAGTATCCATGCCAAGAACCCTCCCATGCATCTACATGGGCACATCAGTGAACGGAGGTTGAGTGAATCCTGTACGGATATCAGTGGCTGTGATTTCAGGTGGTCACAGAGGACAATTGTCAACCACAGAGGTGTTGGTAGTTTATGGGGTAGTGGTAGCATGTGGATGAGGTCATTATGGGAGTGAGTGGGTTTCAATGCTTCTACTAACAGGATTTGTTGATGACATTGGTTGTGAGGTTTGAGAAAATGGGAGAAATAAAGACTGGTCTAGTGGAGAGGGGTAGCAGCTGGGGATGGAATATGGCGGCAGTGAAGTCAAGCTTTTGGCCTTGATTGTGTAAGCTGGATGTAAAGACAGATACTCAGCAGAGGTTCCTGTGATCCTTTATGGGAAGTTTGAAGCAGTGAGGCCTTAACTCACAGCAACACAACCCGAAGTGGGATTTTGACCCAAGTTGTATGGCCTCTTCCTCAACCCTAGACTTCAGGCTCAGACCCTAACCAGTTTGCCACACTCCCTACCTAGTTATTACTGGTCACAGCCAGTGCTTCAGAGTGACTGCTGATCATGTAAGGGCCTGTCCATCTAAATCATGGGACTGTCCTTCGTCTAGATTTTACCTATGAACTTGGAAGTCTCACCTCTGTTTAATACAAATCTCTTCAAGATGTATTTTGATGGGGATGGAGATGTGCTGATACTTTGTTTATGATCTAACAAATAAAGCTTGTCTGAAGATCAGAGTGCAAACCTAGGCACACTAGTTAGCCAGAGCGGCCAGGCAGTGCTGGCACACACTTTTAATCCCAGGACTCAGAAGACAGAGGCAGACGGATCTGTTAGTTCAAGGCCACCCTGGGCTACATGAAATTGACCCAATCTAAAAGAGAAACAGAGCTCACACAAAGGTGGTCTCAGCACTTGGAATGACACACCTTTAATCCCAGCACTAAGGAGGTGGAAACAGTATTCGCCTCAAACTCAGAGGTTCACCTACCTCTGCCTCCTGAGTGATGAGATCAAAGGTGTGTGCTACCATGTTCAGTTTAGATCCTTTAATCCCAGCACCTGGGAGGCAGAAGCAGGTGGGTCTCCAAGTTCAAAGCCATCCTGGTCTACTGAGTGAGTTCCAGGATAGCCAGCGCTACACAGAGAAACCCTATCTAAAAAGAAAAATTTAAAAAGAGAGATTATTTTTATTACTTTTTGTTTTTTAAATGAATTTATTTTTATTTCATGTGCATTGGTGTTTTGCCATGGGTGTCAGGTCCCCTGGAACTGGAATTAGACAGTTGTGAGCTGTCATGTGGGTGCTAGGAATTGAACCCCAGGTCCGCTAGAAGAGCAGTCAATGTTCTTAACCACTGAGCCATCTCTCCAGCCCTGTTTTTACTACTTTTAGTTATATATAGTATGTCTGTGTGTGTGTGTGTGTGTGTGTGCATGTATGTGTGTGGGTGTGGGTGATATGAGTACAAGTGCCCATGAAGGACAGGGGCATCAGATTCTCTGGAGCTGGAGTTCACAGCAGTTTTGAGGCACTGGGAACTAAATTTAGGTCTGAGAGAGCAGTGTGCACTCACTCTTAACCATGGGAACTTGCTGGTTTTGCCCCCATTGTGCTGGTGGACTGTCCTCCAAGACCCCTAGAAAAAGGGCTTGTGTTTTATTTTAAAATTTTATTTTTGTATTTATTTTATATCTTGACTGCAGCTTCTCCTTCCTCCTCCCCTCCTACTTCCTCCCTCCACCTCCCCTTCCCACCCCCTGTAGCCCTCCTCAATATTTGCTCAAAAAGGGGTAGGCCTCCCATGGGCATCAGCAAAGCATGGCATATCAAGCTGCCGTAAAACCGAGAATCCTGTGTGCAGGTTGGGCAAGGCAATCCAGCATGAGCCATAGGGTCTTGAGAGCCACCCAAAGCACCAGGGACAGCCTGGTTTTGATTTTGAGGCTCGAGGGAACAGTGTTGTTGTCCCAACCTGGTTTGTCTCCCTCCTCTGCTATCTCACTCCTTTAGTCAGCTTTCTTGCTCAAATACTCCCTAAAGGTAATTTTTAATTTATTATTATTTACTAATGTATATGTATATGTGTCTGTGTATGTGCACAGGATGTTAGAGAGGTGTCTGCTCCCTGAAACTGGAGTTCCAGACAGCTCTGAGCTGCCTGATGTGGATGTTGGGACTTGAACTTGGGTCCTCTGTAAGAACTCTCTTAATTGCTGTGGTGGTTTGAAAGAAAATGGCCCCCAAAGGGAGTGGTGCTATATAGGAGATGTGACTTTGTTGGAGTAGCTGTGGTCTTGTTGGAGTAAGTCTGTTGCTGAGAAGGTAGTCCTTGAGGTCTCCTATGCTCAAGCTATTCCCAGTGTCACAGACTACTTCCTGTTGCCTGCAAGATGTAGAACTCTCAGCTACTTCTCCAGGACTGTGTCCGTCTGCATGGAGCTATGTTCTACCAAGATGATAATGGACTGAGCCTCTGAAACTGTAAGCCATCCCAGTTAAATGTTTTCCTTTATATAAGAGTTACTGTGGTCATGTTGTCTCTTCACAGTAATAGAAACCCTAAGACAACCACTGGGCTATTTCTTCAGCTCTCTTAAAAAGAATTTTTGAAAACTGGCTCAGCAGATAAGAGCACTAACTGTTCTTGTAGAAGACCAGGGTTCAATTCCCAGCACCCACATGGAGACTCACAACCCTCTCTAACTTCAGTCCCAGGGCGACATCCTTTTCTGGCCTCTATAGGCCATGTGTACATAGTGCACAGACATACATGCAGACAAAATATTCATACATATTAAAAATAAAATATTTAAATGTAGAGGCATACCATTGTCATCCCATCACTCAGGTTGAGACAAAGGGGTGTTGTGTGTTTGCAACTAACCTGGACTACATGACACTGTTTCTAAACACAATTTAAAAAGAAAACTGCATATTTTTAGGCTGATGTTAACATTTCATCATGAATTCAAATGTTTGAAAGGAATGAATATGAGATTAATGTGATATCTACACATGAAACATGAGACAGTTCACCTATGTTGTTAGATTTATGCCTAAGGATTTCCATTTTCAAGAACTGATGTAGATGTTAATTCCCAGCTCCTGCTGTTCATTGCTGTTTGTAATTTGTTGACTGTCCCCCAAACTCCACAGGCTAAAGGTGTCTCAGAGTGGTGCTATAGGGAGACTGGAACCTCTGGGAGGTCAAAAGCTGGTAGAGGAGACTTGGGTCCTAGGAAGTCTGCCCTCACAATCGTGGAGACCCAGCCTGCTACCTCCTCTTCTGGGCTCCCGATTGTGAGTAGGTGGATTTTATTCTGTTTTCTGCTATTGCATCCAGTACGAAATCACAGGCCCAAAGCCATGGTGCCTCTTGATCTTGCATTTGAGCCAATAACAATTTAGGATGTATTGTGTCTCTTTCTGTCTTCAAGAAAAGATTGTACAGGTTTGATATCATTTATCCAAATGTTTAGAATTCACTACTCAACCAACCTTTTCCTGAAGCTGTTTAGGAGTTGGTTAGTTATGGCTCCCAATCATCTGCTTCCTTTTGTGTGAGAAAGTTTTAGATTATTGATCCACTTCACTCAGGCTGCCTGTGGTGGTTTCAATGAGAATGACACCCATAGGCTCCTATGTGTGAGTACTTGGTTGGTGGGACTGTTTGGGAAGGATTAAGGAGGTGTGGCTTTGTTGAGGGAGATGTGTCACTGGGTGTGGGCTTTGAGATTTCAAAAGATTGGTGTTATTCCCACTTAGGGCTCTCTCTGCCTCCTGCTTGAGGTTCAAGTTGTGAGCTCTCAGCTGCTAGCTGCTTGCTTCCATGCCTTTGATTTGCCATTGTAAACTCTAACCCTCCAGAACTGTAAGCCCAATTAAACTTTCTTTTATAGGTTGCCTTGTTTGTGGAATGCTATCACAGCAACAGACTGGAAACAATACTGCATAATGTTGCCCTTAGTGTCCCTCAATTACCACTTAGCCCATGAGGTCAGCACTGATGTTGTATCTTTCATTTGTAGTATTAATAATTTGTGTTCTCTCTCTCTCTCTCTCTCTCTCTCTCTCTGTCTCTCTCTCTCTCTCTGTCTGTCTTCAACTGATCAAGTCGGTTTATTAAAATAGCTGAATAGCTGACTTGGGCATCTGCAATAGTGACATCAGCCTCCACTCCTGGCTCAGCATTGCTAGAGCAGTCTGTGTAACTATCCCAGAAGGAGCGTGCAGATCAATGAGCTGCTTGTGGGTTCTCCTTTGGAAACACTGGATGTCTTGAACCTCGAAGGTTTTTCCTGTAGTAATTATTGGTATTTGAGGGACTTTCAAACTGGTCGTATCTCTCTTAGATTCTTTTGGATCTCTAATCAAGTCAGCACACACCTGCTCCAGAGATCTCATGGTGGGGCTAGTGATTGTTTGAATTCGTTATATGGATGCCTTCTTTTTGTTTCTTTAAAAGCTAAGTTTGTTGTATGTCCTTCTGACCAACCTATTTCTATAGCAAACACAATGAGTCAGGATAAGAGGGAAGAGAGTTCCCCAGTAGCCACATCACTCCCTTCCTTAATTAGCATGTTACTAGAACACTAGTACATCAAAAGCAATGTTGATACAGTGCAGAGATGAATGTCACCATCAAAGACTTGAAAAATGTAAGAGTGGCAATTCCCACTACACCTGCATTCAGTGCTCTTATCTGGCCTGTAAAAACACAAATGGATCATGGAGACTTAAGGTAGATTGTGACACAATTAACCAAGTGGTTAATAGATATGGTTTCATTGTTTGAGAAATTTACAAATCTCCTAGTACTTGGTTTGCAGACTTTACTATGGAAAATGTCCTTTTCTCTATCCCCATACCAAAAGCCCACCAGTGCAGCTTTCATTTAACCAGAAAGGCCAGCAACACACTTTTACCATCCAGTTTCAGGAGTCTATGGATTCTTGAGTCCTACTCTTATTTTAGTTTACTGAGGTCTTCCCCGCCTTTCTCTTGCACTGGTCCACCACACCCATAAAAATAAGTTACCTGGACTTCAATGATGAAGATGCATCAGACACTAACAGCAAAGGCTCAGAAGTTACCATTAAAATCTGGGGAAATTAGCCAGTTGGTAGTGGGTACATGCCTTTAATCCCAGCACTTCAGAGGCAAAGACAGGAGGACCTCAGTGAGTTCAAGGCCAGCCTGTCTACAAAGTAATTTCCAGGACAGCTAGGACTGTTGCACAGAGAAACCCTGTCTCAAAAAATGAAAAAAAGAAAAAACAAACATCAAACAAATTAACAGAAATTTGGGGAAATGTCTAGCAGTGCAGAGGTGTGGGGCACACTGAGATGCCCACTCTAAGATGTAGGGCAAGTTCCTAGATCTGGGTCCTCCTGCAGTCAAGGAGGAAGAACACTATCTAGCCAGATTCGTTGGATATTAAAGGATACATATTTCTCATTGAGCCCCTCCAACTCATTTAACAGTGATCCCTCCCCCAAAAGGAGCTGCTAGTTTTGAGTAGGACCCAGAGCTAGAGAAGGTCTAAGAGGGGTTCAGCCTTCAGGCATGTTGTTCTGCCATGCGAGCCTCTTGAGCTGACAAACTAATGGCATTCAATGTGTCAATTGCAGGGACCCATAGATAGTTGCAGTATAGCCTTTAGGATTTTGGAGCAAGGTCCTGCCACCATCCACAGACAGCTACTCTCCTTTTGAGGGACAGCTCTGGGCTGCTATTGTCCCTCTGTAGAAACTGAAAGCTTGACAATGGGCCATGAAGTTACTCTGTGACCCACACTGCTTATCATTGTGCAGGTGTTATGGTTGTCTTATAAAGTTGTAAAGCTAGGTGTGCACACACTGTTATCAGATGGAAGTATGTGACTAGGAGCGACAGGCTCTGCAGACACAGTAAGTTACATGAAATGGCCCAATGACCAAGGCCCCTCGTTCCTGCTACACTGCATTCATTCTCCCTGCACTAAGGGCCTCATGGGGATTTTCCTATAATCATTCCACAGAGGAAGAGAATACATAGCCTTGGCTTAAGGATGATTCTGTGCTATGCAGGCACCGCCTGAAAGCAGACAGCTGCAGCCCTATCTGTCCGTGATATCATCAAGGGCAGTCGTTTGGAGGAAATCTTTGGGGAACTTAGGGCCCCTGGCTATGCACTTTGTTTGGAAGGAGAAGTGACCAGAAATATAATGATACAAGCACACAAGTTCTCCATTCAAAGCCAACGGTTTGTCTGGGTGGTCAGGAACTTGTAAGGAACATGACTGGAAATTTGGTGAGGAAGAACTTGAGCAAGGTGCGGTGGCACATGCCTTTAATTCCAGCAAGAGGCAAAGCCAGGAGGTTCTCTACATGCTTCAGGAATGAAGATTTGGGTCCCATACCACTTCCTACCCCTGGTGAAGAGCCCTGGTCAGCTGGGCTCTTGCTGAAGGTAACGTGAATATAGAGTGAGTAGTGGAGACAGATAGTTCTGAGTGTTAGTGGTTTATTCACACATAGATAGCAGTACTGTGTTACACAGGACCACGACCTCCTTGTTGTCTTTATTTGGAAATGAACTATGGTATAAGGAACACATCAGGATGTGAGCTTGTGATGGTTCCTTTTTTGGTGCCAACTCATCTGTCTTAAGGGATGCCCAATGTTACAGTTTGGATGTGAAATGTTTCCCACTGGCTCATGTCCTGGAATACTTGGTTCCCAACTGGTGACATTGTTTTGGGAGAATGTCAAACCTTTGAATGTATAGCCTAGCTAATATGTGTAGGCCACTAGGGGCAGGGCTCTTAAGGGTTCTAGCCAGACCCATTTCTGGTCCTACTCTGCTTTGTACTCTGCCAAGACATGAGGTGTTTCCACTCCACACTCCCACCAGTATGGATACAACCACCCTAGTCACACTATGCCTCCTCTGCCGTATGCATTGTAAGTTTTGATAGATATACACACTCATATATACCATGAGCCAAGAGCACCGTCTTCCCTTGGCCTCAGGGATTATTCCAGAATAGACCCACAGTCTAATGATGAAAGGCAAGGATTGTTCTGTGGGAAAATGGCAGTCACACTTTCTTCTCAGCTATACTTGCGCCCAGAGGGACACCTTCAGCCTTTACAAAAGGGGAAAGAAGGAGTCAACCCCGACAGATGGACAGAGTGTGGCCTTAAGTTTAGTCACCAAGCCTGAAGCCAGCCTCTCACTGCAGAGCCAAGAAACTGTCTTTCCTAAGGCTGAAAGTAATTGTTTAGCTACAGACTCAAAGCCTGATGTACATAAGCAGACCTTGGCAAGTTGTCCCCAGGTCATCTGACAGTAGCTACATCCTCAGTGGCTGGGGGACAGGCTTTTGAGTCGGCCAGACATGCAGCTGGCTCCGTCGTAAGCTTTCTAAGCTTTAGTTTCTTCACTTCCTAAATGCAAATGGTGCAGCAGCTTTTCTTTCTTGTTTTAATTTCTTTTAGATTTCTTTTATGTGTCTGAGTGTTTTGTCTGCATATATGTACATGTACCATGTGTGTGCATGTGCCTGTGGAGGTCAAAAGAGGCTGTTGGGTCCCCTGGAACTGGAGCTAACAAATGGTTATGCGTCACCATGTATGAACAGTCAGTGATCTTAACTGTTAATCAACTCTCCAGCCCCGAAACAGTTGTCTTAAGATGGCCATGTGGGGGTGCACACACAGCTCCCAGCATTCAGGAAGAGAGGCAGAGGAGTCTCAGTTGGAGACCAGTCAAAGAGACATAGTGAGTTCCAGGTCAAAATGATTTCT
The DNA here is from genome assembly GCF_943737965.1 of Phodopus roborovskii. Taxonomy (NCBI): domain Eukaryota; kingdom Metazoa; phylum Chordata; class Mammalia; order Rodentia; family Cricetidae; genus Phodopus; species Phodopus roborovskii. The sequence goes on from NW_026126448.1 coordinate 9,253,824, forward strand.
TTTTTTCATGTGTGAAGGCAGATTTTGTGAGTACAAGACTATTTACAGCATCTTAAGATAAAGATTAATATGAAATGTATTCATCAAGACTCAAAACAGTGGTTTTACTTGGACCTCCAAGGGTCATTTAGTAAACATATACTTAACCATAGTCTCTCTCCTCTGTGGATCCTAGACATTCCATACATACATAAAATTGCCTATGTACATTACATAGGACACTAAGTTAAGAGTAGGGCTATTTAGGAGAACAGATGGTAAGACTGTGAAGGGAGCAAGGGGAAGGAGGCCAGTGTACATTATACAGATGTTCCTATAAAACCCACTATGAGAGCTGCAGAGCTGGCTCAGTGGTGAAGAGCAGGGGCTGCTCTTCCAGAGGACCCGGGTTCAGTTCTCAGCACCCACATGGAGGCCCTCAACCAGCTGAGACTCCAGTTTCAGGGGATCTGATGCCTCTTCTGACGCCCATGGGTGTCACATATACATGCTACACAGACATGCATGCCGGCAAAACACTCATACATATTAAATAAATCGATAAATAAATAAATATATTTTTAAAAACCACCCATTGTATACAGTGAATGTACACCAGTGGAAAAAAAGAAGTATACAATTTGGACTAGTAACTCTCACCTAGAATTCCAGCACTTGGGAGGCTGAGGCACAGGATTGTTATCAGTTCAAAGCCACCCCAGTCATTCATGGTGGCTCACACTGGTAATCACAGCACTTAGAGGCTGAGGCAGGAGGATCGCCACAAGTGTGAGGCTAGATTGAGCTATATAGCAAAACCCTGACTCCTAAAACAAAAATGACAGCAATGAAGAACAAAGACAACCCCCCAAATGTATATGGTTATAATTATAAATATAGTAACGTAAAATAATTCCTGGGCTTAAGGAGAATTTTTATTGTTCAATTTATTTGGAGGGAGTTAAACTTTGCTAAGTAGCCTCACTTATAAACCTACCCATTTAATTTTTTACAAATTTTGAGCTGAATTTGTAAACTTTGTGCTTTTATATTCCTGGACAATCCAATTTCTACCCTTAGTAAACAAGTACTTTACAAAAAAATTATAAATTTAAGACGAATTCAGTAGGTCCAATTGTCAAATATTACATATTGTTTATGAACTTAATAAAATTTTCTTATAGCTCATGAGTCTTAATCAATCCGATTATGCTGACCTATCAGATTCTGTAGTGTGTCATATTATTTTGAAAATCTCACTTGAAATATGAAGCAAATATACACAATATTATTTTAAACACAAAATTATTAACATAAGATGCTTAATTTCTTTATCATCTCTATATTTAATTCTCCCATCCAGGTACTAACCAGGCCGGCTCACTTTTCAAGATCTGGTGCATTCCTGTGGTCGAACCACACTTTGTATTTAATACTAAATCTTGGGTTTGAAAAACCACTAGTCACCAAGGAAAAAGGTTTAGCATCTCCAGGTGTTCAAATTACTGGGTCAACAATTCACAACCATGATAGAGTTACATTCTCAGGCAACCAAGCTGAGATGACCAGCTCAACAACTCCTGGGTGTGATATTACTTCCTACTTAGGAGAGCTGGGGTTGACATCTATGTTGAGGCTGGTGGGTAGATAATTTATTAACATGATGTCCTTACCAGCCAGAAATGTGACACCTGAGACAAGACCTGAGCTTTGCGGACTTCCAGGATGTTTCTAGCTGAGTCACGGTAGATACAGTGAGCCCTTTTAAAAGTCACTAGGACAACATGGGCCTTCTACTCCATATCTTCCTCATGGATTCAAATTACACCCTTTCTGCAATCAGCTGTCAAGTTTGCAAGCTCATCTAACTTGTAATAAAACAAAATAAAACAATACTTGTACTACAATTAGTGGGTTCTTGCTTTGTGTTTTAGTTTTCTATGTATTCAGTATGTGTGTGAGTGTGTGCAATGTGCACACCATAGCATGTATGTGGAAGTCAGAGGACAACTTGACAGGAGTCTCTTCTTTCACCGTGTGGGTCCTGGTGTTGAACTCAGGTTGTCAGCCTTGCCCACAGGTGCCCTTACCAATGAGCTATCTCGCCTGCCTGCCTGCCTGCCTGTTTGGTTTGTAACAAGGTCTCACTCTATAGCCCAGGCTGTTCTGGACCTCGATATGTGGCTCAGGCAACCCTCCTGCTTCAGCCTCCAAAGTGCTGGGATTACAAGCATGAGCCTACAGGTCCAGCTTTTGGGTGTGTTCCTCTCTCTCTCTCTCTCTCTCTCTCTCTCTCTCTCTCTCTCTCTCTCCTTCTTCTTCCCTTCTTTCTCTTCTTCCTTTTCTTTTTTTTTTCAACACTATATTTTTAATGATTGTTTGGTGCTTTTGGTTGTATTCTTGAACCTCTTAAGATAGTTTAGGGCTGGATGATTAAAGGTGCTTGCTGCAAGCCTGACCACCTGAATTTGATCCCTGAGACCTTCATTGTGATAGGAGAGAACTAAATTCTACAAGTTATCCTCCAAGTTCCATATATGCATAGTGACACATGCACCTCATAAATAAGTAAATAAAGTTAACGTAATAAAAACTTGTTTTAAAAGAAGATAGTTTGTGCAGTTATTCCTTACCAAAAAAAAAAAAAATACTGAGGCCTTTTTGTCCCTGTCCCAAGGTTCTTGTGCAAACTTATTCCAAACTCTAGCAAGTTATATACTTAAGTATGTAGTGTTCATTGTATGCCAATTATACCTCAATAAAGCTGTCAAGACCCATCGTGGATTTCTTTATTTGTGTTCCATGTTCATCATGAGTTGGCTAAGAGTGTTATCCTCACACTCACTCTGGTCAGAGCAGGCCAGCCTAGGAAAGGAGAGCATGTGGGAAAGACACAGATTCTCAGGACTCCTGCAGAAGTCACAAGGCTATGCCCGGCTTTTGAAGAATTACTGGGGAGCCTGGAGAGATGGCTCAGCAGTTAAGAGCACTGACTGCTCTTCCAGAGGACCCACAGTCAGATCCCAGCACCCACATGGTGGCTCACAACAACCTGTAAGTCCAGCTCCAGAGGATCCAATGCGCTTTTCTGGCCTCCTCTGATACCCATACACATGTGGTCCATACACATATAGACACACACATGTACATAATGAAAATAAAATACATTAAAAGGGCTTTATTAGAGACAATCATTTTAGAATTATATATTTCTGATGGCCTGCAACTCACTATGCAGTTGTGCCATCTCCCCAGCCCTGGGGTGAATTTCTATCGCTTTTGTGGCTACTCTTGACATTAACATTTAACCTTAACCTTAAAAGTAAAATTACTTCCCTCACATGAATAAATTTAAAATGTGTCACTGCAAACATTCCCTTGTAAAGATTTTCTGTATCTACTTCTTTACTGTGTATGTTTGAAAGAGAGACTGTGGGAGCATGTGTGGGGGTCAGGGAACAATTTTCACTAATCAGTTCTCTCCTCCCACCTTGTGGGTTCCGAGGATTAAACCCGTGTCACCAGCCCTGCATAGTAAGCACTTTTATCGGAGGAGTCAGCTTGTCAACCCCAAACATTTCAAACTTTGTTACAGAGCCCCAGATCAGTGGTATTAAATGCAAGCCCATGGAAGCAGGAGACTGTTTTTAAGTTCACTTTCTCGGTAAGGATGCAACCAGTTACAAATCTCCACCCAACACAAGCCCAGCTCACCAGCTTCTTCTTGTGTTACTGTATTATTATGAAAACCATGTCCCTAGCAGAAAATCAGGAGTTCAAGGCCAGTCTCTCGGCCACATGAGACCCTGTCTCAAACAGAACCAAAACCATGTCTCCAGGTCACTAGGTCCATAATATACTCGGGATAACCCAAGTTGTCAGTGAGGCATTTGTCACATGCCTTCCTACCTTTCCTGGGGTTGGCCTCTAGAGATTTCTGGGATTTAATTAATCAGGTTTTAAACTGAGCTGAAGAGACATCTCAGTGGTTAAACACACTTGTTGCTCTCTTCCAGAGGATTGGTGTTCAGTTCCCAGCACTTAGGTTGGTTGTCTAAAATGGGCAATATCTATATGTTTAATTCTTACTTTTTGTAACTTTTCCTCATGCAGATCTTGTACCACACATTGTTATATTTTTCACCTATCTCCATTTTTAGAGATGTTAACGTAAATGGTATTGTCTTACTCACTGTTCTATTTCTGTGAGAAGACACCATGACCAGGGCAACTCTTATAAAAGAAAGCATTTACTTGGGGGCTTGCTTACAGTTTCAGAGGCTTAGTGCATTGTTATCATGATGGGGAACGTGGTGGCACACAGGCAAACATGGAGCTAAAGAGTAGCTGAGAGTTCTACATCCTGATCCATAGGCAGAGAGGACCTGGCATGATCTTTTGAAACCTCAGCCTATTCCCAATGACACACTTCCTCCAATCGGCCACACCTCCTAACCCTTTTAATCTTTTCAAATATACCACTCCCTGGTGACTAAGCATTCAGATATGCAAGCGTATGGGGGCCATTCTTATTCAAATAACCATAGGCATTATATTTTCATATTGTGTGTGTGTGTGAGAGAGAGAGAGAAAGAGAGAGAGAGAGAGCATGGGGACATCAGAGGACAACTTGTAAAGTCAGTTCTCTTCTTCTACCATGTGGGTTCCAGGGATGAAATCAGGGGTGGCAGCAAGTTCCTTTACCCACCGAGCCATCTTGCTGGCCCAAATGATACTCGTGGGAAATGTCATTCTGTCAATATGTTTCTCTTATTGGTTAATTAATAAAGCCCTGTTGGCCAATAGGAAAGCAAGATAGGTGGGACTATGAGACAAGGAAGATTCTGGGAGATGTAGTAGAGAGGAGTCAAGATGTAGGACTTGAGAGAAGAGGTTCAGACCCTCTCTCTGGTAAAATAAGACCATGTGGAAACACTTAGATTGATAGAAATGGGTTAATATTTAAGACAATATTAAGACAATAAGAAATGCTAGTAACCAGCCAATAGTTTTATAATTAATACATTTTCTCTGCATGTTATTTGGGGCTGACACAGCTCTGGGAGCAGGCTGGTGGGAAAGTGCTTGTAACATGGTACTATATATTTAATCTCAATATGCTACTAATTCAATGCTAGTACTTAGGAAAGTGAACAACTTCTATGTTAATTTTGTATTCTACAATCTTACTATAACTTCTTAGTTGCTGGAAGCAGCCTGGTTTCTTTTTCTCTCTCTCCCTCTTTAAGATTTTTTAAATTAGTTTTAACTTTATGTGAATGAGTGGTTTTGCCTGAATGTTTATCTATCCTCATGTTTGTGTTTGTGCCCTCAGAAGCCAGAAGGTGGCTCTGCTAGGAACCAACCCCCAGTTCTGTAGAAGAACAGCTAGTGTTCTTAATCACTGAGTCAACTCTGTAGCCTCTTTCTTTCTTTCTGACTTTCTATAATCAGAATATTGTCACCTGTAAATTCAGGGTTTTATTTCTGCCCTCCTGATAAGCAAATATTTAATATGTAGACCAGGCTGACCTTGAACTCACAGAGATCAGCCTGCCTCTACCTCCAGAGTGCGGGATTACCTGGGAAGTCCTGGTATGTTAAAAAGGTTCTAGATCTCCTTTCCCTCCTCCTATTGAAAGGACACTATTTCCCAATACTTATTGTAACAGCCTCATCAAGTCCCCAGAAGTTACACTCAAGCTATGTGGAGTCTTCCAACACATGAACTCTCCCAACAGCTCACTGTCAAACTGTCTACACTTTGTATATGCTCCTGTGTAATTCTCTATCCAGCCATCTATCTCCATTCTAGAGGAAATTATTTGGTTCTCTTGTGGACTTAAGGAGAACTGTTGGTTGCTCTAATTGTTCAGGCTTTACTTGTCAGGACAGAGTTAAGACTTCTAAGATCTTTCCATGCAGTTTTCCTTTGAGTTGGGGACTCCCTATGTAGCAGAAGCTCATCTTAAACTCATGAGTGATCTTTCTGCCTGCCCCGAGTGCTAAAATTACAGGCACTCATCACCACACCATGTATGTATGTATGTATGTATGTATGTATGTATGTATATTATTTAATTCTGCAAAGGATGTGGGTTGCTAAGGTGTTTAACTGACATGCATGAGCCCTGGGGTTGATCTCCAGCACCACATAAACCGGGTGGAGGCAAAAGGATCAGAAATTTAAAGTCATCTTCAGCCACTAGTGAGTTTGAGGCCAGCCTGGACTACATGAGATGCTGTTTCAAAAAGAAAAAAAAACTTAAATTAATTCTATATCAGAATTAATAATTCCTAGGACCAATGAACTGCTCTCCTAACATGTCAGAGGCCCTGAATTCAATCCCTAGTATTAAAAAAAAGAGTAATTTATATAGCACTATATTACAGTGTATTTGTATATGTGTATCTGTATTTGTCTATAATTTTGAACTTACCAGTGATATTTATATTTTAAATATTTTTTCCATTCAGTGCTGGCTATTGGACTTAGGTCTTTTGGGCATCACAAAAACTAAATGCCCAACCCTCTTCCTATGCTTTGTGTTGTTAGTCTGAACTTGAGTATCCCTACTTGAACTCAAGAACTTCCTTTAGCTTGCTTTTTCATGTTTTGTGTTATGTTGTTTTGTTTTGTTTTTTGAGACAGGGTTTCCTTCTGTAGCCCTTGCTGGCCTTGACCTCACAGAGACCCACCTGCTTGTGCTCCAGGGTGTGAAATTTAAAGGTGTGTGCCACCATGCCCTGCTGTATTTGTTTAAGACAGAGTCGTCTCACTCTGTAGCTCAGGCTGGCCTTTCCTGAGACCTACTGAGTTGCTGGGATTGCAAGCAAGCATCAACAAAGCAGGAAACACTTGTACATCAGGTATAGTAATGAGATCCCTCAGCTTTTGTCTTGGAAAGTCTTCATCCCTCCTCTGTATTTTGAAGGACACTTTCGACAGATGTAGTATTTTGTTTGGCTGTTATTTTTTTCTTTTTCCTGACAGCATTTAAGTATGCCATTGCATTGTCTTCTTGCCAGTCTGATTTCTGCTGAGAAATTCCTTCATATTTTGGGAGGATCCCTTGTGTGTAACAATTTGCATTTCTTGATGTCTGGACTGTAATATTTTTTAGCATGGGTGTCTTTGGTTCACCTCAGTCACAATTCTCTGAACCTCTTGGGCATGGTTATTCATGTCTATCCTCAGATTTGGAAATTTTTCAGTGATTCTTTCTTTCTTCCTTCCTTCTTTTCTTTCTTTCTTTTTAAGATTTATGTATTTATTATGTATACAGAGTTCTGACTGCATGTATGCCTAAAGGCCAGAAGAGGGCACCAGGTCTCATTACAGATGGCTGTGAGCCACCATGTGGTTGCTGGGAATTGAACTCAGGACCTCTGGAAGAACAGCCACTGCTCTTAACCTCTGAGCCATCTCTTCAGCCCCTTCAGAGATTATTTCTTGAAATATGCTCTCTGTCCCTCCCACCTCCATTTTCCTCTTCATAAAACTCCCAGAATGCATCAGTCTACCTGATGGTGTCCAAAAGTACCTTAGGATTCTATCACTTTTTTCATTTTTATGTTTCTCCAGACAAGGTTTCCCTAGGTAGCCAAGGCTGGCCTGTAACTTCTGGTAACAACTTGTTTCTAGCCTCCCTAGTGCTGGGATTACGGATGCATGCCACCATGCCCTGCTCTTAAGTTTTGTTTCTATGATCTGGCAATTTCAAATTACCCACTTGACTCTTGAGTTTGCATATTCTTTTTCTTTTAATATCATTTGGGCTGGCAAGATGTTCAGTGGGTAAAGGCACTTGCCTCGAAAGCCTGGCAACATGAGTCCAACCCCATCTCCTCAGGTCTGTATAAAGGAGGGAGAACTGATTCTGCAGTTTTCTTCTAGCTTTCACGAGAGTACTGTGGCAATGCACCCCACCTCCCACATGCACATCATGCATAAACATAATAATAAAACATAATTTTTTCAAAAAAAAAGAACATTTTAAAATCTCATTTTAAAAAATAGGGGATGTAGCACACTGATGGGAGATGCCATTCTGTAAGTATGTTTCTCTTATTGGTTAATGAATAAAGCACTGTTGGCCAATAGGAAAGCAAGATAGGAGGGACTAGGAGACAAGGCAAGGAAGTAGTAAGGAGAAGTCAGCATGTAGAGACTGGAGAGAGCAGAACGCCAGCCACTCTCTCCAGTAAGATAAGACCACGTGGAAACATTTAGATTAATAGAAATGGGTTAATATTTAAGACAGAGTTAGCCAATAAGAAACTAGTAACTGGCCAACAGAATTATATCTAATACAGTGTCTCTGTGTGTAACTTGGGGCTCACATGGCTCTGGGACCAGGCAGATGGCACAGGTAAAAACATACTCATAATAGCACACATCTGTAAAGGGACAGCTTTCTTTCTTTCTGGTTGTGTTGTTTTGTTTCTGGTTTTTGGTTTTTTTTTTTTAAAGACAGAATCTCACTATGTAGCTCTAGCTGTCCTAGAATTCAATATGTATATCAGGCTGGCCTTGAACTCACAGAAATTAGACTGCCTCTGCTTCCCAAGTGCTGGGATTAAAAGCATGTGCCACTATGCCTGGCTACAACTTTGTGTAATTTTTTTTTTCTTTTTTAAGCAGAGTTTAACTATGTAGCCCTGGCTGTCTTAGAACTTAATATATAGACCAGGCTGTCCTTGAACTCACAGAGATCCACTGGTCTCTGCCTTGCCAGTGCTATGATTAAAGGCGAGGACCACTATGCCCAGACTTAATATTAGTTTTTAAATAAATGTATGTGCCTACATGAGTCTGTGTGTACCATGTGTGTGCAGGTGCCTATAGAGGCCAGAGTCTTCTGGAATCCCCTGGAGCTTGTGGTTGTGAGCTACCTGGTATGGGAGCTGGGAACCAAACCCAGATCCTTTGCTAGGACAGTAAGCTCTCTTAACCACTGAGCCACTCCCCTCTGGTTCTCTCCTTTTACTGTGAATCTCAGGTGTGTGCAGCAAAGTACTTTACTCGTTGAGCCATCCCTCTAGCCCATGTAGATTCTTTTGCCTGCTCAAGTCTGTTATTGAAACCCTCTAGTACAGTGATTCTCAACCTTCCTAAGGCTGCGACCCTTTGATACAGTTCCTCATGTTGTGGTGACCCCAACCATAAAATTATTTCATTGCTGCTTCATAACTGTAATTTTGCTGTTACAAATCATAATGTAAATATATGATATGCAGGATATCTGATATGCAACCCCTGTGAAAGGGTCGTTTGACCCCTAAAAGATTCATGACCCACAGGTTGAGAACCACCACACTAGTGTATTTTTCAACTATTTTAATTTTCCACTTCAGAAAGTTTGGCTCCTTAAAGTTCCTCTCGCTGTTACCCTTAAATTCTTCCTGCATTGTTTTTTTTTTCTGACTTTTAGTGAATTGCATTTGTACTGAGAAACACTTTCAATAATCACCCCAGCTTCCTCTTCTTCTCCTCCTCCTCTTCTTCTTTTTCTTCTTCTCTTTTCTTTCTTTCCTTTTTTTTTTTTTTTTTTTTTTTTTTTTTTTTAAGACAGGGTCTCTCTACATAGCCCTGGCTGTCCTGGAACTCACTATGTAGACCAGGCTGACCTCAAACTCAAAGATGTACCTGCCACCTGCCTTTGCCCACTAAATGCTGGAATTAAAGGCATGTGCCATCACATCTGCCTGGAGATGGCTTTTCTCACTACCATTAGTTCATAATCTCTTGCGCCCCCTGGTGTCCACTTCAGTCCTGCAGGCACCCTGTCACTACAGCAGCATGCTTCAGAGTGATTATGCTGAATTACATGTTTAAGGTTTTTTTTTTTTTCTTTTTGTTTCTTGAAACAAGATCTCACTATGTAGCTCTGCTTGTCCTAGAACTCTATATGTAGATCAGGCTAGACTGACCCATAGAGATCTACCTGCCCCTGCCTCTCACATCCTGGGATTAAAGGCATGAGCATATGCTGGGTTACATATCTTAAATTGGGGTAAGCCTGGTCACACAGTTCTAGAAGAAGTGGGAGGGAGAAGAGGAAAAAAGGAGGAGGAGGGGAAGAAAGGTGTATGAAACACAAGTGCTTTGCAAACTGTAGAGTGCTCTATAAATGAAAGGGAACCATTTGAGAAGTCTACATTTGAAACTTATTAAATTGCATTTACTTATTGTGTGTGTACACGTGTGCCATGCTACAAATGAGGTTAGAAAGTAACTTACAAGAATCAGCTTTCTCCTTCCAACTTGTGGGTCCTGGGGAATCAAGTTCAAGGCATCAAGCTTGGAAGCAAGCACCTTTACTTACTGAGCCATCTTGCCAGCCCAGTCTTCTATAGTTTTAATCAAGCACTGGGCAGTTAATTCAATTTGTGGTCATTATCTTGGACAAGTCACTGACTCTGACAACCTGTTTCCATTTTGTGAAATGTGGATAAACTTTTTACCTTCCAGGGTACCTTCATTTGAGTGTAAAGTTCCTGGTATATCCCAGAGAGGCTGAGTGGCAGGGTCCCCATCTGCTAGATTAAGTCACAGGCTATACCAACACCAACTCTGGTACCGGAATCACTTTTTGGTAATTGGGTACAAATGAAGCACTCCTAATCCAGGAATGCAGGACCTCAGATTAACAAAGACATAGGAACGGGTATCTGTATTTGATAAAGGAAAGCTAGGTAAACACTAAACTTCCATGTGAGAAACTGCCATGTGAGACCAGGCCTAAATCAGATCACAGGAAACCAGGCAACCTTACTGTCCATCAGCTAGGGTCGTATCTACTGACATTAATGGCATACTACCATCCTGGGCTTTAAGAATTTTCATATTAACCCATTCCCAATCCCCTACTCCCTGCCACTGTCATTTTTCCTCGACACAAAAGTGCTCAATCAATAACCCTGTCCTCATCTTGATACTGACTTCCAAGATCAAAGAGGTCAAGGCTGTATCAAGAGGCCACACTAACACCCACCTCTAGGCCAGCCTCCTTCACAGACCAACAATGCATGAGTGAAAAAGCACACAGATTAGAGGTCAGGGTCTACACTGGCCCACCACACAGCCACCGGGTGACCTTACTTTCGATTGTTTCATCTTCTGCCCTTGAGGGTTTCTGAGGCAACCAAAGGAGATAAAGAATGGCAGGTACAACCAACAGCCTGTAGTGGATGTTCAAATGACTCATTTCCTTTCCCCTCTTCTTTAAAGTTCCAGAGGCTCAGCCCGCTATCCTTCTCGTTTCAAAGGAGCCGCCATCTGTCTCCGAATTCAACTCCTTTGCAGAAAGGCTGCCCTGAACAATCTCCCCAACCCCCCACGTCTCCAAATAAGCACACAGGTTCTTCTCATTGAGGTGTTTTACTGTTGATCACTGAAGGGACAGATGCAAGCTCGGGTGAGGAAGACAGGTAACAAACATGGGGAGTGGAGGGTCCCTGGGTTATGGGTCCCTGAGGCTTTCTATCCATTCTTACTGAAGAACCGCAAGCGTCTTCACAGACAGAAGAGGCCTCTTCAATAGGAGGACCACGCCCCCCCACCCCAGGGCTCTAGAAGTTGATAGGGGATGAGGCACAGCAGGTAGGAACTCACAGGCCACTGCAGTGTGTCTGCAGACAGTGACACCACCTCAGGCACTTCCCACAAAGCCAGGGGACTGGTGTCCCAGTGACAAGAACATGTCCTGAGCCTATCCCACTTTCTCTACCCCTGAGGAAGTGAAGACTGGGCACTCTGATTCTCCAAGGCAAGAAACTGCCTGAGAGGAGGCAGGGTTCCCTGATTCCAAAGGCAACAAGGGCCCATTCTACAAAGTAAAGGGTTTGCAGCCAAGGTGGCCGCAGCAGGTGCTATTTAAATGCCTTCTCCTGTCAAGCAGGGTTCCCCTTTAGCAAGAATCTTTCTCCTCCTGCTCACCCAAGTGTGTTTTCTGGTGTCGGATGAGGTTCGAGCTTCGGGAGAAGTGTTTCCCACACAGGGTGCACCGGTATGGCTTCTCCCCTCTGTGCGTTCTCTGGTGTGCACCAAAGTTGGAGATATCACTGAAAGTCCGCCCACACTCGGTGCACTCGTAAGGCCTCTCACCTGTGTGGGTACGATGGTGCACCCCAAAGCTGGAGCTGTTGCTGAAGCTCTTCCCACACTCAAAGCAGATGTAAGGTGCTGGCTCCAGGTGGGTTCGGTGATGGACAGCCAGCGTGGCACTCTGGCTGAAGCTCTTGCCACAAATGTCACAGCGGTATGGCCGCTGGCCCAGGTGATCTTGCTGGTGTGTAGTGAGGTCTGAGCGCCGCCGGAAACTCTCCTGACACTTGGCACATTGGTAGTGCTTCTCTTCCAGGTGGATCCTCTCGTGCCGAATGCGGTTGGAGCTTCGGGAGAAGCTCTTGCCACACTCTGAACACTTGTATGGCTTCTCACCAGTGTGGATCCGCTGGTGTGTTCTGAGGTTGGAGGTATTGTTGAAGGTTTTGCCACACTGCACACATACAAAAGGCTTCTCATCCACCTCTGGGCTTGAAAAGGCAATGGGGTTCCCAGGACCCTCGGCTGGGGCAGAGACTGTCTGCCATGGCATTTTGGGATGTGTTCCTTGAAGTCCCTTCGACAGGCTTGCCTGCCCATGTTCCTCCTCGGATGCAATCTGAGAACCCTCTGAGCCATCCACTCTCCAAGGCTTCCCCCCTTCCCCATCCTCAGGCAGGTGTGCTTCTGGACTCTGCTCCTTCTCACTGCTCATCTCTGAACCCTGAGAATGGACACAAATGTTCAACACCTTTATTCCTTGGGTCAAGCCATAAGACCACAGAGAATCTTGCATTCCAGTTGAAGCAATGTATATCTCCCCCAGGAATAACCTCAACTAACTGGAATGCTTGTAAATGCCTTTATTTACTTAACTTTCAAGTGACAAACTTTCACAGATAATTAAGGCCACCCACCACTAACGGATGTCTCTGTGCAATTTGAATGTCACTCTTCTTAATACCATTAAACAATGGCACCCTAGACTATAATTTATGTGTAAGTAAGGTGCTTCCATTTAGAGATGAATTAAATTTCTTCCTGTCAAGTAGCCATCTATTCACTGATTCTGAAATGAACATAAATAACTAGAAATAGTTACTTACGAGGCCCAACTTCTGAATAGTCTTACTGCTCTGCTAGCCCATTCCTCTCTATACCATACCATAGTCTACCAACTGGTTAACAGGACCTACTGCAGGACATGAGCTGTCTGTCATGACACATCAGTGCCAACTTCTGCATCACACAGGCTTATACACACATAGCTACATTCTTATATGACATACAGCTATACTCACACCAAACACAGGTATCAGCTATACACACTACATACACATTCATATCACACATACAATCAACAGACTGACATCAGTCACAGAGAACACACACACATCTTTATCAGATCCAGCCACATCAGAAGTATATCCAAAACGCTTGTCATGCCTTCTCGTGTCTACTCTCATCTACAATTCCTTAGAAATCTCCTGATTGTGTCCACTTTCTCCTTTGTAACAGAATGTTATACTTATTATTGTAGTAACTTGCCAGTACAAGGCTGGGTGCTCAATTGTTTGGTTTTTTTGAATGGGAAAGTAAATGATGAGAACTTTAATTTCTGCCCCTATTGACTCTACCTAGAGCTTTTGGGATCTATATACAAGGAGCTATGTGGCCTTAATTAATTTAATTTTTTCTCTATGTAGCCGTAGCTGTCCTGGAACTCTCTGTGTAGACCAGGCTAGCCTTGGATTCACAGAGATCCACCTTCTTCTGTCTCCTGAGTGCTAGATTTAAAAGTGTGTGCCACCATGACCAATTGTACACTCTCTTTCAAAGCTACTGAGATCATATTTTACCATGTGTCTATCCAAGGCTGAATGCTGGGTAAATATGAGTAAAAAGACTGCCCAGGCATAGTGGCACATGCCTTTAATCCCACCACTTGAGAGGCAGAGGCAGGCGGATCTCTGTGCATCCAAGGACTGCCGGCCTACACAGCAAGGAACAGTCAGAGCTACATGGTAAGACTCTATCTCAATAAACAAACTAATAAATAAATAAAAGGACTGAACTGGGGACTGGAGAATTGGTTCAGTGCTTAAGCACTTGCTGCTCTTGCAGAGGACCCAGATTCAGTTCCCAGTACCCTTATCAGGTAGCTCATAACTGCTTGTAGCTTCATCTCTAGGGGATCTCATGCCCTCCTCCGGTCTCCACAGGCACCTGCGCACATGTGGTGCACATGCATATATTCAGGTGCACACACATACATTTTTAAAACAGAGGTAGAAAAATTACTCAGTAAGTAAAAACACTAGTGACTAAGCCTGACTCTGACTTTGATCCCCAGGATCCACATGGAAGGAACCAACTCCTGCAAGTGGTCCTCTGAACCCCAGTGCACACCACGGCAGTTACAAGTACACACATGTACACACACACACACACACACACACACACACACACACAGTAAATAAATTGTTTTTCTTTTTTTTTTTAAATAGTAAAATGACTTAGGATTGGATTATGGACCGATAAGACTGATTAGCTATGATTAAAAGCACTTGCCACAGAAGCCTGACAAGCTGAGTTCAATGCTGGAACCCACAGTAAAAAGACCTGACCCTGAACATTGTCCCCTACCTCCACATACAAGCTATGATGCTTATGCATGTGTCCCTCCCATTACCTCCCCAATAAATAATAATAAATACAATTTTAATAAGATTTAAGATTATGATTACCACCCTCATACAGTTATAACACAATAGAATGAAACAGATCACGAACACAATATTGAACGTTAAGTTCCAGGGACGAGACAGTGTCTCAGCCACATCTGTACCCATTCTTCATGGCCCAGCATGGCACATGACACATGCACAGGCGTCAATCATTAACATTTTCTTAAGGTCCTACAAAACATTAGACCTATAGATGAACACTCCATATGTATCATTTCAATTGTTTTTACAACTTTTCTTTTTTTGGAGACAGGGTCTCACTATGTAGTTCTAGCTGTCCTGGAACTCACTACACAGACTAAGCCAGCCTCTGTCTTGTGAGCGTTGGGATTAAAGGCATGTGCCACTGTGTCTGGCTTAACTATTCATTTCTCATGCTTATTTTTTGCAAATGATGAAACTGAAACTCATAGAAATTAAGTCATTCACCCAAGAGCACATAGTAATTGAAAGCTTATACTCGGGCACAATTGAAGCCTAAAGTCACCACTACAAAGCTGAAGTTTTCACACCAGCACTGGAGGGAGAAAGGGAAGAAGAGGAAAAGTGCTACGGCAGTTAGGAGCACACAGAGACTCCTCTGAAGAGGGCAGGGAATCAGCTTCATAGAACTATGACTTGCAAGATGGATGGATGAGCAATGCCGGCACTGGCAGGTACAGGGAGTCCATTACGGGCTGAAGATAAAATGCCGCTAAAATACAAGGTCATATTCACATTGCACTTCAAAGACCTGACTGAGAAGAGACCTAATGCATATTGGGCTTTCTTCCTTGGGGCTCACCCGCACAAGTCTGGAGCGAGCGTGCAGAGACCAGTTTTAAAAACAAGCCAAGAAGACGGGGTTTGGGGATCACAAAAGATGAAGGATGTGAACTTGGATTAGAAGGGAGAGACCAACCAATGTTCTGAAAGATTAAAGTACCAGATCTGGATACAAGTCAAGAGCACCGCGGGTAGTTTGGAAGGACCAGGGACAA
Organism: Phodopus roborovskii; assembly: GCF_943737965.1. Classification (NCBI taxonomy): domain Eukaryota; kingdom Metazoa; phylum Chordata; class Mammalia; order Rodentia; family Cricetidae; genus Phodopus; species Phodopus roborovskii. Next base: position 9,269,579 of record NW_026126448.1, read on the forward strand.
GGCATGGAAAATAAGGAGCTACACAGCGGGTCAGAGATGCATCAAAGGAGCCAGAGTCTGAAGTGTCGGGAGAGGGGACAAAGGCTGCAGAAGTGTTCAAAGAGGCTGTCTGAGTGGGAAGGGCAGGGGAAAGTTGGAGAAGTCAGGCTACAGCGTCCTGGAAGGCAGGAGCTGGGTTCAGAGATGTCAATGGGCTTGGGGCTGGAGGCAGAAGAGCACGAGGGGCGACCTTGGAGGCACGGTGTATGTCAGGGGCATGGAGTGGTCCAAGGCCAACAGTAAGGGCGGGAGGGTAGCTAGGCTGGGCCGTCCGAGGACTCGTACGGGGAGGGACGCACAGCCCCCGGCGGCCTTTGGAACCCGCGGAGCAAAACAGCAGCTTCCAAGCCCTTTGAGAGAGCGGAGGCGCCACGCTCCGAGCGTCGCATCCGCCTCCCCCCAAGTCACCTCAGCACAGCCGTGACCCACCTCGCTCCCGCAGCTCGATCAGGGACAGCGCCGCCTCGGTGGGCGGAGGAAGAAGCCGGAGCCGGAACTCAGAGAGGACCCGCCTCCTCCGCGTCAGGATTGGATTCTAGGATCATCCTTCCTCTCTACGGCCAATAAACATTGGCCTAAGGCGCGGCATACTGGGAGGTGTAGTCCTGAGGAGGTTTGCGTAGCTAAAAACATTTGCCCGCTTGCCGGCTTCAGAACACAGCTGTGAACCTGTCTTCGCTTCTAAGGTCATCAGGTTTCTTTTCTGTTTTACTTTTGAAATGGTGGCCCTCGATAGAAGCCTCGCACTTCATTTAAGGTTTATAGTTTAAGATTAAAAGAGCATGTATCTGGGAATAAATTTAAAGATAAGTATTCTGATTTTTTTTTTTTGTTCAAGAAGCTGTGTCCCCTGTCCAAGGACTGACCTTCAGCCGGCTAGTGGTGGCCCATACAGAGATTTTCTGTGTCCTGCATGATCCTCTGTTAATCCAACAGTCTCATCAGTCTATACACAGTAGACCAGTAGAGTATTTAGAGCTGGATTTTGGTTTGGGTGGTTGGGTTGGGTTTTTTTGTTTGTTTGTTTGTTTTGTTTTGAGTTTTATTTTGAAAATCAAAGATTAGAAGCCTGCAAGATGAAGGGTATAGCGATTAATTGAATGTGTAAAATAACTACAAGCTTTTCGTGTTTGCATGGTCTTTCAGTGCTTGTCTTTGGAGCTGGAAAAGGTTTAGGGCTAGAGATGGCTCAGTGTTTAAGAACCTCTTTCAGGGGACCTGACTTAATTCCTAGCATCCACATCAGGCAGCTTATAACCACCTGTAACTCCAGCTCCAGGGATCCAATATCCTCTTCTGGCCACCTTGGGCACTGCACATGAATACACACACACACATGCACGCGCGCGCGCGCACACACACACAGACGTAATCTGAAAAGAAAAAGAATGACAAGTTTTGTAATCCCAGATCTCTCCTCTATAAAACCCCTGACACAATTATTGTAAGGATTAAGTGAGTGGATAGATGATAGATAGATAGATAGATAGATAGATAGATAGATAGATAGATAGATAGATAGGACAGACAGACAGACAGACAGACAGATAATTTCCTGCTCCCACAAACTTTTACCACTAGGTAAGACCAGTGTGTGTTAGTTTTAGGATTGGCTCTTCCAGCAATTACATTTGGAGCTGAAGATGTGTGTGAAATATAAGTATCTATCATACACAATTAGTTTATAAATTTGTAAAAATAAAACATCAGAAGGCAGACTCAGGAGTAAAAGTGAGTTTATTATGAACTGTGTCTAAAGTTTGCTTGAACAGAAGCTGAGCTATTCAGAAACCAACCCATCATGTGTTTTCTCCACAACTTCCTTCACAATGAAGACAACATGCCAAACAATAAGTACTAAATGTTGTATTTAATAACTATACAAAGACAAACAAAATATTCCTTCTGGGCTGTAATGGCAAATGTTATGTATCACCTTGACCAGGTCACAAAGTTCCCACATACTTCATCAGACATTATATTTGTTGTCCCTATGAGGGTAGTTTGGACAAGATTTACATTTAATCAGTAGATTGAGAAAAACAGTTACCCTCCTTAATTCCAGTTGGAGCCCCCCAGCCAGTGAGATATCTCAGAACAGTTGTGTGGCCTCTCAGGCTTTGGACAGGACATCAGCTCTTTCCCTGCCTTGTACTGGAATTAAAACACTGGCTTTCTAAGTCTCCAACCTGCCAACTTCAGTCTAATATTTATTCATTTTCTGCCCCCACCCCTCACTACACACACACACACACACACACACACACACACACACACACACACTGTTGGTTCTGTTTCTCTAGGGAATTGGAAAGAACTTGTAACAGATCTAGTTCCAGAGGGGTCCAGCTCTCTTCCCACCTGCAGATTGATGGGAAGCTCTACAAACAGGCTGAATAACATACTTGGTATTACTTGAAAGTGCCTTGCCTTCTTTTTCTAATCCACATTTAGTGTGTGTGTGTGTGTGTGTGTGTGTGTGTGTGTGTGTGTGTGTAAACCTCATCCTCTGGAGCTGGAGTTCCAGGTGGTTGTCAACTGCCCAATATGGGTGCCAGAAACCAAACTCGGGTCCTCTGCAAGAGCAGTAAAAGCTCTTAATTGAGCAGTCATTTTTTTCAGCCCTGAATTCATTATTTTATTGTCTCACTTTATAATCTTTCAAATAATGTCTTATTTGGTTTTGGGTCTTTTAGGGGCTAGGGGGAATTAAGAGAGGGCCTCTCCATATAGCTCTAGCTGTCCTGGAACTCATTATGCAGACCAGACTCATCTCAGACTTACAGAAATCCACCTGCTGGGATTAAAGATGTGCACCACCATACCCAGCAATGAAACGTCTTGTTTTAAATAAGACCAGCTTTCTTGAGATTAGTAATCTCTGACCCAGAGGCTATTGTCAAGTCTCGAAAAGTGATGGTCTTGTGGGTGTATTGAGGTGAACGGCTCAAATTGCCATTTTTCTCACTGGGCCTCTCTGAACTTCATGAGGTATTCAGAAGCCTCAGAGCCATAGATAGCATAGTGACTCATCTGCTCAAGGCCACACATCTGTTTACAGATGTGCCTACCAGCCCCATGCCTATGTTGAGGTTTGTGGGGGGGGATTATGGTTCCTGGTCATCATGTAGGTTAATTAATTTTTGAAAACATGTACATTCTAGATGTCTCCATTTCAAACTAGCTGTTGAAAACATCCTCTGGATGTCTCCAGCCTGCGCTTTAAACAAGCATGAAGAAAATAGAAAATTATGGGGTGTTGACATCTGTTTCAGTACTGAACAAAAAAGGGAGGATGTGTGATTTACAAGACATATGCTTGTAAAGAGCTGGCTTTGGGAGTTAGAGGCCTGAATTGGGTGGAAAAAAGAAGAACAGTTTTGGATGGAAGAAGTCAGGGTCTGGGCTGTAGCTTCATCACTGAAAATCCGTTGAGAAAGCTGACACTGAGAAGTTCCAGTCAAGGTTCCCTGTCCCCTGAGCATTGAACCCTGCTGCAGTACAACCAGTGGCTCCTACTAAACCTCTACTGATTCAGCTTTGTTCATTTCAAGAAGGCATCCACCAGGACACTGGAAATGCCTTGTCTCTAGGGGGGAAAAAAGGCAGTGTTCAGAATTGAGCCTTGGGAGAAGTGGTACAAAGAGAAACTATAGAAGGGTCTGAATTTGAGTCAAAAGACATGAAGTACTGAAGAAACAGGTGCTGGGCCAGGAGATAGAGTCCAGGGTGCTCATAGGAGTGGATCACAGGACACAGCACTACAAAGAAGGGACCTTGAGCCCCTGCAGGGCAGGGCCAAGGTTAGAGTGCCAGGTATCATTGACTGGAAAAAGCTCAGAACCCTGAGGAAACAGTAAGGATGGGTTCACAGTCAGGGTCATGTCTCCATTAGCTTGGCTTTTTTCTTCTTGTTTGGTGACAATCGATTCATCCGATTTCTGTAGTTCAGTACAAATGACTAGAGGTGCTGTGTTTTTCCCCTCGTCATGAAGACACGGTTCAAAGAAGGGGCGGAGGGGGCCAGAGAAACTGTGGGTGAAGGTGAAGATGTGGGACTTGTCAGTGACATTGTAGAAGGAGATAACTCCTGCTTCATAGTCCAAGAAAACCCCCACACACTTTGGGGACTCCTTCAGACGGAAGGAAGTCTGCGGGGACGTGAGAGCTTCATACTCATTCCTACGGCTCTGTCGCACAAGCCAATGGCCATTGGCAGGTGAGGCTGTGACCTTCCCTTTCCTGCTCACAGAATCGCTACACACTCCAAGGATCCATTTGGTCTTCTCGCCCACGTACACTTCCCAGTAGTGACAGCCAGTTGTGAAGTACTCAGAGCCCAGAACGCTGACAACAAAATCAAACCTCTGAGGGTTGTCAGGGACAGGTCGCTTCTTGTCACCCAGTCTCACATATCTCCGATCCTCAGACAGAATGAGTTTGGGATGTGCTGTGTCAGGGTCCAAGGTCACCACCACTGCAGAGAGTTAGAGGTGAGAAGAGACATTTGTGTTTTAAGGAATCTTCGGGTAGATTTGGAGGGAAGAATGCTCTGGAGGTCTGCAATCTATCATTAATCTGTTTTCGTTTATGGCTTTCCCTGACCATCTCCACAGATGTACTGGAATTAGACTTCTGGCTTACAGGCAGAAAGCTTGCCCAGTGGGCCTGAAGTCCTTGGTTCCAACTCCAGCACTATGTAAAACAGGTGGGGTGACACATGATAGTATTAGAGGGTGAAGGCTGGGGCATCAGTAGTTCAAGGTCATCCTTGGCTTCTGAGATAATTTGAAACCAGCCAGCACTGCATTAGACTGCCTCGAAAAGCCAAAACACACACACACAAAATCTACACTTGGGTGTTAGACCCTGTTCTGGTTAGGTTTTTTTGTTTGTTTGTTTTTTGTTTTTGTTTTTTTTCTTTGTTTTTGTCAGCCTAATAAAAACAAGACTCTAGTGGTTCTCGACCTGTGGGTTGCAACTCCTTTGGAGGTTGTGTATCAAATATCTTGCATATTAGATATTTATATTTTGATTCATAACAGCAGCAAAGTTATGATTATGAAGGAGCAACAAAATAATTTTATGGTTGGGGATCAGCACAACATGAGGAACTGTATTAGGAAGGTTGAGAACCACTGGGCTAGAAATTTGGGAAGAGGGAAATTCATTTAAGGAAATGCCTCCCATCTAGGCGGTGGTAGTGCACACCTTTAGTCCTAGCACTCAAAAGATAGAAGCAGGTAGATCTCTGTGAGTTGGAGATCAGCCTGGTCTACAGAATGAGTTCCAGGGTTAGCCCGATTTACAGAACAAGTTCTAGGACAACCAGGGCCACACCGAGAAACCCTGTCTCAAAAAAACAAAACAAAAACAAACAAAACAACAACAAAAACTGTTGGGTTCATTTTCTTGACACCACTGTGGGTGGTGTCACCCCTGGGCAGGTGGTCCTGAGTTGTATGAGAAAGCAGGCTGGACAAGCCATAGGGAGCAAGCCAGTGAGCAGCATCCCCCCATAGTCTGTACTTTTGTCCCTGCTTCCAGATTCCTGTTTTGGCTTTGCCTCATGATTAACCGTAAGCTGTGAGCCAAATATACCCTTTCCTTCTGACTTAGTTAGGGTTGCTATTGATGTAATAAAACACCATGACCAAAAGGAAGCTGGGGAGAAAAGGGCTTATTTGGCTTACACATCCTTGGTCATGATTGGTAATTTAAGAGAAGTCATAGAGAACCACAGATTTGATCCAACTATGCTACACAATAACAAAATTAATAATAATAATAAATTTACAGTCTTCATTCAAATGCAATGGGATGAAAACATAAGTGACAGAGTTTGAGAGGGATGGACTCTGGAATGGAAACCAGTAAGGTTGATTTAACTTACCAAAATGCAGTCTGGCTCTCCTCCAGCCTGAAAAGCAAAAGTGGGGTTTGTTAAAGCCCAATGGAAATGGAGGCATCCCAGGGGGTGGAGCCTATCCCAGGACAAGAGCATCTTACCTGCATTGGCTGCTGTTCTTTTCAGCTCTGGGGGAGAAGACACAGGAGGTGAGCTGTCTGTTACTGGACTTACAGGGCAGGAGATGAGTTGGTACAGAAATTATAAAAAACTTGGGAAACTTACTCAGTTCACTCCGGAGTTTCTCTGAAGAATAAAGACAGTGGACACATCAGAACAAGGACAATTACCCACTCACAATGCTCCAGTCCCTCACACCCACATCCCCATAGCAGATTAGAAGCAGCCCTGTCCTGGGACTTTCCCCATAATGATGTCTGCAATAATGACATGGCTCCCAGCTGTGGCCCAAGCATATGACAGATGATCCCCAAATTCCTATATGAGCCAAACCTTACCTACATATGATATGTTGCTTGTGCTCTAACAAATAAAGCTTTCCTGAAGATCAGAGGCAGGAGCTAGCCACTAGTTAACCATAGAGGCCAGGAAGTGGTGGTTCACACCTTTGATCCTCTCACTTGGGATCTCATGCCTTTGACCCCAGTCCTTGGGAGGAACACACCTTTAATCCCAGCACTAAGGAAGTGTACACAGGAATATAAGGCAAGTGGAGGCAGGATCTCGGCCCTTCAGTCTGAGGATTTCTTAGAGGTAAGAACTTAAGTGGATGGCTGCTTTACTTCTCTGATCTTTCAGCTTTCACCCCCTAATATCGGACTCTGGGTTTTTATTATTAAGACCAATTAGATTCGTGCTGCACCTACAGGTCCAATAAATGGTACATGTCACACTTGTGGGCAACAATATAAGTGAAGCATGTGAAGGTGTTGTCCGATATAAGTTTATGGAAAACTGTCACCAAATCCCTATTAAATCTTGTTGGCATGTATATTTTCTCTATGTAAAATATGTAGACATGTTACATGCCTTCAGTTTTTTATTTGTTTTCTTGCATTTTGGTTTGGTGGTGGTGGCTTTTGTTTTGTTTTGTTTTGTTTTGTTTTGGATGCAGGTTCTCACTATGTGGCTCTGGCTGGACTGGTGTTTGATATACAGACCAGGCTAGCCTCAAACTCACAGATGTGCCTGCCTCTGCTTCCTGAGAGCTGGGATTAAAAGTATGTGCCACCATGCCTGGCAGGTTTTTGTTATTAATAAATGTTAAAAAAATTTTATCCTGTGGATAAAATAGCTGAGAATTCAGAAAGCTGTGTCACATTCAAGTGGGGACTCAACTGCCATAGATAGAATGTAAAGGATGTCCGGATGGTTTCGCCTAAGAGAGGCACACATCTTGGTAAAACAGTTCCCACTTATAAACTACGTTAAGTGCTGTGCAGGCAAGAGAAGCAGAGAGCATTCACAATGGGGCTGTCAAGAGCTAAGAAACCTCCAGCCTCCTTGAATTACCCCGTTTCCCTGCCCACATAGTGAAACTGAGTCATTCAGCCGGCAGCAGAGACAGCAGCAGAAATAAGGTATTGCAACAGAACTTTCCAGAACTTACTGATGGCTTTGTGGAGTCTTCCTGAAAACCAGAGAGAGAGAGAGAGAGAGGAGTGAGTGACCAGAGCCTGACCCTTTATCGCTGGGGCTCTGGATGGCTTACCACTCGGCCACCCCACGAAGAAAGGGTTGAAGCTGCTTTCATGAGCTCCTGACCCAATCCGTGGTTTTGAAGGTCACACTCAAGAGTCCAATGGAGCTTGCGTCATTTTCCTGCCAGCAAGCTGACCTTTGGTTCTCCTTTTCCTTTTTTTTTTTTTTTTTTTTTTTTTTGTCTGGTCTCACTTCCTCTGTCTGTTTCCATGTTTGTAACCTCTGTCTGTTTCCATGTCCGTAATACCAGAGTGTGTGTGTGTGTGTGAGAGAGAGAGAGAGAGAGAACATGTACACACATGTGCATGTGCCTTACTGCCTTTTGCAGCCTCCTATTTACAGTATCTAAGGTGTAAAAGTAGCTAAAGGCCTAGCACTAACTCACTGGAGTGACTTTATAATTCTCTAGAGCAATTCTCCAAAGTCACTGTTTCCATAGTTTGGGGTCTCGGGAAGTTTGGAATATTTATATACTTCCTGTGCTTTGCAAGAGTGCTTCTAGCTTCTCTAGAGGTCCCTCCTGGCCCTGGCATTATCCTTGCCAGAAAATCAGAACCACACATCTGAGTCCACCCAGCCAAGGGCTGGACACTGGGTAGGTTCCTGGGCTTGGGACAGTGAAGCTTCTCAGGAGCTTAGGACGTGTGGCTGTCACTGCCACTAACTGCTTCCATTCAACGTGTCCTGCTCTTACACACATAGAAACAGTGGAACCTCCTAACAGTGACATGCATGGAATTATTATTTCTGCTTTGAAGAAAATGGGCTGAGGCTCAGAAGGACATGAAATTTTCTCAAGGTCATCTAACTAGTAAGTGACCAAGAAGGCAAGATTTGAACTCAAGTGTGTCCGACTTCTGAGTCAGTGTCCCTTGCCATCACACAACTCTGTTCCTTTGTGCTCTTGGGCAGGACAGCCAGCATGACCACAGTGTACACTCCAAATTCCAGGCTGGGGAGAAATGAGGCAGGGCACAGAATCTAACAGCATTGAACTAGGAGCCATCAAGCCAGTGTTAGTTATGTCCTCTCCTCAAGACTTCAAAAGCATGTCTTTTGACTTTTGTCCTGGGTGGATCCCAGCACACATTCATCCAATTAATGATGATAAAATGGCATTGAGAGAAAGGAGCCCCAGACCCTGTGACAGATCTTTTGAAATGTTTTCTCTTTTATCACTGGAACTTACTATCCCTATGTTACAGACAAGGAATCCAGAGCTCAGGGCAAGACTGAATTATTCAAGGCCACAATATGGCAGGCCAGCAAGTTGAGTCAAGTACTTCTGACCCCAGAGCTTGCAGCCCTTTCAAGCCACCACACCACCTCTCTCCATGTCAAGGTCATGGGATTCCAAAGTTTCACGTGCATCCCCGGTGACCTTGCTCATATATGTTTCAGTCACAAGCAGACCTCCTTTTAGAATGATTGCTAGAAAGACTGATGAAGGGAGCACATGATGACACAGACACATGCATTTTGAGCACTGGCATCTCCTCACCCACCGCCACCGACTCCCTTGCCCCTTGACACTGGAAACTAAATTCTGGCGCTGTAGAGGGACTGCTGGCATTTACTGTAAGTGGAAAGAATGCCATATTTGCTCGATGCCTCTCGTTCTGTACATACCTTTTTCTTTGGCATGGTCTTCCAGAAGATTTTCTAGAGAAAGAAAAGGGAAAGCAAGTAAGACTCTTAGTCATTTTTGAGGAGGTTCCTGAGTCCCTGTTGGTTTCCTCAGCTCTTGAACAGACCCAACTCTGCCATCTTTACCCCCCCACCCAATCCAGCCCATCATTTCTCTCCTGAACCACAAAAATGGGAACCCAATTTGTCTCATATATTCTGTCTTACTCTTCTGGTTTCTTCACAGCACAATAGCCAAAGCACCCTCTTCAAAGCTCGGTCAGGGTACCCCATTCAGTGCTTTACCACTGCTTTTTGGAGAAAGGCCTTGAATTCCTCCATCAACACAAACAGAAGGTGTTGTGAGCTAAACAAAATTTAGTTCTGTGAGCCCTGGAGATACAGAACTCAGCAAAACAAAAGCATGCCCCCCACCCCTGCCCCAGACACTTACCTACCTCCATCACCTGTTCATAGAGAAGCTTCTCTAGAAAGGAGAGAAGGAGATCGAGCTCAGCTTAGGAAGCATTTTCTCCAGCATTTGCCTAAGCCGTCTGCATAGGACTGACCTCTTGCCAATATAGGTATATGGCTGTTTGAAAAGATCAGAGTCTTCACACCATCAAATGGGGGGAGAGAGGATGGGTTATGTAATTTTCCAAATCCTTTGCAATCAAGAGCCCAAGAAATGTGACCATTTTAATGAGGGTTTTATCCAAGTGACTATAATTGGATTTCCTGATTAGAAGACTCTAATATCTTAGTTAATTAGAAAGCTGCCAGGGTTGATTCCGATCTAATTTCTCAAAGGGTGAGAATTCACAGCTCTACTCAGAGCCTCTCTACAGTTTACTCCATTCCCTCTGCCATGTGAGTCCCTGGTTTATGACTGTCCCAGTTTTCAACTCTCAGGGTCTCCCTCCTGTAGTAAATGCCATGTCCACATCTACTTCTATTGGTCTTTCCCCAGAGCAACCACAGTCTCCCACACTGCTCACACCCCCACACACCCATAGGAGCTATCCCCATAGCTCCTTGACCACCAAGTTACCTTTTGATCTTTTTTGTTTACAGATTATCCAAATGCCAAGAAGGATGAGGAGCCCCAAGATAGGCAAGACCACAGAGAGAGCCACGGTTGGAGAGGACAGACTTCCGGGAGCTGGGGCTGAAATAGAGACCACAGTGACCATGCTCAAGGAGACATCTGAGAGCAACTCCCAGCCTCGGAGGGCAGATGGCTCAGGCACATCCAGCTGTCTCCATCGCCTCTAGGGAGAGCCCCGCCAAGACTGATGAGGCTCTTTGCTTCTCTTGTTAACTCAAACTCTGGGTGACAAAGAGAAATGGGCTGTTCACATTTCTAAAGGCTTCTCAACCACAAGCTCTCCCTGTCCTCTAATTCCATGGACAAATGCTCTAGGGGCCCAAAGTCCTGAAATGTGTGCTCTATAATAATTACCAGCAGTCAGTTTCTCAGGAGTCCTGCCTGCCTTCTCCCAAACCCTTTCTGTTGTGCAACCACAGGCTTGGCTAGAACAGTAGGTTCCAGGCCAGCTTCTCTGCTCCACCATCAGCAGTAGCAGGCAATACGAAGTCTTTGGACCACAGTAGCAGGCCTAAAGCCCAGACAGGAAGGAAAAAGAGTGTGACTGTGATCCCAGGAGGCAAGACAGGAAAGGGGTAGAGCTGTGGTAAGTGGTAGGGAGTCCCAGATGGCTTATGTCCTTGTTTAACCATTGGGTGACTCTAGGCAAGAGACCCAGCCTCTCCCAACCTGGGCTAACTCATCTGTAACCCGGAGAAGGTAAGAGTCTTAATGCCCTGGGACTGGGGGGAAGGACTTAAATAAGTCATCTTAAACTCCTATCAGCTAGGGAGAGGCAATGACAGAAGTAAGAGGGGGGGGCATAAGGGGAGGGATGAAGATAAGGATTGGCAGATGTCCAGGAGGCTTCTCTACCGACTTTTTTATCACATGACTCCATATTTCAAAGCTTCATGATTTTTGACCCAGCCATTTTATTTATTTATTTATTTATTTTTAGAATGTCTTCTGAATCAGCTCCCAAATACGTATAAAGATGTCCATGGCATCGTTAGTTATAACATGAGGGGAAACTGCAAAGCATCTGGAGTCCGGTTAATGTGTTTGATCTATGGCCACATGATGAAATTTGATGCCTCCCAAAAAAATCAATTTATGAAAAAATACTTAAGGATATAGACAAAAAAAAAAAAAGCTTATGTGTTGACAAGTGAGAAAAAATGAGGTACAAATATGCATACATGCATATAAGCATATGCACACTCCTCAGAGGGTATGTGCATGGAGGTAAATCTTGAGAGCAAGCCCCCCAAAATGTTAGCAGTAGTTCTCTGTAATTAATGAGATTCTATGCCATTGTTTTGATTTCTCCAAAATGCTCCACTTTTTGATGTTTATTTTTTTACAATATATATTCTTAGAGCTGTAATATGATATAATTCATAGAACAAAAAATTGAAAAAACTAATTTAAAATTTTTTATTTACATGGGTGTTTTGCTTGCACATATGTCTATGTAGCATGCGTGTTTCTGGTGCCCTAACTACTGAGCCATCTCCCTAGCCCTGAAAATTCTTTATAAAGGTCCCGCTGAGGTAGGAGTTTCCTCCAGGCCTCTCAGGAGCCTCAAGCTGATTTGTACCCCAGCATTACCTCCAATAACCATGGCTGTGCTCTTCTCTTTTCCAAGGATCTCATTACGGACAGTGCAAGACACATTTCCCAGAGCATTGTTCCTGACTCTGCTGGACACTGCTATTTGGAATAGTCCAGTTTCATCCAGGAAGTGGGCCTCTGATAGGGACTGGAGCACTCTGCCCTCAGTGTCTCTCCACTCGGTCCATGGCTTTGGGAACCATCCCATTGACCGGCACACCAGCTGGATCCATCCAGCATCATAGCCCTTCACATGGATGAAGGGATCAGAACCTGAAACTAAAGAGGACAGATTGCCTGATTGAGGCAACCCAACTGACTGGCAGGGACCTGGCAAAGCCACAGTCCTAGCCAATGTCCTACTCTCTACCCCTTCCTCTGATGGACAGCCACAGCTGTTAACAGAGCTTAGTTTCTGCCTTCTTACTGTTACCCGCGGCAGCTCTGTCCACCACAATGGAATAAAACAGTCAATCCAAATGAAGTTCAAGATCCACTCATGGCAACACCAGCACCATACATACTATTCTGATTATTTGGGTACCTCAGTCCCTGTTTGAAAATGACTTGCCCCTCCCCCCCAGGACTCCATGATTGGAAAGAGTCTACCAACAACTGTGTGTTTTAAATGAATTTGTCCCTCTTATGTAACTAAATGACAATCAAAAGATGATCAGGGGCTGGAGAGATGAGATGACTCAGAGGTTAAGAGCACTGGCTGCCCTTTCAGAGAACCCAGATTTGATTCCCAGCAGTCACATGGCAACTCACAACTGTCTGTAATTCCAGTCCCAAGGGGATCTGACACTCTTCTGGGGTCTGTAGGCCCCAGGTACCCATGTGGTATACAGATATACATGCAAGCAAAACACCCAAACACATAAAATAAAAATAATTAAAGAAAAAGATGACCAGTGGCAACCCCACGGAGGTGGCATGAAGCAAGTGCAGAGACTTGGGTTGGGTCTGAGTTAGGTTGATTCTTGTAAAAACACTGAAACTATTTTGAGGAACAATATCTGACTTCTGACCCTTTAAATACTCAAGAACCCGGGAAAGGACCATGAAGCAAATTCTTGTCTCCACTGGGAATTCTGGTCCTTGAGGACCTGGTTCTGAGTTTCTTGGTAATGGAGCAGAGAGGGCTGCCCTTGTCTGAGCCTATAAGCCTGTGTTTATCCAGGTCCTGCACTGTATTTTCCACAATCCAGGTTTCTTCCGCTCTCAGAAAGAAATACCAGCCAGGGCTTTGTTGAGATGAGCACATCAGACTAAAGAAAACAGAGCTGACAAAGCGATTGCCACATATAACCCAAGCCTCTTCAAACCAACCTAACCTGCCACTTGCAGAGTCACGTTGCCTTCTTGACTCTGGTTCCCGTCCCGGAACTGGCATTGGTACTGCCCTCGGTCCTCGAGCCTCACATTGCTGATGTGTAGAATGTAAGTTCTCTTGTGATCATCTCTCACCAGCATCGTCCTGCCCTTATATTCCGGCATCAGATTTTCATCACTGTCCTTCCCATCCTTGAGCACGTGAACAGCCTGGGTGCAAGGCGGGTGTGCGGGCCGTTGCCACCTCACTTCACTGAGCACCGTGTCTTGCAAGAGCAAGAGAGGGCAAGGCAGTTTCGCTGTGCCTCCGAGTGGAGCCATGTAGGACTTGTCAGCATCCCCTGCATGGCAGAGGCCAAAAGGAGAGAAGGATACTGAAGAGATGACTTAGGGAGGAGTGAGAAAGGAGAGTATTTTAGGGAAAGGCAAAGCCTGGCAAGGACGGAGGAAAACGGAGCCCAAGAAGAACCAACCAAATTCCAGCCTTAACCCTATCAGACCTCCCAAGCAGAGAAAGATCCAAAATGCCTACCTGACACCGGAGCAGGCAGCTGGAGGAAGGCTAGAGTGAGGAGGCAGCCAAGAAGCCAGGAGCCAAAAGCACTTGGTGGTCTCTCCATATGAACTAGGACGACACCGGAAGAGAGAGAACTGATGAACTTGAGCTGAGGAACCTAGGACCTGCGGCTGAGATCCAGGTCACATGTCCTACCCGAGGAGCAAGGGCATGTGCTTCTAAGCCCAGCTTCACTACCCGCTCCCCTGTGACACTACCCTTAAATGTTCGTGTGACTAAAATTCTCAGAAACTCTTTCTTTTCTTCATTCTTAAATATTTTTAATTCTATGTATATATGAAGGGGATGCATGAGAACCACGTGAGTGCAGGTGCCCTCAGAGGCTAGAGGAGGGTGTCGGCTCTTCTGCTAACTGGAGACGCCAGTGGTTGTGAGAGGCCTGGTATGGATCCAGAGAATGGTCCCCTGCAAAGGTAGCAAGTGCTCTTAATGCTGAGCCATCTCTCCAGCCTCCCTGACACCCTTTTTGGGTTTATATATAACAAACAGGGGCTTCCAAGTCCACCATTTCATCATGGAGGCACCAACCCTTCAAAAGGGCACTGGGAGTTGAGTAGACCTGGGTTCAGGTCTACTCTATTTCCATTTGCTACCTCCACATCTCTAGCAAAGTTGTGTGCTGTGGTGCCAAGTTCTCAGTCCATGGGGGAGGGGCTTCTTCACAGGTAGGTGGGATGATTCAAGAAAAGAATGTGCACCAAGCACTGGCCAAAGATGCCTGGAGAACAAGTGCTTGATGAACATGTACTGAAAAGGGGGTAGTCACAGCTCAGAGGTGCAGATCACTGTGTGCTCTAGCAGTGGAGACCCCGAGAGTCCCCTAGTTAAGTGCTGCCCGCCCACTTGCTATTGCCTGAAGTTCCTTTAGCAGGAGGCAGAATCTTTCATACTAACACCCTAGGAAGAGAGAAAACTTCCAAAGTCTCTCCAACATTTCACATCCTTTGTATGTCTTTGGTTATCAGAAAACAATCTGGGGGTGCTGGAGAGATGGCTGAGCTGTTAAGTGCACGCCCTGCTCTTGCAGAGGACCTGGGTTCAATTCCCAGCACCCACATGGTAGCTCACAACCATCTATAGCTCCAACTCCAGGGGTTCCAATGCCCTCTTCTGACCTCCACGGGTACTAGGCATGCACCTGGTATACATGCATGCAGACAACATACATACACATAAAATAAAAAATGATAAATCTTTTTTAAAAGCATAAAACCATTGTGGCACTTTGGTACCTGATGTTTGCAGTGAATGTGCCATCACACACATTTTCCATGCCACCACATAGTCTTCTAAATAGCTTCAGTGTTCCAACATGGACCTGTGAGAATTTTCAAAAATATTCCATAGAATAGGCTTGAACATTGCTATAAATGACAGTGGTTGGCAGCTGGAACTAGGAGGCTTAATCCTAGTAGTATAGTCTACAGCTAAATGATACTCTAAGTTAAAGGAAACTGCTTAAACTCTTAGGCCTTAAGTCTCCTAATTTTAAAATAGGAATGTTTTAAAATTTCACCACCAAATTGCCCTAAGGAAAGGTTAAGTCAAATCAATTAAAATATACTTTCTTGTTTTCCTACAACCTTGCCTTCAGTGGAATGAATCAAGTTTTTAAAGTATTTCTGGGAATTTGATAATCATTCTCAATAATCTGTATTTCTTTGATTATTTATTTATTTGGTCCTTGTCAATGACTCCCTCTGTATTTTGCTGGTTTTTCTCCTTGTCACATTTGTCTTTTAATGGCTTGAAAAATTCTCCATATAGTAACCATGACAAGTTGAAAGTATTTTCCCCCAGTCAGAGTCAGTTACATTTTAAGCTTGAACTAGTTTTTTTTTTTTTTTTTTTTTTTTTTTTTTTTTGTATCTAAATCAGAAAAAAAAAAAAACAAAACTAGAAAGAGGAGGAGGAAAGGATCCCAACAGACATTCTAACCATTGTCCCATTTTATCCTTTAAGATATTCTTTGTAAAAAGAAAGATTATTTCTTTATGTTCATGAGCTTGAGGATCCTGAGAAAGTTAAAGATCTAGATAGACTAAGAAAGAAGGGAGATGGGAGAGAACTCACCACATTTGGGATGCGGGATCTTTGTTCTTTAGCGGCAGAGCTGGAGCCTCCCAGCTGGGAATATCGTCTCCCCACAGGCAGGGTGACCTGACATCAGGCAGGAGTGCCAGGAAGATCCCAAGAGATGGGCCTGGGGGAAATTCATATTCTAGACTGACGACAGAGAGCCTCAAAGCCAAGGGCCCCCTCTACCCCATAGATGGCCTTCTGGCGGTCCCCACAAACAAACAAGCAACGCCCTGTCTGCCCATCCCTGATAAAGCAAGAGTGTGGAAAGGAGGCTCCCAAAGCGAGGGAACAGTCTCTGCCATGGCAAAGAAAGGGCTTTCCCCCAGCTCTCTTCCTCCAGTGCTTGGTGTAACAGTGACTCCTGCAATTTGATGGCATCACTTGTTTTCTTAAGAGCTTGTTCTCCTTTATGTCTCAACCAGCATAGATTAGGAGATTTGTGAATGGAACTGGAGCCTATGTAAAGAGAAATAAGGCAGACTCAGGAAATAATACTGCTCATTTCTTCCTATATGTGGGACTAACATTTAGAGAGGTGTGTGTGTGTGTGTGTGTGTGTGTGTGTGTGTGTGTGTGTAGAAAGGAGAAAGGAGACCATGGGAGAGGAGAAAGAAACCATAAGCACAGGGGGATAGCAAAGTAATACAGGCAATATAAAAGCAGGAGGGAGGACTATTGGGGAGGAAGAGGAACAGCAAGAAGTGGTCAGGAATGTGTGAGGTCTTGGGAGAGAGGATGAATAAGGATAAAGTATAATGACATGTACATATGAAAATGCCATGAGGAAACCCATCACTTAAACTAACTTTAAAAATTAGAAGGTTGTCTTCAAGACACCCGCCAATCAGCCATACTCTTTAAGCTACTGCTTTATCTCCTGCTACACCTTGACAAATGCTTTCAGACAAGCAAACTTGCTTCCTGCCCCTCCTGTGTTACACCCTTCTCAACTGGCTTACCTTCATACCGCCCATGACTGTATTCATAGCAATACAAAATACTCACTTTGACTTTTGTAAGATTCCCTGTGGTGTTTGTTTGTTTGTTTGTTTGTTTGGGGTTTTTGTTTGTTTGTTTGGTTGGTTGGTTGGGTTTTTGTTTGGCTCAGTCAACACTGGGTTTTGAGTCTAGCAGATTTTGTTGGTGGCCTGCACCAAAGCCCCTGATAAGGGCTGGCTTGTCATCTAATTTCAGTGTAGCTAAAACTTGTCAGCAAGCTGTTTGACCCCAACAGCTCTTTGCTTACTGTCTGAGATTCTACACAAAGGTTCAGCAGCCCATTTAGCCTATGGGCATCCCCAGAGTTCACCATGAATAGTGTTCTAAGGAATCTCGGGAGCAGTTCTACATATATACTCCTCCGAGATTTCCCACTGGGACCCTAGATGCAAGAAACCCTTTTCTGGGAGGGAGCGAAGATGGCTTAGCAGTTAAGAGTACTGGATGCTCTTCCAGAGGACCTGGGTTCAATTCTTAGCAACCTCATGGTAGTTCACAACTGTCAGTAACTCTAGTTCCAGGGGATCTGACTCCCTCAACAGACACACACAAAGTCAATGCACATAAAATAAAAATAATTTTTTAAAGAAAGAGAACACTTAGAAAGAAAGGAAGAAAGGAAGGGAGAGAGGGAGGAGAGAGGGAGGGAGGGAGAGAGAAGCTGTTCTTCTCCTGGATGTCCTCCTGAAAATTCTTGCACTGAAGAGCTTCTCTCACACTCTGCTTTGGGTATAGAGTAGTGTTGTAGTAATTAAGACACTGGAATTTATCCATCTGGCAAGACTCTGGGTTTCATCTCCAATACACACACACACACACTCATTACACATTCATCATTCATTTGTGTTAGGAAACTTCCAACTCCACTGTCTCCTAGTTATCTTGAATATATAATAGATAATTATAAATGTACTTACCCTAGAATACTACATCTTATCTCTCCTATATAAGTATATGTTGGCAGTCATAACCCAGCTTTTGTCTATGTCCCTTCCACCAAGATTTTTTGTTTGTTTGTTGTTTTTTTTTTTATTTATTTGCTTACTTTTATTACATATACTATGTCTGTCTGCATATCTGCCTGTACTCCAGAAGAGGGCACCAGATCTCATGATAGATGTTTGTGAGCCACCATGTAGTTGCTAGGAACTGAACTCAGAACCTCTGGAAGAGCAGCCAGTGCTCTTAACCTCTGAGCCATCTCTCCAGCCCCCTTCCCCCTAGTTTTAATTGTTTGTTTTCAGACCGCATCTCACTACATAGTCCAGATTGGCCTCAAGTTTGTAACCCTCCTGCATCTGCCTCTTGAGTGATGGGATTAAAGCCATTCACAAAATCGGGCCCCACCATGCTGCTCTTTGAGGAGTAAATGGACGGAGTTCTGGACTTCCAGCTAAACAAATATGGTTTTATTGAACACCTCCCCAGCCCCGTAGCCGCTAGACTTTTAAAAGACATTTCTTGTCTTCTCTCCTTTATTTATTTTTGTTTGTTGGTTGGTTTTTTCAAGACAAGGTTTCTCTTTATAGCTTTGAAGCCTGTCCTGGAACTCACTCTGTAGACCATGCTGGCCTCAAACTCACAGAGATCTGTCTGCCTTTGTCTCCTGAGTACTGAAATTAAAGACATATGTCACCAATGCCCAGCCTTTTCTCCTTTATGTGAAGCAGAGCCTGCTTGTGTAGCTCAAGCTGCCGTCCAATTTGAGCTCTTCCTGAGTGCTGTGATTACAAACACTCATCCAAGCCCCTGGCTCTTGTACTCTCTCCCGGTTGGTGAAGTATAAATATGCACTATAGAAATTTCACAAAATACAGAAAAACTTAAACAAGATGAATATAATCCCCACTAATAAAACAAAATGTATTAACAATTTTGGTGTTTTCTCCTATTTTCTGTTTTAAAACTATAAAACAAATGCTATAGTTAGACAATCTACGTTCTTTGTCCCTCTTTTTTTTTTTTTTTTTTTTTTTTTTTTTTTTTGGTTTTTTGAGACAGGGTTTCTCTGTGTAACTTTGAAGCCTGTCCTAGAACTCACTTTGTAGATCAGGCTGGCCTTGAATTCACCGAGATCCACCTGCCTCTGTCTCCTGAGTACTGGGATTAAAGGCATATGCCAACATCGCCTGGCCAGCTTTTGCATTTTTAATATAGGAAAGCAGTGTGTGTGTGTGTGTGTGTGTGTGTGTGTGTGTGTGTGCGTGGAGACCAGAGGTGAATGTCAAGGGTCTTCCTCAATTGAACTCCACCTTATGTTTTGAGACAGTCTGTTACTGAACCTGGGCCACCAGAGTGCTTAGGTTGCTTGGTCAACATGTTCTAGGGAATCTGCCTAGAATGTTTTGTTTATTTTTTTAATATCTTTTTGTTAATTTTAAAATTTATTTGTTATGTATAGTGTTCTGCCTATGTGTATGCCTGCACAGCAGAAGAGGGCACAGATCCTGTCATAGATGATTATGGACTACCATGTGGATGCTAGGAATTGAACTCAGGACCTTTGGAAGAGCAGCCAGTGCTCTTAACCTCTGAGCCATCTCTCCAGCCTGTAAAGAGCATTTTATTACGTCATAAAACTTTCTTCTATACAATCTTAATTGTTGCGTTGAATTTTATTTACTTTTTTGTCCATTTTTTTTTTTAATTTTGAGACAGGGTCTTTTTATGTGGCCCTGGCTGTCCTAGAACTCACTATGTAGGCTAGACTCAAATGAACAGAGATCAGCCTACCTCTGCCTCCTGAGTGCTGAGATTAAAGGTGTGCACCACGATGCCTGGCTCTTTCACTCATCTTAACTCTGATGATAAAATGTTGATTTTTAGTATGCCTTTCATCCCAGCACTCTGGAGGCAGAGGCAGGTGGATCTCTGTGAGTTCAAGACCAGCCTAGTCTACAAGAGCTAGTTCCAGGACAGCTTCCAAAAACCACAGAGAAACCCTGTCTCGAAAAACCAAAAAGAAAAAAAGAAAGAAAAATGTTGGCTGATGTAGTGTTTCCCCCTTGTAAATAGTGCTAGTTTTGAACATTTACTTAGGACAACTTCTTAAAAGTAAAATGCTTAAGATGGTTGGAGACAATTCTTAAAACTGGTGTTGGGGATTGAATTTATAGTCTCACACACATTGTGGCATATGTTCTACCACTAAGCTACATTCCCCCAACCCTCTTCTTACTTTGGTAGGCTCCCTGTTGGATGCTTAATATATAGGCCTGAGAGGTCTGGGATTTGCTAGGTAGACCAGGCTGGCCTCAAATGCACAGAGATCCGTTTGCTCTGCCTTTGGAGTGCTGGGATTAAGTGTGCACCGTCATGTACAGAAATTCTTAACACTTAGACAGAAGAACAAAGCAGGTCTGAATGTGTCTCCAGAGGTCACTGTCCTCTGAATCCTGTCTAAAATACTTGCATTAGCACTTACTAGATGGGTGACCTTGGACAAATCATTTTCCAGTGCCTGTTCCTGTATAGAACGTGCATAACAGCTTATTGGTACACACGTCTGTATAACGCTTCTTTATTAAGAGGCATAGGGACTTAATATGTACTGTTCTAAGAATAGTGCCTGGAATATAGGAAGACCCAAAGAGAAGCAGCTATTGTTACTACTCTGGCTCCTCCTTTGCTTCCTTCTCTTCTTTAGTAAATTCTTACTAATATAACAAATGAAAATGATAGCTATCTCCCCCTAACTCAGAGAACCTCGTGCCTATGCCTCCCCAGTGCTGGGATTAAAGGTATACACCATCAGGCCTGGCTAGGAGTCCTGTACTTAATTTTTTCCCCCAAAGCTTTCAAAGCAAACAGGATTCCCTTTGATCTTCCTAATAGACTGGTAAATCAGGAAGGAAGCAATCATCAATCCTGACTGTTTGGATTTGGAACCTGATGCTCAGAATTCCAGTGCTAACCAATTCCAATCCCAGGAATCATATTTCGCCTTTCAAAGCCTCACAGTTGTCCCAGAAACTATTAGCCTGGAAAAGCTTTGGTTACTTGTAAGAGTGTCCCAGCCACAGGCCCCGCCCCTCCCGCTTCAAGTCCTGCCCTCCAGACACAGACCCCGCCCTTCATGCCTCCGACTCCGCCTCTCCCAGCCTGGCCACGCCCAGGCGAGCTCTCTGCGCGCGCGCAGTGGCTTTTGCGGGGAGGGACACCTTAGGCCGCGGCCCCGCCCTCCCCGGCGCGGCCCGCCCAGTTCAAGGGCAGCGGGGCTGGGTGCTCCGGTCCCGCGGAAGGGGAAGGCGAGGGTGAACCCCGCGTGGGGGCTGATCTGCGACGTGGCGGAGGCCGGGAGACCGAGGCCGGGTAGGGAAGGGCGCGGACCCCCGAGCCGCCATCTTGCTTCGGAGGGGCCGGGAGGGCGGGGCTGGCTGAGGGCGCTGCCGAGGACTGAGTGGCTTTGCCCCTCGGCCTCAGAGACCCGGCCGTGGCGCACGCCCCCGCGTTGGAGCTGCTTTCTCCGGCCTTCTCATCTGCTGCTCACCCGCTTTTGGTAGGGAAAGGCCCAGGAAATGACTGCTGTCCCATTGTGCAGGAAACTGAGACTCAGAAGTAATGAGGAGACTCGACTAGGAACGCACAGCGAGGTGCTGGCAGTGGGACTCTAGGGTGCCCTGCCCACTGCCAAGCTAGGGAGTTGGGAGAAAGACTAGCAAGCTGTTCTCTTTTTGTACCATCAGGTCAGAGCTGACCAAGAATCATTCAGAAGCCAAGCCATGGATCCACCTGCCCGGAAAGAAAAATCCAAAGTTAAAGAACCTGCCTTCAGAGTGGAGAAGGCTAAGCAGAAATCTGCCCAGCAGGAGCTTAAGCAAAGACAAAGAGCAGAGGTGAGACTGAGGAGGGGGCTCTGGGCCTGAGTCTGCTGGAGAAGGTACTGGAAGAAAACACAGCAGAGAAAACTTTACTAAGGGTCTCTGCTTGTCTTCAGGCAGGACACTTCGGGAAAGAGAGGCCATCAAGGTCCAGAACGGTGAGGTGGAAGTCAGGAGTCACAGGACAAGTTAGTGTCAGAATCCCAACCTGTACCAAGTCTCTAGATGACTCCTGGCACCGAGCTTTTGTGCTAGGGATCTGAGGACCACATGAAAAGAGAAAAAGCAGCTGTGGGTGAGGGAGGGATCAGAGTGGGGAGGAGACTATGAATAAATGGGGTGAATGAGAATTCATGAAGTGCCAGTGTGTCCGGTGACCCAGTTACACATGTGCATTTGGTGCAAAAAGTAGCCAGCTGGTGGATGAGGTGATAAAAGTGCCTGCTGCAAAAGCCTGACTGCCCGAGGGAGTCCATATACAGGTAGAAGAGAGGGAGGGACTGCACAGAACTGCCCTCGGACCTCCACACTTGCTGTGGCCTGCACATACACACACCACCATCACCACTGATTTCTAATGGTCTGCTTATAACCATGTAAAGGCCCACGCTTTGAGCCCACCAGTGTTTCTTTGTTCTCTTAATCACCTCAAGAATAAAAAGCTTTAAAATATTTACATTGCTAATGAACCACATCCAGACAGGAGTATCTTAATATTTAGTGTCAGAAATAAGTTTGCTGGCCTTTTCTGCCTCTTTGTGACATGTGTTTTTGAGAAATTTTAAAGTACAGAAAACACCTGGTATTTAGCTTTCTCAGATGGGTAATGGTCAGTGGTATTGAATTTTCCTAGAGTTTTCTTAAGATAAATAAAGTCACATAAATTTGATGTCCCATTTGACTATTTCTTACACCATTTCTTCCTCTCCATGGGTAATCCTCTTTTTTTTTTTTTTTTTTTTTTTTTTTTTTCCCCCTTAGGAGGTTTCTCTATGTAGCCCTGGCTGGCTGTCCTGGAACTCACAGAGATCTGCCTGCCTCAGCCTCTGCCTCTGCCTCCTGAGTGCTGGGATTAAAGGCAAGCGATGCCACCACCTGGAGCCCTTTTTTAAAAGATACCTTTTCATTCAAATAGAGGAATACATTTTCTGTGCATTTGCATTTTTTGCATGGCATTTTAGAGATATTCATATTACTCTTAAGAATCTGTGTGGGTTTTTGTTGTTGTTGTTGTTCTTTATAGTGTTGATAAACCTTCAAAAAAGATTTGTTTTTAATGATGTATGTGGTGGGTATGTAAACATGAGTTCAGGTGCCCATGGAGGCTATAAGAGGGTGCTCTAGAGCTGGAGTTACAAGTGGTTATGAGCCACCTGACATAAGTGCTGAGAATTGAACCAGGGTCCTCTGGAACGAGAAGCAAGAGCTGTTAACCACTGAGCCTCTCTTCAGCCTGGAGCCACCTTAGTTAGTGTATTTACCCACTCCTCCTTTTGCTTTTTACAAACATTTGTGCTGAAAAACCTTTAGGTATTTCCTTGGCACCTCTGCTAGAATTTGTCAGGTATTTGACTAGAAAGTTACCAAATGCCATTTCTTTTTTCCTAGACATTGCCAAATAGCCTTCAGAGGAATTCCTCAAGCTTGTACCACTGTTGATAGTGTGAGGAACTTTTTGTTCCTTTTGCTCTGACAGTTGGTAGTGTCATGTATGGACTTGAGACACATGACTAAACAAGACAGACAGTTTCTGCCTTCATAGAGTGTGCATCCCAGTAATCATAACAAACAAGGGAGCATGTCTGAAGTTCCTTTACACCCCAGAGTCTCCCCATGGACTAAGGCAGGCCATCTGAAAGCCGTGTCCCTCCTTTCTATAAATAAATATGCCCCTTCTTTACCCAGATCCAAAATGCTCTGTGCTTTAGCAGACAGTTCAATGGGGTGCTATAAGAAATAGTCCCCCAAACTGCTCTGTGCAAACTAAAAGATAGGTGTGGGAGGCATTGTTCCCATCCTTACTGGCATCTATCTACTTGTCTGGCTTCTACTCATTCTTCTCACGTGACCTTGGAAAAATTACTTCTGAACATCACTTCCTCAATGTCTCTGGGAAAATGAGGGTGGTGATATCTCAGTACTACAGGAATTACAGTATTACAAGGAATAGAAATTACATATGGAAAGCCCTTAGCACAGCGCCTGGCACACAGAAACTATTTGATAACCAGCAGCAATCACGATCTGGAGTCACCATGCCTCCAAGCAGCCGATGTGCTCTTACCATGTGGACTTAGCTAGACCAGCTGGTTGTGTCCATATTCACTTACTGAGGTGTCAGATTGGATGTGCACGCCGGTAGCAGCTGGCACCTGTTAGCTCCTACTATGTCAGCCTGAGTGAGGCCCGCACATGTGTAAGCAAATGCTAAGGCAGGTGTTACTGTTTCCCACTTAACCCTTTGTGAATCCTTCTGGAATAAGAAGTAGTGTGACCAGAGTCAATAAGGGCAGGCCTGTGGTCAGAACAGTGCATCCTACTTGGTTGTCTCTTGGTTTTGTTTCTGTCATGGTGGGGCTTGAACCCAGGGTCTGTATGTTCCTGTGCTCTACCGCTAAACTATACCCCCAGTCCCAGTCCACTATTTGCTTCCTCAACATCTGTCTTGCTATTTTGTCTGTGTTCCCTAGAATGGAATCTTTCATAGGAATGTGCCAGCATCTCCTCAGGAGGAAGGGATAAAGATGCCATATTCCAGAAAGGAGGCATGCTAGGGGATAGAGGCTGCTTTGGCAGGGGAAGCAGCACATCACACTGCTATGACCCTTTCCTTTTAGACGGAAAGTCTCACTCTTGGCTCAGGCACCTGGACATTTTAAATCTCTTTGTGCCCTGCTTATTTCCCACTTTCTCCTACCATTCTGCCTCTTTGACTGGGAGGTCTCCAGAATGCTACTCAATATCACTGTAGTCCCAGAACAGAAAATAATTCACAGATTACAAAGGCTGGCAGGTGTCAAGCCTACAAAGCAGAGACTTTTCTGCTTTTTAAATATAAAGTATACAAGTAATTATGTATCATTTAAAGAAGAAAAAACACCCTTGTATCTACCATTCAGCTTAAGAAACTGAACTTGAAGCAGGCCCAGTGGCATGTATCTATAGCCCCAGCATTTGGGAGATGGAAGGGAATCAACAACATGAGTTCAAGACCAGCCTGAGTAACATAATGAGGCCTTGCCTCAAAGAAGAAAAGGAAAGGAAATAAGGAAAGGAAAGGGGGAGAAGGGAAATAGCTCAGTAACTTGGAAGGTCCAGTGCGCACATTGGGTCACATGCCTGTTCACATAAGCAGTTTAGTTTAATTTACGCTAATCATTGCTTTTCTGTCCTCTGTAGTATGGACTCCTAAAGTAATATTTCCATAACAATAATTCTCTTCATTTTACATATTTCTCAATTTTTAGTCATGTGCCTCTGTGTTTGGCTTAAAGTGTTTTAGTTTCTTTTAAGATAGTACCTCTATGGAGGCTGAAACTCTTTATGTATACCAAGCTGGCCTTGAACTCACAGAGGTCTGCCTGCTTATGCCTCCAGAGTACTGTGATTAAAGTCATGAATCACCACACCCAGACTTTTTTTTTCAGATTTACTTTCTAACCATTATCTGTGTGTGTGTGTGTGTGTGTGTGTGTGTGTGTGTGTGTGTGTCTGGAGCATGGGTGCTGGGAACTGAGAGCAGCAGCGCTGTTAGCTACAGAGCCATCCCAAGTTTTTCCCTTTTTGGCCTCTCAGATTTTGTTTTGTTGGGAACATGATCTCTATTATATAGCACTGGCTGTCCTGAAACTCACTATGTGGATCAGACTGACCTCGAACTCAGAAAGATCCACTTTCCTCTGCCTCCCAAGTGCCTCTCTCAGATACCTTTATTTTTTGTGAGTGTTTTGCCTGTAAGTATGTCTGTGAACTGTGTGAGTGAGCGGTGCCCGTGGAGGCCCCATGAGAGCATAGGATCCCCTAGAACTAAAGTTAAAGACAGTTGTGAGCTGCCTGTGGGTTCCGGGAACCAAACCCAGATCCTCTGCCAGAGCAACAACTGCTTTTAACCATTGAGCCCTCTCTCTGGCCCCAAGTTCTGTTTCTTAAATTGGCAGTGGACACTATTCTGTGACTGGCTGTCTTCCCTGAACATTTTTCCTTGCTACCTGTGTGTGTGGTGTGTGTGTGTGTGTGTGTGTGTGTGTGTGTGTGTGTGTGTGTGTGTTGGAACATGTGTGGGGGTCAGAGGACAATTTCCACCATGTTGGCATGTTTTCAAAATGTTTCTTTAGTACTTGGCCTGCACTAGGCCATGTTCCCGCAGCTGCCTCTTCCCTGGACCTCTCTACAAATGCCTCCTAAATAGTTGATAATCCCTGCTTCCACCGCCACCCCAGTGGGCCTCCAGGCATCCTTTCAAATTGTCCCTGATACTCATGTCTGCTGCTCTCTGGAGCCTGCAGGTGGAGGACCAGACTCCTTGGCCTGGCATTTAAGGCCCTGACACTCTTGTTTGTTCAGCTCCCTAGTTACCTCCCCCCTCCCCCCCATTTACACTGGAAGTTTCCAGAAGTGATCCTGTGCTGTTCCTTCAAAGTTGTCAGGCACCATCCTTGCCTGCCTCACTGCTGCTGGCTTCATTCCACCAGCAGAAGCTGCCCTCCTGTCCTCACTGCCCCACAGGCCCCTCCTGGTGAAATTCCAGCATTGCCAGTTGCCTCAGCAGCTGCTCCCATTGCTAATGTATCTGTTCTCCATTCAGATCTATGCTCTCAACAGAGTCATGACGGAGCTGGAGCAGCAGCAGTTTGATGAGTTCTGTAAGCAAATGCAGCCTCCTGGGGAGTGAGGCAGCCTGCACCTGAGCCAGAGGCCCTGAAGCCTCAGAGTAGCTGAAGAAGACCCGTGGAGAGCTCTGCACTGACTTCCTGTAGGTAACTTCACCACACCGGTTCCTCCTCTCAGACCAGGCCCAGTGCTTGCTGGGTAGACTTTTCATCTGGGACAGCAGATTTTTTTTTTTTTTTTAACGGCCTTTTTTCTACTATGTGAGAAAAATCATTGTTTCTAGTGAAACTGTGTGTCTTCCCTAAAAATAAAAAAATACAAAATGTTCATTTATCCTTACTTTAGGGTGGGAGTGCCTTCTCACAGAAAGTAAAATAAAGAATGGGGTAGGTGAGGGCTGGAGGGTTGGCTCAGGAGTTAAGAGCACTGACTGCTATTGCAGAAGATCCAGGTTCAGTTCCCAGCACCTATACCCAACACTTCACAACCACCTGTAACTCAAGCTTCAGGGCATTCAACATATTTTTCTGGACTATGGGTGCCTCACTCCCACACAAAGACATACATATATACACATAGTTAAAATAAATAGGTCTTAAGAAAAAAAAAAAAAAAAAAAGCTGGCATGGTAGCACACGCTTTTAGTCCAGTACACAGGAGGCAGGGACAAGCAGATACCTGTGAGTTTGAGGTCAACCTGTTCTACATAGCAAGTCCCAGGGTAGTGAAATCACATGAGACCGCCTCTCTCTCTCTTTCTCTCTCCTCTCTCTCTCTCTCTCTCTCTCTCTCTCTCTCTCTCTCTCTCACACACACACACACACACACACACACACACACACGGAATGGGATCCAGTGCCAGAGGAGGTGCTTTGCCATGGGAATCAGGACAGCTCATTATTTTTCTCAAGGGTAAAGATTGCTGGAGTTGGTGGATTTGGTAAGGTAGGTGTGGAAGTCTTTGGAGGACAAGACTGAAAGGGAAGGTGATAGAGGCATGAGGAGAGAGGTATGAAACACAGTCTAGTTCCACAGAGTGAAAACAGGCATGCAGGGACACGTGGGATGACAGCTGGGCAGCGGTAAGGCTTCACCGGGGATGAGCAGACATAGACACCAAGCATCACTGAGCATGCAGTGGTCTCATCCCTGCTGGAGGGAGGCACAGGGGTTGGAGAGTTGTGATTAAGTGAACCAGAGCTTTCTCAGCAGCTAGAGTGGAAGCAAAGAAGGACATGGAAGTGCCTATTCCCAATGCGTGGATGGTAACGACAGGACTGGCTATAAGCTGTGTGATAAAATGAGAGCCAGACATGGTGGTACACCTGTAATCCCAGCACCTGGGAGGCTGAGGCAGGAGGATCAGGAGTTTGAGGCCAGCTTGGGCTACATGGTGAGACCCTGACTCAGTGTAAATGAGAACTGGAAGAGGATAAGGGACTTTGAAAGGTGTCCAAGGCTCATGAGTTAGAGTTTCTACTATGGTTGAAACTGAGCTTCTAGAAGTATCCTGGAGGGATGATTAGAGAATAGAATGTAGGAAACAGACCAGAGAGTGGCTACTCTTACTGGTAATGTCAGAGCCCAGGGAATTACTATGGAAAGCTGGAGTAGAGTGGAGGACTAGGTCTTTGGAGTTTGCTGGAGGACTGGGAAGCCAGAGTACTGGGACAATCAATCATCCTCAAGGACTGCCCATGCCAGGGTTTGTTGAGTGACCTTGGACAGGTCATTTGGTTTCTTGGTGCCTCAGTCTTCATGTCTTAGGAAGGACATTATTATTTCTGCTTCACTTGAATTCAGTAAGATGGAAAGCACTACAAATGGAGTACACCTGTGCTTGGAAAACAGCACAGCTGTGAGTTAACTCAGACTGAGTCCCTAGTAAACCTTAAAGGCGCTCTTGCTCTTTAGTGGCAACAAGGGTATCTATGCACTGGGAGCCGCTTCCCACTGTTCTTACTTTTTCTGTGTGACACTGAACAGGAAGGACTATAGACCCTTCCTTCTTTCCTTCCTTCCTTCCCCTTCCTTCCTTCCCTCTCTCCCTTATCTTCCTTCCCTTCTTTTCTTTCCTCCCTCCTACCTTCTCTTCTTCCCCTTTAAAAATAAAAAGCAGGGAGCATACCGCCTCCTACATGAGCAGGTAATAGAGAAAAAAGAGCATGAAGCCAGATATGGTGGTGTATGCCTTTAATCCCAGCACTCAGGAGTCAGAGACAGGTAGATATCTGTGTGTTCAAAGCCAGCCTGGTTTACAAGCTGAGTTTCAGGACAGCCGGGCCTACACAGAGAAACTTTGTCTCAAACAGAAAACAAAAATAAACCATACCTACTTCCAGTGTTGTTCTAGGCCCTGCTGCTCACAGGCATCCTGTCACACATGTAAGTATATGTGACCCTTTATTCCCATTTGAACTACTAGCCAGGTTTGAGGGGTGGGAATCCAGAATCCGCCCCCCATCCAATGACTGCAGCTAACAGCAGTTCTGGGAGGGCAGTCCCGGATCCTCCCATTAGTGACTGCAGCTTTTTAAAAGAATATTTTTAATTTGAAGTAGTTACTAATTATTCCTTTTATCTGTCTTTCAAAATATGGATCCAATCAAATCTGCTTCTCAACCTGTGGGTCACAGCCCCTTTGGGGTTCAAATGACCTACAAGAGTCACCTAAGATTATCAGAAAACAAAGATATTTACATTTTGATTTATAACAGTGGCAAAATTACAGTTGTGGAGTAGCAATGAAGGTAATTTTATGGTTGGGGGGTCACCATAACATTAGAAACTATATTAAAGGGTGACAGCATTAGGAAGGCTGAAAACCACCGAATTAAGTGATGAATTCAAGAATCTGGGAAGAAATGGGTTTTTAAAAAATCTCATTTATGAACCATGACATCCCAGAAAATATAAATGATGTTTATGACAATAAAACTTTGAACATCTTACCCTGAAGAAAGAAAATTACCTATTGGTTTACACCCTACTGATCCCATTGGAAAACACTTGAGGAAGGTATTAAGCTTGCAGCTGTAGACCTGAGTGTAGCTGGCTTTCTTGGACTGACAGCCCCCAAATCATGATAGAGAGACTCATCAACCACAAATGCTCAACCCCCATAGACTCCTTTCCAGCTAGCAGCTAGCCCCCCCTTTTTTTTTTTAACTCAAATTAAATTAACCCATTTCTATTAAACCATGTGCTGCTCTGAGGCTCATTTATCTCATCTACTTACTGTCCATCCTGCGTTCCTGCTTCCTCTATGCCTGGCTGACAGCTCCCCTTTTCTCTCTGCCCAACACCAACCATCTAGCCCTCCACTAGACCAATCAGGTGCTCCAAGTAGGCAAGGCAAAATAGCAACATGTCCCCACATATGCAGCATAAACAAATGGAACACATCTTTACATAGTTAAACAAATACTCTAATCCACAACACCTGAGTTTTCAAACATTCTAGTTTTCATATGAAAGCCCACATGTTCCGAGTGTTTGTTTGCTTGTCTGTAAGTGCCCACAGAGGCCAGAAGAGGGCATGGGATTCCTGAAACTGGGGTCACAAATAACTGGGCACTAACATGTTGATGCTGGAAACAAAACCTCCACAAGAACAGGCAATGCTCTTAACTGCTGAGCTGTTTCTCCAGCACCACCCCCACCACCCCTGCTCCAACACCCATCCACACACAGAACTTTTTCTTGAAATGACAGACACACTCAGATCACACTTCAGGAAAGCCCAGTTGGGACTGCCCTGGCTTGTGTGTGTGTCCTCCCAGGGGGAAAGTAAACCTTCATGATAGAAATGAGGAAATGGGCTTGTAGAGATTAAACATTTCACTCAGGACCAGACCTGCAAAAACAGGATTCAGCCAAAGGATTTTACTCAGACGTGGAGCCGTGCTTTAGGAGAGGAATCTCACCATGCTGGGTTTAGGCCAGAGCCCGCCCAGGCTCCCCGGCTTCACTGGTGTGCTGAAAGAGCTTTAATGTCACCCTTTGCCTTTGTGCTTATGTGGAAGCCCAGGAAGGGTCACAGAAAAACTGCTCTCTAGGGAATAAAGGTGCTGAGGTGAGCTGGCATCAGAGCCCCCAGCCTGCTGAGACAGCCAGCCGGACTCTGCAAGGAGCCTCAGCTGCCCTGGTGTCATTAACCCAAGGGGGAAGAGCAAACCAAAAGGATGAGTTATTACTGTTACATTTGCTGAGTAGTTAGTTCAGTTGTAGAAGCAGTCTTCTGGGGAAACCCTATCCTGTTTTAACTCTGCTTCTACCACTTAAAATGGACACGATTCAAGAAATCACAGTTTTTGGGGGGTTTTGTTGTTGTTCTGTTCTTTTGAACATAGAAAGAGCCAGAAATCATTTGGTCAAAGCTTGGAAGTGGTGTGACTTAATAAAATATCAGATTTTAAACAAAATTTAATTAGTTGAGAGTAGTGCAAACATTGTTTCCTAACATCTACTCTATGGAAGCCCCAGGCTAGTTGTTGGTCCCTAAGAACTCATGTGACAACAGTTCTTTTATATGTGTAGTTGTGAACCTAGGCTTTAATGGCTGAGCCATCTCTCCAGGCCATGACAACAGTTCTCGGGGTTTGGTTAAGTGTAGACTCACACTGACATGAGTGCTCAGCCTAGAAGAACATAGCTTGGCTGTGTCTGAGCCCCAGTGGATGTATTCTTACTATAGTGACCTTTATAACTTCTGAGAACCCACAGGGAAATTGATTTATCTGCAAAATGAACAGTTTTTGAGAGCTAGGCACTGTGGCAGGTAGTGGAAATAATAAGCATAAATGAAAGGCAATTATGGTCTAGCAGAACACAGAAGATCCATCTAACAGGGACCACATAAAGGGTAAAATGGACACTGGGGAAGAGAGGTCTGGAAGAGAAGATGCTGCCAGCTTCCTTAGAGTTGTAATGGCATTGCATTGGCATTTTTCTTTAATTTGCAAATTGGTATTTATTTTTTTAATCTAATTTTAGATTTGAGGCAAATTTACAACAGATACTACTCTTAAAACTTCAAAGGCAGACATGTTATGGAGGAGCTCAGGCGCCACCGTGTGGGAAGAGGCAGAATTAGCCAGCTGTCCTTTGGATGTCCAGAGTGAAGCTGGGGTTCCCTGGTTATTCTCCATCAGGTGCAACTTTGGAATACAATATAACAGCATGCAGTAGTTCCATCTGGCTTGTAGTATTACAAGACAAAGTGACATCTCAGTAGAGTTTAGTGTTTGAAAACTTAGAAAAGATACACAGAATAAGACCCCTGGAAGCCAGGTGTGATGGCTATCCTTGGTTCTCAGCAACATCTGGAACTAAACCCAAGCAGATACACCTGTGAGGGGTTTTTCTTCTCTCTGTGTCTCTCTGTCTCTCTCTCCTTTTTGAGACAGATTCTCTCTATGTAGTTCTGGCTGTCCTGAAACTCACTATGTATAGACCAGGCAGACCTTGAACTCACAGAGATCCACCTGCCTCTGCCTCCCAAATGCTGGGATTAAAAGCATGTGCCACCACACCTGGCAGGAGGGAATTTTCTTATTTAGAAAATCCACTTTTAGTCAGGATTTTTTGAAGTAGGAAGATCCACCTTTAATCTGGACCCCACCTTCTTGGTGGTAGCCTGTCAAGTGAAGAACATGGGAGAAGGAAGCTTGTTCTCTTTGCCTTCTTGCCCTCACTAGCAAGTCCATTCCTTCATTGGCATTAGAACCTACTTCTTCAAGATTATGTCATAAACTGAAGACCAGCTGAGACATCCAGCCTTATAGACTGAACAACTACTGGGTTCTTAGACTTTCTGTTGGTAGAAAGCCATTGTTGAACTAGCTAGATCATAACCTATTAGCCACTCCAATAAATCCCACAGATAGATAGATAGATAGATAGATAGATAGATAGATAGATAGATATTCATTCTATCTGTTCTCTTCCTCTAGATAGCCCTCACTAATACACCAGGTGAGGCATTTGGGTTACCAATCAATTTTTTGAGATAGAGTATTGTTATGAGCAGTTTCCTGCCAGCCTGGTCCCACAGCTGCATCAGCTCCAAATACATGCAAAGACAACTGTTGTCTGGTTACTAGCATTTCTTATTGGCTAGCTCTTTCTTAAATATTAACCCATTTCTATCAACCTAATTGTTTCCATGTGGTCTTATCTTACCAGAGAGAGGGTCCAGACCTCTCACTCCTCTAGGTCCTACATTTTGACTCCTCTCTATTACATACCCCAGAATTCTTGTTTCCTATTCCCACCTATCTTACTTTCCTATTGGCCAACAGGGCTTTATTCATTAACCAATAAGAAAAACATATTTACAGAATGACATTCCCCCATCATCTCCTCTTTTCTGTCTAAAATAAAAAAGAATGGCTTTAACTTTAACACAGTAAAATATATAACAAAACAGTTATCAAATAAGAACTATAGTTAACAATATTTAGTCCATTAACATTGTCAGGAATTAAAGAAAATATTCTACCATCTATCCTATCTTTGTGACTATAAAGTCTTACATGTATTTATCTTTAATCCTAACTAAGGAAACTATAACTATCTGTCTTCAACTCCATCAAAGACCACAGAATGATAGTATATAAACTTTAGAAATGACAGAGACATCTCGCTACCTGGATAGTCATCCAAAGTTCTTCTGTAAATTGGTGCATCCATCTTTGGCCCATAGGCCATAGTGTGTATGGCAGACTCCTCAGCAAAGCAGGAAACTTTAAACTGTCCACCTGTATTGGCACTTTTCTCTGTGTCCTGTATACTGTCTGGCAGAGTCTTCCATGAAGCAAGAACCCTGTAGCAATGTCCATCTTGTTTCAGCAGTCACGTTCCTGTGGGTCCTGCATGTCCAGTTTATACAGCATAAAGTCAAACAGTCCAGACAAGAGCAGTTTCTTGCCCAAATGGCTAGTCTTGCCATATTGGGAGTAAACTCCATACAAGTTTCTCCGATGTCCATCTTCCTTTGTGACACAGGTGGTGTTGCCAAGAGTAATTATGTCTCACTGTCAAGAAAAACCCTAAACCATTTTAAATGCCATATTCTGTAGGTCTTTGAAAGGTTTGAAGAATGCCTATACATTTGAAATATAGCTGTATATATCTATAAAAACCTAACAAACCTAACAATAAGTTTTGACTTTAATAGGTAACTGTATCATGTATCCAAGGATGGCCTGGAACTCCCAGTCCTGAGCTGAAACTCAAACCTAGCCCAAACTTAACTTGGAAACAAAAGTCTATCCTACATAACTGATTCAAGTATTACCCAAGCCAGATGGTGGTGGTGCATACCTTTAATCTCAGCACTTGAGAGGCAGAGGCAGGTGGAGCTGAGTTAAAGATCAGCCTGTTCTACAGAATGAGTTCCAGGACAGCCTGGGCAACACAGAGAAACCCTGTCTCAAAATACAAAAACAAAACAAAACTGTTTCATGTATTACCCAAAGTAGGAAGATAAGGCCTACAAGACAGAGAGATGAGCCAACCTGGAGTTTGTCTGAGGGCCTAGCAACAGGTGCTGTCAGATGTCAGAGGTCCTGATCATGCTTAGCCAATGAGGGGTAACCATGCAATGTCACTGGATCTGGAGTGCTGAGAGGAGGGTATTTAAGGCTCTCCCCATTGCTGAATAAATGAGTGTACCATTTACCTTTTACCTGGCTCCAGGGGTCTGTGCCGTTGACTCCACGCCTTCTCACCCGCTCCCCCAAAGGAACCCTTAGGACCCAGCAACAAACCCTGAATAAGGAGAAAGAAGCAAAGACTTCTGGGCCCACTGTGGATTGCTGTGATTCAAGACAAGAGATAGCATATGACAACACAGGCGCCAGGAAATTTTAGTGAGGATGAGGCAGGTCTTGGTCCAGCATGCTAAGTGCAGAGCCTGCAGAGCCAGCAGGAGTGGTGAAGCTGTGATGTCCGCCTTGCTAGAGCTTAATACAAATTCCCCTGCCCCACAGGGCATCTGGAAAGAAGATGTAGGAGAGCGACCAAATCAGGCAGTAAAAGGCGGTGAGTGAGAATGGGAAGAAAAACAGCATGATAACACCTGTAAACGACAGAAGCAGACGATCAGTTCCATGAAGTTCCTCGCATGGCTCCTACCCCACCCTCTGTCCCTCAGATCACTCACAGAGCTGAGGAAACGGCAGCAAGAGAGCAGAAGCCCCATGTTTAAGTTCAGTTTAGTAAGTAAATGCAAGCTCTTAACTGGAAGCCAATTCAATCGCAGGGTCCACTCTGTTGACCTCAGACCAGAAGCCAAGTCCTGGCCAAGACTGAACTCTAGCAGGGAGATCTTCTAATAGTTTAGAGTTAAACAAGCAGTCTTACATGCCTGAGACTGCTTACAGAGTGGCCTCAGCTGTCACACGGATGCCTCTGAGTAATCAGAGTGACTTGCTTTGCCCAGACTGTGCAAATACATGGTCTGTGTTGAACTTTCCTTCTGGAGTCTGGAACTCAGTATCTGCTAGGCAGAGGGCACCTATTTGAATCTCTGGTGACCTTCCCTGGAAGACAGTGCTTCATGTGAATGACCACAGTTCGGGGCTTAAGCAATTATGACTCTCTGCTGCCACCTGGAGAGGACTCTGGGGAGTTGTTGCTTCTGGTTGGTTGGTTGGTTGGCTGGCTGGCTGGCTGGCTGGCTGGCTGGCTGGCTGGCTGGTTTTTCAAGACAAGAGTTTCTCTGCTATAGCCCTGGCTGTCCTGGAACTTGCCTCTGCAGACTAGGCTAGCCTAGAACTCAAGCCCCACCTGCCTCTGCCTGTCTCCTGAGTGCTGGGGTTAAAGGTATGTGTGCCACACCAGAACACAACCTTATGTTCTAACCAGTCTTAGCTATGAGTAGAACATACTGGGTCCTGAGGCCCTCCTAAAAAAAAAAAAATCACTGAACCTGGATCCAGTCTCGGGTATTTCCAAGACAATCTGAATTTCAGATTAAACACTAAGGACTCCAGAACTGGAGGCACAGCTGCTCAGCACTGGCTACCCTGCTAGGTACCACAAATTGCTTCACTCACACTTCATAATGCTCCCATGACTTAGAATTACATCTGTTTTCCTCATAGGAGACAGAGGGGGAGTAACCAACACAGAGGCCTGTCTCAAGCCCAAGTCTGCCTGACCGTTAAAAACTAGACATTTTTCCTCCATTAACAAGATCATGGCAGTCTCATGACAGGCTCTCACGTAGATCAGGCTGACCTCAAACTTGCTATGTAGCTGAGGATAACTTTGAACTTCCGACCCTTCTACCTTAACCTCTGGAGTGCTCAGATTACAGGTGTGCACCGCCACGACCAGTTATATGCAGTACCAGAGAGCAAACCCCAGGGATCCATGCAAGCTGAGCTCGACCAACTGGGCTACAACCCTAACCTGACCACCGAGTAGTCTATGAGACCCTGTTAGATTGTGGCAGGTGACTTAACACAAAGGGCATTTCTGGGGGAAAGAATCAGCTAAGAATATGTGCTAGGGTTTTGGAATACTGCAATTGGAGGACAGTCATGGATCTGCTGAGGAGAGGAGGCAATGTCTAAAGTCAGAATTGTCCTAAAAAAAAAAAAAATAGATGCCATTGTTTCTCCAAAACTAACCATGGGCCAGCTTCTTGAAGTCTGGAGCTCTGTAGGAAAGCAGAATGTCCACAGCATCCACTCTGTGCACAATCCTGGCATTAACTGGTGTCAGAATCTACGTTGTGCCAGTTCCTCTTTAACTAATAGAGCAAAGCAGCCCCAGAGTCTCATGCTAAGTGTGTGGTTTATTTTGAGTAAAGGAGAATGACTCCAGGAACAACAACCTCTGAGGGAAATGCTTGCTATGAGCTAGGAAGGGAGGTAGAAAAGACAGAGACAGCAATTGCCATATATGGTCCAGGACCCTACCAAAGAACTGCCTCATTATCTCATTC
The DNA here is from genome assembly GCF_943737965.1 of Phodopus roborovskii. Classification (NCBI taxonomy): domain Eukaryota; kingdom Metazoa; phylum Chordata; class Mammalia; order Rodentia; family Cricetidae; genus Phodopus; species Phodopus roborovskii. Next base: position 9,306,119 of record NW_026126448.1, read on the forward strand.
AGTCTCAATGAGCTGTAAGCCAGGAAGTTGGATGAAGAAAACTGAGTTCAAAATCGTGTGGCATTAGCCCAAGTCTATACAACTATGTGCACAAGTCAGAGCTTCAACTGAGACACATTTGTTACAGACCCAGACTCTCCTCGCCATCTTGCCTCTGCCACGTAGGAGAGCCAGCACCCAGAACTGGGTCAAGGATCCCGTACTAATGCTACAGAAGGTATGGACCTGAAGGAAATACACCCTATGCCCAGAGTAGATTCACAGCAAAGGAGTAATGGGAGAAACCCAAGCCCTCAGGGATGCTTGTCTTGTTCACTTGCACACATTGTAAAGAAAAACTGGTACTCCTTGAAGGAAGCCCTAACTCCAGGCCCAGTCTGCCCACTTCACTGGCACAAGGTTTTGTCACTGGCTTTCCACACAAGTCCCAGCCACACAGCCCAGCTAATGCTTGCAGCACCTTCTCAGTCTCCCAGTCATCCCAAAGAAGTATCCTGTGCCCGAACCGCTCTTTGGACTCATCTGTGAGCTCATCTCTCAGATCTCACTTAGACTTCCATCCTTAAGGAGCATTTTCTTCTCTCATGTCTTCTCAGTCTAAATGAGTCACCCTCTGAGAGCACCCACCCCATACTTTCCCTGCGTTACTCTTTTTTTAGGCAGGATTTCACTCTATAGCTCAGGCTGGCCTGGAACTCAATATATCTTGAACTTGCAAAGATTCTCCAGCCTCAGCCTCCCAAGACCTGGAAGCCACAAAACAGTTTTCAGTAACCTTCTCCTTACCTGAGACAGAGACTATATCTAGTTTACCAGACTGACTCCCTGTACCTGGCACGTAGGCACATACACACTCCCTAAATTCTACTGCACTCATTAACATTAGGTAGATATTTATTGAGCACAGCCTAAACCTATGCACTGGAGCATGAAGAAAACAATCCTCTATGGAGGGGAGTACATTTAGTATTTTCCAACATTAAAAAAATAGTAAATATGTGTTATGTTGGGTAACAACAAATACTTGAGAGCAAAATGCATGGGCAATGCTGCCGTGAGGCACAGTATGACCATAAACATCCGGTGACAGTTACTGGAACTCACCTCCCATATAAACCACTTTTTTCCAGTTTTCCGACTCCAGGATCTCATCGTGTGGGTAGCAACTCTGGTCGATCATGAACAGAATCATGAGTGAAGCCATGCAGCAGAGAATAAATGTGTTGCCCTTGGTCAGAAGGCAGGTGGAGGCCAAAACACAGGAAGCGTAGGGGCAGGGTAGACCCTTGTATGCTGAAGGACTTTCTCCTAGGAAAAGATCATCGGATCATCTGCTTCCTGGCACTAAGGGCATCCATCAGTTCATGCCTCCTCTCCCTGAGCTACCAAATTCCCTTGGCCCAGGAGTGGGAGGAGTGTGTAGGTCATTTGGTTAGGGCAAGCAGATATTGTGCAGGTTTCGGTTTATGTTGGTTTCTGGGGAACAGCAGGCAATCAGTGTAGACCAGGTATGCCCACACCTAAAAGGGTTCTTGGAAGGCCAGTCTGAGCTCAGTGCTGGGTTTGCACCCTCTTCCTGTGTGGTCTTAGGAAGGCATCTGCCCTCACTTTATCACAGCCTGTCCTATTTGGGGAACTGGGGAACTCCATTTCCGGAGTGTGTGAAACAGTGCTCCATTCAACAGAAAAGAGACACAGCTGCTGAATTAGCAAGGACTCGTTCCTCCCAGACCAGGGCTCTACCAATACAGCCTTTAACCTCTAGCAGGCACAGGACTCGTGAGGAGGAAGAGTCCATGACTGGCCCCTGGCTTCTGGCTCCCAGCAGTTTCTCCTGCCCCTTGATCTACTCACCAGTTGAGTAAAAACACAGGCGGAAAGAAGTGGTTAACACATAGATGACGGCCAGGAACCCATTCAGAGGCCCATCTACACCAAGGAGCAGGGCTGAGGCCAGGCCAAAGGTGGTGAAGAGAGCGAAGTCATTCAGTTCAAGTCCTGCTTCAGAGGTCAAGGTTAACTCACAAGCATGCATTCTACATCCTAGCCTCTCTCGAGTGGTAGGTGCAGCGACATTTGGGGTGCTGGGCTCTCAGAGGGAAGCAGCTGCTCCCTAAAGGTGGCCTGTAGATCAAAGCTTGGGTTGCCCCACCCCCACCCCAGCTCTGCCTCTTGCTGGTGCTTGGCACTCAACATGCAAAGCTGAGCGCATGCACACACAAACCTTGGGACCTTTTGAACCAGCTGCTTTGCCAGGGAATGTTTCTTATTCCCTCACTGACCCTTGCCATCATCTTCACTAATAAGTCTACAGAGGATATTCCTTACTTAGAATGAAGGTGACCCCAATGAATGCTTGGAAGGCAAGGAAGGATAAACAGCAAAGAAACTGCTCAGAAACTCAAAGTGAAATCTTACATCATAAAACTCACAATAGCCATAATAATGTACTATGGAGTCTAAACACAGGACCACAGTCTTTAGCAAAATCACAGAAATCCAAAGAAGAGCAAATGGAATTAAAGCAGAGGGGTGAGGAAGATAAAGACTACATAGCAGAGCAAAGGTGAGGCAAAGATGGGAAAGAGCCAGACAGTGGTGACGCACACCTTTAATCCTAGCACTCAGGAGGCAGAGGCAGGTGAATCTCAGTGAGTTCCAGGACAGCCAGGACTGTTACACAGAGAAACCCAGCCTCTAAAACAAGCAAACAAGCAAAACAAAACAAAGCAAAAAAACAAAAACAAAAACAAAAAAAAAAACAAAAAAACAGATGGGGAAGAGAGCTAGCCCAGGTGATGGGTCCAGGCTGCAGACAGACTCACGCCCACCCGGGGCAGGATGGCTTCCACTATTAACAAAGACAAGTGAGCAGAAGGGAGGGGGTGGGTGACTGGGGAAGCCTGCCTGGCTCCACAGGATGGGTGGTAGCCTGAGAAGGGATGCTGCCCAGGGTAGGGACTAGAGGGGCCTGAGGTCTGGACTTACCCAGTTTGTGGCAGATGTTGAGGTATCTGGTCATCGTCCCTACTGCCACGTCTAGCAGGAAGCTGATGAGAAGCATCCAGGAAGCACAGTATAACTTCCTAAAAGGCAGGCCAGCAGGCAGCTTCTTGTAGAGCCCACTGGGCAAGGCCATGCTCAACACCCGCTCTTCACGCCCAAGTGCTTTGCCTCACTCACACCCCTCCCGGTACGTACCGCTTTAAAGTGTTTTACACACACGCTCCCAAACACCCAATACATAGTCTTTTTATAATTTTGTCATTATTTTATGTGTCTGAGTTATTTTACCTGCATGTACATCTGTGCACCACATTCATACATTGCCCAGGAAGACCAGAAGAGGATGTGGGATCTTGTGGGGCTGGAGTTATAGATGACTATAAGTCAAACCCTGTGGGTGCTGATAATTAAACCCAGGGCCTCTAGAAGAGTTGCCAGTGCTCTTAACCACTGAGCCATTTTTTTTTCAGCCCCCAACCCATAGTTTAAAGAGGTTCTCTGACACCCTCAACTGCCAGTAATCACCAACATTCCTTTCGACTCTTCTTTTTGGGGAGGGGGTGTTTCAAGACAGGGTGTTCTCTGTGCAACTCTGGCTGTCCTGGAACTCCCTCTGTAGACCAGGCTGGCCTCGAACTCAGGGTCTGCTTGCCACTGCCTCCTGAGTGCTGGGATTAAAGGTGTGCACCACCACTGCCACAGATCCCTTCCTACTCTTAAGCCCCAATGTATGAGATGGCACAGGGTCCTTCCTAGTGCAGCCTCTACCACACCCTACGGTGACTCCAGATAAATTACTGTTTGTCTCTCTAGGTCTCTTTCTCTACTTGTGAAGGATTTATGCTACATGATTTCCTCTCCTTTTCCCCTTCTCCTTCTCTTTTCCCCTCCTCTCTCCTTTCCTTTCTTTCATTCTGTGGTGGTTGATCACCAGTTGGTGGAACTGTTTGGGAAGGATTAGGTGTGGCCTTATTGAAGAGATGTGTGAGCTCTCAGCTCTTTCTGCTGTGCACCTTTGCTCTGCCATCATCAACTCTCATCCTATGAAATTGTAAACCGAACTAAACACTTCTTTTATAAGCTGTCTTTGTCGTGGTTTTATCACAGCAATAGAAAAGTGACTAAGACATCTGTTCTTCAGGAACCACTGACCCTATTTTTTTGAAACAAGGTTTCTCACTGGGTCCTGGGGCTCACTGGTTTGGCAACACTGGATGGTGAGTGAGCCTTGCCAGCACTGGGATTCCGAGTGCACACTGCCATGCCCGGCCTTCTTACATGGCTTGCTAAGAATTGAGCTCAGGCCCTCATGCTTGTGCCACAGCACTTTATTGACTGAGACACCTCCCCCAACCCTGTCTTAGACTCTTGATCCTCCTGCCTCCACCTCCCAAGGTCTGGGATTACAAGCTTATGCCTTCATACCTGGCTAAATTCTAACTTTCCTACTTTAACCATCTGGTACCTTCTCCTCCCTCCTCCCTCTCTTCCTCCTCCCCCTATTTCTCCTCCTCTTCCTCCTGTCTCCCTCCCCCCTACTCCTCTCGTCCTCCTCCTCCTTCTTCAGTACTGGAGACTGAAGCTTGGACCTCACACATTCTAGGCAAGTACTCTCCCATGAGATGTACCAGGTCAGAGTTTGTGCCTTCTTTCTGTTTCTGAGCTTTAGTTTAATTCTATTTCCCCTGAGATCACCTTCTTTATGACATCTAGTCTTTTATATGCCTAGAATGTAGAATGAATCCTCCAAGAGAGCTTGAGAATACTGTGCCTTCTGCTGTTCTTGGATGAAGCATCCACAGGTGTCAATTACACCCAGACACCAGATGGTGCAGCCAAGATTAATGTGCTTTCTGATTTTCTGCAAATTGGCAATAGATACTGGCATCTCCAACTGTGGTATGGATCTGCCAGGGTTTGATTGTGGCAAGGATCCATCAGTGTCTCCCACATTCTCTCACATTTGATGCTGGCTCTACCCTGTCATTTCCCAGAGTTCCTCAAGCCCTCACATTCTTCATTGCACCTCATCCATCACATGTTCCCATATGGTCCCTTCCTGAGCAGTCACTGTCCAAAGAACACTTGCCCACAGAGGTCCACTGCCGACTCTGCACTGGATTACAATGCTTAGATGACCAGGCAGAAGCAGAGAGGAGAGCCTGACCTCTGACCTCAGTCATCCCCACACAGCTACAACATTTGTTTAGACCACAACTGAGTATCTAAAGGGACCTGAGGCTAAATGAAAATAACAGAACCTATCATTGTAATATAAAATTGCCCTCTCAGAGGATTTGGTTATAAACTGAATTTTTCCTGCCACAGATGTGCATTTTCCTACTTTATTAGACTCTAGAACCCCAAATTTATGAATGAAAAACAGATAAAGAAGTCCCATGCTGGTCCTGGAGAATCAGGCACATCAGGAATGAGTCCAGAAGAGTTTCCTTTGAAGAGCTGATCTATCTGCCAAAGGCCTGGAAATAGACTCCAACGTACAGGGGCCTTATTGGTGTCACACCTTAAGTGTGACAGAATTTCCAGAATGGTGCTAATGTCAGATATTCAAATCATATGTTCTGATTCAGGGAACCAGAAAATATGAATGAAGCTAAATGAAGCAACTCACACCTACAATCCCAGCACTTGGTGGCTCACACCTACAGTCCCAGCACTTGGGAGATGGAAGCAAAAGGATCAGAAGTTCAAGGCCACCCTAAGACACATAGTGGAGTTCAAGGCCATCCTGGGCTTTGTGGGGAGAGAGTGGGAGAGAGGGGGAGTGGCTATGAATTCTACTATGAATCTTTTTTTTTTCTCCAGCCATTCTGAACTGCTGTAGCTGAAGTAACAAGAAAGATTGTAACACAAACTTCTCATGCTACAAAAGGAAACTGAGGCTCAGAGATATGACCTAGCAGAGGTTACTTATCAGACTGATAGCAACATGGGGGCCATGGTCCTGACTTTAAAACTACTATACTGTTCTCCCGAGTCGATCTTTCAGCTACAGTGGCTAGATCTCTAGAGTGTGCCTCCCTTTCCTCATGCCACAGGCTCCAGCTTTAGGCTAAGAGCAGGCTATGCCCCAGACCTACCTGCTGAAGCTGCAGAAGATGGAGAAGAGCCCCAGAACCATGTTGGCCAGGGACAAGGCATTAATAACATCCTTCCAGGAAAGTTCAGTCATCTGAGAAATGGAATGCTTATGGCTCAAAATGCGCTGACCTGTGGCCCAGGAGAGAGGTGCACAGGGTTCCCAAGGTCAAGGGATCTCCAGAGAGGCTCTTGGGGGCCCCACCCCAGAACTGCACCCTCTCCACACTCTGTCTCATCAATTGAGAATACAAGTGAGCGAAGGGACACCAGAGCTAAAGATAAGGTTTAGGAAAGCATAGCAGCAGGGCAGATGAACTCGAATGGCCACCCCAGCCTCCCTTGCCCTGGTCCCATGGCACAGACACCCTCCCAGGAGCCTTTTGACACCTCAAGTTCCTCCTCCTTCTGAGAGACTGAGCCCTGTCATAGATTAATGACTGACTTGAGAGAGGCTATGTCATGCCCTCAGGGCACACCACAACCCTGGTTCCACCTCCAACAGAGAAGGAAGTCAACGTCACAGAATGGGTGTGGACAGCATTCGGTGGCTCCCCAGCACTTTGCACTGTGTTCTTTCCAAACAAATGTGCTCCTTACACATCAACTGTTTGTGTCCTGAGACAGACAAGCCCCACTGGTGGGATAAACACATAAACCACACAAAGTAGCCCCATCCTTGACTAATATGAGTAAATCCACTTTCTCTTTAATCCTTCACTCATTTCAAGGTGCAGGCTTAGCCTCCAGACAGCCCCCCGGGACAGTTCCAGACCCTTAAGGTCTGAGTAAGAATTGAGACAAGACCAGACATGATGACATGAATACTTTAATCTTAGCTCCTGGGAGGCAGAGGCAGGTGGATCTCTGTGAGTTTGAGATCAGCCTGGTCTACTTTGTGAATATCCAGGATAGACAGAGCTACAATAGTGAGACCCTGTCTCAAACAGAAAAAGAAAATTTAAAAGGAATTGAGACAAACTATGCTCTTTTAAAAACAAAACAAAAACATGCCACCAAGATGTCCAAAAATGGGAGGGACTGAACTTGGGTCTAGAACTGGAATATCCCAAGGCATCACTGAAGAGCAGCCTCAGGCACCAAACCCATCAGAACTGACACCTAAAATAGGAAATTATGTAAGCCCAGGGAGCGAAGGGGAGAAGAGTTTGGCTGTACCATCCCACTCTGTGAACCTACACAGTCATCTCTCCTGTTTCAAGGCCAACCCCAGCAGGACCAGATACCTCAGTTTGTGAGACAGACACCTGTTCACCTGCCAGCCCACCTAGCATCTCCTTGAAGAACAGCATTCCTGAGTCTCTGCTTCTCAGGGGAGATGAGCAGATGCCTAGTCTCCCAATAGACATTGCCTCGTTTATACTGCTTCATAGATATTTTAGTCTTAATCAATGATTACTCATCTGCTACACTGTCTACCCTGCTCACAATGCACTTGAACACCTGGGATTCCCATCCGCCCAGTGAGCTCAATCAGGCAAGAGTTGTCATCTCTGCTTGTATATCCCAAGTAAGGCAAACACAGCAGAGAGGGGTAAGCCTTGGGAGAGGTCACTCTGAAGTTACAGGATGAGGTTCAGCTCTGCCTTGAGTGTTCTTTCCTCTACCAGCAAACAGGAGAGAGAATGTTTCTCAGGCTCTATATTTAGTCTAAGCTAAGAGAACCCCTGGGTCACTGCCTTCAAAGAACATAGTCTATTGGTCTAGAGCAGTGGTTCTCAATCTGTGGGTTGCAACCCTTTTAAGGGTTGAACAACCCTTTCATGCGGATGCCATATCAGATATTTACATTACAATTCATAACAGTAGCATAATTAAAGTTATGAAGTAGTGACAAAAATAATTTTATGGTTGGGGGTCACCACAATGTGAGGAATTATATTAAAGGGTTGAAGCATTAGGAATGTTGAGAACCAGTGGTCTAGAGAAATGAGACACAAGCTTACATGTGGCCCCGCTGTTCATAGTGGCCCCTAATCTTACAGATGGGAAAGCAAAGCTTCCAAATGGGAAAGGACTTGCATGGGAAATGGTGGAGCCAAAACTTGAACTGAGTCTCCTCTTACTCAGTTAAATATTATTTGTAGAAATTACACACAGCCCCAGGAGCAAAAGGATTTGAGAAGAAGGGCTGTTTAAGCCTACATAAATAGAGCATGAACTACTCACTCCTACAGCAGGATACTTGTTTGGGAGCAAATCAGATGTTTGGTGCTGCTGACACAGAGATGACTGTGAACTGATCTTTCAAGGAACACTCAAGCAGAGGATGCAACCCAGTATGGAAGAAGAGACAGAACCATGTGAGCACAAAGAAGGGCTGGCCTGCCTCGGGGAGGCTTTCAGGGGAGGGGCAGAGCTGGAGTTAGCTTGTACTCCAAGCAGACTGGGTCATACGCTTGCTTCTTGACTCCCTCCATGGATCCCAGCCCCACACCAGCCCTGCTCGGCTCTCCAACTCCCTCTAGCCCCACTGAAACCCTTCTCTAGGGTCCTTCCTTGGGTCTTGGTCCTCTTTGAGGAGCCTCCTGACACCCCACAGAGCTTGTAAGTGCTCATCTTGGAAGATTTCTTGTGCTCACAGTGTAACACCTGGAATTCTTTACAGACATCGCCTACCTTGTCTTCCTTTTTTCCTAGAGGGGATGCAACTTGAGTGCAGACTGGGATCCCCTGTGCCAAGCATGAGGCCTGACAATAAAAGTTCTCAGTTAGTTAATATAACACACCACTTGGTTCCCTTTGCTGCACTGTCTCTAATGTACCCAGAATCTAGCCCTCTTCTTTGAGGACTCTGAGAAGTCATTTTTGAAGACGACCCTACAGCCCCTCAGCCCAGTCCTTATCAGTTATTCATTTCATTCTTTCAGATCTCTCCCTGTGCCATGCTTTGTGTGTTTGATAAATAGAGTAAGACCCATGTACCACCCTTGGAAGATACAGTCTCAATAGCTTGAAGAGACACATGTTATGTGTAACTAGAGCCCTGTGTAACAGTTGCCCTGGGTATACCAGGAAACAAAGACTTAGTCTGGAGCGAGGGAGTATTTCATCAACATGGTGATACTTAACCAGGGTCTCTAAACAGGGGAGCAAGGAGTATGGTAGCCAAAGAGAATTAAAAATACAAAGAGATCTTGGCTCCCAAAAGCCCAGTAACTGGAGATCAAGTTGGTGAGGTCTGACCTGGGGCCCTCCCAGAGGTGACTGTGATGTATAGGAACAAAATGGAAGAGGGGTTGGGAAGAAATTCAGGAACAGAAACTCATAGTGAATCTAAGAACAACCAGCAGGTCCGCAATCACAGCGCTCATATGACTGTGGGTTTCTAGAAAGAGGAATGAGTGACGATGAGGGTCCCTCACCAGGCAGCCTGAGTGGCAGGTGAGGATGAAGGTGTCCTCTCCAGCAGCGGTGTCTCTTATCCTTCCTCATCATGCACACTGCCACCCCTTCCCTGGAGGCCAGAGGCCACCTCCTGCAGACCTGGCCTCTTGAGAACAGGATACAACACTGCTCTCTCGCCAGCCTCCCCACGGGTTGTCCGGGTAACCCCACCCCGTTAGACCTAATTCTGTCGGATGACATGACATGACGAGGGGCTGGCCGGCCTGATGTCCCTGTCCCTCTTCCTTGCCCCACCTGCTCCATGTCAGTAGGGAATGCTCACCTGGGGATCAGACATTCCTAGATGAGGCTGGGGCCCGGGCCCCGCACTCTTTCCTGCTGTTGTTGAAGTGTGAGGGGGTCCAGCCCAGGCGAGGATGCATGGATATGGGTCCAGCCTCTTAGCCTAGCTCTTAGCTCACAATCCCGAGGGCAGGGGAGGGGCTGAGGAGCCTTTGGACACAGGCACCAGGGCCTCAATTACAGATCTTACAGCGGGCGGCAAGGGGAGGGGCATGGCGGACTCTCTGGGGAGGGGCCTGTTTTCTCCATCTCCTTGAACCTGGATAGAACCATCACTCACAGAGGGCTTCTGCTTGGTGCAGAGACCCGGTTGTTGTGTGCCTCGGGTTGGAGGTGGGCTGGGAGTGAGTAGAAGACTGTAAAAAGCAGGCTGGGGTCCTCGTCGTGAAGAGACCCTTGAGTGTGAGCTCCAAGCAGGAATGGCCTTTTATAGGACTGGTTCTTTGTACCTACAAGGTGGTATAGACATATAATATTTCTAAGGGGGGTGAGGACCTGAGGAACTGGGATCCAAAAATGAAGACAATGTTTGTAGGTCAGGTTCTTTCAGAAAGGTGGTTCTGGCAGTCACTGTAAAGGAAGTAGCAAGGCCAAGGCTATGTCAGGGGATAGGTGGGGGTAGCCAGTGTGAGGAGAATCCTAGAGGATGAGGAAAGCCCTGAGCAGGGACAAAGGCTTTCCAGATAGTTTCTGGATTCAGCAGTTAGATGGATAGTGTGCCACAAAAAGACAAAAAAAAAAAAAAAGTTTCCTCAGACAGGGTTTCTCCATAGTCCTGGCTGTCCTGAAACAGAATCTGTAGACCAGGCTGGTCCCTTAACTAGGGATCCGTCTGTCTCTGGCCCCCAAGTGCTGGGATTAAAGGTGTGTGCCACCACACCCAGCAGTAAACCCTTTGTTTCATTAAGACGCTGTCTCACACTGTAGACCAGGCTAACCTGAAACAGTAACTGAGGCTGGCTAGCCTTGCACTCATGTGATCCTCCTTGCTCAGTCTCCCCAGCACTGGGATTACAGGTGTGAGACACCCACCAACTTGGAAAGAAACAGTGCTGGGTAATATTCTAAGGTAGGGTCCACCCTTACCTGTCCCACATCCACACCACTCTAAGGCTAAATTGCAGTAGCAAGAGCATCCAGGGCCCAGAGAATATGCAATAGGAAGGGTGGGGCTAAGATGTCATGTGACAGCACAATCAGTGAGGGGGAGAGGATCTGGCTGAGCCAGAGGCCCTCTGGCAGCCCCTGGGCTGAAGGGTGTACAAGGTCTCTCCCTGAGTCTTAGACTGACTCTGCCACTGTATTGTTCTACTCAAGGAAATGGTGGATCGAACAGTTGGTTCACTGTCAACTCCACTGAGTCATCAGCGGACCTGGGCTGGGGATACAGCTTTATTATAAGCACATGTTCAGTGTGGTCAAAGGCCCTGGACTTACTCCCCAGCACCTAACATTAAAACAAGAACTGTAAGAGCTGAGACCTGAAAAGAATCTGACACTAAAGGCAGACCCGGGTGTCTGAAAACTAAGAACAGGCTGGAGGCCGAGAGTGTGCTGCAAGTGCAGTCACACCACCGCCCTCTACTGTCCCTGTGGAGGGTCACACAGCCTTGGGATGTTTTGAAACAGGTGCTGGAATGACTGTGTGTTAAAGGATGCTGCTTGCAGTCTCTGTGGTGACACTCGAGGGTGGAGAAGGAAGCAAGGAGGCTCACCAGGAAAGTACTGCCTTATTTAGGCTAAAGATATAGGTGGATGAAGGGATGAGAGGGGGTCAGGTATGGGGCTGTATTTTGAAAGCAGAGGTGATTGGCATGGGAAGAGCAAAGGGGATAAAGGATAGCTTAGCTTTTTTTTTTTTTTTAAACTAAATAACAATGAGATAGGTGACCATGGGAAGATAGAGGGTGTGAAAGGTTTGTGGGTTAGTTCAGAGCTCTTGTGGACACAATAAGGTGGTAATCATTGAGTCAAGTAGAGAAGTAGGACAAAAGTGCATGAACAGAGTAAGATCAGAGTTAGGAACATGGATGAGTTGGCAGCTTAAGGACACTAAGGCTCTGGGAACCGGTTAGAGCGTGCAGGAGGGAGGAAGTGCCAAGAAGCTGGCCCCAGAGGAGGTTGGGATTCAGAAAAAGTAAAGTAGGAGAGATTAGGCTAAGACAATATTCCAAATCAAGATGAGGACAAACACTTTCAAGTAGTGAGCGAGCCCACTGAATCAAATCCGCTTACAACTATCCGAGTGCAGTTTTTCCAGGCACTCCAAGCACCAGCTCCTTAGGAAACAAACTTACCTTCTGCACACAAGTTTGCACGTGGATTTTAATGCCAGAGACATGGGTTCAGTTGCTTATGCACAGCATAATGTTAATGAAACTACTTCTTTGGAGGTGGCTAACCTCGATGTGCCAATCATGGGACACAACTGCCACAGTTGCTTGTTCTTACCTTGTTTTTGATTCTGGAGGCTGAGTGTGTGTACACATCTTCAGAAAGGCTATCCACCTTGATTTTTGAGAGGGAATGGGGAGCTGGGGCTCACCACCTAGGGTAGGCTACCCAGTGAACTCCATCTTGCCAGCGTTAAGATTACAAGCATGTATGATCATGCTCGTATTTTTAAATTTTATGTTATTGGTGTTTTACCTGCATGTATATCTGTGTGATGATGTTAGATCGCCTGGAACTGGAGTTACAGGTGTGAGCCGGCATGTGGGTATGGGAATTGAATGCACGTCCTCTGGAAGAGTGTCCAGTGTTCTTTACTGCTGAGCCATCTCTCCTGCCCCCATGCCCAGATTTTTTAATGTGGATGCTGAGGATCAAACTCAGGTCCTATTTATGCAGTATTTTACTACCCATCTCCCTGGCCTCTGCTTTTTTACTTTTTCAAAACGTCTCCCTTACTATCACACAAGCTAGTCTGAAACTGGCATCCATACCCCTGCCTCAGCAATTCAGATGCAGAGAGTACAGGTGGGTGTGTACTAGAGACATACATGCATCCCACATTGACCACATTCATTTTGTATGTCACTTCTGTAGAGCTCTAGAACTACCTGCTAAAACATGACTGGGGGAAACACGACAGGTTAACATGACCTAAGTGGATATGACTGTGGTTACAGCTGGACTCAAAGTAAACACGGCTTTGTTTAAACCTGATCTTACCACTGGTATTTGGATAGCCATGAACCACACTGAATTGGAAATGCTCTTGCTCAGACCTCATGGGTGTTGGGCTACATAAAGATTAAATCAGGTAAAGGGAACATTTGATAGAATTAAAATTCCCTAGACAGCATGATCTCTTCACCTACAACTAATACCATCCACATTTGGGGACCAACTAATAATTTGAGAAGGTTAGTACACAAGTAAGGCCTCCTTCCTGAACCCTGAGGTGGAAAGGGAGCTCAGTCAGTGGTTACACCCAGTGAGCCTGGGCAGAGCCAGCAAGGTAGACTCCTGAAGTAAATATAGACCACTAATTATGCTAGAAGATGTCAGAATGTCTGTAACAGGACCCCAGACCTTAGCACAACTGACTCCATGGGGGAAGTACCATTTAGGCTATAAAAATAAAACACACAGACAGCACCACCTGCCAAAACTAAAAGACCTAATCCATCAAAGCCCATAGTTATGGCAAAGTCTCTAAATGTACTAACCTTCCCTTTTGTCTTCTGTAGTTCTGCTTCTGGCTAAATGTTCTTGTTAACTGAATATGTCAACCCAGGACATGGTTTTTGTGCTTAAAAGCTCACCCTGAGAAAGACTAGGACTAACTGGGATCCTGAGCACCCAGTGTCATCACCAGCAAGCTAATAGACTTTCTATTGTTTTAAACCAGTGTCTGAGCAGTCTTTCTCTTCCATGTCTTGTTGAGTGGATCAACACACATGAGCCAGAAATTTAAGAACTGCCTAAGATCCACTCCTCTCCCTCACATTTTATTAGCTAACAAGGTGGCAGTCTATCATAGTTCAAAATGCTATGCATCATCAAGTCAGGTGTTTTCACCGTGAGCCACACCACTGTTATATGGCTCTAAGGGGGAAAGTTAAAACCAAGTGGGGGACTGGAGAGATGGCTCAGCAGTGACAAGTGTGTGCTGCATTTGCAGAGAAGAGTCTGATGTCTCTGGCCTCTATGGGAACCTGCACATACCACCGGCCCCCAGGAAAACAAAGTGACAGGCTATTGACATTTAGGAGCACTCAAATTCCAGATAAGCTAACACAGAGGAATTCCACTGTACAACTGACCCAATCTGGCACCCCACACCCCAATGCTGATAAATCAGCCTAGACCCTCATTGCCTCCTGCTAGACGGGGGATGGAAGCTCTTCACTCCCTGCCCTCTGCCCAGCCTGCTTGTTGGCATCCAGGAGCTCAGACCTTACTCCCTCTCCCATCACCCCAGCCAGTGTTCACACCAGCTGTTGTATTTTCACTACTAACACCACTCATTTGTCAATTGCATCTCTTTTCCTCTTCCATTGACTTTAGCTGTTAGAATTTTCTAGCCAGAACAATCTCACTACACTTCTTGTAAAGATCAGGATTACTTTGCCTGATGAGGTTAAAATCATAACCAATAAACTCTACCCAAAAAGAGCCCTCCCTAACCCCAGAAAGACAAGCCTCCTATACACAGGGAGTCTTTCCTTCAATGTCTTCCTGTAGTCTACAAGCCCTATGTATACCTAAGTCCTTACACTTACTGCTTAGGAAATCACAGGTCAGAGAGGAGTGCTGAAGAACAGCAGTTGCTGCATATACTCGCTGGGTCCTAACCCCTCCATTCTGAGTTGTGTATCCAGAATCACTAGGCATTCATTATCAACAGCCATCCCTCAGCCAGGCAATCGGATTAACCAGGGAAGAGCACTGGCTGGCACTACCTGGTGGCCACCAGAGCGGAAGTACATCTTGGATTGGAAGTTTCTCTTTGGAAACCATTGCTTTCCAGGTGCAGCTCACTGCTGGAAATGTCAAAAGTGAGAGAAATCTGTCTTTTCAGTGGCTCAGCATAACTGCTTGCCAAAGGGACTGAGAAAGATGGAGGGAACTGGAATGTAGCCAGGTTATTTTGCCAGTGCTTAACATCAAGTCCAGATCTGTGGGATCAACACTATCCGATCACAATCACCTTTGAGACTGCCTTTTATCCAAAATAGATTACTTTTTCTGTCTCAACACTGGTCTCTGCCTTCTGGTCTCCATGCTCTTGTGTAATGGTTTCCCTTAAATGTGGACTGGCCTAGAAACTGGCTTCTAAACAGAGCACAACAAAGATGATATCATTTTCGTGGTGGGACTACATAGGTTGAAACTTCCATTCTGCTCGTGAGCTCCCATCCTTTCTCATGCAGTGTTCCTGTGATTGCAGCGACCTCTGTGGTAAAAAGCTGAAGGTGACCTTTACCTAATCATCTGCAGGTAGCCCAGTTATCTCCAAGGGACCAAAATTCTAACAAAATTAAGTGAGTTTGGAAGCAGATAGCAAGGCCCTGAGAACCGAGCCCTAGCCTAAATCCCAACTATAGACTTGCAGTATCAAAGAAATCCTGAGGCTAAAGGCCCAGGGAAAACATGATAGATAAGTGTCCCTTTAAACCAATACCCTATGGCAATTTGTTTACTTCCTAACTAACTATGTACTACTCAAAGTATGTCACTACCACATAGGTCAGAACCTCCTGAAGACCTGGGCAGCATTCCAGAGTCAGGATCAACTAACATTCCAGTAAAGTCTGTCTTCCAGCTCTGCAGCTTCCCAGCAAGGGGCTGGCTCTCTGCAGCTCACACAAGACATTTCTGTGTGAACTGAACGACCAAGTATCAGCCATGTTTCTTGTTAGATCTCTGTTTCTTGTGCTGGGTAGGCATGGACTGTTTCTAGCTCACAAGGTGCACTGTTCATAAGGGAAGCCATGAACAGGACACAGTGTATACCCGAAGTTGGGCTTGTGGGCTCAAGCACATATTTCTCATGTTCTTTAGAACATATTACAAAGGATTACATGGCGCAGAAGAAGCTGTCACTCTGGATATGCTCTAAATTTAGCTAACTCAGCTAAACAAACAGGACATGAGGTAGAATCCAAAAAAGCTCACTCAAAAGTCACAGAGTTTTGGCCAAGAAAGGCCCTGTTCAGTACTGCTTGTCTGCAGTACTGGAGATGGAACCAGAGCTTCATGATGCCATGTAAACACTCTCACACCTGCTGTGTAAACAGGCTAACACTGAGCTACATCTCCAGTCCCTCTTCAGTTGTGACTTATTCAGTAAGCAATAAAAATGAGTTTCGATCAGAGATAACTTGTTAGGTGTGATGGCTCAGCCCACTAGGGAGGCTAAAGCAGGATTATCACACTAAGGCCAGCCTGTGCTAGTCAGCTACAGGCTAACCTGTGCTACTGAGAGCCTATAAATAGATAGCACCAGCCAACTCATAACCTGTGGAAAGATCAGCCATTTTTCTTGTTTTGCATTCCCACGGCTCTATTCCCCTCCACACTATCTCTTTTTTAAAAGATTTTGAAGTGTGTGTGGGTGTGTGTAGGGGTGAGGTGTGGGGAGGGGTGTGTATGTCTCATATGTGTATGGTTCATGTAGATCAGAGGAGAGTGTGAGGTCTCCTGGAGTGGAGTTACAGGTGGTTGTGAGCTGCCTGGCATGGGTGTTAGGAACGGAACTCAGGCCCTCTGGCAGAGCAGCACGCTCTATCTTAAAATGCCATTTGACGGGTCTGTCCTGCCGTGCTGAGCTCAGGCTTGCTAGGAAGGCTTCCTGGTTGTAAACCTCTATGAGGGTTGGGATGACTGCCCAAACCTGCCCTTCTTTGGCTGCTGCCTCAGTCTCCAGTCACTATCACTAGGCATAAGGGCAAACCAGAAGGTCACTATCAGGACTGAAACTCTAGAATTCAACACTCTCACCCAGCCAAGCCAAGTTTTTGTCTTTTTTAATCTTCCGTAGGCAACACTGGGATTCCTGAATCAACCTCAAATAGGCCTGGCACCTATGAAGACAGCTTCAATACCAACCTGACACAAAAGATATGAAAATGGTTCCTCTTAGAAAATGATCCACCAACTTGCTTTGGGAAGAAGGCTCTTCCTTTTCTTGTTTTTTGACTTAAGGGAGGAACAGCTGGAGGTGAAGGAAGGCACTAGCCAATCCTTTGAAACCAAGTGACCTGGCATCAGTGGACCCAGGAAGATCCCACAGGAGTTCTGTGATTCCTCGACATCCCAACTGACAGCAAACACAGCATCTACATTCACCAGGGTCTCCTTCCAAGAAGTTCACCCAAAAACGCAGTCCTCATGAGGCCTCCCACCCCCACCCCACCAAGGAAAAGAATGTGGACAAGGAGGTGGTAGTGGTCAGGCCTTTGTCAGGATTGATAGTCAGAGCCATACTCAGTGAGTTAGTCCCTGGAAGGTGGGTTCAGTGCATGGGGGCAAGGCCATGGGCTGGTTCAGCAGCTTGTCTATCATGCCAACTTTAGCATCTTGCTTCTCAATGTCTTCATATGGAGTCCACGATAAGTCATGTTGCAGCTTGTAGGCACCGAGGAAGTCATGGGGACAGCCTGCTCCCCATTCCTAGAGGGCAAAGGAGCAAGTGCTGGTTAGGATGAGAAGTGAACAGCATTCTTTCCCTTCTCAAGTCATGGACTTCTTTCTGTGCTTTTCACCTCAGACTAATCAAAGCATCACTGGAAGTTATACTACACATCAGAAATAATGAGTATCACCAAGCAGTGGTGGCTCACACCTTTAATCCCAGAACTTGGGAGGCAGAATCAGGCAGATCTGTGAGTTCGAGGACAGCCTGGTCTATAGAGCAAGTTTGAGGACAGCCAGGGCTACACAGAGAGAGCCTGTCTTGAAAAAACAAGAAGGAAGGAAGGAAGGGAAGGAGGGAGGGAGGGAAGGAAGAAAGGAAGGAGGGAGGGAGGGAGGGAGGGAGGGAGGAAGGAAGGAAGGAAGGAAGGAAGGAAGGAAGGAAGGAAGACAATCATTCAAGCACTCACAACTTTCCATCATACCTGGGCTCACATCACCTCATTTTCCAGGAAACCCTTGGTCAAGCTGCAGGCTTACATTTTCAGACAAACATGCCCTGAATTTCTCAAAGGCTGCAGTTGGTTTTGAGTTAAAAAATGAATGTTCTTACCCCTGGAGAAATAATGGAAAAGTACTGCTGGCCACTTTCCCGCTGGTAAAGATAGTAAATGTTGCCAGGTTTTTTCACCATATTGCAAGCCACATGGTGCAAGTCAGCATCTCTTCTAGCATCTTCCAGTACCTGCCAGCCACACAGGTGTGACAAGAGATGAGTCAGAGGTGCCAGGCCTCACCCACATCACACTAAACAAAGCATACAAACTTCCAAGCTTGTAGCCTGGTTCTCCAGCAGCAACACTCACTACTGGGGTCCAAACGGTTTGGAAGATGGGGAGATTACACAAGCTGCTATGCTGGGAAAAGCTGTTAGAGCAATAAGATGTTTTGAATGTTGAGTGTGGCTGCTTGGGAGATTCTTAAGTTCTTCTTTTCCTGGGTCAAGTACATTTCTTTTATAAAAGAAACTCTACCTCCCTTCAAAAGCTTTATCTTAACTGACCTTTCTTTGGTTAAGAAGCAAATGCCACTCCTGCTTAACTTCTGTTATGGTTATTTGTCTCCTAAAGGATTCTAGGAGCTTGGTCACCAATATAGTGACATAAAAGGGAGGACCCAGTAGGAGGCCAAGTCTTCTAGACACTGCCCTCAGGAGGGAGTTCTGGGGACAGCTATGTGAAGACATGAGCCAGGATTTGATGTAGTGAAAGCCAGGGCCTGACACCTCAATCTCCAGCCCTGTTTGAAGATTCATCTGTTCTCCCACACACACCCTGCTACGACTAGATGTGACCCAGAGAGTTCTTCCCAGAGCTGAGCTACATCAGCACCATTCCCTTGAACCTCTAAACCTGTGCACAAAATAAACCTGCCCCAGATATTTCATCATAGCATCACAAAACAAACTAACAAAACCTCTTGGGCATATTACTTGCATTTAATCAAAATAGCTACATGTTCAGAATGTATTAAAAACAGAGAAGGCACCATGACTATAAGTTCAGCCAGTCCTCCCAAGCAAAGGAAAAGGAAAGCCTGCTTAACCTGCACTGGCCTTGAACATGCATCTTTCTCACCTTCCTAGCTTGTTCTTGCAAATGTTGGATTTGCTCTGCAATGACTGTCAGCTTGTTAGTAGCATTTGCTCGGATGAATTCATCAGCCTACAGAGGAGAGAAAACCAAACTGTAGGTAAAAAAGCAAGAGGCATCTTGCAATTAGAGGAGTTATACCAATGGCTCTGCTTCTACCAAAAGTTCTTACCACTCCATCACCATGTAAATTTTCACCTACCCTAAGGCCCAACTCAGAAGAAACCCACACTGTAATGACCCCACACCCAGAATTAAACATTCCATCTATCTCCACTGCCATTCCCACTCACCTCTAATCACACTGGGCATTGGTACTTCCACACCCTCATCTCCAGCCACCAACCATGAGCATGCCCTCCATCTAATGCATCATTTCCTTTGCTCTCTGCATGACTAAACCCTCCCATTTCTCAGTCCCCTCATTTGGTTTTGTTTTCCCATTATAGAGCCCTGGCTGTTATGGAACTCACTAATGAACCTTAAGCTTGCAACCTTCCTGCCTCCTCTTCCCAAGTATGAAGATTATTGGTGTGCACTACCACATCCAACCCATTTGTTTTCAATGTTAGAACATTTTTAAAGCAAAGAATGAATTTTATGCCAGGAGGTGGTGGCATAATTCCAGCACTCAGGAGTGAGAGGCAAGTGGATCTCTATGAGTTAGAAGCCAGCCTGGTCTAAATCCAGGGCTACACATTGAGACTCTGTCTCAAAACAAACAGCAAGAAAATAAAATCAAAAGATACTTGTGATGAACTCTGAACATCACCTCTGTTTGGCCACCTACATCATATCTAACTAAACTTCAACACACACATAATTTAAAAAGAAGGGCAGCAACAGATCATGGAGGATCCTATAGCCCTTGGGGGGGGATGCATTTTGTTCTTAGGACAAGAAAATCCATATAGCTAATGAAGAGAAAAGGCTGTCTCCATATGTAAGGCAGGTTCAGAATGGGAGCAACCTTATAATCAACCCCCTTTATCTGGTCCCAAAGGGTATTTAAAATTACTAAGCACTGATCCTGGACCCAACCACCCCAAGAACCTCTGCATTAATAACAGTATCTTCAGATACAATAACCTTACTTAGTCATTACAACTCAGGTATAGCAACTAAAGTTTTACAACTAATAAATGGCAATTGAGCCATCTCTCCAGTCCTGAAAGTGTTTTGTTTTGTTTTTCAGCCTCAAAGATGTAGATTATACTGGAGAATTTGAGGCAACAGAATAATATATCCTTTATATTTCACTAGATTATGGTATGAAAGACAAAAGCTGTGTTCTTTCTTTCCCTGCGTCCATGACAGTCACTCAGAAAAACGCAAGTGTTTGCCCAAAATTTTGTCCCTGGCTTCCTTCCCCTTCCCCTCAATCGTGATCTGACTTAATCTACAGTAGTTCTAATTTGTTCCCATCTCTATTAAAAAAAAAAGAAAGAAAGAAAGAAAGCCGGGAGAGGGTGTAAGAATTTAATAAAAAAGGCCTTCCTAAACATTTGAATTCTTCTTAGTTTTATGTGAGAGATCTGAGCACATTAATCATTAATTTTCTTGATCAAAACAATCTTTTGGACACGATCATTGCCAATAAGCTAGTTTATATAAGAGGGGACAATAGAAACTTTTAAAGCAGCCTCACTCTGATACTGAAAAGGAACCTAGGAGCTCTCCCACCTCAACCCTCTCATTTTACAGACTGTGACCTCCTGAGAGAAGCAATCTGTCCAAAGCTAATGTGCACAAATTTCTATTGCCTTTTCCATTATCTTGCATATCTTCTTTATTCTACCTGCTATAGTAACCAGTGTCTAAGCTCTGGACATAGGAATACTGTATCCATTGAAATTCACCAAGTGTGGCAGCCATCCCTGTAACAACAACCAGCCTTTGGGGCGCTGAAGAGGAAGCCAAGCCTGGGCTAACCAACAAGATGAAACTGTCTCCAGTTTTTGTTGTTGTTGTTTTAATCTAAAGTGGGAATTTTACCTGTGCCTTTTTGCATGTTGTTTTTGGTGGTGCTGAGGATCAAATTCAGCCTAGGCAAGTGTAACCACTAAGCTTCACCCCCAGCACCAATTGTTTAAAGGAAGGAGATCGCATATATTTAAATTCCACAAGCTCTTAGGTAACAGATAAAGATTTTACGGGAAGCAGCATAAAATAACTGACTGTTGAAGAATTTGGGATAGAAGCAGAGCTTGGTGATGATGCACGCCTTTACTCCCAGGGCTAGGGAGGCAGAGGCAGACTGAACTGAGTTGGTGACCAGAATAGTCTAATAGTGAGTTCCATGATAACCCTGTATCAAAAACAAAAAGCAACAACAAAGAACTGGGGATAGAGTGATCCTCTTCGTGTGTCGAAAGGAATGGTAAACCCACTGCCGAGCTCACAGCCTGTCCTAAAGTGCAGATGAAACTTAAGGTCGTAGCCCAACGACGCAGGGTATATTCCTCACCTTTTGCACCTGCTCGGCGAGCGCCACGAGGTCTAAAGGGTCCCCGACCCGGTTGGTGTGGTAGGGGCTCACCAGAGCCAGGCCGCCGGGGGTCGGGGTGAGCTCCACCAGGGCTCCTGTGACACACACCCGGGGACACCGGCGTAAGTTGTAGCCCTCAACCTCCCGCGAGGCACCAGAGACGAGCCACCCGGCTGCGACCTCTTCCCCAGGCCAAATCAGTCCCACCTACCTCCAGGACCCGCCGCCTCCTGCACCCCCAGACTTTCCGTGCCTCTTTCCAACCGGCCGGGAGCTGCCGGGCCCGCCATGACAGCACTTCAACCCCAAGGCCAGCGAAGCTGGGGGGGTAGGAGCTCGATCGGAGCGCAGGCGCACAACAGCTTGCGGGCGGAGCTTTCTCATTCGCTGGTCATTGAACGGCGTGCCTGAGCTTGGAGGCGGAGCCCCGCGAAGAGCGGGCGTTCGGATTGGTTGAAAGCAAGAGGCGGTGCAAGCTTCCTGGCCACGGACTTCAGGGCTTGAGGCGGGGCTCGTCTCTGGGCGTGGCTTCTGTGGGGCGGGACTCTGGATTGTGCCCAAGGCGAATTGTCCCGTTAAGTGAAGGAGCAAGGCCATGGCGATGAGGCTGCTGGCCGCTCTGCTAGCGGTCGCCGTAGCTGCCGCCTCGCGGGCTGCAGAGGAGTCTGAGCCGGGATGGGACGTGGCAGCCCCTGACTTACTTTACGCAGAGGGGACCGCCGCCTACGCGCGCGGGGACTGGCCTGGGGTCGTCCTGAACATGGAGCGGGCGCTGCGCTCGCGGGCCGCCCTGCGTGCCCTCCGCCTGCGCTGCCGCACACGCTGCGCGGCCGAGCTGCCGTGGGCTCCTGACCTCGATCTCGGCCCGGCCCCCAACCTAAGCCAGGACCTGGGCGCCGCCGCCCTCAACGACCTGCGCTTCTTCGGGGCCCTGTTGCGCCGCGCCGCTTGCCTGCGCCGCTGCCTCGGGCCGCCCTCTGCCCACTTGCTGAGCGAGGAGCTGGACCTGGAGTTCAACAAGAGGAGTCCCTACAACTACCTTCAAGTCGCCTACTTCAAGGTGCGACTGTCCCGGAGCCCGGCGGCCCGGGGCAACCTGGGGAACTCGGGGAGCAGAGCAGGGTCCAGTCCGCAGGGAGGAAAGGGGCCTCTTGGCTAGGGAGCTCTTGGCAGACTCGGGGCGCTTCATCCGGTTCTTATGGGCAAATGCTAACCCTAGAAGTCCAGCCAGTAGTGACAGTCCAAGCCAAGAAGAACATGACCTTTCCTTCTGGAAAGGCTTCCTAGAGGCAACCGAGGCGACCGCTTGGGCCTCCTAGCCCTACTTCATTGCAAGTATCCAAGTGAGAAGCCAGGCACTTCTGCAGCATCTTCCTTCCGGTTAGTTCTCCAATCATGCTTTTCCTGCTCCCGAATCCAAGAGGAGCGCCTTCAGGACGTGGGATTGCCACGTCGCCAGCAGGGGCTGCCTCGCTCCTCCCTATGGAGGACCCTCTGGCTAGTATGTCAGTTTTGGGGTTTGTTGTTTGTTTTGTTTTTAAAGAAAATGATTGTCTTTAGGGATGCCACGATTGTCTTTAGGGATGCCACAGGGCTTTAATGCCAAGTCAACTAACAGGCTTGGAGCACCAGGTGACTGGCCACATGTATTTCCAGGATTCAGAGTACTTGGCGTTTATTAACTGATTTGCCTTGAAACAGTAACATTTGAATAGATGCTGTTAATCCCGTGGGGCGGATGAAGAGGCTGCGCACGAAGACTGTATATCTACAATTGTTTGACAGCCCTTCAGTTCTACCTAAAAGAGACTTAGAGACTCTTGGGGACCTTAGATTTCTGCTTATTCCACTATTCCTTCTGGTTATTGGGATGAGAGCTGGGCTTACAAGCCCCAAATGATTGGGTTCTCACTTAGGTCATGTCACTAAAATTCATTGACATTAACATTTATTGAACAGTTCTACATTCCAGTTCTTGGGCAGGTGATCAAAATAATTGATTGTTCATTTTACCTTGTGTTACTACTAGGAGTCACCGTACTAAGAGCTAACTAAAATGCTTACGTAGATGGTTAGGGTTGTGGGAACATAACGGGGGAGTGATAGAATGCTTAGCTTCAGTTGAATTAGACCTGGCAGAGAAGTGACATTGAAGAAAGGTTTTTCCCCCACAAGGGAAATGTAAAACTACAGTATAGTATATTTTGGGTCATAGGGTAGTTCACTGCAGTGAGTCCTGTGTAGGCATGTATGTGGAGAACAGCAGAAGTGACTACAAAGTTTAGGGAGGTTGGATTCAGAAGAAACTCCTGTAAATTTCGGACAACCATCATCAGACTTAGCTTTCAGGATGCTCATTCTGGAAGCCAGATGGATAAAATAGGTGGAAGGAGAAAGTGTTGGCAGTGAAAACAGTGGAGAAAGGCCCATGGCTTAGTCCACCAGAGGAAGCCAGGTGCCAGTGCCTAGGAGTCAAAGGCTTGTAGGTGGGGTGGATAACAAAGGAAGACAGCAGCAGTCCTGAAAGACTGGGGAGAGTAAGCTAGGCACGGTGGCACAGTCCTCTGATCCCAGCCCTTGGATCTTACCACAGTGTAGTTGTTAACGCCCTATCCCCCAAATCATTGCACCTTTGGACTCTCCATTTCACTTATTTGTTTGTTTGTTTGTTACTTTCTTTCTTTCTTTGGAGACAAAGTTTCACCTATCATTCAAGTACTTGGGATCTGGTCAGAACTGAGAGTTTGAGACTGATCTGTATAGTGACAACCTGTCTGTAGACACACAAACACACAGAGAAACCAACCAAGCAAACAAAACCTCACAGAGTTTGGATGGGACCTCATTCTTTTACTTTGCCCATAGATAAACAAGCTAGAAAAAGCTGTGGCAGCAGCGCACACCTTCTTTGTGGGCAATCCTGAACACATGGAGATGCGGCAGAACCTCGACTATTACCAAACCATGTCTGGGGTAAAGGAGGCAGACTTCAAGGATCTGGAAGCCAAGCCCCATATGGTGAAAAGATACCCCCCCCAACACGCACACGCGCATGTGTGTGTGTGTGTGTGTGTGTGCGTGTGTGCGCGTGTGCACGCATGTATGTGTGTCAGAGCTGCTATGTAGTCCAGGCTGGTCCCAAGTCTTCCATAATTAACTCTTTCACCTAATTTAGTATCATGGTTTATGTGTGTTTTCAGCACTTTTTTGACCTAACATTTGAATAGTATTCTCATAATCAACTTATGTTCTCTATCATTTTAATAATTTATGCATCAGAACATTAGAGAGTCTGAAGATAACAATATATATGCATATTCATGTACATATATATGTAAAAAAAAACACTATCAGAATGGCATCGTACATACACAATACATGCTAAGCACTCTATCACTCCCCAACCCCAGAATGACTTTTAAAAGTAGACATGTGTTTGCTGGACATGATGGCATATACCTATAATCCTAGTATTGGGGAGATAAAGGAAATTAAATCAGGATTTCAAGGTTGCCTGCCTGTGCTGTGAAACATTCCTTCAAGGAGACTATGGGTGGGTTGTGATTTATTTTTAATCTGTGTGGGGTGGGGAGTAGAGGGAGTAAGGGGGAGAGGGAGAAAGAGAGAGAACTTATGTGGGTGCCTGAGAAGACCAGAAGAGGATATCATACCCCCTGGAGCTGGAGTCACAGGCAGTTGCAAGTCACCCTATGTGGGTGCTGGGAACTAAACTCAAGTCCTCTGGAAGTACATGTTCTTAATGACAGCCATCTCTGTCTAGCCCGTTACCTAAAAACGTTAAGCCCTATAGAAATGTGTAAGAATTACAGCAAACTCTGCCTTTTCCCTGCATTCAGTTACGTGTGTAAAATCAAAGGGTACTGGGAACCTGTCTACTAACAGCCCTTGTTATGTAGCAGC
Source organism: Phodopus roborovskii (assembly GCF_943737965.1). Taxonomy (NCBI): domain Eukaryota; kingdom Metazoa; phylum Chordata; class Mammalia; order Rodentia; family Cricetidae; genus Phodopus; species Phodopus roborovskii. Next base: position 9,331,580 of record NW_026126448.1, read on the forward strand.
ACCCAGGTTCCCCCTTTACATCCATAGTTTAGAAGTAAGGATTAGAACCTATGTGACAATGGCTTAGGACAAGTGAGGGGTTCCTCTGGAGCCTGTTTTGAGTACACCTTCTCTCCAGTAGCATGAATTTCGGCTAGGAGTGCGACTCTACTCAGAGGAGAAGCCACAGGAAGCTGTGCCCCACTTAGAGGCAGCCTTGCAAGAGTACTTTGTGGCTGATGAGGAATGCCGTGCCCTCTGCGAAGGGCCCTATGACTATGATGGCTACAACTACCTAGACTACAGTGCTGACCTCTTCCAGGCCATCACAGGTGCGTCCATTCAGAGCTTGGCTTCATCAAGCCTTCCAGGACTGTAAGGTCAAATTGATACACACCACACACACACACACACACACACACACACAATCATCCTCAATTTCTTTTTTTGTTTTTTTGTTTTGTTTTTTTGAGATAGGACATGCTGGCTTTGAACTCACAAGAGCTATGTGTCTCTGCCTCTGCCTCCCATGTGCTGGGATTAAAGGCATGTACCACCCCTGCCCGGCCATCCTCTTAAGTCTGGAACTCTGACTAAAAATTGCTTTCAGGGGTAAGGCGCTTGATGCGCAAGCAGAAAGACTCCAGTTCAGATCCCTAAGCACCCACATAAAAGCCAAGCACAGCACATACCCATGAAATCCCTTTGCTGGGGTTTGATGGTCAGACAGCCTCATCATAGGGATGAGCTTCAGGCTGAGAGACCCTGTCTTGAAAAATAACAATAATAAAGTGAGGAAGACACCTGGCATCACCTCTGGCCTCTACAGGCATGCATTCGCATATACCACATACATGCACATGTACACACACAGAGATTACTTCCCACTTCAATTCGTCCATCTTAGCCAAAATTTGAATCCTAAAAAAAAATGACTTTATTGTTCCTCATCTTTGATTCCTTTCAGACCATTACGTCCAGGTCCTCAGCTGTAAACAGAGCTGTGTCACCGAGCTGGCTTCCCACCCAAGTCGAGAAAAGCCCTTTGAAGACTTCCTCCCTTCACATTATAATTATCTACAATTTGCCTACTATAACAGTAAGGCCTGCTTTCCTCCTTCCCTCTGATGCCTCAACTGGGAAGGTTAGCCAGACAGACACGGTTTACAGCCACTCTCCTCCTTCACCGTGTCTGGCTTCTGTGTCTATGGGAGGCAACATGTATTTTGCCATAAGCCAATGGCCCAGGTAACCAGTTTCAATGGCCCAAAGGCTAAGAAGAGGATTGCAGGGCCTCTTTCTTTTGTCCCTCTTTGTGCATTTGTAATCTAATTTTGCATTTGAATTAAAATGAATAGCAAAAGTAAGGATGTACTACTCTTGAAACCAGCCCTCCTCCCAGGGTAAAGGGACTAAAAATATCCAGGAAAGGGGCTGTAGAGATGGCTCAGAGGTTAAGAGCACTAGTTGTTATTCCAGAGGTCCTGGGTTCAATTCCCAGCAACCACATGGTGGCTCACAACCATCCTTAATGAGATCTAGTGCTCTCTTCTGGTGTGCAGACAGAGCACTGTATACATAGTAAATAAATCTTTAAAAAAAAATATCCAGGAAAAAAAAAGAAGAACAGCAAATCAGCAGTTGTTTACTGGGTACCTACTGGGCCCCAACCGTTATAGCATATCCACAAGTACATGATATATGTTCATGAGTTGAGGAGATCTGCTTATAACCTATTATAATCTTCCTCTTCTTAAAAGTCATGTTGTGTAGCAAGTACTACTTTGCCCGGTCATCATGGCCTCAAGGCTTCTTTGCAACCAGATGTTAAGTGTATGTTGGTACCCACGATTACACCCTTTCCTCAAAGACATTTTCTTTTCTTCCTTTACAGTTGGAAACTATACACAGGCTATTGAATGCGCCAAGACCTACCTCCTCTTCTTCCCCAACGATGAGGTGATGAGCCAGAATCTGGCCTACTATACAGCCATGCTTGGAGAAGAAGAAGCCAGCTCCATCAGCCCCCGAGAGGTGAGAGACGAGTTCTGAGAGGAAAGCTTCTGGCTGAATCCAGTGAGAAAGCAGAAGAGTACTGCTGGTGTGGGGTGGGGCAGGTTCTGGACTCAGCGTGCCACTCAGGAGTTTGCAGAACATGCCAGGGCCTCAGAGCATCCTCTGGCTTTGGATGTGTGTTTTTCACATTGGCACACAGATTTCTCTGCCCCACTTGACAGCCAACCCAGATCCTGGATGCCATTGGCCCAAAATCAGTGCTGTTCCCTTCATAATGGGTTTCTGGTTCTGTTTCCCTCCTGAGTGCATTTCTCCTTGTCATTGCCTGTTCTCTGTTTTCAGTCAGCGTTTTTCACACCTCTAAATACGAAGAAAGCCTAGGTAGCACGTATTTCTGTGCTACCGTTCCTTCCACATAGCTGTTCCTTCCACATAGCTTTGGAATGGAGTCTCCTATTGTTAGCCCCACCCAGGTGATACTGGCTTTCTTGTAGTTATCCTTCTTGGCCACTAGATGGTGGTCATCTAGCTTTAAGAAGGCCCCTCCAGTCTTTGTCTTGCTTGGTTAATACTTTTTTTCTTTGCTATTAGTGAGCCTGGGAAGGAAAATACTCCACCTGGGAACGTTTACCTAGACCTCTCCTCCCGGGAAGGGAGTAGCTAGCACTAGTTTGAGCCCCAGCCCAGGCCTTCGTCTTTTGTAATCAGTGTGGCTGTCCTTTGAGTAGGCATTCTTCCTGCTGTAGCTATGAGATTTTGCAGATGAAATAGCTTGTGCCGTGGGTGTTACTAGTTAGTGGTGACTGGTATCTGCTGTCTGCTTGGTCCCTGTACTGACAAGCTTCCTGACACATGGCTGACACTAATAACAATATCAGCAGTAGAATCTGTTTCCTGTATCCTCATTGAATTGTTGGTGAGAGCTAAATGAGATACGTGCCTTGGTGTCTGGGCAGGAGGAAGCCAGTAATTTAGACTTCTTAAGATTCCTCTCCCTCTTGTGTGATTCCTGTAACTTACAGGGCAGACTCCTTTAACATGAACTGCCTCACCTTTATTACTGTCCGTTTCTCTTCCTTCTGCTGCTTGGATCCTAGCAAGGGACCTGGGGTAAGATGTGACCCCAGAAGGAACTCAGTTTCCCTGCCCTGGGTAAGCCCTCCCCCTGAGCACACATGGGATGTCAGAATACCAAGCTTAGCTGTTCTGCAGCTGCCCACCTTCAGGGAGGGATAGGGTGTGGCCACCCTGACGGGTGGCAGGTGGCCAAGTAGTGGCACTTTCAGTCCTCCTGCTCCATCTTTAGGAGGAAGAGAACTGTCTTACCCCATGGGCTCCCACTCAGGAAGCAAAGGCAGAGGACCACAAGCTCAGGGCTGGCCTGGGCTACATAGTGAAACCTGGTCTCAAAACAAAAATTGCAGGCAAGATGGCTCAGTGGGTAAAGCCACTTACTGCTGTGCCTGATGATCTGAGTGGGTTTGATCTCTGTGCAAGGAGGCAACTGGCAAGTTGCCCTCTGACCGCCACATCTATGCTGCAGCACATGAATGCACACACACACACAGAGAGAGAGAGAGAGAAAGATACATGTACACACACATACACATACAATAAAGAAATAAGTAGATTAAAAAATTGTGATAAAGGTGTTTGTCACACAAGCTTGTGGCCTGAGTTCAATCCACAGGACCCACACAAAGGTGTACAGAGACAACAGAATCCACAGAGTTGCCCCTCTGACCTCCAAACTTGCACAGTGGAAGTCATACACTCCAGGACACACAAAGTAAATAAATAAAATGTAACAGGAAATGTAAAAAAGAGGGCCGCAGGTACAGCTCCCTTGGTAGAGAGCTTGCTAGCATGCTTGAAGCCTGGGTTCAGTCCCCCAAACTGCAAAAGCAAAAATTGACGCCTGGTATTGCAAAGCATGTGTTCCATTCTGAGGATATCAGATCTTCTGTTTGAGAGAGCCGCTGGGACCTTCTTCCCTCCAGTGAAGCTGAGTTATGCTGCCCTTAGGGCCTTCTTGAGCACAAATGAGACCTTTGGCCCAGACTGGGCAGCATATGACTTGTGATGGGGAGGAAATACCTCAGTCACATAGGGAAATATAAAATGCCAGGGAGGGCCACACTAGGGCTAAAGGGTTGGGTTAAGTTCTAGGGGAGCTTTTGTTTCCTCAGAGTGCCCAGGATTACCGACAGCGAAGCCTGCTGGAAAAAGAACTGCTCTTCTTCGCTTACGACATTTTTGGAATTCCCTTTGTGGATCCGGTGAGCCAAAGCAGGAGCTAGAAAGGGGGTGGGAGGTCTACACCATACAACCCTGAGGAGAGACTGTCCAGGGCTGAGCCAGGCGTGGGATGTGTGGATCCTGAGGATGGGAGACAAAGTGGAAGATGAAAGGGAACCCTGGGCCACTGAAAGCAACAGGATCCAAGAGCCCACCTCATCGCAGGCAGTGAGGCAGTGGACTCCTGGAAACCCCATGTCACCCTACTTGTTATTCTGACCCAACCTTAGGACTCATGGACTCCGGAAGAGGTGATTCCCAAGAGACTCCAAGAGAAACAGAAGTGAGGGCCTTGTAGAAATGCCATGGTTGGATCAGTCTGACGAAGCGCCTGAGGCTTCCTGTGCCCAAGCAGATGGGAACTCCTGGCCAGGGGTGGGCAGGTCCAGTCTGGGAAGTTGGGGTGGGAACCAGGGCCAGTCCGGGCAACCTTCAGTGCTGCGATTCTCACAGGTCAGAACGCGAAACCGCGGTCCGCATCTCCCAGGAGATTGGCAACCTTATGAAGGAAATCGAAACCCTCGTGGAGGAGAAAACCAAAGAGTCATTGGATGTGAGCAGACTGACACGGGAAGGTGAGTCAGCAGGTGGTGGCATGCCTGCAGTGTGGTGGGCCAGGCAGGTCTCCCCATGTTCACCAGGTGGCCGTACCCACTAGGGCTTTGCTCAGCCCGTCATATACCAGCTTCCGCTTGTATATCAGGTGCTAGGACTTCCTCCACATCCAACACACCAAGGAACTGCCACCCAGACAGCCCAGAGAATGGGCCTTTGGCTAAGATTCCTGTATCACAGTTAGACTAACATAGTCACAGTAAGTATGGATGGCTTAAACCGTCCTGCCTCCCTCTCTGAACTCTCTTCTGACCACTGACATTGTTATCAAAAGGCAAAACCTTCCTGTCTTCTCTGCTCCGTTTGCCATGCTCCCACCCACTGTGATTGCTGCTCTCTGCTCTCCTCCTCTCCTGCCTTTTCCTTTTCCGTTGCCTTTGGCCCACCTAGGCCCAGTCAGCTCCTATCCGTTCTTATCCTTCCCCACACACAGATGCAGGCCTGTCTTCCAAACACCAGGACCATGCATGTGTCCTCGATACTAAAGCATCCTCCGTATGTGTATATCCTCCACTTGCACATCCTCCATGCCTCTCCATCAAATGGGATGGATTATTTCTGGTCCCCTGAGCCTGCCATTGGCCCACAGATTGTTGCCGATGCTTGTCCCCACTCCTGATGTACTTCTCACCATCTCTGCCCTGAAAGACACCTCAGGGAGACCTTACCTGCTCCTTTGAATCTGTAAGGGCACGGCGGTATGCATAGCACTGGTTATTGTCTGACTGGGGAATGGTGCCGTCCTCAGGTGTTAGGCTCTCTCTTACATTGCTCACAGGGTCTCAGCATGTCGATGGGGTTGAGCCACGTCTCTAGTGTGACTGTTTACTTGATGGAGGCCCAAGAGCCAGAAGCTGTTTGATGGCAGAGTGAGGCCTAGGATTTGGACCTCCTGTTCTGTTCAAGGAGGCCTTGGGCAGAGCCACTGCAGGACTTGTCAGTCTTGACCTTGCTTTGCAGGTGGCCCCTTGCTGTATGAAGGCATCAGCCTCACTATGAACTCCAAAGTCTTGAATGGCTCCCAGCGGGTGGTGATAGATGGTGTGATCTCTGATGAAGAGTGCCAGGAGCTGCAGAGACTGACCAATGTAAGGGTCGCCCTGCTTCCAAGTGTCTCCCTCCTAGCTGCGGTGGTCCCTGTTGCCCTTAGTTGTCCCCTCTCATCAGACACTTGACTGCCCTGACTAACTTTGCCTTGTCTTTTGGCCCATTAGGCAGCAGCAACTTCAGGAGATGGCTACCGAGGTCAGACCTCTCCACACACCCCAAATGAAAAGTTCTACGGTGTCACTGTCCTCAAAGCTCTCAAGGTAAACTCCATCTTAGCTCTCTACAGCATGGAGCAGGGAGAATCTGCCAGCCGGGGAAGGAGGAGGAGGACACTCCAGTTCAGGAGGAGTCGGGGGTGGAGATAGATAGGGAGAAGTGTCTCACTACTGACATTCCAGCTGCCAGGGAGTGAGGCTGGCCTATGCCAAGGAGATTTCCTTGTGAATCTTGGCTGTTAGACAAGGCGCAATAAAAATGAGGCAAGTGAGATGGAATGGGTCTCCAGACGTGTGGGTTGGCTGTGAATCGGAGCAGATCCCAGAGGGCGTGCTCCTGAACAGGGTAGGTGAAATATGAAGGAGAGATGGCTCCTTCAGCAGTGGGGTGGGAGATGCTCTCCGTATGTACCCTCGCACCTCAGCGTCCTGACAGTCTATAGAGGGGAGTCAGGCAGCTGACCACCAGTGTTCTTTGCAGCTTGGGCAGGAAGGGAAAGTCCCTCTGCAGAGTGCCCGCATGTACTACAATGTGACGGAGAAGGTTCGGCGTGTCATGGAGTCCTACTTCCGCCTGGACACACCCCTCTACTTCTCCTATTCCCACCTGGTGTGCCGCACTGCAATAGAAGGTGGGCCTCATCACCCCTGCAGCTTCTCAGGGGTAGGCTGTGCCCTGGCACTGCACCACTGCACTAGACACTGAGGTCATGGAGAAGGCTAGGGCTTGGTCCCTTCTTGCTGGCTGGGAAACCAGTGCAAGTATGTTGGCTGCAGCCCAGCATTTTCATTCTGGCAGTAGCGTGGAGGAAGAAAGAGGCAGTCCGCTAGCCAGGGGCCAGGAAACCTTCCAGGGAAGGTGATGGGAAGTTTGCAGGATGAACGTATTTTTGGAGTTCACAGGGTAGCAGGAAACCCTGCAAGCCAGAGAGACCAGTTCTACCTGAGGGAGCTAAGAACGTTGCCAACTCACAGAGAAGCACATTCTGGAGCGTGTGTCGTCTCCTTTCACTCGGCCCTGCACTGTGCTGCAAGCCCTCTCTTGGTAACTGTTAGACATACCGGGCTTGTGTGGGAGCTAGGGCATCTGAAGTCCGAGAGGTACAAGACCTTGTTCCTTCTCCCTCATATCACCTATGCTTTCCTGAGCAGGGGTAAGGCAGAGCCAGGCTGCAGGAATCACATGCGGCCCACAGCCAGCTCTGCCCTGCCGTAGCATTCAGAAGATGCGCTGACACCTTCTTGGAAGGTGGCAGGCCCTGGAAGGCTTCTCTCTCCCTCAGGGTGTTAAAAGCTCTAAGAAAATCTGGACACACCAAAGGAATGTGCCAGGCACTTGCCTGTGTGCCACAGAGCCTGGAGGTGGAGAAGTGCTGGCACAGGGAGGAGTCAGCAGGCACTGGAGGGCTTGGCAGAGCCATCATTTTAAAAAGATGAACTTTGCTGCCATATGTTGAGAGACTGGGGGCAGGGAGCTGGTCAGCAGTGACCATGGTGGGTGAGGATGAAGACTGAGAGTCTGGGAGTGGCAGAGAGGCAGAGAGAGGAGGTGCCATCGGAGAGGCGTAGAGGAAGATAGGCAGGCGCTGGTGACTGGCTGGGCCTGATGAGGCAGCATCTGCCATCCCCACAGGAAGTGTGCGGAGGTTTACACTGGAGAAAGGTGCGATCCGCTGGCATTAGACAGTCTGATTTCTCCCATGTCCTCTCCCTGTGTGGGTTTGCCACCTCCCCATCCCAGAGCCCACTTCTCCGGCTACACTGTGCTGCCTCTGTTTACCTGCCCTGCCCCTCCTGCAGGCCTGCTGGAAGACTTGAGTCAGTGGCCCCTGCGCCCACCAGCTTCCTCTGTTTACTGCGGCGGTCCCGCCTATTTCAGAAAGTCTCTAGCTGGGTGATGGCACCCAGCCCAGGATCTGCCTTGTTAGCTCCCTACAGTCCTATGGGCTGTACCCTGTTCACCCCGAAAACTTGTCCTGATCAATAAGCTCTGGCTTAACCAAAGACTCCTCATAGCCCAGTACATGACAGTTCCATAGACTCTCACATGTTTGGGGACGCCCCTCCATCCTGTCCCATGTGTCAACAAGAGAGCCTCTCACCGTGTCCTGTACATCCTACTCTAACATGGATCGTCTTGGCCTCAGAGTCACAGGCTGAGAGGAAGGACAGTAGCCACCCAGTCCACGTGGATAACTGCATCCTGAATGCTGAGACCCTCGTGTGCATCAAGGAGCCCCCTGCCTACACTTTCCGGGACTACAGGTAAATGCGGCACAAGTGGTGCCCCGGCTCTGCGCTTCCCCTTGGGAGTTCCTTTGTGCCCCGCACGCTGCCTCCCCACCCTTGCTGTGCACACACAGGCAGAGACAAGCGGTCTGTAGAGGCCAGTCCCTCACTCTAGTGCCCATATAGGAAGGCAGACAGTAGGGGACCCCCTCAGGAAGGGCGTGACTAGGAGGGCATGCATGGGTTTGGCATAGAACACACTAGCTAGTGTATATTGGAGTCTCTGAGGTGAGGCCGGGGACCCTGTGAGATGTTTATGGCTTCAGGAGAGCTTCTGGCCTCCAGCTGCTGGTTGAAAGCACACAGAGGAGGGTTCCAGGGAGCAGGGCATAAGCCATGTCCGGATTCCCTGCCTTCCCAGTGCCATCCTTTACCTCAATGGGGACTTTGATGGAGGAAACTTTTACTTCACTGAACTAGATGCCAAGACTGTGACGGTGAGTGTCCACTGTCCTCATCCCTGGGGACAGAAACCCTGTTCTCTAAAGCTGATGTCCCCAGAGGACAGCCCACAGAATGACCACCTGGCTTCCCCCAGCCCCATACCCTGCCCCCAGGCCAGGGGCTTTTGGCAGCTGTCCTCTGACCTTTCTCTGGGTTCTAATTACCCATTACTCTCCTGAGACCTTTTCCCATTTCCCCCTTTTCCTCCCTGTAGGCAGAGGTGCAGCCCCAGTGTGGAAGAGCTGTGGGATTCTCTTCCGGCACTGAGAACCCACATGGGGTGAAGGCTGTCACCAGGGGGCAGCGCTGTGCCATTGCCCTGTGGTTCACACTGGATCCTCGACACAGTGAGCGAGTAAGAGCTGTTGGGAGGGCCCTTGTCTATCTGCAAAAAGCCCTGGGTCCTTTCTCTGAGCCCTGCTGCTACTGGTTCGGTCATAAAGGAGTTCTGGGCTGGAGACTCCCCACCCCAGTGCACTTACTGCAGGCCTTGCTGCTCACCCTCCCTGGACCTGTCTTTTCAGGAAGAGGGGGAGTCCTTGCTTCACTCCTAGTATCCTTCTCCAGCTACTAGAGCTTAGGCCTGCTGGGAAGGGAGTGGTCCCAGAGGCCTTATGGCAGCATCGCCATTGTTTTTTCTGGAAGCTGCAGGGTGAGGGCCTTGCTGGGGACTTGCTGAGGAAACGGTTTGCTATTGCAGGACCGGGTGCAGGCGGATGACCTGGTGAAGATGCTGTTCAGCCCAGAAGAGGTGGACTTCCCCCAGAAGCAGCCCCAGCATGACCAACAGGGCTCCCCAAAACCTGGAGAAGAGTCTCTGTCAGACAGACAGTCACAGCACAAAGATGAGCTATGACAGTGGCTAGGTCACACCTGGGTGTCATTGGACCCAGAGAACTCTGCCCTGCAGTCAGGACTTTCCAGACTCTCAGGGCTGCAGAGTGAGGGGCACTTTTGTCCCCTAACCAGTCAAAGGATCCTGCCCACAGCCTTCCCCATGGTGCTACTGTTCTGAGAGTGGACGCAACAGGACACCACTCTTCTCTGGGCTTGGCTGAAGGCTCAGGACGCAGGCCCAGAACCATCCTGCAGCCTATATAGGCAGCTGCCTAACAGCAGCATATTTAAGTGTCTGTATAGACAACCAAAGAATAAATGACTCGTGTTTTTTCATTTAGTGGTTTGTTCCAAGAGAGGAAATGTTTCCATTCTACCTCAGAGGCCATGTTTGGTAGCAGTTACTCAGGGCAGTGTGTAGTGGCCTGTGCCATACAGGAAGGCCTGTCCTGGGACCCAGCTGGGTCACTTCCTGTGCAGCCTCAAACTAGATGCTTAACCCGGGCTATTACCATAGAAGGGGCATCTTGGTCCTCACTGCCCACCTTCTGCGAGAGCTGTGGGGCCCAGATACAGCACCCAATGTGGCTGTACTTCATAAACTTTGAAGCTGTGTCAGAAGCATCTAGATTGATGCTAATCCTCTCCTGGCAGAGAGCAGCAGTCAGCAGTGCTCTGGCACATTACCCTTGGGCAGCCACATGCTTCCTGTTCAGCTGGCCTCAGAGCCTGTACCTGAGAGCCTCATGTGCAGGGTGATGCCCTGAGAGACCAAAAACACAAACTGGAAATTCAGCTCCTCTGGCCACATAGCTGGCACCAAGCCCACCACCTTCACCATGCCTGAGATGCTGTAGGACAGAGTGTAGGAACCTGCACCTGAGTTGTCATTAGCCAGACAATATTTATTTAGTGAGTAGCAGCCTGGTGCTGGGAATATGAGAGGGAGCAAAGTAAGCCTGGTTCTCACAGAACTGTGTTTTATAGGGGATATATAATAAATGCATAAATATCGTAAGTGTGATTTGTATATCCTAAGCCTTCGATGACCCCGAGGCAGAAGAAACAGCAAGAAGCTTGATGAGAGGCAGGACATAAGACTCAGCAGGGAGGAGCCTTTGCTACTCTTTGGTACCTGTATCCGGTGGCTTATAACCACCTGTATCTCCAGCTCTAGGGAATCTGATGCCCTCTCCCGGCACCAGCACAAACACGGGGTACACACATACAAATAAAAACAAATCTAAAGCTAATGCAGGGCCAGAAGACCAGGAAGAGAAGGGTAGAGGTCAGACGCTAAAGGCCCCAGTAGGGTTTTGAGTTTGGCACATCAGGATGTGACAAACATATTAAAAGTTTCCTTGGGTAATAAATGCATGGAGAATAAGCTGTTGGAACAGGAATGGAGACAGCAGGACAGGGGCTGTTGAGTGATCAGAGAGAGAGGAGGAGGCCTGGGCCAGGGCCAAGCAGCAGAAGGAACGAAGACCATGCTGGCTAGCGTTGGCAGTGCCAACAGGAGGTGCTGAGGGCTTGTCATGTCATGAGGAATGAGCAGGATTTGGAAGTTAGGCCACTAGTTGAGGTGGGGAGGGGGCAGTGCACTGTTGGAGGAAAGTGAGGTGTGGCCAGCAGGAACCTGGGTTGGTGTGCTAAGGGTGAGTTTGGGGGGGACATAACTGGGGTGTGAAGCTGGGAGAGGTACACAGGGAAGTCAAAAGATAGCTCATCTAGAAGTAGTGTGGACAACAGCAAGAGAGATGTGGGCTGGCCCCCACTGAGGGCATTCCGAGGAGGAAGAGAGTAGTGTGGGGGAGCCAGTGAAGTCCTGAGTGAATGTGCATCGCTGGCTTGAGCATGGCCGTGTCAAAGAGCCCAATGCCGCAAACCCATGGGAATGGCAAGGCCCTCTCCCCTGTTCTGAGTACAGATGTGCAGATCAAGATAGTGATGACAAGTGGTGTCCAAAAGCTGGGCAAGATGAAAACTGAAATCCTGGTGTGATGGTGCTTGCCCGTAACTACAGAGACAGGAGGATCAGAGTTCAGGGACAGAATGGACTACTTAGTGAGTTGGGGCCACTACTTCCCAAGTGCTGGGATTAAAGATGTGTGCCACTGCCTGGCTGGCTTTTACAGTTCCAATGCATGCTAACTGCATACGGACAGCAGGCTGCCTGTTTTGAGCTCACAAAAGCTAAAGTGTTTCCATTGGCAACAGGACCAAGGTAAATGTGTGTAACTAGGCTAGGGAAGCTCATCCAGAAGCAGTGACTGATGGCAGGGTCCCAGCTAAGATCTGACCATGCATGTTTGGTCTGTGTTGGAGAAGCATCCAGAAGAGCAGTTCAGCAATATGAGGAAGCTTGCTTGGGTTGGAGACAGCCTGTGGGAGGGTCGCAGGCAAAAGGAACAACTCAGCAAACCCAGGGAAGATAGGAGTGTTGACACTTACTGGTCTCTGGTGCCTAGGGAAGCTGCAGAGCTGAGGTAGGAGGCACCAGAGATCTGTACCCAGTGCTGTTCCGGAGGAGTGAAGACACCATTAGACTGCCTGTGTAATGCAAGGTGTCCTTGCCCTAGTTAGACAGTGGACTACCTGAGACTCCCGATGCAGCCTCAAGTTGTTTATGGGCCTTAGGAAGGAGGAAACAATGTACCAACTGCAGAGGGTGGGAAGTGCAGAGGGTTGTGGGATTCCACTTTGGCTGCTCAACTATGCCTGAGCATCCAGAGCAGCTGAGGGTGGCACATGGTTGGCTGTCCTCCTTTCTTGCTGTGTGCCCTCAGGTGAGCCACTTCTGTGGCTGTTTAGGGAACTTAACCCAGTTCGGGGTGGCACCACTTCTGAGCCTCCAATGGCAGCTACAAGGAAAACAATAGATTGCAACCAACTGAACCAGACCCTCTTAATCAGCCATGGGAGAGGACAGTGGACCAGTCCCTTTTATTTCATTACAAGAGAGGAAAAACCAATGAACCTTCATACCAACCCATCAATGATCAACACATACCTACCAAGGCTGTCCTCAGCTGGGCTCAGCAGTGAAAAAGGTGGCAACCAGTTCCCAGCCTTAAGCAGTATGCCATGCCAGGATGAGGCAGCACCAGGGAAAGCCCATCCTAGGACCGTCATCTTGGGGACAGCTTTAGTCAGCCACTATTATGGCAAAATCATGGTCCTAATAACTTTGTGAACTAGACAGGCAAATGGTATTAGTGATGAGAGGCTGGGCTGGGAACCCTGAGCCTTCACGGTCCTCTCTGCATGCCTGAGAGTCACTGGGCTGCATGGCCACCAAGAATAATAGGTTCACTAGGGTGGAGAAGCTATACATGGCTAGGGAGCAGGACTTGAATTCCAGGTGGCTTTGGAACACTGGTACACAAAGGCTGTTGGGGAAGCAGAAGATATTTAGGTAGAGCAGACCCAAATTCTCAAATGACAAAGAGGAAAGCATCTGGAAGAGCTTCAGGGGAAGACACAAGAGTCCCGGAGGCTTAAGTCGGGTGGTGGCACACACCTTTAATCCCAGCACTTAGGAGGCAGAGGCAAGTAGATCTCTGAGTTCAAGGACAGCCTGGTTTACAGAGTGAGTTCCAAAACAGCCAGAACAAAACAGAATCCTGGAGGTTCTGAGCCCTTAAGGTGGGGGATTCCTAGAATGGAGACACAGACAGACAGGCATCCAGCAGCCCCTCAGGCTTCACATCTGCGACACTTTAGCTCTGGGAACAGTGACCCTGTCTACCACAGCTCTTACATATCTGAAGACAAAAGCTAGGGCTATGTGTACACCTGAAGCACCAAAACTCAGGTATCTGACCAATGCTCCCAAGGTCAGAATGAGCCCTGGGTTCTTCCTCGTGAGAAGTCTTTGCAAGAGGCAAAGGCCCAACTTTGAGAGAGGACCCTGTCTGCCCTTTTCAATAGCCTATGTATAGTAGCTACCAGTGCAGTCTCTCTGCCTCCCCTAAGCATCATCCCAGCTTGGCAAAACAATATTCCTTTAGGGACAAAGACATTGAGGCTACACAGTTGTCTCATTTGTAGGGAGCATCTTACCCACCCTTCTATCTGCACTGGATGCCTCCCTCCAAAACTCAGAAAGGTAAAGATATGGGGAAAGGCCACCCAGCATCACAGACATCCCAGTTACCTTCCTACCTGGAAGGCCTCCTTAAGGTTACCAGGGTCTCACTGCCCTCCTGGGATCTTTTGCTTGCATCTCCTGTCCCACTCTAGGCTCTGGTAACCACCCTCCACCTCCTTTTGACTCTATTGTTTTGTTATGCATGGCAGAAAAATCTGAATCGGAACATCTTCTCTGTTACCATTCTGTACCTCATTAGTATTTTGGAATCAGCAGGCTACCCAAGGAGCAGGTCCAGTGTACACAGGAAGTCAGAGGGACCCAGTGTGTGACACTGTGTATACCTAACAGCACTCACCCCTTGCCCAGCTTCCCCCAGGTCCTCCTATCTTGGAGCTGCAGTCCATACCAGGGCCCACGCCCTGATCGGGCACACAGGCTTGCCATTGTCTGACAGTGCCAGGCACCCACGTGAAGAATGCAAGGCAGCAGGCTGTGGGTTTGTCCCTGCAGCGGGGGCTGAGGCTGTGGGGGAGGAAACTGGCCGTGTTGCAGCTCTGGAAAGGCAGTGGGATGCATGGGATGCAGGGAGGTGGCTGGGAGGCTGGCTGGAGTGGGAGCAGGGGTGTGACATTTCTCCTGCACCCATGCCAAGCCTGTGGGGCTGAAACGAACGTGAGAGGATTACTAATGAGACCCAGGGGAGTTAAACATTCCCTGTTCCTGAGGGCTGAGTGAGAAGGGGCAGACAGGGGTCTAGGAGGGGACAGCCTGAACCCCAGGAATGTGCAGAGGCCACTGCCCCTGCCAGGCTGTTCTGGAGCTAGGGGCCCCTGGGCTGTCTCAGGTCCCAGCAGGAGCTGCTGAGCCAGCCAGCAAAGGGATTAACTGGCTGAGCAGTTCTTCCTCCTGGCCCGGGCCAGCATGGTGCAGGGCTCCCTAGCTCTCCACTGCATCTAAGGCTGGCCTGCAGCCACTGCTGGCCTAGTAACTGTGGGGTCCCTCTTTTGACTCCTCGGATCCCAAACAGACCCTACAGCACATGTCTGCTGGTTTAAGACCAAACACATGGCTTCCAGGTACCCAGGACTCTTCTCCCCAACATCTCAGCTCTCACCTAGTCTCTACCTGCCTCAGAGCCCCTACCAAAAACTAACTCTAGGGAATATAGCTCAGTGGTAGAGCGCTTGCCTAACATGTGCAAAGCCTGGTTTCCATATCCAGCACGCGCGCGCGCGCACACACACACACACACACACACACACGCGCGCGCACACACACACACACACACCTCTAGATTTTCCTGCTGTAACTAGAATCTTTTTCCTTTCCCCCTTATCCATCCTCAAGGAGTGGGCAAGAAACCCCATGTTCATATCAGGGATGAAAGCACAGCAGCTATCCACTGAGCTGGATCTTGCAATAGTGATTAGAAAAAGTCTCACTGGAATCACACTCCTGAAGGGGTTTCCCTGGTTGGAAAGACCTTGAGAGGGGAAGAGTCACTCCTCTGAGCCCCTCCCTTTCTTGCTCTTGAGGCCGGGAGGGCTAGGATACCCCACCTTGGGCACTAGGTCCCGCCCTCCATCCCGCTAGAAGCTGGGCAAGAGCTCTGCTGGGGACTGGCTGTGGGCGGGTTTTGGCCTTTTCCAGCCCCTGGGCCGCCCCCTGCATTCTGGAATCCAGCAGCCACTGCCTTTGCTGGTCTGACTCTGTGGCTGGCCAGCCAACCATCCCCTCTCCTACCCTCTTCCTGTGCCACTTAGCTCCCCTGCTTCAGCTGTCCTTCTCACCATGACTACAGCACTCCCCAAGACCCTGGCCCATCTCTGAGCCCTGGAACCCTCAGACTCCTCACTAGGCCATGGCCAACTCAGGCCTCCAGCTCCTGGGCTACTTCCTAGCCCTGGGTGGCTGGGTAGGCATCATCGCCAGCACCGCCCTGCCGCAGTGGAAGCAGTCCTCCTATGCAGGTGATGCCATCATCACTGCCGTGGGCCTCTACGAAGGGCTGTGGATGTCTTGCGCCTCTCAGAGCACCGGGCAGGTCCAATGCAAGCTCTATGATTCACTTCTGGCCCTGGACGGTAGGCTTCAGGCAGGAGCCTGGGAGGGGGCTGGGGAGGTCTAGCACATGCTTTCTCACAGCCTGCCCTCAGCACTGGGTGGCACACTCCAACCCCTGTGTGATTCCCTAACTGCCGTCCTGTGTACACTTGGAGAGTCTAGGCCGGCCAGGGCTCTGGGCTCTGGGGGAGGCATGAGCACAAGAGGCTGGCAGCCTGGGCTCCCTGTCCTAACCCCATAACCTCACCACTCACCTTTGCACTCTGATGTTCTCTTGTTTAACCAGGACACTAGTACATAGGACATGGGAGGGTGGGCCGAGATAAGGGTCTGGCTCCTTAAGTCTGTTAACATCATTTGCTTCTCTTCTCTCCATATTCTATGTTAACAGACCCGTGCACACACCCTACATAGACACAAAACATCAGAACAGAATACATACCATACACATACACACATTCACACACACACACACACACACACACACACACACACACCTGCTCCTGGGATGTGGCATTTCAACCATCAAACTGCTTATAGTCACTGTTACAGCTCTGACCTTGGGGGCCCTCCCACCTGCACTCCACCGGGGCTCTGCAGGTCCTTCGGGGACCTAAGGCTGTCTGCAGCCTAGAACTGACCAGCACACTCAGAGAAACAGGCGTACAGCTCCATGGATGATTGACAGGGCTGCTGCTGGGGACCAAGCTGGCCTTAGGTAGGCCTCACACACTCTCAGCCCTTCCTCCGGCAATCCTGGGCAGCACCCAGCCCTGTATCCTGCTGCTTGATGGTGCAACAGGTCTGAGACAAGGCAGCAGAAGAGCAAATTCAAACTATTCCATCCCTCGGCACCACAGAGAGGAGCCAGCAAGGGCTAGCGGGAAATCACCCCCACACCCTGTTCTCAAACACTCACTGTCTCTTTCACAAGCAGGCAAGTAGTCAGACCCCTTTGGGCTTCTACTCAAGCCCCTCCACACTGGGTTCCTCCTACCCAGATCCAACTCCTCCGTTTTGCCACCCCCTCCAAGTTCCCCTCTCCTGCTCAGTCCTTTCTCTGTGTTCCAGGTCATATCCAGTCAGCGAGGGCCCTGATGGTAGTGGCGGTGCTCCTGGGCTTTGTGGCCATGGTGCTCAGTGTCGTGGGCATGAAGTGTACTCGAGTCGGAGACAGTAACCCCATCGCCAAGGGCCGTGTGGCCATCTCAGGGGGTGCCCTCTTCCTCTTGGCCGGTGAGTGCCCTGCCTCCTCCCCATTCTCGCCCATGCAGCTAGCCCACCTCTGGGCCAGGCAGAGCTGAGCACCCCTACTTGGTCCTTAGGTCTATGTACTTTGACTGCTGTCTCATGGTATGCTACCCTGGTGACCCAGGAATTCTTCAACCCCAGCACACCTATCAATGCCAGGTGAGTGCCAGAGCTGGGCCTCCTTCTTATCTGCCCTCCCCTGGCCCCAGTTGTCACTTGGAAATGAGGAATAGGCCCCAGCTTGTTTCCCAGAAAGAAGAGTCACATAGGGTGTGACTAGGCCCTTGGGAGGGACTGGAGACCTGATGAGGACATCCTGGTGCAGCCAGGCCCCTGAGGAGCCCAGTGCCCTAGCTCTGGGTCTGAAGTCTAGCTCTATGTTCCTGCCAGGTGACTTAGGTCACTTGTGACTTAACCTTTTCAAGCCGGAACCAGCCTTTCTGTGGTTCTGAGGATCCAAAGGGTAATGAGGGAAGAGATTCAGGGCTCAGTACAGCTGGGCTGCTTTACTTCTGCTGGTGGCAAAGGTCAAGATGGCTTCCTAGAGGAGGCAGTAGAATGCGGGGGGGGGGGGGGGGGCGCACTGGTAATATGAGACTGGAGAAAATGGGTGGCTATGGTAAGAAGCCAGCAGCTATGAGGATTTGCTCCTCGCCCTGGGTGAGGCTGCAGCTGCCCTCTGCTGTGTAAGAGGGAGCTGTGAGGAGGTCTGCACCGCCGAGCAGCTGTTGCCTTTGCCTCCAGCAGAGGGCTTTGGGTGAGGGAGGTAGCAGCGGGAAGCAGGCCATATACTTGGGAGCTAATTTGGTCATAATTTGTAGGGTTAAAGGCTTAGGGGGTGGAGCGGCAGGGGAAGGGCCTGAGTGTACCTGGTTCTTCCCTTGCTCTCAGCCCAGCCAGGAGCAAAGAAAACGATAGTTCCCAGTCCAGTTATCCTGCCACCTCTGGGGCGGAGGGGGATGAAGGATGCTTAGGCCGTCTCTATGGGGAGGCTCCATGAAGAAAACAGAGGAGAATTCAGATAAGAGAATTATGTCCGGTTGAGCAGACAGCACAAAGACTTGCTGTGCAAGGTCTAACCCAAGGAGCCAAGCTAGGACTAGGACTTCAGGACTCCTGGGCTGCCTGGGTTGGGTCCTGAGAACAGTCAAGCCTCTGTCAGGCCTGGGGGGGGGGCAGATCAAAGGACCCTTCCTTCTGGTGGGGGGTGGGGTGATGAGGGGTGAAGGGGAACAACAAGGCAAGTCCCCCATCAGGAGGCTCCATATGAACTGGGTCCTGAAGGTAGAGAAGGAGCTGGGAAGGCGTTCTATGGGGAAGACCTGTACCAAGGCACAGAGGTGGGAAAGCCCTGGAAGAGCCAGGCTGGATGGCAGAGCTGGCCCAGAGGGCCAGGCAGAAGAGGAACAATCCCCAGAGGGCAGTGAAGAGCTGCCCTGGCCGGAAGCTGGTCTGTAGACCAGACCATGACGGGAGAAGGAGACAGCAGACTGTTCCATTGCATCCAGACAGATCTCTGTATTCTTCCCTCCACCAGCCAGATGAGGAAATGAGCCTGAGCTGCCCATCCAGACTTGAAGACTTGAGCTTCGTCCCCTGACATGCTAGTGGGGAGGGAGGCAGGGCGAGCACTCACTCTAGGTTGTTTGGAAAGAAGGAAGAAGCCTGTAAATTCCTTGTGTGTTATCTTCTTTCTCCCAGGCGCTGATTCAGGGGAAGGACCCCCAAGTGGGTAGGGGCCAGGCAGGGCTGGGTTTTGCAACCTGATATAGTCCTCCCTACCTCTTACAGGTATGAATTTGGCCCAGCTCTGTTCGTCGGCTGGGCCTCTGCTGGCCTGGCCATGCTGGGGGGCTCCTTTCTTTGCTGCACATGCCCAGAGCCTGAGAGAGCCAACAGCATCCCGCAGCCCTACCGCTCTGGACCCTCAACTGCTGCCCGAGAGTACGTCTGAGTCTGCCTGCCCTGCCAAGCCCATTTGTCCAGAAACCCTCTTGCCCAGAACTCCAGGCAGCTGACATGATACCCTGGGCAAGGGTAGGTAGGGTACAGATTCCTTGAACTCAGTCTGGAGCTCCAAACATCTGGTCCTCAACAGACTCTGAATCCCAGACTCAAGATACTCAGAGATCAGAAGCAAGACCCAGACGACACATATCCCCCAGTAAGACCCAGGTCTGCTCTGTCTACACCAGAATGAGTACACAGGGCCTTAGACACTTAGTTACCAGCTCCCTCAGCAGCCCACTTATTCAGTGAAGGGGCCACCTGCCTTCTATGTGCTGGACCCTGAGGATCTCACAGCAACAGAAGGATCTCAGCGCATACAAAGCACTTTGGGCCAGCAGCTACTCACAGCAACCATACAGAGGAAATTCTCAAGGCTAAGGACTGTCCCCTACATCACACACAAGGACATGGAGCTTCAGAGAGACCTGGAAGTGTGACTCTCTTGTCTGTGAGGGCAGGCCTCAGGCTCTAGCAGTTAATTGCCCAACATTGTTTGGGTGCCTGTACAGGTCACAAGGTCAGACTGTCTCAGTCATCCCCAGGAATGGGCCCCAGGCAGGGCTGCCATAAGAATCTGGTGCCGTGCCTGGGCCTGACTGCACAGCCCCTGTCTCCTTTACCTTTGCTCATCCCACTAACCAGCCTTTTCTCTTTTGACTTGCAGACCTGTTGTTAAATTGCCCGCCTCCATCAAGGGCCCCCTGGGTGTGTAAAGTCCAGGTTCCCAGCCAGGCCCTCCCCACTACCACATCTAGACTGTGTGTTTGATATTTTTTGGAAAGAAAAGTGAACATTCAGCCCCAAGTGTGACCTCATCCTCTGTTCCCACGCGCCTAGGGTGGGGTCTGGACTAGAGAGGTCAGAGCCAACTCCTAGGGCTATGGAGGTGGGTTCCAGGACACAGGCAGAACAAGCAGGGAGCACTTAGGGTTCCTGCTCTGTATCTCTGCCTGCCCTGCCTTGGAGTTTGGTACCAGGACTTGCATGAGGGGAAGCCACATCTACTCCTACAGGGCACCTAACGCCTGGCCTAGTAAGGGTACAGGACCTCAGGGTGAGGGAGACCCTGGCATGGAGACCATCCCATAGGTAAAATGTTCTAGGCCCTCCTTGGAAGCCCTCTTCAGGAAAAGGACAGTCTCTGTATGGCCCAACTTGGGTCACAGCCAAGTGAGGGGACAATGTAGGAGCTCCCTCAGTGAAGAAGGGGATGGAGAGGGACATCACATCAGGACTGTGCTGTGCCAGCTCCAAAGCTCAGCTCAGCTCTCACCTTAATCCTACAATGATAGTCAGAGCTTCTTTGCCCTGAAGTGCAGCCAGGGGACAGGGCTTTGGGTCCTGAGGTCTGGGTATGACCTTCTAGAAGAGGTAAAGTCCTCGGAGGAACTAAGGGAAACGAAAGATCTGCAAAGGTCCAGCAGTGCCCTTTACCCTCAATGGCCCCATCCAGAGTGTGCTGGCCCCTGCCTTTGCTCTCAGGGTTCTGCCACTCAGCCTCTCCCTGAACTCCAGGTCTGTCCCTTCCTGGGAAGAGGCATCCACCACTGTCCTTCTCGTTTCCCACATGCCTTCCTAGCTAGCCAGCTAGCGCCGACTTCTTCCACTTCTAGTCAACGACCATATCGCCCCAGAGCCCTGCTCAGCTTCTTGTTTAAGACTGACTGTGCAGTCTTGAGGTGCAAAGACCAAAGCACTACATCTGACAGTGGAGTGGGAGGAGGGGAGCCGGTGCCCGAGAGCGGCTGTGGTCAGACAATGACATTCCTGCTAAATTGCTAATCAGTTAATCTTCTGATCCAAGGCAACTGTCAGCCCCCTTGGATACCTCTGATCCTAAACAGTTTTCCCTAGTGAGGGACCCCTTGAGCTGTGAGGTCCACAGGGGCGTCCTCTCTGGGTGCCTGAAACCATCAGGTGGTTCTTGGCCTTCGGTGCACATTGGAGTCACTTAGAAGTGGATGCCCAGCCTGCACCCAGACACAAAGACTTGGTTGATGTGGTGGACCTCAGCATCATAATCCACACAGTTCTTTTGCAGTGTGCAGTTCACAGTAGGGTTACCTCCTTGAGGCCTACACTCTGACCATCTGAGTGGTCTGTAGAGGGCGGAAGGAGCCTAGCAGAAGAAGGTGGGGGAGAGACAAGACTAGAAAGGAAATCTCATTCACCTCCTGCCTTTCCGGAGTCCAGACCCTTGCAGGAGACGCCCACATCCTTCCCATCAATGTCCCTTTGTGCTTAATGATTTTGACTTTGAATCCTGTCACATGCAGACTGACAAACACAGAGTTTGAAACTTATGAGCCAAGTGCAACAGAGATGTCCCCTCCCCAGATGCAGTGTTTAACAGCCCTTGGCATTTGGTTGTGACATTGGCAGGAAGCTTTGTGTCCCCTCTTAAGAGACTAAGGGCTAAGGGGCTCAAAACTTGTGGGGGAATGTGGAGGCAGAATGAACCAGCAACATTCGGGTGGTTGTCAGGGGCAGGGCTGTGAGGGGGGAGGAGAGAGCTCCATGCAAGGACAGGACCTGGAAGGGGGGTGGCATAATCTGTCCCTCCATTAAAGGGAGCACATTCTACCAAGCTGGGGACTGGAAGGGCAGAGGGTCACACACCCTAATGAATTACGAAACCAATTTATATACCAATTAAAACCATGAGGTACTGAGGGTGGGAAGGAAGTGTGTGGGAGAAACTGAAGGAGTTTAAAGCTAAAAGTTTAGGGAATGAAATCTCCCAGGCATCTCCTGAAGTGACCCCATTCAAATGTGGACGCTAAGGCTTACTGTTCTGACCTCAAGGCTGAGGGATCCCGCAGAGACTGGGGAAGATGAGCTCAGATACAAAAGGGGCGGTTCTAAAGCTGTTGCCATTGCGTGTTAGTACACAGAATCCCAGAAGTGAAATTAGCAAGTTGTACATTTAAGAACCATACCCATGCATCTTGGTTCCTGAAGTCCCAGGTCCAGGGAGAACAGATCGGGAAGCTATAGGCTGAGAAGCTTGAAAAACAAGAATATGACAGATGGCTAAGAAACAATTTCAAGACATTATTTTTGTGCTACACAATACTGTCCCTTTGTGTAATAATGATGCTGAGTGTAAACTTTATTTCTTTTCTTTTTTTTTTTTTTTTTTTTTTTTTTGATCCTTATCTGGTAGAGGTGAAATTGAAACAATGGCTGGATTTGCTTTAATGTTTCTTAGAACAAGTTCATTCATGGGCAAGGAAAGCTATGGCATCGGGAAGTGTCATCCCCTGATCCCCTGACAGGGTCCACTCTGCCCCTCTCTTTGAATGTTTGCTAATGAAACCAAATAAATAAAAAGTTTGAAAAGACCTCCAGTGTTTCCTGGTTGCATCTGTCATCATCCTCGACTTGAACAAGGAATAAAGCCACTTGATACAAGAGTCTCTCAGCTCCTCGGGCTCCTTCGTTGTATCATCTGGCTGGCTGTAAGCCATTCACCATCTCAGTCCCCACACAGGCTTTCCCATGGCATTTTGACAGGACCTCCATGTTGATGACAGCATGTTGAAGTCAAGAAATTCTGAAGCAGCCTGGCTGAGGCGGCACATGTCTTTAATCCCAGCACTCAGGAGGCAGAAGCAGGCAAATGTCTCTGAGTTCAAGACCAGCCTGGTCTACAAGAGTGAGTTCCAGGACAGGTTCCAAAGTCACAGAGAAACTCTGTCTCGAAAAACCTAAATAAATAAAAAGAAAAGAGCTGTGGGTTTGAGTTTTTTGGTTGTTTTGTTTTTTGTTTGTCTGTTTTTTTTTTTTTTTTTTTTTTTTGAGACAGGGTTTTTCTGTATTGCTCTGGAGCCTGTCCTCACTCTGTAGGCCAGGCTGGCCTTAAATTCACAGGGATCCACCTACCTCTGCCTCCTGAGTGCTGGGACTAAAAGTATGTGCCACCACTGCCCGGCAAGGTTCTTCCTTCTTAAGATGGGAATTCCCTGCATCCTTTGCTCTTTAGGATAGTGAATCCTGTTTAACTTTGTTTGGAAAATTTGTCATTCTGAGATAGGATTGCACTATGTTGCCCTCCCTAGCCTAGAACCTACACTGTAGACCAGATTGGCCTCAGACTCACCTCCTCTGCCCCAAGTGCCCAGAAAAAAAAAAAAAAAAAGTTATTTATGCGTATGTGTTTGTATGGATGTATGCTGCCAGTGAGTGCAGGTATCCATAGAGTCTGAAAGAGGGTGGGGTGCTAGAACCCCTGGAACTGGAGTTACAGATGGTTATAAGTCAGGTGAAGTGGATGCTAGGAACTGAACTTGGGTCCTCTGGAAGCAGCAGCCAGCACAGACAGGGTCCAAAAATTTGTGATTACCCTGGATACAGCTCCTGAGTGTTGGGATTTCAGGCATTGCTGCTATTCCTGCTTCCTGTAGTGCTAAGGTTTAGGGCCAAGCCTTGGGCTTTGTTCATGCTAGATGAGCATTCTACCAAGTGAGCTGCATCCCACCTTCTCCACAAGAATTTTTAGCACTGTTTTTTGTATTTTTGTTTTTGGTTTTCTATATCTGTGAAGAATGGCTTTGGGATTTTGATGGGGGTTGTAATGAATCTGCTGATTACTCTCGATAGGATAGCCATTTTCTTTTAATGTTTCCAATCTACGAGCACAGGGAAACCTAGTGTCTTCATTTTGTCTCTTGTGTTTTAAAGTTTCTATTGGACAAGTCTTCAAGTTCTTTGGTTAGGTTTCTTCAGTTGTTTCTTTAAGCTATGGTGAGCAGAACTGTTTTCCTGGTTTCTTTTCCCGCATGCTTATATTTATTTGTATACAGGAAAGCTACTGCTTATTGTTGGTTGATTTTGTATCCTGCCACTTAGATGAACTGTTGATCAGTTCTGAGAGTTTTCTGGTGGAGTCATTAGGGTCTCTTTGTTTCAGCCCAAATGATTACTTCCGTGAAGCAACCTCCCTACCTCAGTGTGAAATGTTAGCTCAGACTGAGGTCTTCTGCAATCTTTCAGTGAGCTAACTTTATCTTTAACTATGTTTAGTCAGCCTTTAAACGTGCCTATTGATTTTTCCTTGGACATAGTATTTTTCTGATCATAGATAGCCAGCTGGTTCATTTCTCTGCAGGTCCTTGTCACACGCTGAGTTACTGAGGGTAACTCAATGTGCTTCAGGATGGTCCACACAGTGCAGCTCATACAGCTGCCACTTTTCTAGCTCTCTTCCTACTAGGAATTTGTTGCACAGCAGCTTTACCTTCTGACATTTGGTATCTGGATTCCATGGCTCCTTTTCTGATGTTTTTCCTGCTAGGCCTAGCTCATGTCTTGTTTCTTAGTTCATGTGGTGACCTTTGTATGTATCTTAAACTGGTGCTGTATTTGATGTGTGGAAAAACATTCATAGCAACAATGTAAACCCAGCACAATGGTGTTTTCCTTCAGTAGCTTGCTTTAGATGTCTCAAGGCACAAGCAATCCAGGAACAGCTTTATTTCAAGATCGGCTCTTTAGATCCTCAGGCCCTCACTTTGTGAGTGTCAGTTTAAATGCCTAATATGAACTAACTGTTCATGGAGGTCCCTAACTCAAAGTATAAGGTAGTTTTAAGGCTTGCCCCACTTGATGAGGCTGTCTGAATTTTCCCCTCCTCGAGGTCAATATTCAGGGCTCTCAGTGGCTTCTGAGAGAAGAACCAGCATGTCTAGGGTGAGAGCAACCCTGAGCATCAGGGTCAATTCCCTTTTTCACCATGGTCTTATGGAAACTGGGAGCACATGGCTGTGATTCCAGCACGTGGGAGGTGGAGGCAGAAAGATCAGAAGTTCAAGACCAGTTTCCAGCCTCCTCTACTGCAGTCAATTTGAGGCCACCTGGGATCCATGAGACCCTGGCTCAAAATGACAGCCACCACAAAAGCAGGAGGAGGAAGGAGGGAAAAATGGCTGGAGAGATGGCCCAGCAGTTTAGGGCATTTGTTGTTCTTGCTGAGAGTCCAGGTTGAGTCCTAGGACCCACATGGTGGCTCACAATCATCTGTAACTACAGTTGTAGTGTATCTGATACCTTCTTCTGACCTCTGACAGGAACCAGGCACACACCCGATGCACATACATACATGCAATCAAAACACATGTGATATGGGAGATCCTTCTGTATGCTGCGAATATGTGTTGCTTTTATTGGTTGGTGAATAAGGCTGTTTTGAAAACTGGCCAGGCAAAATATAGCTACAATTAAAGACAGAAAGAAGGCGGGGAGTCATGGGACACCATGTAGCTGCTAACAGAGTAACATGCCGGAGCATTACCAGTAAGCCTCAGCCTTGTGGCAATACATAGATTAATAGAAATGGGTTCATTTATAAGAGGGAGCTAGCCAGTAATAAGCCTGAGCCATTGGCCAAACAATTGTAATTGATATTAAGCCTCAGGGTGTTATTTCACAAGGGGATTCGGCAGCCTGGTGGATGGGAGAGAAACTGGTCCAGTGGGATTAGGTGAGACAGAGAAAAACTTCCAACTACACACATGGACACGGAAAATAAAAATAAATTAATTTTTAAAAAAGAAATAAAGTTTGTTCAAAATCCTAAGACAGGGACTGGTGAGATGCTCAGTGGTAAAGGCGCTTGTGTGGGGTGGTGGTAGCACAAGCCACTACACGACTGCTTTCTCTTCCAGCATTTAAATTTCACAGATCTTTATATGTTATAGATGTTATTTCTGTCCTGAGATCAGTTCTCAGTGATGGTTCCCCACTCTGGAGGCTATCTTCACCCAAGTGAAGGAAGTTTCCCATTGAAGTTACTTATACCCTCCTGATTTAAAGTTTTATTTTGTGGATGAGTGTGTGTATTATGCCTGTGACACATGCCATGGCACATGAGTGGTGGATGTCAGAGGATGACTTGCAAGAGTCAGTATGCTCCATCCACCATAGGGATACTAGGGATCAAACTGAGGTCATAAGGTGAGCCACTTGCTGGCCCTATTCATTTGGTTTAATTGTTGGTAGATCATAAGTCTAGAAACTTATTTCTTCTATATTTTCCAGATTTTTAAAATATGTTTTCAAAATATCCCTTCATAAACCTCTGGATTTTATCGGAATCTCTAGAAATATCTTTCAGTTTCTAATTATATTAATTTGGGTCTGAAGATGGAGGTTTCTGTCCCGCCTGGCCCCACAGCCACTTCGTCCCAAATAAACACACAAAGACAAAGACGTATAATAAGAATAAAATGTTTTGGTCAATGGCTCAGGCTTATTGGCTAGCTCTGTCTTAATTATTAACCCATTTCCAATAACCTGTGCATTGCCATGAGGCTGTGGCTTACCTATAATCTGGCATGTTACTCCTTTGGCCCCCTGGCATCTCTCCACACCTCTTTCTGCCTTCCTCTCCCCAGCCTTCTGGTCTGGTAGCCACCCCTTTGCTTCCTGGCTGGCTACTGACCAATCAGTGTTTTATTCATCAACCAATAAGAGAAACATATATACAGTAGGACATCCTCCATCATGGGTCTTCTCTCTCATTTGTCAATCTTACTTTTTCAAAGAATTAACTCTTTAATCTACCCTGCTCATTGTTCTTTTTGTTTATATTTCCACAATTTCTGTCTTATTACTTTTTGCCATCTTCTGCTTTGGGTTGGATTGTTCAAGTTTTTTAAGACTTTGAGATGCCACATTATTTATTTGTTATTTATTTGAGATCTGATTTTTAAAGTACTTAAACTTGGATATATATAAATATTATTATTATGTGAGCAAGTGTGTGTGTTTGTGTGTTTGTGTGTGTGTGTGTGTGAGAGAGAGAGAGAAAGGCCAGAGGTTGACAGAGTATCTGATGCTCTTCACCTTAGTTTTTGAGACAGAGTCTCTCTCAAACTGGAGCTTATCAGTTTGGCTAGATGGCCAGTGAGCATCAGAGACCTTCCTCTCTCTGCTACCCCTGATATGAATCTTTGCATGCAGGTGTGGGCAATCTGAACTCAGGTCCTCATGCTTGCATGGTACATTTTATTGTGTCATCTCCCCAGCCCCATTTTCTGACCTTTTTTTTTTTTTCTGAGACAAGGTTTTTCTGTGTAGCCTTGGCTGTCCTGGAACTCACTTTGTAGATTAGGCTGGCCTTGAATTCAGAGAGTTGCCTGGGATAAAAGGCGTGTACCACCATTGCCTGGCCCAATTTTCCTTCTTTTGCTGATTTCTGATTTCCCTGTTCTATGACCAGAAAAGACACTGGGTATAAGAGCTATCTTAGGGGTCTGGAAAGACCCTACAAGCAAGGTAGCTGATACCTCTGGCCTTCACGGCACCTGCATATACCCACACACATAATAAGATGAAGAGCACTGGTGTTCTTCCAGAAGACTTGAATTTGATTCTTATAACCATTGGCAGCTCCAGAGTTCTAGGGTTCCAGACAACCTCTTCTGGCCTCTGCAGGCACCAGGTACACAAGAGATGCAGGTAAAACAGCCATTCATATGAAGGTTTTTATAAAAAAGCTATTTCTCCTGGCTATCTTGGAGCTTATTAAAATATAGCATCACTTCATCATGTCTTATAAAGTCTTTACTGTGTTTGTATGTATGTAGACATGTGTAACACAGTGTGTGTGGTCAGAGGACAACTTCCCGGTCCATTCTTTTTACCACCTTGTTTTGAGGAAGGGTCTGTGGTTTCTGGTGCTGTGCTATGTACTTAGTCCAGCAGAGTTGGCCCACAGGCATCCAGGCAATTCTCCTGTCTCAGCCCCACATCTCCCAGTATGGTATCACAGACACATGCTACCACATCTGGCTTTGATGTGGTTCTGGGAATCAAACTTGAGTGGTCAGGCTTGCTCAGTTTTTACCCACTAAGGCAACTCCTTCATCTCATTGTTAACTCTCTTGATTTGAAGTATATTTTTGCTAAGTCAATATGGCATGTCAGGCTAGGGAGATACACAGTTGATAAAATTGCCTGCTGCATAAGCAAGAGGATCTGGGTCTTCAGCACCACACAAAAATCCAAGGGGACAGACTGCTGACCAACCAGCACAGCTGAGTCAGCAGCTGCATGTACAGTGAGGTACCCTGCTTCAAAGAAAACAAACAGATCCACCCTAAACAATGGTGGAGGACTGAGGCACCAGATGTCAACTTCTGGCCTCACCACACTTGGACTAACCACTTTTGGTCTCTTCCAATTAAGTATGTGTATGGACTTTTTTTCATCCTTTCCCTCATTTTTGTCTCAAAATGTAATGGGAGTCTACTGTAAGCAACATATAACTAGATCATTGCTGTTATCCATTAAATTCTGTCATTTGATTGGAGCCTTTAAACTCACTTCTTGGTGAGGGGCACTGTAGTGAGACATTCACTTTGTCCCACCTGTGGCACTGACCACGTCCATTGGGGGGTGGGGACAGGGGCAGACATGACCTGGGAGAACTAGGTCTGGAATACTTTCTTGCTTGCTGGACAGGGACAGAGAGCATCCGGTGGCATCCTTGGGACCAGGAACCTGCTAGTGTTCATCTGTCTCTGTTGTAAGTTATTTCTCCCTGAATAAGCATCTATTCAGCCTATCTGTTTTTCCCCATCCGTATTAAGCCACGATGGGGCACTTAACTCTTGCTATTTTTCTATGTTCCTTAAAGCCCACTCCCTATTTTCTTTTACATTTAGTTGTTTTCACAGTAAAATGATAAAAACCACTTTTCTGCTAGGCAGTGGTGGTACAAACCCTTAATCCCAGCACTTGGGAGGCAGAGGCCAGCCTGATCTACAGAGCAAGTTTTAGAACATGCTGCAAAGCTCCATAGAAACCCTGTCTGGAAAACACCAAAAAACCAAAACAAAACCACTTTTCCTTCTATATATACATAATACCTATTTTTCTGGTGGTTACTGAGGGGTTACATGTAACATCATGAAGTCACAACACTCCAGACTGAATTGACATCTTAATTTCAACAAAAGAGATCGATTCTCAGCGGTATCCAGTTCTGGGTATTCATGTTCTGACTGCTGCTACTCAGCTTCCGAGAAGCTTCATCTCTCTTTTGACACAGGCCTCATAAATCCCAGGCTGGCAATGAACGACTGTAGCCAAGGATGCCCTTGATCCTCCACCTCTCCCTCCCCAGTGCCAGAACTGCAGGCATGCATCACCACACGGGGCTATGGGCTCAAACACAGGGCTGTCCCCAGCCCCCATTTCCTCACTCTACCATGATTCCTTTGGAGTCTGGGCACTGCAAGCAATAGGCCCTCAAGAAGGCCAGAGTGAGAATCTTACTGAGGAATGTCTGAAAGGAAATGGGGAAGCAAAGGCAGAGTGAGCAAGTGTAAGGGGGCACTGTTAGTGGAGGCACCTGTGACAGTTAAGACTGTCACTACTTAAGCAG
Organism: Phodopus roborovskii; assembly: GCF_943737965.1. NCBI lineage: Eukaryota > Metazoa > Chordata > Mammalia > Rodentia > Cricetidae > Phodopus > Phodopus roborovskii. Next base: position 9,361,134 of record NW_026126448.1, read on the forward strand.
GCTGTGGTGGCGCACACCTTTCATCCCAGCACAAGGGGGGGCAGAGGCAAGCAGATCTCTGTGAGTTCGAGGCCAGCCTGGTCTACAGAGCTGTTCCAGGGCAGGCTCCGAAACAATACAGAGAAACCCTGTCTCCAAAACCAAAACCAAACAGACAAACAAAAAGACTGTCAATACTTGACAGAGTCTAGAATAACCCAGGAGACAATGTGATGGGCATACCTGAAGGAGTTTATTTTATGTGCACTGGTACTTTTCTTATATGTGTGTCTGTGTGAAGGTGTTGGAACTCCTGGAGTTGGAATTATAGACAGTGTTGAGCTGCCATGTGGGTGCTAGGAATTGAACCCAGGTCCTCTAGAAGATCAGCCAGGCTCTTAACTGCTGAGCCATCTCTCCATCCTCCCCACCTTTTTCAAATGTACATGGCGTTTTGACTGCTTATGATCTAATAAAGCTGGCTTGAAGATCAGAGTGCAGAACCAAAGTTAGCCATAAGACAGGCAGCGGTGGCCACACCTTTAATCCCAGCACTCAAGAGACAGAGGCAGATGGATCACTGTGAGTTCAAGGCCACTCTAGGTTTCCTGAGAGTAAATCAGTCTAAGAGAAAAACAGAGCTCACACTTTGATCCCAGCATGGGAGAGGTATGTAAGACAGGAACTCAAAGCAGTCTGAGTCTGAGGAGCAGCTCAGTGGACAGCAGTCAAGTGGTGGAGAGCATTACAGTCTGCAGTCACTCTGAGGACAGGACTGAGCCTTGGAAGGGGTAAGAACTCTCTAGTGGCTTGGCTGCTTTGCTTTTCTGTTCTTTAGTTTGAACCCTAATATGTCTGGTTTATTATTATTACTATTATTATTATCATTCATGCTATTTATGTATGAAGGTGTCAGATCCCCTGGAACAGGAATTACAGTTAAGCTGCCACATGGGTGCTGGGCATCAAACCTTGGTCCTCTGGAAGATTTGGCCACCCTAACTGCAAAGCCAGTTCTTCAGTCTCCTGAATGAGTTTCTAGACTGAGTTCATTAAAGAGGGGAAAACGCACCAAAGGGTTGGGGAGAGGCTCAGTGGACAGGAGCATGTATGTGCTCTGTAAGCACCAGTCTGGATCCCAGCATGTGTGTAAAAAGCCAGCCCCACTGTGTATGCCTTGTGATTCCATCGCTGGGAGTTTGCTGACTAGCTAACTTAATGATGAGCTTCTATTCTAGTCTGGAGAGACTTTGTCCCAAAGTAGTTAAAGCACATAGCAGTAGAAGACACCCAATGTTCTGCTCTGACCTACAAACCTGTCTGGGTATTTGAACCCACGAATCTCACATACATACCCTTAATGGGGGCAGGACCATTCTATCTATGTGCTGGGGTTCCAGCCTGTATTAATTACTTTCCTATTGCCATGATAAACCATCATGACCAAGGCAATTTACAGAAGCAGCCATACCTCAAACAGTACCATTAACTGGGGACCAAGTATGCAAATTATGGGAGCCATTTCTTATTCATACCACCTAAGTAAAAAAATAAATTAAAAAAAAAAAAAAAAAAAAAAAAAAAAAGAGAATTTATCTTCCTGGGAAGGCCATCATGAGATTCTTGGGGGCAGTTGCTGCCAAGGTTACCTCAGGTCTAGAAAGACATTTGCCTTAAAAACACCTCCATCAGCAAGGCCTCACTCAGGAAGCCTGGGTCCTTGGCAAATGTGGCAAATTTCATAGCAATTGGACTTCTTGATTATGTTCCTTGTCATAAGAAGCCTATGTCACCTTCTCTTGGTAACCACTGTATAGTTTCAAAACAAAAAAAAAAATTTTTTTTGAGACAGGATTTCTCTATAGCCCTAGTTGTTCTAGAATTCACTATGTAGATCAGGCTGGCTTCAACTCACAGAAATCTGCCTGCCTCTGCCTCTGAAATGCTGGGGTTTATTGACTGACAACCACATTGCCCAGCTATTATATAGTTTCTGTCATTTATAGCTGTTATCTGTTGAAATTTACAACAGCCAACATTTATTGCACTCTAAGAAAATGTTATCATCACATTAATCCTAACTAGACATATAGCTAGAGTACTGAAGGATTGAGGCCTGGGACAGAGTCTCCTAAAGCCAAGGGCTATGGTGTGCTTGGTGATGGAGTACTTATTAGCATATCCAAGGGAGTGAATTTGATACCTAGCACCACACATACAACACATAGCTGGGGATAGTGGAATATAGCTTAACTCCAGCACTTAGAAGGCAGAGGCAGGCAGATCAACAAGTTTGATGTAGGCCTGGTCTACACAGAGTTCCAGGGCAGCCAGGGTTGTACACACATGGGGCTGTGTCTCAAATGAACAAAAAGTTATTTTTTCCTCTAAGGTCTGAAAGTAATTTCTGATAGACTAACAATGCTAAGACTAATCTGTATTGCTGTGGTTCTCCCGGCCTTCCTTTGTCATAATACCCATGGGACTCCCACCCTGACAGACGGGGGCAAAGGCCTGTCTGTAATGAGAGCATTAGTCCGTGTTATCATGGACCCATACTTTCACTTTTAGACTTACTTGGTTATGGTTAATGTGAATGCAATAGGTACAATTGTATCAGGATGCCCTCTCACCCCATTCATGAGGATATTTGCTTGTCAGCATCCAGGAAAACAGAAGTATCTTGAAACATGGGTTGGTAGAGTGCTTGCTTAGCAGTATGTAAACACAAGACCCTGAGGGTCAACGCCCAGCACTCTCCCTAACCCTATTCTTAGATGACCATAGCTATTTCATGGTTCTGTTCATGACTTTTGGCCTTTTCCCCTTTACTTCTGGGTCTGTGGTGAGGCAGCCAGTCACATCAGAAGCAAAAAGTAGAGCAAAGTTGCTTCCTTAATGGCTGAAGGCAAGAAGCTCACAACCCTTGAGGGCATGTCCCCTAGTAAAGTGAGACCTCCCATCAAGACACCCCTAGTTTTGGCAAGAGAGCTGTTGACAGCCTTTCCGGTATATTCCAGATCCAAATCACAGCAGGAAGCCACTCTGCTTAGATGAAGTCATAAGGGTGGGGCCCTCATAATGGGAGTGGTTGGTCTCTGCCTTGTTGACACAGCAGGAAGGTAACTTCTTGTAACTGCAAGCTATATATCACAAGACTAAAACTGACTTGCCAATCTTCAGAACCGCTGCTTAAGCCCCCAGGTCTATACCAGTTACATTACTCATCTTCCCTTCCTTCCAGCTACAACCATTAACCCACCCACTGCCAAATTAAAGGTTATCATTTATTTCCAACATACTTGATATTTTGTTTTGAACTCAGCAAACAAAGCATAAACCTTTCTGTCCTCAAGGGGTTTTATCTTCTACTGGGGAAAGACAGGAAAATAAACTAGCAAGGCAGGAATCCAGCTGACCAGGGGAGCTTATGCACATGGAGAGAATGCCACTTAAGCATATCAGTAAGGAATGAACTTCTAAACCACAGCCTTTGAAGAACTTAGTCATTTAGTAATCTCGAGGAACTGTTACAGTCAAGAGGAAATGTATGAAAGCTTTGTGGTGGGGATAGTGCCTAGCACATCCCAGGAAAAGGAAACTGGAACAAAACAGTGGACTTGGGGCTGAAGCACATTAAAGTCTCCTGTAAGACACAGACATCTACAAAATAAGAGGCTATCATTTTGTTGTTTCTGAGACGGCGATGGAGAGGTTGTTCTGGCTGATGTGGAGCTATGTAGATCTTCCTGTCCCACCTGTACCACCACCCTGCTAAGCCTACTGTACTGTTCTAAAGTGGGAAACATGCAATAGTCCTTTGTTAGAGGTTATAGACCTGGGCATATCCAAGCATGTCGAGCCACACAGTAACATTTTTAATCCCTGGCTTTGATAGTATCACTTAACTTCATTCAGATCATTTATGTCCTTGGCCTCCTCTCAATGGTCTAGTACGGACCATTAACTTAGCCATGTATATTCACACATCAGATTCCCATGAACCAACAACTCCAAGCTGGTCCCTCCCAGACACCAAGTACCACTCATCTAAAGATGGGTTGACACACCCCCACCCAGTTAAGAGGAATTTTACAATCCTAACCCCTGGGCCATTTTCCTAATTGTGACAAATCAGAATCCTCTGAATGCAAGCAGTCACAATTCCAAGAAATGTCCTCATTGCCTTGGCATGTGAAGACCCATCCCAAATAGGATGGCAGCACCTTTTGTTAGCAGACCAGATAAAAAGGGCAGATTGCTTCTTTGGCTTTTCCTCTTCCTGCTGAGATGCTCTGTTGCTTGTTTCTTCCCAGATTCCAGTAGTGCTAGCAAGCTTCCACTTTGTACCAATACAACTCTCTAGGAACCTTCCAGGCTCTTCTTGGCAGGAGGTGGAAAGTTGCTAAAGCACCTAGCATCAAGGACTGAACAACTACCAGATTCTAGTCTACAGTGATTAAGCCACTGTTACTGTTGTACTGTTACTAATAAAATAGTAATAGTAAAAAAATTGCCTGGTAAATTCTTTAATGCATGTATACCACCAATGTCATGGTTGTCTAGAAAACATTCACATTAAGTTTTAATATTGTCTCTGTTACTGATACACTCAAACCAGTTATTGTCACTGTACTCGACATTTTCAGAAATGGCTGTTGGCTGGTATTAAACCAACACGAACACATCCCTCCCTTAAATACAGATGAACCATTAATCCTTACTAGTTTCTACTACAAAGATATGGCCTCAGCTGGGCAGTGGTGGCACAGGTAGGTGGGTCTCTGTGAGTTCCAAGGCAGCCTGGTCTACAGAGACTCTACAGCTGATCTTACAGAGCATTCTGGACAGATTAACTCATTTATACATTAAAATGGACAACTAGCAATTAAGCACCCAGACTCTGGTCTTAAGTCTCCCTTTGGGAATGTGGGGGAATGGACAGATTGTCACCCATTTGTAAACTGTTTCACCCTAAAAATCCTGAAAATGGGAGGAAATAAAACTAGACAGACACTATTATTTAAGACCTTTATTAACAGGTGCTTGCAGTTTGTTGACTTTTTTCTTGAAAAAATCAAGTTGTAAACTTTTTATTACAAATTAAAAATGAAGTTCTTAAAAATCTCAACTTGACCAGATATGAAACAATTTAAAAACCATTAAAGGTGTATTGAGAAAAACCAGACTTTTTTTTTTTAAAAAACACGTTTGTCATTACCAAAAAGAGACATCTTTAGGTAAAAATAATAAAAACCCCATGCTGCATAGATAATGCAGGTAGTTCTAGTGTATCTGGTCAACGGGCAAAAAGCAAGCACTTAAGGTCTTCAGCTCCAATCTTTGTTCATTTCTTATTGCTGGAATTTCATATTCATTTCTTCTTGTTGGATGACCAAACTGCAATGAGAAGACTCTTATTATTTACCACCCTCAAGCCTTCACATAGCTGACCACATCAGTAACATTTTTAACCACCTCATTTTGCTTCAGTTTAAGAATGATTCATAACAGAAATTGTCATTAACTGCATTTGGATGATGACCTTGTTTCTGTTCCACACCCCCACACGCAAAGACAGGGTTTCTTCTCTGTGCATAGTCTTGGCAGTCTTGGAACTCAAAGAGATTCACCTGTCTCTGCCTCCCAAGTGCTGGGATTAATGGCATGCACCACCAATGACAACCTGAAATTAAATCTTATTGGCAAATAAAGCCAAATGTAAGCTAGCTTGGAAGATGAGGCTGGCTTCAAATTCAGTGATCTGCCTGCCTCTGCTGCCAATGCTGGAATTAAAATAAAGATTACATCTTGATAGGTTACTTTTCAAAGCCTTGAAAATCCACAATATATCTTCAGAAAACCAGGAGCAAGACTGAGTTTTCTGCTAAGATCAGAGTTGACTGACAATCAAAACACAAACATTTAGACTGATCCAAAGGAAAATATTTTGCCTAACTTGGATTAGAGTGACTAACACTAACAAAAACGCTTGTTTTACTCTTACTGTTTTTAGTTTCTTTTTGTGCTAGAGCACACAACAATGCAGTGAAGGTCAGAGGGTGCCTACTTACCCGGATGATGGTAGAGATGGTAAGCCGGCATTTACTCAGCCCCGCCCTGCTCAGCCTCGGGAGCGGACGAATTCTCAGCTGGTGGATCGGCTGCTTTTGTCTCTTTGCCATCTTGTGGTTTAGGGTTCTCTGGGCGTCTGCGTCGGTAATTGAAGTTGCGACGATACCGACGTTGGGGTGGCTGCTGACCCTGGGTCTCATCTCCTTGATTTTCCTTGTCCTCTTCATTGCCATCCTCTCTAGGCTGTCTTTGGCGAGGAGGGCCCCTAAAATGAACATTACATAATCTCAGGCATGATCTATAACTTTTTTTCCCCTTTAACCCAACCATTAAGTGGTAGTATTTGGTACTTGGCTATGGCAATTTTTTTTCTTTTAGGTGGTCCATCTGACAGTTTAGTAAATGTAAGTTACATCTAAAAGCCAAGTGCTATGATTCTGTGTAGTAAGTATATTCTCTATGTCATTCATATAAACCAAGGCCAGTAACTATTCTCCTATTGTATGCTCTTATGTGTCATTTCATTTCTCATACACTAAAATCCCCCCTTTTGGGGCTTTTTGAGAGTGTTTCTCTATGGCTTTGGAGACTGTCCTGGAACTAGTTCTATATACCAACCAGGCTGGTCTCAAACTCATAAAGATCCACCTGCCTCTGCCTCCTGAATGCTGGGATGAAAAAGGTGTGTGCCACCAACACCCAGCTCATACACTAAAACTTTGATCAGTTTCTTTTTAGCTCTGCTCCATCAAAAGTAGCTACTTAGCCAGGCGTTGGTGATGCACTCCAGAGGCAGATGGATCTTTTTTGAGTTCAAGGCCAGCCCACAGACAGAGCCTGGAGTGAGTGCCAGGATAGGTTCCAAATACACAGAAAAACCTGGTCTTGAAAAACAAACAAAAAAAGCTATTATATACTTCTGCGTGCCTTAAGATTTGTGGCATGGTTGGGAAAACCTATGCTTTATGCAAACTCAAGAGGCTAGAGAGATATAGCTGTGTGGTTAACACTTGTTCTCAGATGACCAGTGTTTGATTTGTAGCACCCACATGGTGGCTCACAACCACCCCAAACTCATCAGAACCAGCCAATGGTGGCTCACAACCACCCCAAACTCATCAGAACCAGCCAGTTTCAGGGGAACACACCTCTTCTGACTTCCATGGGCACCAGATATAGATACACTCAGGCATACATACAGAAACATAACTGTATCAAAGCAAAAAACACAAGTCTGTGTAAGGAAGTAATCAAGACTCAATCTCTTTGAGACAGGGTTTCTCTGTAGCTTTGGCTGTACCAGAACTCTGTAGATCAAGGTGGCCTGCAGCCTCAAACTCTCTGTGCCTGGGATTAATGGCTGGAGACACCACCACCACCTGGCAAAAATCTCTCTACTCAAAATGTATTTGAGTCATTAACGTCAAACAAAAACAAAACAACCCCACAACAACAAAAAAAAAAGGAAGAATTCAGAACAGGGACAATACAATAAAATAATTTCAGGGAGCACTCCAGATGCCCAGTGGTTAAGAGTTCTTTTTAAAGATTTAATTATTTATGATGCTTAAGTGTGTTCTGTCTGCATGAAGGCACCAGATCTCATTACAGATTGTCTGCCATCATGTGGTTGGTTGCTAGGAATTGAACTCAGGACCTCTGAAAAAAGCAAGCAATGCTCTTAACCACTGAGCCATCTCTCCAGCCCAAGAGTTCTTGTTCTTGCTAGGTTTGGTTCCCGAGTACCCAGAATTGCCTATTCTTAACATAAATTCCAGAATGTCAGATGCCAAAAGTACTGGCCATCATAAGCTGTTACACACACTCGCAGGCAATCATTCCAATAAAATAAATTTAAAAGTGAACCAGGTAAAGGTCCCTAATTCATCTGAATTAAAAACATAGGACAGGGACTGGAGAAGATGTAGTGATTAAGAATACTGACTGCTCTTCCAGAGGACCTGGGTTCAATTCCCAGCACCCTATAGCAGCTCATAAATATCTAATAATTTCAGTTCCAGGGGATCCAACACTTATATGCATCAGTGAATGAGAATGACTATTAACTCACGATGCTGGAGAGGCCTAACATCTGGCTGGAGAATGTAACAAACAGGTTACAATGGACCATACCTGCGGAATCGTGGTCTGTAACCCCGATACATATTCTGTCTCACTGGTCTACCTTGCTCTCCTGCGCCCTGGTTGTCAGCACCCTGAAAAGACATCAAAAATTAGTCTACGGGGTCAACTTCAAGCTTGTTATTTTTGAACAGGGTCTTTTTGCACAGCCCCAGGTTGTTCTCAACCTGGACATCTGTAGATGATGCTGGCCTCCAGAGTGCTGGGATTAAAGACATGCACCACTGTTTCCTGGCCAAATTCCAGGACATGACCACACCATATAGTAACAGGCTTGGTGGTTCTAAGGAAAACAGTCTCTCTCAAAAGCTGTAATGAGGACTGTATAGAGTTGGTGCTTACTCAGCATTTACCTCGACAACATAAAAATGCTGTTACATACATACTGGCACTTACCTCCATCACTTCTCCTTGCACAGGAGGGTTGGAATACTGTGGTCGACGCCCATAGGGTCTCCTCAAGTAGTAAGGTGGGAACCTTCGCCTGCGATAGGGCCTGCGTTGTTGGGCTTGGCCTTCAGGAGCGCTTTCCGATCCCTCGTTCTTTTCCCCACTCTCACTATTCTGGTAGTTTTGCTGGTAATTGCGTGGAGGACCCCTACGACGTGGATAGCGTCTATAATGGTTACGGTCTGCTGCGTATTTACTGCCTTGAACTGGAACTCCACCAGGGCCTGTAACATTTGCTGCCTCCGCACCCTACAAAAGCCATTATTTATTGACAATAACAAAGGAAATCCAAATATTCAATACATTTCACACAAGCTGGGGAGGGAAAAAAAACAAAAAACCCAAGAGCAAACAAAAGAGGGAGGTTGTCTGCATGGGAAAAGGGTGCATAGAAATGACTGTATCATCAGCTCCTCACTCTTCTGAAGGGACTGTTCTCTATCTGCAGCAGCATGTTAGGCTTGATGCACCTGTGTTCATGTAGTCACCAGGACACATCATCCATCCAATTAGAGCCACCATCCTAATGGATGAGACCTCCACATTATTTCCACACCGAAGTCAAACCTTTACACAAAAAGCATCCTCACCTTTTCTCCTTCAACAACATCAAACTCCACAGTCTCTCCATCTCCTACACTGCGAAGGTACTTCCTGGGGTTATTCTTCTTTATGGCAGTCTAGTAACATCATTCCAAAAATAGATTAACAGGGGAGAAGAATGTGCTTTTTTTTTCATTTAAAATGTACCAGCGTCAATATCATTTTTAGCTTGGATATATACTTAAAATTTGCTTTATGTAAGACCACCTGTCAATAGTTTAGGAAAGCAGGGACCAATGTTACCTTACCCCCGACCTCTACCAAGAGACTCCAATCTTACAAGGCCCCAGCATTTTACCACTATTTACAAAACTAAAGTGATTTAGTACCCAAGACAGACAACAATGTGTTATATGCATCACATATAAAGCTTGGAACAAAATGAGGCCTCCATCTATATCCCCCAAAGACTGCACTTAATAAATAGTAGAAGCTAGCAGGACACACGGCCAGTTTAGATGACAGGCAAGTTTAATTTTGCATGCTTCAACTTTGACCATACCAACTCTTGTCCCTTTTCCATACCAAACTCAATTACAAATGTCAACCAAAATCCCTTCCAGTCTGTCTATAAATACTTCCAGGGAAATGCATTTCACATGTATCTATGCCACTCTCTGTAAGAGACCTGTTGGTTACCACCTCCCCAGGAAAGTTATGTCTTACATTATATAGGGCTTAAATTATGAAGTGCCAAAGGTCACACAGCTATTAAGTGGCAGGGGAACTTTTCTAAATCCAGGTCTCAGGACTCCAAATCCCAATTCATTCCACATCACAGCAGTATCTGTTACAGGATCACTCATGCATTTCCATCCCAGAGGCGGCCGGACAACCAACAAATCTCAGGCTAATTAAGCTCCGGTGCCCCCAGAACTGCAGTCTACTTGATACACCACCACAACCTGAGCAGCCAAAGTCCCAAGAACAACTCTTGTTGAAACCACTTGCAAAATAGGAAAGCATATTGGTGACACCTTGTGGGATAAGACTGGGCGAATTGAGTCAAATAAATGATCTCATCTGTCATCTGAACTGTCGTACAGTTTCATACCTTTCATATGTAGCCAACTCTCAATTATTTGCAGTCACAGGGATAGTAGAATACATTATTTAAACATGTTAACCCTTTCAATCTTTCATGGCTGTCAGTGGCAGCAAGACTTGCTACTTGTCTGTTACCTCTGCATGTTACTTCAGTAAGAATCACCTTACTGAAACAAGCCTATTAATCCTAACATTATGTTTGAATGTTTGTATACTTACATCACACAGTGTTTTGAATATACTAAAATACAGGCCCCCCCCTTTTTACCCTCAATGTATGCTGTAGGATGCTTCAAAGAGCTACAAAATGCTATCCTGCCCACCTAAGGAGGATGCTGCCACATAAGATCTTAGCTGTCTAAATTAGTGGTGAGCACAGAAACTAGTGCTAGGTCTTTTACTCTCCCACCAATTTAAAAAAGAAAATGAAATAAGTGGGAAAAAAGTTGACGGCATGGAAGCACATAGGAAGTGACGTATTTCTTAACCCACTTCACTGTGTGGACAAGTCTGATGCTGGCAGTGTATCACTCACTTGGCACATGTAGCTTCTATCCTACCTCCTCCAAAAATTTACAGACCAATCACAACTCTTTTGCAATGCCTTTCACCCTAAGACAAATTACTACTGAGGATTTACATTTCCAGCTAACTGGAACAGAAGCACTTTAGAAAAAGGAGCCACCCTATAGTCAGTGCTGGATTCCAATTTTCTTCAGATAACAGTTTAGCTCTGTCCCATTAAGATTTATTTGGCCTTAACAAAGCCAGACATCTGGCAATGTCTTGCCAATGAATGTTTCTATGTATTTATAGCAACATTATTCAATGTTAAATTTGTGGTGGTTATTTGTCTGAAACTAGGCATGAAAACTGCATGCCATCAATTGAACAGACTCAACATTTAAAATTACATTATTAATGAAACTCCAAATCACAACACTTCTAAAATTAAGTGGACTCTTCAATGTTTCACTCTACTCTTTAATCTTCAGGTTCAGGAACTAAAACTCATTCTTGAACTTAACCTTTAGCACACCCACCCTTTTCTTCCCACTAGCCTTTAGCCAAAGTACAGAGAATCAATATAAGCACTCACCTGGTGTACAAATACGTCTTCCTTGGTGTCATTCCTACAAGACAGAACCAAGATTATCAAAGTGAATAAACAAGCATGTTTCATTGCCTAAACTGATTAAGAACCTGCCCTACAAAGCAAATTCCAGGCCAGTCAGGTTACATAAAGAAACCTGAAAAACCAAAAGAACTGCCTGGTCAGTCCATGGACATCCTCAATTTCCCCAGAGACTTCCTAGCTCTGTATAGGATTAAGCAGAAACTCATTTCTATGGGCAGGGGTGACATTAGGAAACTCGGGGAAAAAATTCATACATATCAGTGGTGTGGGGAGAACAGTAAAAACTACTGAACTGTTTTAAAGACTAATCTGTTGGAAACAGCCATAAACCTACTATCTGTAAGGAAAGCAAACAAGTCTAAGGTAGTGTAACCAAATGAGCCATAATTCAAAAGCACAGCAGTAACCAGCAACACCCCTCCCACTCTTTACCTTATTAAACATTAATAACCTAGCCCACACCCTTTTACCTACAGACCAGTATTAACAGGAGTAGTCATTCTTCTCACTTCCTCACATTTCTAACCTCTACCCCAAAAAAATCCAACACAACAGAATGGAACTTAACATATACTTATGTACACTTATTATGTGCCTGACACTAGTCCTAATAATACAATATACCTAGGTGCAAAGCTTTATCTTTTGACAGCTTGAACTGTGACAAGTTCTACATCAGTTTCCACACACAGTGCTGGTTGGGATTCTTACAGGAAACCAAAGTCTTTCATTTGAAGAATATGGTGTGATTATTATTGCATAAAATGTGGTGGAACATCTGAATAAGCAGAGCCCAGCAAGTTAGGTCAAAGTTCAGACAGGAAGTGACAAAGTCTTAGACTAAACAATCACCCAATGAAGTTATTTAGGCTATCTTTCTTGGGACCAAAATGAAGGAAACATGACAATATTAGGGCCCTGTAGAACCACTAGAGGAACAGATTCCCTTGTTAGTAAGCTGCTCTACCCTCTTCACTATTAAGAAGCCAGAGAAATGGCTCAGTATTAGTTCTAATATTTTAGCATTTAATGACCAAAAACACCATTGGTATATTGTTAAAAAGCAAAAAGGTTTGATGCAAGTGCTGTACCACCTCATCCAACCTAGGTATGTTTTAATATGCTTGGTTTAAACTGATGGGGTCAATAAGATGGCTCAGCAAGAAAAGGTACTTACTGATAATGTGAGTCTGACCATTTGGGTTTAATTAGATAATTCCTGCAACGTTTCCCCTCTGACCTCCAAATGTTCAACTCCCCAATAAGTAAGTGCAAACCTTTAATCACAATACTGGGGAGGCAGAAGACAAATTTCAATGTCCTCTCATAGTCTCTGTGGGCACCAGGCAAGCATGTGTATATATACACAGCAGCCTGGATTACTGAAGATTAACTTCTAACCATTACACAAGATGTGGAATACACCATTTATCATCACAATTCTGCCATAGGTAGTATCTAACACCTACCAGCTTCATAAAGCAAAGAACTGAAATACAACCTGTGGCTGTTTGTTCAGTGTTGACTTCTAACTTCTTGGGGGCTCTGGCCTTTATATGTTGGAATTTTTAAAAATCCTCACACATTACCTTAAAATAATTTTCAGATATATTTATATGCACTTGTGTATCTTTGAGTAGATGCTAGGTGTACAGGTACCTGGGGAGGCTATAAGTGGGTATCAGATCCCACTGACACTAGAGCATCAAGTACTTTGAAACAGTGAGCCATCTTTTCAGCCCACATTTTACTTTTAGTGGAAGGTTAAAACAATTGTTAAAAGAAAGCTTCATGCTTTCTTTACCATGTTTCACACTAAGCCCCTAAAACAGTCACTGGCTATGCCTATCATTCAAACTCCAGCTCTCTACAATTACTATTTCTACCCAGACCAACAAGGTTCTCAAAGTTAATGCCTTACTTCCTCTCTAGGCAGGCATCTATCTTTTCCAGATTGACTATAGATGCTTCTAAGGGTCTATTCAGGACCCTATAAAGAACATTTAACTAGTCTTAGGATAAGGAAAAGAGGGGAATTTAGAGCAAATTATTTTACCTGGCAGGAAAAAGGGAAAGATAAGGCATTGTGTTCTGAGTTTTAAGTCAGTGACTGAGTAAATAGAGACTTCCATCAGTAATAGGGCTGGAGTAATGGCTCAGCAGTTTAGATCACTGGATACTTACTCTTCCAGGACCTGAGTTCAACTCCCAGCAACCACTGAAATGAGATCTTGTGCCCTCTTCTGAACTGCAGACATACATGCAGACAGAATGCTGTATGTCAAAAATAAATCCTTTAAAAAAAAAAAAAAAAACAACCAATTGACTAATAGGTAGGTTGTTGTCTTGTGTACAAACCAAGAGTCCCAGTATTAAGTCAACCTGTTGCATGTCCCTTTCTTAACACTGTCAAGGAATCCTCAGACCTATTTTGGTGGATGCACATTTTAAGACAGAAAACAGGGTGACTTTAAAAGCCCAAAAGATTTTTGGTCAAAAATCTTCCCAATCTACCAAATTCTATAGGCACTTCCCTGATAAAATGAGGGAAGATGAGGGAAGCAGGTGACTCTGGGTTGTGTCAAATGTACAAAAAAAAAAAAAAAAAACAAAAAACTAACCAAGACAGGAAGGCAGAGACAAGGTAGATCTCCAAGTTCAGAGGGCAGCCTGGTCAACAGTGTTTGTTCCAAGACAACCAGGAATACAAAAAGAAACCCTATCTCAAAACCAACCAACAATCAAGGATGATGCCACCTGTTCTGGTTGGGACAACACCTATCACAGCACCCCTTCCAACTCAATTTCTTGCTACCTCAAAAATAACAGCCAAGTGGCGTTATTTCTTAGTCCCAGCACTCAGGCAGAGGCCAGTGGATCTAGTTCCAGGACAGCCTCCAAACCACAGAAAAACCTTGTCAACAAAAATTTCTCAACTGCATCTCAATCTCAGTATGGCTTATCAATCAAGCCCTTTAATTTGTAAAGGTGACTTACACACTAAACTAGAATATGTGGGATATAGTTAAAGGTAGCACCCATCACACCTGAGGACTAGGCAGCACATAAAAACTTCAGTGTAGATCATGGATGGACAATGCCCAACTGCAAATGGCCAGGATCTATTTTCAGATAGTGTAACAAAGCAGTTGTTGAATACTCCAGAGCACAAAACTGTCCAAATCTTGCTTCTATTACTTCTATGTCTATGGGACAAATCACTCAAACCTTATGATTTTAAGTCAATTAGATCACCTTAATCAAAAGACCCTGAATAAAATTACCATTATTGCAGTCATTAGTTTCAAGGGTCAATTCTTTGTGGTTACTGACACCATTAAGGTTTTTTTTTTTGGGGGGGGGGGAGGAGGCAGGGTTTCTGTGTAGCTTTTGAAGCCTGTTCCTTGAACTTCGAGATCTGCCTGCCTCTGCCTCCCTGAGTAATGGGATTAAAGGTGAGTCACCTGCCACCCCTGCCCAGTTTTCATTAAGTTTTATATGAAGGACATAAAGCTAAGCTTTCTAGACCACAGGTTAAAAGGCCTATGTATGTACACAGGGAGGGCAGAAATGGCAATGAGCAATCTAAGAGAATGGCTCAGCTGAAAGTGTTTGCAGGTACAAGCTTTAAGACCCTGAACCCATGTAAAAGTCAGATGCAGCTTTCTTCTGAGCTGCATACAAGTGTTGTAGCATATGCATTGTCTGTTGCTCTGAACTGAGCCACAGTTCACCCCCCTAAATTCTATCACCATAAAAGATCCATGTCCCACTCTTCTAACAGGACCGCTTTTCTACATCTAATAAACTATGATAGTAACTCGGGGAAGGGATGTAACAAGGGCCCAATTAAACAAAATTCTGCTACTTAAAAGCTCTTTGGAGGCCTTTAATCCCAGCATTTGGTCTTTAAAACCAGCATGGTCTACAGAGTAAGTTCCAGGACAGGCTCTAAAGCAATATATAGAAACTTTGCCTCAAAAAACAAAAACAAAAAGCTCTTTGTTTCTGCCTGAGTGTTGGGATTAAAGGTGCACACTTTTAACTTTAATAAAGGGTAGGGTAACCCAGGCTGGCTTTAAATTCAAGTAGCAGCAGAGCTTGATTCCTGATGTCCTGCCTCCTACAGAGGAAACTAGGCCCTAAGCACACTAAACAAGCACTCTATACCAAGTTAGATCCCCAGCACTTTTTAATTTGAAGCAATCAGCATTTGAAAATAAGCCTTGGAACAAAGAATTCTAAGTTGTAAGACTGCATTACAGGGAATAACTTAGGCTTCAACAAACCTATCTTTAAAGGTGAGATGACCTCTTATATTTGAATTATAAAATAGCTAAAGATCCTAGAATACATAATCCAAAATTCAGTGCATTCCAAATACCTATCTCCCATTTTACATTCTATACATTTCCTTAAAGGACAGACCTAGTTCACAGTATATCTCATTTTAAAACTACAACACCAACAATGACCTGCTTAGAAACAAGCACACCATTAAATCAGTAATTGGGGTTAAGATAGTCTAACAAAGGATAATCATAAGTCAATCATATCTATGTTATCTGGAAGAATGATCAACTATGCTTCTAAGGGCATAATTTTTGTACATCAAATCGCAGTATATAAATCTCATAAAAAAAACTTGGCTTAAAAAGTGGTGTAAGTCTAGACAAACGCTAAAATGCAATAAATGCATACCCAAAAACCCCCACAGCTAACCCAACTAGAAAGGTGCACTAGCTAGCTGGACTGGGCTAAGGATTTTAAAACTGTCCTTTAGAAGGTAGGGTACACAGACTAGTCTCAGCATCCTCTAGGATTGTTAGGAAGGAGAAATCTCAATCAAAGCATGAACAATTAATTATCAGTTTAAAGCCACCAGGACACAAGCCACATACAAATAGTAAAGCATTACACTTCCTTCTTTGCTCACTAGTAACCCATTGGGGAAAAGAAACACATGGAAACGGTAGCACTTCAGGAAAGCCAATAAATAGCCTACACCACACAAAATCCTAGAGTCTGGAAAAACAAATGTTTCCCTGTAATTGCTACCGTAGAGAACAGACCAGACCATTAAGTGATTGTAATCGCTTCTGTGAGTGTTTCCACAACACGGTATGATTTATCAATGAACGGATTTTCATCACTCCGTTATTTTTAAAAGCCTAGCTGCCATTTGGTAGTGTCCCAATTCACAAGCACTGTCACTCTTAAGTGTCTTGTCTTTCCCACCATCTACTTATTTGATGCCTTCCAAGCAAGCATGTAAGGGAGAAAATGCTGAAATGGCGCCAAGTCTCACAGCTGTACGGCCAGGATTGCTGCTGGCACTCGCGGTGCTCTACACCCATGCAACTGCACTAGCCTTGGCAGCCATCTTGAAAAAGATGCCGGGCTCACAAGGGAGCCCCGAGTGCAGGCACTGCACTCACCATCACCGGCTACTAACCGTTCTAAACCATTCTCTGGATCTATTAGGATGTACTTTGCAACTACTATCAAGGACTTAAGGCCACTCCAACAAGCTACAGCCAAGCTTTAACCAAAATTGATTTGATCAGCCATGATTCCCGGACAAGGAAGTAGAAGAAATAAAAATTGAGGAAGAGCCATTTTCTTCAGATGTATTATTTGCCGTTTGGGGAAATAAGAACCCTTTTTAGCTATAGTTCTATAGAAAATATGCTCGAGGTACTAAAAGGAGTGCGTATTTGAGTCGACTAAACAAAGGCAACATAACCTTATAGTGCAGATAACATCTCAGGCACTTGACATGTCAAATCATGTTCCCCAAGAGGTTAACAAGGTGGGGGGATAAAAATCACCTGCATGTTAATTAGTGGGTCACATTCTTACATAGCAATTTCAAGGAAGCAAGAAGGATGTCAAGGTTAAAAGGCGCTTAGCCTCAGATGGATGCAAGGTAACTGTTAAAGGCATGGTTCTTGCGCCGCGCTTGCCTTGACCTGCTTTGTGCCAAAGCTTGAAGCTAGCTCAGAATTGGTATTTAACAGCAAAACAAAGCAAGTCTACAGACCCACTAATCCAGTCACCCAAATAAGAAAAGCCACGTTTCCAACCCCTCTCCCTGTCAGGGCCGCGGTGGAACCGGCCCTGGAGATTACCCATGCAGGAGGCGGGCCCGAGCTGTCTACACCGGCATCTCTCACCTGTTGATGAAACCGTATCCGTTCCTTACATTAAACCATTTTACTGTTCCCAAAACCTTCGTTGCTGGAAAACAAAGCACAACAATGTCCAATCAGCGGCTGGCCCTGGAAGTCGGTCCAGGATCCGGCCGCAGGCCCGGGCCGCCGCCCTCGCCGCACACGTGGGTGCGCTGGGCAGCGCGGGTCCGAGGTGGGTGTGCGCCCGGGAGGCGAGCACGTGAGGCCCGGGAAAAGCAGCCCGCGCCGCTCCGGCTGCGTAGGCGGCGGGGCGGGGATCCCGCGCACGAGGCCCCGAAGCTGGTGGGCGCGGGGGAGGGGCGGCCGCGGCCCGAGCAGCGGCGGGAGCCCGGCGTGCGCGCGCCGCGGGCCCGGGGGGAGGGGCGGCCGCGCAGTCGGTGGCTCGGGGCCGCGTCGCCTAACGGTCTGGCCCGCGGCCCCACCCCCGGTCCCTTCTGGGGCTCACCGATGACCTTCTTGTCCCCGCCGGCGGGCGCCGCCGATGTGAGGCCACCCGGGCCGCCACTACCCGCGCCGCTGCCCGTGGAGCCGGGCTTGGTGTCGGCGGCGCTGAGGGCGGCGGCGGGGGCGGCGGGCGGCTGCTGGGTCTCGGCCTCGCTGCTCATGGTTGCGGTGGTGGTGACTGGGGCCGGCGGCGATGGCTGCGGCTCCTCCCGGGGTGTGATGGTGACTAGGCCGGCGGCGGCGGTGGGGCTCTCAGGGCTCTCTGGGGTCCGCTCTCCGCTCCCGCTACCGATCGAACTAGCGAGAATGGCGGGACGGGCGGGATAAGCCCCGCGATAGGCCCGCCCTCATCCTCTCTTATTGGCCAGGGTCGCCGTCCATCCTACCACCTGACCAGGTTCCTAGCGCCTATTGGCTCAGGCTCCGCGTCTCTTGCGCTCTCATTGGGCCTTTGGCGACTAATTCGGCCGACCCACAGCCGCTCCTGCCCTCGCCGCCATAGAGACCGGAACTAGAATGAGCTTTTCGGCCGTGAGCACCATAGAGTACCGGGAGGACGCGTAGAGGGAACGTGTCCGCACGGGGTTGCGCTCGTCGCGCACGTGGGCCGCGGTGGCCGGGCCTACCCGTGTTTCTAGAAGGGGCTTTCTCCCTGATCTGGGTTAGCACCGCGGCCTCCTTAATGGCTTAGGCTTTTGGCGGTCCAGTCACCTTGGAGGGACCACGCAGGCGCTCCGGCTGCCACGAAATCCGCGTGTTCAGGGCGGAGGTGCCCCTTTACCCGGGCGCTGGAGGAATGTATTTCATATTGGCCACAAATTAGGTTTAATTTAGTGTCAAATTTATTGGATAAGTTAGAATCGCCCCCTCCCCCCAAGCAACATTGTAGACAAGGATTGCAATCCATGTTTTTATACCCTGTAAAATACTGGCAGTCTGCTGTTACTGAAGCCCTCCGCCTACCTTCATTCATTCTTTATTAGGCATCTACTACTGACGGGGGATTTAAATAGTTTGCCAGTTAGCTTCTGCCTTCTGATGGAGGCAGAAATGTAAACGCCCAACACTTCATAGCTGGGTGAGCACAGCTTTTGAGGAAGGAAATAGGAAGAGTTGGGTGGTGACTTTTCAGGCTTGTGTCTAAAGGGCCTCGAGGAAAGTGCAAATAAAAGAATTCAGTAGGAGTAGGAAATATTGGTTGTAAAGATGGGTAGGATCAACTGGGTGTCAACTAGTGAGGAAGGTAGTTTTGGAGTTGTAAGTAGTGAGTCTAGAAACACAGTTTCTCTATATTGTTTTGGATCCTGTCCTGGAACTAGCTCTATAGACTAGGCTGGCCTCAAACTCAGAAAAGCGTCTGCTTCTGCCACCGAGTGCTGGGGTTAAAGGTGTGTGTGTGCCACCAATGGCAGGCTGAGTCTTTTAAAAAAGAAAGAAAAAGTTGCTGCTTGGAGAATGGGCTGCAGAAAAAGGGATGGAAGTAGGGAAAGCAATTAAAGGGATCCAAGATGGCTCTTCGTAAAGGCACTTGAGACCTATCCTGAAGACCTGAGTTCTATCCCTGAGCTCCACAGGGTGAAATAAGAAAGCTGCTGTCTGCATGTTTTAGTTTGACTCCCCATGAGCACTGTGGCATTCATCTCCCACCCACCCCCAGTAAATAAATACATGTAATACAAATTGCAAGAAGAAAGTTAGTGCAGTAACCCTTATCCCTTGCCAGCTCCATCTAGACCTACCACTCTATTTGATAAAAGCCTCCCTTCATCAATTATGGAAAATCTGATCCTCAAACCAGTTAGTCTTCTGTGCCATTGCTTTTGGTGATTGCTTAAAGCAGGGACAGCAAAAATAATTTTTTTACTCTCGTTTTATGTGCATTGGGGTATTTTGTTTGCATGTATGTCTCTATGAGGGTGTCAGATCCCCTGGAACTAGAGTTATAGACAGTTGTGAACTGCCACGTGGGTGCTGGGAGTTGAACCCAGGCCCTCTGTAAAGGTAGCAAGTGTTCTTAAGTGCTGAGCCATCTCTAGCCCAGAAAAAAAGGGCAAAATAATATGTAAAGTTTTGTGGGCTGTTGGGTTATAACAGATCAACTTTAGCTCTGAAAGCAGAGGTACATGTGTTTTGAAATCATTTACCAAAAATATTCTTACTATTTTTATTTGGAGTGGCACAATGGGGGTAAGAGGACATCTTGTATAGTTCATTCTCTTTTCTATGTAGGTCCCAGGCATGGCACTCAGGTCATCCACTTTACTGTCAGCATCTAGCACATTTATCTGCAATCTCACTGGGCCTGAAACAGTTTACTCACAGAGCTGACCTAGAAATGTGATGTGGCCTTTATCACAAGGTTATCTTTACGTTGTTTACTGCTTAAAACATTACAAGTTTTTTCTCTTTTATTGTTTTTTGTAACTGGTTCTTATTGTGTAGCCCAGGGTAACCTCAAACTCTCAGAGAACTGCCTGCTGGGTTAAAGTCATTAAAGGATTAAAGACAAGTAGGTGCCACTACCACCCCACCCAGTCCTCCTTTCTTAATATTGCCCCAAACAGCCAATGTTCCTTCAAACACTTGAACTCCTTAGTGACTACTGTTACATCCCAATTCCTTAATGTGGTATGCCTTCTCTAAATGTAACACCCCCTAGCCCCACTATTCATCCCTTGTCCAACCTAACAGGGACTCCTTTTTAGCTGATACTACATATTATAAATACTCCCCACCTTTCTGAAAATTCTTTTTAAAACACCCCCCCCCCCAATGCCTTTTTGAGACGAGGTCTCACTTGGAAGCTCAGGCTGCCTGGAATTCATGACCTGAGCGGTAGCTGTACCAGCATGTGCCCTTCTGACTTTCCCTTAAGCATCTACCTCGAGCCTAACACATGTTTGTTTTTGTTTTGTTTTCCTTTGATTTGAAACAAGGTCTCACCATGCCTGGAACTTACAGAGATCTTCCTGCCTCTGTCTCTCAAATGCTGGGATTAAAAATGTCTGCTATCATATCAAGCTGTGTAACGTTCTAATATCTATCCCTTTTGTCTCTGTGGTGCCAAGGGCTGAAATTAATCATAATCTTTAATGACACTGTGAAAAATGAATCAATGAAGTGCTGGCAGCAACAGGGCCATCTGGGCAGTAATCCCAGTATGAAAAGGCTTGAGGCAGCAAGGTGGTTAAGAGAGCTGCTGTTCAGCCACCTTTCATCAGCATGCCCCTCAGGCTTGAGATTTCCCCAAAGTTATGAAGATACTTAGAAAATGACAGAAATGGCCACAGAATGTAGTGGGTACCCATACTCCCAGAAGTTGAGAGGCTGAGGCAGGAGGATCTCAGTGATTTAGAGGCCAGTATGGACAGAACCCTTAAGAATAAATGAACAGGGGCTGGGTGGATGGCTTCATGGGATGCCCAGAATAAATGTTGAGTAGGCGTAGCAGCTCTCCTAGAATTTCAGCCTGGGAAAGTAGAGACAGCTACCTAGTAATGTTAGCTGTTGTGGTCAGATCTGGGTTTGATTGAGAGACTCTGCCTCTATGAATAAGGTGGAATAGCAAAGGAAAATAATTCTGAACATCAAACGTGGGCTTCCGTATGTATGCAGACACATGCATGAGTACCCACACACATGTAAAAACTGCATATGCACATCTTGAGAAATGTGGAAAAACTGAGTGTTAACTGCTTTTGAAAGATGGTGTCTCAAGTTGAAATGCCCATTCTGTCACATCTGTCTTTATTGCTTAGAGGTGTCCATCCCTACTTCCTCATTTGGGTACTCATCCGTCTTCATGCTTGGTATAACATGAAGATGGTATGTTAAGATGCACTGATGCATACATCTTTAATTCCAGCACTTGGGAAGCAGAGGCAGGCAGATTACTGAGTTTGAGGTCAGCCTGGTCTACAGAGTGAGTTCTAGGATAGCCAGGGCTACAGAGAGAAACCATCTCAGAAAAAAAGATGTCCCAAAGTGGGAGCTGTCTACTCCTTTCTGCTAGTCACTCCCTTCCACACCACTTTGGGAGTTTACACCAGCCAGTCTGTCCAAGAACCACCTTACACACAATACTAGTTCCTGCTTTTAAGCAGTGCAAAGTGACACATCCCGGGAATCTCCTTTGCAAAACAGCTTTCTCTTTTACCCCCATCCCTCACAGGTTCTGGGTTAGGAACACACCCTGACTCATCCTGGCTCTCCTCCCTAATCCCAATCAATACATCAACATCACACATCAGTTCTTCCAAGCCTTTAAAATTTGTCTTTTTTTTTTGAGACAGGGTTTCTCTCTGTGTAGCTTCAGAGCATCTCCTGGCACTCCCTCTGTAGACCAGGCTGGCCTTGAACTCCTGGTTAAACAACTGCCTCTGCCTCCCAAGTGCTGGGATTAAAGATGTACACCACCACTGCCAGGTTTTGTTTTTTTTGTTTTTTTTTTTTTTTTTTTTTTTTTTTTTTGAGACAGGGTCTCTCACTGTGTAGCCCTGGCTGGCCTAGATCTATGTAGACCAGGTTGGCCTCTGTAGAGATCCACTTATCTGTTTCCCAAGTGTCTGGTGCCTTCAGATTTTAAATATTTTTGTGTATATGCTGCACATGTGTACATGTGTGTGTGGGTCTCAGGGCACCAGGGCTCAGATTCCTGTCCTGGACTTCCTGATGCTTTGGGGCAGCTTCTTTCAAGAGAAGTTTTGCTGTTGTGTGCCATATTTCAGGGTACCTGGCTGGCAAGCTTCCCTGGAAGTTTCCTGTTTCAACTTCCTATCTTGCTATTCAGCTACTGGGATTATGAACATATCTGGCTCTTAGATGGGTTATGGAGGTCTGAACTCACACCATCATACTTGTCCAGGGAGGCTTTTATTAGATGAGACATCTCTCCAGCCCCTGAAAACCTTCTCCCTGTTAAAGTGGGTTTTGTTGTTTAATTTTTTAAATAACCTTTTCCTCTCACCTCATCTCTCCACTCTATATGAATATCTGGTTCATGTAATATACTAGACATAGATGCTTAGTATTTCCAGGTGTTAGGGACACAGAAGTTAAAGAAACAAAAATTCCACCAAACTAAAGAAGCAGACCCTCTGAAGTTTGTTTACATAGCTAGAGGAAGTTACTTAGGGCCTCTCTGTATTTCACTACCTTGTCCCTGGCACACAAAAATGGCACTCTGAGGCAGGTTCTGTTATAGAATTTGACTGTTTCATCTGCCTGTATAGTTGAGGAATCTCTGACCATGAGATGGAGAAAAACAGAAATGGATAGACATTGAAAGGTGTAATGGCTGTGATCCCAGCAAGTAGGAGGAAGTCCCAGGTATTCTCTACACAAGTTCCAAGGTACACATGGCTACATGGGAGACCGTTTCCTCCCAAAATATAGAAACGAACACATTAAATGCCTCATGAAAGTTAGATCAGAGGAACATAGGTGTGTTTGAGACAGGGTCTTGCTACATAGCCTTGGCTGTTACCGAAGTATGTAAACCAGGTTGGTCTTGAATTCAGAGATCTACCTGCCTCTAAGATTAAAGGGGTGTACCACTATGCCTGGTTCAGAGTAACTTTTTTATCCTGACATTATATTCCTTAGGGAGTGGAATCTTTCCATGTTGGATTATTTCCTTTCCAAGGTATGTCATTTATTTATTATTTGAGACAGGGTTTCTCTGTGTAGCTTTGGAGCCTGTCCTGGAGTTCAAGGCTGACCTTGAACTCAGTGTTCTGCCTGCCTCTGCCTCCCTAGTTCTAGGATTAAAGGTGTGCCACCACCAACGCCCAGCATGGGGTGTGTCCTATGTACCTGCCTTAAGTTCCTGATTCTCCTGCCCTCATCTCCCAAGGGCTGGGTTTACAGGTATGTGCTACAAAAGTCATCTATTCCCTGCTTCCCTAGGTCTCAAGATGTAACAGGGCTGTCCTTGAATTTACTCTACTCTTCCAGCCTTCTAAAAATACTGAGATTAGTAAAATGCCTTCTCCTCAAGGACCCTTTCAAGGACACCCTTGTTTTACAGTGGGCTTTAGAGGTTAACTTAAGACCTCTATGGCTCACAAGTGACCTGGTAGATTCCTCAACTCCATGATTCCTACTTGATCAAGATCAAGACACATTCTATCAGATGGTCTCCTCCACACACACCCCAAGATAGTGACCCATTGACAAGTGGCTCCAGAACTTATGGAATTGAATCTGCTGGGATATCCTGAACTACACTTTGCTACATTTGCCCATCAGTAGAACCCTAGAGGCCCCTACAATTGTTGCAAGTTGGAGGTTTCAATATATACCGCTCTTGGCTCTTCTCCATGCTGGCCTCTGAGGAGAGCCAGTCCTAGCTGAAGCACGAGGCAAGGAGGTAGATTGTCATTGCTGTCATTTATAACCACACACACCAACTCCCATGAGGTTCAGCTGGGTTTGCCCACCTGACCTAGCCCTGGCTCAGGCATAACTTTCCCTTTTCTTTTTGGTCTTTGTTTTGGATGCAGGCCAAGACCCAAGTCTGCTTTTTGTTTTTTCTGATACTTTGGGTTTCCTTACTTTGTTTCCACATGCCCCCTTCCACCCACCCATTCTCCTTATGAAGTGTGATTCTGCAGAGGTTTACTATTTGTCTGCTTTGTTCTCTGAGACAGGGATGCAGCTTTGGCTGTCCTGGATCTAACTCTATCAGGCCAGCCTCAAACTCACAGGAGTACCTATGCCTCCTGGGTACTGGGGTCTTTTCACATAAACCTAATTAAACCTCTCTATTAGAATAAACATTGGTAGCTGGGCATTGGTGGTGAATGCCTTTAAACTCAGGAGGCAGAGGCAGGTGAATTTCTGTGAGCTCGAGTCCATCCTGGTCCTCAGAGTTAGTTCCCAAGCTCCAAAGCAATACAGCAATACTCAACTTGTTGAGTCTGAGTTTGATCCCAGGGACTCACATGGTAGGAGAGAACAGACTTTAAAAAGTTGTCCTTTGCTGAGCTGTGGTGGCACACACCTTTAATCCCAGCACTCAGGAGGCAGAGGCAGACGGATCTCTGTGAGTTCAAGACCAGCCTGGTCTACAAGCGCTAGTTCCAAAGCCACAGAGAAACCCTGCCTCAAAAAAAAAAAAAAAAAAAAAAAAAAAAAAAATGGTGTTTCTTGACTTTAAAAATGAGCAAAATGAGCAACACAAACTAAGGATTCAGGCATTATGCTGGCCTGCCCCTGCCTCCTGCCAGAATGCACTTAGGCAGTACTCTGGTCAGCCCAGGGTTCCAGGAATACTGGTCTGCACCCAGGTGCAAAGGACCCCTTTAAAATTAAGACCCCTGCCCACTTATGCTCCCTTTCCCTCAGTTCCCCTGGGGCAGACAGGACTTTTCCTGTTTCCCTCTTCTCTTCTGTCCTCTCTGTCTCTGTGTCTCTTTACCTCTTTTCTCTTCCCTTCCCCCTCCCTCCCCTTTCTAATAAGACTTGTCACTTAAGCTGTCTGCCTGGCATGTTTGTCCCTCCTCCTTGGCCACCCTTGCCTGCCTTGGGATCCACCCCACATAAAGTACCCCTCGAGCTTCTTCTTTTTTGATTTTTCAAGACAGTTTCTCTCTGTATGTAGCTTTGGAGGCTGTCTTGGAACTTGATCTGTAGACCAGGCTGGCCTTGAACTCACAGAGATCCACCTGCCTCTGCCTCCTGAGTGCTGGGATTAAAGGCATGCGCCACCACCACTCAGCCTCAAGCTTTATCATTACACAAATAGCAACAACCCATGAATTAAAAAACAAAACAAAACTTTATTTACAGTTCAAAATTTAAACAAGATCTTGGTTCTGATCTGTGATACTTCCAGGTCCTGGATCACACAGGCAGGAAACCAAACAGAGGCCAGTCCAGCTTGTCAGACTCAAGGGAGAATGTCACCCAAAACAGCAGAAGACCTAAATGGTAGAGACAGGTCAGTGAGAAGATAGGTATAAACAGCTTAAAGGAAACAAATGCTCCCAGATTCTAATCTTTAGGAAAACCTAAAGACCAGACCTTCGGATCCCAGGACCACATGAAAGCGAGGCAGTGAACGTGTGACCAGGAATGTCCTTGGCTCTCTCAACCATGTGGGTCCCAGAGATTCAACTCAGGTGTCAGGTTTGGCAATAAGTGCTGTTACCTGTGGCACTAGCTCACCGACCTATTTGCATGCAAAGGGACAAAGGAGTTCCAAGGAGCTTAATGACTTGACCAAGGCCAGAGTTAACAGTGTTATGGCTTGGCTTAAGGCTGGTGTCCTCATCAGGCTTGGATGGCTTGCTGTCCATGACCTTCCAGGTTAACTGTACTAAAAGAGAACAGCATGTATACCGCTGCTTTTCTCTTACCAACTCCCTTATGTGGACACACCCT
This sequence comes from Phodopus roborovskii, assembly GCF_943737965.1. Classification (NCBI taxonomy): domain Eukaryota; kingdom Metazoa; phylum Chordata; class Mammalia; order Rodentia; family Cricetidae; genus Phodopus; species Phodopus roborovskii. The sequence goes on from NW_026126448.1 coordinate 9,387,591, forward strand.
CTTCTAGGGAACAGTGAGTTCTGAAATCCCAATGTAAGTCCACAAAGTTTACCCTGGGTCCTCAAAGTGTGTAAGAATGCATAAGTACATTATAAACAGCTCAATGTACCGGAGGCGAAGGTCTATGACACCAGGCACTATGTTCTTAATATGGGTCTTGCTTCAAGGTGTTCTCAGTCAAGACAAAGATAGCCTTATGTACTGCAGCACACTGTGCTAAGTGCTGTGACAATATCTGGTTGGAGCCACTGACTGGGCTGAACCCAGAGGAGCTGGAGGGACATAGGCAGGTTTCTAAATTGATGTTAGTCATAGACACATTTCATGGAGAGAATGGAAAGACTTGGGACATATACACATAGACATACAGTATATTAGAAGATTTAAGTTCAATGTAGAATTCTAATATAAATAGGACAACGTAAACTGAAAAGAAAGTCTTTGCTGTTTCTACTTAGTGGAAATATCTACTACCAGCAATGTACTGTTTAACTCCAAAAGTTCTAAAACATTCAATAGAGTGCCATGTTTGTACAGCATAACGATCTCCATAGTCACTTTATTTACTTTAGAAATCTTGCCAGTACACACAGATCCTCTTCTTTTCTTTTTCATTAGGACGAATGGTACTGGATAGAAGAGCCTTGCCGTGAATGTTAAGACACTGTAGGAGTCTTGCCTTTGGATTGGAGGAGAGCCAGACATTCTACCTCTATTATTAAGGCAGAGCTTCCCACTCTCAGAGCAGGGCACAGTGTCACACACCCAACAGGCAGGCAATACATGGGGGCACACCTTGTTGTATTTAGGGTACTTGTCTCTTCTGGCACCCTTAGATTGTCAGTGCCAGGCAATATCCTGCAAGTCCGGCCGCTGCTTGAGGAAGTGAGACTGTGAACAGTGATTGCTGCTGGAGGACCAGGATGTCATCGTCTCCTGGGCTGGGATTCTCCTTGAAAGGACAAACCCTGTTATCCCCCATGCTGAGCTTTGCCATCTACTATTACCTGTGAAAACTCATCAGAACTAGCTCCCTAGCAAATTCTTCTGGAGATTCAAAGAACATTAAAGTATGCAAAACAATGCTCGGTATGGTGACTCATGCCTGTAATTTGGATGTTTAGAAGGCTGAGACTTTTGTTACAAGCAAGCCCCCTCCCTCTGCCCTGTCCCAATCCAACCACACAATTGCCCAATAGGTCTTAAAATCATCTATATGGCTCTTAACCATTATTCCACCTCAAACAAACCTGTGGTATAATAAAAACACTTGGGGTGGGGGGGTGGGGGGAAGGGACACAGAGATGGCTCAGTGGTTAAGAACACTCACTGCCTGTTTCTCCATATGACCAGGTTCAAATCCTAGCACCCACATGGTAGCTCACAACCACAACTCCAGTTCCAGGGGTTCTGATGTCCTCTTCCAACATCCTTGGGCACCAGGCATGTACATATCGTACAAGATACACACTCAGGCAAAACACACATAAAATATTAAAACAAAGACAAACACTTCTGGGAGGTTAGAGAAGCTTGTAAGTTTTCACCTGAAAAGGAATGACAGGCTGCTTGATCATTTCTTGGGACAGATTTTCCTTAATCTGTCCCAAATCTCACCATGAAGAAATCCAAAGCAGACAGCCATCTGCCAAACTTTTTTACAGCAGACCGTTCTCTAGACTTCCTGACACCTTAAAACTGAGGATAGGGGTTAAAAAAAAAAAACTATTGTGTATGAGTGTTTTGCCTGCATGTATGTATGTATGTATGTATACGACATATGTGCCTGGTGCCCAAGGAGGTCAGAAGGTATCAGATCTCCTAGAACTGGAGTTATGGATGGTTGTGAGCTTCATGTGGTTGTGGGAAATGAACCCTGTAAGAGCAACGAATGCTCTTTAACCACTGAATTATCTCTCTAGCTTCCACACACAGGCTCTCACGTTTGCTTAGCAAGCACTTTGCCTTCAAAACAAAATGTGGTCATGCTTAAATTCCCTTGCTCAAGTGATCTTCGGTCTCTGCAGTGGCTGAACTACGCAGGATAACTGATGTCATAACCATGTTCCTAGGTATTATCTATAGCACAAGCCTGAGCAAGTCAGGGTTAGAGGACTGAATAGGAGCCCAAGTCTAGAGCTTATTATATGAAATGGCAGCCACTACAGTCACATGTGACTCTTCAGATTTAATTAAGCAAAATAGCTGGGTAGGGGTGGGGGTGGTGGAGGCAGAGACAGGTCTTTAATACCAGCACGCAGGAGGAAGAGGCAGGCAGATCTCTGTGAGGCCAGCCTGGTCTACAAAGTGAGTTCCAAGACAGCCAGGACTCTTACACAAAGAAACCCTGTCTTGAAAAACAAACAAACAAACAAAAAAACCAACCAAACCCAACAACATCCCCTCAGCCTTGGCCACACTAGCAGAGTTCCACATGCTTTATCACTACAGGCAGCTGGCAATCAGCTCTAGCTTCTGTCTAGGGTACAGACATAGGCATTCCCATCACTGCACACAGGGCTGCCCATTGGTCAGTCCCGGTCTAGAGGGCCTCTGGAATGTGAATGACCACTGAGGAATTACAAGAGGGACTTTGATAGAGAAAGAGCTAAACGTCTTTTGCTAATAGTGGGGGGGGGGGGGCAGGATAATGATTCTTAGAGTCCCCTACAAGGCTTTCCAGTTCTGTAAAGAACTGTTCAGAAAGGAGACTCCAATGTAAAGAAGGCTGGATTTTGTTTTGCTTCTTTGGGTGTTGGGCACTGAATCTAGGGTCTTGTGTGTGGTGGACAAGGACCTTATCACGAAGCTACAAATCACTGTGCCCTTAAAGAATCCTGAGCCGGACATGGAGGTGCACTCCTTTAATCCCAGTATTAAGTAGAGGCAGGCAGATTGCTGAGTTCAAGGCCATCCTGGTAGACAGAGTGAGCTAAAGGATAGTCAGGGCTACACCCGAAACTGTCTTGGCTAAGCAGTGGTGGCACACACCTTTAATCCCAGCACTTGGGAATCAGAGGCAGGTAGATCTCTGTGAGTTCAAGGCCAGCCTGGACCACAGAGCAAGTTCCAGGACAACCTCTAGAGCTACAGAGAAACCCTGTCTTGAAAAACCAAAACAAAACCAAAAAAACCCAAAACAACTTTCTTGAAAAACAAGCAAACAAAAAAGAATTCCTAAACTGGGCGATGGTGGCACACGCCTTTAATCCCAGCACTGATGAGACAGGGGCAGGTGGATCTCTGTGAGTTCAAAGAGACCAGCCTGGTCTAGAAGAGCTAGTTCCAAAGCCACAGAGAAACCCTATCTCGAAAAACCAAAAAAAAAAAAAAAAAAAAAAAAAAAAAAAAAAAAAAAAAAAAAAAAGAAAAAAAAAGAAAAAAAGTCCTTTGACCTCCATTGCTACTCACAATAAATAAATAGATACAATTTCCTAAGTATGCAGATAAAGTACAGAAAAATTTCAAAGGGTATAGACTCTATACTACAGAGGATATGATGGTTGGAGGCAGTGAAGATTAGTTGGATAAGACAAAGCAGGAAAGACATTAAGGAACCAATAATCTCAATGCTGTCAAATCACAAGTTCTCATACTTTTCTTCTCCTTTGCTGTAGCAGAGACACACCCTGGCTCTGTGTATGCTTTACGTTCCTGAGCAACACAACAGTATTCTTTTTTGCTGGCGGGCAAGCTGGGGCTGCCTTGGCTTGTAGTCTGTCAACTTGTGGTAATCTTGCCTCAGCCTCCAAATGCTGAGATTCAGCCAAAATTATTTGTTTGTTTGTTTACTTATTTATTCATTTTGTGGATGTACTTATGGCTGTGCAAGTGCCAAATCACACGCCAGAGGGAAATTTGCAGGAGCCAGTTCTCTTTCCACAAGTTGGTCCTGGGGATCAAACTCAGGTCTACCGGCTTGTCAGCCACTGAGCAGGTTCACCTGTCCCCTTTATACAGGGTCACTAAGTTGCCCGGCTAGCCTTAAAAACATTGTTAAATCCAGGCAGTCCTCAAACTTGCCACACTCTTGGCCATCTCTCCCTGGCTGGGATAACAGAATTACAGGTGTGTCCTACCACACCCAGCTAAATTTTTTTGTTTGTTTTTTGAGACAGAATTTCTCTGTGTAGCCTTGACTGTCCTGGAATTCCCTTTGTAGGGATCCGCCTGCCTGTCTCCTGAGTGCTGGAATTAATATTTTATTTTGGTAATCAGGAGGCTGAGGAAAATAAACTAGGTATGGGTGGCCTGTCCTTGTAATCACACACCTAGGAGGCAGAAGAAGGATTATATTGAGGCCTGTCTCAGCTACAGAGACTTTTATTGAAAGAAACAAACAACAGGTGGGCATGGTGACCCACTCTGTAATCCTAGCATTTGGGGGACAAAGGCAGGAGGATTAGGAATTCAATATTATCTTTGGCTTCATATCCACTTTTAGGCCAGCCTAGGCTACAAACACACACTCTCTCTCTCTCTATGTATGTGTGTGTGTGTGTGTGTGTGTGTGTGTGTGTGTGTGTGTGTGTGTATATATATATATACATATATATATATATATATATCAAAAACAAACAAGTGCATTCCTTTAAGCCCAGAACTCAGGAGGCGGAGGCAGGCAGATCTCTGAAATCCAGACCAGCCTGATCTACAATATGAGACTGTGCATCTAAGTAAATGAACAAACAAGACAGAAATATTTAATCATCATCAAACTTGAATAACAAAATGCTAATGTTTTCTAAAACATTCTGGAGAATAGTTACCAATTACAATGTAAAGGAAGTAAACCACAGCAGAAATGTCTGTTTTCTGTTTTAAAGATTTAAGTACCCTACCCCCATTTTCAAGATAGAGTTTCTGTTTTGCCCAGGCTGGCCTCAAACTCAGAGATTTGCCTGCCTCTGCCTCGAGTGCAGGGAGTATTTTTAGTCAGTCAGTGATGGCATACACCTTTATTTCCAGTGCTCAGAAGGCTGAAGCAGGTGGATCTCAGTTGGAGGCTAGCATGTCTACAGAGTGAGTTCCAGGACAGCCAGGGTAACACAGAGAAACCCTGTCTTGAAAAACAAAACAAAAATAGTTTGCATCAATATGCATGTGGATATACATGCAGGGTACCCATGCGGAAATCAGAGAACAAGTTGGCTCTTTTCCACGGTGGGATACGGGAATCAAATTCAGGCCTGCATGGCAAGTACTTTTACCCAAGGAGTCATCTCACAGGCTCAGTTTTTTTGTTTTTTTTTGTTTTTAAACGAAAGTAAGTTTTATGTGAAGTAAAAAGGAAAAGTTTGAAGATGTGATGCCAAATATGAAGAGATACAAACAAATAAACCCAACATGCTGAAGAGATGGCTCAGTGGTTAAAGGCACTTACCACTCTTACAGAGGACTCAGCACTTCTATTGAGCAGCTGACAAAACTGCCTATAACACTAATAGGATCCAAGGAGACCCAAGTCCTCTGGCCTCCTTGGGCACTACATGAAGTCATATGCACATACCCACACCCAGACACATATACAACAACTGGAGAGAGAAAGAGAGAGAGAAGCAAGATCAACATCATAGTATGATGTCATTTAGGAAAAATAATCTTCCCAAAAATAGACTGACAGAAAAGGTGAACACACTTCAAACTGTCAGGAAGTAATATTGGGGGTGGAGAGAGAGACTGTATGGTGCTACTTGTGCAATTAAAAGCAAACCACCAGGGGCCGAGAGAGATGGCTCAGTGGTCAATGTTGGGGAATATTATTTTCAGGTGTGTGACTTTTGTTTGTGCTGCATCTGTTTAACTCTGTGAAGCTGTGTTACCGTGCCTGTCTAACACATCTGGTGTCTAATAAAGAGCTGAACGGCCAATAGTGAGGCAGGAGCAAGGATAGGTGGGGCCGGCAGGAGAAAAGTATGAATAGGAGGAGAAAAGAAAGAAGGGGAGACGGAGAGGAGGATGTCAGGGGCCAGCCACACAGCAATCCATGTAGTAAGATTTACAGAAGAGAAGGGGAAAGCCTAGAGGCAAAAGGTAGATGCGAAAATCTGGCTAGAAACAAGCCAAGCATGAACATTCATAACTAATGGGTGGGGGGGGGGCCCTCAAAAAAGCCATGAGTTAAAAAAAAAAAAAAAAAAAACACTATATATATGGCGCCCAAAATGGGGCACCAGTTTGTTGTTTTTCTTCTATTGCTTCATCCTTTTAGCTACAGTTATCCTATTCAGTAACTGCAGCTCCACAGCTACCAGTGGCCACACAGCATCTAGGCCACAAGAGCTGAAGCCTGAGGGAATTCTGTCCCCTCAGGCACTGACTCTTTCTAAGCTACTAAGTAAACTTATTTAAATCTCTGTCCCACTAAAGAACTCAAGACTCAAAGGTTGAGGTAGAATGCTGCTTCCCAGAGATGCTGAATAGCAAGCAGCTCATTAGTTCACCACGGAGTCTTCCAAGAAATTCTTGTGCGTCTTCTTGCCCCTCCTTATAAACCCTTTTCCACCTGGCTCCTCCCTACAACTTCCTGTCAGATGCTGACCCAGCCTCCTGACTGCAGGTGAATTTTATTTAATCAAACACATCTTTGCATCATTAAATTGTTCCAGAGCATAAACAAAAGTAACACACCTTAAAATAATATTCTACAACAGATCAAGAGCATTTGCTGCTCTTGAAAGAAGACCCAGGTTCAATTTCCAGCACCCACACTCTGGCTCAGTGATCTAATGCTCTCTTCTGGGATCTGTGAACACCAGGCATACAAGTACTATACAAATATAGATGAAGGGAACACACTCATATGAATTAAAAACAAACAACCAAACCAAAACAACTCAACGAAATACAAGGACTTTGGTGAAAGATTTGTGCTGTATTACTCTGGCTGGTCTCCAAAGCTTCTCAGGTGATCCTCCTGCCTCATCCTTTCAAGTAGCTGGGACTACAGAGGTGCACCAACATGTCTGGCCAGGACACGTGTCTCTCTCTCTCTCTCTCTCTGTGTGTGTGTGTGTGTGTGTGTGTGTGTGTGTGTGTGTGTGTGTGTAACAGTGGGACCGAGGGTGCAGGTCCGTGGTAGTGTACTTGCTTTGAATGCACAAAGCCCGGTTCAATCCCCAGTACTACAAGTACAATAAACTTCTGCATGATTTAAAAGTTACTTTGGAGACAACTGGTAATTTTGAATATGTACTATGTATTACAAATACCATGTTTATTTAGTCTTATTAATTAGTCATAATTTTAGGGGCTCCTTGCTGAAGTGCTTAAGGGTGGAGTAACAAGAGGTCTCCAATTAGAATGAGAATGAGAGACAAAGAAACAGGAAGTGAAGGAGAGAATGTGGCATGAAAATGGAGGGAGGAGATAGTATAGTCACAAACAAATGTCCAACACTGGCGACCCTAGGTGATTATTCAACATTTTTTCAAGTTTTCTGTAGGTCTGAACAAAACTTAAAAGGCAAATGAAACAGCATGACCCCTCCCACACCCTAGTGTGCGGTAACACACAAGTCACTTAGCTTACTAGCATTCACCCCAGGGTGTGATTCTCTCCTGGGAGTGCCTCTCAGTTCTTTTTTCAGAAGGCCCCAGTGCGGAGCAGCCAGTGGCAAATATCAAGGGGAAAGAAGCCTGGGAAAGCTGCATGTGAGGCCCACACTCCAGAACTGGCCACCAGGCTGGCCCCAGCGCAGTCACCTGGGAATCAGGTCCTTTTCAGGGAGCATTTCCAGTGTCCCCCTCACAGAGACCCCCAGGTTGACATCCTCTCCTGACAGCTGAGGAAACATGCTGAGAAGTGCCTGCTCCAAGCTCACAAGTAAAGGAAATAAACTCAACACTGTGGAACAGTCTTTGTACACTGTAAATGTGCACTGCTCTCATTGTTAACAAAAAGCTGACTGGATGATAGCTGGACAGGAAGAGATCGGGAAGACAGCCTGACACAGAATTCTGGGAGGAAGAAGGGCAGAGACAGAGGAGTTGCTAGCCAAAGGCAGAGAAAGCAAGATGGGCAAACCTTACTGAGAAAAGGTACAACATGGCAGCACATAAATAAGGTAGAAGGGTTAATTTAAATCTAAGAGTTAGCTAGAAACAAGCCTGCGCTATCAACCAAGCATTTGTAATTAATATCCGCCTCTGTGTGTTTATTTGGGAGTTGCTAGTGGGGCAGAAATTTCTACTTACAACTCAATCCACAACTGTGAGTGGAAAGTTTCCCTCAAGCCATGATTCTAATCAGGGAGAAAAGATCACTTACCTGGTTTAGTCCTGGTCTGGATTACATTTCCCCACACTGTGAGATTACCACTGGCAATTTGGGTTTGTTGTTAGGGCCTGTGGGAACATTCTAGAAAACAAAGCACAAGAACATGAGATAACACTTGGGCACCTACTCACTGCCTTGCTTCCATCCCTAAGGAACCAAGATCAGACTGATGTAGACCAAGATCAGTCTTTCCTGCCAATGAAGTGTAACAGATCAAAGAGAAAAGTAACACAGAGGCCACAGCCCCACAATATAACAATGTAGCTGTCAGAAGAGCACTGACCAGGAAGGAATCCAGCTTACAGAGGAGTTGTAGGAGGCACAGAAGAGGGGGCATCTCAATTGGGCCAGGAAGTGTAGGTAAGATCCCAAAGAAGGAACTCTTAAGGTAGAGAGAAGGACTATAGCCCAGGCTTGGGGTGGGGTAGAGCAGGAGGCACCCACCTGTATGGCCAGTCTCCTTAGAGAACAGCCAGGACCTGCCTGATGCCACTGGACCAGAGAAGGCAGTGGCAGAAGGGGTCATGGAGGGGTAGGCAGAGTACAGGTCATGAAGGATCCGGAATGCAATGCCAAGAAGTGGAATTTATCAAGTGGGCATCAGGATCATGGAACAAACCCAAGTATGTACTGGGTGGGATAATGAATGGGGCCAAGAAAGCTTGACCTCTCTGCTCTTCCCCAAGGAGACCTATAACTGCAGACAGTGACAGGTCTCTCTAGCAAACTGGAGCCCATTTACCCTTCTCTAGTTCCTCATTAACAGGCAGAGGGTACCTGACCAAAAAGATTACGAGGACACCCAAGCAGGACCAACCTCGATTTTCCTCATCACCAGAAGTCCATCAATGATTTTTCCTGCAGAAGAATATTAAATTAAGGCTTCCTTCATGGTGCTGGCACAGTGTTTTTTAGATCCCAGTGCCCATTCCCAGTTAACATCTTACAACATAAGGAAACAGAGGTTCTGCAAGGCACGCTAACTTGTTCAAAGTCACAAGGAAAAAATATATGTGTGTATATACATATACAGACGTACATACATGCAGGAAACTAGGACACATGCTTGGCTCTGAGTGACCCCAAAGCCACACTCTTCCATGCTGCCTCTGGGGCATTTATTATTTATTTCATGTGTATTTACTGGAATACTTGTCTTTTCTATGAGTTCTATCCATCCCTGTCTTGTCCATCTGCCCTAGCCATCCCCACCATGTCCATCACCACAGCAGCTGAACACACCCATAGTGAGTGTGGAGAATGAGGCAGGTCCAAGACAGATGACTGGGACAGGAGGATGGGAGTAAGACTTACCAAACACTACGTGCTTCCCATCCAGCCAATCACACTTAGAACATGTGATAAAGAACTGGCAGCCGTTTGTACTGGGACCACTGTTTGCCTGATAGGAACCAAATACACCTGTAATAAGTTTCTCTGGCCATGTTGGGTGAGAGCAAGATTTCCCACAAAGTCCATAACTCTAAATGCAACCTAACTGAGCACCTATTATGAGCCCAGGCTTAGACAAGGACACATGGATAAACAGAACAGAGTCCTCACACTTGAGACGTAAATTCTTCACTCAATGAACAGTCTTCTTAGTGTCAGGTTTTGTAGGAGTCACACCTCTCCTTCCATCACATGGGCCCTGCAGACTGAACTCAGGCCATCAGGTTTGGTGGGAAGCACCTTTACCCACTGAGGCCCCTAGTATGAGGTTTTGTTCATTTCAGACAAGCAAATACAAGACTTAACTAAGTTTTTAGGCTAGCATACAGGGCAATGGCTTTAATTGTGGCATTTTCACATGTACATTTATGATATCTTGTTCTTATTCTCTTCCTAGATCCTCTCGTTTCTCTAGCTGGTTCCCTCACTTTTCTCCAATGGTTCCCCCTTCTGTTTTTTTCTTCTAAATTTTTAAAACTGTGTGTGTGTGTGTGTGTGTGTGTGTGTGTGTGTGTGTGTACACATGATGTGTGAGGTCAGACTACTCTGTGGAGTTAGTTCTCTACTTCCTCCTCATGGGGCTAGTGTTGAACTCAGGCATGTGCTGCAGGTGTCTTTATCCCTTCTCTCACCAGCTGAGCTGTCTTACTACATACCCCTTTCCCTCCTTACAGGACCTGACTTAGTGTATTAGCTGCAAATTAGCAACAACTGGATTATACTTACAAATTAGTTACCAGCTAAGAAAAGACACTGCCTATGAAATCAGCTGTTTGCAGTGGTTTTGCAATGTATTAAAATTTATTTACTTTGCTTATTGTTCCCGTTAAACTTTATATACACTATATTCATGCAGGACCCCCAGGAGCTGTAGTTGCAGGCAGTTGTTAGCTGCTTGATCTGGGTACTGGGGACCAAACTTAGGTCCCCTGCAAGAACAGAAGTGATCTTACCCACTGAACCGTCTTTCCAGGCCCTGCACTGTCCCAAATCATTCACTGCTGAATTTTACTTTCTGGGAGGGATTTGAGGCAAGTTCTCATGTAGCCTAGGCTGCCCTGGAACTCACTGTGTATCTGGGGCTGGGCTTGAAGTCCTGACCCTTCTACCTCAGTCTCCCTAGTGCTGGGATTATAGATGTACACCATGCTTTCTTTATGCTGGAGACCAACCCAGGGCCTCCTGCAAGCTGTTGGCCATTCTTTCAACTGAACCCCACCCTAGCCTATCTGAGAATCTGAAACTGCAGCCACATCTCTTCCCTTGAAATTATCTTCTCAGAGGCAGTCACATTTTGGTGTGTCCCTCCTTCCTCTCCCCTTCCCCCAAATAGGGTCTCATTTCTGCAGCCCAGGCCAGCATCAAACCTACAGAGATCAGCCTCCTGAGCTTTAGAATTACAAGAGTGAGTCACCACACATCAAACCAGACCAAGGAAGGAGGATGGGGTAGGTGCTGGCGAGGCCTGACTGAAGCAAGAGACACATTTGCTCTAATTCCAAGACACAGAGCTGGACCTCAACAAGGTACCAGAAACCTGCTATGCATCTAACCCCAAATCTTAACTTACCATGGAAAGCAGGCCTGGAGCTGAGTGTCTAAGTTTAAAATTTTCATCTGCAAACGGACCTCGGTAAATACTAGCGACTCCAGTACCATCTCCCTGAGTAGAAATAAGGTATGTTAGTGGCCTTGAGTGCTGGGCATCCTGGAAATCAGAGGAATATTGATAGGGTTGGGGAGAATTGCTCAGTGGGTAAAAATGCTTGCTAACCAAGCATGAGGACCTGACTTCAATTCCTTAGCACACACAGTAGGAAGGAAAGAAGGGAGGAAGGAAGGAAATCCAGGCATGGCTGTACATGCCTCTACTCCAGCATTAATAGGTGGAGACAGGCAGATACTGAGAGCTAGCTGGCCAGCTCCCCTCACTGAACCAAGCAGTAACCGATCTACTGAAACCTTGTCTTAAGGCAGTAAGTAACTGATAGAAAACACCCAATGCCTTCCTCTAGCTCCGTACCCACACCTACAGGCTCACACACACACACAAACACACACACACCCACAAGCTTGCACACCTGCATGCTTACTCATGCACACAAACACTGGATGGGTGGGGGACACCGTTGCACTTAAAGCCTAGTTTTCTTTTTTCCTTTTTAAGATTTATCATTATTTTAAAAAATTATTCCTTTTGAGATTATAATCGTATCACCTCCCCTTTCCTTTCTCCAATCCTCCCCTTTTTATTCATTTTCAAATTTGTGGAGCTAGAGTTACAGATGGCTATGAGCTGCCATGTAGGTGCTGGTAATCAAACCTGGGTTCTCTGGAAGGAGCCACCAGTGTTCTTAATCTCTGGCTCCCAAGTTTCCCAGTTTTAAAAATGGATCTGTAAGTTTTGGTGCCCAAGAGCCCAAAAGTGTCAGATACTCTGGACATAGAGTTGTAGACAATTATGAGCCAGGAACTCAAGTCCTTTGGAAGAACAGTAGGTGTTCTTAACTGCTGAGCTATCTCTCCAGTCTCCCAGATTCCCCAGCTTTATAGAACTACATAGTTGAAACACAGCACAAGTGTCAGCAGGATTCAGCCTAAAGATCTTTAAAAACTCCTAAGAATCTAACTAAATTTACATCTAAAGGGTAAAGAACGTCTCTCAGACACAAGGAATTGGTAACATGCCCATCTAGGCAACAGTAACAGTAAAGAAACAGCATGCATAGAAGTGGGTGGCTAAGGGAAAAGCAGGTTTAAGGAAGGAAATTCCTGGCTTACTGGGCACACTCCAAAGCTGGGACGGGGACACAAATAGCGTGGTCACAAAATGTCATGGTCAGCAGTGAAGGACAGATCCTTGGACTACCTCAGCAAGCTGAGCATCAACTGCCTGCCTCTCCTGACCTGATTCCTAGCCACTTGTGGTTAAAAGCTCAGCTTTCAAAAGGAAAAAGAAAGGGAGACCCACAAAAACAAGCAAAAAAACTAGAGTTTTAGACAGTGACACCAGAAGTGGAAGGAAAAATAGGGGACATAAGCAGTCTCCTCACTTCCTTTTTGGGGAAAAAAATTACAGCTAATTTCAAAGTTTTCTGTGAACAAAAACTGTGGATTGTCTCAGATTATCTATAGGTATACTAGCAGAGTCCAATTTCTGGTTACAAAAAGCTCAGGTTTGGACAATGGAAGTTAAAGATTCAAGTTTAGTATTGATATATGTTCTAAGTGCACAGTCAGTGGTAGCCAGCATTTCTACAGTACAGCCCCACGTCCATGCTCTCTCCGTTTAATTTAGCTATTATTCTTAAATCTCAAGACTGGAGCTCTATAGGAAGAATAGCCAAAAAAAAAAAAAAAAAAAAAAAAACCAGCACTACTTACATTAACAAAATCTCCACCCTGAATCATGAAATCCTTTATGACCCTGGAATAGAGTAGTAAAAACAAACAAACAAAACAAAAAACAGAGGGAAGGATTCAGTGGTTTGGTCACCGATATAGTAGCTTAGTATTTTTTCTGAAGTACAATGTTTATCACTGTGGCTTAGAGACTCAGTCTTCCCCTGGAGTGAGCAAGCTGAGGGATTATGAATCATAACACCTTTTAAGCTTCAGGGGCATCTTTGCATTGATTTAAGGTGTATGTATGAGTGAGCACCTGAACAACAGAAAAGGGCTGAAAGCTGTCAGGAAGAAATAATATATTCACCAAAGCAAAAAACATGTGAAGGGCTTAATGCAAATTTTTTTTTGGGGGGGGGAAACAACAGCAAATATATGTGAAATGGACCATCACACGCACAGGGTAATGTAAGCTGGTATATTCAGGCATAGTCCTTTCTTAGCCCCAGTTTCCTTCCTTAAAGAATACAGATTACACATACTACCTCACACAAATGCTGGGAAGGATTAAAGACCTTAATTCTAAAGAACCTGATATGGGTGACATGAAAATTTTCTGGATTCAAGTGGAACAACTTTTGCTAAACGCTAACAAAAATTGGTAAATATGGAAAGCCAGGAGTTCATGAAGGTCAGGTTCCTGTATCAGACTGCCTGATAACAGCAATTATTACAAAAGCTTCTACCTGGAACCAGGCAGATGGTTCAGTGGGTAAAGATCACCAGAATCCACATAAAAGCTGGGTACAGAAGCTTATGGAAATGCATCTGTATTAATCTGATAATGTTTTCCTTGCCATCATTTCTATAATACAGTACTACAAAGAGCTTAGGATGACTTAAGGTGCATGGAGAGCTGTGTACAGGCTATGTGGTGCTGAGTATTGAACCCAGGGCCTCATGTATGTTGGGAAAATTCTCTACCACCAAGCTACATCCTCAGTCCTGACCATGACTCTTTAAACAACGAACTTAATCTAACAGTGGTGCACTCAGGTGTTCAGAACTGCCTGCACTGATACCAAGTGATGACGGTACTAACAGTTTGTCAAATGCCTTACCTATGGAAGGTACTTCCTTTGTACCCTATCGGAACACCATCTTTTCTGTAACCAAAAAGAAAGACTTGGAGTGATGACAATTAAGCATGGATCCTTTCCATTTAGGACACACTGGAGACTAAAAGAACTCTCATAAAGATTTGGATAGAAGTGAGCTAAAGAACACATCAATAAAGGAGGCACTCTCTGAATATCATCTTCCACCACTCAAGACTTACCCATGGTTCCCCAATACCCTCACCAAACCTCCAGGACCCCCTTCAGGGGTAGGAGAGGTCAAACACATCTGAGACTGACCTGAACTCTCCAGTGCAGAATTGCCTAAAAGGAAAGAAAGAATGAACAGTCACCATGCCATTGCTGTCTGGAGCATCTTCTAATATCAGGAGAGGAAGGTACAAATAGCGGGGCCAGCAAGTCCACTAACTGGTCGGCCGGATGTCAGGGCATGCAGGCGTGTAAACCAGTAACATAAATCGATACAGGGACGGTCAACCCCGGTAGCTATTTGGCCAGTGCAACAACACACAGAGCACCGAGCTCCAAGGCAGTGAACGGATGGACAGAGGCAGACATGGCAAAGAGTGCCCCGGAGGCAGGCTTCGGGCTCAGAGACTTCTGGTTCAGTTGAGCATCTCCTTACCTAAAGTTCTCTGCCGTCTTTGGCACCACGTCTGCAAACAGCTCGATCTTCATGCGACCAACTTCCTGCAAGTGACGGGAGACGCAAGGCTCAGTCCACGGCCGCAGCCCATGCAGCTCGGAAGCTCCCACCTCCGCCGTCCTAGCCCAGCCAGTCTCGGGAGGGCTACAAGGGGCCCCTCGGCTGCCTCCCTCACCCGTGTCCTGCCGGCCTCCCGCACCTCACCTGGCCGCCGATGCTGACATCAAAGAAGACCACAGGATTGACTGGACTTGAATTTGCCACCGCCATGGCTCTCACCCGGAAGTAGAAGTTCGGCTTCCGGTGACAGGCCTTGCGGAATTCAGCCACAGCACAGGCGCGGTGGAAACCGACCATGGTTGGGCCCCGCCCCTGGAAGTGCGGCGGGGACTGCGGGGAAGGCCGAAGCTAGTGTTGTCGCGGGCAGATCGGTTCTGAGGGAAGAAGGTGCAGGAGCAAACGAGCACAGGAATCTTCGCCAAAGGCGAGCTCCTACTTTCATGACTGTACCAGTGCAGTACAGATGAATGCCCCACAGACAGCATTTGCTGAGCCGTCACACTTGGTGTCCCCTGCCACAGTGCCCGGAGGGGGCACTCACGAGAGAACCCTCTGAGTCACCCTCCATATTTTAAAATGTTATGTTACATAGGCTGGCTCAGTCTGGGAATGTGATTTCATTTCTGTCGCAAGCTTCCATCTCATTTCCCAAAGAGTTGCAGTTTAAAAAACAACCTTTGTGCTTGTAAATCGTGTGGGGCTTTGCATATTTAAAATAAATCCAGCGGTGTATACGAAGCCCTATTCTATTTGCCACCGCTGGTAGTTTAAACCTGAAAGTAGAGGCTGCGCACTACCTAGCCTCAATCTACCATTCAATTACCCTTTTTGTCTCGGTTGTGGAGGACATTAGATTGCTACGTCCTTTAAGGCCTTGTCAAGTTATGTCTTTTCCGATTTTTTTTTTTTACTTTAAATGTTTTTGAGACAGTTTTGCTGTGTATCAAGGGCTGGCTTGGAACTTAACAATCTTCCTACCTCAGCCTCCCAAATGCTGGGATTACATACATGGTTTGCCATATCCTTTTGGAACTGGCGTTGAACTGATGTTTCAGGAGGACCAGAGCATCCCAGCACCCATGCGACAAACTGGGTATCCTGCACATACCTGTAATCTCAGCTTCATGGAGGGTGAAGACAGGATATTCGCTGGTTAGCTGAGAAAATATGAACCCCAGGTTTAGGGGAGAGCCTCTGCCTCAAAGTAATAGATGGTAAATAACAGAGGAAGACACTTGATGACCTCTTCTGGCCTCAGCTCTTGCACAGGTGTGCACACACAGGCACATACGCACACACAGAAATAAATATTAATCTTGAAAAAACTACAGAGATTGAAGAAGGGTATTCAGTGTGGAGTCCTCACCTGGTCATGGATGTCCACGCACACAAAACTGTATTACAATGAATGTATAATAGGATAATGGCTACTTTAAAAAAATACTTATTTCAGGGAGCTATTTATTGGCAATTGATAGCAGCTGGGAGGAAGGGAATCAGCTTTCTTACTAGTATAGCAACTGCTAAATCATCCATGCTTCACTGGAAGGCCATGTAGCCAAGAACATATGAGCAGCATAAATTGGCCTTGATGAATTTTAAAAGGAGAAACACCAAGTTGAGTACTTAGGGTATGGGGGTGGCTCTGGGAGGAGTTGGGAGAGGGGTTGATTATACTCCCAACACACTGAAGTTCTCAAAGGTCTAATAAAAATTTAAAATAAAAATATGTTCATTAGAAGGGTGTGGTAGAGCAGGCTTGCAACACCAGTATTTGGGAGGTGGACACAGGAAGATCAGGAGTGCAGGGTCATCTTCTGGCCCATCAAATTTGAGGCTTGGCTGGGACCCCTGAGATGTTGTCTCGAAAGTTCCCAAACAAAAAACATTTGAATAAGGACAAAAGGGTTTGATTCCCAGCACCCACATGACAGCTCACAGCTGTCTGCAACTCCAGTCTCAGAGGAGCCAATGCCCTTTTCTGGCACTTCATGCACAGGGTATATAGACACATACAGACACATCAATGCACACAAAAAGAAAATAGTCATTATTAATGGGTATATCAAACAAACAATGAGTCCATTTTTAGAAAACTTTTAATGACTGTTTAGTCAACAGTTTTGAAGACTCCTTGTTGCTTGTCCAGGGTGTTGTTCGAGACTCCTCCAGATCAGTTTACACCTGTACATCCACCCTCAGAGTTAGTAGGTTCAATTAGTATTGTTTTAGACACCAGTGACATCATAGTCCTGGCTTTTGGTCCCCCTGTGTGTTATATGTCTCTTTTAGAGAAGTCACGTTTATATATCCATTTTCTGAATTCTGTGAACATGAAAAAGGTTCAGGGGACTTGGGGATTACTGTTGTTCCTTCTGACTTATGTAGCACCGTCTCCTGGAGATTTTCAATTGACAATACCAAACCTGCTCCTGAGAAACTGAGAAAGGTCACATGTGAAGACATAAACATACATAGAACTTCCTGGCAGAAGTTTAGGGCTACCGATCTATGGCATTGATAGAATGTCAACAACATTTTACAGCTGTCAGGATCAAAAACAAAAAACAAAAAACAAAAACAAAAAAAACAAAACAAAAAAAACAAAAAAACAAAAACAAAAACAAAAACAAAAAAAAGGCTATCAGAAGCCCACGCTCATGGATTATCCTCTAACTGAAATCTGAATACTGTAGGACTGGAAAGGGGGTGGTAGTGAGGAAAACAGGGACTGGGAATAGATTAAAAAGCTAAATGCAGGAAAGAAAAAACAAAACAAAACAAACAAACAAAAAATACAAAACCCAAAGGTGTGTTTTCTTAAGTCAGCCACTCAGAGCCAGTAAGGAGCCATCTCAGTTGTGCAGATAAGACTGTCTTGATGTACATGACTCACCTGGAACTCTGTAAAGGTAGTATCTTTCTGAGTATTTCAAAGGCAGCACTGTCACTGATTACTGCTTCCTAAAAGAAAAAATATTATAGCTTTAAAAATATGTTTTTTTGTGTGTAAATGTATGCATGTATGTATGTTAGATCCCCTGGCACTACAGGTACAGGTGGCTGTGAGCCACATGATGTGGGTGCTGGGAAGTAAACTCAGGTAATCTGCAAGAACAACCATTACTCGTAACCGCTAAGCAACTGCTCCAGCCCTGTTCAGTCTTTATAATAATAAGCCACTGGCAATATGATCCTAGAACTTATGGTATATAGACAATGATACAT
The DNA here is from genome assembly GCF_943737965.1 of Phodopus roborovskii. Classification (NCBI taxonomy): domain Eukaryota; kingdom Metazoa; phylum Chordata; class Mammalia; order Rodentia; family Cricetidae; genus Phodopus; species Phodopus roborovskii. The sequence continues at coordinate 9,405,738 of NW_026126448.1, forward strand.
AAAACTGATTTACTGCCTGCAAACAACACAACATACTGCAAGCAATCTAAATATAAATAGGCATAGAATGAAGTTACTTGCCCTACCCCTACCAAGGCTTTCCACAGCTCTCACTTTCCCCCTTTCCCCCTCTCCTTTCCCCTTCTCTCCTCTCCCTTCCCTTTCTTCTCTCCCTGCTCCCCATCTCATCTCTCTCAGAGACCCCCTCTCTCTATTTGTATATATACATTTTACACACACACACACACACACACACAGAGCTAGGGATCAAACTGAGAGCTATGTGAATACTAGGCAAGCATTCTAACAACTGAACTATATCTTCAGCCCAAACCTTTTTTTTTTTTTTTTTTTTTTTGAGACAAACATTCTACCACTAATCTCTTTCCTGGTTTCTTTCTTTTCCCATTACATTTGTTTGTTTGTCTCTGTGTGTAGAGGTCAGAAAACATCTTGTGGGAGTTGGATCTTTCCTTCCACCATGTGCCTTCTAGGGATGGAACTCAGTTGTCAGGTTTGGCAGCAAGCATCTTTACCTGCTGAGCCATCTCGTTGGCTGCTTCTTCCTTCCTTCCTTCCTTCCTTCCTTCCTTCCTTCCTTCCTTCCTTCCTTCCTTTCTTTTTGTTTTTAGAGACAGTGTTTCTCTGTGTAGCCTTGCTGTCCTGGAACTCACTCTGTAGACCAGGCTGGCCTCGAACTCACAGCGATCCACCTGCCTCTGCCTCCCAAGTGCTGGGATTAAAGATGTGTGCCACCACCACCTGGCACTGGCTTATTTCTTGATTTCTTTTTCCTATAAGTCATTGTTGGTGTACTGACATACTTGGTTTTTTCTGTGATCCTGCAACTTGACTGCATTCTTTCCTTGTTCTAATAGAGTTTTAGAGGGGAGTATGGAGCAGTTTTGATTTTCTGCATGTGAGATCATATCACCAGGCAACACACACACTTTCACTTCTTCCTTTCCTGTTTGGAAGCCTCTTTGTCAAGTTGCCCCATCAAGGACTTCCAGCACTGCGCTGAACCCCTGAGTCCCATGTTAGTTGTGTCTGTCATACATGGCTTTTATCATCTTTTTTTTTGTGAGCTTTATGGCTTTACAAATAAAATGTTCCTTCCCAGAAAAAAAGATAAAAGCTGGCCGTGGTGGCTCATGCCTGTAATCTCAGCATTCAAGAGATTGAGGCAGAAGGATCAATGTGAGTTTGAGGTTAACCTGGGCTATAGAGTGTGTTCCAGTCCACCAGGGCTATAGAGTAGGGAACTCTGTCACAGCCCTCCACCAAACAACAGAGGCAATAATGACACTAATAATAATGACAAAAACAGAGATGAACACAGATCAGATTTTACGGGGTTTTACTGGATTTCCTGAACTGGGAAAGTTTAACCTTTGATATAGACCAAGTAATTCATGCAAGAAATTCCCAGCAATCCTTAGGGGAATGATAAGCTTATATATTGTTTTAGCAAGAACTAAAACATTGCATCTTAGAGGGATGGTCCTTAAGATTCAGGGTGTTCTAAAGGGAGGAGAAATGTGACATCCTTCAGGCAAGTGCTTTAAATTTAGGGCTTGAACAACTCAAAAGCTTCAGGAAATCCCTGAAATAAACCAGATTCATTAAGGCCCTTAATCTCCAAGCTGATACACTATAAGCACTGCTTAGAGACACAATCAGACTAGCTGAGCTGCCTGGAAGGGACTCTCCAACCTGTTAAGCTGCTTGCAGGTTTTGCAGTGTGCTCTAGGTTTCCAGCTTTGGTGGGCTGTCACCCATGCTGGGGTGGGCTTTGATGATGCAGCTGTTTTTGAGTTATTTCTGCTCCTGTAAGGGACCTCTGATCCATACACTCCTGTAAATAACTCTTACAAACTCATTAGTTCACCAATACGGACTTTGGTATATCCATACTTTGGTCTGTTGTTGATTCCCTATGGTGTTGTTTTGTTTGTTTGTTTGTTTTTTCAAGACAGGGTTTCTCTGTGTGGCTTTGAAGCCTGTCCTGGAATGCACTCTGTAGACCAGGCTGGCCTCGGACTCACAGAGATCCGCTTGCCTCTGCCTCCTGAGTGCTGGGACTAAAGGTGTGCACCACTAATGCCCGGCCCCTGTAGGATTGTAACAGGGCCCCAGACCTTAGAACAACGGACTCAGTGATGGAAATAACATTCAGGTCATAAAACTTAGCACACAGACAGCACCACAAGCCAAAACAAAAACAAAGACCTAATCCATCAAAGTCCATAGTTGTAGGAAAGTCTAACTAAATGCACTCACCTTGCTTTTTAACATCTATAGTTCCACTTCTGGCTAACTGTTCTTGTTAACTGAAGTCTGTTAACTGGTACATGGTTTTTGTGCTTAAATGCTCACCCTGAGAAAGGCTCACTGCTGCAGTGGAATCCTGAACACAGAGTGTATCACTGGCTGACCAATAATTTTGTTTGTTTGCTTTGGTTTTCAAGACAGTATTTCTCTGTGTAGCTATGGTGGTCCTGGGACTCATTCTGTAGACCAGGCTGGTCTCAAACTCAGAGATTCACTGGCCTCTGCCTCCCAAGTCCTGGAATTAAAGGTGTGTACCACTACTGCATGGGTAATAAAGGCTTTCTATTGGCTTAAAGCCATGTCTGAGCAGTCTTCTCTGGTGAATACGCATAATAGGGTGAGCAGACATTTGTATATGTCTCCTCAGGAATAGTGTCTCACAACTTTATGTGAAAGGAACACAAAACCAAAATCATTTAGAGAAAGTGCTAATGAAATAGAAATTTTGTTGAGCTGGGGAGATCTAGGCTTGATCCTGTCTCTGAGTTATACTGTGACAGGCCCCTTTACCTGAATTTGGGTTCCCATTAGCATACACCCAGCACACTTAGCTTAGCAACAGGCACATGGCACTTAACACGTGATGAGCTCTCAACCTCTTAGCCACAGAGGCACTGAATCTAAGGAAGGGATATAAGTTGTGTGTGTGATTTCCAAGCCCTACACTTGGACGGTTGGCAGTGTGTGAAGCTCATCACAGAGCATCAGGTTGGAAGCTGTGAGTATAGCTGCAAGAGAGGCCTGAGATGTCACACATCCTCTCTGTGTTTTATTTCTCTTCAGGATAAAACCCAGGAATTGAATTGGGGTTTTCTTAAGATCATATATTTAGGAGCAACTTTAGAGTTGTTTGTTTCAGTAGTATCAAGATATTCAAGTGGGTGCTTCTCTTACATTCAGGCTATTGAGCATGGTATAGTACAGTTCTGACCATATGACATTTATTATCTTTATTTGAAGATAAGACTGTGGCTCTCAAAGGTGTCAGTTCCTGCATATACTTCATTAAGTATATTTTTATTTAGTTATTTTGAGACAGGGTCCCACTATGTAGCCCTGGCCAGCAAGCCCTGGGGAGCTTCATAGCTCTGCTTCCCAGCACGAGGATCACAGGCACAGTGTAGGCATGATGCCACATCTAGCTTTCACATGCTGGGATGCTTGGGATCCAACTTAGGTCCTCATATTCACACAGCAAGCACTTTACCAACTGAGTTAGCACCCAGCCCTAGTGGTTTTGTTTTTATTGCTTTCTGTCTGCCTGCCTGCCTGCCGTTCTTCCTTCCTTCCTTCCTTCCTTCCTTCCTTCCTTTGTTTTGTTTTGATAGGGTTTCACTGTATAGTCCTTGCTGCCCTAGAATTTCCCAGGCAGTGTAGACTAGCCCAGCTTTAAGCTCACACAGATCTGCCTGCCTCTGCCTCCCGAGTGCTGGGATTAAAGGCATGTGCCACCATGTCTGGCTTCTTGTTTGTTTTGTTTTAAGATAGGGCTTTGTACATACTAGGCAGTCACTCTACCAACTGAGCTACATATTCAGTCCACCCCTGTTTTTATACTTTTTAATGTGAGTGTGTGTGTGTGTATACACTCCACACATTGTCAGCCCACTTGTTTTAAAAATTATATTAATTAATTAATTTGTGTGTATGTGGGCCAGAGGACTTGGTTCTTTTTTCTGACATGTGAGTACCAGGGGATGTTCAGGTCTTCAGGCTAAGGCCACCCTATCAGTCCAGCCCTGTTGGTTTTTGTTGTTGTTGATAGTGTGTATGTTGTTCCTGGCTTTTTTTTTTTTGAGGGGGGAGGTTGTTGTTGGTGTTGAGACAGTGTCTTATGTGTTTTCAGTGTTGTACTCCAGGCCAGCCTTGAAATCTTTAAGTTGCAGAAGCTAGTCTTCAACTCCTAACCCTCCTGCGTCAGGGTTCTCTGTGCTGGGATTACAGGTGTGAACCACTATGCCCAGGCTCCATGTAGTCGTCTAACTTCAACTTGTAATCCTATCACATTTATTCATGTGTGTGTGTATGTGTGTGCCTTTCTGTACTGGAGGGAAGACATATGAAAACATATGTATTCCAGGAACCAGCTCAGTTGCTGGAATTAATGGTTGATGAATGAATGAATGAATATGTAGAAAGTTGGAAAAAAAACATACTCAGAGAAACTATTGGCAATCAGGTCACATAAGTTCTGCTTTGGATGACAACTAGAAAACAAACACCTAGTAGTCACCTTTGTGAGAATAAACGAGATGCAGACTATATAGCAGTAGAGCTCAGTGACCATATCTGTGGAGAAGCATCTTCCGAAGGGATGCCTTACAGGTGCTGTACACCAGGGAAGGGAGGAAGCAGCCTTTACCCTGGATCCAGCATCTGATTGTGCTTGCTGAAGTCCCTTAGTCTTCCCTGGCCAGGCTCTGGACCTCAACTGAGCCCAAACTATTCTCTGCAATCCTCTTTAGCTATCTGTCTGCTTGAATTTGGAACATGTTTTCCTCTGACTCCGTTGCTCTCCTTAGTCTTGACTTGTTAACAGACTAAACACTTGACCTTTCCAAGCCTCAGAATTGTTATTCTTTCTTTCCAGACAGGGCTAGGATAATACACTGCAAACAGGGCTGTTCAGAAGGAGGCATATCTGTGACAACATTTAGCATCCATTCCTTCTCAAGGTATTATTCTAGAGCATCTGTTTGCAGATATGGTCAAGTATGCACTCTATCTGTCCACAGATACCGTCATGTATGAGCTATGCCTGTCCTCAAACATGGTCATGTATGAGATACAGTTCTTGCCCTCTAGGATCTTGCTACTGAGTTATTGATCCAGAGAAGAGAAAAGGTAATGGCAATTTAGCATGTTAAGAAAGATGCTGAGAGGCATACACAGATGGCTTTGGGATCACACAAGATAAAAATGTTATCAAGGTTGACCCACTGATGAGCAGGGTTCATCAAGAATAGTCACAGGTTTGCTTCTCTGTGTGCCCCGGGGAGCCTCTCTGCCACAGCCCACTGTGCAGCCAGGAGCAGGCTATGGCTTGAAGATCATGAAGCCAAGAGAGGGCAAAGTGAGCCAGTGAGCCAAACCTTAGAGTTAGGACTAAGTACAAAGTGCACATCTTACTTCCGCTCTGCGAATCTGGATGCTTCTTATAATGCGTTCTAAGAGACTGATGTGCTGCTTGAGCCGGAGGCAGTTTTCCTGCAACTGCTGGTTTTCTTTATCCAGTATAAACGCCCTAAACATGGCATAAATCAGAAGCATAGTTAGAAATGCCTTCCTCCCTCTGTTCATCCCTCCCTCTTTCCATCCCTCCCTTCTTGTCTGTTCAGGGATCAAACACAGGGCCTCACGCATGCTAAGCATATGCTTTATCACTCTTATGCAATCCCCTCCCTGCCATGACACCCTCTTTAATGCCACAGTGGCTGCCATTTGCATCAACTATTGGAAGCAGAAGACAGAAGAACAGACTCATAGGACTGGCCAAGACCCTCCTACCCCCACCCCCAATCTCCAGAATCATTTGTGTGCCACTGCACCTACTTGCTCTGGATTGCAGAGATTGTGGACTTATTCCTGCAGATCAGTTCTTCTTGATCTGTGACTTGTTCTAGAAGCTTCCTTTTTTCCTGGAGGAGGATGTCATTTTGAGTCATGATCTGGCCCTGGAATGCCTTCTCCTAGGACAGGGAGAACAACATATACACGAATGAGCTTCAGTCTGTTCCCAGGTCTGAACAGGAACTCTGGTTTTCTCTTTTTCTCATTCCAGCATCTGTTGGCACCTATTTGCTGGCATCATCCTTAGTTATAGCAGATTCCCTCCTGCTGATGCTGTTTGCAATCAGAAAAGCCACGCCAGGCTGGATAGTCATAGTGCACACCTTTAATCGCAGTACTCGGGAGGCAGAGACAGGTGGATTTCTCTGAGTTTGAGGTCAGTCTAGTCTACAGAGTGAGTTCCAGGATTGTCAAGGCTACACAGAGAAACCCTGCCTTAAAAAACAAAACAAAAACAAAAAAGGAAAAGAAATACTGTGGGAAGAAACAGTGTCTTTCCTGCATTTTAATTCCTACAGATATTAAACCATCAGCAAGCACAACTGCATCCTACGTTTTGATAAAATCTTGCCCCTGGATACATTTCCATCTGCTTTGTAGATATTTTGCCACTGTTGCTTTGGACAGAGAATTGTTATATATCCTAGGGTGACATTCTTGCTCAGTAAGAGAGTGCTGGGATTGCAGGCATGTGTCACCATGTTCAACCTGCTGTGTTCTCTTTTAATTTGTTGATTTATTTTAAACACTTATTTGTGTATGGGTATGCACCACAACATGTATGTGGAGGTCTAAGTATAAGCAGCAGGAATCAGTTCTCTCCTTCCACCATGTGGGTCCTGGGGATTGGACTCAGGCTGTTAGGCTTGGCAGCAAGTGCCTTGACCCACTGAGCCATCTGGCTGGCCCATGGTTACATTCACTTTTAGGCAGATGGAGAAAGATAAGAACTTAGCCTCCTCACCATTCCTTACACAAATCAAATTACTACATACCTAGTGGCTTTACACAACAGGAATTTATTTTATCACACAGTTCTAGAAGGCTAGACGTCTGGAATAAAGATGTTGCCAGGTTAGTTTTGGCAACCCAGAAGGACTCTCTGTCAGTACTGGAGGTTGAACCCACGAACTTGTGCCCTTAGGGAAGCGCTCTATGCTAGGCTGCACCCTGAACCCTCACAGGAAGATTGTTTCAAGCCCCCTCCTGTTGCATAGTTGCCAGGCATCCTCCGTGTTCTCTGGCTTTATAGACATATCCTTTCCCTCTCTGCCTCTGTCCTCATGGTGTGCTCCTTCCCACGGGACGTGTCCTTGTCTCTGCTTCTGCCACTCCTCTTACAAAGACACAGGCTATTGGATTTACTCTCATCTAGGGTGACTTCAATTGACTACACCTGCAAAAGCAGGATTTCCAAATTGGTAGGTTCCGTCTGGTACTCTATGAATTTGGGGTACACTGTCTAACCAAGTTCATGTACATGTACACACAAAAGACTCTTTTAAAAAGATTTATTTCAAGCTGGGCAGTGGTGGTGCACGCCTTTAGTACCAACACTAAGCTGGGCAGAGGCAGGTGAATTTCTGTGAGTTCAAGACCAGCCTAGTCTACAAGAGCTAGTTTCAGGACAGCCTCCAAAGCCACAGAGAAACTCTGTTTTTGGAAAACAAAAACAAAAAAATATTTATTTTTATTTTATGTATATGTGTGCTTTGCCTGCATATACATGTGTGTGAACCACATTCATGACTAGTGTCTGATGAAGTCAGGATAGAGCAATCGATCTCCTAGAACTGGTGTTAAGGTTGGTTACGAGCCACCATGGGTGTTCTGAAACCAAACCTGAGTCCTTTGTAAAAGCATCAAGTACTCTTAACTCCTGAGCCATCAGTCTAGCCTTAAGACTGATCTTTCCATTTGAAGGTGAGGCAATTACAAATCACTAGTGATGAGGAATGCCTTCAATATGCTATCTGGGTTAGCAACCCTAAAAGTCTCAAGGGTCCTTACAGGATTCCTCACATTCAGGCTGGTGAGGCTAGCTTGGCTGGTAAAGTACCCTGTGAGCTTGAGGCCCTGAGTTTGAGCCCCAGAAACCACCCAGAAATGCTGGGCATGGCTGAGAGTTTACAATCCCAGCACTGGGTGGTAAAGAAACGGGGATGTCTGGGCCGCTGCTGGCCAACCAGTTTAGTCTCATAGGTGAGGACCAGGCCAATGAGAGAAAGGAGGCACACCAGGCATACTCTGGGAGATGACCCTTCAAGTTGTTCCCTGACATCTGCACGCATCTGCATACAAGCAAACATGCACACATACATGCACAGTCACATTGACTCGGACACGCGTAGGCACACATGTATACAAACACATGCATTAAAAATAAAAAGGATCCCCCACACTGAAAGATGGAAGGTGGTAGCAAAGATGAAAGCTGGGGCCGTGGGTAATGAGAAGATGAGCAGGCGTTCTTCAACCGCTAACTGATAGCGGAGTCAGTGCACTCTGGGGTTTTTTGTTTTGTTTTCTCACCATTTCAATTTTTTGTTGCAGTTTCCCGGTTTCATCTTCAAGTTCTTCAATCCTCTTATTTCGTACTTCTAACTCATGAGTCAGATGGTCCTTGACCTTTTGAAGCTTGGCTTTGTGGCAGTGGTGTTTGTCTTTGTAGTTTCTATAAAAGCAAAATTCAGGATAAGCATGCCAGAATATAAGTAGGCCCTCCTTGGGATATGACCTATGGACTTTTAATGTGGACGCTTTCTTGTGTTATGTATTCACCCCATGTGGGGATGAATCTAAAATACCCTCTCCACCACTTCAGCCAGTTCAGCCAGTTCTAAGAACTCAAGCCTCTGGACCACCTGGGTTTGAGCTGATGATAGCTTTTGTGTACGAGATTAATTCGGGAACCTGCTAGACTTTGGATCCCTGGCATAGGAATTCTGAATCCTACTCCAATGATGAGAATTATTACTTACACTTTTCTGGTTCCTGGCTATATTCTTTTATTTGCTTTGTTTTGAGACAGGGTATCACTATATATCCCTGGCTGGCCTGGAACTCTTGATATAAACCAGGCTGGCCTTGAACTCACAGCGATCCACCTGACTCTGCCTTCTTCTCAAGTGCTGAACCTAAAGGCATGTGCCACCACACCCAACCTATACTCTTTATATTTTTAAAAATTATTTTTAGTATTTTTTTCCACAACATGTGTGTGGAGGTCAGGGCACAACTTGTAGGAATTGGTTCTCTTCTTCCACCATGTGGGTTCCAGGGACTGAACTCAGGTCATGAGGCTTTGTGGCAAGTGCCTTCAACAGCTGAGCCTTCTGGCTGGCCTCTAGTTTGTTTGTCTGTCTGTCCGTCTGTCTGTCTGTCTCCCTCCCTCTTTCCTTCTTCCCCCCTCTCCACTTTGAGTGCTGAGATTATAAGTATGTGCCACCATACCCAGTAAAATCATGACAGTTTCCTTGTTTAAAACACTGTGTCTCATGTAGCCTAGGATAGCCTTGAACTTGGCTATATTACCTGAAGCTGACCTTGAATTCCTGATCTTCCTGCCTCTACCAATCAGTAGCTAGTGTTACAGGTCTGGGACATGATACCCAGTGATGTTTTGACATCATTTGACACACAACACAAATTCTTCTACTTATCCTAGCTATTAAAACCCAGTCTTGGGCTGAAGCATTGGCTGAGCAGTTAAGGGCACTTGTTGCTCTTACGAAGGGCCCCGGTTCAATTCCAAGCACCCATGTGATGGTTCACAACCATCTATAACTCTCAGGGGATCCAGATGTCCTCTTCAGACCTCTGAGGATACCAGGCATGCATGTGGCACACTTAAATATATGCAAGCAAAGCATTCATGTACATAAAATAATAAAATAAATAAAAACTAATTAAAATCTCTAATCTTTAGCTTCTTTACCAGAGTGGCTGTTTTCTCAATGTAGGTTAACTAAAAAATATTTTATTTTGAAAGGAAAGGGATGAATTATAGAGAAATTAGAAAAATAACTGATTTCCAATATATACAGTATTGTCATATTGTTTTCCTTCTAGTTTGTAAAATTATGTGTATGTGTATATGTTATCTGTGTGTGGGCTTGTGCACCCATGATGCCCTGGCTATTATGTATATGTGTGTATATGTTTATATATGTGTGGGTTTGTGTACACATGATGCCCTATAACCAGGAAGAACCCAGAAGCTTCTGCCACTGCTGCTGTCTGACTTAGACTCTGCTGGCCTCAGGTTCTAGGTCAGCTTGCCTGAAGAATTGCAGATCTTTGGTCCTTCTGACTTTGTTAACTACCAGCTTCAGGAGGCAGCACACATCTAGGGGGAACTTTTAGCTCATGTCTAAGTAAAACCAGCTTGCCTGTTACTAGGGCTTCAAGAAGGATTTGTTCCCATGAAACAGCAGTTGGGAAAGCATGTGAACACAATTTATCTGTAAAGATCAGGACTGGGGTGAGGGAGGCAGAAACCCAATGAGCCTGGTGCTTTGGCATTTCCTTCCATTGTGCTTCACAGATCTGTGCTCATCAACCCTGGATACTGTTAAAACCACATGGCGATGGTTTGGGAAAACACTGATTTTTTTTTTTAAACCATAGGTTTTGATTAAATTCGTGTATGTAAGTATCTAAGCACATACAGCCAGGATTGAATCCATTTTCTAAATGACATGCATAAATAACATGGAAAATTATTCAGACTCACAGCCATAACACACACACACACACACACACACTCAAAATACAATGGAAAGCCCTGGCTGTAAGTGCATATATAAATAATGGAAGATGTTGTGTGGCAGAGGTCATACACGAAGAGAATGCCATGCAAAGTGAGTCTGTTTAGAAATCTGTAAGAGGCAGACATCACAACTGTGGTTGCCTGAGGAAGACAGAGGAGAGAGAGTGACAGATTGCACACAGCCAGGAGACACTTAAGCAGTGGGGGACATGTTCTGCATTTTGATTGAGGTGGGAGTTACATATATATATATACACATACACACACACACATATATATATAATATACAACACATTTATGAAAATGCATTGAATTGTATATTAGTTTTTTTTTTTTTTACATGTATTCTATACACATCAAAAGCAAGAATGTTGGAGGACATTTTCATCAAGGTTTTTTCCCCTTTGACCATGGCATTCCCACAAAGGAGGATGTAGAGAAACAACAATTCCTCCATCATGATGGCAGTATAATCAGGATGCTTTTGAATGCTTGCCAGAGCATTAATGATGCATAGTACTATTCAATCATTGGACCACCGAGTCTTTCCAAACAGAATCAGGGCTGTGGTGGGATGACTGACTGATCCCAGCAGGTCTAGAGCCAGAAAAGCTTTCCTGCTTTTATTCTTGCTCGCTACACCATTGGGCGCCAACTGCTGGTCAAGGCACGAAATACACTGAGTAAAATAGTGTGGCTTCATAACCAACAGAACAGAGTTCTGTAGCAGGTTGTTACCAGCATGTTGGCATTATTTGTTGCTAGCAGTGAGAATGAGACTTGTGCTTGGCCTCAGGGAGGTCCACGGAAGCCTCTGCTATGGAGGCAGGTGACATGGCGTGATCGATAACCTTTGAGCTCCCTGGCTGTTAGGTGTCCAGTGCACATACTGTCCAGCCCAAGGAGAGGAAGTAAGAAAGGGGCTGGAGAAGTAGCTCAATGTTTGGGCATGCTTGTTGCTCTTCCAGAGGAGACCAGTTCAGCTCCCAGCACCCACACAGCCCCTCACAAACACCAGTAACTTCTCTTCCAGGGTTCTGACACCTTTGTCAAGCCTTCAAGGGCTCCTTCATGCACATGGTGCACAAGAACGCATGTAGGCTCACACACACACACACACACACACACACACACACACACACACACACACACACACACGTAAGTTTAAAAGAAGTAAATATTAAAGAATGTAGGGGAAACCCTTGAAGACAGTGAGAGGGTATATTTGGAGAAAACGAGATACAGACAGAGAACTCAGTAAACAGTTAAGTCCCTGTTCTTGGGAAGGAATTGGGCCCCACATCTTCCTTGGAACTGTGTGTAGATGGGACTGGGAAGTCATGTTAATCTGGGAAATCATGTTGATGGCCCCATCAGTGCGATTGCTCTGTGGTTTTTTGTTTTTGTTTTGCAGAACAGCCCTCTGTATACTGTTTGTTCACAGGGAACCTGCTTTGTTTACCTCACATGCTCACCAAGTTGCTCCAAAAACCTCCCGTGTTCTTTCCATAGAGCTTCCTTTTCTTGCTGTAACCTCGCCAGGTTCTCCGACAGTTCCTGGTTGCTCTTGACATACTGAAAAACATGGAGGGGAGGGTGGCAGTGCAAAGGGACTAGTCTGTGCCGGTGCAGTGAAGTCCTCACACAAACTCCAGAGGGCAGAATTTGATGATCCTAGTAACAGCTGAACACAGGGGCTTGCTGGAAGATGGCCATGTGCTGGGAGGTGCCTCACTCCTACTGCAGGAAGCCAGGAGCTCCTGGCTCCAGACCCTTCCTGACCTCACACTATCTCCTCGTCTGGTCTGGTTGCTTATTTCTGTCCTTTAAAATGCCCTTCACAACAAACAAGGAAACAGAAGTGTAGTGAACCCTGTGTTGTGTGAGTGCCCTAGCAAAGCGACTGTCTCTAGTCCATTTCCAGTTGGTCAGAAACTCTGCAGGCCAGGCAGGCTAGGATGTGGCTCAGTGGGCAGAGTGCTTGCCTGGCGTGTACTAAGTCTCAAGTTGAATGTCCAGCCGTGCATAAAACTACATGTGGGGGCATTTACTTCTAATCCTAGCAATTGGTCAAAGGCGTTTTCAGCTACCACCTGGTGCTACATGAGACCCTGTCTCAAAAAGGGGGAGGGGACAGACAATTCCAGAGGTGCAGCCTTGCCACTGGGTCTTAAGTCTTGAGGACTGAACCCTAATCCATGAGGTCTGATGAAATAGTCCTCAGGGCGATTGTGTCAGAACTGAATTGAATTAGAAGATATCCAACTAGCTGGGCAGTGATGGCACAGGCCTTTAATCCCAGCACTTGGCAAGCAGAGGCAGGAAGATCTCTGTGAGTTCAAGGCCAGCCTGGTCTACAGATGGAACTCCAGAACAGCCAGGGCTACACAGAGAGACCCTGTCTGGAAAACCAAAACCAACCAACCAACCAACAAAAAGATACCCAGCTTCTGATCACTTACTGGCTTGCTGGTGGGCAGAATGCCATGCATATTTGAGGCCACATGAGACTCTTAAGTTCATTGGTGTGATATGAGAGGAGAAAAGGAGACCGTTTGCTTTTTTATAACATGAGTGCATAAATTAAAGAAAGTCTCTTGACCTTGACTCTGCCTTCAACTACAAGCTCCTTATAGCCAGGCCTTGAAAAAGAAAAATCACTGCAGCTCAGGGAACTTGAAGCTACTTCCCACGCAGATGAGTGCAAACCCTCAGCACTCTTCTTCCGCCCTTCCTCTTTCCTTCCTTCCTTCCTTCCTTCCTTCCTTCCTTCCTTCCTCCCTTCATTCCTTCCTCCCTTCCTTCCTCCCTCCCTCTCTCCCTTCCTTCCTCCCTCCCTCTCTCCCTTCCTTCCTCCCTCCCTCTCTCCCTTCCTTCCTCCCTCCCTCTCTCCCTTCCTTCCTCCCTCCCTCTCTCCCTTCCTTCCTCCCTCCCTCTCTCCCTTCCTTCCTCCCTCCCTCTCTCCCTTCCTCCCTTCCTTCCTTTTTTGATGGTATTCATCATATGGGGACAGGTTTGTGTGTCTGTCTGTCTGTCTGTCTGTATGTCTGTCTGATGACAATCAGGAGTTATTTCTGAGTCATCACCTTCCTTGTTTTTTTCATTCAGGGTGTGTCATTGTCCTGGGGCTCACTGTTTATGCTAACCTGGCTGGCCTACCTCTGCCTCCCAAGTGCCAGGATTAAATGCACATGATACCACGTGTAGATCTCAAGTTGACTCCCACATAATGCTTGCACTTCAGAGGCAGTGCAAGGACACTGCAATAGCAGACAATTGCAATTCCTCTCTCCATCTTTTGTATCACCGCTAACATCCATTTTCCTTGCATATAAGCATACTGCATGTATATAAAATAACTTGTAGTGTAATTACATTATTTCTATATTTTTTAAAGATTTATTTACTTTTATATGCAGTGGTGTTTTCTCTACATGTATGTTTGTGTGAGGGAGTCAGATTCCCTGGAACTAGAATTACATACATACGGTGGTAAGCTGCCGTGTAGGTGCTGGGAACTAAACCTGGGTCCTCTGCGAGAGCAGTCCATGCTGTTAACCATCTCTTCATATTCATTAAGTAATTATTTATTTGTTGTGTGTGTAAGTGCCTTGGGCTATGTGTGGGGGTCAGAGGACAACTTTTAGAAGTCTGTAGCTTGGTAGCAAGACTACCCACTGAGCCATCTGGTTGGCTTCTTTTCTTTAGGTAGACTCTTGTCTTCTTGTGGTTTTTGTCATTGCTTTGTTTGTTTTTCTCTTGCATTTCTATTTATTTATTATTTTTTTCAAACAAAAGGGATGGTCTACAAGTAAATGCAGATATGGATAGGGGTGGGGTGGACATGGCTTGAAGCTTATAGAGGAGTTGCTGTGTTGTAACAGAAACAGCAGGTTAGAAGACATTCATAGTGATGTCTTGTCTGCTTGAGGATTCTAGGGATGCAAAGTTGACTGGAATTTTATTTATTTTTTCTTTACAAAGGGTTTTCTGCTGAATCATTAGCAGGAGAGAGACACTAAAGTGGCTTCTGGAGAACTAGGTGGGCCAGGCAGCTTGAGAACTGGCATCAACTCAGACTGCTCACTCCCCCATTTTCTATCATCTCCTTTTTTAATCTGTCTTTTTTTTTTTGTTTGTTTTTTTGAGACAGGGTTTCTCTGTGTAGCTTTGGAGCCTGTCCTGAAAGTAGCTCTTGTAGACCAGGCTGGTCTCAAACTCACAGAGATCCTCCTGCCCCTGCCTCCCGAGTGCTGGGACTAAAGGCATGCATCACCAATGCCAGGCTTCATCTGTCATTTTCTTGAAGATGTTTTTTAGGTAAAACTCAAGTTCTTTGATGCTTTTGCTAATGTCACCAGTGCCCTATGAGAAGTAGCCTTCTTCAGAACAGATTCATACTCTCTGGAGAGTCTGCTGGGCTCAGGGCTGCTAACCTGTAATGAAGATGGTTCACGAACTGGGGAAGGTATCTGTCAAGAAACTTATCTGTGTGAACTGAATTCCCTGCAAGTGGACAGAGCCCCAGAGGAGTCTTCTGTCACACAAAGGACAGGAATTCATACTCTGCCTGCTGTAATGTAATTGCATTCTCCTTCACTGCCTTGGTAAGACCAAACATCCCATGATGCTCCTTGCATGATTCTGACATGCTGACCAGTAACTCCTTCCGCTGCTTGATAATCAGGCTGGGACCTTCAGCCAAAAACGTTAAGATTAGAGTCAGTTATCAGACAGGCCATCTCAAGAACCTGATCCTTCTCAATGTCTAATCCTGTCTTCTCTGGGTTCACCCACACCAACTGCTGAGCCACATTCTACCTTTGCCGACTCCTCGCACTCTGAACTGCCTGTGTCTACCACCCATGCTCCACAACAGCCTGGAGCCAGGGAGACACCTAACATCACCTGGCATGAGCTGCCACAACCCCAGCCCCCTAAAAAACATCTCTTAACATTGCTTTCAAAGCCGGTTTACTGACAACAAATGCCCCAATTTCTGTCTGTCTGAGAAAGTATTTTATTCCTCTGTCTTCTTGCAGGATTTTCCCTTTCTCTTTGAACTTTGGTTTGACAATTATGAACCTACATGTAGTTTTTCTGTCACTCATCTTGATTGGCATCCTCTGACCTTTCTGGATCTGTGGTTCAGTATCTGTCATTAACTTCCAGATATTCTCATTCATTATTTCAAGTGTTTCTTCGTTTCCTTTGATTTTCCAGTATCTCCAGCATGTGTTACACTTCCTGTGTTGATCCTGTGGTTTTTGGATAGTCTTTTCTTTCCCCTTAAAGTTCCCTTTACTCACTGTTTCCAGGTTTCTGTTTTGGTTTCTACTGCCTGTCTCCTCTGCAATGCCATGCTTCTGCTTTATGAGAGTCCACACGCAGCATATCAACTACAGGTGCTTCGCATTTCTGATCATTCCAACATTCCCATCACATCTGGGTCTTGATTGTGCCCTGTTCCTCAGTTTCATCAAGTTGTGTCTTAAGGTGTCTTGTGAATTTTTCTTTATAGGCAGACATGATGAAGGAAGTTGTTAGAGACAGATATCTGTATCTGCTGGTAAGGCAAGGGGATGGGTCACATTCTCTACTCCTATGATTAGATCAGAATCTTCCAGTTAGCTACACCTTAGAGCCACAGCCCTTACACATGCTTCTTCCTCTGCCTTCATTTCTCCCATTTAAATGGGGGCAGAGTCGGCTGAAATTGCATGTTTGTCTTGCCCTGGGTCAGTTCAGTTCTGACAGAACCACATCGTGTTAGGTTCTAGGTAAGCAGTTTCTCTTATTAAGAAACTCTGAATGTCCCCCTCCCCAATACTCTTCCTGCCAAGAGAGTAGGGAGACATTCCTCAAATATTCACAGTGAGAACCCGTGTGGGGGGGGTGAAACCCACAAAAATGTGGGGGTCTCAAAACTGTAGAGTCCCCTAGAACACTAATAGCTCAGAATTGTCTTTTCACACTGAGCCTCCAACAGTTTGTCAGTTTTGGTGCAGGCTTTCCCACCTAATTCTCGTCGGGGCTTCTCCATGCATTGTATAAGTCTCTCCAATTTCAGGGGGCAGTGGCCCTGTGGTGGTTTGAAAGAAAATAGCCTCCCAAGGATATGACACTATTAGGAAGTGTGGTCTTGTTGGAGGTGTGATATTGTTGGAGGAAATGTGTCACTGTGGAGGCAGGCTTTGAGATCTCATATATATTCAAGACTGCCCAGTTACCTTTCCAGCACCATGTCTGCTTGCATACTGCCTTGTTCTGCCATGATGACAATGGACTGAACCTCTGAACTGTAAGTCATCCACAATTAAATGCTTTCTTTATAATAGTTGCCATGGTTGTGGTGTCTCTTCACAGCAATAGAAACCCTAACTAAGACAGGCCCTGTGACCCTACTTCTCTGATGGATCAAGATGTATTGTTAAAACTTTTCAGCTTGCTCGGCTTTTTATTTGCGGTTAGGATGGAGTAGGATAACTTCCAACTTCCTTTCATACAGAACCCTGAGCTTGAGGCGTTGGTGGCTCAGGACTTTAATCCCAGAACTTGGGAGGCAGAGGCAGGTGGATCTCAATGAGGTTGAGGCCAGCCTGGTCTACAGAGCTAGTTTCAGGACAGGCTCCAAAACAATACAGAGAAACCCTGTCTGGAAAAACAAACAAACAAACAAAAGAATTAGAGCTTGTGGGTTGGTGAACCCACATTCCTGGCCATCTCCCTCTTTCTGGATGTTTCTGACTCGTGACCTTTTTTTAATAAGCAGAAAACCAAGCAAACCAATGTTTCCTGAGGTATTCTGCTTTTCTGTATGTGTATGTGTCCATCTCTGCTTGCATACCAGCACAGGCCAGAAGAGGGAGTCACAGCCCCCGAAGCAGGAGTGGAAGACCACAGCAGGTCCTTCTGACTTCCCATCCAGTAACTTTGCAAGCACTTTTCCTCATGTATTGAATACCATCTTGTTTGTGTTGGGGCTCAGGGCATACCACCCCAAAAAATGACCATAGAATGGGATATATCCCTGTGTGCTGGCTAGTGTCAACTCAACACAAGCTAGAGTCATTCGAAAAGAGGGAACCATAAGATCCAGAAGTAGGGGATTTTCTTTCTTTTTATTTTCTTCCTTCCTTCCTTCTTTCCCTTCTTCCTTTCATTTTTGGTTTTTCAAGACAGGGTTTTTCTGTATAGCTTTGGAGCCTGTTCTGGAACTCACTCTGTAAACCAGGCTGGACTCAGAGAGATCCTCCTGCCTCTGCCTCCCGAGTGCTGGGATTAAAGATGTGAGCCACCACTGCCTATTGAACTTTCATCTGTATCTGAGGCAACCCCTTCCTCACTCTACAATTCTTCCACATGCACCCTCCCATTGTTTGTGTCCATTATGCTCCATAGGTTCAAGGCTCTTTCTAGATAGCTTAGGATGTTGTACAAGCTTTGGACATATGACCTGTTTTAAGTCTCATGTTTTATGGGACACCCATGTAATTAAGTGGCCTTACTCCTACTAATTTGCCCTATGTAAATTAGTCTTTAAAAAAGATATCTTTTTCATCTTTACTTTATGTATATAGATCTTTTGCCTGCATATATGTCTCTATACCACATGTGTGTCTGGTGCCTGAGGAGTTCTGAAGAGGATGTAGGATCCCTTAGAACTAGAGTTACAGACAGTTGTGAGCTGCCATGTAGGTGCTTAGAATCAAACCCAGGTCCTCTACAGGGAAGTCATATTTCCCTCCCTTCCACTTGGATATATATATATATATATATATATATATATATATATATATATATGAATGAATGATTTGTTTTCCTAGATAAATTTAGTAGATAAAGTATACTCAATGATAGCTAGCTAAATAGCAATAGCAATGATGGACACATATTCCAGTCTACGGGAATTAGGAAAACAGGGAAACATGTCTGCTACTTTCTTACCTCTTCACACTTCATTCTCTCATTTTCCACTTGTTTGCGTAGAGCCTCTTGTTGCTGGGAGTTGGTTGCTTCCTGTTGGTCCTCCTTATCCTGCAGGGTTCTCACTTGCCTCTGGAGCTCATTTATTTCCTGGCCCAGGAGTACCCTGAGGGCAATCGGTGCACATCAGATCACTCTGAGTACCTCCACACCCTGCAGGTGATTCCTAGACCTGTGACTTTTGGGCCAGCAAGAGGGAGCTTGTGGGTCCAGTAGAGTGAGGTACAGCTATGAGTCTGCAAGATAAGCGGACCCATGCAGGGAACCTCCCACGTAACAGAAGCTTTTTCTTAATTCTCCCTCATGCCATCAAAACCAAGCCCACAAGGAAGAAATAATTTCCCTTACGGCAGAGATGAGAAATGTGGCACTAAGAGCAGCTAGGACAAGGCTGAGGTAGGTTCTACTCCTGAACCCATGTTCCTTCTTCCCCAGTCCTTTCCAGGTTGGCCCTGCAATCTTTTGGCTCCACACACTGCTGGTACCCTGCTGCAGCTGACTGTGGACTGAGCTGCATCGATGGGGAAATTCACCTGTCCTGATGAGTGCCATCAGTCCCTGCTCTTTCAGAGAGACTTGTCAAGCTGCAGGTCATGGAAAGACTTTCTGAGGATTTCAAACTGAGAGTCTCGCATCCAGGAGATTCACCTCAATGAATATGATGATGGAGATGATGAAATAGCACTGATGAGCAAGATTCTCACCTGAATTCCGGGCATCAAGTCCTAGCACTGGACAGCCTAAGCCTAAGCATTCTAGGCAACCGACAGGTTATTGGACGTTAGTCTGATTGAGACATTGGCTCTTGGTTCTGCACCTCTCGCTCTTATGTCCCTTGGATATAAGTGAGTCACTCATTCTAAGGATTGTTGGAGCTTCATTCTACCAGTCACAACTAACCCTGTGCCTTCTTCACTGTTATTTTCGCCTTGTCCAAATCACTACATGTATATGTAGGTAATCCCTGCTGTTATCGTCCCTTTTTTTCTTTACGGTTCTGTTAGGTAGCTAGTTAGATATTAGCAACTTTGGAAGACATTGGGGTTGGACCCTTCCTTCATAATCAGTAGCTTACTAATCCAAGGATGAGAACAGTAGGATATTAAATACTGGCCACGGAAATGGACATGGGCTCTGGCTCTATGAGGAGCCATGATGACCTGAATTACCTTGAACATCCTTAATACCAAGTATTGAAACTGGTCTCTTACAATACTGTATAGCAGAGACATTCTGGTAAAGAATAAGGACATACCATTGCCTTCTTTCTGGAAGGTCAATCTAGACAGGCCTGTCAGTCTGGATGAGACAAATGCTGCCTCAAATGCAGACTGACACAACCATCTTTTGCCCATGTCTCCCCTGTTCTATATATAATAAACTGCCTATCTTCAATGCCACACTTTGCAGGTTTTATCCGAATTCTTCTGCAGACATCTCCCGAGGGCTGGGGAGCTGAGGGAAAGGAGTGAGATCCAGTGACAGTTCCATTCCTAGTTTGGGCTCAAGGGCCTGGATAAGCGCTAAACCCTGGAGCTGAAGGGATATTGAGCTGCTAGATCTGAGAAGTCCTTGGGTTATCTACAGCGCAGTCTGGGGGTTGAA
This sequence comes from Phodopus roborovskii, assembly GCF_943737965.1. NCBI lineage: Eukaryota > Metazoa > Chordata > Mammalia > Rodentia > Cricetidae > Phodopus > Phodopus roborovskii. Next base: position 9,426,004 of record NW_026126448.1, read on the forward strand.
AAATACGAAGTCTGAATCAAAAGAGCAACTCAGGGATTTGCTAGGAGCTACCAAACAGAAGGGACACTTCCCAAAATACATCGCTTCAGCGATGAAAGACTAGCAGGCTTGAGACTGACAAGGTCTGACAAGATCCTCCATTTCCCTATAGCCTGTGTCTCTTCACCAATCCATCATTTACACAGAAGACAGTTTCCTTCCTAACTCACAACTCAATCCTGGTGTTGGTGGTTGAACCCAGGGTCTCATGACTGCTAGGTAACTGTTCCACTCACGATCTCTTTTCTTAACATCCTTCAGTGACTCCCCCTTGCTTTTACAGTAGAGTCCCAACTATTCAATGTGGCCTGTCCTTCACCTCTGATTTCTGGACTCATTTTCTCACCAGGGACTACTCTTGAAAACCCACACAACCTTTCGTGATCCTCCTCACTCATCCTAATCTTCGCCTCTCAGCTTCCCTATGCCGACTGCTTCACTCTCGCCTTAAGGCTGTTACTGAGGAAGGCTTTCTCAAGCCCTTAGTCCCACAGATGGTCCTGCAAGGTGCTTTCATGGCCTTCTGAACCTCCTTTAGCATGGTGCTTGCCACATATCACTCCCGTTAGTGTGTCTCAGGGCAAGGGTATTCATTATAGCAGTATTCCAGCTCCTCTTTAAGGATTTAAATTACATCTACTTGTGTGTGCTTGCACCATAGCTTGCGTGTGTGTGTCAGAAGACAATGTACAGGTGTTGGTTCTCTCCTTCCACTATGTGAGTTTCTGGCATTGAACTCAGATTGTCAGGCTTGGTGTGGAGCATCTTTACATGCTGGGATGTCTCTCTGCTTCTCAAATTCCCTTAAAGTTTCTTTTTTATGATTTTGAGTATGTGTACATACACACCAGTGTGTACCAGTGTGTGTGTGTGTGAGTCAGAGGATGATTTTTGTGGAATTGTTCTCTCTTTTCACATTTATGTGGGTTCAGGGGATTGAACTCAAGTAGTCAGGCTTGGATAGCAAATGCTTAACCCACTGAGTCACTTCCCAGCCCCTCAAACTCCATTTAAAATAACAAACCAACTAGTTTTGGCAGTGCTAGGGTTGAATTCAGAGTTTTGTGCATGATTGGTAGGTACCCTACCATTGAGCTCCATCCTTAGCGATCACTATTTACAGCAGAAAAAAAAAATCTAAACTGCATTAAGCTCAGTACAGTGGTGCACATCTGTAGTCCCATCTACATAGGAGGCTGAGGCAGGAGGTTCACTTGAGCTCAGGAGTTCATGGCAAAGCCTGGACAACACGGCAAAATTCTGTTTCAGACAATCAATCAACCATTCAACATAAGTTATATTTCTATGTACAGTCTGAGGTTTCTAGATAACTGGAACCAATTAAATATATACAGTAGGGTGTGTGTGACATAAACTCACAGGACCAGACCAGAGGCTGGATAGGCTCACAACAGCCCACTGATTGGGAGCTGCTCCATCTAAGAAGCCGGAAGCCTCAGAACACAAGGAAGTGGCAGCACAACCACAGTTCCAGGCTGATGGTCTGAAAGTTCCCTGGGAAGCTGCTGGTACAGATCCACATTTAAAGGGTGAGGGTCCCAGGATCTGATGCCTTTAGTAACAACAGGAGAAAACTGCATTGTTCAGTGAAGGCCCGCCCTTGGGAGAGTGAGTTTCTCCCCCTCTCAACTTCCATTCCATCTGGGCATTTGGAAGTTGCTGCTCATTCAGAGTGGATCTCTCACACTCAGTACGACGACCCACAGGCTGATCTCATTCAGCAACCCTCACAGACACCCAGATGTATGCTTTGCCAATGTTCTGGGCATCTCTAAAGCCAGTCATGTTGACATCCAAGATTTACTGTCACTATGTAAGAAAATGCTGTACAACAATGTAAAACAATAGTATTTATGAAACTGAACCCCATCAACAGGAAATACCAGATGTCTGGAGTCAACAGACTCCTAAGTGTTACAGAGGCAAGGATGTTTCATGATGAGTCAAGAATATTTTGAATGAAATGAAAACAGAATGTACAGACTTTGTGAAATGCACTAAAAGCAGAGAAACTGGTATCAGTAAATATGTGTTATAAAAGAAGGAAAATCTAAAACCAATACTCAAGAGTTTCCACCATAAGAAGCCAGAGAACAACTGGCATTATAACCCCAGGACAAGCAGAAGAAAAGAATAATAAAATGAGAGCCTCAGCCAGGTGTGGTGGTGCATGCCTGCAATTGCAGCATTCTGGAAGCCGAGGCAGAAGAACCGATGTGAGTCTCAGGCAAGCTTGGGCATATAGTGAGTTCCAAGATAGGACTACAAAGTGAGACTGTTGTCTCAAACCAAGCAGGGTGCAGTGGCACACATGTAATCCCAGAACTTGGAAGGTGGCAACATAAGCATCAGGAGTTCAAGGTAAGAGGTCAGCCTGGGCTACATGAGACCCTGTCAAGAGATGTAGGGCAGTTGGGTGAGGTAGACAGATAAATGGAATCAGGAAAAAAAAATAGAGAAAATGAAATAAAGCCAAAAGGTAGCTCATTGAAAAGACTAATACAATCAACAAATTTTTATCTAGGCAGGCAAACCAAGATGCACAAAAATTAATATCAGAAATGAAACAGGGGCCATCCCACAGATATTGAAAGGACAACAAAGGATATTATTATGTCACCACAACATAAACCACAGACCTGGTAAGTCTGATGATGAATGGCATGAATTCTTGGAAGATGTAAACAATGTAAACTCATATAAGGAAAAATGGACTACATAGCACTTCTGTATCCCTTATAGAAACTGAATTCTGCTGAGAGTGCTAGCTAACGAGTAGTCCCAGAAACCTACGACACTGAGGCAGGAACATCTCTTGATTCCACAAGTCTGAGATCAGCCTGGGCAAGGCTTCCACCTCAGAAGAGTGAGGGCCTGGGAAGTTGGCTATGTTGATAAAGTGCCGGGAACCAAATCCCAGCTCTCTGCAAGAGCAGCAAGTGTTCTTAACCACTTAGCCATCTGTCTACTTCATCCCAACCCCTTCTTGTTGTTTTTTAAACGGGGGTTTCTTAGTTCAGCTATCTGGACTCGTGGCAAGTTTGCTGGCACTGCTTGAATGCACTGCTGGTATTGTTATCTGCCCCTTGACCTGCAAGTGCATCAGACTTGGGTCAGCTCAGGGTATACTTGCCTTTCGGATGTCCTACTGCTTTCTTGTGAGCAGTACTTGCTACTAGCTAGGATCTAACAGCACAGATTAGGCCACCATCTTGTGAGACAAGGCATCCCATGGCATCTCATTGAGTGTATTCAATCTTCATGCATACAAATATCTACCCGGTCACATACTCAAACATTCATTCATCCAACAAATATTTAGTCAGTAGTATTTTGTGCTAAGTCCTAGCATAGAACTTCTAACTATAGCTAGAAGTAAGATTCAGAGTTACAAAGTATGTGTGTGAACATCTCTATGTGTTTTTAGCGGACACTATAGTTTCTCAAAATATGTGTGGCTCATTTATCAAACAAGTGAGAAGTACCCATCATTGAGGCCCAGGGCATCCAAAAGAATGTTTTAAGTCAGAATCATAACATTTATTTTCAGGTGAAAAAAACCGATAGTTCTTACCCTTGAGCAGTTTGTTGATGCCAAAGATTCCTATAAGATCCAGAACTATGTGGAAGAATATTAGCCAATGATTAAAAAACATGACTTCAGTGAAGTCTGAATTTGTGTAGATCATATCAGGGAGTGAGGTGAGCAACGAGTCAGATTTCACAGGTTAATCCAGTTAAGGCAATTTATCAGTGCTCCAGATAAGACCTCCGTCCAGGAGTCGCGCCCCTGGTGGTCCTTACCTCCTCTGCTGCTCCTCTTGACACTGCTGCTGCAGCCTATTCTCATTGTTCTTTGCTTCCTGGATCTCGTCCTCCAGTTGCTTCTTATGCGAAGTACAAGCATCCGAAAGGCAGACTTGTCGAGCATGGTCTAACTTCTGCTGCAGATCCAAAATCTTGGATGAAAAAGTAAAACATGGAGGGTATGACCCCTTTTCAACAACCATTATAGCAAGAATAGGAGACAGGAGGGACTGTTAGGGGCTCTTTCCCATCCTGTGTTATAAAGATATTCTCATGCTTCGCACTGTAAAAAGGAATCTGTACACGCACGTTGTTTTGTTTTTCCTGTGTAGCCTTGGCTGGCCCAGAACTGGCTGTGTAGACCAGGCTGCCTTCAAATTCAGAGATCCTCCTGCTTGAAGTCATGTACCACCTCCCCTGGCATAAAGTGCAGTTCTAAGATTCAGTTCCTCTCTCTTGTTCACTGGCTTCTGCAAGTGACAGGCAGCAATGAGCTCCTAATGTCCTGGTCACACCCATTATTTACTGCTGCAGTTACAGGCCCAGGGATCCCTCCTGTTTCTGTTTCTCCAAAGCTGGGATTTCAGGCATGCATCGTGGGTTCTGGGGGGTCTGAACCCAGGTCCTCATGCCTGTATGGCAAGCACTTGACTGACTGAGCCATCTACCAGTCCGAGAAATTTATATTTTTTAGTTTCATACATTTTCCAAAAATACACAAATGTATTAGAATGGTAGTGGCAGATGAAATAAAATTACAAAAAAGAGGAAAACACAGAAAGAGTAAAGGAAAAGAATAGCCTGTGCCCAGGATCGCACACAACTGTCCTAAGGTCGTCGGGGAGCAGGGCTCTAGACATGTGCATGGAGTGCTGTGGGGAGTGGGGGCGTTGCTTCTTGAGCATGAAGATAATCACCTTTTCCTGTGCATCGGCCGCTTTTGATTTCTCCTGAGCCAGCTTTTCCTGAAGGCTCTGCTGGGATTTAATGATCTGAGCCTGCCTAAGTTCTTCCAGCTCCAGCTCCCGGACTCTCTGCTGACAGTGTTTCCATTCTGCCGTGAGTGACGAGTGCATCCTGGCGTTGTCTAGCAACTTCTCCTGGGCCTGCTTGAGTTCGATTTTGATCTAGAGATGGGGCATAAATAAAAATCATAAAAATAGGTCTGGAGATGAAATTAAATAGCAGAAAGTGTGCCTAGCATTTCTGAGGCACTGGGTTGGAGACCCATAGTACATGTGTGTTTGTTACGCATGCGGGCAGGTGCACACACACACACACACACACACACACTCACACACAGATAAAAGCAAACATGGAGGCTGGCAAGGTGGCTCAGCCAGTAAAGGTGTTTGATGACCTGAATTAAATCCACTGGATGCTACACAGTGGAAGGAGAGAACCGACTCCCAGAAATTGTCCTCTGACCTCTGTGTGTGTGTGTGTGTGTGTGTGTGTGTGTGTGCCATGGCACATGTACACCACACTCATTCACATACACAATTATGTTATTATGAATGCTGATAATCATAGGCATCAAGGAGTTACCACTATTAGATTAGAGATAAGTTTTTAAGTGTGAGTTACAAAAACTGTTGAGGATGTGATGCTGATTTTTTTTTTTTAACATTTATTTATTTTGTTTACAGTGTTCTACCTGCATGTATGTCTGCATGACAGAAGAGGGAACCAGATACACTACAAATAGTTGTGAGCCACTAAGTGGTTGCTGGGAATTGAACTCTGGACCTCTGGAAGAGCAGCCATCTCTCTGGCCCCAGTGATGCTGATTCTTACGTAATGCAGATAGAAACAGACCATATAAGCACATGAGTAACCCATGCACTGGCCCCATAATTGAATGATCTCACTTCCCAGAGTCCACAGAGTCACACTTACTGATATTAGCATGCCCACTTGGTCGTACATGTCTGTGACCTTTAAAAAGTAGAAAGACAAACCAGCAACCCTAACTGTTTATACTACACAGGAAAGAGTGCTTCACCCATGAGTTGGGCATTTCTGAAATAGTGAGCTTTACTAATTCCTGAAGACTAGAGAAACTCCATCTCCAAAAACGCTAATGGACATGTAAAAATCAAGCCACGTGGGGAAGAAAAGTAGAAAGAAATTACAACCCAAGAGCCAAATGCTTCCCTGTAACTGATGGGTCAAAGGTCAATAGGAAACAAATGATCACTAGCCTTGCCTCTATGGTAACACCGAGAGGAAATCCTAGATTGAGCATTAATGAACTGCCCCTTTCCAGTGAACACTCACTTTTTCTCCCCATCAAACCAGTGTAATGTCTCCGTCCTCATGTTCTCATTGGGTACTGATACAGGGGTGATACTGGTGGAGGGTTGGTGGCACTTTTGAAACATTATTGACAAACTATTAACGTTATCAACAAATCTGTTAATGCTTCCTTTCTTCTCAAAAGGAACTCTGACCTACCAAGAAGCCTGGAGTTTTTATTTTCAAGTATAATCTTGCTGCACAAAAACCCAGCAAGAGGTGAGCAGGGAAGGAAGAAAGCAGATGGAGGGGTATTCAGCGCACTGGATTGGTTCAGGGTCAGGAAACCTCAGCCTCTCATTGTTAGTGAGGAGGACACCTGTCCTTTCCTAGCACACTGTCCATTGACTCCACAGGCGTAGCAGAGAAGCTGAGGGCCGTGGCAGCCAGCAATGAAGCCCACAGGCACTGTTTAGAGATGCTATGAAAGTCAAGTGGTATTGGTGTAAAAGCTGACCTCTGCCTCCAAGGTAGGTTCTGCAGTCCAAAGAAGATCCCATACAGTGTCTCAGTGTCCCTGGTGGCACAGAGTATATGTGAGAATGTGACTGGGGTTGCAGTAGAGGTTGCGGAGATGCCAGTGTGCTGGCTTGACTCTATGTTGTTCTAGGTGGTATCCGCAGTCATTCCCTTTGGAACTTGTTAGATGGTACATCCAGCCATTCATAGGGATTGATTAGGATCTGTGCTGTTCTGGTCATTGCATCACAAGAAAGAAATAGTATTGCTTGAGTATGTTCAGAGTTCAACACTTAAGCTGGACACAGTGACATGTGCCTATGAGGAGGAGTTTAAGGCCTGAGTTGGTTTCATAATGAGTTTAAGACCAGCCTGGTCTACACGACACTGTCTCAAAACCAGCAAACTTCTTTAAGAGGGTTCAATTTGACATTCCTGGTTTTTGCCACTCTCAATTTGGCAGTACTGGGGATTAAACCCGGGCCTTGAACATGCTAGGCAAGCACTTTACCACTGAGCTACATTCTCAGGCCCTGCATATTCAAGTTTAGAACCTTATAGAGGGTTGTATACACTAGAAACTAAGTCTGTAATGTACATGTATAGAACTGAATTGTAACTGGAAGGATACATTATTTACATGGTGCCTTTTTCTGAACTTTCATGTGATGGAAGATGTCATTCTGTAAATATGTTTCTCTTATTGGTTAATGAATAAAGTCCTGTTGGCCAATAGGAAAGCAAGATAGGCAGGACTAGGAGACTAGGAGGAGAGAGAAAGAAGTAGGGAGGAGATTCAAGATGTAGGACATAGAGAAAAAAAAATGCCAGGCCCTCTCTCCGGTAAGATAAGACCATGTAAAAATATTTAGATGAATAAAAATGGGTTAATATTAAGAGCTAGCCAATAAAAAAATGCTAGTAACAGGCTAACAGCTTTGTATCTAATGCAGTGTCTTTGTGTGTTATGTGGGGCTGGTGTGGCACTGGGACTAGGACGGCGGGAAAACCTACTCATAACACCCATGTGTTTCCAAAAACACCTGTGAATCTGTGACCTCCCCCCTCATGGATACATCTACTGGGGAGAAATACACCTGGCTATACCCAACTAATGCAGGGAGAACAGTGACTAAAATTAAATTGAACGTTAAAAAGTTTGAGATAAAGATCTCAACAGATCATGTCACTATAACCCTTTTCCTGTTTGGGGACTGATACTATCTATGCACACGATGGCAGCAGATGAGGTGGAAGAAGGGAGTTAAGATACAGCTTGCTGGGCGGTGGTGGCGCACGACTTTAATCCAGAGCCCGGGAGGCTGAGACAGGCTGATCTCCGTGACTTTGAGGTCAACCTGGTCTACAGAGCCTTTCCCGCAAGGCTCTGAGTGGGAAAGGCAGTGCTGGGAGACTCACCTTGATGTTCTCCTCCTGAAGCAAACTGTTGTGCTGTTTCAAGTCTGAGCTCCTGCCTCGCTCATATCGCAGCTCCTTTTCAGCCGAGTTGCACAGGATCTGGAGGCGGTGCAGGTTCTGTCGCAGTTGCTGTACTTCCCCTTGATGCTGGCAATTGGCTTTCTCCCCAGATGTTAGATACTGAGGCAAACATTTAAGAAAGACATGCACTCGAGAGAGCACTGGTTCAAGCTGTCAGCACAACCGTAGGGATCTGAGTGCTCATGCGCAAAGGCTGCAGCTGTTGGTTCATTCACCTACAACAAACGATGCTTCTATACCGTAATTTAAAAGCTTCTACGCTGGAGTGAAAAGGCCAGAGGGGTATGGGAAAAAAGCAGCTGCGCATGGACAATTAACCTTTTTAATGTCTCATAGCAATGAAAGACAAACAGAGTAGAGGATTTTAAACACTCATTTTGAGTCTCAGAACTACAAAATCCCTCGAGAATTAAAACAACCAGGAACCCACACTATTTTGAAGATTTAAAGAAAAAATACATTTAATTTAAAATTCTATTTCGTTTTATGTCTTTGGGCATTTGCCTGCATGTACACCTGTGCACTGCTTGCATGTCTGATGCCTGTGGAGGTCAGAAGTCAGATCCCCTGGAACCTCGGAGTTACAGACAGTTGTGAGCTGCCATGTGGGTGCTGGGAATCAAACCTGAGTCCTCTGGAAGAGCAGCCAACACTCCTAACTGCTGAGGCATCTCTCCAGATCCACATTTAATTTTCTTATTTTGATTTTCGTGTGTGTGTGTGTGTGTGTGTGTGTGTGTGTGTGTATGCAAGCATGAGCACACACATATACACAGGTACGACATGGCGTATGTGTGGCAACCAGAGGACAACTCTCAGGAATTTGTTCTCCCCTTTCACCATATGGGTCCTGGGGACGAAACTCAGGTCATTAGATTGAGCAGCAAGTGCCTCCTACTGAGCCATTTAACTAGCCCACTTAAAAATAATAAAATGAAAATTTAAATACAAACCAAAGTTCAAATATTGGTTTCATAGGAAGATCATTCCTGTTATGAAACTAGAGTGAAGATATGGGTTTTTAAATCTTCCCATCTCAGGATGTGGATGGGGTGGGCCAGAGTGAGGATACAGGCTTTAAATCCTTCCATCTGGGGATATGGATGAGATGGGACACAAAATGAGTCATCAGGCCAAGCCCTTCATGGTCCTTAGCCAAGCATCCTTTAGAATCTGATTCTCCCCCTGCTCCAAAAAAAGGTTTCTCTGTGTAGAACTTGCTCTGTAGACCAGGCTAGCCTCAAACTCATAGAGATTGGCTTGCCTCTGCCTCCCAGGCCTCTGCCTCCCAAGTGCTGGGATTAAAGATGTGTGCCACCACCACCTGGCCCCAGAATTTGATTCTTTCTTAGCTTTCTGTAGGAAGATGCTTCATTGTTTGTTTCAGTGTATTCATGTGATATTTCATTGTAAAGAGATGGAATCATGGGGCTGGAGAGCTGGCTTAGCAGTTAAGAGGACCAAGGTCTGACGTGGGATAAATTCACCACGATAATTTATGATACCATAGGAGGGCTTTGGGAAGGCAAATCACTATTCTTCCTTGGGACCATCAAGTGAGAACTGTTTGCTTTTTGTGGGTTGTTAGCAAAGGGAAGCAATTGGCGATGCAGCCAGAGAATCAAACTCTAGACTCTAGAGTCTAGAGGAAGTAGACCTAGGTTTCATCACTATTTCAATGTGGGTAAATACCTCCTATCTTATCCTAAAGCCTCCATCCCTCCACCTGTAAGATGCACCTGATTATACTCCTAACCCATCATATAATTTAATGCACATGGGTGGTCTAGTGTGGTACCCAGAGCACAGCAAAATACCCAAATATTAGAAACAGTTTTAAGCCCACACAATTAAGATAATACTGCTTCCAACTTGGTTCAAGAGTAGTAGGAAAGTAACCTTCCCTGGACTAGTGTTAACCAGATGGTCAGCATCAATAGCTGTTGTCACAAAATACTTCTGCATACACACAACACACACACGTAGGCATGAGAAGAATTATAAAAATTCAGAGATGGGTGTTTACTTAATAAAAACATGTGTCTCAATGGGTAGCCAGGAAAATTAGGGGCTATAATATTTGGGTATCAAATATCTAGTAAGATGTACACAGAATATGTGAAACAAAACAAATGTAATCCAATTAAAGCTAGCAAAAGGAGCTGACTAGACATTTCTCTAATGACAATGTGTATGATACTGATGAAAACATTTAAAAATACATCATGCCATTACTCATTAGGAAAAAATAAAACCAAAGCCACGATGAAATACTACTTTATAGACACTAAAATGAGACCATTACAGTCTTGGCAAAGATGGAGAGGAGAAGCTGAGACCATGTACATTACTTGTGTGACCCACTAATTTTATTCTTTGATGTTGACATAATGGAATTCGAAATATATGAGGTCTTGGCATGGTGGTATATGCATGGAATCCTGGCACTGGGGAAACTGAGGTAGGAGATTCTAGAGTTGGATGCCAGCCAGCCTGGAATTATAGAGACCTCCCACTCAAAAACAACAACAAACAACTCCAAATGAAACATGAGATGGCTGTGCATAAATGTTCACAGCATTCCTATTTGTAATAATCAGATGACAACTAATGTAAAATATGCTATAACCATAAAAGACATAACTGACCTGAAAAAGAATGATGAATCACTGATAGATACTAGTTATTATCTTGAATAAGCTTTGAAAACCCATAACTCAAAACATGTCAGCCACAAAAGGTCATCTATTACAATGCTAAATATACAGAAAGACCCAGAGTAGACAAACCGATGGTGAAAGTAGGTAGATTAGTAGTTGCCTAAGGCAGGGGCAATAAAGGAAACAGGGAGCAATGTAATGGCAGTGTCCTAGTTAGCTTTCGCTGTCAACTTGACCCAGCCGAGAGCCAGCCAAAGGAATCCCAGCTGAGGAATTGCCCAGGCCAGATGTGTGGTGCTACGCTGTCTGACATCTCTTGCTTTCAGAGACTGTAGTCTTGTCTGACCTTGCTGCCGAGTTAACAATGCACCTTGAGATAATTTAAAAACCATGCACTTAGCCTGCTCTACTACTGTGTACTCAGCCTAAGTTTAACCTGCCTTTAAGAGAGCAATAAAACCAACCTCACCAAGCCTTGCATTTCCCATGCCATTGGCTTTTACAGGCTAGGCTATGCACAGCTTTAATCTTAAATTATGGACTCTTCCATACTTTGACAGAATAATGTTGTGTTTCGTGTGTGTGTGTGTGTGTGTGTGTGTGTGTGTGGTGGAGGAGGTGACCATTTGCTGAAAACAGCCAGCAGATTGAAAGCAACCTTAAACAAAATATCCCCAAAATGTTGGAAGCAACATGAGGATATAAGCTGATAATATCCGTGTGAGGTCTTGAGTGCTACATTTGATCCATTGGGATTAATGAATAACCTCTTCCCTTATAACGCTCTGTATAAAAGTATATTTCATCACCCAGGCCCTGGACCGGCAAACAGCTACCCAGCTGCTTAAGCTTGCCCACAAGTACAGGCCAGAGACAAAGCAGGAGAAGAAGCAGAGTCTGTTGGCCCTTGCCGAGAAGAAAGCTGCTGGCAAAGGGGATGTCCCAACTAAGAGGCCTCCTGTCCTTCCAGCAGGAGTCAATGCAGTCGCCATCTTGGTGGAGAACAAGAAGGCTCAGCTGGGGGTGATCGCCCACGATGTAGACCCCACAAAGCTGGTGGTCTTCCTGCCTGCGCTGTGTCGGGAGATGGGGGTCCCCTACTGCATCTTCAAGGGAAAGGCCAGGCTGGGGCGGCTGGTCCACAGGAAGACATGTACCACTGTTACCTTCACACAGGTTAACTCGGAAGACAAGGGAGCTCTGGCTAAGCTGGTGGAAGCTATTAGGACCAATTACGACGACAGATATATGATGAGATACGCCACCACTGGGGAGGCGATGTCCTGGGTCCTAAATCTGTGGCTCGAATTGCCAAACTGGAAAAGGCAAAGGCCAAAGAATTCGCCACTAAACTGCGTTAAATGTACACTCACTGCTAAGTTTTCTGTACATAAAATACAAATTTATCTTTTAAAAAAAAAGTATATTTCATTCCTTATTTTCTGTGCTGCTCAATAAATATAGAGAAAATCGAAAATCCCCTTTTTAGGCACAGACATAGGGCACAAGCACAACAAACAGGCGATAAGGACACGTCTCCCTCTCCCTCTCTCATACACACACAACACACACACCACAGACAGACCATAGACCACAGATGGAAGGAAGTAGGAAATTCAAATTTGGACTCCCTCTTTGTCAAACTACTCCAAGAGGGAGTTCATTTTCACAATGGGATATTAGTGGTCTGATTGTTAGTTGGATAGGAGAGCCCAGCCCACCAGGGTAGCACCATTCCCTGGGTAGGCGGTTAAGGAAGCTAGTGGAGTCTGTGTGGTCCACCAAACAGAGCTCCTTCACGGTTTCTGCTGTACTTCCTCTGCCGTGAGTGAGCTATTAGAGCCACTATGCTGTGTGGAATGGCAAGTAGGCTGCCTGCAATTTCTGCCTGAGCTCCTGCCCTGCCTTCCTCAATGATGGACTGTGACCTGGAAGTGTAAGCCAAATAAATCCTTTCCTCTAAGTTGCGTTGGTCGGAGCGTTTTATCACAGCAACAGAAAGAAACTAGAACAGGACGGATGATGTTTCTAAGGTGACATTGTGGACCCAGTCAAAACAACTGAAGAACCAATTCAAATGTTTACACTGAATGGGGGTCTTAGTTACTTTCCTGTGATAAAACACTGTGACCAAGGCAACTCATATAAGAAAGCATTTAATTAGGTATATGGTTCCAGGGGGCTAAGGCCATGGTTGTAGGAGCAGCTGAGAGTGCAGTCTCCAACCACAAGCAAGAGACAGAGAGCACATTGGGAATGGAATGGTGCTAGTCTTTTGAAACTGTAAGCCTTCTCCTAGTGATACATTTCCTCCAACAACATCTAACTTTTCCTAAACCCTTCCACCAACTGGGGGCCAAGTAGTCAAACATCTGAGCCCATGTTATTCAAACTATGTCAATAATTGCATTTCAAAATAACAGAGAGGATGGAGACGTGGTTAAGAGCATGTGCTCCTCTCTTCCAGAGGACCTGCTTTGATTCTCAACCATGTGTTAACTCAGTCCCAGGGTGCACAGACATACTACATGCAGGCAAAACACCCACCCACACACACATTATATTTTTAGTTAAAAGAAATAGAACCTAGTATCTTCCTCCTAAACTTTTCACATCTTTGACCCAGAAAAACCAAGACCAAGTTGTTATGTCCCCAAATGCAACTAACCCAAGTGCTATGGGGTAAGCCCCATAGACATGCTGCACATCCCACTGGGTGAGACATGAGAGAACAGCTTTATAAGACAAGGAGGGAGATCTCAGGCCAAAAGTGAATTTGCAGCCTTGTCCAGCAGACAACAGGGATATCAGAATGTCCCACTGATTGAAATGCCACCAAAGTCCTGGACAAAGGTGAGGCATGAGGTCTGGTTTCTGTTGAAGCTGCAGTAAGGTGGGTCCTGTTCTTGTTTATAGAGGTGACACAGCTCTCTAGATCACCTTCAAACACTGAGCTTAGCTAACACATAAACACATATATGGCATAGAGAACTCCTTGATGACCAATGTGTGTGGGCAGCTGATGACTGCTTATAGTGGTCCCTGTGGTTTGCTTAGGCAGTGTAAGTGGGTTCTGCACTCACTCATCCTGAACTTTTCAAATAAACTTCGATACTCAGTGCTCCATCACCCCCCTCCAAGCTAGACATCCACCTCGAGTTTTGAGAAGAGTTTAGAAAATGACCAGATGGGAAGAGCAGGCCCTGTTGGACCACAGACCATTAGCTGGACCCTAATTCGGGTGTTAGCTTCATTGACCTTATTCACTGCATTCCAGGCAATTCATCTTGGTTGAAGACATAACTTCAACTTTTTTTTCAATAACTCATGGTCATTAGGGGGGAACACTTACTGAATTACACTAGAATTTGTTGAAGCCCCAAGAGATTGTGTGGTCTGCAGAACTATCTTCCCTTCCTCAAAGTGGATACACTCAAAATGTCCTTAGAATTTTTTGCTTATTTTGCAGTTTCAAACTGTCTATTTGTCATTATTGTGAGTGTCCCTGTTTCTGTTGTTTAGAATTTCATGCAGGTATGCAATGTTCTCCATCAATCCACTCACTCCCATTCTTCCCCACCCTCCCTCCACTCCTCCTCACTGTTTTGTTCCTTGTTACACGGTGTTGACTAACAAGTGCTTCCAACAAAGGGGAAAGATACATTAAACTAACAAATTAGCCAGGAATTACTTTTCAGACATTAAGTTACATGTAGGCAAAACTTTTGTAATCTTAGCTGAGCATGGTGGCACATACCTCTGATCCCAACACTCAGGAGTGAGTGAGCCAGGAAGATTGTGAGTTTGAGGCTAGCCTGGGCTACATATTGAATTTCAGGCCAGCCTGGCTGCAAAGAAACACCCTGACCCCCCAAACCAGCAAAACTACCACTAACAAAACCCCAAATAACAATAACAAAGATTTTTGTAATCTTCATGTCCCATTCAGCATCTTCTCACACTTGCTACTCTGGGGTCCAAATGGGACTTATTGTTGGGCATTTGATGGCATGCTTTTCTATGGGCTTCTGAGCCAAAGAAGATCTGAATCTGCTTTCCTCTGTGTGTGTGTGTGTGTGTGTGTGTGTGTGTGTGTGTGTGTGTGAGTGAGAGAGAGACAGACAGAGAGAGAGAGAGCGCTCATTCTGCTGCAGCACAGGCTGCCTTTGAACTCCTGAATGGTCCTCCCTCTTCAGTCTCTGGTGAGTCTATAGTGATGAGCCACCAAACCTGGTTATATTTTCTTTAATTACTGTAGTTTCTCCAAGTTTTAAATTCCATTTCCAAATGTACGTTTTACTCATCTCCTATCCTTTTCCCATGCTGGACTCAGATCCTGGGCATGCTTACATTTCCAGCCCTCGACTTACATAAAAAAAACAAACAAACAAAATGAGCCGGGTGGTGGTGCACACCTTTAATCCCAGCACCTCTGGGAGGCAGAGACAGGTGGATCTCTGTGAGTTCGAGGCCAGCATGGTCTGAGCTAGTTCCAGGACAGCCAAAGATATACAAAGAAACCCTCTCTTAAAACAAAACAAAACAAAACACCCCAAAACTAGTTGTGTCCCATGCCTTTAATCCTAGCACTTTGGAAAGGGCTACAGATTTCTGTGATTCAGTCTGGCCTCTATAGTTTCAGACCAGCCAATGTTACACCATGAGATACTGTTTCAAAATAAGCAAATAAATAATAAAAATGAAAGGTTTGCCTATGTTTCTCTGTGTGTGTATCTGTGCATGAGACTGCAGGTGCCCTACCCTTCAAGTTGGAGTTTCAAGCCGAGCCATCGGGAGTCACCTATTGTGGGTTCTAAGTTCAGGTTCTTTGCAAGAGCAGAACTCACTCTTAACTGCTGAGTCAGCTCTCCAGCCTTCCGTTTGGTAAAGTATTCCCTTCGCTTACTTCTCAAGTATGTTTTATCAACCTTTTTTTCCACTTACAGCTCAGGCTAACCTCAAAGTCACTAAGTGACAGAGGGTGACATAGACCTCTTGATCCTCCTACCTCTACCTCTCAAATTCTGGGTTAGCAGGACAGCCCCTGGCATTTTGTCTGCGCTTTGAAGGTGGTTTACTTGCAAATACAGCAGTCTTCTGAGGGTCTCAAATAATTTCCGGGAAGGTACCTACAGAGAAATTTTACTCTGTACAATGGCGTCCTGTAAGATTAAGAACCAAAGTGAGGCTGGGGCTGCTCCCTTTAATTCTCTTACAGGTAGACCATATTTAAAACAATTCCCTGAGGTCATTTTCTCTACCAAAATGAACACTTGGTTCACTAAGCCACCTGGAATAGGTAGCCATCCTTTCCCTTGACCCACCGAAGGCAGATGTGTTCCTTCTGAGCCCGCTTCATGCTTATGGCTCAGAGGTGACTTCCATGTTTAAAACCCACAGGAAGGCAGGAGGAGAGAACTGCCCCAATAAGGTGAATCAACCGGTTCAGGCTTTGGTTGTAAGTTTATTACCATTCAAGCTGTGGCTGGAACATTGCATTAGAAACAGACATGAAGAACTAAGATGGTAAAAGTGATGCCTATCTCCAGGGCTAGTCCGAGGGACCAGACCCACAGAGGGTGTCTGCAGAACCTACCTGGGTGCTACTGTCATCTGAACTATCCCCACATGGCTGAGACTGGATGCTCAGCTCTTCTCCAGGCCTTTCTCTGGGCTCCTTGGCCAACAGCTGTTCATGGTCTCCATTCTGCTGCGGCCCCTCCTGACTCTCTCTTGGAAAAGCGGCCACCTTCACTGACTCCTTTGGCATCTCCTCCTGCTTACTTTCTCCTAATTCAGAACTTGGTACAAACACAACAACAAAAGACCCATCACACAAGTATTCTTGTGGCAGAATAGTGAAGAAAATCCTACACACTAGAGAATTTTTTTTTTTTTCAAACTTGAATTGTATGGCTGGAAGTTGTTCTTGTGCATTTTTATAACAATGACTCTTATTTTTTCACTCACAGACAACGAGATGATCCATCATCTATTTTCATTTACAGCTCAACAACCAGTTTAAATGATTTTTTTTATCCTCCCTGGACTTTTAGTATTGTACTGGGCAGATTCAGGTCATAAAGAGTTCCAAATGTCACTCAAGAGCAGGTACTTCAACAGGCAATGGGACTACGGTGAGCTGTGAGAGGTTTATAATTGAGAACTAAGGAAATTTAGACAGTAATTAGGTCTGGTTAAGTGTATGTGTACACACACACACACACACACACACACAGAGAGATATTGGTAGGAGATTTTAGTACAGATAAGAACACAAGAAAACAAAGTATCCCAGGATGGTTGAACTAATAACATCTGGAAAGCTAGCAAGATGGCTCAGTGGGTAAAGGAACTTGCTGCTAAGCCTGATGACCTGAGTTTGGTATTTGGGACTCAGATGGTAGAAGAATCAAACCCTTTTAAGTTGTCCTCTGATATTCATAAGGGTACTGTATGCTTGTACCTCCCATTCTCCACTTAACTGTATGGGTTTGTTTTTATTTTTTTTTTAAATAGAAATTAAAAAAAAAAAACATGCCAGGGAAACTCAATGAGAGGCTGTTGTCTCCATCCACATAATAAAAGTCAGGAATGGGAACCACGATTGTGTCTGGAGAGACTTCCAAGTCAGTGTTCATGACATCCACCATCTATCAGATGTGGCAGGTGAGGGAGAACAAGGTACATTTGGATTTCTAACTGGGGCAAACTCATGAACAGACTGTGGACTAGGGGGAAGGGTGTGCATAAGGCACGGGTAGATGCTTGAGGATCCAGACCCAGGGGAGCAGAGGCAGAAACCTCAGCACTGAACACAAGGAAGAGGAGGATCATCTTAGACAGGAGCCAAAGGCTTGTAAAAAAAAAAAAAAAAAAAAAAAAAAAAAACAAGCAGAAGGGGCTGGAAAGCCAGAGAAGAGGGGGTACTCTTGAGAACTTAAGCCTCGGAAACAGAAGGAGGGGCGCAGCTTCGGCCATCAAGGAATGTATAGAAGATGGAGTAGATGGAGTGCTCACAGACATGCTGGGAGGTCTTGCTGCATTGTGTTTCTGCCATCTTCCTTCCTTTTTTTTTTTTTTGGCGGTGCTGGGACTGACTCCAGGGCTTCCTGCATGCTAAGCCCTCTCCCACTAAGCTACACCCCAGTCCCACTTTTATTTCCATTCCCTCAACCTGAAGTTCGTTTGGGACATCTTGGAGGCCAGCACTGCATGCTTCACCGATCACAGTTGTTACAGTCAAGAGGGCAGCTGGCAACACAAACCAAGCACCATAAAAATATTCAGAATCTGAGGCTGGAGAGATGGCTCAGCAGGTAAGAGCACTAGTTGCTCTTCCAGAGGACCTGGGTTCAATGTTTAGCCGACAGCTCAAAACTATCTGTAATTCCAGTTCCAGGGAATCTGATTTCTTCTTCCAGCCCCCATAGGTACCAGGCATGCATGTGATGCACGGTCATACATGTAGGCGAAACACCCATACACATACAAATAATTGATTAAAAAAAAAAGAAAGCCCAAAGCCACCTTAAAATGTTTAGATTCTGAAAAATTGTAATCGATGAACATTCATTGTTCTGTGGTCTGTGAATTGAACTAGGGTTTCACACATGTTATACAGGTGCTGTTGAGCTATAACCCCAGTCTCCATGAATATATTATAACAGTAATATCAAATAATTCATAAGATTAAAGCTGAGTATTCAAAGCTGCTCATAATGATGTTCTAAAAACAACAGCTAAAGGAGACACACTGCCCCTGCCTGGACATGGTTTCATTGCTACCCCAAAGGGGCTCTCTTGAGCAAGCCCGCCACCGAGACATTTTGATCGGGAAACCCTTCAGCCAATGAGGTGGGAAACAGTCAAGGATTACTCCTGACATCAACCTCGGGCCTGGACATGCAGACACACAAACATGCACACACACCTCCACACATGCAAACATGCACACACATGCATACACACAGAAAAAAGAACATGACTGTCCCCTCCTTGCTCTCAGGCATATGTTCATCCTGCTGTAATGCCATCTGCTGGAAAGTCCTCACCAGAAGTGGGTGCCATACTTCCGAACCCCCAGAACTATGACCCAAATAGACTTCTTAAAAAATACAGCCTCAAGTATTTTGTCATACCAACAGACATGTTCCCCAAATCAGCAAACGGCGAACAAAACAATCCAGCTGGAATTCAAGTTATTTTATTTATTTAAAATTGTATTACATTTAAAATGTGGTGTGTGTGTGTGTGTGTGTGTGTGTGAGTGTGTGTGTGTGTGAATGTTCATGCATGAATGACACTGTGCACGTGTGCAAGTCAGAGGACAACCTGTGAGAGCCAGTTCTATCCTCCCGTCATATAGGGTCTAGTGATCAAACTTGGGTTTGGTGGCAAACACCCTTACCCCCTGAGCCATCTTGCTGGCCCTGTCTTTATTTTTTGAGATTGGGGGGGGGGTGTCTCTCACTGAGCCTAGAGCTCACCAATTTAGCTAGATACTCTGATCTGTGAGTTCTGGGAACCTTTCCATCTCCATGTGCCAAACCAATAGAGGGACACGTGAATATCACCACTGTATCTGCTGGAGATCTGAACTTAGGTCCTCATGCTTAAATGGCAAGCCCTTCACTGCCTGAGCCATCTCCCAGGCCACCTCTTACATTATTTTTACGACTTTCTCCATGCTCAAGTTACTTTATCTTCTTCAACCTGATTAGAGTCACTAATCCCAAAGTCCCATTGATTAAAAAAAAAAAAATGTTTACACATAGTAGGCAGAGTGATTTTCCTAAAGCACTACCTTCTTGTTTTGCCCAGGCCGATAAACTCTAAAGGAATTTTTTACTGTTTAGATTCCTAGCTAGGGTGTTGGGTGCTTCTTTGGTAGGTGTGAAGCCCCATGATTAACCCCAACATTGAAAATCCAGTAAGCAAACACTTAACCTGATATAAGCATTCCATGTACCTATATGTTTGGAGTCTGCCTGCATCTTATTCCCATTGTTCCCCTTACCCTTAACACTTCACACAAACCTATGCCCCTCCTTCCCGTTTCTCTCTGTCTCTGTCTCCCTGAACCCGTTTGACCCTTGATAGACTACAAAGCTAGCACTGTCTTATTTAACTACCTCCTCCCATCAGACCATAGCGTTAAACCTGTCTGAATTTGTGCCTTCCCTCTGCTTGGAGCACTTGCACACAGGGAACAAATGGTTAATGCTAAATTCAGTTGTGTTTCAGGTCTGACTGAAGTGTAGCCGGCCAAGGGGCACAGGCAATAAAACAGGAGCCATTAGAGACAGGGAGAGAGAGAAACCACAGCAGGTATCCTGAGTTCTCATAGTCCCAACAATGGGAAGTTGTTTGGGCCAAACCATGGAAACAAGGGTGGTGAGTATTGGAAAGAAAGAAAGAAAGAAAGAAAGAAAGAAAGAAAGAAAGAAAGAAAGAAAGAAAGAGAAAGGAAAAGAAAGGAAAAGAGAAAAGTATCACAAGAGAGAAAGATGCCACATGACAGAGTTCAAGTGGAGGGTTTTGTTTTTTTGTTTTTTTTTTGTTTGTTTGTTTGTTTTTTAATTAGGGGAAAGGGAATGGGAAAGGGGGGAAGGAGAGGGGGAAGACCAGTCTCTGGGGACAGGAGCAGTGGGAGAGAGGAAAGAGGCAGAGGCAGAAGCAGAGGCAGAGAGAGAGAGAGAGAGAGAAACATACACAGAGAGATACAGACAGATAGAAAGAAAGAGAGAGAGGGGATAGGGTGGGCAGGGCCCTTTTAAAAGGAAACATAGTGAATGTGCACAGGTGGTGCTCTTAGTGGCTGCAGCTGAGGGTGTATCCTGTCAGAACTCCAAAGGCAGGCCAGTACAGATGCCTAAATACTAACAGTGAGGAGCTCTTTAGACAGAAGTCCAGAGTCCATCTCCTGGTAGAGTTCCCACCACAGAGGAATGATTATGTGGCAAGTGCCCCCCACCAGTGACCAGTGACCCACCACAGCTGGTGGGGTTGAGCACCTCTGACTGATGCTTTCTGTGAAGTTTTCAGGGTGGTTGCTACATCCCAGCAGCCTCTTGCTCCAGGTTACAGTTCCTTCAATTGCGGCTCATAATGGATTAACCAAACTGCCTGTCACCTTCCATCTTCATCTAATGAAATGCTACGACAACTTCCCTTGAAACCTGTCACACTGTCCCCTGCTCTAGAATTAGGCTTTCTCCATCCCTCCACCAAACCTAAACATGGTGAGCCAGCTTCTCAGTTACTTGCTTTTGGGCTCATTATCACAGACTGCCCCCATCTCTCCAAGATGTCTTTCCCACCCCACACCTGCCATCTCTCCAAGATGTCTTTCCCACTCCACCCCTTGGTTTCCTGGTTGGGAATCTTGGACTCAGAACTAAAGTTAAAAGAACATAAAAGTCAGGAGCTTCCAAACTGGCAAAGCAGTATCTATCTTAGAACATTTATGCAGAGATAAATTTGGTGACCCAGTCTCCCCAGCTCATGGAAATGGGTGCCCTTTAGGTTGGTGTCTAAAGAGCATGGGCATATACTGTTTCCATCTCAGTGGCCAAATTTTGTTCACACACAGTAATTTGTTCCTATTAGTTTTTGTACCAGATTAGAGCAGATCATTTGCCCAAAGCCTCCAAAACATCTGTGAAGGATAATTTTGGTTAAAATGTGTAAACACCGAGTTAGGGAGCAAGATTAAATAAATAAATAAAAGAGAAGGGTCCTAAAATTTCAGTTATCAGGTATAATGTCAAATAAGATCAGCAAGACAGAAACTCTATATAGACAATTTACCTGCATACCTGTGTGCATAGAAGAGAGAGAGAGATGGGTGTCTTTCTCCCCGAGGAGAACTGTGGGTTATTATAACCGCTTTTACTTTTACATGCTTCCTATGTTTCAACAGAAAGCACACGCTAATTTTCAAAAGCTAGAGGAAAAGTTTCAAAATGCAATGTTAATGCTAAATCACAAATCAGCACGCTCTGTCAGCCCATTGCCTATGCTGCGAGTGGTACCCTACTCACTGCCCAGTCCGTCTGTTCTCTTCCATAATACTCAATGTACAACTGTTACAAAAAAAGGACAAACTCTAGGAAATGCTTAAAACTAATTTCTTCCTGATTACATCTCTTGAAAATGAATGTGAAATCCTTAGGATATCCATGCCAAATAAACCCCTCCAATTACTGTGTTCAGGACCTTCTCAGTTTACCAAAATGCCTGCCTTTCTTCACTTGGGCTCAGAAGCTCTGCTTCCAAAAGTGGCACTTTAGACACCAGCTCTTCATAGAGGTTTTCACTTGTCATTAAACTAGCAGTTCTGTCCCCTATAGAACAACGTTTTAACTGTTCCAATTCTTGTGAAAACTTCAAGACCTGTAAAGTTAAGTGAAAAAGCAAATGTTCTATTTTGCAGACTCTTACGTATGACTGTAAAAAAAGTATACTAACTCCACCAAATGTTTCATTACTGCCTTAAGCTATCTAAACTGGTGCCCTACCACAAATCTTATTACAATTTAAATACTTTTCAGGTGTCATATAACTTAATACATGTTTACAGTAGACATAAGGGCATGTAACACCATGATTTAACCAACTAACCAACCAAACAAAGAAATAAATAAACAGGTATTTTGGTCTTCAATGTTGGCATTTCAGATTGCTGTTTATAACTGGGTTCTATCTTTAAACAGAAACAAAGAAATAAAAGGCAACAAAACTCCCATGACCCCTGGTATTTAACATGCTTACTATACACATTTGAGCTGGGCGGTGGTGGCAAATGCCTTTTAACTCAACACTGGAAAGGCAGAGGCAGAGGCAGGTGGATTTTTGTGAGTTCAAGGACAGCCTGGTCTACAAACTGAGTTCCAGGACAGCCAGGGCTACAGAGAAGCCCTGTCTTGAAAAACCAAAAAACAACCATATACTTTCATCCCCAAGTTTTGCTTGTGCTTCATTGATTCATAAAAGCAGTAACATATTGCCTTAAGAAAGTATTAGAAGGCTACCAGCACATTATAGAAGGGACATTTCTTCCAGTCTGACCTTATTTATTTGAAAGCACTAGAACCTCTAAAGGTTTTGGGCACTGTAGTGGCTCCCAAATGTCAGCCTATCTGACAGTTTATTCAAAAGGCTCTTTTGTGGCCCACCCTCAGAGTCTGATGGGAAATGAGAATCTGTGTAAGTTTCCTAGGGCAATCTGGTGCATTCGGGTGTTGTGAGGGATACTGTGTTGTGGGATATGGTAAAATATTCATTTTGTTTGTTTTCTTTTAGAGGATTTTGCAGGTTTCCTGTCCTCAGTGGTGGCTCGTTGTATATTCACACGGAATCCAAGCAGACCTCCTTCTAGTAGAGAGGCTGGTTGGGAAACAAAGATGGTTCACAACACAGTCCTGAATTAGAGCAAACGGCTGCTTGTCTGACAATGCAAAGCTCCTGCAGTAACTGCTTGATTCCAAGAGCAACAGAATTGAATACAAGGCTTGATTTCAGTGTACTTCAAGTGATCTCCTGTGACTTTTCATTCCTCTCAAGAGAAACTATGGAGTGCAGTATAGACCACAGTCCACATATCTCTCCCAAGGGCTGCTACTTTCCAGTGAAGGTGGGCCTTGAACCTTGGAAGATGGGAAGCTATATGTGGCTTATTTGAAGCTTGGGAAGCATGTGTATGGTCAAAGACAGACATACCAACTGACTCAAGTTGCTCTGAAGAGAGAGAAGGCCACAACATGAGGATCTGAGGAAACAGGGAGCCAGGCAATGGGGAGAGTCTCAGAAGATGTTTTCCTAATGAGTGTGCAATATTGTTATTATTATTATGATGATGATGATGTTGCTTTTCAAGACAGGGTTTCTCTGTGGTTTTGGAGGCTGTCCTGGAACTAGCTTTTGTAGACCAGGCTGGTCTCAAACTCACAGAGACCCGCCTGCCTCTGCCTTCCGAGAGCTGGGACTAAGGGCGTGTGCCACCACCGCCTGGCAAGTGTACATTATTTTGAAAGCAGGAAAATAAATTCCAAAATGCTACTTTGCAGTTATTCTGAAAATGCAAACATTAGATAATGAGAATAAATTTTAGTTTTTAAAGAATAGCAGACTGCAGAACTTGGGTTGAACACTCTAGCAAACTGAAAACAATAGTAACACAAACACCTAGTATTTTCTGGGTCTTCTGGAATCACACACAACAAAGTTGGGACATCTCTTAAGCAGTTGGAAGCTTCCTCTTTTTATGTGTATATATGTGCATGTACATTCAGCTGCCTGGGTGATGCACAAAAGGAAATCAGATCCCCTGGAGCTTGATGTGGGTGCTGGGAACCAAGCTGGTGTCCTCTGCAGGAGCAATAGGTGCTCTTAACCACTGAGCCTTTTCTCCAGCCCTAAAAGGTTGCTATTTATCATGAAGAAAGTTAATCCCATTGGCCCTTCTGGGGGATAAACAGTGTGTGAAATGACAAGCTTCCATTTGATCTAATCACCAGCCACATTTAAACACCAAAGAACTAAGCTGAGTGCTCCACTCTGAGACCTTAGGGTCAGACAGGAAGAACACAAGCTGAGAAACGCCACACCACACACAGTTTGGCAGGAGTTCAATCGCCCAAGACCCCCAGGCTCTTTGTATAAACTGAATGAGCTGGCCGATAAGATCGGCCTGTTTCTGCTACAGATTTCTGTGACATGAGTCTAGATGTGATCCAGACAAGTTTGTGAAATAAAGAAGCTTTGGCAAATCTATAAGGCACAGCCCACCTTCTCCTGAGCCGGGTTCCTTTAAGTCTAGAGCCCCGCATGTCTCGAAGAGAAGCCCCAGGGTTGGTCAAGATGCAAAGGCTCAGAACAAAAGCTTTTCATGAGAAATAGTTTGATGTGCAGGAATGTGATGTCCCAAAGAAGCTATCCATGAGATGGCCATCATTGCAAAGGGAAATGCAATAAACTTTACAGTAGAAAGATACAACAGAGAGCATCACAAACAAACCACGATTAGCACAATGACAACATAGCTTGAGTCTCCCAATAAAATATGTCAGGATGGAGACGACATTTCCACAGGATTCTTGTCTAGAACAAGCAACTTGCATTGTACTGTGGGAAGCACCAGACAAACTCAAACTGAGGGACTTTCTCCCAAATAACAGGCTGTAATTCTTTTAATATCCTAAATGGAAAGTGAAACCTGGAACTGGAGAGATGGCTCAGCGGAAAAGAGCCCAGGCTGCTCTTTCCTTTCAGAGGTCCTGAGTTCAATTCCCAGAAACCACATGGTGGCTCACAACCATATAGGATGGGATTTGATGCCCTCTCCTGGCATGCAGAGCACTCAAAATAAATAAAAATGTAATAAAATGAAACCCTCACCCCCAGATGGTTTCAGGAGGAGACCTTAGGAAGCAGCTGGGACATAAGGGCAGAGCTCTCATGATGACATTGCTACCCCTTTGAGGACCATGTGGGCTGGGGAGATGGTTCAAGGGGTAAAGCATTTGAAGTGAAAGTATAGGACCTGAGTTTGGATCCCCAGAACCCATGTAAAGCCAGGTGCAATAGGGGAGGGGCCAAGGGTAGGTGGAGAGTGGAGGTGGGTGTAGAAGCCCAGCATTCCTACAACATGATGAGGGCAGAGCTAAGAGACACAAAGCTTACAGACCAAGTAGTAACAAAGAATAAGGAACCATAACTCAAGGCCAGCTGAGGTTGATCCTACACATGCTGTGGCACGAGCATGTCCACACGAACATTCATGTGCACACACATATCATAGAGGAGGAGGAGGAGGAGGAGGAGGAAAGAACCAGCGGAAGATGGCCATCTGCAAACTGGAAAGCAGGCTTCACCAAATGGGGATCTATTGTTGCAGAGCTGTGCACAATAAATGCTTGTCATTTAAACTGTCCAGCCTATGCTACTCTGTTAAAGCTGCCAAACTAAGAAAACATCACAGACAGACAACTCCTGTTCAGATTCAAGGACTTAAAAACCATTAAGTGATGGGGGATGTCCTTCTGTATGCTGTGACTGTATGTTTCTCTTATTGACTGACGAATAAATGCTGATTGGCCAGTAGCCAGGCAGGAAGGGGCTACTAGGCTAGGAAAATTTAGGGCAGAGGAAAGGCAGGGAGCAGACCAGAAAGAGACGCCATGTAGATGCCAAAGGAGTAACATACCAGAGCATTATAGGTAAGCCATAGCCACATGGCAATACATAGTTTAATAGAAATGGGTTAATAATTAAGAGAGAGCTAGCCAAACAGAAGTCTGAGCCATTAGCCAAACAATTTATAATTAATGTAAGTCTCTGTGTGTTTATTTGGGACTGAATGGCTACAATTAAGTGATTTTATATTGCATCTTAGACTAGACATGTTTTGAGTTGTTATTCTCCTCCTGCTCATCTTCTCATCTATCAATATCTCCTCTTCTTCCTCCTCCTCTTCATCTCCTTCTCCAGTTATCTCCCCCTACTCTTCATTTCCTCCTCCCTCTTCTTGATTTTTGTTAAGGAGTGGGATTGACTACTTGGCCTGTTGATGAATCGATTCATCTTGCTAATAATGTCCCACAAGCAAAGACTAGTTGTAGACCATTCTCCACACATCTCCTTAGATTCTGAATCTTTCTTCCCTACATTCCATACTGTAAAATTCACACTCTAGAAATTCAGTTGATAGGAAGCTGATTTAAGGTCAGACATTCACAGGAGATTGAAGTCTAAATGTTTGCCTTGACTTATAACCCATACTATATGTCATTTCATTATATGGTAGTAGAAGAAACTTATTTCTAAATCTGCTACCTGAAGGTTCCTTTTATTTTATCCATACACAAGACATATTAACTATTGCACACCCGAATAACCAATAATTCAATCTCACCTTGGCTTCTAATTCAGAATTCTCTCTTTGTAGCAGGTTATATGTTATTAAAAACTGGTCTCTGCCCTCAGCCCTTGGAAGACTTTGAATTTCCTTATAAAGGCACAAGAGTTCTGATTTTGATTTTTGGAATTCCTGTTTAAGAAATGAAGATTTTTTTATGATAAAAGATATTTAAATCTAAAATTGTTTTAATAATAAAGATTTTTTAAAAATAAAAAACAAAAATAAGTGTTTAAAAATAAAAAGAAGCCAGGTGTTGGTGGCTCACGCCTTTAATCCCAGCACTTGGGAAGCAGAGGCAGAGGGATCTCTGTAAGTTCAAGGCCAGTCTGGTCTACAGAGCTAGTTCCAGGATAGCCTCCAAAGCAATACTGAGAAACCCTGTCTTGAAAAACCAAAAATAAATAAATAAAAATGAAAAAGAAAGATATTTTGTAGGATAAATCAAAGGAATACAATTGCAAAGGAATACAATTTTAAAAAGGATTTTTTAAATGGTCCTAACAAATTGTTCAATGCTACATGTTACTAGATACAGTATTTCAGTGTTTACCTTTTATAGGTTGAAAGATTGGATGTCTACAGTCATTACTATCTTAAACAAACCTTGAATAAAAATCTTTATTAGCTCCTGAATTAAATATTTGCCTTAAAAATACAGGGCTGTCAGGATGGCTCGGCTGAACGAGCTTGCCACGCTAGCCCGGTGATCTAATTTGATCCCTGGAATCCAGGCAAAGGTAAAAGGAGAAAACTGGCTCCACACAGTTGTCCCCTGGCCTCAACACTTGTGCTGGGGCAATGTATTATTTCCCTAGCCATATATACATACACAACAATAGTAATAAATTTAAAACTGATCTCACAGCGCCTTTCATAGAACATTGTGCTATAGAGTGGTATAGCTTTAATCTGCACCCTGGCAAGGCTACTTCTGAAACTAGGGCTGGGCAGAGTGCCAGAACTTAGTTTCATGTAGCCAGAAAACTGTGAAGCTGATTGCATGCCTGTCTGACTTAAGACTCTGCCCTTACTAAAGATGCTGCTGCTATATGACAATGTGTGTGCAATGACTCATGAGCCAGCAGTTCCTGTAATCCTCAGATTATCTGTTTCTACTCAGTTCATGTGCAGTTATACATCATTCTCACACATTCACACAGATCACACAGTGCAGGGTTTGATGGGGGATGATGAGGGAATGGCAGTTTGCAGTACCCAGTAGCCAAGAGGTCATGTGACACTTACTTTAGGAGAGGGGCTACTTGATGTCTTCTGAAAGCTTTGAAGTCAGAGGAATGGAAGGTGGGGGTGGGGCTGTAAAAAGGCAGCAAAGGGGAGGGGGGGGGCTCCTAAATCCAGCCTGAATGGGAACAGAAGGGTGAGGCCCTAGTCTGACCCATTTAAGCCCTTGTAAGAAGAGACACATTGGTACATTACTATTGTTTAAGCCACAAGCCAATGGTACTGAATGAGAGCACCCCAAGTTAAGTTATATTTTCTTTATTGTGCTGCCTGAGAGTGTAGTATGGGTGTGTGAAGGAGGAAGATGGAGGTCTTCCTCTGTGACTCTCGGCCTGTTTCTTTGAGGCAGGGTCTCTCCCACTGAATGGGAAACTTTGCTGTTTCTGCTCGGTTGGCTGGCCAGCGACCTCTGTGCCCCAGTGCTGAGGTTTCAGACACACACAGTCATGCCTAACTTTTTACATGGTGCTGGGGATTCAAATTCAGGTCCTCATGCTTGCCAAGCAAGTGCTCTTACCTACTGAGCTGTGTCCTCAAGGGCATACCTTGTTTTAAAATAGAGACAAATGGTCACATGAAATCCCTAAATTGGAAGAACGTGGTACCTCAGTATCCACTCTCAAGGACTCCTGAATACCAATGAAAGCAGATGCCAGGTGCTGTTGTCTCTCTCTCTCTTCTGACAAGTCACTCTCAGGTACTTTAACATTTTCTTGGCTCATTTTCAGTATCTGTAAAAAGCATTTTGCATAACTCACTTTGTGACCTATTATACAATCGTACTGTTACCTGTAAAATTTGATAACAATAACCTCCTGCTTAACTTAATGACAAAGTCATGTGTGTGGTATAGAAACTATATAGTTCATAGGACACATTTTTTTGTCTCCAGGCCGGTTAATGTAATTACTACATGTAGTAAGCCTTGTCCTGCCTATAGCATAGATATCACGGCAGGTGTAATATGTGGTTTTGAAGACATTTTATGAATGTTAATCATGCACTAAATATATTTAAATTGTTACTTATTTAGTTGGAGGGAGAACACACATCATAATGTTTGTTAGAGGACAATTTCTAAGAGTTAGTTTTCTCCTTTCACCATGTGGGTCCCAGGAATTGAACTCAGGTTGTCAGGTGTGGCAGCAAGCACCTTTACCCACTAAGCCAGTGGTTCTCAACCTGTGGGTCTACTCCCAAAGGAGGTCATGAATGACCCTTCCACAGGGGTGACCCAAGACCATCCTACATAGCATATATTTACATTAAAAATCATGACAGTAGTAAAATTACAGTTATGAAGTTATAATAAAAATAATTTTATGGTTGGATGTCACCACAACATTAGGAAGCTTGAGAACCACTGCCCTAAGCCATTTCCCCAGGCTTACTCCAAATGTAGGATAATGACAGAATCTTCCCAAATGAAATGCTAATGACAATTGGGGTAATAATTATAACAGCTGCCATCACAGAATGGGAAAAGATATTCATCAATCCCACATTTGATAGAGGGCTGATCTCCAAAATATACAAAGAACTCAAGAAACTAGTTACCAAAACACCAAATAATCCAATTAAAAAGTGGGGTACAGAACTAAGTAGAGAATTCCCAATAGAGGAATCCAAAATGGCTGAAAGACACATAAGAAAGTGCTCAGCATCCTTAGCCATCAGCGAAATGCAAATCAAGGCAACTCCGAGATACCACCTTACTCCTGTCAGAATGGCTAAAATCAAAGACACCAAAGACAGCTTATGCTGGAGAGGATGTGGAGAAGGGGGAACACTCCTCCATTTCTGGTGGGAGTACAAAATCGTACAGCCACTTTGAAAATAAGTATGGTGGTTCCTCAGGAAAATGACAATCAGTTTACCTCAAGACCCAGCAATTCCACTCTTAGGCATATACCCAAAAGATGCACACTCATACAACAAGGACATCTATTTAACTATGTTTATAGCAGCATTATTTGTAATAGCCAGAACATGGAAGCAACCTAAATGCTCCTCAACTGAAGAATGGAAGAAGAAAATGTGGTACATTTACACAATGGAGTACCACTCAGCGGGAAAAAATAATGGTATCTTGAAATCTGGAGGAAACTAGAAGAAACCATTCTGAGTGAGGTAACCCAGTCACAAAAAGATAAACACGGTATGTACTCTCTCATATATGGATTTTAGACATAGAGCAAAGGATTACCAGCCTACAATTCACACTGCCAGAAAAGCTAGGAAACAAGGAGGACCCTAAGAGAGGCATACATGGTTTCCTGGAGAAGGAGAAAGGGAGAATTGGGAGCATGAGAGGAGGGGAGAGGGAGTTAGGAGGAAGAGCAGGGGCATGAGGGAGCAGGAAGATTGAGTTAGGGAAAGAATAGAGGAGAGCAAGAAAGAGATACCATAATAGAGGGAGCCATTATAGATTTAAAGAGAAATCTGGTACCAGGGAAATGTCCAGAGATCTACAAGGATGACCCCCAACTAAGAATCTAAGCAATACTGGAGAGGCTACCCCTTAAATGCCCTTCCGCAATAATGAGATTGATGACTATCCTATATGCCATCCTAGAGTCTTATTCCAGTAGCTGATGGAAGCAGAAGCAGACAGCCACAGCTAAACACTGAGCTGAACTCCTGGAATCCAGTTGCAGAGAGGGAGGAGTGGTAAGAAAAGGGGTCAAGACCAGGCTGGAGAAACCCACATTGTTCCTGAAGGATCACTATGGGATAGAAATATAACTATCATCACATCCCCCCCCCCAAACAGGAGCTATGTCTCAGATGTTACATCATTTCCTAAGGTCATACAGCTATTGCTGGCTGTCACGTCCACATCTCACAAGCACTGACTTCTAATATCTATTCCACACAGCCACATCCACGTACACTTTATGTTGTGTATAAAACCTACTTGGGAATGTGCCTAAAACCAAAACATGTCTTAGTGAGCACAGAGGGAGAATCCCCGTGACATAGGATTCTTCCATGGGAAGGACAGGCTGTCAAGGGCAAACACACCTGGTCGGGCAGAGTCACACTGCCTGTGTTTTAGCACCAATGGTATAAAAGCTAGTCATTTCATCACTCTTAGCCTCAGTTTCCCCTGATGAAAACCAGGGACAGCAGCGTGTGGACATCCACGGACACTTCTCAGAGACAGTGAGTCATATTGTTCTGAACTCTCACCAATCTAGGTGAAGCAGTGAACTTAATCATCCCGTGGTCCCCACAGCTTCATGACTTCCTCTCAGAGGACTTCTGCAAACTCATCTCATCTCAAACAGGCTGGAGATGGACCAAACCCAGAGCCGCGCTTTCTCCCTTTGCCTGAGTGCAGTGTTTGGAGCATTCTCATGTGGTTTGCCTCACATTTATTAAGAAATATAAATGAAGAATTATCTTTCCAAGTATGGTGCAGGGGGTGGAAGCGGCAGGATTAGGAATTCAAGGGTAGCCTTGGTTGCATAGTGAGTTTGTAGCCATCCTAGCTCTATAAATCCTGTCTCAGAGTATCATCTTTTATTTTCATTTCTTACCTCATTAAAACCTTGTACTTTAATTGCCTCTTGGTCTTTCATACTGGTGTCTTCAGTCTTCCTATGATACTGATACCTCAGGCTCTCAGATGGAAATCTCAATCCAAATAAATCACCAGTTAAAACACACAAGTGTTACTAAAATATCCTTTGAATAAGCTACATTTATTTAAATTAATTTTACATTTTTATTATTAGTGTGTGTGTGTGTGTGTGTGTGTGTTCGTGCATGTGTGGGCACACTTTCGCAATGGTGCATTTGTGCAGGTCAGAGAACACTTTTGTGGAGTCTATTTCCTCCTTTTACCTTTTGTGGTTCCAGAGATTGATCTCAAGTCTCCAAGTTTGTACAGAAAGCACCTGTACTCACTAGTCCATCTTGCCAGGCCCCCAAATAGGCTACATTTATTTTCTTTAAAAGACATGCTTATTTTTGTCTGGTGTATGAGTGCTTGCCTTTATGCATAAATATGCACCACCAGCCAGAAGAGGGTGTCAGATCTCTTGGAACCCAAATTACAGATGATTTGGAGCTGCTATGTGATAGCTGGGAATTGGCCCTGGATTCTCTGCAAGAGGAGTAAACACCATTTCTCTTGTATTTTCTTACTATTAGAATGTCATCCTGAACAAAACCACTAGTAGACACGCTAACACAGATGGGGGAAAAGATCTGGAGGCCTCAACCTTAGACAAAGAACTACAGGCAACCAAAGAATGCGAAGAGCAGAGAAACAGTCTTCCCAAGGAAGAGCCACCAAATGGTTATCCAATACCAAGTGGTCAGCCCTGAAAACACACACATAACAGTACATTCCCAGCCCCCTCCCAGTGTGTGTGTGTGTGTGTGTGTGATAAAAAAGAGGCCATGAACTTGAAAGAAAGCATGGTGGGGAGGTATACATGGGAGGTTTTGGAGAAAGAAAAAGGAAAAAAATGATGTAATTATAACCTCAAAAATCATTTAAGATTTTCAAAAACGATAAGCAAAAAGAAGAAGGTTATGTATTTTAACTTTTTTTTTTTTTTTTGAGATAGAGTCTCACTATGTATCTTTGGCTGTCTGATCTCACTATGTAAACCAAGCTGGCTTTCCACTCACAGAGATCTGCTTGCCTTTGGTTTCCAAAGCCAGGATTAAAGGTGTGTACTATCACAACTGGCTATTTATAAGATCAATTATAGTGTTTAAGATAGCCTTTTCAAATAATATATTTGAAGACTGAAAAAATAAAATAATGTATACTTAATATAAAACACAGCTTACTGTATATTTGAAAAATAATGTATTTGAAAGCATTTCAATATTTCTCACAAAATGTCCGTAAAATTTACCATAACTAGTGACACACTGAATACAATTATGCATCTGAGCAATTACATACTTCATAAGACCAATGACCAAAGTTTGAAGCTGGAAATGGATGCTATTGACGAGCTCTCTGGTGCCTAAAGGGAGCTGACCTCACCTGTCAGTCAGCAAATGAAGAGGAAAGCCAGTGACTTGTTGTAGGTTGCCTCCTGCATAAGGGCCAGCTGCCAAGGACCTTGAGAAACAGTTTAACGGCTCAGAACACAGCACTGTTAATATTCTGTCTGGAAGGCGGGGCTCACTAATGCTCTGAATTTAACCTTGCCTCCTGGGCGCATACTGACAAGCAGCTCTCCATGCTGTCACCTCTCTCAGTCACAGATGGCTAAGGCATTGTAGAGGATGAAACACTGCCCATTCATCTCTATGTGGTGTGGCTTCTGTACACATCATCGGGTATGCTATGACCTCTGTAGGTTAGAAGTAATTCTCTATATAAACTCTATAAATCTCCACAAGAGTTGATACTGTGTAGAAAATGAACTCCAGGGGCTGGAGAGGTAGCTCAGAGGGTAATAGCACTAAATGCTCTTCCAAAGGACCCAGATTCAATTCCCAGCACCCACATGGCAGTTCACAACTGTCTGTAATACCTGTTCCAGGGAATCTGACACCCTCACACACAGAAACATACATGCAGACAAAACCCCAAAATACATCTTTAAAAAAAAAGGAAAGAAAAAGAAAAAAGAAAATGAAATCAGATAAACCTGTACCAACTCCTGGATGATTCTTGCTTTGGTCAAATCCCCTAAACTCTCAAAAATATTCAGTGGGAATACTTGTGTCTGCTTTGGGGAGGTCTGCCCCAGGGGGTCATGTGAGCTGCTGTTTGGGAGATTTACCCTCATCATGGTGCTCGAAAAACATTTAAAATACTGTGGCTATTGTCATCCTTGACAAATAGCTCAATTTCTCCTTAAAAAAAAAAAATTCATTCCATGTTTCTATTTTGTGTCTAGGGGTAGACTGTGCATGCCACCATCTGTGGAGGGTGGAGGAGAACTTGTGGAAATCAGTTCTCTCCTTCAAGTGTATCCTGGGGACAAAACTCAGGTCTTCATGCAGACAGCGACAGACATCTGCTTACTGATGAGCCTGGTGACATTTAGAGACAGTATCCTGCTTTTAGGTGTCTAAGAAAAGGAAGTGATTTTTCTGGATTATTTGTTTAAACAACAAAGAATGACCTGCACGTTTTTATTTTCTAGGGGATTCTTCAGGGCAAATCTGCTACAGGGCACCCAGAGATGAAGGCTCTGTGACTGGTGTGGAGCTGGAGCAGGAGCGGGAGTTTTGCTTGTGTAGTAGTAACTGGGCTTGAGAGATTCAGGGGAAAACCTACAGGCTTACCAGGCATTGGTGGCCTTTAATCCCAACACTCGGGAGGCAGAGGCAGGCGGATCTCTGTGAGTTTGAGGCCAGCCTGGTCTCAGAGCTAGTTCCAGTACAGTCTCCAAAGCAATACAGAGAAACCCTGTCTTGAACAAAACAAAAACAAAAACAAACAAACAAACAAACAAAAAAAACCACAGGCTCTGTGGTCAGGCTGAGCTGTGGCACCATGGTTTTTACAGTTATGAATGTGTGACCT
This sequence comes from Phodopus roborovskii, assembly GCF_943737965.1. Taxonomy (NCBI): domain Eukaryota; kingdom Metazoa; phylum Chordata; class Mammalia; order Rodentia; family Cricetidae; genus Phodopus; species Phodopus roborovskii. The sequence goes on from NW_026126448.1 coordinate 9,460,460, forward strand.
TGGTTCCCTCTGCCAGGAGAATTTCTGTTAGCATTTTGTGAATTCTGTCCTCTGAGCACGGTAGTCTGCAACTACAATCCCAGCTTTTGGGAGACTGGAGCAGGAGGGCAGCAAATTTGGGGCCAGCATAGGCTGCAGGGAGGGACCTTGTCTCAAACAAACAAACAAACAAACAAACAAACAAACAAACAAACAGTAACATAACATGACTGCTGCTATGCTTCCCTCAGTCTGCAGATTCAAACGTTCATCTATTTTGCAAAGGTTCTCAGACACACTTAGGGATATCTGATGCCCATTGAAGCTGACATAAAATGAACCTGGCACTATCCTTTTACTTCCTTTTGTCAGAAAATACAATAAGCAGTGGTCTGGAGAGACTGCCCAAAAGCAGGCTGAGAGCATCCACTACAGGGATGGAGGGCACCAGGTCAAGGTTGAGAAACAGGCTCATGGGAAACAGCTGTGCTGACCTGCTGAGCATAACACTCAGCTCCCTCAGTTCCTCAGCTGACAGTGATCCTGGGGTTAACAGTTACTGGTAACTCATCACCTGGCTGACAACCTCAGTTAAGGTAGTTGTAGCCTTTTCTTTGTAAAAGAACTTGGGAGGCAATAAATAAATAAATAAATAATTTAAAAAATCCATTTTCAGTTACTACCCTTCTTCAGAAACTACCTTTAAAAAATTCCTTTAACTCACACTGATCACTGATCAAGGATAATATTTCCTAGGTTTTGATGGGTCTCATTATGTGATGGACATCTATAATCCCAGCACTCATGGAGCAGAGGCAGGAGGCTAAATTCAAGGCTAGCCTGGCCTACCTGGTAAGCTCCAGGTCAGCCTGAACTAGAGAGACCCTGCCTCTCTCTTGTCTACATATTGATGGGGGTTGTCCTTCTGTATATATATTTCTCTTATTGGTTAATGAGTAAAATACAGTTCAGCCAAAGAGGCAGGAAGATAGGTGGGGCTAGGAGACAAGGAGAATTCTGGGAAAGGTAGGCAGAATGGGCCCACCAGACAGAATCACCATATAACCCACCAAAGGTGTAAGAAGTCTGGGCCCTTCAGTAAGATAAGACCACATGGAAATAGATTAAATAGAAATGGGCTAATAATTAAGACAGAACTAGCTAATAAGAAGCTCTAGTCATTAGCCAATAGCTTTATAATTAATATAGCATCTGTGTGTTTACTTGGGACTAAGAAGGGCAACTGGGACCGGCCAGGACAAAGAACCACTCATTACAACATATCATATGCTATTATCTACATAGTTAACACTCTATGTAATTATAGGCTAATATATGTATGTGAATATATTAATCACTTGAATAAGAATATTTATCTGCAATGCTTTTCACAAGTGTGCTCCAGCATGTGGGTGAAATGCATCTTGTAATTTTATAAGTACGTATCTATTTCAAGTTTCGATAAGAAAACGAAATCTGGTTTATACTATTATCTAGAAGACTGCTGAGTCCTGGGGAGACTGAGAAGGTCACATGACACCTGTCACAGCGGGAGGCAGATTAGGCTGGTATCACCAAGGGTCTTCTCCCAGATCAAGAATTCTATGATGCAGAGCACCACACAGGGGTGGACAATTGATAGCCACACTTCAGGGGATACCTGAGCAAGATGAGGCCTCCCTACCCCTGGGGTTCCTCCACAGGTTATGACTGTGGCAGAATTCTTGTCTGGCTGAGACAGTCTCAGCTACAACAGAGTCTTAGCCTTGTCCTGCCCTGTCATCTTAAGGGATGTCGAACCCGCATCTGATCTGAAAGCTCTCCCTGCCTGGACCTGCTCTTCAGAGACCCTTCACTGTGCTTCCTTAATAACACTTGTGATTTTGAATTCATCTTGGGACCTGCCTCCTAGATTAGCCTTCTTCCTATGGATGATGGGAAGGAGGCTGCCATTGTGGTCACCACCATAGACAAAAGAAAATAACCGGATCAAAAACGAAATCATTTTTGGGTTGCAGAGATGGCTCATAGTTAAGAGCACATAGGTGTTGCTCTTATCCAGTATCCACACGGTAGCTCACAACCATCAGGAACTCCAGTTCCAGGGGATCCAATGCCCTCTTCTGACCTCTGTGGGCACCAGACACTCATGTGGTGCACATACATACATGTAGGCACAATACACATACACATAAAAATAAATAAATCTAAAAAGAAATAAAGTGAAGGCATTTCAGCCATTACTGCATAACTGAAGGCTTGAGGAAACACTTTTGTGTTGGGAGGCAACTTAAAAGTATACTTCTTCTAAAGCCTGATAAATTTATTCTACATTTCATCTTCACATGAAAGAACAGAGAAAATAGGGCAGAAAGATTAGATACAAAAATTATTATCTGACTGCCAGTGGTGGCGCATGCCTTTAGTCCCAGCACTCTGGAGGCAGAGGCATCACTCATACAGTGATGGGGCCGGAGAGATGTCTCAGTGGTTAAGAGAACCTACTGCTCCTGCACAGGATCTGATCCAGTACCCAGCACCCACACATGTGACTCACAACTGCCTAAACTCTAGCTTCAGGTGATCCAACACCTCTAGTCTCTATCAGTACCTTACTCATGTGAGCATACAACCCACAGACACATATAATTAAAAATACATCTTTAAAAGCTGGGCAGTGGTGGTACATGCCTTTAATCCCAGTAATCAGGAGGCAGATGCAGGCAGGTCTCTGAGTTTGAGGCCAGCCTGATCTACAAAGTGAGTTCTAGGACAGCCAGGTGTACATAGGGAAACCCTGTCTTGAAAAACAAAGACAAAAGCCGGGCATTGGTGGTGCATGCCTTTAGTCCCAGCACTTGGGAGGCAGAGGCAGGCAGATCTCTGAGTTCAAGACCAGCCTGGTCTACAAGAGGTAGTTCCAGGAAAGTCTCCAAAGCCACAAAGAAACCCTGTTTCAAAAAACCAAAAATAAATAAATAAATAAGTCTCTTTAAAAAATCCTCAGTGATTCACACATATAATACTTTAATTATTTTGAACAAAATAATAACCTGTCAGGTATTTCCAGTCTCCTTTTTTCTTATTGGTTTGTTTGTGCAGCCACTCATTCATTCACTGAACAAATAATTACCAGCTGCAAATATGCATCGACATCGACTGAATCATAGCCCGGACTGTTAATGTTCTCAGTTACAGAGAAGGAAACTAAGGAGCAGGAGAAGCTATGTGTTCAGAGTCACATGTAAATGATAGAGCTAGGATTTGAACTCAGGCCACCTGAGGATGCTCTTGGTGTTTGGTTACTTTCATTTCTGTATTACAGTAGTGAACCCACATGGCAATTTATAATGATTTTCCTGCAGTGGATATGACGTTTTCTTCTGGCCTCCTCCGCACTACATGCATAGGATGCATAGATATACATTCAGGCAAAACATCCATACACATAAAAACAACAAAAATAAGAAATGCTGTTGGCATTTCTCCAACAGCAATGATGCTGCTATTCAGACAAGGGCTTAAAATGAAGCATAAGCACCGACAGTTTAGAGCACACTAGGTTAGATCACATCACCTCTGCACCCTGACGTGCAACCATTGTCAGAACCCTTTTTCCTAAAGACCAGATTAGATGAGGCATAGCCACGTGGCTCACACCACTGGTTGCTATTGGACACACACTAAACTCCAGGGACTAGGGCACACTGACCATTTCTCCAAGCACCTTTTTCTCAGAGTCAAGTGATCGAATCCGGTTTCTTAAGGCTAGAATCTCCTGGTCCAGCCTCTGGTTATGTTCTCTTGCTCTCAGTAAATCAGTTGCATCTAAATAGAGAAGAAGGCGGTTACTACCTGGGTCACAGTTTTGCTTTGGAAGGCATTCATTCTGCATATGTGGTTGTCTACATAGGAGAGCCACCAAGTCACAATATTCTACCAACCTATTGTAATGGAACAGAAGGTTTTGGATTTCTCACACAAGCCTAATGAACTTTTTGAGTATAGAGTTTCCAGGAATACAGAGTTCTGGGAACACGAAACATTTCTTTATTTTGTGTGTGTGGAATGCACACACATGTCAGAGGACGATTTGCTGGCATCAGGTCTCTCAACTTTATGGGTCCTGGGAACTGAATTCAGGTCATTGGGTTTGATAGCTTTAACCCATTGAACCATCTTAATGTCCCCAGAGCTGAAATTTCATCTGGGTGTAAATTATTTATCTCAGACACATTATTTTTTATGACACTATTTTACTTATTTATTTTTATTTTATGTGCATTGTTGCTTTGCCTGCATGTATGTTTGTGTGAGGGTGTCAGATACCCTGGAATTGGAGATACAGACAATTGTGTATGTGGGAACTGGACCCAGGTCCTCTAGAAGAGCAGCCAGTACTCTTAACCACTGACCCATCTCTCCAGTCCCAGCTGGGTATAACTTTTGAAAATTAAATGACAGAGAATTTTCTTTAGCTCTGTCTCTTATACACCTTAGACATTTCTAGACTCCTCCACTTAGCAGTCTTATTAACAGCTTTGAGGAATTCACTAAAAATAACTATTTAAGCAATCAATTATTGGTGAGTACATTCAATTTGACCATCCAACAAGCTGTTTCCCATTCTTTGTCCTTTCCAAGTATTTCTACGTTCGTCTGAGATGTTTGATAGTCTCTGGTTTTGGTGGACAGTGACGCTGATCACTTAAAGTTTGGGAATTGTTCTCCATTCAATAACATTTTGGAAGTTTACATAAAAACAGTATTATTTATTCCTAACATATGTGTTAGATTCACTTGTGACGCTGCCTGACTCTGGAACTCTCTTCATAGAAGATTTCTAACTATAGATTCAATTTAATGCATTTAGGATTCCCTCCTCTTCCTTCTTCTCTTCTTCCTCTCTCCTCCTCCCCTCCTCTTCCTCTGACATGGTCTTACTAGGTAGCCCTGACTGGCTTGAAAGTCACAGCATAGACTATGCTGGCCTGAACCTTGCAACAGTTCTCTTGCCCCTGCCTTCTGTCTGTCTGTCTGTCTGTCTGTCTGTGTCTGTCTCTGTCTCTATCTATTTATCTATTTTTGTGTGTGAGTGTGTGTGTATGTATGTAGACAGAAGTTTCTGTCCTGCCGAGTTCTGCAGCCATTTAGTCCCAAATAAACACACAGAGGCTTATATTAATTATAAACTGTTTGGCTGGTGGTTTAGGCTTCTTGTTGGCTATCTCTCTCTTATTAGCCCATTTCTATTAATCTGTGTATCTCCACATGAACTTGGCTTACTGGTGATGCCCAGATCTCTTGCTCCCTCAGCATCTACATGGCATCTCTCTGGCGATTCACTTTCTCTGTGTCCCTCTTCCCAGAATTCTCCTAGTCTGGTAGTTCCACCTATACTTCCTGCTTGGCTACATCCTGCCTACCCATCGGCCAAAACAGCTTTATTCATCAACCAATAAGAGAAACATAATTCACAGAATACCAAAGGGCATCCCCATCATATATACAAGCATGTGCCTGTATATGTCAGTGCAGGAGTGCATGGCCCCAGCACCAGTGCAGGGGTAGGGGGTGGGGTGACACGACAGTTTTTTAGTAGTAAGTCCTCAGGTCCTCTCCTTCCACCTTGTTCTGGGTCAGGCTCACTTTCCTTGTCTCTGCTACTATACTATGCACTGTTCCACAAGCTTTCCACAAGCTTACGGATGTGTACCACTGCATCTGGCTTTGTTGTTGTTGTTTTGAGACAGGGTTTCCCTATGTAGCTTTGGAGTCTGTCCTGGAACTCCCTCTTGTAGACCAGACTTGTCTTGAACTCACAGAGATCTGCTTGCCTCCCAAGTGCTGGTATTAAAGGCGAGCACCACCATCACCCGGCCGAATCTTGCTTTTTAATTGTTATTTGGGTTCCCAGATTTTTGTGGCAAGTACTTTACCTCCTGAGCCATCTCTCTGGTCCTTAACTATCTATCTGTCTATCTATCTATCTATCTATCTATCTATCTATCTATCTATCTATCTATCTATTGAGACAGTCTATGTAGCCCTGGCTGTCCTGGAACTTTAATGTAGACCAGGCTGGCTTTGAACTCACAAAGATCCATTTGACTCTGCTTCCTGAGTGCTGGGATCAAGGGTGTGTGCCACCACCCTTAACTTGTCTCTCATGGGTGTGTGAAAAGTATGTGCACTCTAGTGTTTTCTATCAGTACCACCCAGGACTTTTGGCTGTAGTACCTTTGAGTCCTCTGCAGCTTTGCTGGCTTTATGAGTTACCTGATCTATGAGTTGCTGTAAGCACTTTTGAGTTAACAACCACATTCCTGTATTTTGAAAGGAAAGAATAACTAATTTTGGAATTATTTAAAATGGATAAAAAAAAAAATTCTGTAGAGCTAGGTGGGCGTCAGTGGCTCATGCCTTAAATCCCAGCACTTCAGGAGGTGGATCTCTGAGTTCGAGGCCAGGCTGGTCTAAGAATTTCAGGACAACCTCCAAAGCAATACAGAGAAACCATGACTCGAAAACAAAACAAAACACCAAAAAAATCAAAAACCCCATCCTGTAAATCATTTTGTGGTATGGCCATTGAAATATCCAAATTTTACAACGGCTGGTAGCATTATTAAATAGGCAAGGCAGTGTCAGATGACTTCATTCAACACCATTCCAAGACTGGCTTTTCAGGGACAAATATGAATGAGATATTACTGAATACACTGAAGGGCCCTTGGCTTCAGTGGTGCCAGTACAGTCTGAGTTCTTTGTCCTGGTGACAGTTTTGGAATCTGATTTATAAGGATTCACACATCAGCTATTTTTTTTATAGTTAATGGACAACTCAGTTAACCTTGCCATGACTCAGCATCCTTATCTATGAGATGGGAATAATCATATTCATTACCTGACCTGTTAGTCTTGAAGATGATCCATCCTTATCTATGAAATGGGGATAACTATATTCACTACCTGACTTGTTAGGAGCCTTAAAGATGATCATGAATAACTCCTGGCCAAGCAATTGATGCTCCATAAGTAGCAAGTGAGGGCAGGAAGAGTAGCAATGACTGTAAGAGTGATACTTGTGATTTTCATTATTAAAAACATTTTAAAGATTTACTTTATTATCTTATTTCTGTGTGAGTGTCTGCATGTCTGTGCACACATATAAAGTGTCCACAGAACCAGAAAAGGATGTCATATCCCCTGGTGCTGGAGTTACAGGAGTTGTGAGTTGCTCAATGTGTGTGCTAAAACCAAAGTCAGGGCCTCTACAAGAGCCTTAAGTGTTAACCTTGGAGCCACCCACCTTTTCAGCTCCTAAATAATATTTTAAACTATGCATATTATGTTACTGTGTGATCTATTATTACTATATATGCTAATGACTCACCACTTTCTTTTAGCTTTATCAGATTATTTTTCAGCTTTTCAATTTCCAGTCGAGCATTCTCAAGTGCATCATCTAAAATAAAACAAGAAGAAAACATATGTACGAAATGTAAATGAGGGGCTGGCGAGGTGGCTCAGCAGTTAAGAACACTGGCTGTTCTTCCAGAGAACTCAGGTTCCATTCCCACAAACCACAGTGCAACTGTCTGTAAGTTCAGGTCCAGGGGATCTGACACCCTCTTCCGGCCTCCTCAGGCACTGCACATTCAGGGTGCACAGACTTTCATCAGACAAGCACTCAAACACATAATCATAAATACCCTCTGTGGTGGTTTGAATAGAAATGGTCCATAGACTCTTGTGTTTGAGTGCTTGGCCTATAGGGAGTGGCACTATAAGGAGGTTGCCTTGTTGGAGTTGGTGTGGCCTTGTTGGAGGAAGGCTTTGAGCTCTCATATGCTCAAGCTAGTCCTAGTGTGGCTGTCTCCTTCTGCTGCCTGCAGATCAAGATGTAGAACTCTCAGCTCCTTCTCCAGCACCATGTCTGCCTGCATGCTGGAATGCTTCCCCTCAAGACAGATAATGGACTAAACCTCTGAACTGTAAGCCAACCCTAATTAAATATTTTCCTTTATAATAGAGTTGCCTTGGTCATGGTGTCTCTTCATTGCAAAAGAAATTCTAAGACATCCCCTAAAAGCAAATCAGCTAGGCATTGTGGTACACCAATTTAATCCCATCATCAGGTAGATCTCTAATAGTTCCAGCCTAGTCTACATAGAAAGACTTTGTCTCAAAACAAAAAGATAAAAAGAAGTAAGTGACTCATATAACAAATCCATACCTTTTTCTTTTCTTTGAACATCATCCATTGAGTTTCAACAGAAATGAAACCTATCTGGAAGCTTTCATGGGTTCCCTTCTAGTTTTCCTACTAAATCTCATATTTACTCCACAGATTCCTGAACTCAAACATTTTCTAACCACAATCTCTCTCTCTCTCTAAATATATATATATATATATATATATATATATATATATACACACACACACACACACACACACACACACACATACATATATATTTGTTTTGTTTTATTTTTTTATTTTTTTTGAGACAGGGTTTTTCTGTGTAACAGTCCTAGATTTCCTGGAACTCACCTTATAGACCACCAGGCTGGCCTTGAACTCAGAGACCCATCTGCCTCTGCCTCCCAAGTGCTTCGATTAAAAGTGGGCACCACCACACCTAGCCCTAACCTTATTATCTTTTAAGATTAAGTTCTGTGGGGCTTGGATCAGTTGGGTGTTTAAAGCATGCATAAAATAGTCCTGCCTCACTTAAGGATGGGGGAGTGTGTTCTGAGAAACTTGCAATTTTATCAGTGTACAAACATCATAGGGTTTATGATGGTTACGGTGCTATTAGATGATTTAATCTTGTGGAACCACTATTGTACATAGATTTCTAGCTGACCAAAATATTACTATGTGGTAAATGGACTATATTGAGAATTTTGCCAGTATTTGCTAGAAATGAAAATAACAAAATCTCAGGAGTAGTTTTTGGTACTGTGTTGGTCACTGTCCTCATCACTAGGATAAAAAGGAGAAAGGGTTGATTTGGGCTCAGTTGTAGGGTACAGACTATAATGGCAGAAAGAGCACGAAATCACATAGTACCCAAAGCCAGGAAGCAGATAGATGAACACTATGATTCAGTTCACTTTCTCCCTTTTCTTCAGTCCAGGATCTGGGTGCTGTTCACATTTAAGATGTGTCTTCCTACCTCTGTGGACCCAATGTAGAGACTAGATCACAGGGAAGCTCAGAGGGTTGTCGTCTAGGTGGTTCTAGTCTGTCAGGTTGACAGTATTAACCATCAGGGGTACAAAGGATTACACAAGAACAGTAGAAGGCACTGGAGTTGATGGAGGTTCACCTACTAGTTCAGGTTTTATCCCTTTGCTTCTTGTGGGTTCCTCACTATGATTGGTTGGCAGATTTCCTAAGCCATTAGAATGAAGGATCTGCTAACACTAAGTGGCAAACACTGAGGTTTATAAGAGAACACTCCTAATCACACCATGAGTGCATCACTCAATAGTGCAAAACTCAGATCTTCAGGGCAAATCCCACCATAACCCACCAGGTTCATAAGAAACTGTATTCTAATTATAGCAATACTACTTCTGTTGCTACAACCAGGGGCAACCAGGTATATAATTATGACAAATCTACAACATAGGTGCCCACATCCCAATTTATGGGTGAGATAAGCAAGTCAGAAAACCGGAGCAACCTGCTCAGTGCCAAAGGAAATAAATAGCATGGCAGGGATACAAACCCAGGGCTCTTTGCCAGAGATGGAGGTGGTTTCTGTGTCGCTAAAACAAGTTTTCCAAGGTACAGCTTGGGCAAACAGAGGAACTGAAGGTGGAAAGAATATCTGAGAAGAGAGCAGCATGAGAGATGGAGAGGAGGCAGGAAAAGCAGACGTAGGCAGGAGAGACACTAGGCCTTCTGGGAACTGCAGGGATCCAAAGCTGCTTGGGTCTGCAGAGCAAAGGGTGAGGGGGACTGTAGGGTCTGTGCTGTAGACAGACAGAAAAGCCTGTTTGCTCCCCCAATTTTAAGTGAACCAGGACTTCCAAAATGTTAAAAAGTTCTGAGGTACTCCAGATATTCAGAAAACTGTTGGCTTTCATTTTAATACCTGGGCGGTGGAAGCAGTGGTGACGACCACCTGTAACCCCAGCACCAGGAGGCAGAGGCAGGAGGATTCTAAGTTCGAAGCTAGCCTGGCCTACATAGTGAGGCTAGCCAAGGCTACAAAGTGAGATTCTGTCTCAAAAATAAAACCTGCTTTTAGAATGACACAGCCAAATATATTGTTTGCCCAATTTAAACATTAACGGAGAAACCAGTTCCCGAAGCTTGGTTGGTCAGACAGTGTCTCCTGCCGTGTTTGTGCAGAATTTGACAACTCTGGTTTTTCATTAGATTTAAATGAGTCACAATCCTAGCTGGTTTATAAATTTTCTCTTTTGAGATAAGTCAGAACAGAATTCACTCTGTTAACACTGTCCTTGAATTTATAACCTTCTGCCTCAGTCTCTCAAATGCTGGCACAAGCACGCACTACCATGCCGGGCTTAGTTACATTTTTAAGACCTTTCTACTGGATTCACAGTTGTACTTAAGTCCACTTTTTTAGTTACTACTCTAGATATGGTTGGTTTTGTTGTTGTTGTTATTGTTGTATTTTGTTTTTGTTTGTTTTGATAGGGGCTCTCTATTCTATCGCTTTGGCTGTATTGGCACTTGCTCTTGTAGACCAGGCTGGCATCAACCTCACAGGGATATGCCTTCGGATACCTCCTGAGTGCTGGGATTAAAGACGCGCACCACCACGG